>NW_027207220.1:0-1200000 GCF_963455315.2 Globicephala melas
CCTAACCCTTCCCCGAAGCCTGACCCTCAGCCGTCCCCTAATCCTAACCCGTACGCTGACACTAACCCGCGCCCTCACACGTACGCTCCCCCTAGAGCGTTGTCGTACCCTCACCTGGACCCTAAACCGTCCCCGTCCCCTAACCCTAACCCTAGCCCGAAGCCTAACCCTAACCCTTCCCCGAAGCCTGACCCTCAGCCGTCCCCTAATCCTAACCCGTACGCTGACACTAACCCGCGCCCTCGCACGTACGCTCCCCCTAGAGCGTTGTCGTACCCTCACCTGGACCCTAAACCGTCCCCGTCCCCTAACCCTAACCCTAGCCCGAAGCCTAACCCTAACCCTTCCCCGAAGCCTGACCCTCAGCCGTCCCCTAATCCTAACCCGTACGCTGACACTAACCCGCGCCCTCACACGTACGCTCCCCCTAGAGCGTTGTCGTACCCTCACCTGGACCCTAAACCGTCCCCATCCCCTAACCCTAACCCTAGCCCGAAGCCTAACCCTAACCCTTCCCCGAAGCCTGACCCTCAGCCGTCCCCTAATCCTAACCCGTACGCTGACACTAACCCGGGCCCTCGCACGTACGCTCCCCCTAGAGCGTTGTCGTACCCTCACCTGGACCCTAAACCGTCCCCGTCCCCTAACCCTAACCCTAGCCCGAAGCCTAACCCTAACCCTTCCCCGAAGCCGGACCCTCAGCCGTCCCCTAATCCTAACCCGTACGCTGACACTAACCCGCGCCCTCGCACGTACGCTCCCCCTAGAGCGTTGTCGTACCCTCACCTGGACCCTAAACCGTCCCCGTCCCCTAACCCTAACCCTAGCCCGAAGCCTAACCCTAACCCTTCCCCGAAGCCTGACCCTCAGCCGTCCCCTAATCCTAACCCGTACGCTGACACTAACCCGCGGCCTCACACGTACGCTCCCCCTAGAGCGTTGTCGTACCCTCACCTGGACCCTAAACCGTCCCCGTCCCCTAACCCTAACCCTAGCCCGAAGCCTAACCCTAACCCTTCCCCGAAGCCTGACCCTCAGCCGTCCCCTAATCCTAACCCGTACGCTGACACTAACCCGCGCCCTCGCACGTACGCTCCCCCTAGAGCGTTGACGTACCCTCACCTGGACCCTAAACCGTCCCGGTCCCCTAACCCTAACCCTAGCCCGAAGCCTAACCCTAACCCTTCCCCGAAGCCTGACCCTCAGCCGTCCCCTAATCCTAACCCGTACGCTGACACTAACCCGCGCCCTCGCACGTACGCTCCCCCTAGAGCGTTGTCGTACCCTCACCTGGACCCTAAACCGTCCCCGTCCCCTAACCCTAACCCTAGCCCGAAGCCTAACCCTAACCCTTCCCCGAAGCCTGACCCTCAGCCGTCCCCTAATCCTAACCCGTACGCTGACACTAACCCGCGCCCTCACACGTACGCTCCCCCTAGAGCGTTGTCGTACCCTCACCTGGACCCTAAACCGTCCCCGTCCCCTAACCCTAACCCTAGCCCGAAGCCTAACCCTAACCCTTCCCCGAAGCCTGACCCTCAGCCGTCCCCTAATCCTAACCCGTACGCTGACACTAACCCGCGCCCTCACACGTACGCTCCCCCTAGAGCGTTGTCGTACCCTCACCTGGACCCTAAACCGTCCCCGTCCCCTAACCCTAACCCTAGCCCGAAGCCTAACCCTAACCCTTCCCCGAAGCCTGACCCTCAGCCGTCCCCTAATCCTAACCCGTACGCTGACACTAACCCGCGCCCTCGCACGTACGCTCCCCCTAGAGCGTTGTCGTACCCTCACCTGGACCCTAAACCGTCCCCGTCCCCTAACCCTAACCCTAGCCCGAAGCCTAACCCTAACCCTTCCCCGAAGCCTGACCCTCAGCCGTCCCCTAATCCTAACCCGTACGCTGACACTAACCCGCGCCCTCGCACGTACGCTCCCCCTAGAGCGTTGTCGTACCCTCACCTGGACCCTAAACCGTCCCCGTCCCCTAACCCTAACCCTAGCCCGAAGCCTAACCCTAACCCTTCCCCGAAGCCTGACCCTCAGCCGTCCCCTAATCCTAACCCGTACGCTGACACTAACCCGCGGCCTCACACGTACGCTCCCCCTAGAGCGTTGTCGTACCCTCACCTGGACCCTAAACCGTCCCCGTCCCCTAACCCTAACCCTAGCCCGAAGCCTAACCCTAACCCTTCCCCGAAGCCTGACCCTCAGCCGTCCCCTAATCCTAACCCGTACGCTGACACTAACCCGCGCCCTCGCACGTACGCTCCCCCTAGAGCGTTGACGTACCCTCACCTGGACCCTAAACCGTCCCGGTCCCCTAACCCTAACCCTAGCCCGAAGCCTAACCCTAACCCTTCCCCGAAGCCTGACCCTCAGCCGTCCCCTAATCCTAACCCGTACGCTGACACTAACCCGCGCCCTCACACGTACGCTCCCCCTAGAGCGTTGTCGTACCCTCACCTGGACCCTAAACCGTCCCCGTCCCCTAACCCTAACCCTAGCCCGAAGCCTAACCCTAACCCTTCCCCGAAGCCTGACCCTCAGCCGTCCCCTAATCCTAACCCGTACGCTGACACTAACCCGCGCCCTCACACGTACGCTCCCCCTAGAGCGTTGTCGTACCCTCACCTGGACCCTAAACCGTCCCCGTCCCCTAACCCTAACCCTAGCCCGAAGCCTAACCCTAACCCTTCCCCGAAGCCTGACCCTCAGCCGTCCCCTAATCCTAACCCGTACGCTGACACTAACCCGCGCCCTCGCACGTACGCTCCCCCTAGAGCGTTGTCGTACCCTCACCTGGACCCTAAACCGTCCCCGTCCCCTAACCCTAACCCTAGCCCGAAGCCTAACCCTAACCCTTCCCCGAAGCCTGACCCTCAGCCGTCCCCTAATCCTAACCCGTACGCTGACACTAACCCGCGCCCTCGCACGTACGCTCCCCCTAGAGCGTTGTCGTACCCTCACCTGGACCCTAAACCGTCCCCGTCCCCTAACCCTAACCCTAGCCCGAAGCCTAACCCTAACCCTTCCCCGAAGCCTGACCCTCAGCCGTCCCCTAATCCTAACCCGTACGCTGACACTAACCCGCGGCCTCACACGTACGCTCCCCCTAGAGCGTTGTCGTACCCTCACCTGGACCCTAAACCGTCCCCGTCCCCTAACCCTAACCCTAGCCCGAAGCCTAACCCTAACCCTTCCCCGAAGCCTGACCCTCAGCCGTCCCCTAATCCTAACCCGTACGCTGACACTAACCCGCGCCCTCGCACGTACGCTCCCCCTAGAGCGTTGACGTACCCTCACCTGGACCCTAAACCGTCCCGGTCCCCTAACCCTAACCCTAGCCCGAACCCTAACCCTAACCCTTCCCCGAAGCCTGACCCTCAGCCGTCCCCTAATCCTAACCCGTACGCTGACACTAACACGCGCCCTCGCACGTACGCTCCCCCTAGAGCGTTGTCGTACCCTCACCTGGACCCTAAACCGTCCCCGTCCCCTAACCCTAACCCTAGCCCGAAGCCTAACCCTAACCCTTCCCCGAAGCCTGACCCTCAGCCGTCCCCTAATCCTAACCCGTACGCTGACACTAACCCGCGCCCTCACACGTACGCTCCCCCTAGAGCGTTGTCGTACCCTCACCTGGACCCTAAACCGTCCCCGTCCCCTAACCCTAACCCTAGCCCGAAGCCTAACCCTAACCCTTCCCCGAAGCCTGACCCTCAGCCGTCCCCTAATCCTAACCCGTACGCTGACACTAACCCGCGCCCTCACACGTACGCTCCCCCTAGAGCGTTGTCGTACCCTCACCTGGACCCTAAACCGTCCCCGTCCCCTAACCCTAACCCTAGCCCGAAGCCTAACCCTAACCCTTCCCCGAAGCCTGACCCTCAGCCGTCCCCTAATCCTAACCCGTACGCTGACACTAACCCGCGCCCTCACACGTACGCTCCCCCTAGAGCGTTGTCGTACCCTCACCTGGACCCTAAACCGTCCCCGTCCCCTAACCCTAACCCTAGCCCGAAGCCTAACCCTAACCCTTCCCCGAAGCCTGACCCTCAGCCGTCCCCTAATCCTAACCCGTACGCTGACACTAACCCGCGGCCTCACACGTACGCTCCCCCTAGAGCGTTGTCGTACCCTCACCTGGACCCTAAACCGTCCCCGTCCCCTAACCCTAACCCTAGCCCGAAGCCTAACCCTAACCCTTCCCCGAAGCCTGACCCTCAGCCGTCCCCTAATCCTAACCCGTACGCTGACACTAACCCGCGCCCTCGCACGTACGCTCCCCCTAGAGCGTTGACGTACCCTCACCTGGACCCTAAACCGTCCCGGTCCCCTAACCCTAACCCTAGCCCGAAGCCTAACCCTAACCCTTCCCCGAAGCCTGACCCTCAGCCGTCTCCTAATCCTAACCCGTACGCTGACACTAACACGCGCCCTCGCACATACGCTCCCCCTAGAGCGTTGTCGTACCCTCACCTGGACCCTAAACCGTCCCCGTCCCCTAACCCTAACCCTAGCCCGAAGCCTAACCCTAACCCTTCCCCGAAGCCTGACCCTCAGCCGTCCCCTAATCCTAACCCGTACGCTGACACTAACCCGCGCCCTCACACGTACGCTCCCCCTAGAGCGTTGTCGTACCCTCACCTGGACCCTAAACCGTCCCCGTCCCCTAACCCTAACCCTAGCCCGAAGCCTAACCCTAACCCTTCCCCGAAGCCTGACCCTCAGCCGTCCCCTAATCCTAACCCGTACGCTGACACTAACCCGCGCCCTCACACGTACGCTCCCCCTAGAGCGTTGTCGTACCCTCACCTGGACCCTAAACCGTCCCCGTCCCCTAACCCTAACCCTAGCCCGAAGCCTAACCCTAACCCTTCCCCGAAGCCTGACCCTCAGCCGTCCCCTAATCCTAACCCGTACGCTGACACTAACCCGCGCCCTCACACGTACGCTCCCCCTAGAGCGTTGTCGTACCCTCACCTGGACCCTAAACCGTCCCCGTCCCCTAACCCTAACCCTAGCCCGAAGCCTAACCCTAACCCTTCCCCGAAGCCTGACCCTCAGCCGTCCCCTAATCCTAACCCGTACGCTGACACTAACCCGCGCCCTCACACGTACGCTCCCCCTAGAGCGTTGTCGTACCCTCACCTGGACCCTAAACCGTCCCCGTCCCCTAACCCTAACCCTAGCCCGAAGCCTAACCCTAACCCTTCCCCGAAGCCTGACCCTCAGCCGTCCCCTAATCCTAACCCGTACGCTGACACTAACCCGCGCCCTCACACGTACGCTCCCCCTAGAGCGTTGTCGTACCCTCACCTGGACCCTAAACCGTCCCCGTCCCCTAACCCTAACCCTAGCCCGAAGCCTAACCCTAACCCTTCCAGGAAGCCTGACCCTCAGCCGTCCCCTAATCCTAACCCGTACGCTGACACTAACCCGCGCCCTCGCACGTACGCTCCCCCTAGAGCGTTGTCGTACCCTCACCTGGACCCTAAACCGTCCCCGTCCCCTAACCCTAACCCTAGCCCGAAGCCTAACCCTAACCCTTCCCCGAAGCCTGACCCTCTGCCGTCCCCTAATCCTAACCCGTACGCTGACACTAACCCGCGCCCTCGCACGTACGCTCCCCCTAGAGCGTTGTCGTACCCTCACCTGGACCCTAAACCGTCCCCGTCCCCTAACCCTAACCCTAGCCCGAAGCCTAACCCTAACCCTTCCCCGAAGCCTGACCCTCAGCCGTCCCCTAATCCTAACCCGTACGCTGACACTAACCCGCGCCGTCACACGTACGCTCCCCCTAGAGCGTTGTCGTACCCTCACCTGGACCCTAAACCGTCCCCGTCCCCTAACCCTAACCCTAGCCCGAAGCCTAACCCTAACCCTTCCCCGAAGCCTGACACTCAGCCGTCCCCTAATCCTAACCCGTACGCTGACACTAACCCGCGCCCTCACACGTACGCTCCCCCTAGAGCGTTGTCGTACCCTCACCTGGACCCTAAACCGTCCCCGTCCCCTAACCCTAACCCTAGCCCGAAGCCTAACCCTAACCCTTCCCCGAAGCCTGACCCTCAGCCGTCCCCTAATCCTAACCCGTACGCTGACACTAACCCGCGCCCTCACACGTACGCTCCCCCTAGAGCGTTGTCGTACCCTCACCTGGACCCTAAACCGTCCCCGTCCCCTAACCCTAACCCTAGCCCGAAGCCTAACCCTAACCCTTCCCCGAAGCCTGACCCTCAGCCGTCCCCTAATCCTAACCCGTACGCTGACACTAACCCGCGCCCTCGCACGTACGCTCCCCCTAGAGCGTTGACGTACCCTCACCTGGACCCTAAACCGTCCCGGTCCCCTAACCCTAACCCTAGCCCGAAGCCTAACCCTAACCCTTCCCCGAAGCCTGACCCTCAGCCGTCCCCTAATCCTAACCCGTACGCTGACACTAACACGCGCCCTCGCACGTACGCTCCCCCTAGAGCGTTGTCGTACCCTCACCTGGACGCTAAACCGTCCCCGTCCCCTAACCCTAACCCTAGCCCGAAGCCTAACCCTAACCCTTCCCCGAAGCCTGACCCTCAGCCGTCCCCTAATCCTAACCCGTACGCTGACACTAACCCGCGCCCTCACACGTACGCTCCCCCTAGAGCGTTGTCGTACCCTCACCTGGACCCTAAACCGTCCCCGTCCCCTAACCCTAACCCTAGCCCGAAGCCTAACCCTAACCCTTCCCCGAAGCCTGACCCTCAGCCGTCCCCTAATCCTAACCCGTACGCTGACACTAACCCGCGCCCTCACACGTACGCTCCCCCTAGAGCGTTGTCGTACCCTCACCTGGACCCTAAACCGTCCCCGTCCCCTAACCCTAACCCTAGCCCGAAGCCTAACCCTAACCCTTCCCCGAAGCCTGACCCTCAGCCGTCCCCTAATCCTAACCCGTACGCTGACACTAACCCGCGCCCTCACACGTACGCTCCCCCTAGAGCGTTGTCGTACACTCACCTGGACCCTAAACCGTCCCCGTCCCCTAACCCTAACCCTAGCCCGAAGCCTAACCCTAACCCTTCCCCGAAGCCTGACCCTCAGCCGTCCCCTAATCCTAACCCGTACGCTGACACTAACCCGCGCCCTCGCACGTACGCTCCCCCTAGAGCGTTGACGTACCCTCACCTGGACCCTAAACCGTCCCGGTCCCCTAACCCTAACCCTAGCCCGAAGCCTAACCCTAACCCTTCCCCGAAGCCTGACCCTCAGCCGTCCCCTAATCCTAACCCGTACGCTGACACTAACACGCGCCCTCGCACGTACGCTCCCCCTAGAGCGTTGTCGTACCCTCACCTGGACCCTAAACCGTCCCCGTCCCCTAACCCTAACCCTAGCCCGAAGCCTAACCCTAACCCTTCCCCGAAGCCTGACCCTCAGCCGTCCCCTAATCCTAACCCGTACGCTGACACTAACCCGCGCCCTCACACGTACGCTCCCCCTAGAGCGTTGTCGTACCCTCACCTGGACCCTAAACCGTCCCCGTCCCCTAACCCTAACCCTAGCCCGAAGCCTAACCCTAACCCTTCCCCGAAGCCTGACCCTCAGCCGTCCCCTAATCCTAACCCGTACGCTGACACTAACCCGCGCCCTCACACGTACGCTCCCCCTAGAGCGTTGTCGTACCCTCACCTGGACCCTAAACCGTCCCCGTCCCCTAACCCTAACCCTAGCCCGAAGCCTAACCCTAACCCTTCCCCGAAGCCTGACCCTCAGCCGTCCCCTAATCCTAACCCGTACGCTGACACTAACCCGCGCCCTCACACGTACGCTCCCCCTAGAGCGTTGTCGTACCCTCACCTGGACCCTAAACCGTCCCCGTCCCCTAACCCTAACCCTAGCCCGAAGCCTAACCCTAACCCTTCCCCGAAGCCTGACCCTCAGCCGTCCCCTAATCCTAACCCGTACGCTGACACTAACCCGCGCCCTCGCACGTACGCTCCCCCTAGAGCGTTGTCGTACCCTCACCTGGACCCTAAACCGTCCCCGTCCCCTAACCCTAACCCTAGCCCGAAGCCTAACCCTAACCCTTCCCCGAAGCCTGACCCTCAGCCGTCCCCTAATCCTAACCCGTACGCTGACACTAACCCGCGCCCTCGCACGTACGCTCCCCCTAGAGCGTTGTCGTACCCTCACCTGGACCCTAAACCGTCCCCGTCCCCTAACCCTAACCCTAGCCCGAAGCCTAACCCTAACCCTTCCCCGAAGCCTGACCCTCACCCGTCCCCTAATCCTAACCCGTACGCTGACACTAACCCGCGCCCTCACACGTACGCTCCCCCTAGAGCGTTGTCGTACCCTCCCCTGGACCCTAAACCGTCCCCGTCCCCTAACCCTAACCCTAGCCCGAAGCCTAACCCTAACCCTTCCCCGAAGCCTGACCCTCAGCCGTCCCCTAATCCTAACCCGTACGCTGACACTAACCCGCGCCCTCGCACGTACGCTCCCCCTAGAGCGTTGACGTACCCTCACCTGGACCCTAAACCGTCCCGGTCCCCTAACCCTAACCCTAGCCCGAAGCCTAACCCTAACCCTTCCCCGAAGCCTGACCCTCAGCCGTCCCCTAATCCTAACCCGTACGCTGACACTAACCCGCGCCCTCGCTCGTACGCTCCCCCTAGAGCGTTGTCGTACCCTCACCTGGACCCTAAACCGTCCCCGTCCCCTAACCCTAACCCTAGGCCGAACCCTAAACCTAACCCTTCCGCGAAGCCTGACCCTCAGCCGTCCCCTAATCCTAACCCGTACGCTGACACTAACCCGCGGCCTCACACGTACGCTCCCCCTAGAGCGTTGTCGTACCCTCACCAGGACCCTAAACCGTCCCCGTCCCCTAACCCTAACCCTAGCCCGAAGCCTAACCCTAACCCTTCCCCGAAGCCTGACCCTCAGCCGTCCCCTAATCCTAACCCGTACGCTGACACTAACCCGCGCCCTCACACGTACGCTCCCCCTAGAGCGTTGTCGTACCCTCACCTGGACCCTAAACCGTCCCCGTCCCCTAACCCTAACCCTAGCCCGAAGCCTAACCCTAACCCTTCCCCGAAGCCTGACCCTCAGCCGTCCCCTAATCCTAACCCGTACGCTGACACTAACCCGCGCCCTCACACGTACGCTCCCCCTAGAGCGTTGTCGTACCCTCACCTGGACCCTAAACCGTCCCCGTCCCCTAACCCTAACCCTAGCCCGAAGCCTAACCCTAACCCTTCCCCGAAGCCTGACCCTCAGCCGTCCCCTAATCCTAACCCGTACGCTGACACAATCCCGCGCCCTCACACGTACGCTCCCCCTAGAGCGTTGTCGTACCCTCACCTGGACCCTAAACCGTCCCCGTCCCCTAACCCTAACCCTAGCCCGAACCCTAACCCTAACCCTTCCCCGAAGCCTGACCCTCAGCCGTCCCCTAATCCTAACCCGTACGCTGACACTAACCCGCGCCCTCACACGTACGCTCCCCCTAGAGCGTTGTCGTACCCTCACCTGGACCCTAAACCGTCCCCGTCCCCTAACCCTAACCCTAGCCCGAAGCCTAACCCTAACCCTTCCCCGAAGCCTGACCCTCAGCCGTCCCCTAATCCTAACCCGTACGCTGACACTAACCCGCGCCCTCACACGTACGCTCCCCCTAGAGCGTTGTCGTACCCTCACCTGGACCCTAAACCGTCCCCGTCCCCTAACCCTAACCCTACCCCGAAGCCTAACCCTAACCCTTCCCCGAAGCCTGACCCTCAGCCGTCCCCTAATCCTAACACGTACGCTGACACTAACCCGCGCCCTCACACGTACGCTCCCCCTAGAGCGTTGTCGTACCCTCACCTGGACCCTAAACCGTCCCCGTCCCCTAACCCTAACCCTAGCCCAAAGCCTAACCCTAAACCTTCCCCGAAGCCTGACCCTCAGCCGTCCCCTAATCCTAACCCGTACGCTGACACTAACCCGCGCCCTCACACGTACGCTCCCCCTAGAGCGTTGTCGTACCCTCACCTGGACCCTAAACCGTCCCCGTCCCCTAACCCTAACCCTAGCCCGAACCCTAACCCTAACCCTTCCCCGAAGCCTGACCCTCAGCCGTCCCCTAATCCTAAACCGTACGCTGACACTAACCCGCGCCCTCGCACGTACGCTCCCCCTAGAGCGTTGTCGTACCCTCTCCTGGACCCTAAACCGTCCCCGTCCCCTAACCCTAACCCTAGCCCGAAGCCTAACCCTAACCCTTCCCCGAAGCCTGACCCTCAGCCGTCCCCTAATCCTAACCCGTACGCTGACACTAACCCGCGCCCTCGCACGTACGCTCCCCCTAGAGCGTTGTCTTACCCTCACCTGGACCCTAAACCGTCCCCGTCCCCTAACCCTAACCCTAGCCCGAAGCCTAACCCTAACCCTTCCCCGAAGCCTGACCCTCAGCCGTCCCCTAATCCTAACCCGTACGCTGACACTAACCCGCGCCCTCACACGTACGCTCCCCCTAGAGCGTTGTCGTACCCTCACCTGGACCCTAAACCGTCCCCGTCCCCTAACCCTAACCCTAGCCCGAAGCCTAACCCTAACCCTTCCCCGAAGCCTGACCCTCAGCCGTCCCCTAATCCTAACCCGTACGCTGACACTAACCCACGCCCTCACACGTACGCTCCCCCTAGAGCGTTGTCGTACCCTCACCTGGACCCTAAACCGTCCACGTCCCCTAACCCTAACCCTAGCCCGAAGCCTAACCCTAACCCTTCCCCGAAGCCTGACCCTCAGCCGTCCCCTAATCCTAACCCGTACGCTGACACTAACCCACGCCGTCACACGTACGCTCCCCCTAGAGCGTTGTCGTACCCTCACCTGGACCCTAAACCGTCCCCGTCCCCTAACCCTAACCCTAGCCCGAAGCCTAACCCTAACCCTTCCCCGAAGCCTGACCCTCAGCCGTCCCCTAATCCTAACCCGTACGCTGACACTAACCCACGCCCTCACACGTACGCTCCCCCTAGAGCGTTGTCGTACCCTCACCTGGACCCTAAACCGTCCCCGTCCCCTAACCCTAACCCTAGCCCGAAGCCTAACCCTAACCCTTCCCCGAAGCCTGACCCTCAGCCGTCCCCTAATCCTAACCCGTACGCTGACACTAACCCGCGCCCTCACACGTACGCTCCCCCTAGAGCGTTGTCGTACCCTCACCTGGACCCTAAACCGTCCCCGTCCCCTAACCCTAACCCTAGCCCGAAGCCTAACCCTAACCCTTCCCCGAAGCCTGACCCTCAGCCGTCCCCTAATCCTAACCCGTACGCTGACACTAACCCGCGCCCTCACACGTACGCTCCCCCTAGAGCGTTGTCGTACCCTCACCTGGACCCTAAACCGTCCCCGTCCCCTAACCCTAACCCTAGCCCGAAGCCTAACCCTAACCCTTCCCCGAAGCCTGACCCTCAGCCGTCCCCTAATCCTAACCCGTACGCTGACACTAACCCGCGCCCTCGCACGTACGCTCCCCCTAGAGCGTTGTCGTACCCTCACCTGGACCCTAAACCGTCCCCGTCCCCTAACCCTAACCCTAGCCCGAAGCCTAACCCTAACCCTTCCCCGAAGCCTGACCCTCAGCCGTCCCCTAATCCTAACCCGTACGCTGACACTAACCCGCGCCCTCGCACGTACGCTCCCCCTAGAGTGTTGTCGTACCCTCACCTGGACCCTAAACCGTCCCCGTCCCCTAACCCTAACCCTAGCCCGAAGCCTAACCCTAACCCTTCCCCGAAGCCTGACCCTCAGCCGTCCCCTAATCCTAACCCGTACGCTGACACTAACCCGCGCCCTCACACGTACGCTCCCCCTAGAGCGTTGTCGTACCCTCACCTGGACCCTAAACCGTCCCCATCCCCTAACCCTAACCCTAGCCCGAAGCCTAACCCTAACCCTTCCCCGAAGCCTGACCCTCAGCCGTCCCCTAATCCTAACCCGTACGCTGACACTAACCCGCGCCCTCACACGTACGCTCCCCCTAGAGCGTTGTCGTACCCTCACCTGGACCCTAAACCGTCCCCGTCCCCTAACCCTAACCCTAGCCCGAAGCCTAACCCTAACCCTTCCCCGAAGCCTGACCCTCAGCCGTCCCCTAATCCTAACGCGTACGCTGACACTAACCCGCGCCCTCACACGTACGCTCCCCCTAGAGCGTTGTCGTACCCTCACCTGGACCCTAAACCGTCCCCGTCCCCTAACCCTAACCCTAGCCCGAAGCCTAACCCTAACCCTTCCCCGAAGCCTGACCCTCAGCCGTCCCCTAATCCTAACCCGTACGCTGACACTAACCCGCGCCCTCACACGTACGCTCCCCCTAGAGCGTTGTCGTACCCTCACCTGGACCCTAAACCGTCCCCGTCCCCTAACCCTAACCCTAGCCCGAAGCCTAACCCTAACCCTTCCCCGAAGCCTGACCCTCAGCCGTCCCCTAATCCTAACCCGTACGCTGACACTAACCCACGCCGTCACACGTACGCTCCCCCTAGAGCGTTGTCGTACCCTCACCTGGACCCTAAACCGTCCCCGTCCCCTAACCCTAACCCTAGCCCGAAGCCTAACCCTAACCCTTCCCCGAAGCCTGACCCTCAGCCGTCCCCTAATCCTAACCCGTACGCTGACACTAACCCGCGCCCTCACACGTACGCTCCCCCTAGAGCGTTGTCGTACCCTCACCTGGACCCTAAACCGTCCCCGTCCCCTAACCCTAACCCTAGCCCGAAGCCTAACCCTAACCCTTCCCCGAAGCCTGACCCTCAGCCGTCCCCTAATCCTAACCCGTACGCTGACACTAACCCGCGCCCTCACACGTACGCTCCCCCTAGAGCGTTGTCGTACCCTCACCTGGACCCTAAACCGTCCCCGTCCCCTAACCCTAACCCTAGCCCGAAGCCTAACCCTAACCCTTCCCCGAAGCCTGACCCTCAGCCGTCCCCTAATCCTAACCCGTACGCTGACACTAACCCGCGCCCTCACACGTACGCTCCCCCTAGAGCGTTGTCGTACCCTCACCTGGACCCTAAACCGTCCCCGTCCCCTAACCCTAACCCTAGCCCGAAGCCTAACCCTAACCCTTCCCCGAAGCCTGACCCTCAGCCGTCCCCTAATCCTAACCCGTACGCTGACACTAACCCGCGCCCTCGCACGTACGCTCCCCCTAGAGCGTTGTCGTACCCTCACCTGGACCCTAAACCGTCCCCGTCCCCTAACCCTAACCCTAGCCCGAAGCCTAACCCTAACCCTTCCCCGAAGCCTGACCCTCAGCCGTCCCCTAATCCTAACCCGTACGCTGACACTAACCCGCGCCCTCGCACGTACGCTCCCCCTAGAGTGTTGTCGTACCCTCACCTGGACCCTAAACCGTCCCCGTCCCCTAACCCTAACCCTAGCCCGAAGCCTAACCCTAACCCTTCCCCGAAGCCTGACCCTCAGCCGTCCCCTAATCCTAACCCGTACGCTGACACTAACCCGCGCCCTCACACGTACGCTCCCCCTAGAGCGTTGTCGTACCCTCACCTGGACCCTAAACCGTCCCCATCCCCTAACCCTAACCCTAGCCCGAAGCCTAACCCTAACCCTTCCCCGAAGCCTGACCCTCAGCCGTCCCCTAATCCTAACCCGTACGCTGACACTAACCCGCGCCCTCACACGTACGCTCCCCCTAGAGCGTTGTCGTACCCTCACCTGGACCCTAAACCGTCCCCGTCCCCTAACCCTAACCCTAGCCCGAAGCCTAACCCTAACCCTTCCCCGAAGCCTGACCCTCAGCCGTCCCCTAATCCTAACGCGTACGCTGACACTAACCCGCGCCCTCACACGTACGCTCCCCCTAGAGCGTTGTCGTACCCTCACCTGGACCCTAAACCGTCCCCGTCCCCTAACCCTAACCCTAGCCCGAAGCCTAACCCTAACCCTTCCCCGAAGCCTGACCCTCAGCCGTCCCCTAATCCTAACCCGTACGCTGACACTAACCCGCGCCCTCACACGTACGCTCCCCCTAGAGCGTTGTCGTACCCTCACCTGGACCCTAAACCGTCCCCGTCCCCTAACCCTAACCCTAGCCCGAAGCCTAACCCTAACCCTTCCCCGAAGCCTGACCCTCAGCCGTCCCCTAATCCTAACCCGTACGCTGACACTAACCCGCGCCCTCACACGTACGCTCCCCCTAGAGCGTTGTCGTACCCTCACCTGGACCCTAAACCGTCCCCGTCCCCTAACCCTAACCCTAGCCCGAAGCCTAACCCTAACCCTTCCCCGAAGCCTGACCCTCAGCCGTCCCCTAATCCTAACCCGTACGCTGACACTAACCCGCGCCCTCACACGTACGCTCCCCCTAGAGCGTTGTCGTACCCTCACCTGGAAGCTAAAACGTCCCCGTCCCCTAACCCTAACCCTAGCCCGAAGCCTAACCCTAACCCTTCCCCGAAGCCTGACCCTCAGCCGTCCCCTAATCCTAACCCGTACGCTGACACTAACCCTCGCCCTCACACGTACGCTCCCCCTAGAGCGTTGTCGTACCCTCACCTGGACCCTAAACCGTCCCCGTCCCCTAACCCTAACCCTAGCCCGAACCCTAACCCTAACCCTTCCCCGAAGCCTGACCCTCAGCCGTCCCCTAATCCTAACCCGTACGCTGACACTAACCCGCGCCCTCACACGTACGCTCCCCCTAGAGCGTTGTCGTACCCTCACCTGGACCCTAAACCGTCCCCGTCCCCTAACCCTAACCCTAGCCCGAAGCCTAACCCTAACCCTTCCCCGAAGCCTGACCCTCAGCCGTCCCCTAATCCTAACCCGTACGCTGACACTAACCCGCGCCCTCACACGTACGCTCCCCCTAGAGCGTTGTCGTACCCTCACCTGGACCCTAAACCGTCCCCGTCCCCTAACCCTAACCCTAGCCCGAAGCCTAACCCTAACCCTTCCCCGAAGCCTGACCCTCAGCCGTCCCCTAATCCTAACCCGTACGCTGACACTAACCCGCGCCCTCACACGTACGCTCCCCCTAGAGCGTTGTCGTACCGTCACCTGGACCCTAAACCGTCCCCGTCCCCTAACCCTAACCCTAGCCCGAAGCCTAACCCTAACCCTTCCCCGAAGCCTGACCCTCAGCCGTCCCCTAATCCTAACCCGTACGCTGACACTAACCCGCGCCCTCACACGTACGCTCCCCCTAGAGCGTTGTCGTACCCTCACCTGGACCCTAAACCGTCCCCGTCCCCTAACCCTAACCCTAGCCCGAAGCCTAACCCTAACCCTTCCCCGAAGCCTGACCCTCAGCCGTCCCCTAATCCTAACCCGTACGCTGACACTAACCCGCGCCCTCACACGTACGCTCCCCCTAGAGCGTTGTCGTACCCTCACCTGGACCCTAAACCGTCCCCGTCCCCTAACCCTAACCCTAGCCCGAAGCCTAACCCTAACCCTTCCCCGAAGCCTGACCCTCAGCCGTCCCCTAATCCTAACCCGTACGCTGACACTAACCCGCGCCCTCACACGTACGCTCCCCCTAGAGCGTTGTCGTACCCTCACCTGGACCCTAAACCGTCCCCGTCCCCTAACCCTAACCCTAGCCCGAAGCCAAACCCTAACCCTTCCCCGAAGCCTGACCCTCAGCCGTCCCCTAATCCTAACCCGTACGCTGACACTAACCCGCGCCCTCACACGTACGCTCCCCCTAGAGCGTTGTCGTACCCTCACCTGGACCCTAAACCGTCCCCGTCCCCTAACCCTAACCCTAGCCCGAAGCCTAACCCTAACCCTTCCCCGAAGCCTGACCCTCAGCCGTCCCCTAATCCTAACCCGTACGCTGACACTAACCCGCGCCCTCGCACGTACGCTCCCCCTAGAGCGTTGTCGTACCCTCACCTGGACCCTAAACCGTCCCCGTCCCCTAACCCTAACCCTAGCCCGAAGCCTAACCCTAACCCTTCCCCGAAGCCTGACCCTCAGCCGTCCCCTAATCCTAACCCGTACGCTGACACTAACCCGCGCCCTCGCACGTACGCTCCCCCTAGAGCGTTGTCGTACCCTCACCTGGACCCTAAACCGTCCCCGTCCCCTAACCCTAACCCTAGCCCGAAGCCTAACCCTAACCCTTCCCCAAAGCCTGACCCTCAGCCGTCCCCTAATCCTAACCCGTACGCTGACACTAACCCGCGGCCTCACACGTACGCTCCCCCTAGAGCGTTGTCGTACCCTCACCTGGACCCTAAACCGTCCCCGTCCCCTAACCCTAACCCTAGCCCGAACCCTAACCCTAACCCTTCCCGGAAGCCTGACCCTCAGCCGTCCCCTAATCCTAACCCGTACGCTGACACTAACCCGCGCCCTCACACGTACGCTCCTCCTAGAGCGTTGTCGTACCCTCACCTGGACCCTAAACCGTCCCCGTCCCCTAACCCTAACCCTAGCCCGAACCCTAACCCTAACCCTTCCCCGAAGCCTGACCCTCAGCCGTCCCCTAATCCTAACCCGTACACTGACACTAACCCGCGCCCTCACACGTACGCTCCCCCTAGAGCGTTGTCGTACCCTCACCGGGACCCTAAACCGTCCCCATCCCCTAACCCTAACCCTAGCCCGAAGCCTAACCCTAACCCTTCCCCGAAGCCTGACCCTCAGCCGTCCCCTAATCCTAACCCGTACGCTGACACTAACCCGCGCCCTCACACGTACGCTCCCCCTAGAGCGTTGTCGTACCCTCACCTGGACCCTAAACCGTCCCCGTCCCCTAACCCTAACCCTAGCCCGAAGCCTAACCCTAACCCTTCCCCGAAGCCTGACCCTCAGCCGTCCCCTAATCCTAACCCGTACGCTGACACTAACCCGCGCCCTCACACGTACGCTCCCCCTAGAGCGTTGTCGTACCCTCACCTGGACCCTAAACCGTCCCCGTCCCCTAACCCTAACCCTAGCCCGAAGCCTAACCCTAACCCTTCCCCGAAGCCTGACCCTCAGCCGTCCCCTAATCCTAACCCGTACGCTGACACTAACCCGCGCCCTCACACGTACGCTCCCCCTAGAGCGTTGTCGTACCCTCACCTGGACCCTAAACCGTCCCCGTCCCCTAACCCTAACCCTAGCCCGAAGCCTAACCCTAACCCTTCCCCGAAGCCTGACCCTCAGCCGTCCCCTAATCCTAACCCGTACGCTGACACTAACCCGCGCCCTCACACGTACGCTCCCCCTAGAGCGTTGTCGTACCCTCACCTGGACCCTAAACCGTCCCCGTCCCCTAACCCTAACCCTAGCCCGAAGCCTAACCCTAACCCTTCCCCGAAGCCTGACCCTCAGCCGTCCCCTAATCCTAACCCGTACGCTGACACTAACCCGCGCCCTCACACGTACGCTCCCCCTAGAGCGTTGTCGTACCCTCACCTGGACCCTAAACCGTCCCCGTCCCCTAACCCTAACCCTAGCCCGAAGCCTAACCCTAACCCTTCCCCGAAGCCTGACCCTCAGCCGTCCCCTAATCCTAACCCGTACGCTGACACTAACCCGCGCCCTCACACGTACGCTCCCCCTAGAGCGTTGTCGTACCCTCACCTGGACCCTAAACCGTCCCCGTCCCCTAACCCTAACCCTAGCCCGAAGCCTAACCCTAACCCTTCCCCGAAGCCTGACCCTCAGCCGTCCCCTAATCCTAACCCGTACGCTGACACTAACCCGCGCCCTCACACGTACGCTCCCCCTAGAGCGTTGTCGTACCCTCACCTGGACCCTAAACCGTCCCCGTCCCCTAACCCTAACCCTAGCCCGAAGCCAAACCCTAACCCTTCCCCGAAGCCTGACCCTCAGCCGTCCCCTAATCCTAACCCGTACGCTGACACTAACCCGCGCCCTCACACGTACGCTCCCCCTAGAGCGTTGTCGTACCCTCACCTGGACCCTAAACCGTCCCCGTCCCCTAACCCTAACCCTAGCCCGAAGCCTAACCCTAACCCTTCCCCGAAGCCTGACCCTCAGCCGTCCCCTAATCCTAACCCGTACGCTGACACTAACCCGCGCCCTCGCACGTACGCTCCCCCTAGAGCGTTGTCGTACCCTCACCTGGACCCTAAACCGTCCCCGTCCCCTAACCCTAACCCTAGCCCGAAGCCTAACCCTAACCCTTCCCCGAAGCCTGACCCTCAGCCGTCCCCTAATCCTAACCCGTACGCTGACACTAACCCGCGCCCTCGCACGTACGCTCCCCCTAGAGCGTTGTCGTACCCTCACCTGGACCCTAAACCGTCCCCGTCCCCTAACCCTAACCCTAGCCCGAAGCCTAACCCTAACCCTTCCCCAAAGCCTGACCCTCAGCCGTCCCCTAATCCTAACCCGTACGCTGACACTAACCCGCGGCCTCACACGTACGCTCCCCCTAGAGCGTTGTCGTACCCTCACCTGGACCCTAAACCGTCCCCGTCCCCTAACCCTAACCCTAGCCCGAACCCTAACCCTAACCCTTCCCGGAAGCCTGACCCTCAGCCGTCCCCTAATCCTAACCCGTACGCTGACACTAACCCGCGCCCTCACACGTACGCTCCTCCTAGAGCGTTGTCGTACCCTCACCTGGACCCTAAACCGTCCCCGTCCCCTAACCCTAACCCTAGCCCGAACCCTAACCCTAACCCTTCCCCGAAGCCTGACCCTCAGCCGTCCCCTAATCCTAACCCGTACACTGACACTAACCCGCGCCCTCACACGTACGCTCCCCCTAGAGCGTTGTCGTACCCTCACCGGGACCCTAAACCGTCCCCATCCCCTAACCCTAACCCTAGCCCGAAGCCTAACCCTAACCCTTCCCCGAAGCCTGACCCTCAGCCGTCCCCTAATCCTAACCCGTACGCTGACACTAACCCGCGCCCTCACACGTACGCTCCCCCTAGAGCGTTGTCGTACCCTCACCTGGACCCTAAACCGTCCCCGTCCCCTAACCCTAACCCTAGCCCGAAGCCTAACCCTAACCCTTCCCCGAAGCCTGACCCTCAGCCGTCCCCTAATCCTAACCCGTACGCTGACACTAACCCGCGCCCTCACACGTACGCTCCCCCTAGAGCGTTGTCGTACCCTCACCTGGACCCTAAACCGTCCCCGTCCCCTAACCCTAACCCTAGCCCGAAGCCTAACCCTAACCCTTCCCCGAAGCCTGACCCTCAGCCGTCCCCTAATCCTAACCCGTACGCTGACACTAACCCGCGCCCTCACACGTACGCTCCCCCTAGAGCGTTGTCGTACCCTCACCTGGACCCTAAACCGTCCCCGTCCCCTAACCCTAACCCTAGCCCGAAGCCTAACCCTAACCCTTCCCCGAAGCCTGACCCTCAGCCGTCCCCTAATCCTAACCCGTACGCTGACACTAACCCGCGCCCTCACACGTACGCTCCCCCTAGAGCGTTGTCGTACCGTCACCTGGACCCTAAACCGTCCCCGTCCCCTAACCCTAACCCTAGCCCGAAGCCTAACCCTAACCCTTCCCCGAAGCCTGACCCTCAGCCGTCCCCTAATCCTAACCCGTACGCTGACACTAACCCGCGCCCTCACACGTACGCTCCCCCTAGAGCGTTGTCGTACCCTCACCTGGACCCTAAACCGTCCCCGTCCCCTAACCCTAACCCTAGCCCGAAGCCTAACCCTAACCCTTCCCCGAAGCCTGACCCTCAGCCGTCCCCTAATCCTAACCCGTACGCTGACACTAACCCGCGCCCTCACACGTACGCTCCCCCTAGAGCGTTGTCGTACCCTCACCTGGACCCTAAACCGTCCCCGTCCCCTAACCCTAACCCTAGCCCGAAGCCTAACCCTAACCCTTCCCCGAAGCCTGACCCTCAGCCGTCCCCTAATCCTAACCCGTACGCTGACACTAACCCGCGCCCTCACACGTACGCTCCCCCTAGAGCGTTGTCGTACCCTCACCTGGACCCTAAACCGTCCCCGTCCCCTAACCCTAACCCTAGCCCGAAGCCAAACCCTAACCCTTCCCCGAAGCCTGACCCTCAGCCGTCCCCTAATCCTAACCCGTACGCTGACACTAACCCGCGCCCTCACACGTACGCTCCCCCTAGAGCGTTGTCGTACCCTCACCTGGACCCTAAACCGTCCCCGTCCCCTAACCCTAACCCTAGCCCGAAGCCTAACCCTAACCCTTCCCCGAAGCCTGACCCTCAGCCGTCCCCTAATCCTAACCCGTACGCTGACACTAACCCGCGCCCTCGCACGTACGCTCCCCCTAGAGCGTTGTCGTACCCTCACCTGGACCCTAAACCGTCCCCGTCCCCTAACCCTAACCCTAGCCCGAAGCCTAACCCTAACCCTTCCCCGAAGCCTGACCCTCAGCCGTCCCCTAATCCTAACCCGTACGCTGACACTAACCCGCGACCTCGCACGTACGCTCCCCCTAGAGCGTTGTCGTACCCTCACCTGGACCCTAAACCGTCCCCGTCCCCTAACCCTAACCCTAGCCCGAAGCCTAACCCTAACCCTTCCCCAAAGCCTGACCCTCAGCCGTCCCCTAATCCTAACCCGTACGCTGACACTAACCCGCGGCCTCACACGTACGCTCCCCCTAGAGCGTTGTCGTACCCTCACCTGGACCCTAAACCGTCCCCGTCCCCTAACCCTAACCCTAGCCCGAACCCTAACCCTAACCCTTCCCGGAAGCCTGACCCTCAGCCGTCCCCTAATCCTAACCCGTACGCTGACACTAACCCGCGCCCTCACACGTACGCTCCTCCTAGAGCGTTGTCGTACCCTCACCTGGACCCTAAACCGTCCCCGTCCCCTAACCCTAACCCTAGCCCGAACCCTAACCCTAACCCTTCCCCGAAGCCTGACCCTCAGCCGTCCCCTAATCCTAACCCGTACACTGACACTAACCCGCGCCCTCACACGTACGCTCCCCCTAGAGCGTTGTCGTACCCTCACCGGGACCCTAAACCGTCCCCATCCCCTAACCCTAACCCTAGCCCGAAGCCTAACCCTAACCCTTCCCCGAAGCCTGACCCTCAGCCGTCCCCTAATCCTAACCCGTACGCTGACACTAACCCGCGCCCTCACACGTACGCTCCCCCTAGAGCGTTGTCGTACCCTCACCTGGACCCTAAACCGTCCCCGTCCCCTAACCCTAACCCTAGCCCGAAGCCTAACCCTAACCCTTCCCCGAAGCCTGACCCTCAGCCGTCCCCTAATCCTAACCCGTACGCTGACACTAACCCGCGCCCTCACACGTACGCTCCCCCTAGAGCGTTGTCGTACCCTCACCTGGACCCTAAACCGTCCCCGTCCCCTAACCCTAACCCTAGCCCGAAGCCTAACCCTAACCCTTCCCCGAAGCCTGACCCTCAGCCGTCCCCTAATCCTAACCCGTACGCTGACACTAACCCGCGCCCTCACACGTACGCTCCCCCTAGAGCGTTGTCGTACCCTCACCTGGACCCTAAACCGTCCCCGTCCCCTAACCCTAACCCTAGCCCGAAGCCTAACCCTAACCCTTCCCCGAAGCCTGACCCTCAGCCGTCCCCTAATCCTAACCCGTACGCTGACACTAACCCGCGCCCTCACACGTACGCTCCCCCTAGAGCGTTGTCGTACCCTCACCTGGACCCTAAACCGTCCCCGTCCCCTAACCCTAACCCTAGCCCGAAGCCTAACCCTAACCCTTCCCCGAAGCCTGACCCTCAGCCGTCCCCTAATCCTAACCCGTACGCTGACACTAACCCGCGCCCTCACACGTACGCTCCCCCTAGAGCGTTGTCGTACCCTCACCTGGACCCTAAACCGTCCCCGTCCCCTAACCCTAACCCTAGCCCGAAGCCTAACCCTAACCCTTCCCCGAAGCCTGACCCTCAGCCGTCCCCTAATCCTAACCCGTACGCTGACACTAACCCGCGCCCTCACACGTACGCTCCCCCTAGAGCGTTGTCGTACCCTCACCTGGACCCTAAACCGTCCCCGTCCCCTAACCCTAACCCTAGACCGAACCCTAACCCTAACCCTTCCCCGAAGCCTGACCCTCAGCCGTCCCCTAATCCTAACCCGTACGCTGACACTAACCCGCGCCCTCACACGTACGCTCCCCCTAGAGCGTTGTCGTACCCTCACCTGGACCCTAAACCGTCCCCGTCCCCTAACCCTAACCCTAGCCCGAAGCCTAACCCTAACCCTTCCCCGAAGCCTGACCCTCAGCCGTCCCCTAATCCTAACCCGTACGCTGACACTAACCCGCGCCCTCACACGTACGCTCCCCCTAGAGCGTTGTCGTACCCTCACCTGGACCCTAAACCGTCCCCGTCCCCTAACCCTAACCCTAGCCCGAAGCCTAACCCTAACCCTTCCCCGAAGCCTGACTCTCAGCCGTCCCCTAATCCTAACCCGTACGCTGACACTAACCCGCGCCCTCACACGTACGCTCCCCCTAGAGCGTTGTCGTACCCTCACCTGGACCCTAAACCGTCCCCGTCCCCTAACCCTAACCCTAGCCCAAAGCCTAACCCTAAATCTTCCCCGAAGCCTGACCCTCAGCCGTCCCCTAATCCTAACCCGTACGCTGACACTAACCCGCGCCCTCACACGTACGCTCCCCCTAGAGCGTTGTCGTACCCTCACCTGGACCCTAAACCGTCCCCGTCCCCTAACCCTAACCCTAGCCCGAACCCTAACCCTAACCCTTCCCCGAAGCCTGACCCTCAGCCGTCCCCTAATCCTAAACCGTACGCTGACACTAACCCGCGCCCTCGCACGTACGCTCCCCCTAGAGCGTTGTCGTACCCTCACCTGGACCCTAAACCGTCCCCGTCCCCTAACCCTAACCCTAGCCCGAAGCCTAACCCTAACCCTTCCCCGAAGCCTGACCCTCAGCCGTCCCCTAATCCTAACCCGTACGCTGACACTAACCCGCGCCCTCGCACGTACGCTCCCCCTAGAGCGTTGTCGTACCCTCACCTGGACCCTAAACCGTCCCCGTCCCCTAACCCTAACCCTAGCCCGAAGCCTAACCCTAACCCTTCCCCGAAGCCTGACCCTCAGCCGTCCCCTAATCCTAACCCGTACGCTGACACTAACCCGCGCCCTCACACGTACGCTCCCCCTAGAGCGTTGTCGTACCCTCACCTGGACCCTAAACCGTCCCCGTCCCCTAACCCTAACCCTAGCCCGAATCCTAACCCTAACCCTTCCCCGAAGCCTGACCCTCAGCCGTCCCCTAATCCTAACCCGTACGCTGACACTAACCCACGCCCTCACACGTACGCTCCCCCTAGAGCGTTGTCGTACCCTCACCTGGACCCTAAACCGTCCCCGTCCCCTAACCCTAACCCTAGCCCGAAGCCTAACCCTAACCCTTCCCCGAAGCCTGACCCTCAGCCGTCCCCTAATCCTAACCCGTACGCTGACACTAACCCGCGCCCTCACACGTACGCTCCCCCTAGAGCGTTGTCGTACCCTCACCTGGACCCTAAACCGTCCCCGTCCCCTAACCCTAACCCTAGCCCGAAGCCTAACCCTAACCCTTCCCCGAAGCCTGACCCTCAGCCGTCCCCTAATCCTAACCCGTACGCTGACACTAACCCACGCCCTCACACGTACGCTCCCCCTAGAGCGTTGTCATACCCTCACCTGGACCCTAAACCGTCCCCGTCCCCTAACCCTAACCCTAGCCCGAACCCTAACCCTAACCCTTCCCGGAAGCCTGACCCTCAGCCGTCCCCTAATCCTAACCCGTACGCTGACACTAACCCGCGCCCTCACACGTACGCTCCCCCTAGAGCGTTGTCGTACCCTCACCTGGACCCTAAACCGTTCCCGTCCCCTAACCCTAACCCTAGCCCGAACCCTAACCCTAACCCTTCCCCGAAGCCTGACCCTCAGCCTTCCCCTAATCCTAACCCGTACACTGACACTAACCCGCGCCCTCACACGTACGCTCCCCCTAGAGCGTTGTCGTACCCTCACCTGGACCCTAAACCGTCCCCATCCCCTAACCCTAACCCTAGCCCGAAGCCTAAACCTAACCCTTCCCCGAAGCCTGACCCTCAGCCGTCCCCTAATCCTAACCCGTACGCTGACACTAACCCGCGCCCTCACACGTACGCTCCCCCTAGAGCGTTGTCGTACCCTCACCTGGACCCTAAACCGTCCCCGTCCCCTAACCCTAACCCTAGCCCGAACCCTAACCCTAACCCTTCCCCGAAGCCTGACCCTCAGCCGTCCCCTAATCCTAACCCGTACGCTGACACTAACCCGCGCCCTCACACGTACGCTCCCCCTAGAGCGTTGTCGTACCCTCACCTGGACCCTAATCCGTCCCCGTCCCCTAACCCTAACCCTAGCCCGAACCCTAACCCTAACCCTTCCTCGAAGCCTGACCCTCAGCCGTCCCCTAATCCTAACCCGTACGCTGACACTAACCCGCGCCCTCACACGTGCGCTCCCCCTAGAGCGTTGTCGTACCCTCACCTGGACCCTAAACCGTCCCCGTCCCCTAACCCTAACCCTAGCCCGAACCCTAACACTAACCCTTCCCCGAAGCCTGACCCTCAGCCGTCCCCTAATCCTAACCCGTACGCTGACACTAACCCGCGCCCTCACACGTGCGCTCCCCCTAGAGCGTTGTCGTACCCTCACCTGGACCCTAAACCATCCCCGTCCCCTAACCCTAACCCTAGCCCGAAGCCTAACCCTAACCCTTCCCCGAAGCCTGACCCTCAGCCGTCCCCTAATCCTAACCCGTACGCTGACACTAACCCGCGCCCTCACACGTACGCTCCCCCTAGAGCGTTGTCGTACCCTCACCTGGACCCTAAACCGTCCCCGTCCCCTAACCCTAACCCTAGCCCGAACCCTAACCCTAACCCTTCCCCGAAGCCTGACCCTCAGCCGTTCCCTAATCCTAACCCGTACGCTGACACTAACCCGCGCCCTCACACGTACGCTCCCCCTAGAGCGTTGTCGTACCCTCACCTGGACCCTAAACCGTCCCCGTCCCCTAACCCTAACCCTAGCCCGAAGCCTAACCCTAACCCTTCCCCGAAGCCTGACCCTCAGCCGTCCCCCAATCCTAACCCGTACGCTGACACTAACCCGCGCCCTCACACGTACGCTCCCCCTAGAGCGTTGTCGTACCCTCACCTGGACCCTAAACCGTCCCCGTCCCCTAACCCTAACCCTAGCCCGAAGCCTAACCCTAACACTTCCCCGAAGCCTGACCCTCAGCCGTCCCCTAATCCTAACCCGTACGCTGACCCTAACCCGCGGCCTCACACGTACGCTCCCCCTAGAGCGTTGTCGTACCCTCACCTGGACCCTAAACCGTCCCCGTCCCCTAACCCTAACCCTAGCCCGAAGCCTAACCCTAACACTTCCCCGAAGCCTGACCCTCAGCCGTCCCCTAATCCTAACCCGTACGCTGACACTAACCCGCACCCTCACACGTACGCTCCCCCTAGAGCGTTGTCGGACCCTCACCTGGACCCTAAACCGTCCCCGTCCCCTAACCCTAACCCTAGTCCGAAGCCTAACCCTAACACTTCCCCGAAGCCTGACCCTCAGCCGTCCCCTAATCCTAACCCGTACGCTGACACTAACCCGCGCCCTCACACGTACGCTCCCCCTAGAGCGTTGTCGTACCCTCACCTGGACCCTAAACCGTCCCCGTCCCCTAACCCTAACCCTAGCCCGAACCCTAACCCTAACCCTTCCCCGAAGCCTGACCCTCAGCCGTCCCCTAATCCTAACCCGTACGCTGACACTAACCCGCGCCCTCACACGTACGCTCCCCCTAGAGCGTTGTCGTACCCTCACCTGGACCCTAAACCGTCCCCGTCCCCTAACCCTAACCCTAGCCCGAACCCTAACCCTAACCCTTCCCCGAAGCCTGACCCTCAGCCGTCCCCTAATCCTAACCCGTACGCTGACACTAACCCGCGCCCTCACACGTACGCTCCCCCTAGAGCGTTGTCGTACCCTCACCTGGACCCTAAACCGTCCCCGTCCCCTAACCCTAACCCTAGCCCGAAGCCTAACCCTAACCCTTCCCCGAATCCTGACACTCAGCCGTCCCCTAATCCTAACCCGTACGCTGACACTAACCCGCGCCCTTGCACGTACGCTTCCCCTAGAGCGTTGTCGTACCCTCACCTGGACCCTAAACCGTCCCCGTCCCCTAACCCTAACCCTAGCCCGAAGCCTAAACCTAACTCTTCCCCTAAGCCTGACCCTCAGGCGTCCCCTAATCCTAACCCGTACGCTGACACTAACCCGCGCCCTCGCACGTACGCTCCCCCTAGAGCGTTGTCGTACCCTCACCTGGACCCTAAACCGTCCCCGTCCCCTAACCCTAACCCTAGCCCGAAGCCTAACCCTAACCCTTCCCCGAAGCCTGACCCTCAGCCATCCCCTAATCCTAACCCGTACGCTGACACTAACCCGCGCCCTCGCACGTACGCTCCCCCTAGAGCGTTGTCGTACCCTCACCTGGACCCTAAACCGTCCCCGTCCCCTAACCCTAACCCTAGCCCGAAGCCTAACCCTAACCCTTTCCCGAAGCCTGACCCTCAGCCGTCCCCTAATCCTAACCCGTACGCTGACACTAACCCGCGCCCTCGCACGTACGCTCCCCCTAGAGCGTTGTCGTACCCTCACCTGGACCCTAAACCGTCCCCCCGTCCCCTAACCCTAACCCTAGCCCGAACCCTAACCCTAAACCTTCCCCGAAGCCTGACCCTCAGCCGTCCCCTAATCCTAACCCGTACGCTGACACTAACCCGCGCCCTCACACGTACGCTCCCCCTAGAGCGTTGTCGTACCCTCACCTGGACCCTAAACCGTCCCCGTCCCCTAACCCTAACCCTAGCCCGAAGCCTAACCCTAACCCTTCCCCGAAGCCTGACCCTCAGCCGTCCCCTAATCCTAACCCGTACGCTGACACTAACCCGCGCCCTCACACGTACGCTCCCCCTAGAGCGTTGTCGTACCCTCACCTGGACCCTAAACCGTCCCCGTCCCCTAACCCTAACCCTAGCTCGAAGCCTAACCCTAACCCTTCCCCGAAGCCTGACCCTCAGCCGTCCCCTAATCCTAACCCGTACGCTGACACTAACCCGCGCCCTCGCACGTACGCTCCCCCTAGAGCGTTGTCGTACCCTCACCTGGACCCTAAACCGTCCCCGTCCCCTAACCCTAACCCTAGCCCGAAGCCTAACCCTAACCCTTCCCCGAAGCCTGACCCTCAGCCGTCCCCTAATCCTAACCCGTACGCTGACACTAACCCGCGCCCTCACACGTACGCTCCCCCTAGAGCGTTGTCGTACCCTCACCTGGACCCTAAACCGTCCCCGTCCCCTAACCCTAACCCTAGCCCGAAGCCTAACCCTAACCCTTCCCCGAAGCCTGACCCTCAGCCGTCCCCTAATCCTAACCCGTACGCTGACACTAACCCGCGCCCTCACACGTACGCTCCCCCTAGAGCGTTGTCGTACCCTCACCTGGACCCTAAACCGTCCCCGTCCCCTAACCCTAACCCTAGCCCGAAGCCTAACCCTAACCCTTCCCCGAAGCCTGACCCTCAGCCGTCCCCTAATCCTAACCCGTACGCTGACACTAACCCGCGCCCTCGCACGTACGCTCCCCCTAGAGGGTTGTCGTACACTCACCTGGACCCTAAACCGTCCCCCCGTCCCCTAACCCTAACCCTAGCCCGAACCCTAACCCTAACCCTTCCCCGAAGCCTGACCCTCAGCCGTCCCCTAATCCTAACCCGTACGCTAACACTAACCCGCGCCCTCGCACGTACGCTCCCCCTAGAGCGTTGTCGTACCCTCACCTGGACCCTAAACCGTCCCCGTCCCCTAACCCTAACCCTAGCCCAAAGGCTAACCCTAACCCTTCCCCGAAGCCTGACCCTCAGCCGTCCCCTAATCCTAACCCGTACGCTGACACTAACCCGCGCCCTCACACGTACGCTCCCCCTAGAGCGTTGTCGTACCCTCACCTGGACCCTAAACCGTCCCCGTCCCCTAACCCTAACCCTAGCCCGAACCCTAACCCTAACCCTTCCCCGAAGCCTGACCCTCAGCCGTCCCCTAATCCTAACCCGTACGCTGACACTAACCCGCGCCCTCACACGTGCGCTCCCCCTAGAGCGTTGTCGTACCCTCACCTGGACCCTAAACCGTCCCCGTCCCCTAACCGTAACCCTAGACCGAAGCCTAACCCTAACCCTTCCCCGAAGCCTGACCCTCAGCCGTCCCCTAATCCTAACCCGTACGCTGACACTAACCCGCGCCCTCACACGTACGCTCCCCCTAGAGCGTTGTCGTACCCTCACCTGGACCCTAAACCGTCCCCGTCCCCTAACCCTAACCCTAGCTCGAAGCCTAACCCTAACCCTTCCCCGAAGCCTGACCCTCAGCCGTCCCCTAATCCTAACCCGTACGCTGACACTAACCCGCGCCCTCGCACGTACGCTCCCCCTAGAGCGTTGTCGTACCCTCACCTGGACCCTAAACCGTCCCCGTCCCCTAACCCTAACCCTAGCCCGAAGCCTAACCCTAACCCTTCCCCGAAGCCTCACCCTCAGCCGTCCCCTAATCCTAACCCGTACGCTGACACTAACCCGCGCCCTCACACATACGCTCCCCCTAGAGCGTTGTCGTACCCTCACCTGGACCCTAAACCGTCCCCGTCCCCTAACCCTAACCCTAGCCCGAAGCCTAACCCTAACCCTTCCCCGAAGCCTGACCCTCAGCCGTCCCCTAATCCTAACCCGTACGCTGACACTAACCCGCGCCCTCGCACGTACGCTCCCCCTAGAGCGTTGTCGTACCCTCACCTGGACCCTAAACCGTCCCCGACCCCTAACCCTAACCCTAGCCCGAAGCCTAACCCTAACCCTTCCCCGAAGCCTGACCCTCAGCCGTCCCCTAATCCTAACCCGTACGCTGACACTAACCCGCGCCCTCACACGTACGCTCCCCCTAGAGCGTTGTCGTACCCTCACCTGGACCCTAAACCGTCCCCGTCCCCTAACCCTAACCTTAGCCCGAACCCTAACCCTAACCCTTCCCCGAAGCCTGACCCTCAGCCGTCCCCTAATCCTAACCCGTACGCTGACACTAACCCGCGCCCTCACACGTACGCTCCCCCTAGAGCGTTGTCGTACCCTCACCTGGACCCTAAACCGTCCCCGTCCCCTAACCCTAACCCTAGCCCGAAGCCTAACCCTAACCCTTCCCCGAAGCCTGACCCTCAGCCGTCCCCTAATCCTAACCCGTACGCTGACACTAACCCGCGCCCTCACACGTACGCTCCCCCTAGAGCGTTGTCGTACCCTCACCTGGACCCTAAACCGTCCCCGTCCCCTAACCCTAACCCTAGCTCGAAGCCTAACCCTAACCCTTCCCCGAAGCCTGACCCTCAGCCGTCCCCTAATCCTAACCCGTACGCTGACACTAACCCGCGCCCTCGCACGTACGCTCCCCCTAGAGCGTTGTCGTACCCTCACCTGGACCCTAAACCGTCCCCGTCCCCTAACCCTAACCCTAGCCCGAAGCCTAACCCTAACCCTTCCCCGAAGCCTGACCCTCAGCCGTCCCCTAATCCTAACCCGTACGCTGACACTAACCCGCGCCCTCACACATACGCTCCCCCTAGAGCGTTGTCGTACCCTCACCTGGACCCTAAACCGTCCCCGTCCCCTAACCCTAACCCTAGCCCGAAGCCTAACCCTAACCCTTCCCCGAAGCCTGACCCTCAGCCGTCCCCTAATCCTAACCCGTACGCTGACACTAACCCGCGCCCTCACACGTACGCTCCCCCTAGAGCGTTGTCGTACCCTCACCTGGACCCTAAACCGTCCCCGTCCCCTAACCCTAACCCTAGCCCGAAGCCTAACCCTAACCCTTCCCCGAAGCCTGACCCTCAGCCGTCCCCTAATCCTAACCCGTACGCTGACACTAACCCGCGCCCTCGCACGTACGCTCCCCCTAGAGGGTTGTCGTACACTCACCTGGACCCTAAACCGTCCCCCCGTCCCCTAACCCTAACCCTAGCCCGAACCCTAACCCTAACCCTTCCCCGAAGCCTGACCCTCAGCCGTCCCCTAATCCTAACCCGTACGCTAACACTAACCCGCGCCCTCGCACGTACGCTCCCCCTAGAGCGTTGTCGTACCCTCACCTGGACCCTAAACCGTCCCCGTCCCCTAACCCTAACCCTAGCCCAAAGGCTAACCCTAACCCTTCCCCGAAGCCTGACCCTCAGCCGTCCCCTAATCCTAACCCGTACGCTGACACTAACCCGCGCCCTCACACGTACGCTCCCCCTAGAGCGTTGTCGTACCCTCACCTGGACCCTAAACCGTCCCCGTCCCCTAACCCTAACCCTAGCCCGAAGCCTAACCCTAACCCTTCCCCGAAGCCTGACCCTCAGCCGTCCCCTAATCCTAACCCGTACGCTGACACTAACCCGCGCCCTCGCACGTACGCTCCCCCTAGAGGGTTGTCGTACACTCACCTGGACCCTAAACCGTCCCCCCGTCCCCTAACCCTAACCCTAGCCCGAACCCTAACCCTAACCCTTCCCCGAAGCCTGACCCTCAGCCGTCCCCTAATCCTAACCCGTACGCTAACACTAACCCGCGCCCTCGCACGTACGCTCCCCCTAGAGCGTTGTCGTACCCTCACCTGGACCCTAAACCGTCCCCGTCCCCTAACCCTAACCCTAGCCCAAAGGCTAACCCTAACCCTTCCCCGAAGCCTGACCCTCAGCCGTCCCCTAATCCTAACCCGTACGCTGACACTAACCCGCGCCCTCACACGTACGCTCCCCCTAGAGCGTTGTCGTACCCTCACCTGGACCCTAAACCGTCCCCGTCCCCTAACCCTAACCCTAGCCCGAACCCTAACCCTAACCCTTCCCCGAAGCCTGACCCTCAGCCGTCCCCTAATCCTAACCCGTACGCTGACACTAACCCGCGCCCTCACACGTGCGCTCCCCCTAGAGCGTTGTCGTACCCTCACCTGGACCCTAAACCGTCCCCGTCCCCTAACCGTAACCCTAGCCCGAAGCCTAACCCTAACCCTTCCCCGAAGCCTGACCCTCAGCCGTCCCCTAATCCTAACCCGTACGCTGACACTAACCCGCGCCCTCACACGTACGCTCCCCCTAGAGCGTTGTCGTACCCTCACCTGGACCCTAAACCGTCCCCGTCCCCTAACCCTAACCCTAGCTCGAAGCCTAACCCTAACCCTTCCCCGAAGCCTGACCCTCAGCCGTCCCCTAATCCTAACCCGTACGCTGACACTAACCCGCGCCCTCGCACGTACGCTCCCCCTAGAGCGTTGTCGTACCCTCACCTGGACCCTAAACCGTCCCCGTCCCCTAACCCTAACCCTAGCCCGAAGCCTAACCCTAACCCTTCCCCGAAGCCTCACCCTCAGCCGTCCCCTAATCCTAACCCGTACGCTGACACTAACCCGCGCCCTCACACATACGCTCCCCCTAGAGCGTTGTCGTACCCTCACCTGGACCCTAAACCGTCCCCGTCCCCTAACCCTAACCCTAGCCCGAAGCCTAACCCTAACCCTTCCCCGAAGCCTGACCCTCAGCCGTCCCCTAATCCTAACCCGTACGCTGACACTAACCCGCGCCCTCGCACGTACGCTCCCCCTAGAGCGTTGTCGTACCCTCACCTGGACCCTAAACCGTCCCCGACCCCTAACCCTAACCCTAGCCCGAAGCCTAACCCTAACCCTTCCCCGAAGCCTGACCCTCAGCCGTCCCCTAATCCTAACCCGTACGCTGACACTAACCCGCGCCCTCACACGTACGCTCCCCCTAGAGCGTTGTCGTACCCTCACCTGGACCCTAAACCGTCCCCGTCCCCTAACCCTAACCTTAGCCCGAACCCTAACCCTAACCCTTCCCCGAAGCCTGACCCTCAGCCGTCCCCTAATCCTAACCCGTACGCTGACACTAACCCGCGCCCTCACACGTACGCTCCCCCTAGAGCGTTGTCGTACCCTCACCTGGACCCTAAACCGTCCCCGTCCCCTAACCCTAACCCTAGCCCGAACCCTAACCCTAACCCTTCCCCGAAGCCTGACCCTCAGCCGTCCCCTAATCCTAACCCGTACGCTGACACTAACCCGCGCCCTCACACGTACGCTCCCCCTAGAGCGTTGTCGTACCCTCACCTGGACCCTAAACCGTCCCCGTCCCCTAACCCTAACCCTAGCCCGAACCCTAACCCTAACCCTTCCCCGAAGCCTGACCCTCAGCCGTCCCCTAATCCTAACCCGTACGCTGACACTAACCCGCGCCCTCACACGTACGCTCCCCCTAGAGCGTTGTCGTACCCTCACCTAGACCCTAAACCGTCCCCGTCCCCTAACCCTAACCCTAGCCCGAACCCTAACCCTAACCCTTGCCCGAAGCCTGACCCTCAGCCGTCCCCTAATCCTAACCCGTACGCTGACACTAACCCGCGCCCTCACACGTACGCTCCCCCTAGAGCGTTGTCGTACCCTCACCTGGACCCTAAACCGTCCCCGTCCCCTAACCCTAACCGTAGCCCGAAGCCTAAACCTAACCCTTCCCCGAAGCCTGACCCTCAGCCGTCCCCTAATCCTAACCCGTACGCTGACACTAACCCGCGCCCTCACACGTACGCTCCCCCTAGAGCGTTGTCGTACCCTCACCTGGACCCTAAACCGTCCCCGTCCCCTAACCCTAACCCTAGCCCGAAGCCTAACCCTAACCCTTCCCCGAAGCCTGACCCTCAGCCGTCCCCTAATCCTAACCCGTACGCTGACACTAACCCGCGCCCTCACACGTACGCTCCCCCTAGAGCGTTGTCGTACCCTCACCTGGACCCTAAACCGTCCCCGTCCCCTAACCCTAACCCTAGCCCGAAGCCTAACCCTAACCCTTCCCCGAAGCCTGACCCTCAGCCGTCCCCTAATCCTAAACCGTACGCTGACACTAACCCGCGCCCTCACACGTACGCTCCCCCTAGAGCGTTGTCGTACCCTCACCTGGACCCTAAACCGTCCCCGTCCCCTAACCCTAACCCTAGCTCGAAGCCTAACCCTAACCCTTCCCCGAAGCCTGACCCTCAGCCGTCCCCTAATCCTAACCCGTACGCTGACACTAACCCGCCCCCTCGCACGTACGCTCCCCCTAGAGCGTTGTCGTACCCTCACCTGGACCCTAAACCGTCCCCGTCCCCTAACCCTAACCCTAGCCCGAAGCCTAACCCTAACCCTTCCCCGAAGCCTGACCCTCAGCCGTCCCCTAATCCTAACCCGTACGCTGACACTAACCCGCGCCCTCGCACGTACGCTCCCCCTAGAGCGTTGTCGTACCCTCACCTGGACCCTAAACCGTCCCCGACCCCTAACCCTAACCCTAGCCCGAAGCCTAACCCTAACCCTTCCCCGAAGCCTGACCCTCAGCCGTCCCCTAATCCTAACCCGTACGATGACACTAACCCGCGCCCTCACACGTACGCTCCCCCTAGAGCGTTGTCGTACCCTCACCTGGACCCTAAACCATCCCCGTCCCCTAACCCTAACCTTAGCCCGAACCCTAACCCTAACCCTTCCCCGAAGCCTGACCCTCAGCCGTCCCCTAATCCTAACCCGTACGCTGACACTAACCCGCGCCCTCACACGTACGCTCCCCCTAGAGCGTTGTCGTACCCTCACCTGGACCCTAAACCGTCCCCGTCCCCTAACCCTAACCCTAGCCCGAACCCTAACCCTAACCCTTCCCCGAAGCCTGACCCTCAGCCGTCCCCTAATCCTAACCCGTACGCTGACACTAACCCGCGCCCTCACACGTACGCTCCCCCTAGAGCGTTGTCGTACCCTCACCTGGACCCTAAACCGTCCCCGTCCCCTAACCCTAACCCTAGCCCGAACCCTAACCCTAACCCTTCCCCGAAGCCTGACCCTCAGCCGTCCCCTAATCCTAACCCGTACGCTGACACTAACCCGCGCCCTCACACGTACGCTCCCCCTAGAGCGTTGTCGTACCCTCACCTAGACCCTAAACCGTCCCCGTCCCCTAACCCTAACCCTAGCCCGAACCCTAACCCTAACCCTTGCCCGAAGCCTGACCCTCAGCCGTCCCCTAATCCTAACCCGTACGCTGACACTAACCCGCGCCCTCACACGTACGCTCCCCCTAGAGCGTTGTCGTACCCTCACCTGGACCCTAAACCGTCCCCGTCCCCTAACCCTAACCGTAGCCCGAAGCCTAAACCTAACCCTTCCGCGAAGCCTGACCCTCAGCCGTCCCCTAATCCTAACCCGTACGCTGACACTAACCCGCGCCCTCACACGTACGCTCCCCCTAGAGCGTTGTCGTACCCTCACCTGGACCCTAAACCGTCCCCGTCCCCTAACCCTAACCCTAGCCCGAAGCCTAACCCTAACCCTTCCCCGAAGCCTGACCCTCAGCCGTCCCCTAATCCTAACCCGTACGCTGACACTAACCCGCGCCCTCACACGTACGCTCCCCCTAGAGCGTTGTCGTACCCTCACCTGGACCCTAAACCGTCCCCGTCCCCTAACCCTAACCCTAGCCCGAAGCCTAACCCTAACCCTTCCCCGAAGCCTGACCCTCAGCCGTCCCCTAATCCTAAACCGTACGCTGACACTAACCCGCGCCCTCACACGTACGCTCCCCCTAGAGCGTTGTCGTACCCTCACCTGGACCCTAAACCGTCCCCGTCCCCTAACCCTAACCCTAGCTCGAAGCCTAACCCTAACCCTTCCCCGAAGCCTGACCCTCAGCCGTCCCCTAATCCTAACCCGTACGCTGACACTAACCCGCCCCCTCGCACGTACGCTGCCCCTAGAGCGTTGTCGTACCCTCACCTGGACCCTAAACCGTCCCCGTCCCCTAACCCTAACCCTAGCCCGAAGCCTAACCCTAACCCTTCCCCGAAGCCTGACCCTCAGCCGTCCCCTAATCCTAACCCGTACGCTGACACTAACCCGCGCCCTCACACATACGCTCCCCCTAGAGCGTTGTCGTACCCTCACCTGGACCCTAAACCGTCCCCGTCCCCTAACCCTAACCCTAGCCCGAAGCCTAACCCTAACCCTTCCCCGAAGCCTGACCCTCAGCCGTCCCCTAATCCTAACCCGTACGCTGACACTAACCCGCGCCCTCGCACTTATGCTCCCCCTAGAGCGTTGTCGTACCCTCACCTGGACCCTAAACCGTCCCCGACCCCTAACCCTAACCCTAGCCCGAAGCCTAACCCTAACCCTTCCCCGAAGCCTGACCCTCAGCCGTCCCCTAATCCTAACCCGTACGCTGACACTAACCCGCGCCCTCGCACGTACGCTCCCCCTAGAGCGTTGTCGTACCCTCACCTGGACCCTAAACCGTCCCCGTCCCCTAACCCTAACCTTAGCCCGAACCCTAATCCTAACCCTTCCCCGAAGCCTGACCCTCAGCCGTCCCCTAATCCTAACCCGTACGCTGACACTAACCCGCGCCCTCGCACGTACGCTCCCCCTAGAGCGTTGTCGTACCCTCACCTGGACCCTAAACCGTCCCCGTCCCCTAACCCTAACCCTAGCCCGAACCCTAACCCTAACCCTTCCCCGAAGCCTGACCCTCAGCCGTCCCCTAATCCTAACCCGTACGCTGACACTAACCCGCGCCCTCACACGTACGCTCCCCCTAGAGCGTTGTCGTACCCTCACCTGGACCCTAAACCGTCCCCGTCCCCTAACCCTAACCCTAGCCCGAACCCTAACCCTAACACTTGCCCGAAGCCTGACCCTCAGCCGTCCCCTAATCCTAACCCGTACGCTGACACTGACCCGCGCCCTCACACGTACGCTCCCCCTAGAGCGTTGTTGTACCCTCACCTGGACCCTAAACCGTCCCCGTCCCCTAACCCTAACCGTAGCCCGAAGCCTAACCCTAACCCTTCCCCGAAGCCTGACCCTCAGCCGTCCCCTAATCCTAACCCGTACGCTGACACTAACCCGCGCCCTCACACGTACGCTCCCCCTAGAGCGTTTTTGTACCCTCACCTGGACCCTAAACCGTCCCCGTCCCCTAACCCTAACCCTAGCCCGAAGCCTAACCCTAACCCTTCCCCGAAGCCTGACCCTCAGCCGTCCCCTAATCCTAACCCGTACGCTGACACTAACCCGCGCCCTCACACGTACGCTCCCCCTAGAGCGTTGTCGTACCCTCACCTGGACCCTAAACCGTCCCCGTCCCCTAACCCTAACCCTAGCCCGAAGCCTAACCCTAACCCTTCCCCGAAGCCTGACCCTCAGCCGTCCCCTAATCCTAAACCGTACGCTGACACTAACCCGCGCCCTCACACGTACGCTCCCCCTAGAGCGTTGTCGTACCCTCACCTGGACCCTAAACCGTCCCCGTCCCCTAACCCTAACCCTAGCTCGAACCCTAACCCTAACCCTTCCCCGAAGCCTGACCCTCAGCCGTCCCCTAATCCTAACCCGTACGCTGACACTAACCCGCGCCCTCGCACGTACGCACCCCCTAGAGCGTTGTCGTACCCTCACCTGGACCCTAAACCGTCCCCGTCCCCTAACCCTAACCCTAGCCCGAAGCCTAACCCTAACCCTTCCCCGAAGCCTGACCCTCAGCCGTCCCCTAATCCTAACCCGTACGCTGACACTAACCCGCGCCCTCGCACGTACGCTCCCCCTAGAGCGTTGTCGTACCCTCACCTGGACCCTAAACCGTCCCCGTCCCCTAACCCTAACCCTAGCCCGAACCCTAACCCTAATCCTTCCCCGAAGCCTGACCCTCAGCCGTCCCCTAATCCTAACCCGTACGCTGACACTAACCCGCGCCCTCGCACGTACGCTCCCCCTAGAGCGTTGTCGTACCCTCACCTGGACCCTAAACCGTCCCCGTCCCCTAACCCTAACCCTAGCCCGAACCCTAACCCTAATCCTTCCCCGAAGCCTGACCCTCAGCCGTCCCCTAATCCTAACCCGTACGCTGACACTAACCCGCGCCCTCACACGTACGCTCCCCCTAGAGCGTTGTCGTACCCTCACCTGGACCCTAAACCGTCCCCGTCCCCTAACCCTAACCCTAGCCCGAAGCCTAACCCTAACCCTTCCCCGAAGCCTGACCCTCAGCCGTCCCCTAATCCTAACCCGTACGCTGACACTAACCCGCGCCCTCACACGTACGCTCCCCCTAGAGCGTTGTCGTACCCTCACCTGGACCCTAAACCGTCCCCGTCCCCTAACCCTAACCCTAGCCCGAACCCTAACCCTAACCCTTCCCCGAAGCCTGACCCTCAGCCGTCCCCTAATCCTAACCCGTACGCTGACACTAACCCGCGCCCTCACACGTACGCTCCCCCTAGAGCGCTGTCGTACCCTCACCTGGACCCTAAACCGTCCCCGTCCCCTAACCCTAACCCTAGCCCGAACCCTAACCCTAACCCTTCCCCGAAGCCTGACCCTCAGCCGTCCCCTAATCCTAACCCGTACGCTGACACTAACCCGCGCCCTCACACGTACGCTCCCCCTAGAGCGTTGTCGTACCCTCACCTGGACCCTAAACCGTCCCCGTCCCCTAACCCTAACCCTAGCCAGAACCCTAACCCTAACCCTTCCCCGAAGCCTGACCCTCAGCCGTCCCCTAATCCTAACCCGTACGCTGACACTAACCCGCGCCCTCACACGTACGCTCCCCCTAGAGCATTGTCGTACCCTCACCTGGACCCTAAACCGTCCCCGTCCCCTAACCCTAACCCTAGCCCGAACCCTAACCCTAACCCTTCCACGAAGCCTGACCCTCAGCCGTCCCCTAATCCTAACCCGTACGCTGACACTAACCCGCGCCCTCACACGTACGCTCCCCCTAGAGCGTTGTCGTACCCTCACCTGGACCCTAAACCGTCCCCGTCCCCTAACCCTAACCCTAGCCCGAAGCCTAACCCTACCCCTTCCCCGAAGCCTGACCCTCAGCCGTCCCCTAATCCTAACCCGTACGCTGACACTAACCCGCGCCCTCACACGTACGCTCCCCCTAGAGCGTTGTCGTACCCTCACCTGGACCCTAAACCGTCCCCGTCCCCTAACCCTAACCCTAGCCCGAAGCCTAACCCTAACCCTTCCCCGAAGCCTGACCCTCAGCCGTCCCCTAATCCTAACCCGTACGCTGACACTAACCCGCGCCCTCACACGTACGCTCCCCCTAGAGCGTTGTCGTTCCCTCACCTGGACCCTAAACCGTCCCCGTCCCCTAACCCTAACCCTAGCCCGAACCCTAACCCTAACCCTTCCCCGAAGCCTGACCCTCAGCCGTCCCCTAATCCTAACCCGTACGCTGACACTAACCCGCGCCCTCACACGTACGCTCCCCCTAGAGCGTTGTCGTACCCTCACCTGGACCCTAAACCGTCCCCGTCCCCTAACCCTAACCCTAGCCCGAAACCTAACCCTAACACTTCCCCGAAGCCTGACCCTCAGCCGTCCCCTAATCCTAACCCGTACGCTGACACTAACCCGCGCCCTCACACGTACGCTCCCCCTAGAGCGTTGTCGTACCCTCACCTGGACCCTAAACCGTCCCCGTCCCCTAACCCTAACCCTAGCCCGAACCCTAACCCTAACCCTTCCCCGAAGCCTGACCCTCAGCCGTCCCCTAATCCTAACCCGTACGCTGACACTAACCCGCGCCCTCACACGTACGCTCCCCCTAGAGCGTTGTCATACCCTCACCTGGACCCTAAACCGTCCCCGTCCCCTAACCCTAACCCTAGCCCGAACCCTAACCCTAACCCTTCCCCGAAGCCTGACCCTCACCCGTCCCCTAATCCTAACCCGTACGCTGACACTAAACCGCGCCCTCACACGTACGCTCCCGCTAGAGCGTTGTCGTACCCTCACCTGGACCCTAAACCGTCCCCGTCCCCTAACCCTAACCGTAGCCCGAAGCCTAACCCTAACCCTTCCCCGAAGCCTGACCCTCAGCCGTCCCCTAATCCTAACCCGTACGCTGACACTAACCCGCGCCCTCACACGTACGCTCCCCCTAGAGCGTTGTCGTACCCTCACCTGGACCCTAAACCGTCCCCGTCCCCTAACCCTAACCCTAGCCCGAACCCTAACCCTAACCCTTCCCCGAAGCCTGACCCTCATCCGTCCCCTAATCCTAACCCGTACGCTGACACTAACCCGCGCCCTCACACGTACGCTCCCCCTAGAGCGTTGTCGTACCCTCACCTGGACCCTAAACCGTCCCCGTCCCCTAACCCTAACCCTAGCCCGAAGCCTAACCCTAACGCTTCCCCGAAGCCTGACCCTCAGCCGTCCCCTAATCCTAACCCGTACGCTGACACTAACCCGCGCCCTCACACGTACGCTCCCCCTAGAGCGTTGTCGTACCCTCACCTGGACCCTAAACCGTCCCCGTCCCCTAACCCTAACCCTAGCCCGAACCCTAACCCTAACCCTTCCCCGAAGCCTGACCCTCAGCCGTCCCCTAATCCTAACCCGTACGCTGACACTAACCCGCGCCCTCACACGTACGCTCCCCCTAGAGCGTTGTCGTACCCTCACCTGGACCCTAAACCGTCCCCGTCCCCTAACCCTAACCCTAGCCCGAACCGTAACCCTAACCCTTCCCCGAAGCCTGACCCTCATCCGTCACCTAATCCTAACCCGTACGCTGACACTAACCCGCGCCCTCACACGTACGCTCCCCCTAGAGCGTTGTCGTACCGTCACCTGGACCCTAAACCGTCCCCGTCCCCTAACCCTAACCCTAGCCCGAAGCCTAACCCTAACCCTTCCCCGAAGCCTGACCCTCAGCCGTCCCCTAATCCTAACCCGTACGCTGACACTAACCCGCGCCCTCACACGTACGCTCCCCCTAGAGCGTTGTCGTACCCTCACCTGGACCCTAAACCGTCCCCGTCCCCTAACCCTAACCCTAGCCCGAACCCTAACCCTAACCCTTCCCCGAAGCCTGACCCTCAGCCGTCCCCTAATCCTAACCCGTACGCTGACACTAACCCGCGCCCTCACACGTACGCTCCCCCTAGAGCGTTGTCGTACCCTCACCTGGACCCTAAACCGTCCCCGTCCCCTAACCCTAACCCTAGCCCGAAGCCTAACCCTAACCCTTCCCCGAAGCCTGACCCTCAGCCGTCCCCTAATCCTAACCCGTACGCTGACACTAACCCGCGCCCTCACACGTACTCTCCCCCTAGAGCGTTTTCGTACCCTCACCTGGACCCTAAACCTTCCCCGTCCCCTAACCCTAACCCTAGCCCGAAGCCTAACCCTAACGCTTCCTCGAAGCCTGACCCTCAGCCGTCCCCTAATCCTAACCCGTACGCTGACACTAACCCGCGCCCTCACACGTACGCTCCCCCTAGAGCGTTGTCGTACCCTCACCTGGACCCTAAACCGTCCCCGTCCCCTAACCCTAACCCTAGCCCGAACCCTAACCCTAACCCTTCCCCGAAGCCTGACCCTCAGCCGTCCCCTAATCCTAACCCGTACGCTGACACTAACCCGCGCCCTCACACGTACGCTCCCCCTAGAGCGTTGTCGTACCCTCACCTGGACCCTAAACCGTCCCCGTCCCCTAACCCTAACCCTAGCCCGAACCCTAACCCTAACCCTTCCCCGAAGCCTGACCCTCATCCGTCCCCTAATCCTAACCCGTACGCTGACACTAACCCGCGCCCTCACACGTACGCTCCCCCTAGAGCGTTGTCGTACCCTCACCTGGACCCTAAACCGTCCCCGTCCCCTAACCCTAACCCTAGCCCGAACCCTAACCCTAACCCTTCCCCGAAGCCTGACCCTCATCCGTCCCCTAATCCTAACCCGTACGCTGACACTAACCCGCGCCCTCACACGTACGCTCCCCCTAGAGCGTTGTCGTACCCTCACCTGGACCCTAAACCGTCCCCGTCCCCTAACCCTAACCCTAGCCCGAAGCCTAACCCTAACGCTTTCCCGAAGCCTGACCCTCAGCCGTCCCCTAATCCTAACCCGTACGCTGACACTAACCCGCGCCCTCACACGTACGCTCCCCCTAGAGCGTTGTCGTACCCTCACCTGGACCCTAAACCGTCCCCGTCCCCTAACCCTAACCCTAGCCCGAACCCTAACCCTAACCCTTCCCCGAAGCCTGACCCTCAGCCGTCCCCTAATCCTAACCCGTACGCTGACACTAACCCACGCCCTCACACGTACGCTCCCCCTAGAGTGTTGTCATACCCTCACCTGGACCCTAAACCGTCCCCGTCCCCTAACCCTAACCCTAGCCCGAACCGTAACCCTAACCCTTCCCCGAAGCCTGACCCTCATCCGTCCCCTAATCCTAACCCGTACGCTGACACTAACCCGCGCCCTCACACGTACGCTCCCCCTAGAGCGTTGTCGTACCCTCACCTGGACCCTAAACCGTCCCCGTCCCCTAACCCTAACCCTAGCCCGAAGCCTAACCCTAACCCTTCCCCGAAGCCTGACCCTCAGCCGTCCCCTAATCCTAACCCGTACGCTGACACTAACCCGCGCCCTCACACGTACGCTCCCCCTAGAGCGTTGTCGTACCCTCACCTGGACCCTAAACCGTCCCCGTCCCCTAACCCTAACCCTAGCCCGAAGCCTAACCCTAACGCTTCCCCGAAGCCTGACCCTCAGCCGTCCCCTAATCCTAACCCGTACGCTGACACTAACCCGTGCCCTCACACGTACGCTCCCCCTAGAGCGTTGTCGTACCCTCACCTGGACCCTAAACCGTCCCCGTCCCCTAACCCTAACCCTAGCCCGAAGCCTAACCCTAACCCTTCCCCGAAGCCTGACCCTCAGCCGTCCCCTAATCCTAACCCGTACGCTGACACTAACCCGCGCCCTCACACGTACGCTCCCCCTAGAGCGTTGTCGTACCCTCACCTGGACCCTAAACCGTCCCCGTCCCCTAACCCTAACCCTAGCCCGAAGCCTAACCCTAACCCTTCCCCGAAGCCTGACCCTCAGTCGTCCCCTAATCCTAACCCGTACGCTGACACTAACCCGCGCCCTCGCACGTACGCTCCCCCTAGAGCGTTGTCGTACCCTCACCTGGACCCTAAACCGTCCCCGTCCCCTAACCCTAACCCTAGCCCGAACCCTAACCCTAACCCTTCCCCGAAGCCTGACCCTCAGCCTTCCCCTAATCCTAACCCATACGCTGACACTAACCCGCGCCCTCGCACGTACGCTCTCCCTAGAACGTTGTCGTACCCTCACCTGGACCCTAAACCGTCCCCGTCCCCTAACCCTAACCCTAGCCCGAAGCCTAACCCTAACCCTTCCCCGAAGCCTGACCCTCAGCCGTCCCCTAATCCTAACCCGTACGCTGACACTAACCCGCGCCCTCACACGTACGCTCCCCCTAGAGCGTTGTCGTACCCTCACCTGGACCCTAAACCGTCCCCGTCCCCTAACCCTAACCCTAGCCCGAACCCTAACCCTAACACTTCCCCGAAGCCTGACCCTCAGCCGTCCCCTAATCCTAACCCGTACGCTGACACTAACCCGCGCCCTCACACGTACGCTCCCCCTAGAGCGTTGTCGTACCCTCACCTGGACCCTAAACCGTCCCCGTCCCCTAACCCTAACCCTAGCCCGAAGCCTAATCCTAACCCTTCCCCGAAGCCTGACCCTCAGCCGTCCCCTAATCCTAACACGTACGCTGACACTAACCCGCGCCCTCACACGTACGCTCCCCCTAGAGCGTTGTCGTACCCTCACCTGGACCCTAAACCGTCCCCGTCCCCTAACCCTAACCCTAGCCCGAAGCCTAACCCTAACCCTTCCCCGAAGCCTGACCCTCAGGCGTCCCCTAATCCTAACCCATACGCTGACACTAACCCGCGCCCTCGCACGTACGCTCCCCCTAGAGCGTTGTCGTACCCTCACCTGGACCCTAAACCGTCCCCGTCCCCTAACCCTAACCCTAGCCCGAAGCCTAACCCTAACCCTTCCCCGAAGCCTGACCCTCAGCCGTCCCCTAATCCTAACCCGTACGCTGACACTAACCCGCGCCCTCGCATGTACGCTCCCCCTAGAGCGTTGTCGTACCCTCACCTGGACCCTAAACCGTCCCCGTCCCCTAACCCTAACCCTAGCCCGAACCCTAACCCTAAACCTTCCCCGAAGCCTGACCCTCAGCCGTCCCCTAATCCTAACCCGTACGCTGACACTAACCCGCGCCCTCACACGTACGCTCCCCCTAGAGCGTTGTCGTACCCTCACCTGGACCCTAAACCGTCCCCGTCCCCTAACCCTAACCCTAGCCCGAAGCCTAACCCTAACCCTTCCCCGAAGCCTGACCCTCAGCCGTCCCCTAATCCTAACCCGTACGCTGACACTAACCCGCGCCCTCACACGTACGCTCCCCCTAGAGCGTTGTCGTACCCTCACCTGGACCCTAAACCGTCCCCGTCCCCTAACCCTAACCCTAGCCCGAACCCTAACCCTAACCCTTCCCCGAAGCCTGACCCTCAGCCGTCCCCTAATCCTAACCCGTACGCTGACACTAACCCGCGCCCTCGCACGTACGCTCCCCCTAGAGCGTTGTCGTACCCTCACCTGGACCCTAAACCGTCCCCGTCCCCTAACCCTAAACCTAGCCCGAAGCCTAACCCTAACCCTTCCCCGAAGCCTGACCCTCAGCCGTCCCCTAATCCTAACCCGTACGCTGACACTAACCCGCGCCCTCACACGTACGCTCCCCCTAGAGCGTTGTCGTACCCTCACCTGGACCCTAAACCGTCCCCGTCCCCTAACCCTAACCCTAGCCCGAAGCCTAACCCTAACCCTTCCCCGAAGCCTGACCCTCAGCCGTCCCCTAATCCTAACCCGTACGCTGACACTAACCCGCGCCCTCACACGTACGCTCCCCCTAGAGCGTTGTCGTACCCTCACCTGGACCCTAAACAGTCCCCATCCCCTAACCCTAACCCTAGCCCGAAGCCTAACCCTAACCCTTCCCCGAAGCCTGACCCTCAGCCGTCCCCTAATCCTAACCCGTACGCTGACACTAACCCGCGCCCTCGCACGTACGCTCCCCCTAGAGCGTTGTCGTACCCTCACCTGGACCCTAAACCGTCCCCGTCCCCTAACCCTAACCCTAGCCCGAAGCCTAACCCTAACCCTTCCCCGAAGCCTGACCCTCAGCCGTCCCCTAATCCTAACCCGTACGCTGACACTAACCCGCGCCCTCGCACGTACGCTCCCCCTAGAGCGTTGTCGTACCCTCACCTGGACCCTAAACCGTCCCCGTCCCCTAACCCTAACCCTAGCCCGAACCCTAACCCTAACCCTTCCCCGAAGCCTGACCCTCAGCCGTCCCCTAATCCTAACCCGTACGCTGACACTAACCCGTGCCCTCGCACGTACGCTCCCCCTAAAGCGTTGTCGTACCCTCACCTGGACCCTAAACCGTCCCCGTCCCCTAACCCTAACCCTAGCCCGAAGCCTAACCCTAACCCTTCCCCGAAGCCTGACCCTCAGCCGTCCCCTAATCCTAACCCGTACGCTGACACTAACCCGCGCCCTCACACGTACGCTCCCCCTAGAGCGTTGTCGTACCCTCACCTGGACCCTAAACCGTCCCCGTCCCCTAACCCTAACCCTAGCCCGAACCCTAACCCTAACCCTTCCCCGAAGCCTGACCCTCAGCCGTCCCCTAATCCTAACCCGTACGCTGACACTAACCCGCGCCCTCACACGTACGCTCCCCCTAGAGCGTTGACGTACCCTCACCTGGACCCTAAACCGTCCCCGTCCCCTAACCCTAACCCTAGCCCGAAGCCTAACCCTAACCCTTCCCCGAAGCCTGACCCTCAGCCGTCCCCTAATCCTACCCCGTACGCTGACACTAACCCGCGCCCTCACACGTACGCTCCCCCTAGAGCGTTGTCGTACCCTCACCTGGACCCTAAACCGTCCCCGTCCCCTAACCCTAACCCTAGCCCGAAGCCTAACCCTAACCCTTCCCCGAAGCCTGACCCTCAGGCGTCCCCTAATCCTAACCCGTACGCTGACACTAACCCGCGCCCTCGCACGTACGCTCCCCCTAGAGCGTTGTCGTACCCTCACCTGGACCCTAAACCGTCCCCGTACCCTAACCCTAACCCTAGCCCGAAGCCTAACCCTAACCCTTCCCCGAAGCCTGACCCTCAGCCGTCCCCTAATCCTAACCCGTACGCTGACACTAACCCGCGCCCTCGCACGTACGCTCCCCCTAGAGCGTTGTCGTACCCTCACCTGGACCCTAAACCGTCCCCGTCCCCTAACCCTAACCCTAGCCCGAACCCTAACCCTAACACTTCCCCGAAGCCTGACCCTCAGCCGTCCCCTAATCCTAACCCGTACGCTGACACTAACCCGCGCCCTCACACGTACGCTCCCCCTAGAGCGTTGTCGTACCCTCACCTGGACCCTAAACCGTCCCCGTCCCCTAAACCTAACCCTAGCCCGAACCCTAACCCTAACCCTTCCCCGAAGCCTGACCCTCAGCCGTCCCCTAATCCTAACCCGTACGCTGACACTAACCCGCGCCCTCGCACGTACGCTCCCCCTAGAGCGTTGTCGTACCCTCACCTGGACCCTAAACCGTCCCCGTCCCCTAACCCTAACCCTAGCCCGAAGCCTAACCCTAACCCTTCCCCGAAGCCTGACCCTCAGCCGTCCCCTAATCCTAACCCGTACGCTGACACTAACCCGCGCCCTCACACATACGCTCCCCCTAGAGCGTTGTCGTACCCTCACCTGGACCCTAAACCGTCCCCGTCCCCTAACCCTAACCCTAGCCCGAAGCCTAACCCTAACCCTTCCCCGAAGCCTGACCCTCAGCCGTCCCCTAATCCTAACCCGTACGCTGACACTAACCCGCGCCCTCACACGTACGCTCCCCCTAGAGCGTTGTCGTACCCTCACCTGGACCCTAAACCGTCCCCGTCCCCTAACCCTAACCCTAGCCCGAACCCTAACCCTAACCCTTGCCCGAAGCCTGACCCTCAGCCGTCCCCTAATCCTAACCCGTACGCTGACACTAACCCGCGCCCTCACACGTACGCTCCCCCTAGAGCGTTGTCGTACACTCACCTGGACCCTAAACCGTCCCCGTCCCCTAACCCTAACCCTAGCCCGAACCCTAACCCTAACCCTTCCCCGAAGCCTGACCCTCAGCCGTCCCCTAATCCTAACCCGTACGCTGACACTAACCCGCGCCCTCACACGTACGCTCCCCCTAGAGCGTTGTCGTACCCTCACCTGGACCCTAAACCGTCCCCGTCCCCTAACCCTAACCCTAGCCCGAAGCCTAACCCTAACCCTTCCCCGAAGCCTGACCCTCAGCCGTCCCCTAATCCTAACCCGTACGCTGACACTAACCCACGCCCTCGCACGTACGCTCCCCCTAGAGCGTTGTCGTACCCTCACCTGGACCCTAAACCGTCCCCGTCCCCTAACCCTAACCCTAGCCCGAAGCCTAACCCTAACCCTTCCCCGAAGCCTGACCCTCAGCCGTCCCCTAATCCTAACCCGTACGCTGACACTAACCCGCGCCCTCGCACGTACGCTCCCCCTAGAGCGTTGTCGTACCCTCACCTGGACCCTAAACCGTCCCCGTCCCCTAACCCTAACCCTAGCCCGAACCCTAACCCTAACCCTTCCCCGAAGCCTGACCCTCAGCCGTCCCCTAATCCTAACCCGTACGCTGACACTAACCCGCGCCCTCACACGTACGCTCCCCCTAGAGCGTTGTCGTAACCTCACCTGGACCCTAAACCGTCCCCGTCCCCTAACCCTAACCCTAGCCCGAACCCTAACCCTAACCCTTCCCCGAAGCCTGACCCTCAGCCGTCCCCTAATCCTAACCCGTACGCTGACACTAACCCGCGCCCTCACACGTACGCTACCCCTAGAGCGTTGTCGTACCCTCACCTGGACCCTAAACCGTCCCCGTCCCCTAACCCTAACCCTAGCCCGAACCCTAACCCTAACCCTTGCCCGAAGCCTGACCCTCAGCCGTCCCCTAATCCTAACCCGTACGCTGACACTAACCCGCGCCCTCACACGTACGCTCCCCCTAGAGCGTTGTCGTACCCTCACCTGGACCCTAAACCGTCCCCGTCCCCTAACCCTAACCCTAGCCCGAAGCCTAACCCTAACCCTTCCCCGAAGGCTGACCCTCAGACGTCCCCTAATCCTAAACCGTACGCTGACACTAACCCGCGCCCTCACACGTACGCTCCCCCTAGAGCGTTGTCGTACCCGCACCTGGACCCTAAACCGTCCCCGTCCCCTAACCCTAACCCTAGCCCGAAGCCTAACCCTAACACTTCCCCGAAGCCTGACCCTCAGCCGTCCCCTAATCCTAACCCGTACGCTGACACTAACCCGCGCCCTCGCACGTACGCTCCCCCTAGAGCGTTGTCGTACCCTCACCTGGACCCTAAACCGTCCCCGTCCCCTAACCCTAACCCTAGCCCGAAGCCTAACCCTAACCCTTCCCCGAAGCCTGACCCTCAGCCGTCCCCTAATCCTAACCCGTACGCTGACACTAACCCGCGCCCTCGCACGTACGCTCCCCCTAGAGCGTTGTCGTACCCTCACCTGGACCCTAAACCGTCCCCGTCCCCTAACCCTAACCCTAGCCCGAAGCCTAACCCTAACACTTCCCCGAAGCCTGACCCTCAGCCGTCCCCTAATCCTAACCCGTACGCTGACACTAACCCACGCCCTCACACGTACGCTCCCCCTAGAGCGTTGTCGTACCCTCACCTGGACCCTAAACCGTCCCCGTCCCCTAACCCTAACCCTAGCCCGAAGCCTAACCCTAACCCTTCCCCGAAGCCTGACCCTCAGCCGTCCCCTAATCCTAACCCGTACGCTGACACTAACCGCGCCCTCACACGTACGCTCCCCCTAGAGCGTTGTCGTACCCTCACCTGGACCCTAAACCGTCCCCGTCCCCTAACCCTAACCCTAGCCCGAAGCCTAACCCTAACCCTTCCCCGAAACCTGACCCTCAGCCGTCCCCTAATCCTAACCCGTACGCTGACACTAACCCGCGCCCTCGCACGTACGCTCCCCCTAGAGCGTTGACGTACCCTCACCTGGACCCTAAACCGTCCCGGTCCCCTAACCCTAACCCTAGCCCGAAGCCTAACCCTAACCCTTCCCCGAAGCCTGACCCTCAGCCGTCCCCTAATCCTAACCCGTACGCTGACACTAACCCGCGCCCTCGCACGTACGCTCCCCCTAGAGTGTTGTCGTACCCTCACCTGGACCCTAAACCGTCCCCGTCCCCTAACCCTAACCCTAGCCCGAAGCCTAACCCTAACCCTTCCCCGAAGCCTGACCCTCAGCCGTCCCCTAATCCTAACCCGTACGCTGACACTAACCCGCGCCCTCGCACGTACGCTCCCCCTAGAGCGTTGTCGTACCCTCACCTGGACCCTAAACCGTCCCCGTCCCCTAACCCTAACCCTAGCCCGAAGCCTAACCCTAACCCTTCCCCGAAGCCTGACCCTCAGCCGTCCCCTAATCCTAACCCGTACGCTGACACTAACCCACGCCCTCACACGTACGCTCCCCCTAGAGCGTTGTCGTACCCTCACCTGGACCCTAAACCGTCCCCGTCCCCTAACCCTAACCCTAGCCCGAAGCCTAACCCTAACCCTTCCCCGAAGCCTGACCCTCAGCCGTCCCCTAATCCTAACCCGTACGCTGACACTAACCCGCGCCCTCACACGTACGCTCCCCCTAGAGCGTTGTCGTACCCTCACCTGGACCCTAAACCGTCCCCGTCCCCTAACCCTAACCCTAGCCCGAAGCCTAACCCTAACCCTTCCCCGAAGCCTGACCCTCAGCCGTCCCCTAATCCTAACCCGTACGCTGACACTAACCCGCGCCCTCACACGTACGCTCCCCCTAGAGCGTTGTCGTACCCTCACCTGGACCCTAAACCGTCCCCGTCCCCTAACCCTAACCCTAGCCCGAACCCTAACCCTAACCCTTCCCCGAAGCCTGACCCTCAGCCGTCCCCTAATCCTAACCCGTACGCTGACACTAACCCGCGCCCTCACACGTACGCTCCCCCTAGAGCGTTGTCGTACCCTCACCTGGACCCTAAACCGTCCCCGTCCCCTAACCCTAACCCTAGCCCGAACCCTAACCCTAACACTTCCCCGAAGCCTGACCCTCAGCCGTCCCCTAATCCTAACCCGTACGCTGACACTAACCCGCGCCCTCACACGTTTGCTCCCCCTAGAGCGTTGTCGTACCCTCACCTGGACCCTAAACCGTCCCCGTCCCCTAACCCTAACCCTAGCCCGAAGCCTAACCCTAACCCTTCCTCGAAGCCTGACCCTCTGCCGTCCCCTAATCCTAACCCGTACGCTGACACTAACCCACGCCCTCGCACTTACGCTCCCCCTAGAGCGTTGTCGTACCCTCACCTGGACCCTAAACCGTCCCCGTCCCCTAACCCTAGCCCGAAGCCTAACCCTAACCCTTCCCCGAAGCCTGACCCTCAGCCGTCCCCTAATCCTAACTCGTACGCTGACACTAACCCGCGCCCTCACACGTACGCTCCCCCTAGAGCGTTGTCGTACCCTCACCTGGACCCTAAACCGTCCCCGTCCCCTAACCCTAACCCTAGCCCGAAGCCTAACCCTAACCCTTCCCCGAAGCCTGACCCTCAGCCGTCCCCTAATCCTAACCCGTACGCTGACACTAACCCGCGCCCTCACACGTACGCTCCCCCTAGAGCGTTGTCGTACCCTCACCTGGACCCTAAACCGTCCCCGTCCCCTAACCCTAACCCTAGCCCGAAGCCTAACCCTAACCCTTCCCCGAAGCCTGACCCTCAGCCATCCCCTAATCCTAACCCGTACGCTGACACTAACCCGCGCCCTCACACGTACGCTCCCCCTAGAGCGTTGTCGTACCCTCACCTGGACCCTAAACCGTCCCCGTCCCCTAACCCTAACCCTAGCCCGAAGCCTAACCCTAACCCTTCCCCGAAGCCTGACCCTCAGCCGTCCCCTAATCCTAACCCGTACGCTGACACTAACCCACGCCCTCACACGTACGCTCCCCCTAGAGCGTTGTCGTACCCTCACCTGGACCCTAAACCGTCCCCGTCCCCTAACCCTAACCCTAGCCCGAAGCCTAACCCTAACCCTTCCCCGAAGCCTGACCCTCAGCCGTCCCCTAATCCTAACCCGTACGCTGACACTAACCCGCGCCCTCACACGTACGCTCCCCCTAGAGCGTTGTCGTACCCTCACCTGGACCCTAAACCGTCCCCGTCCCCTAACCCTAACCCTAGCCCGAAGCCTAACCCTAACCCTTCCCCGAAGCCTGACCCTCAGCCGTCCCCTAATCCTAACCCGTACGCTGACACTAACCCGTGCCCTCACACGTACGCTCCCCCTAGAGCGTTGTCGTACCCTCACCTGGACCCTAAACCGTCCCCGTCCCCTAACCCTAACCCTAGCCCGAAGCCTAACCCTAACCCTTCCCCGAAGCCTGACCCTCAGCCGTCCCCTAATCCTAACCCGTACGCTGACACTAACCCGAGCCCTCGCACGTACGCTCCCCCTAGAGCGTTGTCGTACCCTCACCTGGACCCTAAACCGTCCCCGTCCCCTAACCCTAACCCTAGCCCGAAGCCTAACCCTAACCCTTCCCCGAAGCCTGACCCTCAGCCGTCCCCTAATCCTAACCCGTACGCTGACACTAACCCGCGCCCTCGCACGTACGCTCCCCCTAGAGCGTTGTCGTACCCTCACCTGGACCCTAAACCGTCCCCGTCCCCTAACCCTAACCCTAGCCCGAAGCCTAACCCTAACCCTTCCCCGAAGCCTGACCCTCAGCCGTCCCCTAATCCTAACCCGTACGCTGACACTAACCCGCGGCCTCACACGTACGCTCCCCCTAGAGCGTTGTCGTACCCTCACCTGGACCCTAAACCGTCCCCGTCCCCTAACCCTAACCCTAGCCCCAAGCCTAACCCTAACCCTTCCCCGAAGCCTGACCCTCAGCCGTCCCCTAATCCTAACCCGTACGCTGACACTAACCCGCGCCCTCACACGTACGCTCCCCCTAGAGCGTTGTCGTACCCTCACCTGGACCCTAAACCGTCCCCGTCCCCTAACCCTAACCCTAGGCCGAACCCTAACCCTAACCCTTCCCCGAAGCCTGACCCTCAGCCGTCCCCTAATCCTAACCCGTACGCTGACACTAACCCGCGGCCTCACACGTACGCTCCCCCTAGAGCGTTGTCGTACCCTCACCTGGACCCTAAACCGTTCCCATCCCCTAACCCTAACCCTAGCCCGAACCCTAACCCTAACCCTTCCCCGAAGCCTGACCCTCAGCCGTCCCCTAATCCTAACCCGTACGCTGACACTAACCCGCGCCCTCACACGTACGCTCCCCCTAGAGCGTTGTCGTACCCTCACCTGGACCCTAAACCGTCCCCGTCCCCTAACCCTAACCCTAGCCCGAACCCTAACCCTAACACTTCCCCGAAGCCTGACCCTCAGCCGTCCCCTAATCCTAACCCGTACGCTGACACTAACCCGCGCCCTCACACGTACGCTCCCCCTAGAGCGTTGTCGTACCCTCACCTGGACCCTAAACCGTCCCCGTCCCCTAACCCTAACCCTAGCCCGAAGCCTAACCCTAACCCTTCCCCGAAGCCTGACCCTCAGCCGTCCCCTAATCCTAACCCGTACGCTGACACTAACCCGCGGCCTCACACGTACGCTCCCCCTAGAGCGTTGTCGTACCCTCACCTGGACCCTAAACCGTCCCCGTCCCCTAACCCTAACCCTAGCCCCAAGCCTAACCCTAACCCTTCCCCGAAGCCTGACCCTCAGCCGTCCCCTAATCCTAACCCGTACGCTGACACTAACCCGCGCCCTCACACGTACGCTCCCCCTAGAGCGTTGTCGTACCCTCACCTGGACCCTAAACCGTCCCCGTCCCCTAACCCTAACCCTAGGCCGAACCCTAACCCTAACCCTTCCCCGAAGCCTGACCCTCAGCCGTCCCCTAATCCTAACCCGTACGCTGACACTAACCCGCGGCCTCACACGTACGCTCCCCCTAGAGCGTTGTCGTACCCTCACCTGGACCCTAAACCGTTCCCATCCCCTAACCCTAACCCTAGCCCGAACCCTAACCCTAACCCTTCCGCGAAGCCTGACCCTCAGCCGTCCCCTAATCCTAACCCGTACGCTGACACTAACCCGCGCCCTCACACGTACGCTCCCCCTAGAGCGTTGTCGTACCCTCACCTGGACCCTAAACCGTCCCCGTCCCCTAACCCTAACCCTAGCCCGAACCCTAACCCTAACACTTCCCCGAAGCCTGACCCTCAGCCGTCCCCTAATCCTAACCCGTACGCTGACACTAACCCGCGCCCTCACACGTACGCTCCCCCTAGAGCGTTGTCGTACCCTCACCTGGACCCTAAACCGTCCCCGTCCCCTAACCCTAACCCTAGCCCGAAGCCTAACCCTAACCCTTCCCCGAAGCCTGACCCTCTGCCGTCCCCTAATCCTAACCCGTACGCTGACACTAACCCACGCCCTCGCACTTACGCTCCCCCTAGAGCGTTGTCGTACCCTCACCTGAACCCTAAACCGTCCCCGTCCCCTAACCCTAGCCCGAAGCCTAATCCTAACCCTTCCCCGAAGCCTGACCCTCAGCCGTCCCCTAATCCTAACTCGTACGCTGACACTAACCCGCGCCCTCACACGTACGCTCCCCCTAGAGCGTTGTCGTACCCTCACCTGGACCCTAAACCGTCCCCGTCCCCTAACCCTAACCCTAGCCCGAAGCCTAACCCTAACCCTTCCCCGAAGCCTGACCCTCAGCCGTCCCCTAATCCTAACCCGTACGCTGACACTAACCCGCGCCCTCACACGTACGCTCCCCCTAGAGCGTTGTCGTACCCTCACCTGGACCCTAAACCGTCCCCGTCCCCTAACCCTAACCCTAGCCCGAAGCCTAACCCTAACCCTTCCCCGAAGCCTGACCCTCAGCCATCCCCTAATCCTAACCCGTACGCTGACACTAACCCGCGCCCTCACACGTACGCTCCCCCTAGAGCGTTGTTGTACCCTCACCTGGACCCTAAACCGTCCCCGTCCCCTAACCCTAACCGTAGCCCGAAGCCTAACCCTAACCCTTCCCCGAAGCCTGACCCTCAGCCGTCCCCTAATCCTAACCCGTACGCTGACACTAACCCGCGCCCTCACATGTACGCTCCCCCTAGAGCGTTGTTGTACCCTCACCTGGACCCTAAACCGTCCCCGTCCCCTAACCCTAACCCTAGCCCGAAGCCTAACCCTAACCCTTCCCCGAAGCCTGACCCTCAGCCGTCCCCTAATCCTAACCCGTACGCTGACACTAACCCGCGCCCTCACACGTACGCTCCCCCTAGAGCGTTGTCGTACCCTCACCTGGACCCTAAACCGTCCCCGTCCCCTAACCCTAACCCTAGCCCGAAGCCTAACCCTAACCCTTCCCCGAAGCATGACCCTCAGCCGTCCCCTAATCCTAAACCGTACGCTGACACTAACCCGCGCCCTCACACGTACGCTCCCCCTAGAGCGTTGTCGTACCCTCACCTGGACCCTAAACCGTCCCCGTCCCCTAACCCTAACCCTAGCTCGAACCCTAACCCTAACCCTTCCCCGAAGCCTGACCCTCAGCCGTCCCCTAATCCTAACCCGTACGCTGACACTAACCCGCGCCCTCGCACATACGCACCCCCTAGAGCGTTGTCGTACCCTCACCTGGACCCTAAACCGTCCCCGTCCCCTAACCCTAACCCTAGCCCGAAGCCTAACCCTAACCCTTCCCCGAAGCCTGACCCTCAGCCGTCCCCTAATCCTAACCCGTACGCTGACACTAACCCGCGCCCTCGCACGTACGCTCCCCCTAGAGCGTTGTCGTACCCTCACCTGGACCCTAAACCGTCCCCGTCCCCTAACCCTAACCCTAGCCCGAACCCTAACCCTAATCCTTCCCCGAAGCCTGACCCTCAGCCGTCCCCTAATCCTAACCCGTACGCTGACACTAACCCGCGCCCTCGCACGTACGCTCCCCCTAGAGCGTTGTCGTACCCTCACCTGGACCCTAAACCGTCCCCGTCCCCTAACCCTAACCCTAGCCCGAACCCTAACCCTAATCCTTCCCCGAAGCCTGACCCTCAGCCGTCCCCTAATCCTAACCCGTACGCTGACACTAACCCGCGCCCTCACACGTACGCTCCCCCTAGAGCGTTGTCGTACCCTCACCTGGACCCTAAACCGTCCCCGTCCCCTAACCCTAACCCTAGCCCGAAGCCTAACCCTAACCCTTCCCCGAAGCCTGACCCTCAGCCGTCCCCTAATCCTAACCCGTACGCTGACACTAACCCGCGCCCTCACACGTACGCTCCCCCTAGAGCGTTGTCGTACCCTCACCTGGACCCTAAACCGTCCCCGTCCCCTAACCCTAACCCTAGCCCGAACCCTAACCCTAACCCTTCCCCGAAGCCTGACCCTCAGCCGTCCCCTAATCCTAACCCGTACGCTGACACTAACCCGCGCCCTCACACGTACGCTCCCCCTAGAGCGCTGTCGTACCCTCACCTGGACCCTAAACCGTCCCCGTCCCCTAACCCTAACCCTAGCCCGAACCCTAACCCTAACCCTTCCCCGAAGCCTGACCCTCAGCCGTCCCCTAATCCTAACCCGTACGCTGACACTAACCCGCGCCCTCACACGTACGCTCCCCCTAGAGCGTTGTCGTACCCTCACCTGGACCCTAAACCGTCCCCGTCCCCTAACCCTAACCCTAGCCAGAACCCTAACCCTAACCCTTCCCCGAAGCCTGACCCTCAGCCGTCCCCTAATCCTAACCCGTACGCTGACACTAACCCGCGCCCTCACACGTACGCTCCCCCTAGAGCATTGTCGTACCCTCACCTGGACCCTAAACCGTCCCCGTCCCCTAACCCTAACCCTAGCCCGAACCCTAACCCTAACCCTTCCACGAAGCCTGACCCTCAGCCGTCCCCTAATCCTAACCCGTACGCTGACACTAACCCGCGCCCTCACACGTACGCTCCCCCTAGAGCGTTGTCGTACCCTCACCTGGACCCTAAACCGTCCCCGTCCCCTAACCCTAACCCTAGCCCGAAGCCTAACCCTACCCCTTCCCCGAAGCCTGACCCTCAGCCGTCCCCTAATCCTAACCCGTACGCTGACACTAACCCGCGCCCTCACACGTACGCTCCCCCTAGAGCGTTGTCGTACCCTCACCTGGACCCTAAACCGTCCCCGTCCCCTAACCCTAACCCTAGCCCGAAGCCTAACCCTAACCCTTCCCCGAAGCCTGACCCTCAGCCGTCCCCTAATCCTAACCCGTACGCTGACACTAACCCGCGCCCTCACACGTACGCTCCCCCTAGAGCGTTGTCGTTCCCTCACCTGGACCCTAAACCGTCCCCGTCCCCTAACCCTAACCCTAGCCCGAACCCTAACCCTAACCCTTCCCCGAAGCCTGACCCTCAGCCGTCCCCTAATCCTAACCCGTACGCTGACACTAACCCGCGCCCTCACACGTACGCTCCCCCTAGAGCGTTGTCGTACCCTCACCTGGACCCTAAACCGTCCCCGTCCCCTAACCCTAACCCTAGCCCGAAACCTAACCCTAACACTTCCCCGAAGCCTGACCCTCAGCCGTCCCCTAATCCTAACCCGTACGCTGACACTAACCCGCGCCCTCACACGTACGCTCCCCCTAGAGCGTTGTCGTACCCTCACCTGGACCCTAAACCGTCCCCGTCCCCTAACCCTAACCCTAGCCCGAACCCTAACCCTAACCCTTCCCCGAAGCCTGACCCTCAGCCGTCCCCTAATCCTAACCCGTACGCTGACACTAACCCGCGCCCTCACACGTACGCTCCCCCTAGAGCGTTGTCATACCCTCACCTGGACCCTAAACCGTCCCCGTCCCCTAACCCTAACCCTAGCCCGAACCCTAACCCTAACCCTTCCCCGAAGCCTGACCCTCACCCGTCCCCTAATCCTAACCCGTACGCTGACACTAAACCGCGCCCTCACACGTACGCTCCCGCTAGAGCGTTGTCGTACCCTCACCTGGACCCTAAACCGTCCCCGTCCCCTAACCCTAACCGTAGCCCGAAGCCTAACCCTAACCCTTCCCCGAAGCCTGACCCTCAGCCGTCCCCTAATCCTAACCCGTACGCTGACACTAACCCGCGCCCTCACACGTACGCTCCCCCTAGAGCGTTGTCGTACCCTCACCTGGACCCTAAACCGTCCCCGTCCCCTAACCCTAACCCTAGCCCGAACCCTAACCCTAACCCTTCCCCGAAGCCTGACCCTCATCCGTCCCCTAATCCTAACCCGTACGCTGACACTAACCCGCGCCCTCACACGTACGCTCCCCCTAGAGCGTTGTCGTACCCTCACCTGGACCCTAAACCGTCCCCGTCCCCTAACCCTAACCCTAGCCCGAAGCCTAACCCTAACGCTTCCCCGAAGCCTGACCCTCAGCCGTCCCCTAATCCTAACCCGTACGCTGACACTAACCCGCGCCCTCACACGTACGCTCCCCCTAGAGCGTTGTCGTACCCTCACCTGGACCCTAAACCGTCCCCGTCCCCTAACCCTAACCCTAGCCCGAACCCTAACCCTAACCCTTCCCCGAAGCCTGACCCTCAGCCGTCCCCTAATCCTAACCCGTACGCTGACACTAACCCGCGCCCTCACACGTACGCTCCCCCTAGAGCGTTGTCGTACCCTCACCTGGACCCTAAACCGTCCCCGTCCCCTAACCCTAACCCTAGCCCGAACCGTAACCCTAACCCTTCCCCGAAGCCTGACCCTCATCCGTCACCTAATCCTAACCCGTACGCTGACACTAACCCGCGCCCTCACACGTACGCTCCCCCTAGAGCGTTGTCGTACCGTCACCTGGACCCTAAACCGTCCCCGTCCCCTAACCCTAACCCTAGCCCGAAGCCTAACCCTAACCCTTCCCCGAAGCCTGACCCTCAGCCGTCCCCTAATCCTAACCCGTACGCTGACACTAACCCGCGCCCTCACACGTACGCTCCCCCTAGAGCGTTGTCGTACCCTCACCTGGACCCTAAACCGTCCCCGTCCCCTAACCCTAACCCTAGCCCGAAGCCTAACCCTAACCCTTCCCCGAAGCCTGACCCTCAGCCGTCCCCTAATCCTAACCCGTACGCTGACACTAACCCGCGCCCTCACACGTACTCTCCCCCTAGAGCGTTTTCGTACCCTCACCTGGACCCTAAACCTTCCCCGTCCCCTAACCCTAACCCTAGCCCGAAGCCTAACCCTAACGCTTCCTCGAAGCCTGACCCTCAGCCGTCCCCTAATCCTAACCCGTACGCTGACACTAACCCGCGCCCTCACACGTACGCTCCCCCTAGAGCGTTGTCGTACCCTCACCTGGACCCTAAACCGTCCCCGTCCCCTAACCCTAACCCTAGCCCGAACCCTAACCCTAACCCTTCCCCGAAGCCTGACCCTCAGCCGTCCCCTAATCCTAACCCGTACGCTGACACTAACCCGCGCCCTCACACGTACGCTCCCCCTAGAGCGTTGTCGTACCCTCACCTGGACCCTAAACCGTCCCCGTCCCCTAACCCTAACCCTAGCCCGAACCCTAACCCTAACCCTTCCCCGAAGCCTGACCCTCATCCGTCCCCTAATCCTAACCCGTACGCTGACACTAACCCGCGCCCTCACACGTACGCTCCCCCTAGAGCGTTGTCGTACCCTCACCTGGACCCTAAACCGTCCCCGTCCCCTAACCCTAACCCTAGCCCGAACCCTAACCCTAACCCTTCCCCGAAGCCTGACCCTCATCCGTCCCCTAATCCTAACCCGTACGCTGACACTAACCCGCGCCCTCACACGTACGCTCCCCCTAGAGCGTTGTCGTACCCTCACCTGGACCCTAAACCGTCCCCGTCCCCTAACCCTAACCCTAGCCCGAAGCCTAACCCTAACGCTTTCCCGAAGCCTGACCCTCAGCCGTCCCCTAATCCTAACCCGTACGCTGACACTAACCCGCGCCCTCACACGTACGCTCCCCCTAGAGCGTTGTCGTACCCTCACCTGGACCCTAAACCGTCCCCGTCCCCTAACCCTAACCCTAGCCCGAACCCTAACCCTAACCCTTCCCCGAAGCCTGACCCTCAGCCGTCCCCTAATCCTAACCCGTACGCTGACACTAACCCACGCCCTCACACGTACGCTCCCCCTAGAGTGTTGTCATACCCTCACCTGGACCCTAAACCGTCCCCGTCCCCTAACCCTAACCCTAGCCCGAACCGTAACCCTAACCCTTCCCCGAAGCCTGACCCTCATCCGTCCCCTAATCCTAACCCGTACGCTGACACTAACCCGCGCCCTCACACGTACGCTCCCCCTAGAGCGTTGTCGTACCCTCACCTGGACCCTAAACCGTCCCCGTCCCCTAACCCTAACCCTAGCCCGAAGCCTAACCCTAACCCTTCCCCGAAGCCTGACCCTCAGCCGTCCCCTAATCCTAACCCGTACGCTGACACTAACCCGCGCCCTCACACGTACGCTCCCCCTAGAGCGTTGTCGTACCCTCACCTGGACCCTAAACCGTCCCCGTCCCCTAACCCTAACCCTAGCCCGAAGCCTAACCCTAACGCTTCCCCGAAGCCTGACCCTCAGCCGTCCCCTAATCCTAACCCGTACGCTGACACTAACCCGTGCCCTCACACGTACGCTCCCCCTAGAGCGTTGTCGTACCCTCACCTGGACCCTAAACCGTCCCCGTCCCCTAACCCTAACCCTAGCCCGAAGCCTAACCCTAACCCTTCCCCGAAGCCTGACCCTCAGCCGTCCCCTAATCCTAACCCGTACGCTGACACTAACCCGCGCCCTCACACGTACGCTCCCCCTAGAGCGTTGTCGTACCCTCACCTGGACCCTAAACCGTCCCCGTCCCCTAACCCTAACCCTAGCCCGAAGCCTAACCCTAACCCTTCCCCGAAGCCTGACCCTCAGTCGTCCCCTAATCCTAACCCGTACGCTGACACTAACCCGCGCCCTCGCACGTACGCTCCCCCTAGAGCGTTGTCGTACCCTCACCTGGACCCTAAACCGTCCCCGTCCCCTAACCCTAACCCTAGCCCGAACCCTAACCCTAACCCTTCCCCGAAGCCTGACCCTCAGCCTTCCCCTAATCCTAACCCATACGCTGACACTAACCCGCGCCCTCGCACGTACGCTCCCCCTAGAGCGTTGTCGTACCCTCACCTGGACCCTAAACCGTCCCCGTCCCCTAACCCTAACCCTAGCCCGAAGCCTAACCCTAACCCTTCCCCGAAGCCTGACCCTCAGCCGTCCCCTAATCCTAACCCGTACGCTGACACTAACCCGCGCCCTCACACGTACGCTCCCCCTAGAGCGTTGTCGTACCCTCACCTGGACCCTAAACCGTCCCCGTCCCCTAACCCTAACCCTAGCCCGAACCCTAACCCTAACCCTTCCCCGAAGCCTGACCCTCAGCCGTCCCCTAATCCTAACCCGTACGCTGACACTAACCCGTGCCCTCGCACGTACGCTCCCCCTAAAGCGTTGTCGTACCCTCACCTGGACCCTAAACCGTCCCCGTCCCCTAACCCTAACCCTAGCCCGAAGCCTAACCCTAACCCTTCCCCGAAGCCTGACCCTCAGCCGTCCCCTAATCCTAACCCGTACGCTGACACTAACCCGCGCCCTCACACGTACGCTCCCCCTAGAGCGTTGTCGTACCCTCACCTGGACCCTAAACCGTCCCCGTCCCCTAACCCTAACCCTAGCCCGAACCCTAACCCTAACCCTTCCCCGAAGCCTGACCCTCAGCCGTCCCCTAATCCTAACCCGTACGCTGACACTAACCCGCGCCCTCACACGTACGCTCCCCCTAGAGCGTTGACGTACCCTCACCTGGACCCTAAACCGTCCCCGTCCCCTAACCCTAACCCTAGCCCGAAGCCTAACCCTAACCCTTCCCCGAAGCCTGACCCTCAGCCGTCCCCTAATCCTACCCCGTACGCTGACACTAACCCGCGCCCTCACACGTACGCTCCCCCTAGAGCGTTGTCGTACCCTCACCTGGACCCTAAACCGTCCCCGTCCCCTAACCCTAACCCTAGCCCGAAGCCTAACCCTAACCCTTCCCCGAAGCCTGACCCTCAGGCGTCCCCTAATCCTAACCCGTACGCTGACACTAACCCGCGCCCTCGCACGTACGCTCCCCCTAGAGCGTTGTCGTACCCTCACCTGGACCCTAAACCGTCCCCGTACCCTAACCCTAACCCTAGCCCGAAGCCTAACCCTAACCCTTCCCCGAAGCCTGACCCTCAGCCGTCCCCTAATCCTAACCCGTACGCTGACACTAACCCGCGCCCTCGCACGTACGCTCCCCCTAGAGCGTTGTCGTACCCTCACCTGGACCCTAAACCGTCCCCGTCCCCTAACCCTAACCCTAGCCCGAACCCTAACCCTAACCCTTCCCCGAAGCCTGACCCTCAGCCGTCCCCTAATCCTAACCCGTACGCTGACACTAACCCGCGCCCTCACACGTACGCTCCCCCTAGAGCGTTGTCGTACCCTCACCTGGACCCTAAACCGTCCCCGTCCCCTAAACCTAACCCTAGCCCGAACCCTAACCCTAACCCTTCCCCGAAGCCTGACCCTCAGCCGCCCCTAATCCTAACCCGTACGCTGACACTAACCCGCGCCCTCGCACGTACGCTCCCCCTAGAGCGTTGTCGTACCCTCACCTGGACCCTAAACCGTCCCCGTCCCCTAACCCTAACCCTAGCCCGAAGCCTAACCCTAACCCTTCCCCGAAGCCTGACCCTCAGCCGTCCCCTAATCCTAACCCGTACGCTGACACTAACCCGCGCCCTCACACATACGCTCCCCCTAGAGCGTTGTCGTACCCTCACCTGGACCCTAAACCGTCCCCGTCCCCTAACCCTAACCCTAGCCCGAAGCCTAACCCTAACCCTTCCCCGAAGCCTGACCCTCAGCCGTCCCCTAATCCTAACCCGTACGCTGACACTAACCCGCGCCCTCACACGTACGCTCCCCCTAGAGCGTTGTCGTACCCTCACCTGGACCCTAAACCGTCCCCGTCCCCTAACCCTAACCCTAGCCCGAACCCTAACCCTAACCCTTGCCCGAAGCCTGACCCTCAGCCGTCCCCTAATCCTACCCCGTACGCTGACACTAACCCGCGCCCTCACACGTACGCTCCCCCTAGAGCGTTGTCGTACCCTCACCTGGACCCTAAACCGTCCCCGTCCCCTAACCCTAACCCTAGCCCGAAGCCTAACCCTAACCCTTCCCCGAAGCCTGACCCTCAGGCGTCCCCTAATCCTAACCCGTACGCTGACACTAACCCGCGCCCTCGCACGTACGCTCCCCCTAGAGCGTTGTCGTACCCTCACCTGGACCCTAAACCGTCCCCGTACCCTAACCCTAACCCTAGCCCGAAGCCTAACCCTAACCCTTCCCCGAAGCCTGACCCTCAGCCGTCCCCTAATCCTAACCCGTACGCTGACACTAACCCGCGCCCTCGCACGTACGCTCCCCCTAGAGCGTTGTCGTACCCTCACCTGGACCCTAAACCGTCCCCGTCCCCTAACCCTAACCCTAGCCCGAACCCTAACCCTAACCCTTCCCCGAAGCCTGACCCTCAGCCGTCCCCTAATCCTAACCCGTACGCTGACACTAACCCGCGCCCTCACACGTACGCTCCCCCTAGAGCGTTGTCGTACCCTCACCTGGACCCTAAACCGTCCCCGTCCCCTAAACCTAACCCTAGCCCGAACCCTAACCCTAACCCTTCCCCGAAGCCTGACCCTCAGCCGCCCCTAATCCTAACCCGTACGCTGACACTAACCCGCGCCCTCGCACGTACGCTCCCCCTAGAGCGTTGTCGTACCCTCACCTGGACCCTAAACCGTCCCCGTCCCCTAACCCTAACCCTAGCCCGAAGCCTAACCCTAACCCTTCCCCGAAGCCTGACCCTCAGCCGTCCCCTAATCCTAACCCGTACGCTGACACTAACCCGCGCCCTCACACATACGCTCCCCCTAGAGCGTTGTCGTACCCTCACCTGGACCCTAAACCGTCCCCGTCCCCTAACCCTAACCCTAGCCCGAAGCCTAACCCTAACCCTTCCCCGAAGCCTGACCCTCAGCCGTCCCCTAATCCTAACCCGTACGCTGACACTAACCCGCGCCCTCACACGTACGCTCCCCCTAGAGCGTTGTCGTACCCTCACCTGGACCCTAAACCGTCCCCGTCCCCTAACCCTAACCCTAGCCCGAACCCTAACCCTAACCCTTGCCCGAAGCCTGACCCTCAGCCGTCCCCTAATCCTAACCCGTACGCTGACACTAACCCGCGCCCTCACACGTACGCTCCCCCTAGAGCGTTGTCGTACACTCACCTGGACCCTAAACCGTCCCCGTCCCCTAACCCTAACCCTAGCCCGAACCCTAACCCTAACCCTTCCCCGAAGCCTGACCCTCAGCCGTCCCCTAATCCTAACCCGTACGCTGACACTAACCCGCGCCCTCACACGTACGCTCCCCCTAGAGCGTTGTCGTACCCTCACCTGGACCCTAAACCGTCCCCGTCCCCTAACCCTAACCCTAGCCCGAAGCCTAACCCTAACCCTTCCCCGAAGCCTGACCCTCAGCCGTCCCCTAATCCTAACCCGTACGCTGACACTAACCCACGCCCTCGCACGTACGCTCCCCCTAGAGCGTTGTCGTACCCTCACCTGGACCCTAAACCGTCCCCGTCCCCTAACCCTAACCCTAGCCCGAAGCCTAACCCTAACCCTTCCCCGAAGCCTGACCCTCAGCCGTCCCCTAATCCTAACCCGTACGCTGACACTAACCCGCGCCCTCGCACGTACGCTCCCCCTAGAGCGTTGTCGTACCCTCACCTGGACCCTAAACCGTCCCCGTCCCCTAACCCTAACCCTAGCCCGAACCCTAACCCTAACCCTTCCCCGAAGCCTGACCCTCAGCCGTCCCCTAATCCTAACCCGTACGCTGACACTAACCCGCGCCCTCACACGTACGCTCCCCCTAGAGCGTTGTCGTAACCTCACCTGGACCCTAAACCGTCCCCGTCCCCTAACCCTAACCCTAGCCCGAACCCTAACCCTAACCCTTCCCCGAAGCCTGACCCTCAGCCGTCCCCTAATCCTAACCCGTACGCTGACACTAACCCGCGCCCTCACACGTACGCTACCCCTAGAGCGTTGTCGTACCCTCACCTGGACCCTAAACCGTCCCCGTCCCCTAACCCTAACCCTAGCCCGAACCCTAACCCTAACCCTTGCCCGAAGCCTGACCCTCAGCCGTCCCCTAATCCTAACCCGTACGCTGACACTAACCCGCGCCCTCACACGTACGCTCCCCCTAGAGCGTTGTCGTACCCTCACCTGGACCCTAAACCGTCCCCGTCCCCTAACCCTAACCCTAGCCCGAAGCCTAACCCTAACCCTTCCCCGAAGGCTGACCCTCAGACGTCCCCTAATCCTAAACCGTACGCTGACACTAACCCGCGCCCTCACACGTACGCTCCCCCTAGAGCGTTGTCGTACCCGCACCTGGACCCTAAACCGTCCCCGTCCCCTAACCCTAACCCTAGCCCGAAGCCTAACCCTAACACTTCCCCGAAGCCTGACCCTCAGCCGTCCCCTAATCCTAACCCGTACGCTGACACTAACCCGCGCCCTCGCACGTACGCTCCCCCTAGAGCGTTGTCGTACCCTCACCTGGACCCTAAACCGTCCCCGTCCCCTAACCCTAACCCTAGCCCGAAGCCTAACCCTAACCCTTCCCCGAAGCCTGACCCTCAGCCGTCCCCTAATCCTAACCCGTACGCTGACACTAACCCGCGCCCTCGCACGTACGCTCCCCCTAGAGCGTTGTCGTACCCTCACCTGGACCCTAAACCGTCCCCGTCCCCTAACCCTAACCCTAGCCCGAAGCCTAACCCTAACCCTTCCCCGAAGCCTGACCCTCAGCCGTCCCCTAATCCTAACCCGTACGCTGACACTAACCCACGCCCTCACACGTACGCTCCCCCTAGAGCGTTGTCGTACCCTCACCTGGACCCTAAACCGTCCCCGTCCCCTAACCCTAACCCTAGCCCGAAGCCTAACCCTAACCCTTCCCCGAAGCCTGACCCTCAGCCGTCCCCTAATCCTAACCCGTACGCTGACACTAACCGCGCCCTCACACGTACGCTCCCCCTAGAGCGTTGTCGTACCCTCACCTGGACCCTAAACCGTCCCCGTCCCCTAACCCTAACCCTAGCCCGAAGCCTAACCCTAACCCTTCCCCGAAACCTGACCCTCAGCCGTCCCCTAATCCTAAACCGTACGCTGACACTAACCCGCGCCCTCGCACGTACGCTCCCCCTAGAGCGTTGACGTACCCTCACCTGGACCCTAAACCGTCCCGGTCCCCTAACCCTAACCCTAGCCCGAAGCCTAACCCTAACCCTTCCCCGAAGCCTGACCCTCAGCCGTCCCCTAATCCTAACCCGTACGCTGACACTAACCCGCGACCTCGCACGTACGCTCCCCCTAGAGTGTTGTCGTACCCTCACCTGGACCCTAAACCGTCCCCGTCCCCTAACCCTAACCCTAGCCCGAAGCCTAACCCTAACCCTTCCCCGAAGCCTGACCCTCAGCCGTCCCCTAATCCTAACCCGTACGCTGACACTAACCCGCGCCCTCGCACGTACGCTCCCCCTAGAGCGTTGTCGTACCCTCACCTGGACCCTAAACCGTCCCCGTCCCCTAACCCTAACCCTAGCCCGAAGCCTAACCCTAACCCTTCCCCGAAGCCTGACCCTCAGCCGTCCCCTAATCCTAACCCGTACGCTGACACTAACCCACGCCCTCACACGTACGCTCCCCCTAGAGCGTTGTCGTACCCTCACCTGGACCCTAAACCGTCCCCGTCCCCTAACCCTAACCCTAGACCGAAGCCTAACCCTAACCCTTCCCCGAAGCCTGACCCTCAGCCGTCCCCTAATCCTAACCCGTACGCTGACACTAACCCGCGCCCTCACACGTACGCTCCCCCTAGAGCGTTGTCGTACCCTCACCTGGACCCTAAACCGTCCCCGTCCCCTAACCCTAACCCTAGCCCGAAGCCTAACCCTAACCCTTCCCCGAAGCCTGACCCTCAGCCGTCCCCTAATCCTAACCCGTACGCTGACACTAACCCGCGCCCTCACACGTACGCTCCCCCTAGAGCGTTGTCGTACCCTCACCTGGACCCTAAACCGTCCCCGTCCCCTAACCCTAACCCTAGCCCGAACCCTAACCCTAACCCTTCCCCGAAGCCTGACCCTCAGCCGTCCCCTAATCCTAACCCGTACGCTGACACTAACCCGCGCCCTCACACGTACGCTCCCCCTAGAGCGTTGTCGTACCCTCACCTGGACCCTAAACCGTCCCCGTCCCCTAACCCTAACCCTAGCCCGAACCCTAACCCTAACACTTCCCCGAAGCCTGACCCTCAGCCGTCCCCTAATCCTAACCCATACGCTGACACTAACCCGCGCCCTCACACGTTTGCTCCCCCTAGAGCGTTGTCGTACCCTCACCTGGACCCTAAACCGTCCCCGTCCCCTAACCCTAACCCTAGCCCGAAGCCTAACCCTAACCCTTCCCCGAAGCCTGACCCTCTGCCGTCCCCTAATCCTAACCCGTACGCTGACACTAACCCACGCCCTCGCACTTACGCTCCCCCTAGAGCGTTGTCGTACCCTCACCTGGACCCTAAACCGTCCCTGTCCCCTAACCCTAGCCCGAAGCCTAACCCTAACCCTTCCCCGAAGCCTGACCCTCAGCCGTCCCCTAATCCTAACTCGTACGCTGACACTAACCCGCGCCCTCACACGTACGCTCCCCCTAGAGCGTTGTCGTACCCTCACCTGGACCCTAAACCGTCCCCGTCCCCTAACCCTAACCCTAGCCCGAAGCCTAACCCTAACCCTTCCCCGAAGCCTGACCCTCAGCCGTCCCCTAATCCTAACCCGTACGCTGACACTAACCCGCGCCCTCACACGTACGCTCCCCCTAGAGCGTTGTCGTACCCTCACCTGGACCCTAAACCGTCCCCGTCCCCTAACCCTAACCCTAGCCCGAAGCCTAACCCTAACCCTTCCCCGAAGCCTGACCCTCAGCCATCCCCTAATCCTAAACCGTACGCTGACACTAACCCGCGCCCTCACACGTACGCTCCCCCTAGAGCGTTGTCGTACCCTCACCTGGACCCTAAACCGTCCCCGTCCCCTAACCCTAACCCTAGCCCGAAGCCTAACCCTAACCCTTCCCCGAAGCCTGACCCTCAGCCGTCCCCTAATCCTAACCCGTACGCTGACACTAACCCACGCCCTCACACGTACGCTCCCCCTAGAGCGTTGTCGTACCCTCACCTGGACCCTAAACCGTCCCCGTCCCCTAACCCTAACCCTAGCCCGAAGCCTAACCCTAACCCTTCCCCGAAGCCTGACCCTCAGCCGTCCCCTAATCCTAACCCGTACGCTGACACTAACCCGCGCCCTCACACGTACGCTCCCCCTAGAGCGTTGTCGTACCCTCACCTGGACCCTAAACCGTCCCCGTCCCCTAACCCTAACCCTAGCCCGAAGCCTAACCCTAACCCTTCCCCGAAGCCTGACCCTCAGCCGTCCCCTAATCCTAACCCGTACGCTGACACTAACCCGTGCCCTCACACGTACGCTCCCCCTAGAGCGTTGTCGTACCCTCACCTGGACCCTAAACCGTCCCCGTCCCCTAACCCTAACCCTAGCCCGAAGCCTAACCCTAACCCTTCCCCGAAGCCTGACCCTCAGCCGTCCCCTAATCCTAACCCGTACGCTGACACTAACCCGTGCCCTCGCACGTACGCTCCCCCTAGAGCGTTGTCGTACCCTCACCTGGACCCTAAACCGTCCCCGTCCCCTAACCCTAACCCTAGCCCGAAGCCTAACCCTAACCCTTCCCCGAAGCCTGACCCTCAGCCGTCCCCTAATCCTAACCCGTACGCTGACACTAACCCGCGCCCTCGCACGTACGCTCCCCCTAGAGCGTTGTCGTACCCTCACCTGGACCCTAAACCGTCCCCGTCCCCTAACCCTAACCCTAGCCCGAAGCCTAACCCTAACCCTTCCCCGAAGCCTGACCCTCAGCCGTCCCCTAATCCTAACCCGTACGCTGACACTAACCCGCGGCCTCACACGTACGCTCCCCCTAGAGCGTTGTCGTACCCTCACCTGGACCCTAAACCGTCCCCGTCCCCTAACCCTAACCCTAGCCCCAAGCCTAACCCTAACCCTTCCCCGAAGCCTGACCCTCAGCCGTCCCCTAATCCTAACCCGTACGCTGACACTAACCCGCGCCCTCACACGTACGCTCCCCCTAGAGCGTTGTCGTACCCTCACCTGGACCCTAAACCGTCCCCGTCCCCTAACCCTAACCCTAGGCCGAACCCTAACCCTAACCCTTCCCCGAAGCCTGACCCTCAGCCGTCCCCTAATCCTAACCCGTACGCTGACACTAACCCGCGGCCTCACACGTACGCTCCCCCTAGAGCGTTGTCGTACCCTCACCTGGACCCTAAACCGTTCCCATCCCCTAACCCTAACCCTAGCCCGAACCCTAACCCTAACCCTTCCCCGAAGCCTGACCCTCAGCCGTCCCCTAATCCTAACCCGTACGCTGACACTAACCCGCGCCCTCACACGTACGCTCCCCCTAGAGCGTTGTCGTACCCTCACCTGGACCCTAAACCGTCCCCGTCCCCTAACCCTAACCCTAGCCCGAACCCTAACCCTAACACTTCCCCGAAGCCTGACCCTCAGCCGTCCCCTAATCCTAACCCGTACGCTGACACTAACCCGCGCCCTCACACGTACGCTCCCCCTAGAGCGTTGTCGTACCCTCACCTGGACCCTAAACCGTCCCCGTCCCCTAACCCTAACCCTAGCCCGAAGCCTAACCCTAACCCTTCCCCGAAGCCTGACCCTCAGCCGTCCCCTAATCCTAACCCGTACGCTGACACTAACCCGCGGCCTCACACGTACGCTCCCCCTAGAGCGTTGTCGTACCCTCACCTGGACCCTAAACCGTCCCCGTCCCCTAACCCTAACCCTAGCCCCAAGCCTAACCCTAACCCTTCCCCGAAGCCTGACCCTCAGCCGTCCCCTAATCCTAACCCGTACGCTGACACTAACCCGCGCCCTCACACGTACGCTCCCCCTAGAGCGTTGTCGTACCCTCACCTGGACCCTAAACCGTCCCCGTCCCCTAACCCTAACCCTAGGCCGAACCCTAACCCTAACCCTTCCCCGAAGCCTGACCCTCAGCCGTCCCCTAATCCTAACCCGAACGCTGACACTAACCCGCGGCCTCACACGTACGCTCCCCCTAGAGCGTTGTCGTACCCTCACCTGGACCCTAAACCGTTCCCATCCCCTAACCCTAACCCTAGCCCGAACCCTAACCCTAACCCTTCCCCGAAGCCTGACCCTCAGCCGTCCCCTAATCCTAACCCGTACGCTGACACTAACCCGCGCCCTCACACGTACGCTCCCCCTAGAGCGTTGTCGTACCCTCACCTGGACCCTAAACCGTCCCCGTCCCCTAACCCTAACCCTAGCCCGAACCCTAACCCTAACACTTCCCCGAAGCCTGACCCTCAGCCGTCCCCTAATCCTAACCCGTACGCTGACACTAACCCGCGCCCTCACACGTACGCTCCCCCTAGAGCGTTGTCGTACCCTCACCTGGACCCTAAACCGTCCCCGTCCCCTAACCCTAACCCTAGCCCGAAGCCTAACCCTAACCCTTCCCCGAAGCCTGACCCTCTGCCGTCCCCTAATCCTAACCCGTACGCTGACACTAACCCACGCCCTCGCACTTACGCTCCCCCTAGAGCGTTGTCGTACCCTCACCTGGACCCTAAACCGTCCCCGTCCCCTAACCCTAGCCCGAAGCCTAACCCTAACCCTTCCCCGAAGCCTGACCCTCAGCCGTCCCCTAATCCTAACTCGTACGCTGACACTAACCCGCGCCCTCACACGTACGCTCCCCCTAGAGCGTTGTCGTACCCTCACCTGGAACCTAAACCGTCCCCGTCCCCTAACCCTAACCCTAGCCCGAAGCCTAACCCTAACCCTTCCCCGAAGCCTGACCCTCAGCCGTCCCCTAATCCTAACCCGTACGCTGACACTAACCCGCGCCCTCACACGTACGCTCCCCCTAGAGCGTTGTCGTACCCTCACCTGGACCCTAAACCGTCCCCGTCCCCTAACCCTAACCCTAGCCCGAAGCCTAACCCTAACCCTTCCCCGAAGCCTGACCCTCAGCCATCCCCTAATCCTAACCCGTACGCTGACACTAACCCGCGCCCTCACACGTACGCTCCCCCTAGAGCGTTGTTGTACCCTCACCTGGACCCTAAACCGTCCCCGTCCCCTAACCCTAACCGTAGCCCGAAGCCTAACCCTAACCCTTCCCCGAAGCCTGACCCTCAGCCGTCCCCTAATCCTAACCCGTACGCTGACACTAACCCGCGCCCTCACACGTACGCTCCCCCTAGAGCGTTGTTGTACCCTCACCTGGACCCTAAACCGTCCCCGTCCCCTAACCCTAACCCTAGCCCGAAGCCTAACCCTAACCCTTCCCCGAAGCCTGACCCTCAGCCGTCCCCTAATCCTAACCCGTACGCTGACACTAACCCGCGCCCTCACACGTACGCTCCCCCTAGAGCGTTGTCGTACCCTCACCTGGACCCTAAACCGTCCCCGTCCCCTAACCCTAACCCTAGCCCGAAGCCTAACCCTAACCCTTCCCCGAAGCCTGACCCTCAGCCGTCCCCTAATCCTAAACCGTACGCTGACACTAACCCGCGCCCTCACACGTACGCTCCCCCTAGAGCGTTGTCGTACCCTCACCTGGACCCTAAACCGTCCCCGTCCCCTAACCCTAACCCTAGCTCGAACCCTAACCCTAACCCTTCCCCGAAGCCTGACCCTCAGCCGTCCCCTAATCCTAACCCGTACGCTGACACTAACCCGCGCCCTCGCACGTACGCACCCCCTAGAGCGTTGTCGTACCCTCACCTGGACCCTAAACCGTCCCCGTCCCCTAACCCTAACCCTAGCCCGAAGCCTAACCCTAACCCTTCCCCGAAGCCTGACCCTCAGCCGTCCCCTAATCCTAACCCGTACGCTGACACTAACCCGCGCCCTCGCACGTACGCTCCCCCTAGAGCGTTGTCGTACCCTCACCTGGACCCTAAACCGTCCCCGTCCCCTAACCCTAACCCTAGCCCGAACCCTAACCCTAATCCTTCCCCGAAGCCTGACCCTCAGCCGTCCCCTAATCCTAACCCGTACGCTGACACTAACCCGCGCCCTCGCACGTACGCTCCCCCTAGAGCGTTGTCGTACCCTCACCTGGACCCTAAACCGTCCCCGTCCCCTAACCCTAACCCTAGCCCGAACCCTAACCCTAATCCTTCCCCGAAGCCTGACCCTCAGCCGTCCCCTAATCCTAACCCGTACGCTGACACTAACCCGCGCCCTCACACGTACGCTCCCCCTAGAGCGTTGTCGTACCCTCACCTGGACCCTAAACCGTCCCCGTCCCCTAACCCTAACCCTAGCCCGAAGCCTAACCCTAACCCTTCCCCGAAGCCTGACCCTCAGCCGTCCCCTAATCCTAACCCGTACGCTGACACTAACCCGCGCCCTCACACGTACGCTCCCCCTAGAGCGTTGTCGTACCCTCACCTGGACCCTAAACCGTCCCCGTCCCCTAACCCTAACCCTAGCCCGAACCCTAACCCTAACCCTTCCCCGAAGCCTGACCCTCAGCCGTCCCCTAATCCTAACCCGTACGCTGACACTAACCCGCGCCCTCACACGTACGCTCCCCCTAGAGCGCTGTCGTACCCTCACCTGGACCCTAAACCGTCCCCGTCCCCTAACCCTAACCCTAGCCCGAACCCTAACCCTAACCCTTCCCCGAAGCCTGACCCTCAGCCGTCCCCTAATCCTAACCCGTACGCTGACACTAACCCGCGCCCTCACACGTACGCTCCCCCTAGAGCGTTGTCGTACCCTCACCTGGACCCTAAACCGTCCCCGTCCCCTAACCCTAACCCTAGCCAGAACCCTAACCCTAACCCTTCCCCGAAGCCTGACCCTCAGCCGTCCCCTAATCCTAACCCGTACGCTGACACTAACCCGCGCCCTCACACGTACGCTCCCCCTAGAGCATTGTCGTACCCTCACCTGGACCCTAAACCGTCCCCGTCCCCTAACCCTAACCCTAGCCCGAACCCTAACCCTAACCCTTCCACGAAGCCTGACCCTCAGCCGTCCCCTAATCCTAACCCGTACGCTGACACTAACCCGCGCCCTCACACGTACGCTCCCCCTAGAGCGTTGTCGTACCCTCACCTGGACCCTAAACCTTCCCCGTCCCCTAACCCTAACCCTAGCCCGAAGCCTAACCCTACCCCTTCCCCGAAGCCTGACCCTCAGCCGTCCCCTAATCCTAACCCGTACGCTGACACTAACCCGCGCCCTCACACGTACGCTCCCCCTAGAGCGTTGTCGTACCCTCACCTGGACCCTAAACCGTCCCCGTCCCCTAACCCTAACCCTAGCCCGAAGCCTAACCCTAACCCTTCCCCGAAGCCTGACCCTCAGCCGTCCCCTAATCCTAACCCGTACGCTGACACTAACCCGCGCCCTCACACGTACGCTCCCCCTAGAGCGTTGTCGTTCCCTCACCTGGACCCTAAACCGTCCCCGTCCCCTAACCCTAACCCTAGCCCGAACCCTAACCCTAACCCTTCCCCGAAGCCTGACCCTCAGCCGTCCCCTAATCCTAACCCGTACGCTGACACTAACCCGCGCCCTCACACGTACGCTCCCCCTAGAGCGTTGTCGTACCCTCACCTGGACCCTAAACCGTCCCCGTCCCCTAACCCTAACCCTAGCCCGAAACCTAACCCTAACACTTCCCCGAAGCCTGACCCTCAGCCGTCCCCTAATCCTAACCCGTACGCTGACACTAACCCGCGCCCTCACACGTACGCTCCCCCTAGAGCGTTGTCGTACCCTCACCTGGACCCTAAACCGTCCCCGTCCCCTAACCCTAACCCTAGCCCGAACCCTAACCCTAACCCTTCCCCGAAGCCTGACCCTCAGCCGTCCCCTAATCCTAACCCGTACGCTGACACTAACCCGCGCCCTCACACGTACGCTCCCCCTAGAGCGTTGTCATACCCTCACCTGGACCCTAAACCGTCCCCGTCCCCTAACCCTAACCCTAGCCCGAAGCCTAACCCTAACCCTTCCCCGAAGCCTGACCCTCAGCCGTCCCCTAATCCTAACCCGTACGCTGACACTAACCCGCGCCCTCGCACGTACGCTCCCCCTAGAGCGTTGTCGTACCCTCACCTGGACCCTAAACCGTCCCCGTCCCCTAACCCTAACCCTAGCCCGAAGCCTAACCCTAACCCTTCCCGGAAGCCTGACCCTCAGCCGTCCCCTAATCCTAACCCGTACGCTGACACTAACCCGCGCCCTCGCACGTACGCTCCCCCTAGAGCGTTGTCGTACCCTCACCTGGACCCTAAACCGTCCCCGTCCCCTAACCCTAACCCTAGCCCGAAGCCTAACCCTAACCCTTCCCCGAAGCCTGACCCTCAGCCGTCCCCTAATCCTAACCCGTACGCTGACACTAACCCGCGCCCTCACACGTACGCTCCCCCTAGAGCGTTGTCGTACCCTCACCTGGACCCTAAACCGTCCCCGTCCCCTAACCCTAACCCTAGCCCGAACCCTAACCCTAACCCTTCCCCGAAGCCTGACCCTCAGCCGTCCCCTAATCCTAACCCGTACGCTGACACTAACCCGCGCCCTCACACGTACGCTCCCCCTAGAGCGTTGTCGTACCCTCACCTGGACCCTAAACCGTCCCCGTCCCCTAACCCTAACCCTAGCCCGAAGCCTAACCCTAACCCTTCCCCGAAGCCTGACCCTCAGCCGTCCCCTAATCCTAACCCGTACGCTGACACTAACCCGCGCCCTCACACGTACGCTCCCCCTAGAGCGTTATCGTACCCTCACCTGGACCCTAAACCGTCCCCGTCCCCTAACTCTAACCCTAGCCCAAAGCCTAACCCTAACCCTTCCCCGAAGCCTGACCCTCAGCCGTCCCCTAATCCTAACCCGTACACTGACACTAACCCGCGCCCTCACACGTACGCTCCCCCTAGAGCGTTGTCGTACCCTCACCTGGACCCTAAACCGTCCCCGTCCCCTAACCCTAACCCTAGCCCGAAGCCTAACCCTAACCCTTCCCCGAAGCCTGACCCTCAGCCGTCCCCTAATCCTAACCCGTAAGCTGACACTAACCCGCGCCCTCACACGTACGCTCCCCCTAGAGCGTTGTCGTACCCTCACCTGGACCCTAAACCGTCCCCGTCCCCTAACCCAAACCCTAGCCCGAAGCCTAACCCTAACCCTTCCCCGAAGCCTGACCCTCAGCCGTCCCCTAATCCTAACCCGTACGCTGACACTAACCCGCGCCCTCGCACGTACGCTCCCCCTAGAGCGTTGTCGTACCCTCACCTGGACCATAAACCGTCCCCGTCCCCTAACCCTAACCCTAGCCCGAAGCCTAACCCTAACCCTTCCCCGAAGCCTGACCCTCAGCCGTCCCATAATCCTAACCCGTACGCTGACACTAACCCGCGCCCTCGCACGTACGCTCCCCCTAGAGCGTTGTCGTACCCTCACCTGGACCCTAAACCGTCCCCGTCCCCTAACCCTAACCCTAGCCCGAAGCCTAACCCTAACCCTTCCCCGAAGCCTGACCCTCAGCCGTCCCCTAATCCTAACCCGTACGCTGACACTAACCCGCGCCCTCACACGTACGCTCCCCCTAGAGCGTTGTCGTACCCTCACCTGGACCCTAAACCGTCCCCGTCCCCTAACCCTAACCCTAGCCCGAACCCTAACCCTAACCCTTCCCCGAAGCCTGACCCTCAGCCGTCCCCTAATCCTAACCCGTACGCTGACACTAACCCGCGCCCTCGCACGTACGCTCCCCCTAGAGTGTTGTCGTACCCTCACCTGGACCCTAAACCGTCCCCGTCCCCTAACCCTAACCCTAGCCCGAAGCCTAACCCTAACCCTTCCCCGAAGCCTGACCCTCAGCCGTCCCCTAATCCTAACCCGTACGCTGACACTAACCCGCGCCCTCGCACGTACGCTCCCCCTAGAGCGTTGTCGTACCCTCACCTGGACCCTAAACCGTCCCCGTCCCCTAACCCTAACCCTAGCCCGAAGCCTAACCCTAACCCTTCCCCGAAGCCTGACCCTCAGCCGTCCCCTAATCCTAACCCGTACGCTGACACTAACCCGCGGCCTCACACGTACGCTCCCCCTAGAGCGTTGTCGTACCCTCACCTGGACCCTAAACCGTCCCCGTCCCCTAACCCTAACCCTAGCCCGAAGCCTAACCCTAACCCTTCCCCGAAGCCTGACCCTCAGCCGTCCCCTAATCCTAACCCGTACGCTGACACTAACCCGCGCCCTCACACGTACGCTCCCCCTAGAGCGTTGTCGTACCCTCATCTGGACCCTAAACCGTCCCCGTCCCCTAACCCTAACCCTAGCCCGAACCCTAACCCTAACCCTTCCCCAAAGCCTGACCCTCAGCCGTCCCCTAATCCTAACCCGTACGCTGACACTAACCCGCGCCCTCACACGTATGCTCCCCCTAGAGCGTTGTCGTACCCTCACCTGGACCCTAAACCGTCCCCGTCCCCTAACCCTAACCCTAGCCCGAACCCTAACCCTAACCCTTCCCTGAAGCCTGACCCTCAGCCGTCCCCTAATCCTAACCCGTACGCTGACACTAACCCGCGCCCTCGCACGTACGCTCCCCCTAGAGCATTGTCGTACCCTCACCTGGACCCTAAACCGTCCCCGTCCCCTAACCCTAACCCTAGCCCGAAGCCTAACCCTAACCCTTCCCCGAAGCCTGACCCTCAGCCGTCCCCTAATCCTAACCCGTACGCTGACACTAACCCGCGCCCTCGCACGTACGCTCCCCCTAGAGCGTGGTCGTACCCTCACCTGGACCCTAAACCGTCCCCGTCCCCTAACCCTAACCCTAGCCCGAAGCCTAACCCTAACCCTTCCCCGAAGCCTGACCCTCAGCCGTCCCCTAATCCTAACCCGTACGCTGACACTAACCCGCGCCCTCACACGTACGCTCCCCCTAGAACGTTATCGTACCCTCACCTGGACCCTAAACCGTCCCCGTCCCCTAACCCTAACCCTAGCCCGAACCCTAAAACTAACCCTTCCCCGAAGCCTGACCCTCAGCCGTCCCCTAATCCTAACCCGTACGCTGACACTAACCCGCGCCCTCGCACGTACGCTCCCCCTAGAGCGTTGTCGTACCCTCACCTGGACCCTAAACCGTCCCCGTCCCCTAACCCTAACCCTAGCCCGAAGCCTAACCCTAACCCTTCCCCGAAGCCTGACCCTCAGCCGTCCCCTAATCCTAACCCGTACGCTGACACTAACCCGCGCCCTCACACGTACGCTCCCCCTAGAGCGTTGTCGTACCCTCACCTGGACCCTAAACCGTCCCCGTCCCCTAACCCTAACCCTAGCCCGAAGCCTAACCCTAACCCTTCCCCGAAGCCTGACCCTCAGCCGTCCCCTAATCCTAACCCGTACGCTGACACTAACCCGCGCCCTCACACGTACGCTCCCCCTAGAGCGTTGTCGTACCCTCACCTGGACCCTAAACCGTCCCCGTACCCTAACCCTAACCCTAGCCCGAAGCCTAAACCTAACCCTTCCCCGAAGCCTGACCCTCAGCCGTCCCCTAATCCTAACCCGTACGCTGACACTAACCCGCGCCCTCACACGTACGCTCCCCCTAGAGCGTTGTCGTACCCTCACCTGGACCCTAAACCGTCCCCGTCCCCTAACCCTAACCCTAGCCCGAACCCTAACCCTAACCCTTCCCCGAAGCCTGACCCTCAGCCGTCCCCTAATCCTAACCCGTACGCTGACACTAACCCGCGCCCTCACACGTACGCTCCCCCTAGAGCGTTTTCGTACCCTCACCTGGACCCTAAACCGTCCCCGTCCCCTAACCCTAACCCTAGCCCGAAGCCTAACCCTAACCCTTCCCCGAAGCCTGACCCTCAGCCGTCCCCTAATCCTAACCCGTACGCTGACACTAACCCGCGCCCTCGCACGTACGCTCCCCCTAGAGCGTTGTCGTACCCTCACCTGGACCCTAAACCGTCCCCGTCCCCTAACCCTAACCCTAGCCCGAAGCCTAACCCTAACCCTTCCCCGAAGCCTGACCCTCAGCCGTCCCCTAATCCTAACCCGTACGCTGACACTAACCCACGCCCTCGCACGTACGCTCCCCCTAGAGCGTTGACGTACCCTCACCTGGACCCTAAACCGTCCCGGTCCCCTAACCCTAACCCTAGCCCGAAGCCTAACCCTAACCCTTCCCCGAAGCCTGACCCTCAGCCGTCCCCTAATCCTAACCCGTACGCTGACACTAACCCGCGCCCTCGCACGTACGCTCCCCCTAGAGCGTTGTCGTACCCTCACCTGGACCCTAAACCGTCCCCGTCCCCTAACCCTAACCCTAGCCCGAAGCCTAACCCTAACCCTTCCCCGAAGCCTGACCCTCAGCCGTCCCCTAATCCTAACCCGTACGCTGACACTAACCCGCGCCCTCACACGTACGCTCCCTCTAGAGCGTTGTCGTACCCTCACCTGGACCCTAAACCGTCCCCGTCCCCTAACCCTAACCCTAGCCCGAAGCCTAACCCTAACCCTTCCCCGAAGCCTGACCCTCAGCCGTCCCCTAATCCTAACCCGTACGCTGACACTAAACCGCGCCCTCACACGTACGCTCCCCCTAGAGCGTTGTCGTACCCTCACCTGGACCCTAAACCGTCCCCGTCCCCTAACCCTAACCCTAGCCCGAACCCTAACCCTAACCCTTCCCCGAAGCCTGACCCTCAGCCGTCCCCTAATCCTAACCCGTACGCTGACACTAACCCGCGCCCTCGCACGTACGCTCCCCCTAGAGCGTTGTCGTACCCTCACCTGGACCCTAAACCGTCCCCGTCCCCTAACCCTAACCCTAGCCCGAAGCCTAACCCTAACCCTTCCCCGAAGCCTGACCCTCAGCCGTCCCCTAATCCTAACCCGTACGCTGACACTAACCCGCGCCCTCACACGTACGCTCCCCCTAGAGCGTTGTCGTACCCTCACCTGGACCCTAAACCGTCCCCGTCCCCTAACCCTAACCCTAGCCCGAAGCCTAACCCTAACCCTTCCCCGAAGCCTGACCCTCAGCCGTCCCCTAATCCTAACCCGTACGCTGACACTAACCCGCGCCCTCACACGTACGCTCCCCCTAGAGCGTTGTCGTACCCTCACCTGGACCCTAAACCGTCCCCGTCCCCTAACCCTAACCCTAGCCCGAAGCCTAACCCTAACCCTTCCCCGAAGCCTGACCCTCAGCCGTCCCCTAATCCTAACCCGTACGCTGACACTAACCCGCGCCCTCACACGTACGCTCCCCCTAGAGCATTGTCGTACCCTCACCTGGACCCTAAACCGTCCCCGTCCCCTAACCCTAACCCTAGCCCGAAGCCTAACCCTAACCCTTCCCCGAAGCCTGACCCTCAGCCGTCCCTTAATCCTAACCCGTACGCTGACACTAACCCGCGCCCTCACACGTACGCTCCCCCTAGAGCGTTGTCGTACCCTCACCTGGACCCTAAACCGTCCCCGTCCCCTAACCCTAACCCTAGCCCGAAGCCTAACCCTAACCCTTCCCCGAAGCCTGACCCTCAGCCGTCCCCTAATCCTAACCCGTACGCTGACACTAACCCGCGCCCTCACACGTACGCTCCCCCTAGAGCGTTGTGGTACCCTCACCTGGACCCTAAACCGTCCCCGTCCCCTAACCCTAACCCTAGCCCGAAGCCTAACCCTAACCCTTCCCCGAAGCCTGACCCTCAGCCGTCCCCTAATCCTAACCCGTACGCTGACACTAACCCGCACCCTCGCACGTACGCTCCCCCTAGAGCGTTGTCGTACCCTCACCTGGACCCTAAACCGTCCCCGTCCCCTAACCCTAACCCTAGCCCGAAGCCTAACCCTAACCTTTCCCCGAAGCCTGACCCTCAGCCGTCCCCTAATCCTAACCCGTACGCTGACACTAACCCGCGCCCTCGCACGTACGCTCCCCCTAGAGCGTTGTCGTACCCTCACCTGGACCCTAAACCGTCCCCGTCCCCTAACCCTAACCCTAGCCCGAAGCCTAACCCTAACCCTTCCCCGAAGCCTGACCCTCAGCCGTCCCCTAATCCTAACCCGTACGCTGACACTAACCCGCGGCCTCACACGTACGCTCCCCCTAGAGCGTTGTCGTACCCTCACCTGGACCCTAAACCGTTCCCGTCCCATAACCCTAACCCTAACCCGAAGCCTAACCCTAACCCTTCCCCGAAGCCTGACCCTCAGCCGTCCCCTAATCCTAACCCGTACGCTGACACTAACCCGCGCCCTCGCACGTACGCTCCCCCTAGAGCGTTGACGTACCCTCACCTGGACCCTAAACCGTCCCGGTCCACTAACCCTAACCCTAGCCCGAAGCCTAACCCTAACCCTTCCCCGAAGCCTGACCCTCAGCCGTCCCCTAATCCTAACCCGTACGCTGACACTAACCCGCGCCCTCGCACGTACGCTCCCCCTAGAGCGTTGTCGTACCCTCACCTGGACCCTAAACCGTCCCCGTCCCCTAACCCTAACCCTAGCCCGAAGCCTAACCCTAACCCTTCCCCGAAGCCTGACCCTCAGCCGTCCCCTAATCCTAACCCGTACGCTGACACTAACCCGCGCCCTCACACGTACGCTCCCTCTAGAGCGTTGTCGTACCCTCACCTGGACCCTAAACCGTCCCCGTCCCCTAACCCTAACCCTAGCCCAAAGCCTAACCCTAACCCTTCCCCGAAGCCTGACCCTCAGCCGTCCCCTAATCCTAACCCGTACGCTGACACTAACCCGCGCCCTCACACGTACGCTCCCCCTAGAGCGTTGTCGTACCCTCACCTGGACCCTAAACCGTCCCCGTCCCCTAACCCTAACCCTAGCCCAAAGCCTAACCCTAAACCTTCCCCGAAGCCTGACCCTCAGCCGTCCCCTAATCCTAACCCGTACGCTGACACTAACCCGCGCCCTCACACGTATGCTCCCCCTAGAGCGTTGTCGTACCCTCACCTGGACCCTAAACCGTCCCCGTCCCCTAACCCTAACCCTAGCCCGAACCCTAACCCTAACCCTTCCCCGAAGCCTGACCCTCAGCCGTCCCCTAATCCTAACCCGTACGCTGACACTAACCCGCGCCCTCGCACGTACGCTCCCCCTAGAGCGTTGTCGTACCCTCACCTGGACCCTAAACCGTCCCCGTCCCCTAACCCTAACCCTAGCCCGAAGCCTAACCCTAACCCTTCCCCGAAGCCTGACCCTCAGCCGTCCCGTAATCCTAACCCGTACGCTGACACTAACCCGCGCCCTCGCACGTACGCTCCCCCTAGAGCGTGGTCGTACCCTCACCTGGACCCTAAACCGTCCCCGTCCCCTAACCCTAACCCTAGCCCGAACCCTAACCCTAACCCTTCCCCGAAGCCTGACCCTCAGCCGTCCCCTAATCCTAACCCGTACGCTGACACTAACCCGCGCCCTCACACGTACGCTCCCCCTAGAGCGTTGTCGTACCCTCACCTGGACCCTAAACCGTCCCCGTCCCCTAACCCTAACCCTAGCCCGAACCCTAACCCTAACCCTTCCCCGAAGCCTGACCCTCAGCCGTCCCCTAATCCTAACCCGTACGCTGACACTAACCCGCGCCCTCGCACGTACGCTCCCCCTAGAGCGTTGTCGTACCCTCACCTGGACCCTAAACCGTCCCCTTCCCCTAACCCTAACCCTAGCCCGAAGCCTAACCCTAACCCTTCCCCAAAGCCTGACCCTCAGCCGTCCCCTAATCCTAACCCGTACGCTGACACTAACCCGCGCCCTCACACGTACGCTCCCCCTAGAGCGTTGTCGTACCCTCACCTGGACCCTAAACCGTCCCCGTCCCCTAACCCTAACCCTAGCCCGAAGCCTAACCCTAACCCTTCCCCGAAGCCTGACCCTCAGCCGTCCCCTAATCCTAACCCGTACGCTGACACTAACCCGCGCCCTCACACCTACGCTCCCCCTAGAGCGTTGTCGTACCCTCACCTGGACCCTAAACCGTCCCCGTCCCCTAACCCTAACCCTAGCCCGAAGCCTAACCCTAACCCTTCCCCGAAGCCTGACCCTCAGCCGTCCCCTAATCCTAACCCGTACGCTGACACTAACCCGCGCCCTCACACGTACGCTCCCCCTAGAGCGTTGTCGTACCCTCACCTGGACCCTAAACCGTCCCCGTCCCCTAACCCTAACCCTAGCCCGAAGCCTAACCCTAACCCTTCCCCGAAGCCTGACCCTCAGCCGTCCCCTAATCCTAACCCGTACGCTGACACTAACCCGCGCCCTCACACGTACGCTCCCCCTAGAGCGTTGTCGTACCCTCACCTGGACCCTAAACCGTCCCCGTCCCCTAACCCTAACCCTAGCCCGAAGCCTAACCCTAACCCTTCCCCGAAGCCTGACCCTCAGCCGTCCCCTAATCCTAACCCGTACGCTGACACTAACCCGCGCCCTCGCACGTACGCTCCCCCTAGAGCGTTGTCGTACCCTCACCTGGACCCTAAACCGTCCCCGTCCCCTAACCCTAACCCTAGCCCGAAGCCTAACCCTAACCCTTCCCCGAAGCCTGACCCTCAGCCGTCCCCTAATCCTAACCCGTACGCTGACACTAACCCGCGCCCTCGCACGTACGCTCCCCCTAGAGCGTTGTCGTACCCTCACCTGGACCCTAAACCGTCCCCGTCCCCTAACCCTAACCCTAGCCCGAAGCCTAACCCTAACCCTTCCCCGAAGCCTGACCCTCAGCCGTCCCCTAATCCTAACCCGTACGCTGACACTAACCCGCGGCCTCACACGTACGCTCCCCCTAGAGCGTTGTCGTACCCTCACCTGGACCCTAAACCGTTCCCGTCCCCTAACCCTAACCCTAGCCCGAAGCCTAACCCTAACCCTTCCCCGAAGCCTGACCCTCAGCCGTCCCCTAATCCTAACCCGTACGCTGACACTAACCCGCGCCCTCGCACGTACGCTCCCCCTAGGGCGTTGTCGTACCCTCACCTGGACCCTAAACCGTCCCCGTCCCCTAACCCTAACCCTAGCCCGAAGCCTAACCCTAACCCTTCCCCGAAGCCTGACCCTCAGCCGTCCCCTAATCCTAACCCGTACGCTGACACTAACCCGCGCCCTCACACGTACGCTCCCTCTAGAGCGTTGTCGTAACCTCACCTGGACCCTAAACCGTCCCCGTCCCCTAACCCTAACCCTAGCCCAAAGCCTAACCCTAACCCTTCCCCGAAGCCTGACCCTCAGCCGTCCCCTAATCCTAACCCGTACGCTGACACTAACCCGCGCCCTCACACGTACGCTCCCCCTAGAGCGTTGTCGTACCCTCACCTGGACCCTAAACCGTCCCCGTCCCCTAACCCTAACCCTAGCCCAAAGCCTAACCCTAAACCTTCCCCGAAGCCTGACCCTCAGCCGTCCCCTAATCCTAACCCGTACGCTGACACTAACCCGCGCCCTCACACGTATGCTCCCCCTAGAGCGTTGTCGTACCCTCACCTGGACCCTAAACCGTCCCCGTCGCCTAACCCTAACGCTAGCCCGAACCCTAACCCTAACCCTTCCCCGAAGCCTGACCCTCAGCCGTCCCCTAATCCTAACCCGTACGCTGACACTAACCCGCGCCCTCGCACGTACGCTCCCCCTAGAGCGTTGTCGTACCCTCACCTGGACCCTAAACCGTCCCCGTCCCCTAACCCTAACCCTAGCCCGAAGCCTAACCCTAACCCTTCCCCGAAGCCTGACCCTCAGCCGTCCCCTAATCCTAACCCGTACGCTGACACTAACCCGCGCCCTCGCACGTACGCTCCCCCTAGAGCGTGGTCGTACCCTCACCTGGACCCTAAACCGTCCCCGTCCCCTAACCCTAACCCTAGCCCGAAGCCTAACCCTAACCCTTCCCCGAAGCCTGACCCTCAGCCGTCCCCTAATCCTAACCCGTACGCTGACACTAACCCGCGCCCTCACACGTACGCTCCCCCTAGAGCGTTGTCGTACCCTCACCTGGACCCTAAACCGTCCCCGTCCCCTAACCCTAACCCTAGCCCGAACCCTAACCCTAACACTTCCCCGAAGCCTGACCCTCAGCCGTCCCCTAATCCTAACCCGTACGCTGACACTAACCCGCGCCCTCGCACGTACGCTCCCCCTAGAGCGTTGTCGTACCCTCACCTGGACCCTAAACCGTCCCCGTCCCCTAACCCTAACCCTAGCCCGAAGCCTAACCCTAACCCTTCCCCGAAGCCTGACCCTCAGCCGTCCCCTAATCCTAACCCGTACGCTGACACTAACCCGCGCCCTCACACGTACGCTCCCCCTAGAGCGTTGTCGTACCCTCACCTGGACCCTAAACCGTCCCCGTCCCCTAACCCTAACCCTAGCCCGAAGCCTAACCCTAACCCTTCCCCGAAGCCTGACCCTCAGCCGTCCCCTAATCCTAACCCGTACGCTGACCCTAACCCGCGGCCTCACACGTACGCTCCCCCTAGAGCGTTGTCGTACCCTCACCTGGACCCTAAACCGTCCCCGTCCCCTAACCCTAACCCTAGCCCGAAGCCTAACCCTAACCCTTCCCCGAAGCCTGACCCTCAGCTGTCCCCTAATCCTAACCCGTACGCTGACACTAACCCGCGCCCTCACACGTACGCTCCCCCTAGAGCGTTGTCGTACCCTCACCTGGACCCTAAACCGTCCCCGTCCCCTAACCCTAACCCTAGCCCGAAGCCTAACCCTAACCCTTCCCCGAAGCCTGACCCTCAGCCGTCCCCTAATCCTAACCCGTACGCTGACACTAACCCGCGCCCTCACACGTACGCTCCCCCTAGAGCGTTGTCGTACCCTCACCTGGACCCTAAACCGTCCCCGTCCCCTAACCCTAACCCTAGCCCGAAGCCTAACCCTAACCCTTCCCCGAAGCCTGACCCTCAGCCGTCCCCTAATCCTAACCCGTACGCTGACACTAACCCGCGCCCTCGCACGTACGCTCCCCCTAGAGCGTTGTCGTACCCTCACCTGGACCCTAAACCGTCCCCGTCCCCTAACCCTAACCCTAGCCCGAAGCCTAACCCTAACCCTTCCCCGAAGCCTGACCCTCAGCCGTCCCCTAATCCTAACCCGTACGCTGACACTAACCCGCGCCCTCGCACGTACGCTCCCCCTAGAGCGTTGTCGTACCCTCACCTGGACCCTAAACCGTCCCCGTCCCCTAACCCTAACCCTAGCCCGAAGCCTAACCCTAACCCTTCCCCGAAGCCTGACCCTCAGCCGTCCCCTAATCCTAACCCGTACGCTGACACTAACCCACGGCCTCACACGTACGCTCCCCCTAGAGCGTTGTCGTACCCTCACCTGGACCCTAAACCGTTCCCGTCCCCTAACCCTAACCCTAGCCCGAAGCCTAACCCTAACCCTTCCCCGAAGCCTGACCCTCAGCCGTCCCCTAATCCTAACCCGTACGCTGACACTAACCCGCGCCCTCGCACGTACGCTCCCCCTAGAGCGTTGACGTACCCTCACCTGGACCCTAAACCGTCCCGGTCTACTAACCCTAACCCTAGCCCGAAGCCTAACCCTAACCCTTCCCCGAAGCCTGACCCTCAGCCGTCCCCTAATCCTAACCCGTACGCTGACACTAACCCGCGCCGTCGCACGTACGCTCCCCCTAGAGCGTTGTCGTACCCTCACCTGGACCCTAAACCGTCCCCGTCCCCTAACCCTAACCCTAGCCCGAAGCCTAACCCTAACCCTTCCCCGAAGCCTGACCCTCAGCCGTCCCCTAATCCTAACCCGTACGCTGACACTAACCCGCGCCCTCACACGTACGCTCCCCCTAGAGCGTTGTCGTACCCTCACCTGGACCCTAAACCGTCCGCGTCCCCTAACCCTAACCCTAGCCCGAACTCTAACCCTAACCCTTCCCCGAAGCCTGACCCTCAGCCGTCCCCTAATCCTAACCCGTACGCTGACACTAACCCGCGCCCTCGCACGTACGCTCCCCCTAGAGCATTGTCGTACCCTCACCTGGACCCTAAACCGTCCCCGTCCCCTAACCCTAACCCTAGCCCGAAGCCTAACCCTAACCCTTCCCCGAAGCCTGACCCTCAGCCGTCCCCTAATCCTAACCCGTACGCTGACACTAACCCACGGCCTCACACGTACGCTCCCCCTAGAGCGTTGTCGTACCCTCACCTGGACCCTAAACCGTTCCCGTCCCCTAACCCTAACCCTAGCCCGAAGCCTAACCCTAACCCTTCCCCGAAGCCTGACCCTCAGCCGTTCCCTAATCCTAACCCGTACGCTGACACTAACCCACGCCCTCGCACGTACGCTCCCCCTAGAGCGTTGACGTACCCTCACCTGGACCCTAAACCGTCCCGGTCCACTAACCCTAACCCTAGCCCGAAGCCTAACCCTAACCCTTCCCCGAAGCCTGACCCTCAGCCGTCCCCTAATCCTAACCCGTACGCTGACACTAACCCGCGCCGTCGCACGTACGCTCCCCCTAGAGCGTTGTCGTACCCTCACCTGGACCCTAAACCGTCCCCGTCCCCTAACCCTAACCCTAGCCCGAAGCCTAACCCTAACACTTCCCCGAAGCCTGACCCTCAGCCGTCCCCTAATCCTAACCCGTACGCTGACACTAACCCGCGCCCTCACACGTACGCTCCCCCTAGAGCGTTGTCGTACCCTCACCTGGACCCTAAACCGTCCGCGTCCCCTAACCCTAACCCTAGCCCGAACCCTAACCCTAACCCTTCCCCGAAGCCTGACCCTCAGCCGTCCCCTAATCCTAACCCGTACGCTGACACTAACCCGCGCCCTCACACTTACGCTCCCCCTAGAGCGTTGTCGTACCCTCACCTGGACCCTAAACCGTCCCCGTCCCCTAACCCTAACCCTAGCCCGAAGCCTAACCCTAACCCTTCCCCGAAGCCTGACCCTCAGCCGTCCCCTAATCCTAACCCGTACGCTGACACTAACCCGCGCCCTCACACGTACGCTCCCCCTAGAGCGTTGTCGTACCCTCACCTGGACCCTAAACCGTCCCCGTCCCCTAACCCTAACCCTAGCCCGAAGCCTAACCCTAACCCTTCCCCGAAGCCTGACCCTCAGCCGTCCCCTAATCCTAACCCGTACGCTGACACTAACCCGCGCCCTCACACGTACGCTCCCCCTAGAGCGTTGTCGTACCCTCACCTGGACCCTAAACCGTCCCCGTCCCCTAACCCTAACCCTAGCCCGAACCCTAACCCTAACCCTTCCCCGAAGCCTGACCCTCAGCCGTCCCCTAATCCTAACCCGTACGCTGACACTAACCCGCGCCCTCACACGTACGCTCCCCCTAGAGCGTTGTCGTACCCTCACCTGGACCCTAAACCGTCCCCGTCCCCTAACCCTAACCCTAGCCCAAAGCCTAACCCTAACCCTTCCCCGAAGCCTGACCCTCAGCCGTCCCCTAATCCTAACCCGTACGCTGACACTAACCCGCGCCCTCACACGTACGCTCCCCCTAGAGCGTTGTCGTACCCTCACCTGGACCCTAAACCGTCCCCGTCCCCTAACCCTAACCCTAGCCCGAAGCCTAACCCTAACACTTCCCCGAAGCCTGACCCTCAGCCGTCCCCTAATCCTAACCCGTACGCTGACACTAACCCACGCCCTCACACGTACGCTCCCCCTAGAGCGTTGTCGTACCCTCACCTGGACCCTAAACCGTCCCCGTCCCCTAACCCTAACCCTAGCCCGAAGCCTAACCCTAACCCTTCCCCGAAGCCTGACCCTCAGCCGTCCCCTAATCCTAACCCGTACGCTGACACTAACCCGCGCCCTCACACGTACGCTCCCCCTAGAGCGTTGTCGTACCCTCACCTGGACCCTAAACCGTCCCCGTCCCCTAACCCTAACCCTAGCCCGAAGCCTAACCCTAACCCTTCCCCGAAGCCTGACCCTCAGCCGTCCCCTAATGCTAACCCGTACGCTGACACTAACCCGCGCCCTCACACGTACGCTCCCCCTAGAGCGTTGTCGTACCCTCACCTGGACCCTAAACCGTCCCCGTCCCCTAACCCTAACCCTAGCCCAAAGCCTAACCCTAACCCTTCCCCGAAGCCTGACCCTCAGCCGTCCCCTAATCCTAACCCGTACGCTGACACTAACCCGCGCCCTCACACATACGCTCCCCCTAGAGCGTTGTCGTACCCTCACCTGGACCCTAAACCGTCCCCGTCCCCTAACCCTAAACCTAGCCCGAAGCCTAACCCTAACCCTTCCCCGAAGCCTGACCCTCAGCCGTCCCCTAATCCTAACCCGTACGCTGACACTAACCCGCGCCCTCACACGTACGCTCCCCCTAGAGCGTTGTCGTACCCTCACCTGGACCCTAAACCGTCCCCGTCCCCTAACCCTAACCCTAGCCCGAAGCCTAACCCTAACCCTTCCCCGAAGCCTGACCCTCAGCCGTCCCCTAATCCTAACCCGTACGCTGACACTAACCCGCGCCCTCACACGTACGCTCCCCCTAGAGCGTTGTCGTACCCTCACCTGGACCCTAAACCGTCCCCGTCCCCTAACCCTAACCCTAGCCCGAAGCCTAACCCTAACCCTTCCCCGAAGCCTGACCCTCAGCCGTCCCCTAATCCTAACCCGTACGCTGACACTAACCCGCGCCCTCACACGTACGCTCCCCCTAGAGCGTTGTCGTACCCTCACCTGGACCCTAAACCGTCCCCGTCCCCTAACCCTAACCCTAGCCCGAAGCCTAACCCTAACCCTTCCCCGAAGCCTGACCCTCAGCCGTCCCCTAATCCTAACCCGTACGCTGACACTAACCCACGCCCTCGCACGTACGCTCCCCCTAGAGCGTTGTCGTACCCTCACCTGGACCCTAAACCGTCCCCGTCCCCTAACCCTAACCCTAGCCCGAAGCCTAACCCTAACCCTTCCCCGAAGCCTGACCCTCAGCCGTCCCCTAATCCTAACCCGTACGCTGACACTAACCCGCGCCCTCGCACGTACGCTCCCCCTAGAGCGTTGTCGTACCCTCACCTGGACCCTAAACCGTCCCCGTCCCCTAACCCTAACCCTAGCCCGAAGCCTAACCCTAACCCTTCCCCGAAGCCTGACCCTCAGCCGTCCCCTAATCCTAACCCGTACTCTGACACTAACCCACGGCCTCACACGTACGCTCCCCCTAGAGCGTTGTCGTACCCTCACCTGGACCCTAAACCGTCCGCGTCCCCTAACCCTAACCCTAGCCCGAACCCTAACCCTAACCCTTCCCCGAAGCCTGACCCTCAGCCGTCCCCTAATCCTAACCCGTACGCTGACACTAACCCGCGCCCTCACACGTACGCTCCCCCTAGAGCGTTGTCGTACCCTCACCTGGACCCTAAACCGTCCCCGTCCCCTAACCCTAACCCTAGCCCGAAGCCTAACCCTAACCCTTCCCCGAAGCCTGACCCTCAGCCGTCCCCTAATCCTAACCCGTACGCTGACACTAACCCGCGCCCTCGCACGTACGCTCCCCCTAGAGCGTTGTCGTACCCTCACCTGGACCCTAAACCGTCCCCGTCCCCTAACCCTAACCCTAGCCCGAAGCCTAACCCTAACCCTTCCCCGAAGCCTGACCCTCAGCCGTCCCCTAATCCTAACCCGTACGCTGACACTAACCCGCGCCCTCGCACGTACGCTCCCCCTAGAGCGTTGTCGTACCCTCACCTGGACCCTAAACCGTCCCCGTCCCCTAACCCTAACCCTAGCCCGAAGCCTAACCCTAACCCTTCCCCGAAGCCTGACCCTCAGCCGTCCCCTAATCCTAACCCGTACGCTGACACTAACCCACGGCCTCACACGTACGCTCCCCCTAGAGCGTTGTCGTACCCTCACCTGGACCCTAAACCGTTCCCGTCCCCTAACCCTAACCCTAGCCCGAAGCCTAACCCTAACCCTTCCCCGAAGCCTGACCCTCAGCCGTCCCCTAATCCTAACCCGTACGCTGACACTAACCCACGCCCTCGCACGTACGCTCCCCCTAGAGCGTTGACGTACCCTCACCTGGACCCTAAACCGTCCCGGTCCACTAACCCTAACCCTAGCCCGAAGCCTAACCCTAACCCTTCCCCGAAGCCTGACCCTCAGCCGTCCCCTAATCCTAACCCGTACGCTGACACTAACCCGCGCCGTCGCACGTACGCTCCCCCTAGAGCGTTGTCGTACCCTCACCTGGACCCTAAACCGTCCCCGTCCCCTAACCCTAACCCTAGCCCGAAGCCTAACCCTAACCCTTCCCCGAAGCCTGACCCTCAGCCGTCCCCTAATCCTAACCCGTACGCTGACACTAACCCGCGCCCTCACACGTACGCTCCCCCTAGAGCGTTGTCGTACCCTCACCTGGACCCTAAACCGTCCGCGTCCCCTAACCCTAACCCTAGCCCGAACCCTAAACCTAACCCTTCCCCGAAGCCTGACCCTCAGCCGTCCCCTAATCCTAACCCGTACGCTGACACTAACCCGCGCCCTCACACGTACGCTCCCCCTAGAGCGTTGTCGTACCCTCACCTGGACCCTAAACCGTCCCCGTCCCCTAACCCTAACCCTAGCCCGAAGCCTAACCCTAACCCTTCCCCGAAGCCTGACCCTCAGCCGTCCCCTAATCCTAACCCGTACGCTGACACTAACCCGCGCCCTCACACGTACGCTCCCCCTAGAGCGTTGTCGTACCCTCACCTGGACCCTAAACCGTCCCCGTCCCCTAACCCTAACCCTAGCCCGAAGCCTAACCCTAACCCTTCCCCGAAGCCTGACCCTCAGCCGTCCCCTAATCCTAACCCGTACGCTGACACTAACCCGCGCCCTCACACGTACGCTCCCCCTAGAGCGTTGTCGTACCCTCACCTGGACCCTAAACCGTCCCCGTCCCCTAACCCTAACCCTAGCCCGAACCCTAACCCTAACCCTTCCCCGAAGCCTGACCCTCAGCCGTCCCCTAATCCTAACCCGTACGCTGACACTAACCCGCGCCCTCACACGTACGCTCCCCCTAGAGCGTTGTCGTACCCTCACCTGGACCCTAAACCGTCCCCGTCCCCTAACCCTAACCCTAGCCCGAAGCCTAACCCTAACCCTTCCCCGAAGCCTGACCCTCAGCCGTCCCCTAATCCTAACCCGTACGCTGACACTAACCCGCGCCCTCACACGTACGCTCCCCCTAGAGCGTTGTCGTACCCTCACCTGGACCCTAAACCGTCCCCGTCCCCTAACCCTAACCCTAGCCCGAAGCCTAACCCTAACCCTTCCCCGAAGCCTGACCCTCAGCCGTCCCCTAATCCTAACCCGTACGCTGACACTAACCCGCGCCCTCACACGTACGCTCCCCCTAGAGCGTTGTCGTACCCTCACCTGGACCCTAAACCGTCCCCGTCCCCTAACCCTAACCCTAGCCTGAAGCCTAACCCTAACCCTTCCCCGAAGCCTGACCCTCAGCCGTCCCCTAATCCTAACCCGTACGCTGACACTAACCCGCGCCCTCACACGTACGCTCCCCCTAGAGCGTTGTCGTACCCTCACCTGGACCCTAAACCGTCCCCGTCCCCTAACCCTAACCCTAGCCCGAAGCCTAACCCTAACCCTTCCCCGAAGCCTGACCCTCAGCCGTCCCCTAATCCTAACCCGTACGCTGACACTAACCCGCGCCCTCACACGTACGCTCCCCCTAGAGCGTTGTCGTACCCTCACCTGGACCCTAAACCGTCCCCGTCCCCTAACCCTAACCCTAGCCCGAAGCCTAACCCTAACCCTTCCCCGAAGCCTGACCCTCAGCCGTCCCCTAATCCTAACCCGTACGCTGACACTAACCCGCGCCCTCACACGTACGCTCCCCCTAGAGCGTTGTCGTACCCTCACCTGGACCCTAAACCGTCCCCGTCCCCTAACCATAACCCTAGCCCAAAGCCTAACCCTAACCCTTCCCCGAAGCCTGACCCTCAGCCGTCCCCTAATCCTAACCCGTACGCTGACACTAACCCGCGCCCTCACACGTACGCTCCCCCTAGAGCGTTGTCGTACCCTCACCTGGACCCTAAACCGTCCCCGTCCCCTAACCCTAACCCTAGCCCGAACCCTAACCCTAACACTTCCCCGAAGCCTGACCCTCAGCCGTCCCCTAATCCTAACCCGTACGCTGACACTAACCCGCGCCCTCACACGTGCGCTCCCCCTAGAGCGTTGTCGTACCCTCACCTGGACCCTAAACCGTCCCCGTCCCCTAACCCTAACCCTAGCCCGAACCCTAACCCTAACCCTTCCCCGAAGCCTGACCCTCAGCCGTCCCCTAATCCTAACCCGTACGCTGACACTAACCCGCGCCCTCAGACGTGCGCTCCCCCTAGAGCGTTGTCGTACACTCACCTGGACCCTAAACCGTCCCCGTCCCCTAACCCTAACCCTAGCCCGAACCCTAACCCTAACCCTTCCCCGAAGCCTGACCCTCAGCCGTCCCCTAATCCTAACCCGTACGCTGACACTAACCCGCGCCCTCACACGTGCGCTCCCCCTAGAGCATTGTCGTACCCTCACCTGGACCCTAAACCGTCCCCGTCCCCTAACCCTAACCCTAGCCCGAAGCCTAACCCTAACCCTTCCCCGAAGCCTGACCCTCAGCCGTCCCCTAATCCTAACCCGTACGCTGACACTAACCCGCGCCCTCACACGTACGCTCCCCCTAGAGCGTTGTCGTACCCTCACCTGGACCCTAAACCGTCCCTGTCCCCTAACCCTAACCCTAGCCCGAAGCCTAACCCTAACCCTTCCCCGAAGCCTGACCCTCAGCCGTCCCCTAATCCTAACCCGTACGCTGACACTAACCCGCGCCCTCACACGTACGCTCCCCCTAGAGCGTTGTCGTACCCTCACCTGGACCCTAAACCCTCCCCGTCCCCTAACCCTAACCCTAGCCCGAAGCCTAACCCTAACCCTTCCCCGAAGCCTGACCCTCAGCCGTCCCCTAATCCTAACCCGTACGCTGACACTAACCCGCGCCCTCACACGTGCGCTCCCCCTAGAGCGTTGTCGTACCCTCACCTGGACCCTAAACCGTCCCCGTCCCCTAACCCTAACCCTAGGCCGAAGCCTAACCCTAACCCTTCCCCGAAGCCTGACCCTCAGCCGTCCCCTAATCCTAACCCGTACGCTGACACTAACCCGCGCCCTCACACGTACGCTCCCCCTAGAGCGTTGTCGTACCCTCACCTGGACCCTAAACCGTCCCCGTCCCCTAACCCTAACCCTAGCCCGAAGCCTAACCCTAACCCTTCCCCGAAGCCTGACCCTCAGCCGTCCCCTAATCCTAACCCGTACGCTGACACTAACCCGCGCCCTCACACGTACGCTCCCCCTAGAGCGTTGTCGTACCCTCACCTGGACCCTAAACCGTCCCCGTCCCCTAACCCTAACCCTAGCCCGAAGCCTAACCCTAACCCTTCCCCGAAGCCTGACCCTCAGCCGTCCCCTAATCCTAACCCGTACGCTGACACTAACCCGCGCCCTCACACGTACGCTCCCCCTAGAGCGTTGTCGTACCCTCACCTGGACCCTAAACCGTCCCCGTCCCCTAACCCTAACCCTAGCCCGAAGCCTAACCCTAACCCTTCCCCGAAGCCTGACCCTCAGCCGTCCCCTAATCCTAACCCGTACGCTGACACTAACCCGCGCCCTCACACGTACGCTCCCCCTAGAGCGTTGTCGTACCCTCACCTGGACCCTAAACCGTCCCCGTCCCCTAACCCTAACCCTAGCCCGAAGCCTAACCCTAACACTTCCCCGAAGCCTGACCCTCAGCCGTCCCCTAATCCTAACCCGTACGCTGACACTAACCCGCGCCCTCACACGTACGCTCCCCCTAGAGCGTTGTCGTACCCTCACCTGGACCCAAAACCGTCCCCGTCCCCTAACCCTAACCCTAGCCCGAAGCCTAACCCTAACCCTTCCCCGAAGCCTGACCCTCAGCCGTCCCCTAATCCTAACCCGTACGCTGACACTAACCCGCGCCCTCACACGTACGCTCCCCCTAGAGCGTTGTCGTACCCTCACCTGGACCCTAAACCGTCCCCGTCCCCTAACCATAACCCTAGCCCAAAGCCTAACCCTAACCCTTCCCCGAAGCCTGACCCTCAGCCGTCCCCTAATCCTAACCCGTACGCTGACACTAACCCGCGCCCTCACACGTACGCTCCCCCTAGAGCGTTGTCGTACCCTCACCTGGACCCTAAACCGTCCCCGTCCCCTAACACTAACCCTAGCCCGAACCCTAACCCTAACCCTTCCCCGAAGCCTGACCCTCAGCCGTCCCCTAATCGTAACCCGTACGCTAACACTAACCCGCGCCCTCACACGTACGCTCCCCCTAGAGCGTTGTCGTACCCTCACCTGGACTCTAAACCGTCCCCGTCCCCTAACCCTAACCCTAGCCCGAACCCTAACCCTAACCCTTCCCCGAAGCCTGACCCTCAGCCGTCCCCTAATCCTAACCCGTACGCTGACACTAACCCGCGCCCTCACACGTACGCTCCCCCTAGAGCGTTGTCGTACCCTCACCTGGACCCTAAACCGTCCCCGTCCCCTAACCCTAACCCTAGCCCGAAGCCTAACCCTAACCCTTCCCCGAAGCCTGACCCTCAGCCGTCCCCTAATCCTAACCCGTACGCTGACACTAACCCGCGCCCTCACACGTACGCTCCCCCTAGAGCGTTGTCGTACCCTCACCTGGACCCTAAACCGTCCCCGTCCCCTAACCCTAACCCTAGCCCGAAGCCTAACCCTAACCCTTCCCCGAAGCCTGACCCTCAGCCGTCCCCTAATCCTAACCCGTACGCTGACACTAACCCGCGCCCTCACACGTACGCTCCCCCTAGAGCGTTGTCGTACCCTCACCTGGACCCTAAACCGTCCCCGTCCCCTAACCCTAACCCTAGCCCGAAGCCTAACCCTAACCCTTCCCCGAAGCCTGACCCTCAGCCGTCCCCTAATCCTAACCCGTACGCTGACACTAACCCGCGCCCTCACACGTACGCTCCCCCTAGAGCGTTGTCGTACCCTCACCTGGACCCTAAACCGTCCCCGTCCCCTAACCCTAACCCTAGCCCGAAGCCTAACCCTAACCCTTCCCCGAAGCCTGACCCTCAGCCGTCCCCTAATCCTAACCCGTACGCTGACACTAACCCGCGCCCTCACACGTACGCTCCCCCTAGAGCGTTGTCGTACCCTCACCTGGACCCTAAACCGTCCCCGTCCCCTAACCATAACCCTAGCCCGAAGCCTAACCCTAACCCTTCCCCGAAGCCTGACCCTCAGCCGTCCCCTAATCCTAACCCGTACGCTGACACTAACCCGCGCCCTCACACGTACGCTCCCCCTAGAGCGTTGTCGTACCCTCACCTGGACCCTAAACCGTCCCCGTCCCCTAACCATAACCCTAGCCCAAAGCCTAACCCTAACCCTTCCCCGAAGCCTGACCCTCAGCCGTCCCCTAATCCTAACCCGTACGCTGACACTAACCCGCGCCCTCACACGTACGCTCCCCCTAGAGCGTTGTCGTACCCTCACCTGGACCCTAAACCGTCCCCGTCCCCTAACCCTAACCCTAGCCCGAACCCTAACCCTAACCCTTCCCCGAAGCCTGACCCTCAGCCGTCCCCTAATCCTAACCCGTACGCTGACACTAACCCGCGCCCTCACACGTGCGCTCCCCCTAGAGCGTTGTCGTACCCTCACCTGGACCCTAAACCGTCCCCGTCCCCTAACCCTAACCCTAGCCCGAACCCTAACCCTAACCCTTCCCCGAAGCCTGACCCTCAGCCGTCCCCTAATCCTAACCCGTACGCTGACACTAACCCGCGCCCTGAGACGTGCGCTCCCCCTAGAGCGTTGTCGTACCCTCACCTGGACCCTAAACCGTCCCCGTCCCCTAACCCTAACCCTAGCCCGAACCCTAACCCTAACCCTTCCCCGAAGCCTGACCCTCAGCCGTCCCCTAATCCTAACCCGTACGCTGACACTAACCCGCGCCCTCACACGTACGCTCCCCCTAGAGCGTTGTCGTACCCTCACCTGGACCCTAAACCGTCCCCGTCCCCTAACCCTAACCCTAACCCGAAGCCTAACCCTAACCCTTCCCCGAATCCTGACCCTCAGCCGTCCCCTAATCCTAACCCGTACGCTGACACTAACCCGCGCCCTCACACGTACGCTCCCCCTAGAGCGTTGTCGTACCCTCACCTGGACCCTAAACCGTCCCCGTCCCCTAACCCTAACCCTAACCCGAAGCCTAACCCTAACCCTTCCCCGAAGCCTGACCCTCAGCCGTCCCCTAATCCTAACCCGTACGCTGACACTAACCCGCGCCCTCACACGTGCGCTCCCCCTAGAGCGTTGTCGTACCCTCACCTGGACCCTAAACCGTCCCCGTCCCCTAACCCTAACCCTAGCCCGAAGCCTAACCCTAACCCTTCCCCGAAGCCTGACCCTCAGCCGTCCCCTAATCCTAACCCGTACGCTGACACTAACCCGCGCCCTCGCACGTACGCTCCCCCTAGAGCGTTGTCGTACCCTCACCTGGACCCTAAACCGTCCCCGTCCCGTAACCCTAACCCTAGCCCGAAGCCTAACCCTAACCCTTCCCCGAAGCCTGACCCTCAGCCGTCCCCTAATCCTAACCCGTACGCTGACACTAACCCGCGCCCTCGCACGTACGCTCCCCCTAGAGCGTTGTCGTACCCTCACCTGGACCCTAAACCGTCCCCCCGTCCCCTAACCCTAACCCTAGCCCGAACCCTAACCCTAACCCTTCCCCGAAGCCTGACCCTCAGCCGTCCCCTAATCCTAACCCGTACGCTAACACTAACCCGTGCCCTCGCACGTACGCTCCCCCTAGAGCGTTGTCGTACCCTCACCTGGACCCTAAACCGTCCCCGTCCCCTAACCCTAACCCTAGCCCAAAGCCTAACCCTAACCCTTCCCCGAAGCCTGACCCTCAGCCGTCCCCTAATCCTAACCCGTACGCTGACACTAACCCGCGCCCTCACACGTACGCTCCCCCTAGAGCGTTGTCGTACCCTCACCTGGACCCTAAACCGTCCCCGTCCCCTAACCCTAACCCTAGCCCGAACCCTAACCCTAACCCTTCCCCGAAGCCTGACCCTCAGCCGTCCCCTAATCCTAACCCGTACGCTGACACTAACCCGCGCCCTCACACGTACGCTCCCCCTAGAGCGTTGTCGTACCCTCACCTGGACCCTAAACCGTCCCCGTCCCCTAACCCTAACCCTAGCCCGAAGCCTAACCCTAACCCTTCCCCGAAGCCTGACCCTCAGCCGTCCCCTAATCCTAACCCGTACGCTGACACTAACCCGCGCCCTCACACGTGCGCTCCCCCTAGAGCGTTGTCGTACCCTCACCTGGACCCTAAACCGTCCCCGTCCCCTAACCCTAACCCTAGCCCGAACCCTAACCCTAACCCTTCCCCGAAGCCTGACCCTCAGCCGTCCCCTAATCCTAACCCGTACGCTGACACTAACCCGCGCCCTCAGACGTGCGCTCCCCCTAGAGCGTTGTCGTACCCTCACCTGGACCCTAAACCGTCCCCGTCCCCTAACCCTAACCCTAGCCCGAACTCTAACCCTAACCCTTCCCCGAAGCCTGACCCTCAGCCGTCCCCTAATCCTAACCCGTACGCTGACACTAACCCGCGCCCTCACACGTACGCTCCCCCTAGAGCGTTGTCGTACCCTCACCTGGACCCTAAACCGTCCCCGTCCCCTAACCCTAACCCTAACCCGAAGCCTAACCCTAACCCTTCCCCGAAGCCTGACCCTCAGCCGTCCCCTAATCCTAACCCGTACGCTGACACTAACCCGCGCCCTCACACGTACGCTCCCCCTAGAGCGTTGTCGTACCCTCACCTGGACCCTAAACCGTCCCCGTCCCCTAACCCTAACCCTAACCCGAAGCCTAACCCTAACACTTCCCCGAAGCCTGACCCTCAGCCGTCCCCTAATCCTAACCCGTACGCTGACACTAACCCGCGCCCTCACACGTGCGCTCCCCCTAGAGCGTTGTCGTACCCTCACCTGGACCCTAAACCGTCCCCGTCCCCTAACCCTAACCCTAGCCCGAAGCCTAACCCTAACCCTTCCCCGAAGCCTGACCCTCAGCCGTCCCCTAATCCTAACCCGTACGCTGACACTAACCCGCGCCCTCGCACGTACGCTCCCCCTAGAGCGTTGTCGTACCCTCACCTGGACCCTAAACCGTCCCCGTCCCGTAACCCTAACCCTAGCCCGAAGCCTAACCCTAACCCTTCCCCGAAGCCTGACCCTCAGCCGTCCCCTAATCCTAACCCGTACGCTGACACTAACCCGCGCCCTCGCACGTACGCTCCCCCTAGAGCGTTGTCGTACCCTCACCTGGACCCTAAACCGTCCCCCCGTCCCCTAACCCTAACCCTAGCCCGAACCCTAACCCTAACCCTTCCCCGAAGCCTGACCCTCAGCCGTCCCCTAATCCTAACCCGTACGCTAACACTAACCCGTGCCCTCGCACGTACGCTCCCCCTAGAGCGTTGTCGTACCCTCACCTGGACCCTAAACCGTCCCCGTCCCCTAACCCTAACCCTAGCCCAAAGCCTAACCCTAACCCTTCCCCGAAGCCTGACCCTCAGCCGTCCCCTAATCCTAACCCGTACGCTGACACTAACCCGCGCCCTCACACGTACGCTCCCCCTAGAGCGTTGTCGTACCCTCACCTGGACCCTAAACCGTCCCCGTCCCCTAACCCTAACCCTAGCCCGAACCCTAACCCTAACCCTTCCCCGAAGCCTGACCCTCAGCCGTCCCCTAATCCTAACCCGTACGCTGACACTAACCCGCGCCCTCACACGTACGCTCCCCCTAGAGCGTTGTCGTACCCTCACCTGGACCCTAAACCGTCCCCGTCCCCTAACCCTAACCCTAGCCCGAAGCCTAACCCTAACCCTTCCCCGAAGCCTGACCCTCAGCCGTCCCCTAATCCTAACCCGTACGCTGACACTAACCCGCGCCCTCACACGTGCGCTCCCCCTAGAGCGTTGTCGTACCCTCACCTGGACCCTAAACCGTCCCCGTCCCCTAACCCTAACCCTAGCCCGAAGCCTAACCCTAACCCTTCCCCGAAGCCTGACCCTCAGCCGTCCCCTAATCCTAACCCGTACGCTGACACTAACCCGCGCCCTCACACGTGCGCTCCCCCTAGAGCGTTGTCGTACCCTCACCTGGACCCTAAACCGTCCCCGTCCCCTAACCATAACCCTAGCCCGAAGCCTAACCCTAACCCTTCCCCGAAGCCTGACCCTCAGCCGTCCCCTAATGCTAACCCGTACGCTGACACTAACCCGCGCCCTCACACGTACGCTCCCCCTAGAGCGTTGTCGTACCCTCACCTGGACCCTAAACCGTCCCCGTCCCCTAACCCTAACCCTAGCCCGAAGCCTAACCCTAACCCTTCCCCGAAGCCTGACCCTCAGCCGTCCCCTAATGCTAACCCGTACGCTGACACTAACCCGCGCCCTCACACGTACGCTCCCCCTAGAGCGTTGTCGTACCCTCACCTGGACCCTAAACCGTCCCCGTCCCCTAACCCTAACCCTAGCCCGAAGCCTAACCCTAACCCTTCCCCGAAGCCTGACCCTCAGCCGTCCCCTAATCCTAACCCGTACGCTGACACTAACCCGCGCCCTCACACGTACGCTCCCCCTAGAGCGTTGTCGTACCCTCACCTGGACCCTAAACCGTCCCCGTCCCCTAACCCTAACCCTAGCCCGAAGCCTAACCCTAACCCTTCCCCGAAGCCTGACCCTCGGCCGTCCCCTAATCCTAACCCGTACGCTGACACTAACCCGCGCCCTCACACGTACGCTCCCCCTAGAGCATTGTCGTACCCTCACCTGGACCCTAAACCGTCCCCGTCCCCTAACCCTAACCCTATCCCGAAGCCTAACCCTAACCCTTCCCCGAAGCCTGACCCTCAGCCGTCCCCTAATCCTAACCCGTACGCTGACACTAACCCGCGCCCTCACACGTGCGCTCCCCCTAGAGCGTTGTCGTACCCTCACCTGGACCCTAAACCGTCCCCGTCCCCTAACCCTAACCCTAGCCCGAAGCCTAACCCTAACCCTTCCCCGAAGCCTGACCCTCAGCCGTCCCCTAATCCTAACCCGTACGCTGACACTAACCCGCGCCCTCACACGTGCGCTCCCCCTAGAGCGTTGTCGTACCCTCACCTGGACCCTAAACCGTCCCCGTCCCCTAACCCTAACCCTAGCCCGAAGCCTAACCCTAACCCTTCCCCGAAGCCTGACCCTCAGCCGTCCCCTAATCCTAACCCGTACGCTGACACTAACCCGCGCCCTCACACATACGCTCCCCCTAGAGCGTTGTCGTACCCTCACCTGGACCCTAAACCGTCCCCGTCCCCTAACCCTAACCCTAGCCCGAAGCCTAACCCTAACCCTTCCCCGAAGCCTGACCCTCAGCCGTCCCCTAATCCTAACCCGTACGCTGACACTAACCCGCGCCCTCACACGTACGCTCCCCCTAGAGCGTTGTCGTACCCTCACCTGGACCCTAAACCGTCCCCGTCCCCTAACCCTAACCCTAGCCCGAAGCCTAACCCTAACCCTTCCCCGAAGCCTGACCCTCAGCCGTCCCCTAATCCTAACCCGTACGCTGACACTAACCCGCGCCCTCACACGTACGCTCCCCCTAGAGCGTTGTCGTACCCTCACCTGGACCCTAAACCGTCCCCGTCCCCTAACCCTAACCCTAGCCCGAAGCCTAACCCTAACCCTTCCCCGAAGCCTGACCCTCAGCCGTCCCCTAATCCTAACCCGTACGCTGACACTAACCCGCGCCCTCACACGTACGCTCCCCCTAGAGCGTTGTCGTACCCTCACCTGGACCCTAAACCGTCCCCGTCCCCTAACCCTAACCCTAGCCCGAAGCCTAACCCTAACCCTTCCCCGAAGCCTGACCCTCAGCCGTCCCCTAATCCTAACCCGTACGCTGACACTAACCCGCGCCCTCACACGTACGCTCCCCCTAGAGCGTTGTCGTACCCTCACCTGGACCCTAAACCGTCCCCGTCCCCTAACCCTAACCCTAGCCCGAAGCCTAACCCTAACCCTTCCCCGAAGCCTGACCCTCAGCCGTCCCCTAATCCTAACCCGTACGCTGACACTAACCCGCGCCCTAGCACGTACGCTCCCCCTAGAGCGTTGTCGTACCCTCACCTGGACCCTAAACCGTCCCCGTCCCCTAACCCTAACCCTAGCCCGAAGCCTAACCCTAACCCTTCCCCGAAGCCTGACCCTCAGCCGTCCCCTAATCCTAACCCGTACGCTGACACTAACCCGCGCCCTCACACGTACGCTCCCCCTAGAGCGTTGTCGTACCCTCACCTGGACCCTAAACCGTCCCCGTCCCCTAACCCTAACCCTAGCCCGAAGCCTAACCCTAACCCTTCCCCGAAGCCTGACCCTCAGCCGTCCCCTAATCCTAACCCGTACGCTGACACTAACCCGCGCCCTCGCACGTACGCTCCCCCTAGAGCGTTGTCGTACCCTCACCTGGACCCTAAACCGTCCCCGTCCCCTAACCCTAACCCTAGCCCGAAGCCTAACCCTAACCCTTCCCCGAAGCCTGACCCTCAGCCGTCCCCTAATCCTAACCCTTACGCTGACACTAACCCGCGCCCTCGCACGTACGCTCCCCCTAGAGCGTTGTCGTACCCTCACCTGGACCCTAAACCGTCCCCGTCCCCTAACCCTAACCCTAGCCCGAAGCCTAACCCTAACCCTTCCCCGAAGCCTGACCCTCAGCCGTCCCCTAATCCTAACCCGTACGCTGACACTAACCCGCGCCCTCACACGTGCGCTCCCCCTAGAGCGTTGTCGTACCCTCACCTGGACCCTAAACCGTCCCCGTCCCCTAACCCTAACCCTAGCCCGAAGCCTAACCCTAACCCTTCCCCGAAGCCTGACCCTCAGCCGTCCCCTAATCCTAACCCGTACGCTGACACTAACCCGCGCCCTCACACGTACGCTCCCCCTAGAGCGTTGTCGTACCCTCACCTGGACCCTAAACCGTCCCCGTCCCCTAACCCTAACCCTAGCCCGAACCCTGACCCTAACCCTTCCCCGAAGCCTGACCCTCAGCCGTCCCATAATCCTAACCCGTACGCTGACACTAACCCGCGCCCTCACACGTGCGCTCCCCCTAGAGCGTTGTCGTACCCTCACCTGGACCCTAAACCGTCCCCGTCCCCTAACCCTAACCCTAGCCCGAAGCCTAACCCTAACCCTTCCCCGAAGCCTGACCCTCAGCCGTCCCCTAATCCTAACCCGTACGCTGACACTAACCCGCGCCCTCACACGTACGCTCCCCCTAGAGCGTTGTCGTACCCTCACCTGGACCCTAAACCGTCCCCGTCCCCTAACCCTAACCCTAGCCCGAAGCCTAACCCTAACCCTTCCCCGAAGCCTGACCCTCAGCCGTCCCCTAATCCTAACCCGTACGCTGACACTAACCCGCGCCCTCACACGTACGCTCCCCCTAGAGCGTTGTCGTACCCTCACCTGGACCCTAAACCGTCCCCGTCCCCTAACCCTAACCCTAGCCCGAACCCTAACCCTAACCCTTCCCCGAAGCCTGACCCTCAGCCGTCCCCTAATCCTAACCCGTACGCTGACACTAACCCGCGCCCTCACACGTGCGCTCCCCATAGAGCGTTGTCGTACCCTCACCTGGACCCTAAACCGTCCCCGTCCCCTAACCCTAACCCTAGCCCGAAGCCTAACCCTAACCCTTCCCCGAAGCCTGACCCTCAGCCGTCCCCTAATCCTAACCCGTACGCTGACACTAACCCACGCCCTCACACGTACGCTCCCCCTAGAGCGTTGTCGTACCCTCACCTGGACCCTAAACCGTCCCCGTCCCCTAACCCTAACCCTAGCCCGAAGCCTAACCCTAACCCTTCCCCGAAGCCTGACCCTCAGCCGTCCCCTAATCCTAACCCGTACGCTGACACTAACCCGCGCCCTCACACGTACGCTCCCCCTAGAGCGTTGTCGTACCCTCACCTGGACCCTAAACCGTCCCCGTCCCCTAACCCTAACCCTAGCCCGAAGCCTAACCCTAACCCTTCCCCGAAGCCTGACCCTCAGCCGTCCCCTAATCCTAACCCGTACGCTGACACTAACCCGCGCCCTCACACGTACGCTCCCCCTAGAGCATTGTCGTACCCTCACCTGGACCCTAAACCGTCCCCGTCCCCTAACCCTAACCCTAGCCCGAACCCTAACCCTAACCCTTCCCCGAAGCCTGACCCTCAGCCGTCCCCTAATCCTAACCCGTACACTGACACTAACCCGCGCCCTCACACGTACGCTCCCCCTAGAGCGTTGTCGTACCCTCACCTGGACCCTAAACCGTCCCCGTCCCCTAACCCTAACCCTAGCCCGAAGCCTAACCCTAACCCTTCCCCGAAGCCTGACCCTCAGCCGTCCCCTAATCCTAACCCGTACGCTGACACTAACCCGCGCCCTCGCACGTACGCTCCCCCTAGAGCGTTGTCGTACCCTCACCTGGACCCTAAACCGTCCCCGTCCCCTAACCCTAACCCTAGCCCGAACCCTAACCCTAACCCTTCCCCGAAGCCTGACCCTCAGCCGTCCCCTAATCCTAACCCGTACGCTGACACTAACCCGCGCCCTCACACGTGCGCTCCCCATAGAGCGTTGTCGTACCCTCACCTGGACCCTAAACCGTCCCCGTCCCCTAACCCTAACCCTAGCCCGAAGCCTAACCCTAACCCTTCCCCGAAGCCTGACCCTCAGCCGTCCCCTAATCCTAACCCGTACGCTGACACTAACCCGCGCCCTCACACGTGCGCTCCCCATAGAGCGTTGTCGTACCCTCACCTGGACCCTAAACCGTCCCCGTCCCCTAACCCTAACCCTAGCCCGAAGCCTAACCCTAACCCTTCCCCGAAGCCTGACCCTCAGCCGTCCCCTAATCCTAACCCGTACGCTGACACTAACCCGCGCCCTCACACGTACGCTCCCCCTAGAGCGTTGTCGTACCCTCACCTGGACCCTAAACCGTCCCCGTCCCCTAACCCTAACCCTAGCCCGAACCCTAACCCTAACCCTTCCCCGAAGCCTGACCCTCAGCCGTCCCCTAATCCTAACCCGTACGCTGACACTAACCCGCGCCCTCACACGTACGCTCCCCCTAGAGCGTTGTCGTACCCTCACCTGGACCCTAAACCGTCCCCGTCCCCTAACCCTAACCCTAGCCCGAAGCCTAACCCTAACCCTTCCGCGAAGCCTGACCCTCAGCCGTCCCCTAATCCTAACCCGTACGCTGACACTAACCCACGCCCTCACACGTACGCTCCCCCTAGAGCGTTGTCGTACCCTCACCTGGACCCTAAACCGTCCCCGTCCCCTAACCCTAACCCTAGCCCGAACCCTAACCCTAACCCTTCCCCGAAGCCTGACCCTCAGCCGTCCCCTAATCCTAACCCGTACGCTGACACTAACCCGCGCCCTCACACGTACGCTCCCCCTAGAGCGTTGTCGTACCCTCACCTGGACCCTAAACCGTCCCCGTCCCCTAACCCTAACCCTAGCCCGAAGCCTAACCCTAACCCTTCCCCGAAGCCTGACCCTCAGCCGTCCCCTAATCCTAACCCGTACGCTGACACTAACCCGCGCCCTCACACGTACGCTCCCCCTAGAGCGTTGTCGTACCCTCACCTGGACCCTAAACCGTCCCCGTCCCCTAACCCTAACCCTAGCCCGAAGCCTAACCCTAACCCTTCCCCGAAGCCTGACCCTCAGCCGTCCCCTAATCCTAACCCGTACGCTGACACTAACCCGCGCCCTCACACGTACGCTCCCCCTAGAGCGTTGTCGTACCCTCACCTGGACCCTAAACCGTCCCCGTCCCCTAACCCTAACCCTAGCCCGAAGCCTAACCCTAACCCTTCCCCGAAGCCTGACCCTCAGCCGTCCCCTAATCCTAACCCGTACGCTGACACTAACCCGCGCCCTCACACGTACGCTCCCCCTAGAGCGTTGTCGTACCCTCACCTGGACCCTAAACCGTCCCCGTCCCCTAACCCTAACCCTAGCCCGAAGCCTAACCCTAACCCTTCCCCGAAGCCTGACCCTCAGCCGTCCCCTAATCCTAACCCGTACGCTGACACTAACCCGCGCCCTCACACGTACGCTCCCCCTAGAGCGTTGTCGTACCCTCACCTGGACCCTAAACCGTCCCCGTCCCCTAACCCTAACCCTAGCCCGAAGCCTAACCCTAACCCTTCCCCGAAGCCTGACCCTCAGCCGTCCCCTAATCCTAAACCGTACGCTGACACTAACCCGCGCCCTCACACGTACGCTCCCCCTAGAGCGTTGTCGTACCCTCACCTGGACCCTAAACCGTCCCCGTCCCCTAACCCTAACCCTAGCCCGAAGCCTAACCCTAACACTTCCCCGAAGCCTGACCCTCAGCCGTCCCCTAATCCTAACCAGTACGCTGACACTAACCCGCGCCCTCACACGTACGCTCCCCCTAGAGCGTTGTCGTACCCTCACCTGGACCCTAAACCGTCCCCGTCCCCTAACCCTAACCCTAGCTCGAAGCCTAACCCTAACCCTTCCCCGAAGCCTGACCCTCAGCCGTCCCCTAATCCTAACCCGTACGCTGACACTAACCCGCGCCCTCGCACGTACGCTCCCCCTAGAGCGTTGTCGTACCCTCACCTGGACCCTAAACCGTCCCCGTCCCCTAACCCTAACCCTAGCCCGAAGCCTAAACCTAACCCTTCCCCGAAGCCTGACCCTCAGCCGTCCCCTAATCCTAACCCGTACGCTGACACTAACCCGCGCCCTCGCACGTACGCTCCCCCTAGAGCGTTGTCGTACCCTCACCTGGACCCTAAACCGTCCCCGTCCCCTAACCCTAACCCTAGCCCGAACCCTAACCCTAACCCTTCCCCGAAGCCTGACCCTCAGCCGTCCCCTAATCCTAATCCGTACGCTGACACTAACCCGCGCCCTCACACGTACGCTCCCCCTAGAGCGTTGTCGTACCCTCACCTGGACCCTAAACCGTCCCCGTCCCCTAACCCTAACCCTAACCCGAACCCTAACCCTAACCCTTCCCCGAAGCCTGACCCTCAGCCGTCCCCTAATCCTAACCCGTACGCTGACACTAACCCGCGCCCTCACACGTACGCTCCCCCTAGAGCGTTATCGTACCCTCACCTGGACCCTAAACCGTCCCCGTCCCCTAACCCTAACCCTAGCCCGAAGCCTAACCCTAACCCTTCCCCGAAGCCTGACCCTCAGCGGTCCCCTAATCCTAACCCGTACGCTGACACTAACCCGCGCCCTCACACGTACGCTCCCCCTAGAGCGTTGTCGTACCCTCACCTGGACCCTAAACCGTCCCCGTCCCCTAACCCTAACCCTAGCCCGAAGCCTAACCCTAACCCTTCCCCGAAGCCTGACCCTCAGCCGTCCCCTAATCCTAACCCGTACGCTGACACTAACCCGCGCCCTCACACGTACGCTCCCCCTAGAGCGCTGTCGTACCCTCACCTGGACCCTAAACCGTCCCCGTCCCCGAACCCTAACCCTAGCCCGAACCCTAACCCTAACCCTTCCCCGAAGCCTGACCCTCAGCCGTCCCCTAATCCTAACCCGTACGCTGACACTAACCCGCGCCCTCACACGTACGCTCCCCCTAGAGCGTTGTCGTACCCTCACCTGGACCCTAAACCGTCCCCGTCCCCTAACCCTAACCCTAGCCCGAAGCCTAACCCTAACCCTTCCCCGAAGCCTGACCCTCAGCCGTCCCCTAATCCTAACCCGTACGCTGACACTAACCCGCGCCCTCACACGTACGCTCCCCCTAGAGCGTTGTCGTACCCTCACCTGGACCCTAAACCGTCCCCGTCCCCTAACCCTAACCCTAGCCCGAACCCTAACCCTAACCCTTCCCCGAAGCCTGACCCTCAGCCGTCCCCTAATCCTAACCCGTACGCTGACACTAACCCGCGCCCTCACACGTACGCTCCCCCTAGAGCGTTGTCGTACCCTCACCTGGACCCTAAACCGTCCCCGTCCCCTAACCCTAACCCTAGCCCGAAGCCTAACCCTAACACTTCCCCGAAGCCTGACCCTCAGCCGTCCCCTAATCCTAACCCGTACGCTGACACTAACCCGCGCCCTCACACGTACGCTCCCCCTAGAGCGTTGTCGTACCCTCACCTGGACCCTAAACCGTCCCCGTCCCCTAACCCTAACCCTAGCCCGAACCCTAACCCTAACCCTTCCCCGAAGCCTGACCCTCAGCCGTCCCCTAATCCTAACCCGTACGCTGACACTAACCCGCGCCCTCACACGTACGCTCCCCCTAGAGCGTTGTCGTACCCTCACCTGGACCCTAAACCATCCCCGTCCCCTAACCCTAACCCTAGCCCGAACCCTAACCCTAACCCTTCCCCGAAGCCTGACCCTCAGCCGTCCCCTAATCCTAACCCGTACGCTGACACTAACCCGCGCCCTCACACGTACGCTCCCCCTAGAGCGTTGTCGTACCCTCACCTGGACCCTAAACCGTCCCCGTCCCCTAACCCTAACCCTAGCCCGAACCCTAACGCTAACCCTTCCCCGAAGCCTGACCCTCAGCCGTCCCCTAATCCTAACCCGTACGCTGACACTAACCCGCGCCCTCACACGTACGCTCCCCCTAGAGCGTTGTCGTACCCACACCTGGACCCTAAACCGTCCCCGTCCCCTAACCCTAACCCTAGCCCGAAGTCTAACCCTAACCCTTCCCCGAAGCCTGACCCTCACCCGTCCCCTAAACCTAACCCGTACGCTGACACTAACCCGCGCCCTCGCACGTACGCTCCCCCTAGAGCATTGTCGTACCCTCACCTGGACCCTAAACCGTCCCCCCGTCCCCTAACCCTAACCCTAGCCCGAACCCTAACCCTAACCCTTCCCCGAAGCCTGACCCTCAGCCGTTCCCTAATCCTAACCCGTACGCTAACACTAACCCGCGCCCTCGCACGTACGCTCCCCCTAGTGCGTTGTCGTACCCTCACCTGGACCCTAAACCGTCCCCGTCCCCTAACCCTAACCCTAGCCCAAAGCCTAACCCTAACCCTTCCCCGAAGCCTGACCCTCAGCCGTCCCCTAATCCTAACCCGTACGCTGACACTAACCCGCGCCCTCACACGTACGCTCCCCCTAGAGCGTTGTCGTACCCTCACCTGGACCCTAAACCGTCCCCGTCCCCTAACCCTAACCCTAGCCCGAACCCTAACCCTAACCCTTCCCCGAAGCCTGACCCTCAGCCGTCCCCTAATCCTAACCCGTACGCTGACACTAACCCGCGCCCTCGCACGTACGCTCCCCCTAGAGCGTTGTCGTACCCTCACCTGGACCCTAAACCGTCCCCGTCCCCTAACCCTAACCCTAGCCCGAAGCCTAACCCTAACCCTTCCCCGAAGCCTGACCCTCAGCCGTCCCCTAATCCTAACCCGTACACTGACACTAACCCGCGCCCTCGCACGTACGCTCCCCCTAGAGCGTTGTCGTACCCTCACCTGGACCCTAAACCGTCCCCGTCCCGTAACCCTAACCCTAGCCCGAAGCCTAACCCTAACCCTTCCCCGAAGCCTGACCCTCAGCCGTCCCCTAATCCTAACCCGTACGCTGACACTAACCCGCGCCCTCGCACGTACGCTCCCCCTAGAGCGTTGTCGTACCCTCACCTGGACCCTAAACCGTCCCCCGTCCCCTAACCCTAACCCTAGCCCGAACCCTAACCCTAACCCTTCCCCGAAGCCTGACCCTCAGCCGTCCCCTAATCCTAACCCGTACGCTAACACTAACCCGCGCCCTCGCACGTACGATCCCCCTAGAGCGTTGTCGTACCCTCACCTGGACCCTAAACCGTCCCCGTCCCCTAACCCTAACCCTAGCCCAAAGCCTAACCCTAACCCTTCCCCGAAGCCTGACCCTCAGCCTTCCCCTAATCCTAACCCGTACGCTGACACTAACCCGCGCCCTCACACGTACGCTCCCCCTAGAGCGTTGTCGTACCCTCACCTGGACCCTAAACCGTCCCCGTCCCCTAACCCTAACCCTAGCCCGAACCCTAACCCTAACCCTTCTCCGAAGCCTGACCCTCAGCCGTCCCCTAATCCTAACCCGTACGCTGACACTAACCCGCGCCCTCACACGTACGCTCCCCCTAGAGCGTTGTCGTACCCTCACCTGGACCCTAAACCGTCCCCGTCCCCTAACCCTAACCCTAGCCCGAACCCTAACCCTAACCCTTCCCCGAAGCCTGACCCTCAGCCGTCCCCTAATCCTAACCCGTACGCTGACACTAACCCGCGCCCTCACACGTGCGCTCCCCCTAGAGCGTTGTCGTACCCTCACCTGGACCCTAAACCGTCCCCGTCCCCTAACCCTAACCCTAGCCCGAACCCTAACCCTAACCCTTCCCCGAAGCCTGACCCTCAGCCGTCCCCTAATCCTAACCCGTACGCTGACACTAACCCGCGCCCTCACACGTGCGCTCCCCCTAGAGCGTTGTCGTACCCTCACCTGGACCCTAAACCGTCCCCGTCCCCTAACCCTAACCCTAGCCCGAAGCCTAACCCTAACCCTTCCCCGAAGCCTGACCCTCAGCCGTCCCCTAATGCTAACCCGTACGCTGACACTAACCCGCGCCCTCACACGTACGCTCCCCCTAGAGCGTTGTCGTACCCTCACCTGGACCCTAAACCGTCCCCGTCCCCTAACCCTAACCCTAGCCCGAAGCCTAACCCTAACCCTTCCCCGAAGCCTGACCCTCAGCCGTCCCCTAATGCTAACCCGTACGCTGACACTAACCCGCGCCCTCACACGTACGCTCCCCCTAGAGCGTTGTCGTACCCTCACCTGGACCCTAAACCGTCCCCGTCCCCTAACCCTAACCCTAGCCCGAACCCTAACCCTAACCCTTCCCCGAAGCCTGACCCTCAGCCGTCCCCTAATCCTAACCCGTACGCTGACACTAACCCGCGCCCTCACACGTACGCTCCCCCTAGAGCGTTGTCGTACCCTCACCTGGACCCTAAACCATCCCCGTCCCCTAACCCTAACCCTAGCCCGAACCCTAACCCTAACACTTCCCCGAAGCCTGACCCTCATCCGTCCCCTAATCCTAACCCGTACGCTGACACTAACCCGCGCCCTCACACGTACGCTCCCCCTAGAGCGTTGTCGTACCCTCACCTGGACCCTAAACCGTCCCCGTCCCCTAACCCTAACCCTAGCCCGAAGCCTAACCCTAACCCTTCCCCGAAGCCTGACCCTCAGCCGTCCCCTAATCCTAACCCGTACGCTGACACTAACCCGCGCCCTCGCACGTACGCTCCCCCTAGAGCGTTGTCGTACCCTCACCTGGACCCTAAACCGTCCCCGTCCCCTAACCCTAACCCTAGCCCGAAGCCTAACCCTAACCCTTCCCCGAAGCCTGACCCTCAGCCGTCCCCTAATCCTAACCCGTACGCTGACACTAACCCGCGCCCTCGCACGTACGCTCCCCCTAGAGCGTTGTCGTACCCTCACCTGGACCCTAAACCGTCCCCGTCCCGTAACCCTAACCCTAGCCCGAAGCCTAACCCTAACCCTTCCCCGAAGCCTGACCCTCAGCCGTCCCCTAATCCTAACCCGTACGCTGACACTAACCCGCGCCCTCGCACGTACGCTCCCCCTAGAGCGTTGTCGTACCCTCACCTGGACCCTAAACCGTCCCCCCGTCCCCTAACCCTAACCCTAGCCCGAACCCTAACCCTAACCCTTCCCCGAAGCCTGACCCTCAGCCGTCCCCTAATCCTAACCCGTACGCTAACACTAACCCGCGCCCTCGCACGTACGATCCCCCTAGAGCGTTGTCGTACCCTCACCTGGACCCTAAACCGTCCCCGTCCCCTAACCCTAACCCTAGCCCAAAGCCTAACCCTAACCCTTCCCCGAAGCCTGACCCTCAGCCGTCCCCTAATCCTAACCCGTACGCTGACACTAACCCGCGCCCTCACACGTACGCTCCCCCTAGAGCGTTGTCGTACCCTCACCTGGACCCTAAACCGTCCCCGTCCCCTAACCCTAACCCTAGCCCGAACCCTAACCCTAACCCTTCCCCGAAGCCTGACGCTCAGCCGTCCCCTAATCCTAACCCGTACGCTGACACTAACCCGCGCCCTCACACGTACGCTCCCCCTAGAGCGTTGTCGTACCCTCACCTGGACCCTAAACCGTCCCCGTCCCCTAACCCTAACCCTAGCCCGAACCCTAACCCTAACCCTTCCCCGAAGCCTGACCCTCAGCCGTCCCCTAATCCTAACCCGTACGCTGACACTAACCCGCGCCCTCACACGTGCGCTCCCCCTAGAGCGTTGTCGTACCCTCACCTGGACCCTAAACCGTCCCCGTCCCCTAACCCTAACCCTAGCCCGAACCCTAACCCTAACCCTTCCCCGAAGCCTGACCCTCAGCCGTCCCCTAATCCTAACCCGTACGCTGACACTAACCCGCGCCCTCACACGTGCGCTCCCCCTAGAGCGTTGTCGTACCCTCACCTGGACCCTAAACCGTCCCCGTCCCCTAACCCTAACCCTAGCCCGAAGCCTAACCCTAACCCTTCCCCGAAGCCTGACCCTCAGCCGTCCCCTAATGCTAACCCGTACGCTGACACTAACCCGCGCCCTCACACGTACGCTCCCCCTAGAGCGTTGTCGTACCCTCACCTGGACCCTAAACCGTCCCCGTCCCCTAACCCTAACCCTAGCCCGAAGCCTAACCCTAACCCTTCCCCGAAGCCTGACCCTCAGCCGTCCCCTAATGCTAACCCGTACGCTGACACTAACCCGCGCCCTCACACGTACGCTCCCCCTAGAGCGTTGTCGTACCCTCACCTGGACCCTAAACCGTCCCCGTCCCCTAACCCTAACCCTAGCCCGAACCCTAACCCTAACCCTTCCCCGAAGCCTGACCCTCAGCCGTCCCCTAATCCTAACCCGTACGCTGACACTAACCCGCGCCCTCACACGTACGCTCCCCCTAGAGCGTTGTCGTACCCTCACCTGGACCCTAAACCGTCCCCGTCCCCTAACCCTAACCCTAGCCCGAAGCCTAACCCTAACCCTTCCCCGAAGCCTGACCCTCAGCCGTCCCCTAATCCTAACCCGTACGCTGACACTAACCCGCGCCCTCACACGTACGCTCCCCCTAGAGCGTTGTCGTACCCTCACCTGGACCCTAAACCGTCCCCGTCCCCTAACCCTAACCCTAGCCCGAACCCTAACCCTAACCCTTCCCCGAAGCCTGACCCTCAGCCGTCCCCTAATCCTAACCCGTACGCTGACACTAACCCGCGCCCTCACACGTGCGCTCCCCCTAGAGCGTTGTCGTACCCTCACCTGGACCCTAAACCGTCCCCGACCCCTAACCCTAACCCTAGCCCAAAGCCTAACCCTAACCCTTCCCCGAAGCCTGACCCTCAGCCGTCCCCTAATCCTAACCCGTACGCTGACACTAACCCGCGCCCTCACACGTGCGCTCCCCCTAGAGCGTTGTCGTACCCTCACCTGGACCCTAAACCGTCCCCGTCCCCTAACCCTAACCCTAGCCCGAAGCCTAACCCTAACCCTTCCCCGAAGCCTGACCCTCAGCCGTCCCCTAATCCTAACCCGTACGCTGACACTAACCCGCGCCCTCACACATACGCTCCCCCTAGAGCGTTGTCGTACCCTCACCTGGACCCTAAACCGTCCCCGTCCCCTAACCCTAACCCTAGCCCGAAGCCTAACCCTAACCCTTCCCCGAAGCCTGACCCTCAGCCGTCCCCAAATCCTAACCCGTACGCTGACACTAACCCGCGCCCTCACACGTACGCTCCCCCTAGAGCGTTGTCGTACCCTCACCTGGACCCTAAACCGTCCCCGTCCCCTAACCCTAACCCTAGCCCGAACCCTAACCCTAACCCTTCCCCGAAGCCTGACCCTCAGCCGTCCCCTAATCCTAAACCGTACGCTGACACTAACCCGCGCCCTCACACGTACGCTCCCCCTAGAGCGTTGTCGTACCCTCACCTGGACCCTAAACCGTCCCCGTCCCCTAACCCTAACCCTAGCCCGAAGCCTAACCCTAACCCTTCCCCGAAGCCTGACCCTCAGCCGTCCCCTAATCCTAACCCGTACACTGACACTAACCCGCGCCCTCACACGTACGCTCCCCCTAGAGCATTGTCGTACCCTCACCTGGACCCTAAACCGTCCCCGTCCCCTAACCCTAACCCTAGCCCGAAGCCTAACCCTAACCCTTCCCCGAAGCCTGACCCTCAGCCGTCCCCTAATCCTAACCCGTACGCTGACACTAACCCGCGCCCTCACACGTACGCTCCCCCTAGAGCGTTGTCGTACCCTCACCTGGACCCTAAACCGTCCCCGTCCCCTAACCCTAACCCTAGCCCGAAGCCTAACCCTAACCCTTCCCCGAAGCCTGACCCTCAGCCGTCCCCTAATCCTAACCCGTACGCTGACACTAACCTGCGCCCTCACACGTACGCTCCCCCTAGAGCGTTGTCGTACCCTCACCTGGACCCTAAACCGTCCCCGTCCCCTAACCCTAACCCTAGCCCGAAGCCTAACCCTAACCCTTCCCGGAAGCCTGACCCTCAGCCGTCCCCTAATCCTAACCCGTACGCTGACACTAACCCGCGCCCTCACACGTACGCTCCCCCTAGAGCGTTGTCGTACCCTCACCTGGACCCTAAACCGTCCCCGTCCCCTAACCCTAACCCTAGCCCGAAGCCTAACCCTAACCCTTCCCCGAAGCCTGACCCTCAGCCGTCCCCTAATCCTAACCCGTACGCTGACACTAACCCGCGCCCTCGCACGTACGCTCCCCCTAGAGCGTTGTCGTACCCTCACCTGGACCCTAAACCGTCCCCGTCCCCTAACCCTAACCCTAGCTCGAAGCCTAACCCTAACACTTCCCCGAAGCCTGACCCTCAGCCGTCCCCTAATCCTAACCCTTACGCTGACACTAACCCGCGCCCTCGCACGTACGCTCCCCCTAGAGCGTTGTCGTACCCTCACCTGGACCCTAAACCGTCCCCGTCCCCTAACCCTAACCCTAGCCCGAAGCCTAACCCTAACCCTTCCCCGAAGCCTGACCCTCAGCCGTCCCCTAATCCTAACCCGTACGCTGACACTAACCCGTGCCCTCACACATACGCTCCCCCTAGAGCGTTGTCGTACACTCACCTGGACCCTAAACCGTCCCCGTCCCCTAACCCTAACCCTAGCCCGAACCCTAACCCTAACCCTTCCCCGAAGCCTGACCCTCAGCCGTCCCCTAATCCTAACCCGTACGCTGACACTAACCCGCGCCCTCACACGTGCGCTCCCCCTAGAGCGTTGTCGTACCCTCACCTGGACCCTAAACCGTCCCCGTCCCCTAACCCTAACCCTAGCCCGAAGCCTAACCCTAACCCTTCCCCGAAGCCTGACCCTCAGCCGTCCCCTAATGCTAACCCGTACGCTGACACTAACCCGCGCCCTCACACGTACGCTCCCCCTAGAGCGTTGTCGTACCCTCACCTGGACCCTAAACCGTCCCCGTCCCCTAACCCTAACCCTAGCCCGAAGCCTAACCCTAACCCTTCCCCGAAGCCTGACCCTCAGCCGTCCCCTAATGCTAACCCGTACGCTGACACTAACCCGCGCCCTCACACGTACGCTCCCCCTAGAGCGTTGTCGTACCATCACCTGGACCCTAAACCGTCCCCGTCCCCTAACCCTAACCCTAGCCCGAACCCTAACCCTAACCCTTCCCCGAAGCCTGACCCTCAGCCGTCCCCTAATCCTAACCCGTACGCTGACACTAACCCGCGCCCTCACACGTACGCTCCCCCTAGAGCGTTGTCGTATCCTCACCTGGACCCTAAACCGTCCCCGTCCCCTAACCCTAACCCTAGCCCGAACCCTAACCCTAACCCTTCCCCGAAGCCTGACCCTCAGCCGTCCCCTAATCCTAACCCGTACGCTGACACTAACCCGCGCCCTCACACATGCGCTCCCCCTAGAGCGTTGTCGTACCCTCACCTGGACCCTAAACCGTCCCCGTCCCCTAACCCTAACCCTAGCCCGAAGCCTAACCCTAACCCTTCCCCGAAGCCTGACCCTCAGCCGTCCCCTAATCCTAACCCGTACGCTGACACTAACCCGCGCCCTCACACGTACGCTCCCCCTAGAGCGTTGTCGTACCCTCACCTGGACCCTAAACCGTCCCCGTCCCCTAACCCTAACCCTAGTCCGAAGCCTAACCCTAACCCTTCCCCGAAGCCTGACCCTCAGCCGTCCCCTAATCCTAACCCGTACGCTGACACTAACCCGCGCCCTCACACGTACGCTCCCCCTAGAGCGTTGTCGTACCCTCACCTGGACCCTAAACCGTCCCCGTCCCCTAACCCTAACCCTAGCCCGAACCCTAACCCTAACCCTTCCCCGAAGCCTGACCCTCAGCCGTCCCCTAATCCTAACCCGTACGCTGACACTAACCCGCGCCCTCACACGTGCGCTCCCCCTAGAGCGTTGTCGTACCCTCACCTGGACCCTAAACCGTCCCCGTCCCCTAACCCTAACCCTAGCCCGAAGCCTAACCCTAACCCTTCCCCGAAGCCTGACCCTCAGCCGTCCCCTAATCCTAACCCGTACGCTGACACTAACCCGCGCCCTCACACGTGCGCTCCCCATAGAGCGTTGTCGTACCCTCACCTGGACCCTAAACCGTCCCCGTCCCCTAACCCTAACCCTAGCCCGAAGCCTAACCCTAACCCTTCCCCGAAGCCTGACCCTCAGCCGTCCCCTAATCCTAACCCGTACGCTGACACTAACCCGCGCCCTCACACGTACGCTCCCCCTAGAGCGTTGTCGTACCCTCACCTGGACCCTAAACCGTCCCCGTCCCCTAACCCTAACCCTAGCCCGAAGCCTAACCCTAACCCTTCCCCGAAGCCTGACCCTCAGCCGTCCCCTAATCCTAACCCGTACGCTGACACTAACCCGCGCCCTCACACGTACGCTCCCCCTAGAGCGTTGTCGTACCCTCACCTGAACCCTAAACCGTCCCCGTCCCCTAACCCTAACCCTAGCCCGAAGCCTAACCCTAACCCTTCCCCGAAGCCTGACCCTCAGCCGTCCCCTAATCCTAACCCGTACGCTGACACTAACCCGCGCCCTCACACGTACGCTCCCCCTAGAGCGTTGTCGTACCCTCACCTGGACCCTAAACCGTCCCCGTCCCCTAACCCTAACCCTAGCCCGAACCCTAACCCTAACCCTTCCCCGAAGCCTGACCCTCAGCCGTCCCCTAATCCTAACCCGTACGCTGACACTAACCCGCGCCCTCACACGTACGCTCCCCCTAGAGCGTTGTCGTAACCTCACCTGGACCCTAAACCGTCCCCGTCCCCTAACCCTAACCCTAGCCCGAAGCCTAACCCTAACCCTTCCCCGAAGCCTGACCCTCAGCCGTCCCCTAATCCTAACCCGTATGCTGACACTAACCCGCGCCCTCACACGTACGCTCCCCCTAGAGCGTTGTCGTACCCTCACCTGGACCCTAAACCGTCCCCGTCCCCTAACCCTAACCCTAGCCCGAAGCCTAACCCTAACCCTTCCCCGAAGCCTGACCCTCAGCCGTCCCCTAATCCTAACCCGTACGCTGACACTAACCCGTGCCCTCACACATACGCTCCCCCTAGAGCGTTGTCGTACACTCACCTGGACCCTAAACCGTCCCCGTCCCCTAACCCTAACCCTAGCCCGAACCCTAACCCTAACCCTTCCCCGAAGCCTGACCCTCAGCCGTCCCCTAATCCTAACCCGTACGCTGACACTAACCCGCGCCCTCACACGTGCGCTCCCCCTAGAGCGTTTTCGTACCCTCACCTGGACCCTAAACCGTCCCCGTCCCCTAACCCTAACCCTAGCCCGAAGCCTAACCCTAACCCTTCCCCGAAGCCTGACCCTCAGCCGTCCCCTAATGCTAACCCGTACGCTGACACTAACCCGCGCCCTCACACGTACGCTCCCCCTAGAGCGTTGTCGTACCCTCACCTGGACCCTAAACCGTCCCCGTCCCCTAACCCTAACCCTAGCCCGAAGCCTAACCCTAACCCTTCCCCGAAGCCTGACCCTCAGCCGTCCCCTAATGCTAACCCGTACGCTGACACTAACCCGCGCCCTCACACGTACGCTCCCCCTAGAGCGTTGTCGTACCCTCACCTGGACCCTAAACCGTCCCCGTCCCCTAACCCTAACCCTAGCCCGAACCCTAACCCTAACCCTTCCCCGAAGCCTGACCCTCAGCCGTCCCCTAATCCTAACCCGTACGCTGACACTAACCCGCGCCCTCACACGTACGCTCCCCCTAGAGCGTTGTCGTATCCTCACCTGGACCCTAAACCGTCCCCGTCCCCTAACCCTAACCCTAGTCCGAAGCCTAACCCTAACACTTCCCCGAAGCCTGACCCTCAGCCGTCCCCTAATCCTAACCCGTACGCTGACACTAACCCGCGCCCTCACACGTACGCTCCCCCTAGAGCGTTGTCGTACCCTCACCTGGACCCTAAACCGTCCCCGTCCCCTAACCCTAACCCTAGCCCGAACCCTAACCCTAACCCTTCCCCGAAGCCTGACCCTCAGCCGTCCCCTAATCCTAACCCGTACGCTGACACTAACCCGCGCCCTCACACGTACGCTCCCCCTAGAGCGTTGTCGTACCCTCACCTGGACCCTAAACCGTCCCCGTCCCCTAACCCTAACCCTAGCCCGAACCCTAACCCTAACCCTTCCCCGAAGCCTGACCCTCACCCGTCCCCTAATCCTAACCCGTACGCTGACACTAACCCACGCCCTCACACGTACGCTCCCCCTAGAGCGTTGTCGTACCCTCACCTGGACCCTAAACCGTCCCCGTCCCCTAACCCTAACCCTAGCCCGAAGCCTAACCCTAACCCTTCCCCGAAGCCTGACCCTCAGCCGTCCCCTAATCCTAACCCGTACGCTGACACTAACCCGCGCCCTCACACGTACGCTCCCCCTAGAGCGTTGTCGTACCCTCACCTGGACCCTAAACCGTCCCCGTCCCCTAACCCTAACCCTAGCCCGAAGCCTAACCCTAACCCTTCCCCGAAGCCTGACCCTCAGCCGTCCCCTAATCCTAACCCGTACGCTGACACTAACCCGCGCCCTCACACGTACGCTCCCCCTAGAGCGTTGTCGTACCCTCACCTGGACCCTAAACCGTGTCCGTCCCCTAACCCTAACCCTAGCCCGAAGCCTAACCCTAACCCTTCCCCGAAGCCTGACCCTCAGCCGTCCCCTAATCCTAACCCGTACGCTGACACTAACCCGCGCCCTCACACGTACGCTCCCCCTAGAGCGTTGTCGTACCCTCACCTGGACCCTAAACCGTCCCCGTCCCCTAACCCTAACCCTAGCCCGAAGCCTAACCCTAACCCTTCCCCGAAGCCTGACCCTCAGCCGTCCCCTAATCCTAACCCGTACGCTGACACAAACCCGCGCCCTCACACGTACGCTCCCCCTAGAGCGTTGTCGTACCCTCACCTGGACCCTAAACCGTCCCCGTCCCCTAACCCTAACCCTAGCCCGAAGCCTAACCCTAACCCTTCCCCGAAGCCTGACCCTCAGCCGTCCCCTAATCCTAAACCGTACGCTGACACTAACCCGCGCCCTCACACGTACGCTCCCCCTAGAGCGTTGTCGTACCCTCACCTGGACCCTAAACCGTCCCCGTCCCCTAACCCTAACCCTAGCCCGAAGCCTAACCCTAACCCTTCCCCGAAGCCTGACCCTCAGCCGTCCCCTAATCCTAACCCGTACGCTGACACTAACCCGCGCCCTCACACGTACGCTCCCCCTAGAGCGTTGTCGTACCCTCACCTGGACCCTAAACCGTCCCCGTCCCCTAACCCTAACCCTAGCTCGAAGCCTAACCCTAACACTTCCCCGAAGCCTGACCCTCAGCCGTCCCCTAATCCTAACCCGTACGCTGACACTAACCCGCGCCCTCGCACGTACGCTCCCCCTAGAGCGTTGTCGTACCCTCACCTGGACCCTAAACCGTCCCCGTCCCCTAACCCTAACCCTAGCCCGAAGCCTAACCCTAACCCTTCCCCGAAGCCTGACCCTCAGCCGTCCCCTAATCCTAACCCGTACGCTGACACTAACCCGCGCCCTCGCACGTACGCTCCCCCTAGAGCGTTGTCGTACCCTCACCTGGACCCTAAACCGTCCCCGTCCCCTAACCCTAACCCTAGCCCGAACCCTAACCCTAACCCTTCCCCGAAGCCTGACCCTCAGCCGTCCCCTAATCCTAACCCGTACGCTGACACTAACCCGCGCCCTCACACGTACGCTCCCCCTAGAGCGTTGTCGTACCCTCACCTGGACCCTAAACCGTCCCCGTCCCCTAACCCTAACCCTAGCCCGAACCCTAACCCTAACCCTTCCCCGAAGCCTGACCCTCAGCCGTCCCCTAATCCTAACCCGTACGCTGACACTAACCCGCGCCCTCACACGTACGCTCCCCCTAGAGCGTTGTCGTACCCTCACCTGGACCCTAAACCGTCCCCGTCCCCTAACCCTAACCCTAGCCCGAAGCCTAACCCTAACCCTTCCCCGAAGCCTGACCCTCAGCCGTCCCCTAATCCTAACCCGTACGCTGACACTAACCCGCGCCCTCGCACGTACGCTCCCCCTAGAGCGTTGTCGTACCCTCACCTGGACCCTAAACCGTCCCCGTCCCCTAACCCTAACCCTAGCCCGAAGCCTAACCCTAACCCTTCCCCGAAGCCTGACCCTCAGCCGTCCCCTAATCCTAACCCGTACGCTGACACTAACCCGCGCCCTCACACGTACGCTCCCCCTAGAGCGCTGTCGTACCCTCACCTGGACCCTAAACCGTCCCCGTCCCCGAACCCTAACCCTAGCCCGAACCCTAACCCTAACCCTTCCCCGAAGCCTGACCCTCAGCCGTCCCCTAATCCTAACCCGTACCCTGACACTAACCCGCGCCCTCACACGTACGCTCCCCCTAGAGCGTTGTCGTACCCTCACCTGGACCCTAAACCGTCCCCGTCCCCTAACCCTAACCCTAGCCCGAACCCTAACCCTAACCCTTCCCCGAAGCCTGACCCTCAGCCGTCCCCTAATCCTAACCCGTACGCTGACACTAACCCGCGCCCTCACACGTACGCTCCCCCTAGAGCGTTGTCGTACCCTCACCTGGACCCTAAACCGTCCCCGTCCCCTAACCCTAACCCTAGCCCGAACCCTAACCCTAACCCTTCCCCGAAGCCTGACCCTCAGCCGTCCCCTAATCCTAACCCGTACGCTGACACTAACCCGCGCCCTCACACGTACGCTCCCCCTAGAGCGTTGTCGTACCCTCCCCTGGACCCTAAACCGTCCCCGTCCCCTAACCCTAACCCTAGCCCGAAGCCTAACCCTAACACTTCCCCGAAGCCTGACCCTCAGCCGTCCCCTAATCCTAACCCGTACGCTGACACTAACCCGCGCCCTCACACGTACACTCCCCCTAGAGCATTGTCGTACCCTCACCTGGACCCTAAACCGTCCCCGTCCCCTAACCCTAACCCTAGCCCGAACCCTAACCCTAACCCTTCCCCGAAGCCTGACCCTCAGCCGTCCCCTAATCCTAACCCGTACGCTGACACTAACCCGCGCCCTCAAACGTACGCTCCCCCTAGAGCGTTGTCGTACCCTCACCTGGACCCTAAACCGTCCCCGTCCCCTAACCCTAACCCTAGCCCGAACCCTAACCCTAACCATTCCCCGAAGCCTGACCCTCAGCCGTCCCCTAATCCTAACCCGTACGCTGACACTAACCTGCGCCCTCACACGTACGCTCCCCCTAGAGCGTTGTCGTACCCTCACCTGGACCCTAAACCGTCCCCGTCCCCTAACCCTAACCCTAGCCCGAACCCTAACCCTAACCCTTCCCCGAAGCCTGACCCTCACCCGTCCCCTAATCCTAACCCGTACGCTGACACTAACCCACGCCATCACACGTACGCTCCCCCTAGAGCATTGTCGTACCCTCACCTGGACCCTAAACCGTCCCCGTCCCCTAACCCTAACCCTAGCCCGAACCCTAACCCTAAACCTTCCCCGAAGCGTGACCCTCAGCCGTCCCCTAATCCTAACCCGTACGCTGACACTAACCCACGCCCTCACACATACGCTCCCCCTACAGCGTTGTCGTACACTCACCTGGACCCTAAACCCTCCCCGTCCCCTAACCCTAACCCTAGCCCGAACCCTAACCCTAACCCTTCCCCGAAGCCTGACCCTCAGCCGTCCCCTAATCCTAACCCGTACGCTGACACTAACCGCGCCCTCACACGTACGCTCCCCCTAGAGCGTTGTCGTACCCTCACCTGGACCCTAAACCGTCCCCGTCCCCTAACCCTAACCCTAGCTCGAAGCCTAACCCTAACACTTCCCCGAAGCCTGACCCTCAGCCGTCCCCTAATCCTAACCCGTACGCTGACACTAACCCGCGCCCTCGCACGTACGCTCCCCCTAGAGCGTTGTCGTACCCTCACCTGGACCCTAAACCGTCCCCGTCCCCTAACCCTAACCCTAGCCCGAAGCCTAACCCTAACCCTTCCCCGAAGCCTGACCCTCAGCCGTCCCCTAATCCTAACCCGTACGCTGACACTAACCCGCGCCCTCGCACGTACGCTCCCCCTAGAGCGTTGTCGTACCCTCACCTGGACCCTAAACCGTCCCCGTCCCCTAACCCTAACCCTAGCCCGAACCCTAACCCTAACCCTTCCCCGAAGCCTGACCCTCAGCCGTCCCCTAATCCTAACCCGTACGCTGACACTAACCCGCGCCCTCACACGTACGCTCCCCCTAGAGCGTTGTCGTACCCTCACCTGGACCCTAAACCGTCCCCGTCCCCTAACCCTAACCCTAGCCCGAACCCTAACCCTAACCCTTCCCCGAAGCCTGACCCTCAGCCGTCCCCTAATCCTAACCCGTACGCTGACACTAACCCGCGCCCTCACACGTACGCTCCCCCTAGAGCGTTGTCGTACCCTCACCTGGACCCTAAACCGTCCCCGTCCCCTAACCCTAACCCTAGCCCGAAGCCTAACCCTAACCCTTCCCCGAAGCCTGACCCTCAGCCGTCCCCTAATCCTAACCCGTACGCTGACACTAACCCGCGCCCTCACACGTACGCTCCCCCTAGAGCGTTGTCGTACCCTCACCTGGACCCTAAACCGTCCCCGTCCCCTAACCCTAACCCTAGCCCGAAGCCTAACCCTAACCCTTCCCCGAAGCCTGACCCTCAGCCGTCCCCTAATCCTAACCCGTACGCTGACACTAACCCGCGCCCTCACACGTACGCTCCCCCTAGAGCGCTGTCGTACCCTCACCTGGACCCTAAACCGTCCCCGTCCCCGAACCCTAACCCTAGCCCGAACCCTAACCCTAACCCTTCCCCGAAGCCTGACCCTCAGCCGTCCCCTAATCCTAACCCGTACCCTGACACTAACCCGCGCCCTCACACGTACGCTCCCCCTAGAGCGTTGTCGTACCCTCACCTGGACCCTAAACCGTCCCCGTCCCCTAACCCTAACCCTAGCCCGAACCCTAACCCTAACCCTTCCCCGAAGCCTGACCCTCAGCCGTCCCCTAATCCTAACCCGTACGCTGACACTAACCCGCGCCCTCACACGTACGCTCCCCCTAGAGCGTTGTCGTACCCTCACCTGGACCCTAAACCGTCCCCGTCCCCTAACCCTAACCCTAGCCCGAACCCTAACCCTAACCCTTCCCCGAAGCCTGACCCTCAGCCGTCCCCTAATCCTAACCCGTACGCTGACACTAACCCGCGCCCTCACATGTACGCTCCCCCTAGAGCGTTGTCGTACCCTCCCCTGGACCCTAAACCGTCCCCGTCCCCTAACCCTAACCCTAGCCCGAAGCCTAACCCTAACACTTCCCCGAAGCCTGACCCTCAGCCGTCCCCTAATCCTAACCCGTACGCTGACACTAACCCGCGCCCTCACACGTACACTCCCCCTAGAGCATTGTCGTACCCTCACCTGGACCCTAAACCGTCCCCGTCCCCTAACCCTAACCCTAGCCCGAACCCTAACCCTAACCCTTCCCCGAAGCCTGACCCTCAGCCGTCCCCTAATCCTAACCCGTACGCTGACACTAACCCGCGCCCTCACACGTACGCTCCCCCTAGAGCGTTGTCGTACCCTCACCTGGACCCTAAACCGTCCCCGTCCCCTAACCCTAACCCTAGCCCGAACCCTAACCCTAACCATTCCCCGAAGCCTGACCCTCAGCCGTCCCCTAATCCTAACCCGTACGCTGACACTAACCTGCGCCCTCACACGTACGCTCCCCCTAGAGCGTTGTCGTACCCTCACCTGGACCCTAAACCGTCCCCGTCCCCTAACCCTAACCCTAGCCCGAACCCTAACCGTAACCCTTCCCCGAAGCCTGACCCTCACCCGTCCCCTAATCCTAACCCGTACGCTGACACTAACCCACGCCATCACACGTACGCTCCCCCTAGAGCATTGTCGTACCCTCACCTGGACCCTAAACCGTCCCCGTCCCCTAACCCTAACCCTAGCCCGAACCCTAACCCTAAACCTTCCCCGAAGCGTGACCCTCAGCCGTCCCCTAATCCTAACCCGTACGCTGACACTAACCCACGCCCTCACACATACGCTCCCCCTACAGCGTTGTCGTACACTCACCTGGACCCTAAACCCTCCCCGTCCCCTAACCCTAACCCTAGCCCGAACCCTAACCCTAACCCTTCCCCGAAGCCTGAACCTCACCCGTCCCCTAATCCTAACCCGTACGCTGACACTAACCCGCGCCCTCACACGTACGCTCCCCCTAGAGCGTTGTCGTACCCTCACCTGGACCCTAAACCGTCCCCGTCCCCTAACCCTAACCCTAGCCCGAATCCTAACCCTAACACTTCCCCGAAGCCTGACCCTCACCCGTCACCTAATCCTAACCCGTACGCTGACACTAACCCGCGCCCTCACACGTACGCTCCCCCTAGAGCGTTGTCGTACCCTCACCTGGACCCTAAACCGTCCCTGTCCCCTAACCCTAACCCTAGCCCGAACCCTAACCCTAACCCTTCCCCGAAGCCTGACCCTCACCCGTCCCCTAATCCTAACCCGTACGCTGACACTAAGCCGCGCCCTCACACGTACGCTCCCCCTAGAGCATTGTCGTACCCTCACCTGCACCCTAAACCGTCCCCGTCCCCTAACCCTAACCCTAGCCCGAACCCTAACCCTAACCCTTCCCCGAAGCCTGACCCTCAGCCGTCCCCTAATCCTAACCCGTACGCTGACACTAACCCGTGCCCTCACACGTACGCTCCCCCTAGAGCGTTGTCGTACCCTCACCTGGACCCTAAACCGTCCCCGTCCCCTAACCCTAACCCTAGCCCGAACCCTAACCCTAACAATTCCCCGAAGCCTGACCCTCACCCGTCCCCTAATCCTAACCCGTACGCTGACACTAACCCGCGCCCTCACACGTACGCTCCCCCTAGAGCGTTGTCGTGCCCTCACCTGGACCCTAAACCGTCCCCGTCCCCTAACCCTAACCCTAGCCCGAACCCTAACCCTAACCCTTCCCCGAAGCCTGACCCTCAGCCGTCCCCTAATCCTAACCCGTACGCTGACACTATCCAGCGCCATCACACGTACGCTCCCCCTAGAGCGTTGTCGAACCCTCACCTGGACCCTAAACCCTCCCCGTCCCCTAACCCTAACCCTAGCCCGAAGCCTAACCCTAACCCTTCCCCGAAGCCTGACCCTCAGCCGTCCCCTAATCCTAACCCGTACGCTGACACTAACCCGCGCCCTCACACGTACGCTCCCCCTAGAGCGTTGTCGTACCCTCACCTGGACCCTAAACCGTCCCCGTCCCCTAACCCTAACCCTAGCCCGAAGCCTAACCCTAACCCTTCCCCGAAGCCTGACCCTCAGCCGTCCCCTAATCCTAACCCGTACGCTGACACTAACCCGCGCCCTCACACGTACGCTCCCCCTAGAGCGTTGTCGTACCCTCACCTGGACCCTAAACCGTCCCCGTCCCCTAACCCTAACCCTAGCCCGAACCCTAACCCTAACCCTTCCCCGAAGCCTGACCCTCAGCCGTCCCCTAATCCTAACCCGTACGCTGACACTAACCCGCGCCCTCACACGTACGCTCCCCCTAGAGCGTTGTCGTACCCTCACCTGGACCCTAAATCGTCCCCGTCCCCTAACCCTAACCCTAGCCCGAACCCTAACCCTAACCCTTCCCCGAAGCCTGACCCTCATCCGTCCCCTAATCCTAACCCGTACGCTGACACTAACCCGCGCCCTCACACGTACGCTCCCCCTAGAGCGTTGTCGTACCCTCACCTGGACCCTAAACCGTCCCCGTCCCCTAACCCTAACCCTAGCCCGAAGCCTAACCCTAACGCTTTCCCGAAGCCTGACCCTCAGCCGTCCCCTAATCCTAACCCGTACGCTGACACTAACCCGCGCCCTCACACGTACGCTCCCCCTAGAGCGTTGTCGTACCCTCACCTGGACCCTAAACCGTCCCCGTCCCCTAACCCTAACCCTAGCCCGAACCCTAACCCTAACCCTTCCCCGAAGCCTGACCCTCAGCCGTCCCCTAATCCTAACCCGTACGCTGACACTAACCCACGCCCTCACACGTACGCTCCCCCTAGAGTGTTGTCATACCCTCACCTGGACCCTAAACCGTCCCCGTCCCCTAACCCTAACCCTAGCCCGAACCGTAACCCTAACCCTTCCCCGAAGCCTGACCCTCATCCGTCCCCTAATCCTAACCCGTACGCTGACACTAACCCGCGCCCTCACACGTACGCTCCCCCTAGAGCGTTGTCGTACCCTCACCTGGACCCTAAACCGTCCCCGTCCCCTAACCCTAACCCTAGCCCGAAGCCTAACCCTAACCCTTCCCCGAAGCCTGACCCTCAGCCGTCCCCTAATCCTAACCCGTACGCTGACACTAACCCGCGCCCTCACACGTACGCTCCCCCTAGAGCGTTGTCGTACCCTCACCTGGACCCTAAACCGTCCCCGTCCCCTAACCCTAACCCTAGCCCGAAGCCTAACCCTAACGCTTCCCCGAAGCCTGACCCTCAGCCGTCCCCTAATCCTAACCCGTACGCTGACACTAACCCGTGCCCTCACACGTACGCTCCCCCTAGAGCGTTGTCGTACCCTCACCTGGACCCTAAACCGTCCCCGTCCCCTAACCCTAACCCTAGCCCGAAGCCTAACCCTAACCCTTCCCCGAAGCCTGACCCTCAGCCGTCCCCTAATCCTAACCCGTACGCTGACACTAACCCGCGCCCTCACACGTACGCTCCCCCTAGAGCGTTGTCGTACCCTCACCTGGACCCTAAACCGTCCCCGTCCCCTAACCCTAACCCTAGCCCGAAGCCTAACCCTAACCCTTCCCCGAAGCCTGACCCTCAGTCGTCCCCTAATCCTAACCCGTACGCTGACACTAACCCGCGCCCTCGCACGTACGCTCCCCCTAGAGCGTTGTCGTACCCTCACCTGGACCCTAAACCGTCCCCGTCCCCTAACCCTAACCCTAGCCCGAACCCTAACCCTAACCCTTCCCCGAAGCCTGACCCTCAGCCTTCCCCTAATCCTAACCCATACGCTGACACTAACCCGCGCCCTCGCACGTACGCTCTCCCTAGAACGTTGTCGTACCCTCACCTGGACCCTAAACCGTCCCCGTCCCCTAACCCTAACCCTAGCCCGAAGCCTAACCCTAACCCTTCCCCGAAGCCTGACCCTCAGCCGTCCCCTAATCCTAACCCGTACGCTGACACTAACCCGCGCCCTCACACGTACGCTCCCCCTAGAGCGTTGTCGTACCCTCACCTGGACCCTAAACCGTCCCCGTCCCCTAACCCTAACCCTAGCCCGAACCCTAACCCTAACACTTCCCCGAAGCCTGACCCTCAGCCGTCCCCTAATCCTAACCCGTACGCTGACACTAACCCGCGCCCTCACACGTACGCTCCCCCTAGAGCGTTGTCGTACCCTCACCTGGACCCTAAACCGTCCCCGTCCCCTAACCCTAACCCTAGCCCGAAGCCTAATCCTAACCCTTCCCCGAAGCCTGACCCTCAGCCGTCCCCTAATCCTAACACGTACGCTGACACTAACCCGCGCCCTCACACGTACGCTCCCCCTAGAGCGTTGTCGTACCCTCACCTGGACCCTAAACCGTCCCCGTCCCCTAACCCTAACCCTAGCCCGAAGCCTAACCCTAACCCTTCCCCGAAGCCTGACCCTCAGGCGTCCCCTAATCCTAACCCATACGCTGACACTAACCCGCGCCCTCGCACGTACGCTCCCCCTAGAGCGTTGTCGTACCCTCACCTGGACCCTAAACCGTCCCCGTCCCCTAACCCTAACCCTAGCCCGAAGCCTAACCCTAACCCTTCCCCGAAGCCTGACCCTCAGCCGTCCCCTAATCCTAACCCGTACGCTGACACTAACCCGCGCCCTCGCATGTACGCTCCCCCTAGAGCGTTGTCGTACCCTCACCTGGACCCTAAACCGTCCCCGTCCCCTAACCCTAACCCTAGCCCGAACCCTAACCCTAAACCTTCCCCGAAGCCTGACCCTCAGCCGTCCCCTAATCCTAACCCGTACGCTGACACTAACCCGCGCCCTCACACGTACGCTCCCCCTAGAGCGTTGTCGTACCCTCACCTGGACCCTAAACCGTCCCCGTCCCCTAACCCTAACCCTAGCCCGAAGCCTAACCCTAACCCTTCCCCGAAGCCTGACCCTCAGCCGTCCCCTAATCCTAACCCGTACGCTGACACTAACCCGCGCCCTCACACGTACGCTCCCCCTAGAGCGTTGTCGTACCCTCACCTGGACCCTAAACCGTCCCCGTCCCCTAACCCTAACCCTAGCCCGAACCCTAACCCTAACCCTTCCCCGAAGCCTGACCCTCAGCCGTCCCCTAATCCTAACCCGTACGCTGACACTAACCCGCGCCCTCGCACGTACGCTCCCCCTAGAGCGTTGTCGTACCCTCACCTGGACCCTAAACCGTCCCCGTCCCCTAACCCTAAACCTAGCCCGAAGCCTAACCCTAACCCTTCCCCGAAGCCTGACCCTCAGCCGTCCCCTAATCCTAACCCGTACGCTGACACTAACCCGCGCCCTCACACGTACGCTCCCCCTAGAGCGTTGTCGTACCCTCACCTGGACCCTAAACCGTCCCCGTCCCCTAACCCTAACCCTAGCCCGAAGCCTAACCCTAACCCTTCCCCGAAGCCTGACCCTCAGCCGTCCCCTAATCCTAACCCGTACGCTGACACTAACCCGCGCCCTCACACGTACGCTCCCCCTAGAGCGTTGTCGTACCCTCACCTGGACCCTAAACAGTCCCCATCCCCTAACCCTAACCCTAGCCCGAAGCCTAACCCTAACCCTTCCCCGAAGCCTGACCCTCAGCCGTCCCCTAATCCTAACCCGTACGCTGACACTAACCCGCGCCCTCGCACGTACGCTCCCCCTAGAGCGTTGTCGTACCCTCACCTGGACCCTAAACCGTCCCCGTCCCCTAACCCTAACCCTAGCCCGAAGCCTAACCCTAACCCTTCCCCGAAGCCTGACCCTCAGCCGTCCCCTAATCCTAACCCGTACGCTGACACTAACCCGCGCCCTCGCACGTACGCTCCCCCTAGAGCGTTGTCGTACCCTCACCTGGACCCTAAACCGTCCCCGTCCCCTAACCCTAACCCTAGCCCGAACCCTAACCCTAACCCTTCCCCGAAGCCTGACCCTCAGCCGTCCCCTAATCCTAACCCGTACGCTGACACTAACCCGTGCCCTCGCACGTACGCTCCCCCTAAAGCGTTGTCGTACCCTCACCTGGACCCTAAACCGTCCCCGTCCCCTAACCCTAACCCTAGCCCGAAGCCTAACCCTAACCCTTCCCCGAAGCCTGACCCTCAGCCGTCCCCTAATCCTAACCCGTACGCTGACACTAACCCGCGCCCTCACACGTACGCTCCCCCTAGAGCGTTGTCGTACCCTCACCTGGACCCTAAACCGTCCCCGTCCCCTAACCCTAACCCTAGCCCGAACCCTAACCCTAACCCTTCCCCGAAGCCTGACCCTCAGCCGTCCCCTAATCCTAACCCGTACGCTGACACTAACCCGCGCCCTCACACGTACGCTCCCCCTAGAGCGTTGACGTACCCTCACCTGGACCCTAAACCGTCCCCGTCCCCTAACCCTAACCCTAGCCCGAAGCCTAACCCTAACCCTTCCCCGAAGCCTGACCCTCAGCCGTCCCCTAATCCTACCCCGTACGCTGACACTAACCCGCGCCCTCACACGTACGCTCCCCCTAGAGCGTTGTCGTACCCTCACCTGGACCCTAAACCGTCCCCGTCCCCTAACCCTAACCCTAGCCCGAAGCCTAACCCTAACCCTTCCCCGAAGCCTGACCCTCAGGCGTCCCCTAATCCTAACCCGTACGCTGACACTAACCCGCGCCCTCGCACGTACGCTCCCCCTAGAGCGTTGTCGTACCCTCACCTGGACCCTAAACCGTCCCCGTACCCTAACCCTAACCCTAGCCCGAAGCCTAACCCTAACCCTTCCCCGAAGCCTGACCCTCAGCCGTCCCCTAATCCTAACCCGTACGCTGACACTAACCCGCGCCCTCGCACGTACGCTCCCCCTAGAGCGTTGTCGTACCCTCACCTGGACCCTAAACCGTCCCCGTCCCCTAACCCTAACCCTAGCCCGAACCCTAACCCTAACACTTCCCCGAAGCCTGACCCTCAGCCGTCCCCTAATCCTAACCCGTACGCTGACACTAACCCGCGCCCTCACACGTACGCTCCCCCTAGAGCGTTGTCGTACCCTCACCTGGACCCTAAACCGTCCCCGTCCCCTAAACCTAACCCTAGCCCGAACCCTAACCCTAACCCTTCCCCGAAGCCTGACCCTCAGCCGTCCCCTAATCCTAACCCGTACGCTGACACTAACCCGCGCCCTCGCACGTACGCTCCCCCTAGAGCGTTGTCGTACCCTCACCTGGACCCTAAACCGTCCCCGTCCCCTAACCCTAACCCTAGCCCGAAGCCTAACCCTAACCCTTCCCCGAAGCCTGACCCTCAGCCGTCCCCTAATCCTAACCCGTACGCTGACACTAACCCGCGCCCTCACACATACGCTCCCCCTAGAGCGTTGTCGTACCCTCACCTGGACCCTAAACCGTCCCCGTCCCCTAACCCTAACCCTAGCCCGAAGCCTAACCCTAACCCTTCCCCGAAGCCTGACCCTCAGCCGTCCCCTAATCCTAACCCGTACGCTGACACTAACCCGCGCCCTCACACGTACGCTCCCCCTAGAGCGTTGTCGTACCCTCACCTGGACCCTAAACCGTCCCCGTCCCCTAACCCTAACCCTAGCCCGAACCCTAACCCTAACCCTTGCCCGAAGCCTGACCCTCAGCCGTCCCCTAATCCTAACCCGTACGCTGACACTAACCCGCGCCCTCACACGTACGCTCCCCCTAGAGCGTTGTCGTACACTCACCTGGACCCTAAACCGTCCCCGTCCCCTAACCCTAACCCTAGCCCGAACCCTAACCCTAACCCTTCCCCGAAGCCTGACCCTCAGCCGTCCCCTAATCCTAACCCGTACGCTGACACTAACCCGCGCCCTCACACGTACGCTCCCCCTAGAGCGTTGTCGTACCCTCACCTGGACCCTAAACCGTCCCCGTCCCCTAACCCTAACCCTAGCCCGAAGCCTAACCCTAACCCTTCCCCGAAGCCTGACCCTCAGCCGTCCCCTAATCCTAACCCGTACGCTGACACTAACCCACGCCCTCGCACGTACGCTCCCCCTAGAGCGTTGTCGTACCCTCACCTGGACCCTAAACCGTCCCCGTCCCCTAACCCTAACCCTAGCCCGAAGCCTAACCCTAACCCTTCCCCGAAGCCTGACCCTCAGCCGTCCCCTAATCCTAACCCGTACGCTGACACTAACCCGCGCCCTCGCACGTACGCTCCCCCTAGAGCGTTGTCGTACCCTCACCTGGACCCTAAACCGTCCCCGTCCCCTAACCCTAACCCTAGCCCGAACCCTAACCCTAACCCTTCCCCGAAGCCTGACCCTCAGCCGTCCCCTAATCCTAACCCGTACGCTGACACTAACCCGCGCCCTCACACGTACGCTCCCCCTAGAGCGTTGTCGTAACCTCACCTGGACCCTAAACCGTCCCCGTCCCCTAACCCTAACCCTAGCCCGAACCCTAACCCTAACCCTTCCCCGAAGCCTGACCCTCAGCCGTCCCCTAATCCTAACCCGTACGCTGACACTAACCCGCGCCCTCACACGTACGCTACCCCTAGAGCGTTGTCGTACCCTCACCTGGACCCTAAACCGTCCCCGTCCCCTAACCCTAACCCTAGCCCGAACCCTAACCCTAACCCTTGCCCGAAGCCTGACCCTCAGCCGTCCCCTAATCCTAACCCGTACGCTGACACTAACCCGCGCCCTCACACGTACGCTCCCCCTAGAGCGTTGTCGTACCCTCACCTGGACCCTAAACCGTCCCCGTCCCCTAACCCTAACCCTAGCCCGAAGCCTAACCCTAACCCTTCCCCGAAGGCTGACCCTCAGACGTCCCCTAATCCTAAACCGTACGCTGACACTAACCCGCGCCCTCACACGTACGCTCCCCCTAGAGCGTTGTCGTACCCGCACCTGGACCCTAAACCGTCCCCGTCCCCTAACCCTAACCCTAGCCCGAAGCCTAACCCTGACACTTCCCCGAAGCCTGACCCTCAGCCGTCCCCTAATCCTAACCCGTACGCTGACACTAACCCGCGCCCTCGCACGTACGCTCCCCCTAGAGCGTTGTCGTACCCTCACCTGGACCCTAAACCGTCCCCGTCCCCTAACCCTAACCCTAGCCCGAAGCCTAACCCTAACCCTTCCCCGAAGCCTGACCCTCAGCCGTCCCCTAATCCTAACCCGTACGCTGACACTAACCCGCGCCCTCGCACGTACGCTCCCCCTAGAGCGTTGTCGTACCCTCACCTGGACCCTAAACCGTCCCCGTCCCCTAACCCTAACCCTAGCCCGAAGCCTAACCCTAACACTTCCCCGAAGCCTGACCCTCAGCCGTCCCCTAATCCTAACCCGTACGCTGACACTAACCCACGCCCTCACACGTACGCTCCCCCTAGAGCGTTGTCGTACCCTCACCTGGACCCTAAACCGTCCCCGTCCCCTAACCCTAACCCTAGCCCGAAGCCTAACCCTAACCCTTCCCCGAAGCCTGACCCTCAGCCGTCCCCTAATCCTAACCCGTACGCTGACACTAACCGCGCCCTCACACGTACGCTCCCCCTAGAGCGTTGTCGTACCCTCACCTGGACCCTAAACCGTCCCCGTCCCCTAACCCTAACCCTAGCCCGAAGCCTAACCCTAACCCTTCCCCGAAACCTGACCCTCAGCCGTCCCCTAATCCTAACCCGTACGCTGACACTAACCCGCGCCCTCGCACGTACGCTCCCCCTAGAGCGTTGACGTACCCTCACCTGGACCCTAAACCGTCCCGGTCCCCTAACCCTAACCCTAGCCCGAAGCCTAACCCTAACCCTTCCCCGAAGCCTGACCCTCAGCCGTCCCCTAATCCTAACCCGTACGCTGACACTAACCCGCGCCCTCGCACGTACGCTCCCCCTAGAGTGTTGTCGTACCCTCACCTGGACCCTAAACCGTCCCCGTCCCCTAACCCTAACCCTAGCCCGAAGCCTAACCCTAACCCTTCCCCGAAGCCTGACCCTCAGCCGTCCCCTAATCCTAACCCGTACGCTGACACTAACCCGCGCCCTCGCACGTACGCTCCCCCTAGAGCGTTGTCGTACCCTCACCTGGACCCTAAACCGTCCCCGTCCCCTAACCCTAACCCTAGCCCGAAGCCTAACCCTAACCCTTCCCCGAAGCCTGACCCTCAGCCTTCCCCTAATCCTAACCCGTACGCTGACACTAACCCGCGCCCTCACACGTACGCTCCCCCTAGAGCGTTGTCGTACCCTCACCTGGACCCTAAACCGTCCCCGTCCCCTAACCCTAACCCTAGCCCGAAGCCTAACCCTAACCCTTCCCCGAAGCCTGACCCTCAGCCGTCCCCTAATCCTAACCCGTACGCTGACACTAACCCGCGCCCTCACACGTACGCTCCCCCTAGAGCGTTGTCGTACACTCACCTGGACCCTAAACCGTCCCCGTCCCCTAACCCTAACCCTAGCCCGAAGCCTAACCCTAACCCTTCCCCGAAGCCTGACCCTCAGCCGTCCCCTAATCCTAACCCGTACGCTGACACTAACCCGCGCCCTCACACGTACGCTCCCCCTAGAGCGTTGTCGTACCCTCACCTGGACCCTAAACCGTCCCCGTCCCCTAACCCTAACCCTAGCCCGAAGCCTAACCCTAACCCTTCCCCGAAGCCTGACCCTCAGCCGTCCCCTAATCCTAACCCGTACGCTGACACTAACCCGCGCCCTCGCACGTACGCTCCCCCTAGAGCGTTGTCGTACCCTCACCTGGACCCTAAACCATCCCCGTCCCCTAACCCTAACCCTAGCCCGAAGCCTAACCCTAACCCTTCCCCGAAGCCTGACCCTCAGCCGTCCCCTAATCCTAACCCGTACGCTGACACTAACCCGCGCCCTCACACGTACGCTCCCCCTAGAGCGTTGTCGTACCCTCACCTGGACCCTAAACCGTCCCCGTCCCCTAACCCTAACCCTAGCCCGAAGCCTAACCCTAACCCTTCCCCGAAGCCTGACCCTCTGCCGTCCCCTAATCCTAACCCGTACGCTGACACTAACCCGCGCCCTCGCACGTACGCTCCCCCTAGAGCGTTGTCGTACCCTCACCTGGACCCTAAACCGTCCCCGTCCCCTAACCCTAACCCTAGCCCGAAGCCTAACCCTAACCCTTCCCCGAAGCCTGACCCTCAGCCGTCCCCTAATCCTAACCCGTACGCTGACACTAACCCGCGCCCTCACACGTACGCTCCCCCTAGAGCGTTGTCGTACCCTCACCTGGACCCTAAACCGTCCCCGTCCCCTAACCCTAACCCTAGCCCGAAGCCTAACCCTAACCCTTCCCCGAAGCCTGACCCTCAGCCTTCCCCTAATCCTAACCCGTACGCTGACACTAACCCGCGCCCTCACACGTACGCTCCCCCTAGAGCGTTGTCGTACCCTCACCTGGACCCTAAACCGTCCCCGTCCCCTAACCCTAACCCTAGCCCGAAGCCTAACCCTAACCCTTCCCCGAAGCCTGACCCTCAGCCGTCCCCTAATCCTAACCCGTACGCTGACACTAACCCGCGCCCTCACACGTACGCTCCCCCTAGAGCGTTGTCGTACCCTCACCTGGACCCTAAACCGTCCCCGTCCCCTAACCCTAAACCTAGCCCGAAGCCTAACCCTAACCCTTCCCCGAAGCCTGACCCTCAGCCGTCCCCTAATCCTAACCCGTACGCTGACACTAACCCGCGCCCTCACACGTACGCTCCCCCTAGAGCGTTGTCGTACCCTCACCTGGACCCTAAACCGTCCCCGTCCCCTAACCCTAACCCTAGCCCGAAGCCTAACCCTAACCCTTTCCCGAAGCCTGACCCTCAGCCGTCCCCTAATCCTAACCCGTACGCTGACACTAACCCACGCCCTCACACGTACGCTCCCCCTAGAGCGTTGTCGTACCCTCACCTGGACCCTAAACCGTCCCCGTCCCCTAACCCTAACCCTAGCCCGAAGCCTAACCCTAACCCTTCCCCGAAGCCTGACCCTCAGCCGTCCCCTAATCCTAACCCGTACGCTGACACTAACCCGCGCCCTCACACGTACGCTCCCCCTAGAGCGTTGTCGTACCCTCACCTGGACCCTAAACCGTCCCCGTCCCCTAACCCTAACCCTAGCCCGAACCCTAACCCTAACCCTTCCCCGAAGCCTGACCCTCAGCCGTCCCCTAATCCTAACCCGTACGCTGACACTAACCCGCGCCCTCACACGTACGCTCCCCCTAGAGCGTTGTCGTACCCTCACCTGGACCCTAAACCGTCCCCGTCCCCTAACCCTAACCCTAGCCCGAAGCCTAACCCTAACCCTTCCCCGAAGCCTGACCCTCAGCCGTCCCCTAATCCTAACCCGTACGCTGACACTAACCCGCGCCCTCGCACGTACGCTCCCCCTAGAGCGTTGTCGTACCCTCACCTGGACCCTAAACCGTCCCCGTCCCCTAACCCTAACCCTAGCCCGAAGCCTAACCCTAACCCTTCCCCGAAGCCTGACCCTCAGCCGTCCCCTAATCCTAACCCGTACGCTGACACTAACCCGCGCCCTCGCACGTACGCTCCCCCTAGAGCGTTGTCGTACCCTCACCTGGACCCTAAACCGTCCCCGTCCCCTAACCCTAACCCTAGCCCGAAGCCTAACCCTAACCCTTCCCCGAAGCCTGACCCTCAGCCGTCCCCTAATACTAACCCGTACGCTGACACTAACCCGCGCCCTCACACGTACGCTCCCCCTAGAGCGTTGTCGTACCCTCACCTGGACCCTAAACCGTCCCCGTCCCCTAACCCTAACCCTAGCCCGAAGCCTAACCCTAACCCTTCCAGGAAGCCTGACCCTCAGCCGTCCCCTAATCCTAACCCGTATGCTGACACTAACCCGCGCCCTCGCACGTACGCACCCCCTAGAGCATTGTCGTACCCTCACCTGGACCCTAAACCGTCCCCGTCCCCTAACCCTAACCCTAGCCCGAAGCCTAACCCTAACCCTTCCCCGAAGCCTGACCCTCTGCCGTCCCCTAATCCTAACCCGTACGCTGACACTAACCCGCGCCCTCGCACGTACGCTCCCCCTAGAGCGTTGTCGTACCCTCACCTGGACCCTAAACCGTCCCCGTCCCCTAACCCTAACCCTAGCCCGAAGCCTAACCCTAACCCTTCCCCGAAGCCTGACCCTCTGCCGTCCCCTAATCCTAACCCGTACGCTGACACTAACCCGCGCCCTCGCACGTACGCTCCCCCTAGAGCGTTGTCGTACCCTCACCTGGACCCTAAACCGTCCCCGTCCCCTAACCCTAACCCTAGCCCGAAGCCTAACCCTAACCCTTCCCCGAAGCCTGACCCTCAGCCGTCCCCTAATCCTAACCCGTACGCTGACACTAACCCGCGCCCTCACACGTACGCTCCCCCTAGAGCGTTGTCGTACCCTCACCTGGACCCTAAACCGTCCCCGTCCCCTAACCCTAACCCTAGCCCGAAGCCTAACCCTAACCCTTCCCCGAAGCCTGACCCTCAGCCGTCCCCTAATCCTAACCCGTACGCTGACACTAACCCGCGCCCTCACACGTACGCTCCCCCTAGAGCGTTGTCGTACCCTCACCTGGACCCTAAACCGTCCCCGTCCCCTAACCCTAACCCTAGCCCGAAGCCTAACCCTAACCCTTCCCCGAAGCCTGACCCTCAGCCGTCTCCTAATCCTACCCCGTACGCTGACACTAACCCGCGCCCTCGCACGTACGCTCCCCCTAGAGCGTTGTCGTACCCTCACTTGGACCCTAAACCATCCCCGTCCCCTAACCCTAACCCTAGCCCGAAGCCTAACCCTAACCCTTCCCCGAAGCCTGACCCTCAGCCGTCCCCTAATCCTAACCCGTACGCTGACACTAACCCGCGCCCTCACACGTACGCTCCCCCTAGAGCGTTGTCGTACCCTCACCTGGACCCTAAACCGTCCCCGTCCCCTAACCCTAACCCTAGCCCGAAGCCTAACCCTAACCCTTCCCCGAAGCCTGACCCTCTGCCGTCCCCTAATCCTAACCCGTACGCTGACACTAACCCGCGCCCTCGCACGTACGCTCCCCCTAGAGCGTTGTCGTACCCTCACCTGGACCCTAAACCGTCCCCGTCCCCTAACCCTAACCCTAGCCCGAAGCCTAACCCTAACCCTTCCCCGAAGCCTGACTCTCAGCCGTCCCCTAATCCTAACCCGTACGCTGACACTAACCCGCGCCCTCACACGTACGCTCCCCCTAGAGCGTTGTCGTACCCTCACCTGGACCCTAAACCGTCCCCGTCCCCTAACCCTAACCCTAGCCCGAAGCCTAACCCTAACCCTTCCCCGAAGCCTGACCCTCAGCCTTCCCCTAATCCTAACCCGTACGCTGACACTAACCCGCGCCCTCACACGTACGCTCCCCCTAGAGCGTTGTCGTACCCTCACCTGGACCCTAAACCGTCCCCGTCCCCTAACCCTAACCCTAGCCCGAAGCCTAACCCTAACCCTTCCCCAAAGCCTGACCCTCAGCCGTCCCCTAATCCTAACCCGTACGCTGACACTAACCCGCGCCCTCACACGTACGCTCCCCCTAGAGCGTTGTCGTACCCTCACCTGGACCCTAAACCGTCCCCGTCCCCTAACCCTAACCCTAGCCCGAAGCCTAACCCTAACCCTTCCCCGAAGCCTGACCCTCAGCCGTCCCCTAATCCTAACCCGTACGCTGACACTAACCCGCGCCCTCGCACGTACTCTCCCCCTAGAGCGTTGTCGTACCCTCACCTGGACCCTAAACCGTCCCCGTCCCCTAACCCTAACCCTAGCCCGAAGCCTAACCCTAACCCTTCCCCGAAGCCTGACCCTCAGCCGTCCCCTAATCCTAACCCGTACGCTGACACTAACCCGCGCCCTCACACGTACGCTCCCCCTAGAGCGTTGTCGTACCCTCACCTGGACCCTAAACCGTCCCCGTCCCCTAACCCTAACCCTAGCCCGAAGCCTAACCCTAACCCTTCCCCGAAGCCTGACCCTCAGCCGTCCCCTAATCCTAACCCGTACGCTGACACTAACCCGGGCCCTCACACGTACGCTCCCCCTAGAGCGTTGTCGTACCCTCACCTGGACCCTAAACCGTCCCCGTCCCCTAACCCTAACCCTAGCCCGTCGCCTAACCCTAACCCTTCCCCGAAGCCTGACCCTCAGCCGTCCCCTAAACCTAACCCGTACGCTGACACTAACCCGCGCCCTCACACGTACGCTCCCCCTAGAGCGTTGTCGTACCCTCACCTGGACCCTAAACCGTCCCCGTCCCCTAACCCTAACCCTAGCCCGAAGCCTAACCCTAACCCTTCCCCGAAGCCTGATCCTCAGCCGTCCCCTAATCCTAACCCGTACGCTGACACTAACCCGCGCCCTCACACGTACGCTCCCCCTAGAGCGTTGTCGTACCCTCACCTGGACCCTAAACCGTCCCCGTCCCCTAACCCTAACCCTAGCCCGAAGCCTAACCCTAACCCTTCCCCGAAGCCTGACCCTCAGCCGTCCCCTAATCCTAACCCGTACGCTGACACTAACCCGCGCCCTCACACGTACGCTCCCCCTAGAGCGTTGTCGTACCCTCACCTGGACCCTAAACCGTCCCCGTCCCCTAACCCTAACCCTAGCCCGAAGCCTAACCCTAACCCTTCCCCGAAGCCTGACCCTCAGCCGTCCCCTAATCCTAACCCGTACGCTGACACTAACCCACGCCCTCACACGTACGCTCCCCCTAGAGCGTTGTCGTACCCTCACCTGGACCCTAAACCGTCCCCGTCCCCTAACCCTAACCCTAGCCCGAAGCCAAACCCTAACCCTTCCCCGAAGCCTGACCCTCAGCCGTCCCCTAATCCTAACCCGTACGCTGACACTAACCCGCGCCCTCACACGTACGCTCCTCCTAGAGCGTTGTCGTACCCTCACCTGGACCCTAAACCGTCCCCGTCCCCTAACCCTAACCCTAGCCCGAAGCCTAACCCTAACCCTTCCCCGAAGCCTGACCCTCAGCCGTCCCCTAATCCTAACCCGTACGCTGACACTAACCCGCGCCCTCACACGTACGCTCCCCCTAGAGCGTTGTCGTACCCTCACCTGGACCCTAAACCGTCCCCGTCCCCTAACCCTAACCCTAGCCCGAAGCCTAACCCTAACCCTTCCCCGAAGCCTGACCCTCAGCCGTCCCCTAATCCTAACCCGTACGCTGACACTAACCCGCGCCCTCACACGTACGCTCCCCCTAGAGCGTTGTCGTACCCTCACCTGGACCCTAAACCGTCCCCGTCCCCTAACCCTAACCCTATCCCGAAGCCTAACCCTAACCCTTCCCCGAAGCCTGACCCTCAGCCGTCCCCTAATCCTAACCCGTACGCTGACACTAACCCGCGCCCTCACACGTACGCTCCCCCTAGAGCGTTGTCGTACCCTCACCTGGACCCTAAACCGTCCCCGTCCCCTAACCCTAACCCTAGCCCGAAGCCTAACCCTAACCCTTCCCCGAAGCCTGACCCTCAGCCGTCCCCTAATCCTAACCCGTACGCTGACACTAACCCGCGCCCTCACACGTACGCTCCCCCTAGAGCGTTGTCGTACCCTCACCTGGACCCTAAACCGTCCCCGTCCCCTAACCCTAACCCTAGCCCGAAGCCTAACCCTAACCCTTCCCCGAAGCCTGACCCTCAGCCGTCCCCTAATCGTAACCCGTACGCTGACACTAACCCGCGCCCTCACACGTACGCTCCCCCTAGAGCGTTGTCGTACCCTCACCTGGACCCTAAACCGTCCCCGTCCCCTAACCCTAACCCTAGCCCGAAGCCTAACCCTAACCCTTCCCCGAAGCCTGACCCTCAGCCGTCCCCTAATCCTAACCCGTACGCTGACACTAACCCGCGCCCTCGCACGTACGCTCCCCCTAGAGCGTTGTCGTACCCTCACCTGGACCCTAAACCGTCCCCGTCCCCTAACCCTAACCCTAGCCCGAACCCTAACCCTAACCCTTCCCCGAAGCCTGACCCTCAGCCGTCCCCTAATCCTAACCCGTACGCTGACACTAACCCGCGCCCTCACACGTACGCTCCCCCTAGAGCGTTGTCGTACCCTCACCTGGACCCTAAACCGTCCCCGTCCCCTAACCCTAACCCTAGCCCGAAGCCTAACCCTAACCCTTCCCCGAAGCCTGACCCTCAGCCGTCCCCTAATCCTAACCCGTACGCTGACACTAACCCGCGCCCTCACACGTACACTCCCCCTAGAGCGTTGTCGTACCCTCACCTGGACCCTAAACCGTCCCCGTCCCCTAACCCTAACCCTAGCCCGAAGCCTAACCCTAAACCTTCCCCGAAGCCTGACCCTCAGCCGTCCCCTAATCCTAACCCGTACGCTGACACTAACCCGCGCCCTCACACGTACGCTCCCCCTAGAGCGTTGTCGTACCCTCACCTGGACCCTAAACCGTCCCCGTCCCCTAACCCTAACCCTAGCCCGAAGCCTAACCCTAACCCTTCCCCGAAGCCTGACCCTCAGCCGTCCCCTAATCCTAACCCGTACGCTGACACTAACCCACGCCCTCACACGTACGCTCCCCCTAGAGCGTTGTCGTACCCTCACCTGGACCCTAAACCGTCCCCGTCCCCTAACCCTAACCCTAGCCCGAAGCCAAACCCTAACCCTTCCCCGAAGCCTGACCCTCAGCCGTCCCCTAATCCTAACCCGTACGCTGACACTAACCCGCGCCCTCACACGTACGCTCCTCCTAGAGCGTTGTCGTACCCTCACCTGGACCCTAAACCGTCCCCGTCCCCTAACCCTAACCCTAGCCCGAAGCCTAACCCTAACCCTTCCCCGAAGCCTGACCCTCAGCCGTCCCCTAATCCTAACCCGTACGCTGACACTAACCCGCGCCCTCACACGTACGCTCCCCCTAGAGCGTTGTCGTACCCTCACCTGGACCCTAAACCGTCCCCGTCCCCTAACCCTAACCCTAGCCCGAACCCTAACCCTAACCCTTCCCCGAAGCCTGACCCTCTGCCGTCCCCTAATCCTAACCCGTACGCTGACACTAACCCGCGCCCTCACACGTACGCTCCCCCTAGAGCGTTGTCGTACCCTCACCTGGACCCTAAACCGTCCCCGTCCCCTAACCCTAACCCTATCCCGAAGCCTAACCCTAACCCTTCCCCGAAGCCTGACCCTCAGCCGTCCCCTAATCCTAACCCGTACGCTGACACTAACCCGCGCCCTCACACGTACGCTCCCCCTAGAGCGTTGTCGTACCCTCACCTGGACCCTAAACCGTCCCCGTCCCCTAACCCTAACCCTAGCCCGAAGCCTAACCCTAACCCTTCCCCGAAGCCTGACCCTCAGCCGTCCCCTAATCCTAACCCGTACGCTGACACTAACCCGCGCCCTCACACGTACGCTCCCCCTAGAGCGTTGTCGTACCCTCACCTGGACCCTAAACCGTCCCCGTCCCCTAACCCTAACCCTAGCCCGAAGCCTAACCCTAACCCTTCCCCGAAGCCTGACCCTCAGCCGTCCCCTAATCGTAACCCGTACGCTGACACTAACCCGCGCCCTCACACGTACGCTCCCCCTAGAGCGTTGTCGTACCCTCACCTGGACCCTAAACCGTCCCCGTCCCCTAACCCTAACCCTAGCCCGAAGCCTAACCCTAACCCTTCCCCGAAGCCTGACCCTCAGCCGTCCCCTAATCCTAACCCGTACGCTGACACTAACCCGCGCCCTCGCACGTACGCTCCCCCTAGAGCGTTGTCGTACCCTCACCTGGACCCTAAACCGTCCCCGTCCCCTAACCCTAACCCTAGCCCGAACCCTAACCCTAACCCTTCCCCGAAGCCGGACCCTCAGCCGTCCCCTAATCCTAACCCGTACGCTGACACTAACCCGCGCCCTCGCACGTACGCTCCCCCTAGAGCGTTGTCGTACCCTCACCTGGACCCTAAACCGTCCCCGTCCCCTAACCCTAACCCTAGCCCGAAGCCTAACCCTAACCCTTCCCCGAAGCCTGACCCTCAGCCGTCCCCTAATCCTAACCCGTACGCTGACACTAACCCGCGCCCTCACACGTACACTCCCCCTAGAGCGTTGTCGTACCCTCACCTGGACCCTAAACCGTCCCCGTCCCCTAACCCTAACCCTAGCCCGAAGCCTAACCCTAAACCTTCCCCGAAGCCTGACCCTCAGCCGTCCCCTAATCCTAACCCGTACGCTGACACTAACCCGCGCCCTCACACGTACGCTCCCCCTAGAGCGTTGTCGTACCCTCACCTGGACCCTAAACCGTCCCCGTCCCCTAACCCTAACCCTAGCCCGAAGCCTAACCCTAACCCTTCCCCGAAGCCTGACCCTCAGCCGTCCCCTAATCCTAACCCGTACGCTGACACTAACCCGCGCCCTCACACGTACGCTCCCCCTAGAGCGTTGTCGTACCCTCACCTGGACCCTAAACCGTCCCCGTCCCCTAACCCTAACCCTAGCCCGAAGCCTAACCCTAACCCTTCCCCGAAGCCTGACCCTCAGCCGTCCCCTAATCCTAACCCGTACGCTGACACTAACCCGCGCCCTCACACGTACGCTCCCCCTAGAGCGTTGTCGTACCCTCACCTGGACCCTAAACCGTCCCCGTCCCCTAACCCTAACCCTAGCCCGAACCCTAACCCTAACCCTTCCCCGAAGCCTGACCCTCAGCCGTCCCCTAATCCTAACCCGTACGCTGACACTAACCCGCGCCCTCGCACGTACGCTCCCCCTAGAGCGTTGTCGTACCCTCACCTGGACCCTAAACCGTCCCCGTCCCCTAACCCTAACCCTAGCCCGAACCCTAACCCTAACCCTTCCCCGAAGCCTGACCCTCTGCCGTCCCCTAATCCTAACCCGTACGCTGACACTAACCCGCGCCCTCACACGTACGCTCCCCCTAGAGCGTTGTCGTACCCTCACCTGGACCCTAAACCGTCCCCGTCCCCTAACCCTAACCCTAGCCCGAAGCCTAACCCTAACCCTTCCCCGAAGCCTGACCCTCAGCCGTCCCCTAATCCTAACCCGTACGCTGACACTAACCCGCGCCCTCACACGTACGCTCCCCCTAGAGCGTTGTCGTACCCTCACCTGGACCCTAAACCGTCCCCGTCCCCTAACCCTAACCCTAGCCCGAAGCCTAACCCTAACCCTTTCCCGAAGCCTGACCCTCAGCCGTCCCCTAATCCTAACCCGTACGCTGACACTAACCCGCGCCCTCACACGTACGCTCCCCCTAGAGCGTTGTCGTACCCTCACCTGGACCCTAAACCGTCCCCGTCCCCTAACCCTAACCCTAGCCCGAAGCCTAACCCTAACCCTTCCCCGAAGCCTGACCCTCAGCCGTCCCCTAATCCTAACCCGTACGCTGACACTAACCCGCGCCCTCACACGTACGCTCCCCCTAGAGCGTTGTCGTACCCTCACCTGGACCCTAAACCGTCCCCATCCCCTAACCCTAACCCTAGCCCGAAGCCTAACCCTAACCCTTCCCCGAAGCCTGACCCTCAGCCGTCCCCTAATCCTAACCCGTACGCTGACACTAACCCTGGCCCTCGCACGTACGCTCCCCCTAGAGCGTTGTCGTACCCTCACCTGGACCCTAAACCGTCCCCGTCCCCTAACCCTAACCCTAGCCCGAAGCCTAACCCTAACCCTTCCCCGAAGCCGGACCCTCAGCCGTCCCCTAATCCTAACCCGTACGCTGACACTAACCCACGCCCTCGCACGTACGCTCCCCCTAGAGCGTTGTCGTACCCTCACCTGGACCCTAAACCGTCCCCGTCCCCTAACCCTAACCCTAGCCCGAAGCCTAACCCTAACCCTTCCCTGAAGCCTGACCCTCAGCCGTCCCCTAATCCTAACCCGTACGCTGACACTAACCCGCGGCCTCACACGTACGCTCCCCCTAGAGCGTTGTCGTACCCTCACCTGGACCCTAAACCGTCCCCGTCCCCTAACCCTAACCCTAGCCCGAAGCCTAACCCTAACCCTTCCCCGAAGCCTGACCCTCAGCCGTCCCCTAATCCTAACCCGTACGCTGACACTAACCCGCGCCCTCGCACGTACGCTCCCCCTAGAGCGTTGACGTACCCTCACCTGGACCCTAAACCGTCCCGGTCCCCTAACCCTAACCCTAGCCCGAAGCCTAACCCTAACCCTTCCCCGAAGCCTGACCCTCAGCCGTCCCCTAATCCTAACCCGTACGCTGACACTAACCCGCGCCCTCGCACGTACGCTCCCCCTAGAGCGTTGTCGTACCCTCACCTGGACCCTAAACCGTCCCCGTCCCCTAACCCTAACCCTAGCCCGAAGCCTAACCCTAACCCTTCCCCGAAGCCTGACCCTCAGCCGTCCCCTAATCCTAACCCGTACGCTGACACTAACCCGCGCCCTCACACGTACGCTCCCCCTAGAGCGTTGTCGTACCCTCACCTGGACCCTAAACCGTCCCCGTCCCCTAACCCTAACCCTAGCCCGAAGCCTAACCCTAACCCTTCCCCGAAGCCTGACCCTCAGCCGTCCCCTAATCCTAACCCGTACGCTGACACTAACCCGCGCCCTCACACGTACGCTCCCCCTAGAGCGTTGTCGTACCCTCACCTGGACCCTAAACCGTCCCCGTCCCCTAACCCTAACCCTAGCCCGAAGCCTAACCCTAACCCTTCCCCGAAGCCTGACCCTCAGCCGTCCCCTAATCCTAACCCGTACGCTGACACTAACCCGCGCCCTCGCACGTACGCTCCCCCTAGAGCGTTGTCGTACCCTCACCTGGACCCTAAACCGTCCCCGTCCCCTAACCCTAACCCTAGCCCGAAGCCTAACCCTAACCCTTCCCCGAAGCCTGACCCTCAGCCGTCCCCTAATCCTAACCCGTACGCTGACACTAACCCGCGCCCTCACACGTACGCTCCCCCTAGAGCGTTGTCGTACCCTCACCTGGACCCTAAACCGTCCCCATCCCCTAACCCTAACCCTAGCCCGAAGCCTAACCCTAACCCTTCCCCGAAGCCTGACCCTCAGCCGTCCCCTAATCCTAACCCGTACGCTGACACTAACCCGGGCCCTCGCACGTACGCTCCCCCTAGAGCGTTGTCGTACCCTCACCTGGACCCTAAACCGTCCCCGTCCCCTAACCCTAACCCTAGCCCGAAGCCTAACCCTAACCCTTCCCCGAAGCCGGACCCTCAGCCGTCCCCTAATCCTAACCCGTACGCTGACACTAACCCGCGCCCTCGCACGTACGCTCCCCCTAGAGCGTTGTCGTACACTCACCTGGACCCTAAACCGTCCCCGTCCCTTAACCCTAACCCTAGCCCGAAGCCTAACCCTAACCCTTCCCCGAAGCCTGACCCTCAGCCGTCCCCTAATCCTAACCCGTACGCTGACACTAACCCGCGGCCTCACACGTACGCTCCCCCTAGAGCGTTGTCGTACCCTCACCTGGACCCTAAACCGTCCCCGTCCCCTAACCCTAACCCTAGCCCGAAGCCTAACCCTAACCCTTCCCCGAAGCCTGACCCTCAGCCGTCCCCTAATCCTAACCCGTACGCTGACACTAACCCGCGCCCTCGCACGTACGCTCCCCCTAGAGCGTTGACGTACCCTCACCTGGACCCTAAACCGTCCCGGTCCCCTAACCCTAACCCTAGCCCGAAGCCTAACCCTAACCCTTCCCCGAAGCCTGACCCTCAGCCGTCCCCTAATCCTAACCCGTACGCTGACACTAACCCGCGCCCTCGCACGTACGCTCCCCCTAGAGCGTTGTCGTACCCTCACCTGGACCCTAAACCGTCCCCGTCCCCTAACCCTAACCCTAGCCCGAAGCCTAACCCTAACCCTTCCCCGAAGCCTGACCCTCAGCCGTCCCCTAATCCTAACCCGTACGCTGACACTAACCCGCGCCCTCACACGTACGCTCCCCCTAGAGCGTTGTCGTACCCTCACCTGGACCCTAAACCGTCCCCGTCCCCTAACCCTAACCCTAGCCCGAAGCCTAACCCTAACCCTTCCCCGAAGCCTGACCCTCAGCCGTCCCCTAATCCTAACCCGTACGCTGACACTAACCCGCGCCCTCGCACGTACGCTCCCCCTAGAGCGTTGTCGTACCCTCACCTGGACCCTAAACCGTCCCCGTCCCCTAACCCTAACCCTAGCCCGAAGCCTAACCCTAACCCTTCCCCGAAGCCTGACCCTCAGCCGTCCCCTAATCCTAACCCGTACGCTGACACTAACCCGCGCCCTCACACGTACGCTCCCCCTAGAGCGTTGTCGTACTCTCACCTGGACCCTAAACCGTCCCCGTCCCCTAACCCTAACCCTAGCCCGAAGCCTAACCCTAACCCTTCCCCGAAGCCTGACCCTCAGCCGTCCCCTAATCCTAACCCGTACGCTGACACTAACCCGCGGCCTCACACGTACGCTCCCCCTAGAGCGTTGTCGTACCCTCACCTGGACCCTAAACCGTCCCCGTCCCCTAACCCTAACCCTAGCCCGAAGCCTAACCCTAACCCTTCCCCGAAGCCTGACCCTCAGCCGTCCCCTAATCCTAACCCGTACGCTGACACTAACCCGCGCCCTCGCACGTACGCTCCCCCTAGAGCGTTGACGTACCCTCACCTGGACCCTAAACCGTCCCGGTCCCCTAACCCTAACCCTAGCCCGAAGCCTAACCCTAACCCTTCCCCGAAGCCTGACCCTCAGCCGTCCCCTAATCCTAACCCGTACGCTGACACTAACCCGCGCCCTCACACGTACGCTCCCCCTAGAGCGTTGTCGTACCCTCACCTGGACCCTAAACCGTCCCCGTCCCCTAACCCTAACCCTAGCCCGAAGCCTAACCCTAACCCTTCCCCGAAGCCTGACCCTCAGCCGTCCCCTAATCCTAACCCGTACGCTGACACTAACCCGCGCCCTCACACGTACGCTCCCCCTAGAGCGTTGTCGTACCCTCACCTGGACCCTAAACCGTCCCCGTCCCCTAACCCTAACCCTAGCCCGAAGCCTAACCCTAACCCTTCCCCGAAGCCTGACCCTCAGCCGTCCCCTAATCCTAACCCGTACGCTGACACTAATCCGCGCCCTCGCACGTACGCTCCCCCTAGAGCGTTGTCGTACCCTCACCTGGACCCTAAACCGTCCCCGTCCCCTAACCCTAACCCTAGCCCGAAGCCTAACCCTAACCCTTCCCCGAAGCCTGACCCTCAGCCGTCCCCTAAACCTAACACGTACGCTGACACTAACCCGCGCCCTCACACGTACGCTCCCCCTAGAGCGTTGTCGTACCCTCACCTGGACCCTAAACCGTCCCCGTCCCCTAACCCTAACCCTAGCCCGAAGCCTAACCCTAACCCTTCCCCGAAGCCTGACCCTCAGCCGTCCCCTAATCCTAACCCGTACGCTGACACTAACCCGCGCCCTCACACGTACGCTCCCCCTAGAGCGTTGTCGTACCCTCACCTGGACCCTAAACCGTCCCCGTCCCCTAACCCTAACCCTAGCCCGAAGCCTAACCCTAACCCTTCCCCGAAGCCTGACCCTCAGCCGTCCCCTAATCCTAACCCGTACGCTGACACTAACCCGCGCCCTCGCACGTACGCTCCCCCTAGAGCGTTGTCGTACCCTCACCTGGACCCTAAACCGTCCCCGTCCCCTAACCCTAACCCTAGCCCGAAGCCTAACCCTAACCCTTCCCCGAAGCCTGACCCTCAGCCGTCCCCTAAACCTAACACGTACGCTGACACTAACCCGCGCCCTCACACGTACGCTCCCCCTAGAGCGTTGTCGTACCCTCACCTGGACCCTAAACCGTCCCCGTCCCCTAACCCTAACCCTAGCCCGAAGCCTAACCCTAACCCTTCCCCGAAGCCTGACCCTCAGCCGTCCCCTAATCCTAACCCGTACGCTGACACTAACCCGCGCCCTCACACGTACGCTCCCCCTAGAGCGTTGTCGTACCCTCACCTGGACCCTAAACCGTCCCCGTCCCCTAACCCTAACCCTAGCCCGAAGCCTAACCCTAACCCTTCCCCGAAGCCTGACCCTCAGCCGTCCCCTAATCCTAACCCGTACGCTGACACTAACCCACGCCCTCACACGTACGCTCCCCCTAGAGCGTTGTCGTACCCTCACCTGGACCCTAAACCGTCCCCGTCCCCTAACCCTAACCCTAGCCCGAACCCTAACCCTAACCCTTCCCCGAAGCCTGACCCTCAGCCGTCCCCTAATCCTAACCCGTACGCTGACACTAACCCGCGCCCTCACACGTACGCTCCTCCTAGAGCGTTGTCGTACCCTCACCTGGACCCTAAACCGTCCCCGTCCCCTAACCCTAACCCTAGCCCGAAGCCTAACCCTAACCCTTCCCCGAAGCCTGACCCTCAGCCGTCCCCTAATCCTAACCCGTACGCTGACACTAACCCGCGCCCTCACACGTACGCTCCCCCTAGAGCGTTGTCGTACCCTCACCTGGACCCTAAACCGTCCCCGTCCCCTAACCCTAACCCTAGCCCGAAGCCTAACCCTAACCCTTCCCCGAAGCCTGACCCTCAGCCGTCCCCTAATCCTAACCCGTACGCTGACACTAACCCGCGCCCTCACACGTACGCTCCCCCTAGAGCGTTGTCGTACCCTCACCTGGACCCTAAACCGTCCCCGTCCCCTAACCCTAACCCTATCCCGAAGCCTAACCCTAACCCTTCCCCGAAGCCTGACCCTCAGCCGTCCCCTAATCCTAACCCGTACGCTGACACTAACCCGCGCCCTCACACGTACGCTCCCCCTAGAGCGTTGTCGTACCCTCACCTGGACCCTAAACCGTCCCCGTCCCCTAACCCTAACCCTAGCCCGAAGCCTAACCCTAACCCTTCCCCGAAGCCTGACCCTCAGCCGTCCCCTAATCCTAACCCGTACGCTGACACTAACCCGCGCCCTCACACGTACGCTCCCCCTAGAGCGTTGTCGTACCCTCACCTGGACCCTAAACCGTCCCCGTCCCCTAACCCTAACCCTAGCCCGAACCCTAACCCTAACCCTTCCCCGAAGCCTGACCCTCAGCCGTCCCCTAATCGTAACCCGTACGCTGACACTAACCCGCGCCCTCACACGTACGCTCCCCCTAGAGCGTTGTCGTACCCTCACCTGGACCCTAAACCGTCCCCGTCCCCTAACCCTAACCCTAGCCCGAAGCCTAACCCTAACCCTTCCCCGAAGCCTGACCCTCAGCCGTCCCCTAATCCTAACCCGTACGCTGACACTAACCCGCGCCCTCGCACGTACGCTCCCCCTAGAGCGTTGTCGTACCCTCACCTGGACCCTAAACCGTCCCCGTCCCCTAACCCTAACCCTAGCCCGAACCCTAACCCTAACCCTTCCCCGAAGCCTGACCCTCAGCCGTCCCCTAATCCTAACCCGTACGCTGACACTAACCCGCGCCCTCACACGTACGCTCCCCCTAGAGCGTTGTCGTACCCTCACCTGGACCCTAAACCGTCCCCGTCCCCTAACCCTAACCCTAGCCCGAAGCCTAACCCTAACCCTTCCCCGAAGCCTGACCCTCAGCCGTCCCCTAATCCTAACCCGTACGCTGACACTAACCCGCGCCCTCACACGTACACTCCCCCTAGAGCGTTGTCGTACCCTCACCTGGACCCTAAACCGTCCCCGTCCCCTAACCCTAACCCTAGCCCGAAGCCTAACCCTAAACCTTCCCCGAAGCCTGACCCTCAGCCGTCCCCTAATCCTAACCCGTACGCTGACACTAACCCGCGCCCTCACACGTACGCTCCCCCTAGAGCATTGTCGTACCCTCACCTGGACCCTAAACCGTCCCCGTCCCCTAACCCTAACCCTAGCCCGAAGCCTAACCCTAACCCTTCCCCGAAGCCTGACCCTCAGCCGTCCCCTAATCCTAACCCGTACGCTGACACTAACCCGCGCCCTCACACGTACGCTCCCCCTAGAGCGTTGTCGTACCCTCACCTGGACCCTAAACCGTCCCCGTCCCCTAACCCTAACCCTAGCCCGAAGCCTAACCCTAACCCTTCCCCGAAGCCTGACCCTCAGCCGTCCCCTAATCCTAACCCGTACGCTGACACTAACCCGCGCCCTCACACGTACGCTCCCCCTAGAGCGTTGTCGTACCCTCACCTGGACCCTAAACCGTCCCCGTCCCCTAACCCTAACCCTAGCCCGAACCCTAACCCTAACCCTTCCCCGAAGCCTGACACTCAGCCGTCCCCTAATCCTAACCCGTACGCTGACACTAACCCGCGCCCTCGCACGTACGCTCCCCCTAGAGCGTTGTCGTACCCTCACCTGGACCCTAAACCGTCCCCGTCCCCTAACCCTAACCCTAGCCCGAACCCTAACCCTAACCCTTCCCCGAAGCCTGACCCTCTGCCGTCCCCTAATCCTAACCCGTACGCTGACACTAACCCGCGCCCTCACACGTACGCTCCCCCTAGAGCGTTGTCGTACCCTCACCTGGACCCTAAACCGTCCCCGTCCCCTAACCCTAACCCTAGCCCGAAGCCTAACCCTAACTCTTCCCCGAAGCCTGACCCTCAGCCGTCCCCTAATCCTAACCCGTACGCTGACACTAACCCGCGCCCTCACACGTACGCTCCCCCTAGAGCGTTGTCGTACCCTCACCTGGACCCTAAACCGTCCCCGTCCCCTAACCCTAACCCTAGCCCGAAGCCTAACCCTAACCCTTTCCCGAAGCCTGACCCTCAGCCGTCCCCTAATCCTAACCCGTACGCTGACACTAACCCGCGCCCTCACACGTACGCTCCCCCTAGAGCGTTGTCGTACCCTCACCTGGACCCTAAACCGTCCCCGTCCCCTAACCCTAACCCTAGCCCGAAGCCTAACCCTAACCCTTCCCCGAAGCCTGACCCTCAGCCGTCCCCTAATCCTAACCCGTACGCTGACACTAACCCGCGCCCTCACACGTACGCTCCCCCTAGAGCGTTGTCGTACCCTCACCTGGACCCTAAACCGTCCCCATCCCCTAACCCTAACCCTAGCCCGAAGCCTAACCCTAACCCTTCCCCGAAGCCTGACCCTCAGCCGTCCCCTAATCCTAACCCGTACGCTGACACTAACCCTGGCCCTCGCACGTACGCTCCCCCTAGAGCGTTGTCGTACCCTCACCTGGACCCTAAACCGTCCCCGTCCCCTAACCCTAACCCTAGCCCGAAGCCTAACCCTAACCCTTCCCCGAAGCCGGACCCTCAGCCGTCCCCTAATCCTAACCCGTACGCTGACACTAACCCACGCCCTCGCACGTACGCTCCCCCTAGAGCGTTGTCGTACCCTCACCTGGACCCTAAACCATCCCCGTCCCCTAACCCTAACCCTAGCCCGAAGCCTAACCCTAACCCTTCCCCGAAGCCTGACCCTCAGCCGTCCCCTAATCCTAACCCGTACGCTGACACTAACCCGCGGCCTCACACGTACGCTCCCCCTAGAGCGTTGTCGTACCCTCACCTGGACCCTAAACCGTCCCCGTCCCCTAACCCTAACCCTAGCCCGAAGCCTAACCCTAACCCTTCCCCGAAGCCTGACCCTCAGCCGTCCCCTAATCCTAACCCGTACGCTGACACTAACCCGCGCCCTCGCACGTACGCTCCCCCTAGAGCGTTGACGTACCCTCACCTGGACCCTAAACCGTCCCGGTCCCCTAACCCTAACCCTAGCCCGAAGCCTAACCCTAACCCTTCCCCGAAGCCTGACCCTCAGCCGTCCCCTAATCCTAACCCGTACGCTGACACTAACCCGCGCCCTCGCACGTACGCTCCCCCTAGAGCGTTGTCGTACCCTCACCTGGACCCTAAACCGTCCCCGTCCCCTAACCCTAACCCTAGCCCGAAGCCTAACCCTAACCCTTCCCCGAAGCCTGACCCTCAGCCGTCCCCTAATCCTAACCCGTACGCTGACACTAACCCGCGCCCTCACACGTACGCTCCCCCTAGAGCGTTGTCGTACCCTCACCTGGACCCTAAACCGTCCCCGTCCCCTAACCCTAACCCTAGCCCGAAGCCTAACCCTAACCCTTCCCCGAAGCCTGACCCTCAGCCGTCCCCTAATCCTAACCCGTACGCTGACACTAACCCGCGCCCTCACACGTACGCTCCCCCTAGAGCGTTGTCGTACCCTCACCTGGACCCTAAACCGTCCCCGTCCCCTAACCCTAACCCTAGCCCGAACCCTAACCCTAACCCTTCCCCGAAGCCTGACACTCAGCCGTCCCCTAATCCTAACCCGTACGCTGACACTAACCCGCGCCCTCGCACGTACGCTCCCCCTAGAGCGTTGTCGTACCCTCACCTGGACCCTAAACCGTCCCCGTCCCCTAACCCTAACCCTAGCCCGAACCCTAACCCTAACCCTTCCCCGAAGCCTGACCCTCTGCCGTCCCCTAATCCTAACCCGTACGCTGACACTAACCCGCGCCCTCACACGTACGCTCCCCCTAGAGCGTTGTCGTACCCTCACCTGGACCCTAAACCGTCCCCGTCCCCTAACCCTAACCCTAGCCCGAAGCCTAACCCTAACTCTTCCCCGAAGCCTGACCCTCAGCCGTCCCCTAATCCTAACCCGTACGCTGACACTAACCCGCGCCCTCACACGTACGCTCCCCCTAGAGCGTTGTCGTACCCTCACCTGGACCCTAAACCGTCCCCGTCCCCTAACCCTAACCCTAGCCCGAAGCCTAACCCTAACCCTTTCCCGAAGCCTGACCCTCAGCCGTCCCCTAATCCTAACCCGTACGCTGACACTAACCCGCGCCCTCACACGTACGCTCCCCCTAGAGCGTTGTCGTACCCTCACCTGGACCCTAAACCGTCCCCGTCCCCTAACCCTAACCCTAGCCCGAAGCCTAACCCTAACCCTTCCCCGAAGCCTGACCCTCAGCCGTCCCCTAATCCTAACCCGTACGCTGACACTAACCCGCGCCCTCACACGTACGCTCCCCCTAGAGCGTTGTCGTACCCTCACCTGGACCCTAAACCGTCCCCATCCCCTAACCCTAACCCTAGCCCGAAGCCTAACCCTAACCCTTCCCCGAAGCCTGACCCTCAGCCGTCCCCTAATCCTAACCCGTACGCTGACACTAACCCTGGCCCTCGCACGTACGCTCCCCCTAGAGCGTTGTCGTACCCTCACCTGGACCCTAAACCGTCCCCGTCCCCTAACCCTAACCCTAGCCCGAAGCCTAACCCTAACCCTTCCCCGAAGCCGGACCCTCAGCCGTCCCCTAATCCTAACCCGTACGCTGACACTAACCCACGCCCTCGCACGTACGCTCCCCCTAGAGCGTTGTCGTACCCTCACCTGGACCCTAAACCATCCCCGTCCCCTAACCCTAACCCTAGCCCGAAGCCTAACCCTAACCCTTCCCCGAAGCCTGACCCTCAGCCGTCCCCTAATCCTAACCCGTACGCTGACACTAACCCGCGGCCTCACACGTACGCTCCCCCTAGAGCGTTGTCGTACCCTCACCTGGACCCTAAACCGTCCCCGTCCCCTAACCCTAACCCTAGCCCGAAGCCTAACCCTAACCCTTCCCCGAAGCCTGACCCTCAGCCGTCCCCTAATCCTAACCCGTACGCTGACACTAACCCGCGCCCTCGCACGTACGCTCCCCCTAGAGCGTTGACGTACCCTCACCTGGACCCTAAACCGTCCCGGTCCCCTAACCCTAACCCTAGCCCGAAGCCTAACCCTAACCCTTCCCCGAAGCCTGACCCTCAGCCGTCCCCTAATCCTAACCCGTACGCTGACACTAACCCGCGCCCTCGCACGTACGCTCCCCCTAGAGCGTTGTCGTACCCTCACCTGGACCCTAAACCGTCCCCGTCCCCTAACCCTAACCCTAGCCCGAAGCCTAACCCTAACCCTTCCCCGAAGCCTGACCCTCAGCCGTCCCCTAATCCTAACCCGTACGCTGACACTAACCCGCGCCCTCACACGTACGCTCCCCCTAGAGCGTTGTCGTACCCTCACCTGGACCCTAAACCGTCCCCGTCCCCTAACCCTAACCCTAGCCCGAAGCCTAACCCTAACCCTTCCCCGAAGCCTGACCCTCAGCCGTCCCCTAATCCTAACCCGTACGCTGACACTAACCCGCGCCCTCACACGTACGCTCCCCCTAGAGCGTTGTCGTACCCTCACCTGGACCCTAAACCGTCCCCGTCCCCTAACCCTAACCCTAGCCCGAAGCCTAACCCTAACCCTTCCCCGAAGCCTGACCCTCAGCCGTCCCCTAATCCTAACCCGTACGCTGACACTAACCCGCGCCCTCGCACGTACGCTCCCCCTAGAGCGTTGTCGTACCCTCACCTGGACCCTAAACCGTCCCCGTCCCCTAACCCTAACCCTAGCCCGAAGCCTAACCCTAACCCTTCCCCGAAGCCTGACCCTCAGCCGTCCCCTAATCCTAACCCGTACGCTGACACTAACCCGCGCCCTCACACGTACGCTCCCCCTAGAGCGTTGTCGTACCCTCACCTCGACCCTAAACCGTCCCCATCCCCTAACCCTAACCCTAGCCCGAAGCCTAACCCTAACCCTTCCCCGAAGCCTGACCCTCAGCCGTCCCCTAATCCTAACCCGTACGCAGACACTAACCCGGGCCCTCGCACGTACGCTCCCCCTAGAGCGTTGTCGTACCCTCACCTGGACCCTAAACCGTCCCCGTCCCCTAACCCTAACCCTAGCCCGAAGCCTAACCCTAACCCTTCCCCGAAGCCGGACCCTCAGCCGTCCCCTAATCCTAACCCGTACGCTGACACTAACCCGCGCCCTCGCACGTACGCTCCCCCTAGAGCGTTGTCGTACCCTCACCTGGACCCTAAACCGTCCCCGTCCCCTAACCCTAACCCTAGCCCGAAGCCTAACCCTAACCCTTCCCCGAAGCCTGACCCTCAGCCGTCCCCTAATCCTAACCCGTACGCTGACACTAACCCGCGCCCTCACACGTACGCTCCCCCTAGAGCGTTGTCGTACCCTCACCTGGACCCTAAACCGTCCCCGTCCCCTAACCCTAACCCTAGCCCGAAGCCTAACCCTAACCCTTCCCCGAAGCCTGACCCTCAGCCGTCCCCTAATCCTAACCCGTACGCTGACACTAACCCGCGCCCTCGCACGTACGCTCCCCCTAGAGCGTTGACGTACCCTCACCTGGACCCTAAACCGTCCCGGTCCCCTAACCCTAACCCTAGCCCGAAGCCTAACCCTAACCCTTCCCCGAAGCCTGACCCTCAGCCGTCCCCTAATCCTAACCCGTACGCTGACACTAACCCGCGCCCTCGCACGTACGCTCCCCCTAGAGCGTTGTCGTACCCTCACCTGGACCCTAAACCGTCCCCGTCCCCTAACCCTAACCCTAGCCCGAAGCCTAACCCTAACCCTTCCCCGAAGCCTGACCCTCAGCCGTCCCCTAATCCTAACCCGTACGCTGACACTAACCCGCGCCCTCACACGTACGCTCCCCCTAGAGCGTTGTCGTACCCTCACCTGGACCCTAAACCGTCCCCGTCCCCTAACCCTAACCCTAGCCCGAAGCCTAACCCTAACCCTTCCCCGAAGCCTGACCCTCAGCCGTCCCCTAATCCTAACCCGTACGCTGACACTAACCCGCGCCCTCACACGTACGCTCCCCCTAGAGCGTTGTCGTACCCTCACCTGGACCCTAAACCGTCCCCGTCCCCTAACCCTAACCCTAGCCCGAAGCCTAACCCTAACCCTTCCCCGAAGCCTGACCCTCAGCCGTCCCCTAATCCTAACCCGTACGCTGACACTAACCCGCGCCCTCGCACGTACGCTCCCCCTAGAGCGTTGTCGTACCCTCACCTGGACCCTAAACCGTCCCCGTCCCCTAACCCTAACCCTAGCCCGAAGCCTAACCCTAACCCTTCCCCGAAGCCTGACCCTCAGCCGTCCCCTAATCCTAACCCGTACGCTGACACTAACCCTGGCCCTCGCACGTACGCTCCCCCTAGAGCGTTGTCGTACCCTCACCTGGACCCTAAACCGTCCCCGTCCCCTAACCCTAACCCTAGCCCGAAGCCTAACCCTAACCCTTCCCCGAAGCCGGACCCTCAGCCGTCCCCTAATCCTAACCCGTACGCTGACACTAACCCACGCCCTCGCACGTACGCTCCCCCTAGAGCGTTGTCGTACCCTCACCTGGACCCTAAACCGTCCCCGTCCCCTAACCCTAACCCTAGCCCGAAGCCTAACCCTAACCCTTCCCCGAAGCCTGACCCTCAGCCGTCCCCTAATCCTAACCCGTACGCTGACACTAACCCGCGGCCTCACACGTACGCTCCCCCTAGAGCGTTGTCGTACCCTCACCTGGACCCTAAACCGTCCCCGTCCCCTAACCCTAACCCTAGCCCGAAGCCTAACCCTAACCCTTCCCCGAAGCCTGACCCTCAGCCGTCCCCTAATCCTAACCCGTACGCTGACACTAACCCGCGCCCTCACACGTACGCTCCCCCTAGAGCGTTGTCGTACCCTCACCTGGACCCTAAACCGTCCCCGTCCCCTAACCCTAACCCTAGCCCGAAGCCTAACCCTAACCCTTCCCCGAAGCCTGACCCTCAGCCGTCCCCTAATCCTAACCCGTACGCTGACACTAACCCGCGCCCTCGCACGTACGCTCCCCCTAGAGCGTTGTCGTACCCTCACCTGGACCCTAAACCGTCCCCGTCCCCTAACCCTAACCCTAGCCCGAAGCCTAACCCTAACCCTTCCCCGAAGCCTGACCCTCAGCCGTCCCCTAATCCTAACCCGTACGCTGACACTAACCCGCGCCCTCACACGTACGCTCCCCCTAGAGCGTTGTCGTACCCTCACCTGGACCCTAAACCGTCCCCATCCCCTAACCCTAACCCTAGCCCGAAGCCTAACCCTAACCCTTCCCCGAAGCCTGACCCTCAGCCGTCCCCTAATCCTAACCCGTACGCTGACACTAACCCGGGCCCTCGCACGTACGCTCCCCCTAGAGCGTTGTCGTACCCTCACCTGGACCCTAAACCGTCCCCGTCCCCTAACCCTAACCCTAGCCCGAAGCCTAACCCTAACCCTTCCCCGAAGCCGGACCCTCAGCCGTCCCCTAATCCTAACCCGTACGCTGACACTAACCCGCGCCCTCGCACGTACGCTCCCCCTAGAGCGTTGTCGTACCCTCACCTGGACCCTAAACCGTCCCCGTCCCCTAACCCTAACCCTAGCCCGAAGCCTAACCCTAACCCTTCCCCGAAGCCTGACCCTCAGCCGTCCCCTAATCCTAACCCGTACGCTGACACTAACCCGCGGCCTCACACGTACGCTCCCCCTAGAGCGTTGTCGTACCCTCACCTGGACCCTAAACCGTCCCCGTCCCCTAACCCTAACCCTAGCCCGAAGCCTAACCCTAACCCTTCCCCGAAGCCTGACCCTCAGCCGTCCCCTAATCCTAACCCGTACGCTGACACTAACCCGCGCCCTCGCACGTACGCTCCCCCTAGAGCGTTGACGTACCCTCACCTGGACCCTAAACCGTCCCGGTCCCCTAACCCTAACCCTAGCCCGAAGCCTAACCCTAACCCTTCCCCGAAGCCTGACCCTCAGCCGTCCCCTAATCCTAACCCGTACGCTGACACTAACCCGCGCCCTCGCACGTACGCTCCCCCTAGAGCGTTGTCGTACCCTCACCTGGACCCTAAACCGTCCCCGTCCCCTAACCCTAACCCTAGCCCGAAGCCTAACCCTAACCCTTCCCCGAAGCCTGACCCTCAGCCGTCCCCTAATCCTAACCCGTACGCTGACACTAACCCGCGCCCTCACACGTACGCTCCCCCTAGAGCGTTGTCGTACCCTCACCTGGACCCTAAACCGTCCCCGTCCCCTAACCCTAACCCTAGCCCGAAGCCTAACCCTAACCCTTCCCCGAAGCCTGACCCTCAGCCGTCCCCTAATCCTAACCCGTACGCTGACACTAACCCGCGCCCTCACACGTACGCTCCCCCTAGAGCGTTGTCGTACCCTCACCTGGACCCTAAACCGTCCCCGTCCCCTAACCCTAACCCTAGCCCGAAGCCTAACCCTAACCCTTCCCCGAAGCCTGACCCTCAGCCGTCCCCTAATCCTAACCCGTACGCTGACACTAACCCGCGCCCTCGCACGTACGCTCCCCCTAGAGCGTTGTCGTACCCTCACCTGGACCCTAAACCGTCCCCGTCCCCTAACCCTAACCCTAGCCCGAAGCCTAACCCTAACCCTTCCCCGAAGCCTGACCCTCAGCCGTCCCCTAATCCTAACCCGTACGCTGACACTAACCCGCGCCCTCGCACGTACGCTCCCCCTAGAGCGTTGTCGTACCCTCACCTGGACCCTAAACCGTCCCCGTCCCCTAACCCTAACCCTAGCCCGAAGCCTAACCCTAACCCTTCCCCGAAGCCTGACCCTCAGCCGTCCCCTAATCCTAACCCGTACGCTGACACTAACCCGCGGCCTCACACGTACGCTCCCCCTAGAGCGTTGTCGTACCCTCACCTGGACCCTAAACCGTCCCCGTCCCCTAACCCTAACCCTAGCCCGAAGCCTAACCCTAACCCTTCCCCGAAGCCTGACCCTCAGCCGTCCCCTAATCCTAACCCGTACGCTGACACTAACCCGCGCCCTCGCACGTACGCTCCCCCTAGAGCGTTGACGTACCCTCACCTGGACCCTAAACCGTCCCGGTCCCCTAACCCTAACCCTAGCCCGAAGCCTAACCCTAACCCTTCCCCGAAGCCTGACCCTCAGCCGTCCCCTAATCCTAACCCGTACGCTGACACTAACCCGCGCCCTCACACGTACGCTCCCCCTAGAGCGTTGTCGTACCCTCACCTGGACCCTAAACCGTCCCCGTCCCCTAACCCTAACCCTAGCCCGAAGCCTAACCCTAACCCTTCCCCGAAGCCTGACCCTCAGCCGTCCCCTAATCCTAACCCGTACGCTGACACTAACCCGCGCCCTCACACGTACGCTCCCCCTAGAGCGTTGTCGTACCCTCACCTGGACCCTAAACCGTCCCCGTCCCCTAACCCTAACCCTAGCCCGAAGCCTAACCCTAACCCTTCCCCGAAGCCTGACCCTCAGCCGTCCCCTAATCCTAACCCGTACGCTGACACTAACCCGCGCCCTCGCACGTACGCTCCCCCTAGAGCGTTGTCGTACCCTCACCTGGACCCTAAACCGTCCCCGTCCCCTAACCCTAACCCTAGCCCGAAGCCTAACCCTAACCCTTCCCCGAAGCCTGACCCTCAGCCGTCCCCTAATCCTAACCCGTACGCTGACACTAACCCGCGCCCTCGCACGTACGCTCCCCCTAGAGCGTTGTCGTACCCTCACCTGGACCCTAAACCGTCCCCGTCCCCTAACCCTAACCCTAGCCCGAAGCCTAACCCTAACCCTTCCCCGAAGCCTGACCCTCAGCCGTCCCCTAATCCTAACCCGTACGCTGACACTAACCCGCGGCCTCACACGTACGCTCCCCCTAGAGCGTTGTCGTACCCTCACCTGGACCCTAAACCGTCCCCGTCCCCTAACCCTAACCCTAGCCCGAAGCCTAACCCTAACCCTTCCCCGAAGCCTGACCCTCAGCCGTCCCCTAATCCTAACCCGTACGCTGACACTAACCCGCGCCCTCGCACGTACGCTCCCCCTAGAGCGTTGACGTACCCTCACCTGGACCCTAAACCGTCCCGGTCCCCTAACCCTAACCCTAGCCCGAACCCTAACCCTAACCCTTCCCCGAAGCCTGACCCTCAGCCGTCCCCTAATCCTAACCCGTACGCTGACACTAACACGCGCCCTCGCACGTACGCTCCCCCTAGAGCGTTGTCGTACCCTCACCTGGACCCTAAACCGTCCCCGTCCCCTAACCCTAACCCTAGCCCGAAGCCTAACCCTAACCCTTCCCCGAAGCCTGACCCTCAGCCGTCCCCTAATCCTAACCCGTACGCTGACACTAACCCGCGCCCTCACACGTACGCTCCCCCTAGAGCGTTGTCGTACCCTCACCTGGACCCTAAACCGTCCCCGTCCCCTAACCCTAACCCTAGCCCGAAGCCTAACCCTAACCCTTCCCCGAAGCCTGACCCTCAGCCGTCCCCTAATCCTAACCCGTACGCTGACACTAACCCGCGCCCTCACACGTACGCTCCCCCTAGAGCGTTGTCGTACCCTCACCTGGACCCTAAACCGTCCCCGTCCCCTAACCCTAACCCTAGCCCGAAGCCTAACCCTAACCCTTCCCCGAAGCCTGACCCTCAGCCGTCCCCTAATCCTAACCCGTACGCTGACACTAACCCGCGCCCTCACACGTACGCTCCCCCTAGAGCGTTGTCGTACCCTCACCTGGACCCTAAACCGTCCCCGTCCCCTAACCCTAACCCTAGCCCGAAGCCTAACCCTAACCCTTCCCCGAAGCCTGACCCTCAGCCGTCCCCTAATCCTAACCCGTACGCTGACACTAACCCGCGGCCTCACACGTACGCTCCCCCTAGAGCGTTGTCGTACCCTCACCTGGACCCTAAACCGTCCCCGTCCCCTAACCCTAACCCTAGCCCGAAGCCTAACCCTAACCCTTCCCCGAAGCCTGACCCTCAGCCGTCCCCTAATCCTAACCCGTACGCTGACACTAACCCGCGCCCTCGCACGTACGCTCCCCCTAGAGCGTTGACGTACCCTCACCTGGACCCTAAACCGTCCCGGTCCCCTAACCCTAACCCTAGCCCGAAGCCTAACCCTAACCCTTCCCCGAAGCCTGACCCTCAGCCGTCTCCTAATCCTAACCCGTACGCTGACACTAACACGCGCCCTCGCACGTACGCTCCCCCTAGAGCGTTGTCGTACCCTCACCTGGACCCTAAACCGTCCCCGTCCCCTAACCCTAACCCTAGCCCGAAGCCTAACCCTAACCCTTCCCCGAAGCCTGACCCTCAGCCGTCCCCTAATCCTAACCCGTACGCTGACACTAACCCGCGCCCTCACACGTACGCTCCCCCTAGAGCGTTGTCGTACCCTCACCTGGACCCTAAACCGTCCCCGTCCCCTAACCCTAACCCTAGCCCGAAGCCTAACCCTAACCCTTCCCCGAAGCCTGACCCTCAGCCGTCCCCTAATCCTAACCCGTACGCTGACACTAACCCGCGCCCTCACACGTACGCTCCCCCTAGAGCGTTGTCGTACCCTCACCTGGACCCTAAACCGTCCCCGTCCCCTAACCCTAACCCTAGCCCGAAGCCTAACCCTAACCCTTCCCCGAAGCCTGACCCTCAGCCGTCCCCTAATCCTAACCCGTACGCTGACACTAACCCGCGGCCTCACACGTACGCTCCCCCTAGAGCGTTGTCGTACCCTCACCTGGACCCTAAACCGTCCCCGTCCCCTAACCCTAACCCTAGCCCGAAGCCTAACCCTAACCCTTCCCCGAAGCCTGACCCTCAGCCGTCCCCTAATCCTAACCCGTACGCTGACACTAACCCGCGCCCTCACACGTACGCTCCCCCTAGAGCGTTGTCGTACCCTCACCTGGACCCTAAACCGTCCCCGTCCCCTAACCCTAACCCTAGCCCGAAGCCTAACCCTAACCCTTCCCCGAAGCCTGACCCTCAGCCGTCCCCTAATCCTAACCCGTACGCTGACACTAACCCGCGCCCTCACACGTACGCTCCCCCTAGAGCGTTGTCGTACCCTCACCTGGACCCTAAACCGTCCCCGTCCCCTAACCCTAACCCTAGCCCGAAGCCTAACCCTAACCCTTCCAGGAAGCCTGACCCTCAGCCGTCCCCTAATCCTAACCCGTACGCTGACACTAACCCGCGCCCTCGCACGTACGCTCCCCCTAGAGCGTTGTCGTACCCTCACCTGGACCCTAAACCGTCCCCGTCCCCTAACCCTAACCCTAGCCCGAAGCCTAACCCTAACCCTTCCCCGAAGCCTGACCCTCTGCCGTCCCCTAATCCTAACCCGTACGCTGACACTAACCCGCGCCCTCGCACGTACGCTCCCCCTAGAGCGTTGTCGTACCCTCACCTGGACCCTAAACCGTCCCCGTCCCCTAACCCTAACCCTAGCCCGAAGCCTAACCCTAACCCTTCCCCGAAGCCTGACCCTCAGCCGTCCCCTAATCCTAACCCGTACGCTGACACTAACCCGCGCCGTCACACGTACGCTCCCCCTAGAGCGTTGTCGTACCCTCACCTGGACCCTAAACCGTCCCCGTCCCCTAACCCTAACCCTAGCCCGAAGCCTAACCCTAACCCTTCCCCGAAGCCTGACACTCAGCCGTCCCCTAATCCTAACCCGTACGCTGACACTAACCCGCGCCCTCACACGTACGCTCCCCCTAGAGCGTTGTCGTACCCTCACCTGGACCCTAAACCGTCCCCGTCCCCTAACCCTAACCCTAGCCCGAAGCCTAACCCTAACCCTTCCCCGAAGCCTGACCCTCAGCCGTCCCCTAATCCTAACCCGTACGCTGACACTAACCCGCGCCCTCACACGTACGCTCCCCCTAGAGCGTTGTCGTACCCTCACCTGGACCCTAAACCGTCCCCGTCCCCTAACCCTAACCCTAGCCCGAAGCCTAACCCTAACCCTTCCCCGAAGCCTGACCCTCAGCCGTCCCCTAATCCTAACCCGTACGCTGACACTAACCCGCGCCCTCGCACGTACGCTCCCCCTAGAGCGTTGACGTACCCTCACCTGGACCCTAAACCGTCCCGGTCCCCTAACCCTAACCCTAGCCCGAAGCCTAACCCTAACCCTTCCCCGAAGCCTGACCCTCAGCCGTCCCCTAATCCTAACCCGTACGCTGACACTAACACGCGCCCTCGCACGTACGCTCCCCCTAGAGCGTTGTCGTACCCTCACCTGGACGCTAAACCGTCCCCGTCCCCTAACCCTAACCCTAGCCCGAAGCCTAACCCTAACCCTTCCCCGAAGCCTGACCCTCAGCCGTCCCCTAATCCTAACCCGTACGCTGACACTAACCCGCGCCCTCACACGTACGCTCCCCCTAGAGCGTTGTCGTACCCTCACCTGGACCCTAAACCGTCCCCGTCCCCTAACCCTAACCCTAGCCCGAAGCCTAACCCTAACCCTTCCCCGAAGCCTGACCCTCAGCCGTCCCCTAATCCTAACCCGTACGCTGACACTAACCCGCGCCCTCACACGTACGCTCCCCCTAGAGCGTTGTCGTACCCTCACCTGGACCCTAAACCGTCCCCGTCCCCTAACCCTAACCCTAGCCCGAAGCCTAACCCTAACCCTTCCCCGAAGCCTGACCCTCAGCCGTCCCCTAATCCTAACCCGTACGCTGACACTAACCCGCGCCCTCACACGTACGCTCCCCCTAGAGCGTTGTCGTACACTCACCTGGACCCTAAACCGTCCCCGTCCCCTAACCCTAACCCTAGCCCGAAGCCTAACCCTAACCCTTCCCCGAAGCCTGACCCTCAGCCGTCCCCTAATCCTAACCCGTACGCTGACACTAACCCGCGCCCTCGCACGTACGCTCCCCCTAGAGCGTTGACGTACCCTCACCTGGACCCTAAACCGTCCCGGTCCCCTAACCCTAACCCTAGCCCGAAGCCTAACCCTAACCCTTCCCCGAAGCCTGACCCTCAGCCGTCCCCTAATCCTAACCCGTACGCTGACACTAACACGCGCCCTCGCACGTACGCTCCCCCTAGAGCGTTGTCGTACCCTCACCTGGACCCTAAACCGTCCCCGTCCCCTAACCCTAACCCTAGCCCGAAGCCTAACCCTAACCCTTCCCCGAAGCCTGACCCTCAGCCGTCCCCTAATCCTAACCCGTACGCTGACACTAACCCGCGCCCTCACACGTACGCTCCCCCTAGAGCGTTGTCGTACCCTCACCTGGACCCTAAACCGTCCCCGTCCCCTAACCCTAACCCTAGCCCGAAGCCTAACCCTAACCCTTCCCCGAAGCCTGACCCTCAGCCGTCCCCTAATCCTAACCCGTACGCTGACACTAACCCGCGCCCTCACACGTACGCTCCCCCTAGAGCGTTGTCGTACCCTCACCTGGACCCTAAACCGTCCCCGTCCCCTAACCCTAACCCTAGCCCGAAGCCTAACCCTAACCCTTCCCCGAAGCCTGACCCTCAGCCGTCCCCTAATCCTAACCCGTACGCTGACACTAACCCGCGCCCTCACACGTACGCTCCCCCTAGAGCGTTGTCGTACCCTCACCTGGACCCTAAACCGTCCCCGTCCCCTAACCCTAACCCTAGCCCGAAGCCTAACCCTAACCCTTCCCCGAAGCCTGACCCTCAGCCGTCCCCTAATCCTAACCCGTACGCTGACACTAACCCGCGCCCTCGCACGTACGCTCCCCCTAGAGCGTTGTCGTACCCTCACCTGGACCCTAAACCGTCCCCGTCCCCTAACCCTAACCCTAGCCCGAAGCCTAACCCTAACCCTTCCCCGAAGCCTGACCCTCAGCCGTCCCCTAATCCTAACCCGTACGCTGACACTAACCCGCGCCCTCGCACGTACGCTCCCCCTAGAGCGTTGTCGTACCCTCACCTGGACCCTAAACCGTCCCCGTCCCCTAACCCTAACCCTAGCCCGAAGCCTAACCCTAACCCTTCCCCGAAGCCTGACCCTCACCCGTCCCCTAATCCTAACCCGTACGCTGACACTAACCCGCGCCCTCACACGTACGCTCCCCCTAGAGCGTTGTCGTACCCTCCCCTGGACCCTAAACCGTCCCCGTCCCCTAACCCTAACCCTAGCCCGAAGCCTAACCCTAACCCTTCCCCGAAGCCTGACCCTCAGCCGTCCCCTAATCCTAACCCGTACGCTTACACTAACCCGCGCCCTCGCACGTACGCTCCCCCTAGAGCGTTGACGTACCCTCACCTGGACCCTAAACCGTCCCGGTCCCCTAACCCTAACCCTAGCCCGAAGCCTAACCCTAACCCTTCCCCGAAGCCTGACCCTCAGCCGTCCCCTAATCCTAACCCGTACGCTGACACTAACCCGCGCCCTCGCTCGTACGCTCCCCCTAGAGCGTTGTCGTACCCTCACCTGGACCCTAAACCGTCCCCGTCCCCTAACCCTAACCCTAGGCCGAACCCTAAACCTAACCCTTCCGCGAAGCCTGACCCTCAGCCGTCCCCTAATCCTAACCCGTACGCTGACACTAACCCGCGGCCTCACACGTACGCTCCCCCTAGAGCGTTGTCGTACCCTCACCAGGACCCTAAACCGTCCCCGTCCCCTAACCCTAACCCTAGCCCGAAGCCTAACCCTAACCCTTCCCCGAAGCCTGACCCTCAGCCGTCCCCTAATCCTAACCCGTACGCTGACACTAACCCGCGCCCTCACACGTACGCTCCCCCTAGAGCGTTGTCGTACCCTCACCTGGACCCTAAACCGTCCCCGTCCCCTAACCCTAACCCTAGCCCGAAGCCTAACCCTAACCCTTCCCCGAAGCCTGACCCTCAGCCGTCCCCTAATCCTAACCCGTACGCTGACACTAACCCGCGCCCTCACACGTACGCTCCCCCTAGAGCGTTGTCGTACCCTCACCTGGACCCTAAACCGTCCCCGTCCCCTAACCCTAACCCTAGCCCGAAGCCTAACCCTAACCCTTCCCCGAAGCCTGACCCTCAGCCGTCCCCTAATCCTAACCCGTACGCTGACACAATCCCGCGCCCTCACACGTACGCTCCCCCTAGAGCGTTGTCGTACCCTCACCTGGACCCTAAACCGTCCCCGTCCCCTAACCCTAACCCTAGCCCGAACCCTAACCCTAACCCTTCCCCGAAGCCTGACCCTCAGCCGTCCCCTAATCCTAACCCGTACGCTGACACTAACCCGCGCCCTCACACGTGCGCTCCCCCTAGAGCGTTGTCGTACCCTCACCTGGACCCTAAACCGTCCCCGTCCCCTAACCCTAACCCTAGCCCGAAGCCTAACCCTAACCCTTCCCCGAAGCCTGACCCTCAGCCGTCCCCTAATCCTAACCCGTACGCTGACACTAACCCGCGCCCTCACACGTACGCTCCCCCTAGAGCGTTGTCGTACCCTCACCTGGACCCTAAACCGTCCCCGTCCCCTAACCCTAACCCTAGCCCGAAGCCTAACCCTAACCCTTCCCCGAAGCCTGACCCTCAGCCGTCCCCTAATCCTAACCCGTACGCTGACACTAACCCGCGCCCTCACACGTACGCTCCCCCTAGAGCGTTGTCGTACCCTCACCTGGACCCTAAACCGTCCCCGTCCCCTAACCCTAACCCTAGCCCGAAGCCTAACCCTAACCCTTCCCCGAAGCCTGACCCTCAGCCGTCCCCTAATCCTAACCCGTACGCTGACACTAACCCGCGCCCTCACACGTATGCTCCCCCTAGAGCGTTGTCGTACCCTCACCTGGACCCTAAACCGTCCCCGTCCCCTAACCCTAACCCTAGCCCGAAGCCTAACCCTAACCCTTCCCCGAAGCCTGACCCTCAGCCGTCCCCTAATCCTAACCCGTACGCTGACACTAACCCGCGCCCTCACACGTACGCTCCCCCTAGAGCGTTGTCGTACCCTCACCTGGACCCTAAACCGTCCCCGTCCCCTAACCCTAACCCTAGCCCGAAGCCTAACCCTAACCCTTCCCCGAAGCCTGACCCTCAGCCGTCCCCTAATCCTAACCCGTACGCTGACACTAACCCGCGCCCTCACACGTACGCTCCCCCTAGAGCGTTGTCGTACCCTCACCTGGACCCTAAACCGTCCCCGTCCCCTAACCCTAACCCTAGCCCGAAGCCTAACCCTAACCCTTCCCCGAAGCCTGACCCTCAGCCGTCCCCTAATCCTAACCCGTACGCTGACACTAACCCGCGCCCTCACACGTACGCTCCCCCTAGAGCGTTGTCGTACCCTCACCTGGACCCTAAACCGTCCCCGTCCCCTAACCCTAACCCTACCCCGAAGCCTAACCCTAACCCTTCCCCGAAGCCTGACCCTCAGCCGTCCCCTAATCCTAACACGTACGCTGACACTAACCCGCGCCCTCACACGTACGCTCCCCCTAGAGCGTTGTCGTACCCTCACCTGGACCCTAAACCGTCCCCGTCCCCTAACCCTAACCCTAGCCCAAAGCCTAACCCTAAACCTTCCACGAAGCCTGACCCTCAGCCGTCCCCTAATCCTAACCCGTACGCTGACACTAACCCGCGCCCTCACACGTACGCTCCCCCTAGAGCGTTGTCGTACCCTCACCTGGACCCTAAACCGTCCCCGTCCCCTAACCCTAACCCTAGCCCGAACCCTAACCCTAACCCTTCCCCGAAGCCTGACCCTCAGCCGTCCCCTAATCCTAAACCGTACGCTGACACTAACCCGCGCCCTCGCACGTACGCTCCCCCTAGAGCGTTGTCGTACCCTCTCCTGGACCCTAAACCGTCCCCGTCCCCTAACCCTAACCCTAGCCCGAAGCCTAACCCTAACCCTTCCCCGAAGCCTGACCCTCAGCCGTCCCCTAATCCTAACCCGTACGCTGACACTAACCCGCGCCCTCGCACGTACGCTCCCCCTAGAGCGTTGTCTTACCCTCACCTGGACCCTAAACCGTCCCCGTCCCCTAACCCTAACCCTAGCCCGAAGCCTAACCCTAACCCTTCCCCGAAGCCTGACCCTCAGCCGTCCCCTAATCCTAACCCGTACGCTGACACTAACCCGCGCCCTCACACGTACGCTCCCCCTAGAGCGTTGTCGTACCCTCACCTGGACCCTAAACCGTCCCCGTCCCCTAACCCTAACCCTAGCCCGAAGCCTAACCCTAACCCTTCCCCGAAGCCTGACCCTCAGCCGTCCCCTAATCCTAACCCGTACGCTGACACTAACCCACGCCCTCACACGTACGCTCCCCCTAGAGCGTTGTCGTACCCTCACCTGGACCCTAAACCGTCCACGTCCCCTAACCCTAACCCTAGCCCGAAGCCTAACCCTAACCCTTCCCCGAAGCCTGACCCTCAGCCGTCCCCTAATCCTAACCCGTACGCTGACACTAACCCACGCCGTCACACGTACGCTCCCCCTAGAGCGTTGTCGTACCCTCACCTGGACCCTAAACCGTCCCCGTCCCCTAACCCTAACCCTAGCCCGAAGCCTAACCCTAACCCTTCCCCGAAGCCTGACCCTCAGCCGTCCCCTAATCCTAACCCGTACGCTGACACTAACCCACGCCCTCACACGTACGCTCCCCCTAGAGCGTTGTCGTACCCTCACCTGGACCCTAAACCGTCCCCGTCCCCTAACCCTAACCCTAGCCCGAAGCCTAACCCTAACCCTTCCCCGAAGCCTGACCCTCAGCCGTCCCCTAATCCTAACCCGTACGCTGACACTAACCCGCGCCCTCACACGTACGCTCCCCCTAGAGCGTTGTCGTACCCTCACCTGGACCCTAAACCGTCCCCGTCCCCTAACCCTAACCCTAGCCCGAAGCCTAACCCTAACCCTTCCCCGAAGCCTGACCCTCAGCCGTCCCCTAATCCTAACCCGTACGCTGACACTAACCCGCGCCCTCACACGTACGCTCCCCCTAGAGCGTTGTCGTACCCTCACCTGGACCCTAAACCGTCCCCGTCCCCTAACCCTAACCCTAGCCCGAAGCCTAACCCTAACCCTTCCCCGAAGCCTGACCCTCAGCCGTCCCCTAATCCTAACCCGTACGCTGACACTAACCCGCGCCCTCGCACGTACGCTCCCCCTAGAGCGTTGTCGTACCCTCACCTGGACCCTAAACCGTCCCCGTCCCCTAACCCTAACCCTAGCCCGAAGCCTAACCCTAACCCTTCCCCGAAGCCTGACCCTCAGCCGTCCCCTAATCCTAACCCGTACGCTGACACTAACCCGCGCCCTCGCACGTACGCTCCCCCTAGAGTGTTGTCGTACCCTCACCTGGACCCTAAACCGTCCCCGTCCCCTAACCCTAACCCTAGCCCGAAGCCTAACCCTAACCCTTCCCCGAAGCCTGACCCTCAGCCGTCCCCTAATCCTAACCCGTACGCTGACACTAACCCGCGCCCTCACACGTACGCTCCCCCTAGAGCGTTGTCGTACCCTCACCTGGACCCTAAACCGTCCCCATCCCCTAACCCTAACCCTAGCCCGAAGCCTAACCCTAACCCTTCCCCGAAGCCTGACCCTCAGCCGTCCCCTAATCCTAACCCGTACGCTGACACTAACCCGCGCCCTCACACGTACGCTCCCCCTAGAGCGTTGTCGTACCCTCACCTGGACCCTAAACCGTCCCCGTCCCCTAACCCTAACCCTAGCCCGAAGCCTAACCCTAACCCTTCCCCGAAGCCTGACCCTCAGCCGTCCCCTAATCCTAACGCGTACGCTGACACTAACCCGCGCCCTCACACGTACGCTCCCCCTAGAGCGTTGTCGTACCCTCACCTGGACCCTAAACCGTCCCCGTCCCCTAACCCTAACCCTAGCCCGAAGCCTAACCCTAACCCTTCCCCGAAGCCTGACCCTCAGCCGTCCCCTAATCCTAACCCGTACGCTGACACTAACCCGCGCCCTCACACGTACGCTCCCCCTAGAGCGTTGTCGTACCCTCACCTGGACCCTAAACCGTCCCCGTCCCCTAACCCTAACCCTAGCCCGAAGCCTAACCCTAACCCTTCCCCGAAGCCTGACCCTCAGCCGTCCCCTAATCCTAACCCGTACGCTGACACTAACCCACGCCGTCACACGTACGCTCCCCCTAGAGCGTTGTCGTACCCTCACCTGGACCCTAAACCGTCCCCGTCCCCTAACCCTAACCCTAGCCCGAAGCCTAACCCTAACCCTTCCCCGAAGCCTGACCCTCAGCCGTCCCCTAATCCTAACCCGTACGCTGACACTAACCCACGCCCTCACACGTACGCTCCCCCTAGAGCGTTGTCGTACCCTCACCTGGACCCTAAACCGTCCCCGTCCCCTAACCCTAACCCTAGCCCGAAGCCTAACCCTAACCCTTCCCCGAAGCCTGACCCTCAGCCGTCCCCTAATCCTAACCCGTACGCTGACACTAACCCGCGCCCTCACACGTACGCTCCCCCTAGAGCGTTGTCGTACCCTCACCTGGACCCTAAACCGTCCCCGTCCCCTAACCCTAACCCTAGCCCGAAGCCTAACCCTAACCCTTCCCCGAAGCCTGACCCTCAGCCGTCCCCTAATCCTAACCCGTACGCTGACACTAACCCGCGCCCTCACACGTACGCTCCCCCTAGAGCGTTGTCGTACCCTCACCTGGACCCTAAACCGTCCCCGTCCCCTAACCCTAACCCTAGCCCGAAGCCTAACCCTAACCCTTCCCCGAAGCCTGACCCTCAGCCGTCCCCTAATCCTAACCCGTACGCTGACACTAACCCGCGCCCTCGCACGTACGCTCCCCCTAGAGCGTTGTCGTACCCTCACCTGGACCCTAAACCGTCCCCGTCCCCTAACCCTAACCCTAGCCCGAAGCCTAACCCTAACCCTTCCCCGAAGCCTGACCCTCAGCCGTCCCCTAATCCTAACCCGTACGCTGACACTAACCCGCGCCCTCGCACGTACGCTCCCCCTAGAGCGTTGTCGTACCCTCACCTGGACCCTAAACCGTCCCCGTCCCCTAACCCTAACCCTAGCCCGAAGCCTAACCCTAACCCTTCCCCGAAGCCTGACCCTCAGCCGTCCCCTAATCCTAACCCGTACGCTGACACTAACCCGCGCCCTCACACGTACGCTCCCCCTAGAGCGTTGTCGTACCCTCACCTGGACCCTAAACCGTCCCCATCCCCTAACCCTAACCCTAGCCCGAAGCCTAACCCTAACCCTTCCCCGAAGCCTGACCCTCAGCCGTCCCCTAATCCTAACCCGTACGCTGACACTAACCCGCGCCCTCACACGTACGCTCCCCCTAGAGCGTTGTCGTACCCTCACCTGGACCCTAAACCGTCCCCGTCCCCTAACCCTAACCCTAGCCCGAAGCCTAACCCTAACCCTTCCCCGAAGCCTGACCCTCAGCCGTCCCCTAATCCTAACGCGTACGCTGACACTAACCCGCGCCCTCACACGTACGCTCCCCCTAGAGCGTTGTCGTACCCTCACCTGGACCCTAAACCGTCCCCGTCCCCTAACCCTAACCCTAGCCCGAAGCCTAACCCTAACCCTTCCCCGAAGCCTGACCCTCAGCCGTCCCCTAATCCTAACCCGTACGCTGACACTAACCCGCGCCCTCACACGTACGCTCCCCCTAGAGCGTTGTCGTACCCTCACCTGGACCCTAAACCGTCCCCGTCCCCTAACCCTAACCCTAGCCCGAAGCCTAACCCTAACCCTTCCCCGAAGCCTGACCCTCAGCCGTCCCCTAATCCTAACCCGTACGCTGACACTAACCCGCGCCCTCACACGTACGCTCCCCCTAGAGCGTTGTCGTACACTCACCTGGACCCTAAACCGTCCCCGTCCCCTAACCCTAACCCTAGCCCGAAGCCTAACCCTAACCCTTCCCCGAAGCCTGACCCTCAGCCGTCCCCTAATCCTAACCCGTACGCTGACACTAACCCGCGCCCTCACACGTACGCTCCCCCTAGAGCGTTGTCGTACCCTCACCTGGAAGCTAAAACGTCCCCGTCCCCTAACCCTAACCCTAGCCCGAAGCCTAACCCTAACCCTTCCCCGAAGCCTGACCCTCAGCCGTCCCCTAATCCTAACCCGTACGCTGACACTAACCCTCGCCCTCACACGTACGCTCCCCCTAGAGCGTTGTCGTACCCTCACCTGGACCCTAAACCGTCCCCGTCCCCTAACCCTAACCCTAGCCCGAAACCTAACCCTAACCCTTCCCCGAAGCCTGACCCTCAGCCGTCCCCTAATCCTAACCCGTACGCTGACACTAACCCGCGCCCTCACACGTACGCTCCCCCTAGAGCGTTGTCGTACCCTCACCTGGACCCTAAACCGTCCCCGTCCCCTAACCCTAACCCTAGCCCGAAGCCTAACCCTAACCCTTCCCCGAAGCCTGACCCTCAGCCGTCCCCTAATCCTAACCCGTACGCTGACACTAACCCGCGCCCTCACACGTACGCTCCCCCTAGAGCGTTGTCGTACCCTCACCTGGACCCTAAACCGTCCCCGTCCCCTAACCCTAACCCTAGCCCGAAGCCTAACCCTAACCCTTCCCCGAAGCCTGACCCTCAGCCGTCCCCTAATCCTAACCCGTACGCTGACACTAACCCGCGCCCTCACACGTACGCTCCCCCTAGAGCGTTGTCGTACCGTCACCTGGACCCTAAACCGTCCCCGTCCCCTAACCCTAACCCTAGCCCGAAGCCTAACCCTAACCCTTCCCCGAAGCCTGACCCTCAGCCGTCCCCTAATCCTAACCCGTACGCTGACACTAACCCGCGCCCTCACACGTACGCTCCCCCTAGAGCGTTGTCGTACCCTCACCTGGACCCTAAACCGTCCCCGTCCCCTAACCCTAACCCTAGCCCGAAGCCTAACCCTAACCCTTCCCCGAAGCCTGACCCTCAGCCGTCCCCTAATCCTAACCCGTACGCTGACACTAACCCGCGCCCTCACACGTACGCTCCCCCTAGAGCGTTGTCGTACCCTCACCTGGACCCTAAACCGTCCCCGTCCCCTAACCCTAACCCTAGCCCGAAGCCTAACCCTAACCCTTCCCCGAAGCCTGACCCTCAGCCGTCCCCTAATCCTAACCCGTACGCTGACACTAACCCGCGCCCTCACACGTACGCTCCCCCTAGAGCGTTGTCGTACCCTCACCTGGACCCTAAACCGTCCCCGTCCCCTAACCCTAACCCTAGCCCGAAGCCAAACCCTAACCCTTCCCCGAAGCCTGACCCTCAGCCGTCCCCTAATCCTAACCCGTACGCTGACACTAACCCGCGCCCTCACACGTACGCTCCCCCTAGAGCGTTGTCGTACCCTCACCTGGACCCTAAACCGTCCCCGTCCCCTAACCCTAACCCTAGCCCGAAGCCTAACCCTAACCCTTCCCCGAAGCCTGACCCTCAGCCGTCCCCTAATCCTAACCCGTACGCTGACACTAACCCGCGCCCTCGCACGTACGCTCCCCCTAGAGCGTTGTCGTACCCTCACCTGGACCCTAAACCGTCCCCGTCCCCTAACCCTAACCCTAGCCCGAAGCCTAACCCTAACCCTTCCCCGAAGCCTGACCCTCAGCCGTCCCCTAATCCTAACCCGTACGCTGACACTAACCCGCGCCCTCGCACGTACGCTCCCCCTAGAGCGTTGTCGTACCCTCACCTGGACCCTAAACCGTCCCCGTCCCCTAACCCTAACCCTAGCCCGAAGCCTAACCCTAACCCTTCCCCAAAGCCTGACCCTCAGCCGTCCCCTAATCCTAACCCGTACGCTGACACTAACCCGCGGCCTCACACGTACGCTCCCCCTAGAGCGTTGTCGTACCCTCACCTGGACCCTAAACCGTCCCCGTCCCCTAACCCTAACCCTAGCCCGAACCCTAACCCTAACCCTTCCCGGAAGCCTGACCCTCAGCCGTCCCCTAATCCTAACCCGTACGCTGACACTAACCCGCGCCCTCACACGTACGCTCCTCCTAGAGCGTTGTCGTACCCTCACCTGGACCCTAAACCGTCCCCGTCCCCTAACCCTAACCCTAGCCCGAACCCTAACCCTAACCCTTCCCCGAAGCCTGACCCTCAGCCGTCCCCTAATCCTAACCCGTACACTGACACTAACCCGCGCCCTCACACGTACGCTCCCCCTAGAGCGTTGTCGTACCCTCACCGGGACCCTAAACCGTCCCCATCCCCTAACCCTAACCCTAGCCCGAAGCCTAACCCTAACCCTTCCCCGAAGCCTGACCCTCAGCCGTCCCCTAATCCTAACCCGTACGCTGACACTAACCCGCGCCCTCACACGTACGCTCCCCCTAGAGCGTTGTCGTACCCTCACCTGGACCCTAAACCGTCCCCGTCCCCTAACCCTAACCCTAGCCCGAAGCCTAACCCTAACCCTTCCCCGAAGCCTGACCCTCAGCCGTCCCCTAATCCTAACCCGTACGCTGACACTAACCCGCGCCCTCACACGTACGCTCCCCCTAGAGCGTTGTCGTACCCTCACCTGGACCCTAAACCGTCCCCGTCCCCTAACCCTAACCCTAGCCCGAAGCCTAACCCTAACCCTTCCCCGAAGCCTGACCCTCAGCCGTCCCCTAATCCTAACCCGTACGCTGACACTAACCCGCGCCCTCACACGTACGCTCCCCCTAGAGCGTTGTCGTACCCTCACCTGGACCCTAAACCGTCCCCGTCCCCTAACCCTAACCCTAGCCCGAAGCCTAACCCTAACCCTTCCCCGAAGCCTGACCCTCAGCCGTCCCCTAATCCTAACCCGTACGCTGACACTAACCCGCGCCCTCACACGTACGCTCCCCCTAGAGCGTTGTCGTACCGTCACCTGGACCCTAAACCGTCCCCGTCCCCTAACCCTAACCCTAGCCCGAAGCCTAACCCTAACCCTTCCCCGAAGCCTGACCCTCAGCCGTCCCCTAATCCTAACCCGTACGCTGACACTAACCCGCGCCCTCACACGTACGCTCCCCCTAGAGCGTTGTCGTACCCTCACCTGGACCCTAAACCGTCCCCGTCCCCTAACCCTAACCCTAGCCCGAAGCCTAACCCTAACCCTTCCCCGAAGCCTGACCCTCAGCCGTCCCCTAATCCTAACCCGTACGCTGACACTAACCCGCGCCCTCACACGTACGCTCCCCCTAGAGCGTTGTCGTACCCTCACCTGGACCCTAAACCGTCCCCGTCCCCTAACCCTAACCCTAGCCCGAAGCCTAACCCTAACCCTTCCCCGAAGCCTGACCCTCAGCCGTCCCCTAATCCTAACCCGTACGCTGACACTAACCCGCGCCCTCACACGTACGCTCCCCCTAGAGCGTTGTCGTACCCTCACCTGGACCCTAAACCGTCCCCGTCCCCTAACCCTAACCCTAGCCCGAAGCCAAACCCTAACCCTTCCCCGAAGCCTGACCCTCAGCCGTCCCCTAATCCTAACCCGTACGCTGACACTAACCCGCGCCCTCACACGTACGCTCCCCCTAGAGCGTTGTCGTACCCTCACCTGGACCCTAAACCGTCCCCGTCCCCTAACCCTAACCCTAGCCCGAAGCCTAACCCTAACCCTTCCCCGAAGCCTGACCCTCAGCCGTCCCCTAATCCTAACCCGTACGCTGACACTAACCCGCGCCCTCGCACGTACGCTCCCCCTAGAGCGTTGTCGTACCCTCACCTGGACCCTAAACCGTCCCCGTCCCCTAACCCTAACCCTAGCCCGAAGCCTAACCCTAACCCTTCCCCGAAGCCTGACCCTCAGCCGTCCCCTAATCCTAACCCGTACGCTGACACTAACCCGCGCCCTCGCACGTACGCTCCCCCTAGAGCGTTGTCGTACCCTCACCTGGACCCTAAACCGTCCCCGTCCCCTAACCCTAACCCTAGCCCGAAGCCTAACCCTAACCCTTCCCCAAAGCCTGACCCTCAGCCGTCCCCTAATCCTAACCCGTACGCTGACACTAACCCGCGGCCTCACACGTACGCTCCCCCTAGAGCGTTGTCGTACCCTCACCTGGACCCTAAACCGTCCCCGTCCCCTAACCCTAACCCTAGCCCGAACCCTAACCCTAACCCTTCCCGGAAGCCTGACCCTCAGCCGTCCCCTAATCCTAACCCGTACGCTGACACTAACCCGCGCCCTCACACGTACGCTCCTCCTAGAGCGTTGTCGTACCCTCACCTGGACCCTAAACCGTCCCCGTCCCCTAACCCTAACCCTAGCCCGAACCCTAACCCTAACCCTTCCCCGAAGCCTGACCCTCAGCCGTCCCCTAATCCTAACCCGTACACTGACACTAACCCGCGCCCTCACACGTACGCTCCCCCTAGAGCGTTGTCGTACCCTCACCGGGACCCTAAACCGTCCCCATCCCCTAACCCTAACCCTAGCCCGAAGCCTAACCCTAACCCTTCCCCGAAGCCTGACCCTCAGCCGTCCCCTAATCCTAACCCGTACGCTGACACTAACCCGCGCCCTCACACGTACGCTCCCCCTAGAGCGTTGTCGTACCCTCACCTGGACCCTAAACCGTCCCCGTCCCCTAACCCTAACCCTAGCCCGAAGCCTAACCCTAACCCTTCCCCGAAGCCTGACCCTCAGCCGTCCCCTAATCCTAACCCGTACGCTGACACTAACCCGCGCCCTCACACGTACGCTCCCCCTAGAGCGTTGTCGTACCCTCACCTGGACCCTAAACCGTCCCCGTCCCCTAACCCTAACCCTAGCCCGAAGCCTAACCCTAACCCTTCCCCGAAGCCTGACCCTCAGCCGTCCCCTAATCCTAACCCGTACGCTGACACTAACCCGCGCCCTCACACGTACGCTCCCCCTAGAGCGTTGTCGTACCCTCACCTGGACCCTAAACCGTCCCCGTCCCCTAACCCTAACCCTAGCCCGAAGCCTAACCCTAACCCTTCCCCGAAGCCTGACCCTCAGCCGTCCCCTAATCCTAACCCGTACGCTGACACTAACCCGCGCCCTCACACGTACGCTCCCCCTAGAGCGTTGTCGTACCCTCACCTGGACCCTAAACCGTCCCCGTCCCCTAACCCTAACCCTAGCCCGAAGCCTAACCCTAACCCTTCCCCGAAGCCTGACCCTCAGCCGTCCCCTAATCCTAACCCGTACGCTGACACTAACCCGCGCCCTCACACGTACGCTCCCCCTAGAGCGTTGTCGTACCCTCACCTGGACCCTAAACCGTCCCCGTCCCCTAACCCTAACCCTAGCCCGAAGCCTAACCCTAACCCTTCCCCGAAGCCTGACCCTCAGCCGTCCCCTAATCCTAACCCGTACGCTGACACTAACCCGCGCCCTCACACGTACGCTCCCCCTAGAGCGTTGTCGTACCCTCACCTGGACCCTAAACCGTCCCCGTCCCCTAACCCTAACCCTAGACCGAACCCTAACCCTAACCCTTCCCCGAAGCCTGACCCTCAGCCGTCCCCTAATCCTAACCCGTACGCTGACACTAACCCACGCCCTCACACGTACGCTCCCCCTAGAGCGTTGTCGTACCCTCACCTGGACCCTAAACCGTCCCCGTCCCCTAACCCTAACCCTAGCCCGAAGCCTAACCCTAACCCTTCCCCGAAGCCTGACCCTCAGCCGTCCCCTAATCCTAACCCGTACGCTGACACTAACCCGCGCCCTCACACGTACGCTCCCCCTAGAGCGTTGTCGTACCCTCACCTGGACCCTAAACCGTCCCCGTCCCCTAACCCTAACCCTAGCCCGAAGCCTAACCCTAACCCTTCCCCGAAGCCTGACTCTCAGCCGTCCCCTAATCCTAACCCGTACGCTGACACTAACCCGCGCCCTCACACGTACGCTCCCCCTAGAGCGTTGTCGTACCCTCACCTGGACCCTAAACCGTCCCCGTCCCCTAACCCTAACCCTAGCCCAAAGCCTAACCCTAAATCTTCCCCGAAGCCTGACCCTCAGCCGTCCCCTAATCCTAACCCGTACGCTGACACTAACCCGCGCCCTCACACGTACGCTCCCCCTAGAGCGTTGTCGTACCCTCACCTGGACCCTAAACCGTCCCCGTCCCCTAACCCTAACCCTAGCCCGAACCCTAACCCTAACCCTTCCCCGAAGCCTGACCCTCAGCCGTCCCCTAATCCTAAACCGTACGCTGACACTAACCCGCGCCCTCGCACGTACGCTCCCCCTAGAGCGTTGTCGTACCCTCACCTGGACCCTAAACCGTCCCCGTCCCCTAACCCTAACCCTAGCCCGAAGCCTAACCCTAACCCTTCCCCGAAGCCTGACCCTCAGCCGTCCCCTAATCCTAACCCGTACGCTGACACTAACCCGCGCCCTCGCACGTACGCTCCCCCTAGAGCGTTGTCGTACCCTCACCTGGACCCTAAACCGTCCCCGTCCCCTAACCCTAACCCTAGCCCGAAGCCTAACCCTAACCCTTCCCCGAAGCCTGACCCTCAGCCGTCCCCTAATCCTAACGCGTACGCTGACACTAACCCGCGCCCTCACACGTACGCTCCCCCTAGAGCGTTGTCGTACCCTCACCTGGACCCTAAACCGTCCCCGTCCCCTAACCCTAACCCTAGCCCGAAGCCTAACCCTAACCCTTCCCCGAAGCCTGACCCTCAGCCGTCCCCTAATCCTAACGCGTACGCTGACACTAACCCGCGCCCTCACACGTACGCTCCCCCTAGAGCGTTGTCGTACCCTCACCTGGACCCTAAACCGTCCCCGTCCCCTAACCCTAACCCTAGCCCGAAGCCTAACCCTAACCCTTCCCCGAAGCCTGACCCTCAGCCGTCCCCTAATCCTAACCCGTACGCTGACACTAACCCGCGCCCTCACACGTACGCTCCCCCTAGAGCGTTGTCGTACCCTCACCTGGACCCTAAACCGTCCCCGTCCCCTAACCCTAACCCTAGCCCGAAGCCTAACCCTAACCCTTCCCCGAAGCCTGACCCTCAGCCGTCCCCTAATCCTAACCCGTACGCTGACACTAACCCGCGCCCTCACACGTACGCTCCCCCTAGAGCGTTGTCGTACCCTCACCTGGACCCTAAACCGTCCCCGTCCCCTAACCCTAACCCTAGCCCGAAGCCTAACCCTAACCCTTCCCCGAAGCCTGACCCTCAGCCGTCCCCTAATCCTAACCCGTACGCTGACACTAACCCGCGCCCTCACACGTACGCTCCCCCTAGAGCGTTGTCGTACCCTCACCTGGAAGCTAAAACGTCCCCGTCCCCTAACCCTAACCCTAGCCCGAAGCCTAACCCTAACCCTTCCCCGAAGCCTGACCCTCAGCCGTCCCCTAATCCTAACCCGTACGCTGACACTAACCCTCGCCCTCACACGTACGCTCCCCCTAGAGCGTTGTCGTACCCTCACCTGGACCCTAAACCGTCCCCGTCCCCTAACCCTAACCCTAGCCCGAAACCTAACCCTAACCCTTCCCCGAAGCCTGACCCTCAGCCGTCCCCTAATCCTAACCCGTACGCTGACACTAACCCGCGCCCTCACACGTACGCTCCCCCTAGAGCGTTGTCGTACCCTCACCTGGACCCTAAACCGTCCCCGTCCCCTAACCCTAACCCTAGCCCGAAGCCTAACCCTAACCCTTCCCCGAAGCCTGACCCTCAGCCGTCCCCTAATCCTAACCCGTACGCTGACACTAACCCGCGCCCTCACACGTACGCTCCCCCTAGAGCGTTGTCGTACCCTCACCTGGACCCTAAACCGTCCCCGTCCCCTAACCCTAACCCTAGCCCGAAGCCTAACCCTAACCCTTCCCCGAAGCCTGACCCTCAGCCGTCCCCTAATCCTAACCCGTACGCTGACACTAACCCGCGCCCTCACACGTACGCTCCCCCTAGAGCGTTGTCGTACCGTCACCTGGACCCTAAACCGTCCCCGTCCCCTAACCCTAACCCTAGCCCGAAGCCTAACCCTAACCCTTCCCCGAAGCCTGACCCTCAGCCGTCCCCTAATCCTAACCCGTACGCTGACACTAACCCGCGCCCTCACACGTACGCTCCCCCTAGAGCGTTGTCGTACCCTCACCTGGACCCTAAACCGTCCCCGTCCCCTAACCCTAACCCTAGCCCGAAGCCTAACCCTAACCCTTCCCCGAAGCCTGACCCTCAGCCGTCCCCTAATCCTAACCCGTACGCTGACACTAACCCGCGCCCTCACACGTACGCTCCCCCTAGAGCGTTGTCGTACCCTCACCTGGACCCTAAACCGTCCCCGTCCCCTAACCCTAACCCTAGCCCGAAGCCTAACCCTAACCCTTCCCCGAAGCCTGACCCTCAGCCGTCCCCTAATCCTAACCCGTACGCTGACACTAACCCGCGCCCTCACACGTACGCTCCCCCTAGAGCGTTGTCGTACCCTCACCTGGACCCTAAACCGTCCCCGTCCCCTAACCCTAACCCTAGCCCGAAGCCAAACCCTAACCCTTCCCCGAAGCCTGACCCTCAGCCGTCCCCTAATCCTAACCCGTACGCTGACACTAACCCGCGCCCTCACACGTACGCTCCCCCTAGAGCGTTGTCGTACCCTCACCTGGACCCTAAACCGTCCCCGTCCCCTAACCCTAACCCTAGCCCGAAGCCTAACCCTAACCCTTCCCCGAAGCCTGACCCTCAGCCGTCCCCTAATCCTAACCCGTACGCTGACACTAACCCGCGCCCTCGCACGTACGCTCCCCCTAGAGCGTTGTCGTACCCTCACCTGGACCCTAAACCGTCCCCGTCCCCTAACCCTAACCCTAGCCCGAAGCCTAACCCTAACCCTTCCCCGAAGCCTGACCCTCAGCCGTCCCCTAATCCTAACCCGTACGCTGACACTAACCCGCGCCCTCGCACGTACGCTCCCCCTAGAGCGTTGTCGTACCCTCACCTGGACCCTAAACCGTCCCCGTCCCCTAACCCTAACCCTAGCCCGAAGCCTAACCCTAACCCTTCCCCAAAGCCTGACCCTCAGCCGTCCCCTAATCCTAACCCGTACGCTGACACTAACCCGCGGCCTCACACGTACGCTCCCCCTAGAGCGTTGTCGTACCCTCACCTGGACCCTAAACCGTCCCCGTCCCCTAACCCTAACCCTAGCCCGAACCCTAACCCTAACCCTTCCCGGAAGCCTGACCCTCAGCCGTCCCCTAATCCTAACCCGTACGCTGACACTAACCCGCGCCCTCACACGTACGCTCCTCCTAGAGCGTTGTCGTACCCTCACCTGGACCCTAAACCGTCCCCGTCCCCTAACCCTAACCCTAGCCCGAACCCTAACCCTAACCCTTCCCCGAAGCCTGACCCTCAGCCGTCCCCTAATCCTAACCCGTACACTGACACTAACCCGCGCCCTCACACGTACGCTCCCCCTAGAGCGTTGTCGTACCCTCACCGGGACCCTAAACCGTCCCCGTCCCCTAACCCTAACCCTAGCCCGAAGCCTAACCCTAACCCTTCCCCGAAGCCTGACCCTCAGCCGTCCCCTAATCCTAACCCGTACGCTGACACTAACCCGCGCCCTCACACGTACGCTCCCCCTAGAGCGTTGTCGTACCCTCACCTGGACCCTAAACCGTCCCCGTCCCCTAACCCTAACCCTAGCCCGAAGCCTAACCCTAACCCTTCCCCGAAGCCTGACCCTCAGCCGTCCCCTAATCCTAACCCGTACGCTGACACTAACCCGCGCCCTCACACGTACGCTCCCCCTAGAGCGTTGTCGTACCCTCACCTGGACCCTAAACCGTCCCCGTCCCCTAACCCTAACCCTAGCCCGAAGCCTAACCCTAACCCTTCCCCGAAGCCTGACCCTCAGCCGTCCCCTAATCCTAACCCGTACGCTGACACTAACCCGCGCCCTCACACGTACGCTCCCCCTAGAGCGTTGTCGTACCCTCACCTGGACCCTAAACCGTCCCCGTCCCCTAACCCTAACCCTAGCCCGAAGCCTAACCCTAACCCTTCCCCGAAGCCTGACCCTCAGCCGTCCCCTAATCCTAACCCGTACGCTGACACTAACCCGCGCCCTCACACGTACGCTCCCCCTAGAGCGTTGTCGTACCGTCACCTGGACCCTAAACCGTCCCCGTCCCCTAACCCTAACCCTAGCCCGAAGCCTAACCCTAACCCTTCCCCGAAGCCTGACCCTCAGCCGTCCCCTAATCCTAACCCGTACGCTGACACTAACCCGCGCCCTCACACGTACGCTCCCCCTAGAGCGTTGTCGTACCCTCACCTGGACCCTAAACCGTCCCCGTCCCCTAACCCTAACCCTAGCCCGAAGCCTAACCCTAACCCTTCCCCGAAGCCTGACCCTCAGCCGTCCCCTAATCCTAACCCGTACGCTGACACTAACCCGCGCCCTCACACGTACGCTCCCCCTAGAGCGTTGTCGTACCCTCACCTGGACCCTAAACCGTCCCCGTCCCCTAACCCTAACCCTAGCCCGAAGCCTAACCCTAACCCTTCCCCGAAGCCTGACCCTCAGCCGTCCCCTAATCCTAACCCGTACGCTGACACTAACCCGCGCCCTCACACGTACGCTCCCCCTAGAGCGTTGTCGTACCCTCACCTGGACCCTAAACCGTCCCCGTCCCCTAACCCTAACCCTAGCCCGAAGCCAAACCCTAACCCTTCCCCGAAGCCTGACCCTCAGCCGTCCCCTAATCCTAACCCGTACGCTGACACTAACCCGCGCCCTCACACGTACGCTCCCCCTAGAGCGTTGTCGTACCCTCACCTGGACCCTAAACCGTCCCCGTCCCCTAACCCTAACCCTAGCCCGAAGCCTAACCCTAACCCTTCCCCGAAGCCTGACCCTCAGCCGTCCCCTAATCCTAACCCGTACGCTGACACTAACCCGCGCCCTCGCACGTACGCTCCCCCTAGAGCGTTGTCGTACCCTCACCTGGACCCTAAACCGTCCCCGTCCCCTAACCCTAACCCTAGCCCGAAGCCTAACCCTAACCCTTCCCCGAAGCCTGACCCTCAGCCGTCCCCTAATCCTAACCCGTACGCTGACACTAACCCGCGCCCTCGCACGTACGCTCCCCCTAGAGCGTTGTCGTACCCTCACCTGGACCCTAAACCGTCCCCGTCCCCTAACCCTAACCCTAGCCCGAAGCCTAACCCTAACCCTTCCCCAAAGCCTGACCCTCAGCCGTCCCCTAATCCTAACCCGTACGCTGACACTAACCCGCGGCCTCACACGTACGCTCCCCCTAGAGCGTTGTCGTACCCTCACCTGGACCCTAAACCGTCCCCGTCCCCTAACCCTAACCCTAGCCCGAACCCTAACCCTAACCCTTCCCGGAAGCCTGACCCTCAGCCGTCCCCTAATCCTAACCCGTACGCTGACACTAACCCGCGCCCTCACACGTACGCTCCTCCTAGAGCGTTGTCGTACCCTCACCTGGACCCTAAACCGTCCCCGTCCCCTAACCCTAACCCTAGCCCGAACCCTAACCCTAACCCTTCCCCGAAGCCTGACCCTCAGCCGTCCCCTAATCCTAACCCGTACACTGACACTAACCCGCGCCCTCACACGTACGCTCCCCCTAGAGCGTTGTCGTACCCTCACCGGGACCCTAAACCGTCCCCATCCCCTAACCCTAACCCTAGCCCGAAGCCTAACCCTAACCCTTCCCCGAAGCCTGACCCTCAGCCGTCCCCTAATCCTAACCCGTACGCTGACACTAACCCGCGCCCTCACACGTACGCTCCCCCTAGAGCGTTGTCGTACCCTCACCTGGACCCTAAACCGTCCCCGTCCCCTAACCCTAACCCTAGCCCGAAGCCTAACCCTAACCCTTCCCCGAAGCCTGACCCTCAGCCGTCCCCTAATCCTAACCCGTACGCTGACACTAACCCGCGCCCTCACACGTACGCTCCCCCTAGAGCGTTGTCGTACCCTCACCTGGACCCTAAACCGTCCCCGTCCCCTAACCCTAACCCTAGCCCGAAGCCTAACCCTAACCCTTCCCCGAAGCCTGACCCTCAGCCGTCCCCTAATCCTAACCCGTACGCTGACACTAACCCGCGCCCTCACACGTACGCTCCCCCTAGAGCGTTGTCGTACCCTCACCTGGACCCTAAACCGTCCCCGTCCCCTAACCCTAACCCTAGCCCGAAGCCTAACCCTAACCCTTCCCCGAAGCCTGACCCTCAGCCGTCCCCTAATCCTAACCCGTACGCTGACACTAACCCGCGCCCTCACACGTACGCTCCCCCTAGAGCGTTGTCGTACCCTCACCTGGACCCTAAACCGTCCCCGTCCCCTAACCCTAACCCTAGCCCGAAGCCTAACCCTAACCCTTCCCCGAAGCCTGACCCTCAGCCGTCCCCTAATCCTAACCCGTACGCTGACACTAACCCGCGCCCTCACACGTACGCTCCCCCTAGAGCGTTGTCGTACCCTCACCTGGACCCTAAACCGTCCCCGTCCCCTAACCCTAACCCTAGCCCGAAGCCTAACCCTAACCCTTCCCCGAAGCCTGACCCTCAGCCGTCCCCTAATCCTAACCCGTACGCTGACACTAACCCGCGCCCTCACACGTACGCTCCCCCTAGAGCGTTGTCGTACCCTCACCTGGACCCTAAACCGTCCCCGTCCCCTAACCCTAACCCTAGACCGAACCCTAACCCTAACCCTTCCCCGAAGCCTGACCCTCAGCCGTCCCCTAATCCTAACCCGTACGCTGACACTAACCCACGCCCTCACACGTACGCTCCCCCTAGAGCGTTGTCGTACCCTCACCTGGACCCTAAACCGTCCCCGTCCCCTAACCCTAACCCTAGCCCGAAGCCTAACCCTAACCCTTCCCCGAAGCCTGACCCTCAGCCGTCCCCTAATCCTAACCCGTACGCTGACACTAACCCGCGCCCTCACACGTACGCTCCCCCTAGAGCGTTGTCGTACCCTCACCTGGACCCTAAACCGTCCCCGTCCCCTAACCCTAACCCTAGCCCGAAGCCTAACCCTAACCCTTCCCCGAAGCCTGACTCTCAGCCGTCCCCTAATCCTAACCCGTACGCTGACACTAACCCGCGCCCTCACACGTACGCTCCCCCTAGAGCGTTGTCGTACCCTCACCTGGACCCTAAACCGTCCCCGTCCCCTAACCCTAACCCTAGCCCAAAGCCTAACCCTAAATCTTCCCCGAAGCCTGACCCTCAGCCGTCCCCTAATCCTAACCCGTACGCTGACACTAACCCGCGCCCTCACACGTACGCTCCCCCTAGAGCGTTGTCGTACCCTCACCTGGACCCTAAACCGTCCCCGTCCCCTAACCCTAACCCTAGCCCGAACCCTAACCCTAACCCTTCCCCGAAGCCTGACCCTCAGCCGTCCCCTAATCCTAAACCGTACGCTGACACTAACCCGCGCCCTCGCACGTACGCTCCCCCTAGAGCGTTGTCGTACCCTCACCTGGACCCTAAACCGTCCCCGTCCCCTAACCCTAACCCTAGCCCGAAGCCTAACCCTAACCCTTCCCCGAAGCCTGACCCTCAGCCGTCCCCTAATCCTAACCCGTACGCTGACACTAACCCGCGCCCTCGCACGTACGCTCCCCCTAGAGCGTTGTCGTACCCTCACCTGGACCCTAAACCGTCCCCGTCCCCTAACCCTAACCCTAGCCCGAAGCCTAACCCTAACCCTTCCCCGAAGCCTGACCCTCAGCCGTCCCCTAATCCTAACCCGTACGCTGACACTAACCCGCGCCCTCACACGTACGCTCCCCCTAGAGCGTTGTCGTACCCTCACCTGGACCCTAAACCGTCCCCGTCCCCTAACCCTAACCCTAGCCCGAATCCTAACCCTAACCCTTCCCCGAAGCCTGACCCTCAGCCGTCCCCTAATCCTAACCCGTACGCTGACACTAACCCACGCCCTCACACGTACGCTCCCCCTAGAGCGTTGTCGTACCCTCACCTGGACCCTAAACCGTCCCCGTCCCCTAACCCTAACCCTAGCCCGAAGCCTAACCCTAACCCTTCCCCGAAGCCTGACCCTCAGCCGTCCCCTAATCCTAACCCGTACGCTGACACTAACCCGCGCCCTCACACGTACGCTCCCCCTAGAGCGTTGTCGTACCCTCACCTGGACCCTAAACCGTCCCCGTCCCCTAACCCTAACCCTAGCCCGAAGCCTAACCCTAACCCTTCCCCGAAGCCTGACCCTCAGCCGTCCCCTAATCCTAACCCGTACGCTGACACTAACCCACGCCCTCACACGTACGCTCCCCCTAGAGCGTTGTCGTACCCTCACCTGGACCCTAAACCGTCCCCGTCCCCTAACCCTAACCCTAGCCCGAACCCTAACCCTAACCCTTCCCGGAAGCCTGACCCTCAGCCGTCCCCTAATCCTAACCCGTACGCTGACACTAACCCGCGCCCTCACACGTACGCTCCCCCTAGAGCGTTGTCGTACCCTCACCTGGACCCTAAACCGTTCCCGTCCCCTAACCCTAACCCTAGCCCGAACCCTAACCCTAACCCTTCCCCGAAGCCTGACCCTCAGCCTTCCCCTAATCCTAACCCGTACACTGACACTAACCCGCGCCCTCACACGTACGCTCCCCCTAGAGCGTTGTCGTACCCTCACCTGGACCCTAAACCGTCCCCATCCCCTAACCCTAACCCTAGCCCGAAGCCTAAACCTAACCCTTCCCCGAAGCCTGACCCTCAGCCGTCCCCTAATCCTAACCCGTACGCTGACACTAACCCGCGCCCTCACACGTACGCTCCCCCTAGAGCGTTGTCGTACCCTCACCTGGACCCTAAACCGTCCCCGTCCCCTAACCCTAACCCTAGCCCGAACCCTAACCCTAACCCTTCCCCGAAGCCTGACCCTCAGCCGTCCCCTAATCCTAACCCGTACGCTGACACTAACCCGCGCCCTCACACGTACGCTCCCCCTAGAGCGTTGTCGTACCCTCACCTGGACCCTAATCCGTCCCCGTCCCCTAACCCTAACCCTAGCCCGAACCCTAACCCTAACCCTTCCTCGAAGCCTGACCCTCAGCCGTCCCCTAATCCTAACCCGTACGCTGACACTAACCCGCGCCCTCACACGTGCGCTCCCCCTAGAGCGTTGTCGTACCCTCACCTGGACCCTAAACCGTCCCCGTCCCCTAACCCTAACCCTAGCCCGAACCCTAACACTAACCCTTCCCCGAAGCCTGACCCTCAGCCGTCCCCTAATCCTAACCCGTACGCTGACACTAACCCGCGCCCTCACACGTGCGCTCCCCCTAGAGCGTTGTCGTACCCTCACCTGGACCCTAAACCATCCCCGTCCCCTAACCCTAACCCTAGCCCGAAGCCTAACCCTAACCCTTCCCCGAAGCCTGACCCTCAGCCGTCCCCTAATCCTAACCCGTACGCTGACACTAACCCGCGCCCTCACACGTACGCTCCCCCTAGAGCGTTGTCGTACCCTCACCTGGACCCTAAACCGTCCCCGTCCCCTAACCCTAACCCTAGCCCGAACCCTAACCCTAACCCTTCCCCGAAGCCTGACCCTCAGCCGTTCCCTAATCCTAACCCGTACGCTGACACTAACCCGCGCCCTCACACGTACGCTCCCCCTAGAGCGTTGTCGTACCCTCACCTGGACCCTAAACCGTCCCCGTCCCCTAACCCTAACCCTAGCCCGAAGCCTAACCCTAACCCTTCCCCGAAGCCTGACCCTCAGCCGTCCCCCAATCCTAACCCGTACGCTGACACTAACCCGCGCCCTCACACGTACGCTCCCCCTAGAGCGTTGTCGTACCCTCACCTGGACCCTAAACCGTCCCCGTCCCCTAACCCTAACCCTAGCCCGAAGCCTAACCCTAACCCTTCCCCGAAGCCTGACCCTCAGCCGTCCCCTAATCCTAACCCGTACGCTGACACTAACCCGCGCCCTCACACGTACGCTCCCCCTAGAGCGTTGTCGTACCCTCACCTGGACCCTAAACCGTCCCCGTCCCCTAACCCTAACCCTAGCCCGAAGCCTAACCCTAACCCTTCCCCGAAGCCTGACCCTCAGCCGTCCCCTAATCCTAACCCGTACGCTGACACTAACCCACGCCGTCACACGTACGCTCCCCCTAGAGCGTTGTCGTACCCTCACCTGGACCCTAAACCGTCCCCGTCCCCTAACCCTAACCCTAGCCCGAAGCCTAACCCTAACCCTTCCCCGAAGCCTGACCCTCAGCCGTCCCCTAATCCTAACCCGTACGCTGACACTAACCCACGCCCTCACACGTACGCTCCCCCTAGAGCGTTGTCGTACCCTCACCTGGACCCTAAACCGTCCCCGTCCCCTAACCCTAACCCTAGCCCGAAGCCTAACCCTAACCCTTCCCCGAAGCCTGACCCTCAGCCGTCCCCTAATCCTAACCCGTACGCTGACACTAACCCGCGCCCTCACACGTACGCTCCCCCTAGAGCGTTGTCGTACCCTCACCTGGACCCTAAACCGTCCCCGTCCCCTAACCCTAACCCTAGCCCGAAGCCTAACCCTAACCCTTCCCCGAAGCCTGACCCTCAGCCGTCCCCTAATCCTAACCCGTACGCTGACACTAACCCGCGCCCTCACACGTACGCTCCCCCTAGAGCGTTGTCGTACCCTCACCTGGACCCTAAACCGTCCCCGTCCCCTAACCCTAACCCTAGCCCGAAGCCTAACCCTAACCCTTCCCCGAAGCCTGACCCTCAGCCGTCCCCTAATCCTAACCCGTACGCTGACACTAACCCGCGCCCTCGCACGTACGCTCCCCCTAGAGCGTTGTCGTACCCTCACCTGGACCCTAAACCGTCCCCGTCCCCTAACCCTAACCCTAGCCCGAAGCCTAACCCTAACCCTTCCCCGAAGCCTGACCCTCAGCCGTCCCCTAATCCTAACCCGTACGCTGACACTAACCCGCGCCCTCGCACGTACGCTCCCCCTAGAGTGTTGTCGTACCCTCACCTGGACCCTAAACCGTCCCCGTCCCCTAACCCTAACCCTAGCCCGAAGCCTAACCCTAACCCTTCCCCGAAGCCTGACCCTCAGCCGTCCCCTAATCCTAACCCGTACGCTGACACTAACCCGCGCCCTCACACGTACGCTCCCCCTAGAGCGTTGTCGTACCCTCACCTGGACCCTAAACCGTCCCCATCCCCTAACCCTAACCCTAGCCCGAAGCCTAACCCTAACCCTTCCCCGAAGCCTGACCCTCAGCCGTCCCCTAATCCTAACCCGTACGCTGACACTAACCCGCGCCCTCACACGTACGCTCCCCCTAGAGCGTTGTCGTACCCTCACCTGGACCCTAAACCGTCCCCGTCCCCTAACCCTAACCCTAGCCCGAAGCCTAACCCTAACCCTTCCCCGAAGCCTGACCCTCAGCCGTCCCCTAATCCTAACGCGTACGCTGACACTAACCCGCGCCCTCACACGTACGCTCCCCCTAGAGCGTTGTCGTACCCTCACCTGGACCCTAAACCGTCCCCGTCCCCTAACCCTAACCCTAGCCCGAAGCCTAACCCTAACCCTTCCCCGAAGCCTGACCCTCAGCCGTCCCCTAATCCTAACCCGTACGCTGACACTAACCCGCGCCCTCACACGTACGCTCCCCCTAGAGCGTTGTCGTACCCTCACCTGGACCCTAAACCGTCCCCGTCCCCTAACCCTAACCCTAGCCCGAAGCCTAACCCTAACCCTTCCCCGAAGCCTGACCCTCAGCCGTCCCCTAATCCTAACCCGTACGCTGACACTAACCCGCGCCCTCACACGTACGCTCCCCCTAGAGCGTTGTCGTACCCTCACCTGGACCCTAAACCGTCCCCGTCCCCTAACCCTAACCCTAGCCCGAAGCCTAACCCTAACCCTTCCCCGAAGCCTGACCCTCAGCCGTCCCCTAATCCTAACCCGTACGCTGACACTAACCCGCGCCCTCACACGTACGCTCCCCCTAGAGCGTTGTCGTACCCTCACCTGGAAGCTAAAACGTCCCCGTCCCCTAACCCTAACCCTAGCCCGAAGCCTAACCCTAACCCTTCCCCGAAGCCTGACCCTCAGCCGTCCCCTAATCCTAACCCGTACGCTGACACTAACCCTCGCCCTCACACGTACGCTCCCCCTAGAGCGTTGTCGTACCCTCACCTGGACCCTAAACCGTCCCCGTCCCCTAACCCTAACCCTAGCCCGAACCCTAACCCTAACCCTTCCCCGAAGCCTGACCCTCAGCCGTCCCCTAATCCTAACCCGTACGCTGACACTAACCCGCGCCCTCACACGTACGCTCCCCCTAGAGCGTTGTCGTACCCTCACCTGGACCCTAAACCGTCCCCGTCCCCTAACCCTAACCCTAGCCCGAAGCCTAACCCTAACCCTTCCCCGAAGCCTGACCCTCAGCCGTCCCCTAATCCTAACCCGTACGCTGACACTAACCCGCGCCCTCACACGTACGCTCCCCCTAGAGCGTTGTCGTACCCTCACCTGGACCCTAAACCGTCCCCGTCCCCTAACCCTAACCCTAGCCCGAAGCCTAACCCTAACCCTTCCCCGAAGCCTGACCCTCAGCCGTCCCCTAATCCTAACCCGTACGCTGACACTAACCCGCGCCCTCACACGTACGCTCCCCCTAGAGCGTTGTCGTACCGTCACCTGGACCCTAAACCGTCCCCGTCCCCTAACCCTAACCCTAGCCCGAAGCCTAACCCTAACCCTTCCCCGAAGCCTGACCCTCAGCCGTCCCCTAATCCTAACCCGTACGCTGACACTAACCCGCGCCCTCACACGTACGCTCCCCCTAGAGCGTTGTCGTACCCTCACCTGGACCCTAAACCGTCCCCGTCCCCTAACCCTAACCCTAGCCCGAAGCCTAACCCTAACCCTTCCCCGAAGCCTGACCCTCAGCCGTCCCCTAATCCTAACCCGTACGCTGACACTAACCCGCGCCCTCACACGTACGCTCCCCCTAGAGCGTTGTCGTACCCTCACCTGGACCCTAAACCGTCCCCGTCCCCTAACCCTAACCCTAGCCCGAAGCCTAACCCTAACCCTTCCCCGAAGCCTGACCCTCAGCCGTCCCCTAATCCTAACCCGTACGCTGACACTAACCCGCGCCCTCACACGTACGCTCCCCCTAGAGCGTTGTCGTACCCTCACCTGGACCCTAAACCGTCCCCGTCCCCTAACCCTAACCCTAGCCCGAAGCCAAACCCTAACCCTTCCCCGAAGCCTGACCCTCAGCCGTCCCCTAATCCTAACCCGTACGCTGACACTAACCCGCGCCCTCACACGTACGCTCCCCCTAGAGCGTTGTCGTACCCTCACCTGGACCCTAAACCGTCCCCGTCCCCTAACCCTAACCCTAGCCCGAAGCCTAACCCTAACCCTTCCCCGAAGCCTGACCCTCAGCCGTCCCCTAATCCTAACCCGTACGCTGACACTAACCCGCGCCCTCGCACGTACGCTCCCCCTAGAGCGTTGTCGTACCCTCACCTGGACCCTAAACCGTCCCCGTCCCCTAACCCTAACCCTAGCCCGAAGCCTAACCCTAACCCTTCCCCGAAGCCTGACCCTCAGCCGTCCCCTAATCCTAACCCGTACGCTGACACTAACCCGCGCCCTCGCACGTACGCTCCCCCTAGAGCGTTGTCGTACCCTCACCTGGACCCTAAACCGTCCCCGTCCCCTAACCCTAACCCTAGCCCGAAGCCTAACCCTAACCCTTCCCCAAAGCCTGACCCTCAGCCGTCCCCTAATCCTAACCCGTACGCTGACACTAACCCGCGGCCTCACACGTACGCTCCCCCTAGAGCGTTGTCGTACCCTCACCTGGACCCTAAACCGTCCCCGTCCCCTAACCCTAACCCTAGCCCGAACCCTAACCCTAACCCTTCCCGGAAGCCTGACCCTCAGCCGTCCCCTAATCCTAACCCGTACGCTGACACTAACCCGCGCCCTCACACGTACGCTCCTCCTAGAGCGTTGTCGTACCCTCACCTGGACCCTAAACCGTCCCCGTCCCCTAACCCTAACCCTAGCCCGAACCCTAACCCTAACCCTTCCCCGAAGCCTGACCCTCAGCCGTCCCCTAATCCTAACCCGTACACTGACACTAACCCGCGCCCTCACACGTACGCTCCCCCTAGAGCGTTGTCGTACCCTCACCGGGACCCTAAACCGTCCCCATCCCCTAACCCTAACCCTAGCCCGAAGCCTAACCCTAACCCTTCCCCGAAGCCTGACCCTCAGCCGTCCCCTAATCCTAACCCGTACGCTGACACTAACCCGCGCCCTCACACGTACGCTCCCCCTAGAGCGTTGTCGTACCCTCACCTGGACCCTAAACCGTCCCCGTCCCCTAACCCTAACCCTAGCCCGAAGCCTAACCCTAACCCTTCCCCGAAGCCTGACCCTCAGCCGTCCCCTAATCCTAACCCGTACGCTGACACTAACCCGCGCCCTCACACGTACGCTCCCCCTAGAGCGTTGTCGTACCCTCACCTGGACCCTAAACCGTCCCCGTCCCCTAACCCTAACCCTAGCCCGAAGCCTAACCCTAACCCTTCCCCGAAGCCTGACCCTCAGCCGTCCCCTAATCCTAACCCGTACGCTGACACTAACCCGCGCCCTCACACGTACGCTCCCCCTAGAGCGTTGTCGTACCCTCACCTGGACCCTAAACCGTCCCCGTCCCCTAACCCTAACCCTAGCCCGAAGCCTAACCCTAACCCTTCCCCGAAGCCTGACCCTCAGCCGTCCCCTAATCCTAACCCGTACGCTGACACTAACCCGCGCCCTCACACGTACGCTCCCCCTAGAGCGTTGTCGTACCGTCACCTGGACCCTAAACCGTCCCCGTCCCCTAACCCTAACCCTAGCCCGAAGCCTAACCCTAACCCTTCCCCGAAGCCTGACCCTCAGCCGTCCCCTAATCCTAACCCGTACGCTGACACTAACCCGCGCCCTCACACGTACGCTCCCCCTAGAGCGTTGTCGTACCCTCACCTGGACCCTAAACCGTCCCCGTCCCCTAACCCTAACCCTAGCCCGAAGCCTAACCCTAACCCTTCCCCGAAGCCTGACCCTCAGCCGTCCCCTAATCCTAACCCGTACGCTGACACTAACCCGCGCCCTCACACGTACGCTCCCCCTAGAGCGTTGTCGTACCCTCACCTGGACCCTAAACCGTCCCCGTCCCCTAACCCTAACCCTAGCCCGAAGCCTAACCCTAACCCTTCCCCGAAGCCTGACCCTCAGCCGTCCCCTAATCCTAACCCGTACGCTGACACTAACCCGCGCCCTCACACGTACGCTCCCCCTAGAGCGTTGTCGTACCCTCACCTGGACCCTAAACCGTCCCCGTCCCCTAACCCTAACCCTAGCCCGAAGCCAAACCCTAACCCTTCCCCGAAGCCTGACCCTCAGCCGTCCCCTAATCCTAACCCGTACGCTGACACTAACCCGCGCCCTCACACGTACGCTCCCCCTAGAGCGTTGTCGTACCCTCACCTGGACCCTAAACCGTCCCCGTCCCCTAACCCTAACCCTAGCCCGAAGCCTAACCCTAACCCTTCCCCGAAGCCTGACCCTCAGCCGTCCCCTAATCCTAACCCGTACGCTGACACTAACCCGCGCCCTCGCACGTACGCTCCCCCTAGAGCGTTGTCGTACCCTCACCTGGACCCTAAACCGTCCCCGTCCCCTAACCCTAACCCTAGCCCGAAGCCTAACCCTAACCCTTCCCCGAAGCCTGACCCTCAGCCGTCCCCTAATCCTAACCCGTACGCTGACACTAACCCGCGCCCTCGCACGTACGCTCCCCCTAGAGCGTTGTCGTACCCTCACCTGGACCCTAAACCGTCCCCGTCCCCTAACCCTAACCCTAGCCCGAAGCCTAACCCTAACCCTTCCCCAAAGCCTGACCCTCAGCCGTCCCCTAATCCTAACCCGTACGCTGACACTAACCCGCGGCCTCACACGTACGCTCCCCCTAGAGCGTTGTCGTACCCTCACCTGGACCCTAAACCGTCCCCGTCCCCTAACCCTAACCCTAGCCCGAACCCTAACCCTAACCCTTCCCGGAAGCCTGACCCTCAGCCGTCCCCTAATCCTAACCCGTACGCTGACACTAACCCGCGCCCTCACACGTACGCTCCTCCTAGAGCGTTGTCGTACCCTCACCTGGACCCTAAACCGTCCCCGTCCCCTAACCCTAACCCTAGCCCGAACCCTAACCCTAACCCTTCCCCGAAGCCTGACCCTCAGCCGTCCCCTAATCCTAACCCGTACACTGACACTAACCCGCGCCCTCACACGTACGCTCCCCCTAGAGCGTTGTCGTACCCTCACCGGGACCCTAAACCGTCCCCATCCCCTAACCCTAACCCTAGCCCGAAGCCTAACCCTAACCCTTCCCCGAAGCCTGACCCTCAGCCGTCCCCTAATCCTAACCCGTACGCTGACACTAACCCGCGCCCTCACACGTACGCTCCCCCTAGAGCGTTGTCGTACCCTCACCTGGACCCTAAACCGTCCCCGTCCCCTAACCCTAACCCTAGCCCGAAGCCTAACCCTAACCCTTCCCCGAAGCCTGACCCTCAGCCGTCCCCTAATCCTAACCCGTACGCTGACACTAACCCGCGCCCTCACACGTACGCTCCCCCTAGAGCGTTGTCGTACCCTCACCTGGACCCTAAACCGTCCCCGTCCCCTAACCCTAACCCTAGCCCGAAGCCTAACCCTAACCCTTCCCCGAAGCCTGACCCTCAGCCGTCCCCTAATCCTAACCCGTACGCTGACACTAACCCGCGCCCTCACACGTACGCTCCCCCTAGAGCGTTGTCGTACCCTCACCTGGACCCTAAACCGTCCCCGTCCCCTAACCCTAACCCTAGCCCGAAGCCTAACCCTAACCCTTCCCCGAAGCCTGACCCTCAGCCGTCCCCTAATCCTAACCCGTACGCTGACACTAACCCGCGCCCTCACACGTACGCTCCCCCTAGAGCGTTGTCGTACCCTCACCTGGACCCTAAACCGTCCCCGTCCCCTAACCCTAACCCTAGCCCGAAGCCTAACCCTAACCCTTCCCCGAAGCCTGACCCTCAGCCGTCCCCTAATCCTAACCCGTACGCTGACACTAACCCGCGCCCTCACACGTACGCTCCCCCTAGAGCGTTGTCGTACCCTCACCTGGACCCTAAACCGTCCCCGTCCCCTAACCCTAACCCTAGCCCGAAGCCTAACCCTAACCCTTCCCCGAAGCCTGACCCTCAGCCGTCCCCTAATCCTAACCCGTACGCTGACACTAACCCGCGCCCTCACACGTACGCTCCCCCTAGAGCGTTGTCGTACCCTCACCTGGACCCTAAACCGTCCCCGTCCCCTAACCCTAACCCTAGACCGAACCCTAACCCTAACCCTTCCCCGAAGCCTGACCCTCAGCCGTCCCCTAATCCTAACCCGTACGCTGACACTAACCCGCGCCCTCACACGTACGCTCCCCCTAGAGCGTTGTCGTACCCTCACCTGGACCCTAAACCGTCCCCGTCCCCTAACCCTAACCCTAGCCCGAAGCCTAACCCTAACCCTTCCCCGAAGCCTGACCCTCAGCCGTCCCCTAATCCTAACCCGTACGCTGACACTAACCCGCGCCCTCACACGTACGCTCCCCCTAGAGCGTTGTCGTACCCTCACCTGGACCCTAAACCGTCCCCGTCCCCTAACCCTAACCCTAGCCCGAAGCCTAACCCTAACCCTTCCCCGAAGCCTGACTCTCAGCCGTCCCCTAATCCTAACCCGTACGCTGACACTAACCCGCGCCCTCACACGTACGCTCCCCCTAGAGCGTTGTCGTACCCTCACCTGGACCCTAAACCGTCCCCGTCCCCTAACCCTAACCCTAGCCCAAAGCCTAACCCTAAATCTTCCCCGAAGCCTGACCCTCAGCCGTCCCCTAATCCTAACCCGTACGCTGACACTAACCCGTGCCCTCACACGTACGCTCCCCCTAGAGCGTTGTCGTACCCTCACCTGGACCCTAAACCGTCCCCGTCCCCTAACCCTAACCCTAGCCCGAACCCTAACCCTAACCCTTCCCCGAAGCCTGACCCTCAGCCGTCCCCTAATCCTAAACCGTACGCTGACACTAACCCGCGCCCTCGCACGTACGCTCCCCCTAGAGCGTTGTCGTACCCTCACCTGGACCCTAAACCGTCCCCGTCCCCTAACCCTAACCCTAGCCCGAAGCCTAACCCTAACCCTTCCCCGAAGCCTGACCCTCAGCCGTCCCCTAATCCTAACCCGTACGCTGACACTAACCCGCGCCCTCGCACGTACGCTCCCCCTAGAGCGTTGTCGTACCCTCACCTGGACCCTAAACCGTCCCCGTCCCCTAACCCTAACCCTAGCCCGAAGCCTAACCCTAACCCTTCCCCGAAGCCTGACCCTCAGCCGTCCCCTAATCCTAACCCGTACGCTGACACTAACCCGCGCCCTCACACGTACGCTCCCCCTAGAGCGTTGTCGTACCCTCACCTGGACCCTAAACCGTCCCCGTCCCCTAACCCTAACCCTAGCCCGAAGCCTAACCCTAACCCTTCCCCGAAGCCTGACCCTCAGCCGTCCCCTAATCCTAACCCGTACGCTGACACTAACCCGCGCCCTCACACGTACGCTCCCCCTAGAGCGTTGTCGTACCCTCACCTGGACCCTAAACCGTCCCCGTCCCCTAACCCTAACCCTAGCCCGAAGCCTAACCCTAACCCTTCCCCGAAGCCTGACCCTCAGCCGTCCCCTAATCCTAACCCGTACGCTGACACTAACCCGCGCCCTCACACGTACGCTCCCCCTAGAGCGTTGTCGTACCCTCACCTGGACCCTAAACCGTCCCCGTCCCCTAACCCTAACCCTAGACCGAACCCTAACCCTAACCCTTCCCCGAAGCCTGACCCTCAGCCGTCCCCTAATCCTAACCCGTACGCTGACACTAACCCGCGCCCTCACACGTACGCTCCCCCTAGAGCGTTGTCGTACCCTCACCTGGACCCTAAACCGTCCCCGTCCCCTAACCCTAACCCTAGCCCGAAGCCTAACCCTAACCCTTCCCCGAAGCCTGACCCTCAGCCGTCCCCTAATCCTAACCCGTACGCTGACACTAACCCGCGCCCTCACACGTACGCTCCCCCTAGAGCGTTGTCGTACCCTCACCTGGACCCTAAACCGTCCCCGTCCCCTAACCCTAACCCTAGCCCGAAGCCTAACCCTAACCCTTCCCCGAAGCCTGACTCTCAGCCGTCCCCTAATCCTAACCCGTACGCTGACACTAACCCGCGCCCTCACACGTACGCTCCCCCTAGAGCGTTGTCGTACCCTCACCTGGACCCTAAACCGTCCCCGTCCCCTAACCCTAACCCTAGCCCAAAGCCTAACCCTAAATCTTCCCCGAAGCCTGACCCTCAGCCGTCCCCTAATCCTAACCCGTACGCTGACACTAACCCGTGCCCTCACACGTACGCTCCCCCTAGAGCGTTGTCGTACCCTCACCTGGACCCTAAACCGTCCCCGTCCCCTAACCCTAACCCTAGCCCGAACCCTAACCCTAACCCTTCCCCGAAGCCTGACCCTCAGCCGTCCCCTAATCCTAAACCGTACGCTGACACTAACCCGCGCCCTCGCACGTACGCTCCCCCTAGAGCGTTGTCGTACCCTCACCTGGACCCTAAACCGTCCCCGTCCCCTAACCCTAACCCTAGCCCGAAGCCTAACCCTAACCCTTCCCCGAAGCCTGACCCTCAGCCGTCCCCTAATCCTAACCCGTACGCTGACACTAACCCGCGCCCTCGCACGTACGCTCCCCCTAGAGCGTTGTCGTACCCTCACCTGGACCCTAAACCGTCCCCGTCCCCTAACCCTAACCCTAGCCCGAAGCCTAACCCTAACCCTTCCCCGAAGCCTGACCCTCAGCCGTCCCCTAATCCTAACCCGTACGCTGACACTAACCCGCGCCCTCACACGTACGCTCCCCCTAGAGCGTTGTCGTACCCTCACCTGGACCCTAAACCGTCCCCGTCCCCTAACCCTAACCCTAGCCCGAATCCTAACCCTAACCCTTCCCCGAAGCCTGACCCTCAGCCGTCCCCTAATCCTAACCCGTACGCTGACACTAACCCACGCCCTCACACGTACGCTCCCCCTAGAGCGTTGTCGTACCCTCACCTGGACCCTAAACCGTCCCCGTCCCCTAACCCTAACCCTAGCCCGAAGCCTAACCCTAACCCTTCCCCGAAGCCTGACCCTCAGCCGTCCCCTAATCCTAACCCGTACGCTGACACTAACCCGCGCCCTCACACGTACGCTCCCCCTAGAGCGTTGTCGTACCCTCACCTGGACCCTAAACCGTCCCCGTCCCCTAACCCTAACCCTAGCCCGAAGCCTAACCCTAACCCTTCCCCGAAGCCTGACCCTCAGCCGTCCCCTAATCCTAACCCGTACGCTGACACTAACCCACGCCCTCACACGTACGCTCCCCCTAGAGCGTTGTCATACCCTCACCTGGACCCTAAACCGTCCCCGTCCCCTAACCCTAACCCTAGCCCGAACCCTAACCCTAACCCTTCCCGGAAGCCTGACCCTCAGCCGTCCCCTAATCCTAACCCGTACGCTGACACTAACCCGCGCCCTCACACGTACGCTCCCCCTAGAGCGTTGTCGTACCCTCACCTGGACCCTAAACCGTTCCCGTCCCCTAACCCTAACCCTAGCCCGAACCCTAACCCTAACCCTTCCCCGAAGCCTGACCCTCAGCCTTCCCCTAATCCTAACCCGTACACTGACACTAACCCGCGCCCTCACACGTACGCTCCCCCTAGAGCGTTGTCGTACCCTCACCTGGACCCTAAACCGTCCCCATCCCCTAACCCTAACCCTAGCCCGAAGCCTAAACCTAACCCTTCCCCGAAGCCTGACCCTCAGCCGTCCCCTAATCCTAACCCGTACGCTGACACTAACCCGCGCCCTCACACGTACGCTCCCCCTAGAGCGTTGTCGTACCCTCACCTGGACCCTAAACCGTCCCCGTCCCCTAACCCTAACCCTAGCCCGAACCCTAACCCTAACCCTTCCCCGAAGCCTGACCCTCAGCCGTCCCCTAATCCTAACCCGTACGCTGACACTAACCCGCGCCCTCACACGTACGCTCCCCCTAGAGCGTTGTCGTACCCTCACCTGGACCCTAATCCGTCCCCGTCCCCTAACCCTAACCCTAGCCCGAACCCTAACCCTAACCCTTCCTCGAAGCCTGACCCTCAGCCGTCCCCTAATCCTAACCCGTACGCTGACACTAACCCGCGCCCTCACACGTGCGCTCCCCCTAGAGCGTTGTCGTACCCTCACCTGGACCCTAAACCGTCCCCGTCCCCTAACCCTAACCCTAGCCCGAACCCTAACACTAACCCTTCCCCGAAGCCTGACCCTCAGCCGTCCCCTAATCCTAACCCGTACGCTGACACTAACCCGCGCCCTCACACGTGCGCTCCCCCTAGAGCGTTGTCGTACCCTCACCTGGACCCTAAACCATCCCCGTCCCCTAACCCTAACCCTAGCCCGAAGCCTAACCCTAACCCTTCCCCGAAGCCTGACCCTCAGCCGTCCCCTAATCCTAACCCGTACGCTGACACTAACCCGCGCCCTCACACGTACGCTCCCCCTAGAGCGTTGTCGTACCCTCACCTGGACCCTAAACCGTCCCCGTCCCCTAACCCTAACCCTAGCCCGAACCCTAACCCTAACCCTTCCCCGAAGCCTGACCCTCAGCCGTTCCCTAATCCTAACCCGTACGCTGACACTAACCCGCGCCCTCACACGTACGCTCCCCCTAGAGCGTTGTCGTACCCTCACCTGGACCCTAAACCGTCCCCGTCCCCTAACCCTAACCCTAGCCCGAAGCCTAACCCTAACCCTTCCCCGAAGCCTGACCCTCAGCCGTCCCCCAATCCTAACCCGTACGCTGACACTAACCCGCGCCCTCACACGTACGCTCCCCCTAGAGCGTTGTCGTACCCTCACCTGGACCCTAAACCGTCCCCGTCCCCTAACCCTAACCCTAGCCCGAAGCCTAACCCTAACACTTCCCCGAAGCCTGACCCTCAGCCGTCCCCTAATCCTAACCCGTACGCTGACCCTAACCCGCGGTCTCACACGTACGCTCCCCCTAGAGCGTTGTCGTACCCTCACCTGGACCCTAAACCGTCCCCGTCCCCTAACCCTAACCCTAGCCCGAAGCCTAACCCTAACACTTCCCCGAAGCCTGACCCTCAGCCGTCCCCTAATCCTAACCCGTACGCTGACACTAACCCGCACCCTCACACGTACGCTCCCCCTAGAGCGTTGTCGGACCCTCACCTGGACCCTAAACCGTCCCCGTCCCCTAACCCTAACCCTAGTCCGAAGCCTAACCCTAACACTTCCCCGAAGCCTGACCCTCAGCCGTCCCCTAATCCTAACCCGTACGCTGACACTAACCCGCGCCCTCACACGTACGCTCCCCCTAGAGCGTTGTCGTACCCTCACCTGGACCCTAAACCGTCCCCGTCCCCTAACCCTAACCCTAGCCCGAACCCTAACCCTAACCCTTCCCCGAAGCCTGACCCTCAGCCGTCCCCTAATCCTAACCCGTACGCTGACACTAACCCGCGCCCTCACACGTACGCTCCCCCTAGAGCGTTGTCGTACCCTCACCTGGACCCTAAACCGTCCCCGTCCCCTAACCCTAACCCTAGCCCGAACCCTAACCCTAACCCTTCCCCGAAGCCTGACCCTCAGCCGTCCCCTAATCCTAACCCGTACGCTGACACTAACCCGCGCCCTCACACGTACGCTCCCCCTAGAGCGTTGTCGTACCCTCACCTGGACCCTAAACCGTCCCCGTCCCCTAACCCTAACCCTAGCCCGAAGCCTAACCCTAACCCTTCCCCGAATCCTGACACTCAGCCGTCCCCTAATCCTAACCCGTACGCTGACACTAACCCGCGCCCTTGCACGTACGCTTCCCCTAGAGCGTTGTCGTACCCTCACCTGGACCCTAAACCGTCCCCGTCCCCTAACCCTAACCCTAGCCCGAAGCCTAAACCTAACTCTTCCCCTAAGCCTGACCCTCAGGCGTCCCCTAATCCTAACCCGTACGCTGACACTAACCCGCGCCCTCGCACGTACGCTCCCCCTAGAGCGTTGTCGTACCCTCACCTGGACCCTAAACCGTCCCCGTCCCCTAACCCTAACCCTAGCCCGAAGCCTAACCCTAACCCTTCCCCGAAGCCTGACCCTCAGCCATCCCCTAATCCTAACCCGTACGCTGACACTAACCCGCGCCCTCGCACGTACGCTCCCCCTAGAGCGTTGTCGTACCCTCACCTGGACCCTAAACCGTCCCCGTCCCCTAACCCTAACCCTAGCCCGAAGCCTAACCCTAACCCTTTCCCGAAGCCTGACCCTCAGCCGTCCCCTAATCCTAACCCGTACGCTGACACTAACCCGCGCCCTCGCACGTACGCTCCCCCTAGAGCGTTGTCGTACCCTCACCTGGACCCTAAACCGTCCCCCCGTCCCCTAACCCTAACCCTAGCCCGAACCCTAACCCTAAACCTTCCCCGAAGCCTGACCCTCAGCCGTCCCCTAATCCTAACCCGTACGCTGACACTAACCCGCGCCCTCACACGTACGCTCCCCCTAGAGCGTTGTCGTACCCTCACCTGGACCCTAAACCGTCCCCGTCCCCTAACCCTAACCCTAGCCCGAAGCCTAACCCTAACCCTTCCCCGAAGCCTGACCCTCAGCCGTCCCCTAATCCTAACCCGTACGCTGACACTAACCCGCGCCCTCACACGTACGCTCCCCCTAGAGCGTTGTCGTACCCTCACCTGGACCCTAAACCGTCCCCGTCCCCTAACCCTAACCCTAGCTCGAAGCCTAACCCTAACCCTTCCCCGAAGCCTGACCCTCAGCCGTCCCCTAATCCTAACCCGTACGCTGACACTAACCCGCGCCCTCGCACGTACGCTCCCCCTAGAGCGTTGTCGTACCCTCACCTGGACCCTAAACCGTCCCCGTCCCCTAACCCTAACCCTAGCCCGAAGCCTAACCCTAACCCTTCCCCGAAGCCTGACCCTCAGCCGTCCCCTAATCCTAACCCGTACGCTGACACTAACCCGCGCCCTCACACATACGCTCCCCCTAGAGCGTTGTCGTACCCTCACCTGGACCCTAAACCGTCCCCGTCCCCTAACCCTAACCCTAGCCCGAAGCCTAACCCTAACCCTTCCCCGAAGCCTGACCCTCAGCCGTCCCCTAATCCTAACCCGTACGCTGACACTAACCCGCGCCCTCACACGTACGCTCCCCCTAGAGCGTTGTCGTACCCTCACCTGGACCCTAAACCGTCCCCGTCCCCTAACCCTAACCCTAGCCCGAAGCCTAACCCTAACCCTTCCCCGAAGCCTGACCCTCAGCCGTCCCCTAATCCTAACCCGTACGCTGACACTAACCCGCGCCCTCGCACGTACGCTCCCCCTAGAGGGTTGTCGTACACTCACCTGGACCCTAAACCGTCCCCCCGTCCCCTAACCCTAACCCTAGCCCGAACCCTAACCCTAACCCTTCCCCGAAGCCTGACCCTCAGCCGTCCCCTAATCCTAACCCGTACGCTAACACTAACCCGCGCCCTCGCACGTACGCTCCCCCTAGAGCGTTGTCGTACCCTCACCTGGACCCTAAACCGTCCCCGTCCCCTAACCCTAACCCTAGCCCAAAGGCTAACCCTAACCCTTCCCCGAAGCCTGACCCTCAGCCGTCCCCTAATCCTAACCCGTACGCTGACACTAACCCGCGCCCTCACACGTACGCTCCCCCTAGAGCGTTGTCGTACCCTCACCTGGACCCTAAACCGTCCCCGTCCCCTAACCCTAACCCTAGCCCGAAGCCTAACCCTAACCCTTCCCCGAAGCCTGACCCTCAGCCGTCCCCTAATCCTAACCCGTACGCTGACACTAACCCGCGCCCTCACACGTGCGCTCCCCCTAGAGCGTTGTCGTACCCTCACCTGGACCCTAAACCGTCCCCGTCCCCTAACCGTAACCCTAGCCCGAAGCCTAACCCTAACCCTTCCCCGAAGCCTGACCCTCAGCCGTCCCCTAATCCTAACCCGTACGCTGACACTAACCCGCGCCCTCACACGTACGCTCCCCCTAGAGCGTTGTCGTACCCTCACCTGGACCCTAAACCGTCCCCGTCCCCTAACCCTAACCCTAGCTCGAAGCCTAACCCTAACCCTTCCCCGAAGCCTGACCCTCAGCCGTCCCCTAATCCTAACCCGTACGCTGACACTAACCCGCGCCCTCGCACGTACGCTCCCCCTAGAGCGTTGTCGTACCCTCACCTGGACCCTAAACCGTCCCCGTCCCCTAACCCTAACCCTAGCCCGAAGCCTAACCCTAACCCTTCCCCGAAGCCTCACCCTCAGCCGTCCCCTAATCCTAACCCGTACGCTGACACTAACCCGCGCCCTCACACATACGCTCCCCCTAGAGCGTTGTCGTACCCTCACCTGGACCCTAAACCGTCCCCGTCCCCTAACCCTAACCCTAGCCCGAAGCCTAACCCTAACCCTTCCCCGAAGCCTGACCCTCAGCCGTCCCCTAATCCTAACCCGTACGCTGACACTAACCCGCGCCCTCGCACGTACGCTCCCCCTAGAGCGTTGTCGTACCCTCACCTGGACCCTAAACCGTCCCCGACCCCTAACCCTAACCCTAGCCCGAAGCCTAACCCTAACCCTTCCCCGAAGCCTGACCCTCAGCCGTCCCCTAATCCTAACCCGTACGCTGACACTAACCCGCGCCCTCACACGTACGCTCCCCCTAGAGCGTTGTCGTACCCTCACCTGGACCCTAAACCGTCCCCGTCCCCTAACCCTAACCTTAGCCCGAACCCTAACCCTAACCCTTCCCCGAAGCCTGACCCTCAGCCGTCCCCTAATCCTAACCCGTACGCTGACACTAACCCGCGCCCTCACACGTACGCTCCCCCTAGAGCGTTGTCGTACCCTCACCTGGACCCTAAACCGTCCCCGTCCCCTAACCCTAACCCTAGCCCGAAGCCTAACCCTAACCCTTCCCCGAAGCCTGACCCTCAGCCGTCCCCTAATCCTAACCCGTACGCTGACACTAACCCGCGCCCTCACACGTACGCTCCCCCTAGAGCGTTGTCGTACCCTCACCTGGACCCTAAACCGTCCCCGTCCCCTAACCCTAACCCTAGCTCGAAGCCTAACCCTAACCCTTCCCCGAAGCCTGACCCTCAGCCGTCCCCTAATCCTAACCCGTACGCTGACACTAACCCGCGCCCTCGCACGTACGCTCCCCCTAGAGCGTTGTCGTACCCTCACCTGGACCCTAAACCGTCCCCGTCCCCTAACCCTAACCCTAGCCCGAAGCCTAACCCTAACCCTTCCCCGAAGCCTGACCCTCAGCCGTCCCCTAATCCTAACCCGTACGCTGACACTAACCCGCGCCCTCACACATACGCTCCCCCTAGAGCGTTGTCGTACCCTCACCTGGACCCTAAACCGTCCCCGTCCCCTAACCCTAACCCTAGCCCGAAGCCTAACCCTAACCCTTCCCCGAAGCCTGACCCTCAGCCGTCCCCTAATCCTAACCCGTACGCTGACACTAACCCGCGCCCTCACACGTACGCTCCCCCTAGAGCGTTGTCGTACCCTCACCTGGACCCTAAACCGTCCCCGTCCCCTAACCCTAACCCTAGCCCGAAGCCTAACCCTAACCCTTCCCCGAAGCCTGACCCTCAGCCGTCCCCTAATCCTAACCCGTACGCTGACACTAACCCGCGCCCTCGCACGTACGCTCCCCCTAGAGGGTTGTCGTACACTCACCTGGACCCTAAACCGTCCCCCCGTCCCCTAACCCTAACCCTAGCCCGAACCCTAACCCTAACCCTTCCCCGAAGCCTGACCCTCAGCCGTCCCCTAATCCTAACCCGTACGCTAACACTAACCCGCGCCCTCGCACGTACGCTCCCCCTAGAGCGTTGTCGTACCCTCACCTGGACCCTAAACCGTCCCCGTCCCCTAACCCTAACCCTAGCCCAAAGGCTAACCCTAACCCTTCCCCGAAGCCTGACCCTCAGCCGTCCCCTAATCCTAACCCGTACGCTGACACTAACCCGCGCCCTCACACGTACGCTCCCCCTAGAGCGTTGTCGTACCCTCACCTGGACCCTAAACCGTCCCCGTCCCCTAACCCTAACCCTAGCCCGAACCCTAACCCTAACCCTTCCCCGAAGCCTGACCCTCAGCCGTCCCCTAATCCTAACCCGTACGCTGACACTAACCCGCGCTCTCACACGTGCGCTCCCCCTAGAGCGTTGTCGTACCCTCACCTGGACCCTAAACCGTCCCCGTCCCCTAACCGTAACCCTAGCCCGAAGCCTAACCCTAACCCTTCCCCGAAGCCTGACCCTCAGCCGTCCCCTAATCCTAACCCGTACGCTGACACTAACCCGCGCCCTCACACGTACGCTCCCCCTAGAGCGTTGTCGTACCCTCACCTGGACCCTAAACCGTCCCCGTCCCCTAACCCTAACCCTAGCTCGAAGCCTAACCCTAACCCTTCCCCGAAGCCTGACCCTCAGCCGTCCCCTAATCCTAACCCGTACGCTGACACTAACCCGCGCCCTCGCACGTACGCTCCCCCTAGAGCGTTGTCGTACCCTCACCTGGACCCTAAACCGTCCCCGTCCCCTAACCCTAACCCTAGCCCGAAGCCTAACCCTAACCCTTCCCCGAAGCCTCACCCTCAGCCGTCCCCTAATCCTAACCCGTACGCTGACACTAACCCGCGCCCTCACACATACGCTCCCCCTAGAGCGTTGTCGTACCCTCACCTGGACCCTAAACCGTCCCCGTCCCCTAACCCTAACCCTAGCCCGAAGCCTAACCCTAACCCTTCCCCGAAGCCTGACCCTCAGCCGTCCCCTAATCCTAACCCGTACGCTGACACTAACCCGCGCCCTCGCACGTACGCTCCCCCTAGAGCGTTGTCGTACCCTCACCTGGACCCTAAACCGTCCCCGACCCCTAACCCTAACCCTAGCCCGAAGCCTAACCCTAACCCTTCCCCGAAGCCTGACCCTCAGCCGTCCCCTAATCCTAACCCGTACGCTGACACTAACCCGCGCCCTCACACGTACGCTCCCCCTAGAGCGTTGTCGTACCCTCACCTGGACCCTAAACCGTCCCCGTCCCCTAACCCTAACCTTAGCCCGAACCCTAACCCTAACCCTTCCCCGAAGCCTGACCCTCAGCCGTCCCCTAATCCTAACCCGTACGCTGACACTAACCCGCGCCCTCACACGTACGCTCCCCCTAGAGCGTTGTCGTACCCTCACCTGGACCCTAAACCGTCCCCGTCCCCTAACCCTAACCCTAGCCCGAACCCTAACCCTAACCCTTCCCCGAAGCCTGACCCTCAGCCGTCCCCTAATCCTAACCCGTACGCTGACACTAACCCGCGCCCTCACACGTACGCTCCCCCTAGAGCGTTGTCGTACCCTCACCTGGACCCTAAACCGTCCCCGTCCCCTAACCCTAACCCTAGCCCGAACCCTAACCCTAACCCTTCCCCGAAGCCTGACCCTCAGCCGTCCCCTAATCCTAACCCGTACGCTGACACTAACCCGCGCCCTCACACGTACGCTCCCCCTAGAGCGTTGTCGTACCCTCACCTAGACCCTAAACCGTCCCCGTCCCCTAACCCTAACCCTAGCCCGAACCCTAACCCTAACCCTTGCCCGAAGCCTGACCCTCAGCCGTCCCCTAATCCTAACCCGTACGCTGACACTAACCCGCGCCCTCACACGTACGCTCCCCCTAGAGCGTTGTCGTACCCTCACCTGGACCCTAAACCGTCCCCGTCCCCTAACCCTAACCGTAGCCCGAAGCCTAAACCTAACCCTTCCCCGAAGCCTGACCCTCAGCCGTCCCCTAATCCTAACCCGTACGCTGACACTAACCCGCGCCCTCACACGTACGCTCCCCCTAGAGCGTTGTCGTACCCTCACCTGGACCCTAAACCGTCCCCGTCCCCTAACCCTAACCCTAGCCCGAAGCCTAACCCTAACCCTTCCCCGAAGCCTGACCCTCAGCCGTCCCCTAATCCTAACCCGTACGCTGACACTAACCCGCGCCCTCACACGTACGCTCCCCCTAGAGCGTTGTCGTACCCTCACCTGGACCCTAAACCGTCCCCGTCCCCTAACCCTAACCCTAGCCCGAAGCCTAACCCTAACCCTTCCCCGAAGCCTGACCCTCAGCCGTCCCCTAATCCTAAACCGTACGCTGACACTAACCCGCGCCCTCACACGTACGCTCCCCCTAGAGCGTTGTCGTACCCTCACCTGGACCCTAAACCGTCCCCGTCCCCTAACCCTAACCCTAGCTCGAAGCCTAACCCTAACCCTTCCCCGAAGCCTGACCCTCAGCCGTCCCCTAATCCTAACCCGTACGCTGACACTAACCCGCCCCCTCGCACGTACGCTCCCCCTAGAGCGTTGTCGTACCCTCACCTGGACCCTAAACCGTCCCCGTCCCCTAACCCTAACCCTAGCCCGAAGCCTAACCCTAACCCTTCCCCGAAGCCTGACCCTCAGCCGTCCCCTAATCCTAACCCGTACGCTGACACTAACCCGCGCCCTCGCACGTACGCTCCCCCTAGAGCGTTGTCGTACCCTCACCTGGACCCTAAACCGTCCCCGACCCCTAACCCTAACCCTAGCCCGAAGCCTAACCCTAACCCTTCCCCGAAGCCTGACCCTCAGCCGTCCCCTAATCCTAACCCGTACGATGACACTAACCCGCGCCCTCACACGTACGCTCCCCCTAGAGCGTTGTCGTACCCTCACCTGGACCCTAAACCATCCCCGTCCCCTAACCCTAACCTTAGCCCGAACCCTAACCCTAACCCTTCCCCGAAGCCTGACCCTCAGCCGTCCCCTAATCCTAACCCGTACGCTGACACTAACCCGCGCCCTCACACGTACGCTCCCCCTAGAGCGTTGTCGTACCCTCACCTGGACCCTAAACCGTCCCCGTCCCCTAACCCTAACCCTAGCCCGAACCCTAACCCTAACCCTTCCCCGAAGCCTGACCCTCAGCCGTCCCCTAATCCTAACCCGTACGCTGACACTAACCCGCGCCCTCACACGTACGCTCCCCCTAGAGCGTTGTCGTACCCTCACCTGGACCCTAAACCGTCCCCGTCCCCTAACCCTAACCCTAGCCCGAACCCTAACCCTAACCCTTCCCCGAAGCCTGACCCTCAGCCGTCCCCTAATCCTAACCCGTACGCTGACACTAACCCGCGCCCTCACACGTACGCTCCCCCTAGAGCGTTGTCGTACCCTCACCTAGACCCTAAACCGTCCCCGTCCCCTAACCCTAACCCTAGCCCGAACCCTAACCCTAACCCTTGCCCGAAGCCTGACCCTCAGCCGTCCCCTAATCCTAACCCGTACGCTGACACTAACCCGCGCCCTCACACGTACGCTCCCCCTAGAGCGTTGTCGTACCCTCACCTGGACCCTAAACCGTCCCCGTCCCCTAACCCTAACCGTAGCCCGAAGCCTAAACCTAACCCTTCCGCGAAGCCTGACCCTCAGCCGTCCCCTAATCCTAACCCGTACGCTGACACTAACCCGCGCCCTCACACGTACGCTCCCCCTAGAGCGTTGTCGTACCCTCACCTGGACCCTAAACCGTCCCCGTCCCCTAACCCTAACCCTAGCCCGAAGCCTAACCCTAACCCTTCCCCGAAGCCTGACCCTCAGCCGTCCCCTAATCCTAACCCGTACGCTGACACTAACCCGCGCCCTCACACGTACGCTCCCCCTAGAGCGTTGTCGTACCCTCACCTGGACCCTAAACCGTCCCCGTCCCCTAACCCTAACCCTAGCCCGAAGCCTAACCCTAACCCTTCCCCGAAGCCTGACCCTCAGCCGTCCCCTAATCCTAAACCGTACGCTGACACTAACCCGCGCCCTCACACGTACGCTCCCCCTAGAGCGTTGTCGTACCCTCACCTGGACCCTAAACCGTCCCCGTCCCCTAACCCTAACCCTAGCTCGAAGCCTAACCCTAACCCTTCCCCGAAGCCTGACCCTCAGCCGTCCCCTAATCCTAACCCGTACGCTGACACTAACCCGCCCCCTCGCACGTACGCTGCCCCTAGAGCGTTGTCGTACCCTCACCTGGACCCTAAACCGTCCCCGTCCCCTAACCCTAACCCTAGCCCGAAGCCTAACCCTAACCCTTCCCCGAAGCCTGACCCTCAGCCGTCCCCTAATCCTAACCCGTACGCTGACACTAACCCGCGCCCTCACACATACGCTCCCCCTAGAGCGTTGTCGTACCCTCACCTGGACCCTAAACCGTCCCCGTCCCCTAACCCTAACCCTAGCCCGAAGCCTAACCCTAACCCTTCCCCGAAGCCTGACCCTCAGCCGTCCCCTAATCCTAACCCGTACGCTGACACTAACCCGCGCCCTCGCACTTATGCTCCCCCTAGAGCGTTGTCGTACCCTCACCTGGACCCTAAACCGTCCCCGACCCCTAACCCTAACCCTAGCCCGAAGCCTAACCCTAACCCTTCCCCGAAGCCTGACCCTCAGCCGTCCCCTAATCCTAACCCGTACGCTGACACTAACCCGCGCCCTCGCACGTACGCTCCCCCTAGAGCGTTGTCGTACCCTCACCTGGACCCTAAACCGTCCCCGTCCCCTAACCCTAACCTTAGCCCGAACCCTAATCCTAACCCTTCCCCGAAGCCTGACCCTCAGCCGTCCCCTAATCCTAACCCGTACGCTGACACTAACCCGCGCCCTCGCACGTACGCTCCCCCTAGAGCGTTGTCGTACCCTCACCTGGACCCTAAACCGTCCCCGTCCCCTAACCCTAACCCTAGCCCGAACCCTAACCCTAACCCTTCCCCGAAGCCTGACCCTCAGCCGTCCCCTAATCCTAACCCGTACGCTGACACTAACCCGCGCCCTCACACGTACGCTCCCCCTAGAGCGTTGTCGTACCCTCACCTGGACCCTAAACCGTCCCCGTCCCCTAACCCTAACCCTAGCCCGAACCCTAACCCTAACCCTTGCCCGAAGCCTGACCCTCAGCCGTCCCCTAATCCTAACCCGTACGCTGACACTGACCCGCGCCCTCACACGTACGCTCCCCCTAGAGCGTTGTTGTACCCTCACCTGGACCCTAAACCGTCCCCGTCCCCTAACCCTAACCGTAGCCCGAAGCCTAACCCTAACCCTTCCCCGAAGCCTGACCCTCAGCCGTCCCCTAATCCTAACCCGTACGCTGACACTAACCCGCGCCCTCACACGTACGCTCCCCCTAGAGCGTTTTTGTACCCTCACCTGGACCCTAAACCGTCCCCGTCCCCTAACCCTAACCCTAGCCCGAAGCCTAACCCTAACCCTTCCCCGAAGCCTGACCCTCAGCCGTCCCCTAATCCTAACCCGTACGCTGACACTAACCCGCGCCCTCACACGTACGCTCCCCCTAGAGCGTTGTCGTACCCTCACCTGGACCCTAAACCGTCCCCGTCCCCTAACCCTAACCCTAGCCCGAAGCCTAACCCTAACCCTTCCCCGAAGCCTGACCCTCAGCCGTCCCCTAATCCTAAACCGTACGCTGACACTAACCCGCGCCCTCACACGTACGCTCCCCCTAGAGCGTTGTCGTACCCTCACCTGGACCCTAAACCGTCCCCGTCCCCTAACCCTAACCCTAGCTCGAACCCTAACCCTAACCCTTCCCCGAAGCCTGACCCTCAGCCGTCCCCTAATCCTAACCCGTACGCTGACACTAACCCGCGCCCTCGCACGTACGCACCCCCTAGAGCGTTGTCGTACCCTCACCTGGACCCTAAACCGTCCCCGTCCCCTAACCCTAACCCTAGCCCGAAGCCTAACCCTAACCCTTCCCCGAAGCCTGACCCTCAGCCGTCCCCTAATCCTAACCCGTACGCTGACACTAACCCGCGCCCTCGCACGTACGCTCCCCCTAGAGCGTTGTCGTACCCTCACCTGGACCCTAAACCGTCCCCGTCCCCTAACCCTAACCCTAGCCCGAACCCTAACCCTAATCCTTCCCCGAAGCCTGACACTCAGCCGTCCCCTAATCCTAACCCGTACGCTGACACTAACCCGCGCCCTCGCACGTACGCTCCCCCTAGAGCGTTGTCGTACCCTCACCTGGACCCTAAACCGTCCCCGTCCCCTAACCCTAACCCTAGCCCGAACCCTAACCCTAATCCTTCCCCGAAGCCTGACCCTCAGCCGTCCCCTAATCCTAACCCGTACGCTGACACTAACCCGCGCCCTCACACGTACGCTCCCCCTAGAGCGTTGTCGTACCCTCACCTGGACCCTAAACCGTCCCCGTCCCCTAACACTAACCCTAGCCCGAAGCCTAACCCTAACCCTTCCCCGAAGCCTGACCCTCAGCCGTCCCCTAATCCTAACCCGTACGCTGACACTAACCCGCGCCCTCACACGTACGCTCCCCCTAGAGCGTTGTCGTACCCTCACCTGGACCCTAAACCGTCCCCGTCCCCTAACCCTAACCCTAGCCCGAACCCTAACCCTAACCCTTCCCCGAAGCCTGACCCTCAGCCGTCCCCTAATCCTAACCCGTACGCTGACACTAACCCGCGCCCTCACACGTACGCTCCCCCTAGAGCGCTGTCGTACCCTCACCTGGACCCTAAACCGTCCCCGTCCCCTAACCCTAACCCTAGCCCGAACCCTAACCCTAACCCTTCCCCGAAGCCTGACCCTCAGCCGTCCCCTAATCCTAACCCGTACGCTGACACTAACCCGCGCCCTCACACGTACGCTCCCCCTAGAGCGTTGTCGTACCCTCACCTGGACCCTAAACCGTCCCCGTCCCCTAACCCTAACCCTAGCCAGAACCCTAACCCTAACCCTTCCCCGAAGCCTGACCCTCAGCCGTCCCCTAATCCTAACCCGTACGCTGACACTAACCCGCGCCCTCACACGTACGCTCCCCCTAGAGCATTGTCGTACCCTCACCTGGACCCTAAACCGTCCCCGTCCCCTAACCCTAACCCTAGCCCGAACCCTAACCCTAACCCTTCCACGAAGCCTGACCCTCAGCCGTCCCCTAATCCTAACCCGTACGCTGACACTAACCCGCGCCCTCACACGTACGCTCCCCCTAGAGCGTTGTCGTACCCTCACCTGGACCCTAAACCGTCCCCGTCCCCTAACCCTAACCCTAGCCCGAAGCCTAACCCTACCCCTTCCCCGAAGCCTGACCCTCAGCCGTCCCCTAATCCTAACCCGTACGCTGACACTAACCCGCGCCCTCACACGTACGCTCCCCCTAGAGCGTTGTCGTACCCTCACCTGGACCCTAAACCGTCCCCGTCCCCTAACCCTAACCCTAGCCCGAAGCCTAACCCTAACCCTTCCCCGAAGCCTGACCCTCAGCCGTCCCCTAATCCTAACCCGTACGCTGACACTAACCCGCGCCCTCACACGTACGCTCCCCCTAGAGCGTTGTCGTTCCCTCACCTGGACCCTAAACCGTCCCCGTCCCCTAACCCTAACCCTAGCCCGAACCCTAACCCTAACCCTTCCCCGAAGCCTGACCCTCAGCCGTCCCCTAATCCTAACCCGTACGCTGACACTAACCCGCGCCCTCACACGTACGCTCCCCCTAGAGCGTTGTCGTACCCTCACCTGGACCCTAAACCGTCCCCGTCCCCTAACCCTAACCCTAGCCCGAAACCTAACCCTAACACTTCCCCGAAGCCTGACCCTCAGCCGTCCCCTAATCCTAACCCGTACGCTGACACTAACCCGCGCCCTCACACGTACGCTCCCCCTAGAGCGTTGTCGTACCCTCACCTGGACCCTAAACCGTCCCCGTCCCCTAACCCTAACCCTAGCCCGAACCCTAACCCTAACCCTTCCCCGAAGCCTGACCCTCAGCCGTCCCCTAATCCTAACCCGTACGCTGACACTAACCCGCGCCCTCACACGTACGCTCCCCCTAGAGCGTTGTCATACCCTCACCTGGACCCTAAACCGTCCCCGTCCCCTAACCCTAACCCTAGCCCGAACCCTAACCCTAACCCTTCCCCGAAGCCTGACCCTCACCCGTCCCCTAATCCTAACCCGTACGCTGACACTAAACCGCGCCCTCACACGTACGCTCCCGCTAGAGCGTTGTCGTACCCTCACCTGGACCCTAAACCGTCCCCGTCCCCTAACCCTAACCGTAGCCCGAAGCCTAACCCTAACCCTTCCCCGAAGCCTGACCCTCAGCCGTCCCCTAATCCTAACCCGTACGCTGACACTAACCCGCGCCCTCACACGTACGCTCCCCCTAGAGCGTTGTCGAACCCTCACCTGGACCCTAAACCGTCCCCGTCCCCTAACCCTAACCCTAGCCCGAACCCTAACCCTAACCCTTCCCCGAAGCCTGACCCTCATCCGTCCCCTAATCCTAACCCGTACGCTGACACTAACCCGCGCCCTCACACGTACGCTCCCCCTAGAGCGTTGTCGTACCCTCACCTGGACCCTAAACCGTCCCCGTCCCCTAACCCTAACCCTAGCCCGAAGCCTAACCCTAACGCTTCCCCGAAGCCTGACCCTCAGCCGTCCCCTAATCCTAACCCGTACGCTGACACTAACCCGCGCCCTCACACGTACGCTCCCCCTAGAGCGTTGTCGTACCCTCACCTGGACCCTAAACCGTCCCCGTCCCCTAACCCTAACCCTAGCCCGAACCCTAACCCTAACCCTTCCCCGAAGCCTGACCCTCAGCCGTCCCCTAATCCTAACCCGTACGCTGACACTAACCCGCGCCCTCACACGTACGCTCCCCCTAGAGCGTTGTCGTACCCTCACCTGGACCCTAAACCGTCACCGTCCCCTAACCCTAACCCTAGCCCGAACCGTAACCCTAACCCTTCCCCGAAGCCTGACCCTCATCCGTCACCTAATCCTAACCCGTACGCTGACACTAACCCGCGCCCTCACACGTACGCTCCCCCTAGAGCGTTGTCGTACCGTCACCTGGACCCTAAACCGTCCCCGTCCCCTAACCCTAACCCTAGCCCGAAGCCTAACCCTAACCCTTCCCCGAAGCCTGACCCTCAGCCGTCCCCTAATCCTAACCCGTACGCTGACACTAACCCGCGCCCTCACACGTACGCTCCCCCTAGAGCGTTGTCGTACCCTCACCTGGACCCTAAACCGTCCCCGTCCCCTAACCCTAACCCTAGCCCGAACCCTAACCCTAACCCTTCCCCGAAGCCTGACCCTCAGCCGTCCCCTAATCCTAACCCGTACGCTGACACTAACCCGCGCCCTCACACGTACGCTCCCCCTAGAGCGTTGTCGTACCCTCACCTGGACCCTAAACCGTCCCCGTCCCCTAACCCTAACCCTAGCCCGAAGCCTAACCCTAACCCTTCCCCGAAGCCTGACCCTCAGCCGTCCCCTAATCCTAACCCGTACGCTGACACTAACCCGCGCCCTCACACGTACGCTCCCCCTAGAGCGTTGTCGTACCCTCACCTGGACCCTAAATCGTCCCCGTCCCCTAACCCTAACCCTAGCCCGAACCCTAACCCTAACCCTTCCCCGAAGCCTGACCCTCATCCGTCCCCTAATCCTAACCCGTACGCTGACACTAACCCGCGCCCTCACACGTACGCTCCCCCTAGAGCGTTGTCGTACCCTCACCTGGACCCTAAACCGTCCCCGTCCCCTAACCCTAACCCTAGCCCGAAGCCTAACCCTAACGCTTTCCCGAAGCCTGACCCTCAGCCGTCCCCTAATCCTAACCCGTACGCTGACACTAACCCGCGCCCTCACACGTACGCTCCCCCTAGAGCGTTGTCGTACCCTCACCTGGACCCTAAACCGTCCCCGTCCCCTAACCCTAACCCTAGCCCGAACCCTAACCCTAACCCTTCCCCGAAGCCTGACCCTCAGCCGTCCCCTAATCCTAACCCGTACGCTGACACTAACCCACGCCCTCACACGTACGCTCCCCCTAGAGTGTTGTCATACCCTCACCTGGACCCTAAACCGTCCCCGTCCCCTAACCCTAACCCTAGCCCGAACCGTAACCCTAACCCTTCCCCGAAGCCTGACCCTCATCCGTCCCCTAATCCTAACCCGTACGCTGACACTAACCCGCGCCCTCACACGTACGCTCCCCCTAGAGCGTTGTCGTACCCTCACCTGGACCCTAAACCGTCCCCGTCCCCTAACCCTAACCCTAGCCCGAAGCCTAACCCTAACCCTTCCCCGAAGCCTGACCCTCAGCCGTCCCCTAATCCTAACCCGTACGCTGACACTAACCCGCGCCCTCACACGTACGCTCCCCCTAGAGCGTTGTCGTACCCTCACCTGGACCCTAAACCGTCCCCGTCCCCTAACCCTAACCCTAGCCCGAAGCCTAACCCTAACGCTTCCCCGAAGCCTGACCCTCAGCCGTCCCCTAATCCTAACCCGTACGCTGACACTAACCCGTGCCCTCACACGTACGCTCCCCCTAGAGCGTTGTCGTACCCTCACCTGGACCCTAAACCGTCCCCGTCCCCTAACCCTAACCCTAGCCCGAAGCCTAACCCTAACCCTTCCCCGAAGCCTGACCCTCAGCCGTCCCCTAATCCTAACCCGTACGCTGACACTAACCCGCGCCCTCACACGTACGCTCCCCCTAGAGCGTTGTCGTACCCTCACCTGGACCCTAAACCGTCCCCGTCCCCTAACCCTAACCCTAGCCCGAAGCCTAACCCTAACCCTTCCCCGAAGCCTGACCCTCAGTCGTCCCCTAATCCTAACCCGTACGCTGACACTAACCCGCGCCCTCGCACGTACGCTCCCCCTAGAGCGTTGTCGTACCCTCACCTGGACCCTAAACCGTCCCCGTCCCCTAACCCTAACCCTAGCCCGAACCCTAACCCTAACCCTTCCCCGAAGCCTGACCCTCAGCCTTCCCCTAATCCTAACCCATACGCTGACACTAACCCGCGCCCTCGCACGTACGCTCTCCCTAGAACGTTGTCGTACCCTCACCTGGACCCTAAACCGTCCCCGTCCCCTAACCCTAACCCTAGCCCGAAGCCTAACCCTAACCCTTCCCCGAAGCCTGACCCTCAGCCGTCCCCTAATCCTAACCCGTACGCTGACACTAACCCGCGCCCTCACACGTACGCTCCCCCTAGAGCGTTGTCGTACCCTCACCTGGACCCTAAACCGTCCCCGTCCCCTAACCCTAACCCTAGCCCGAACCCTAACCCTAACACTTCCCCGAAGCCTGACCCTCAGCCGTCCCCTAATCCTAACCCGTACGCTGACACTAACCCGCGCCCTCACACGTACGCTCCCCCTAGAGCGTTGTCGTACCCTCACCTGGACCCTAAACCGTCCCCGTCCCCTAACCCTAACCCTAGCCCGAAGCCTAATCCTAACCCTTCCCCGAAGCCTGACCCTCAGCCGTCCCCTAATCCTAACACGTACGCTGACACTAACCCGCGCCCTCACACGTACGCTCCCCCTAGAGCGTTGTCGTACCCTCACCTGGACCCTAAACCGTCCCCGTCCCCTAACCCTAACCCTAGCCCGAAGCCTAACCCTAACCCTTCCCCGAAGCCTGACCCTCAGGCGTCCCCTAATCCTAACCCATACGCTGACACTAACCCGCGCCCTCGCACGTACGCTCCCCCTAGAGCGTTGTCGTACCCTCACCTGGACCCTAAACCGTCCCCGTCCCCTAACCCTAACCCTAGCCCGAAGCCTAACCCTAACCCTTCCCCGAAGCCTGACCCTCAGCCGTCCCCTAATCCTAACCCGTACGCTGACACTAACCCGCGCCCTCGCATGTACGCTCCCCCTAGAGCGTTGTCGTACCCTCACCTGGACCCTAAACCGTCCCCGTCCCCTAACCCTAACCCTAGCCCGAACCCTAACCCTAAACCTTCCCCGAAGCCTGACCCTCAGCCGTCCCCTAATCCTAACCCGTACGCTGACACTAACCCGCGCCCTCACACGTACGCTCCCCCTAGAGCGTTGTCGTACCCTCACCTGGACCCTAAACCGTCCCCGTCCCCTAACCCTAACCCTAGCCCGAAGCCTAACCCTAACCCTTCCCCGAAGCCTGACCCTCAGCCGTCCCCTAATCCTAACCCGTACGCTGACACTAACCCGCGCCCTCACACGTACGCTCCCCCTAGAGCGTTGTCGTACCCTCACCTGGACCCTAAACCGTCCCCGTCCCCTAACCCTAACCCTAGCCCGAACCCTAACCCTAACCCTTCCCCGAAGCCTGACCCTCAGCCGTCCCCTAATCCTAACCCGTACGCTGACACTAACCCGCGCCCTCGCACGTACGCTCCCCCTAGAGCGTTGTCGTACCCTCACCTGGACCCTAAACCGTCCCCGTCCCCTAACCCTAAACCTAGCCCGAAGCCTAACCCTAACCCTTCCCCGAAGCCTGACCCTCAGCCGTCCCCTAATCCTAACCCGTACGCTGACACTAACCCGCGCCCTCACACGTACGCTCCCCCTAGAGCGTTGTCGTACCCTCACCTGGACCCTAAACCGTCCCCGTCCCCTAACCCTAACCCTAGCCCGAAGCCTAACCCTAACCCTTCCCCGAAGCCTGACCCTCAGCCGTCCCCTAATCCTAACCCGTACGCTGACACTAACCCGCGCCCTCACACGTACGCTCCCCCTAGAGCGTTGTCGTACCCTCACCTGGACCCTAAACAGTCCCCATCCCCTAACCCTAACCCTAGCCCGAAGCCTAACCCTAACCCTTCCCCGAAGCCTGACCCTCAGCCGTCCCCTAATCCTAACCCGTACGCTGACACTAACCCGCGCCCTCGCACGTACGCTCCCCCTAGAGCGTTGTCGTACCCTCACCTGGACCCTAAACCGTCCCCGTCCCCTAACCCTAACCCTAGCCCGAAGCCTAACCCTAACCCTTCCCCGAAGCCTGACCCTCAGCCGTCCCCTAATCCTAACCCGTACGCTGACACTAACCCGCGCCCTCGCACGTACGCTCCCCCTAGAGCGTTGTCGTACCCTCACCTGGACCCTAAACCGTCCCCGTCCCCTAACCCTAACCCTAGCCCGAACCCTAACCCTAACCCTTCCCCGAAGCCTGACCCTCAGCCGTCCCCTAATCCTAACCCGTACGCTGACACTAACCCGTGCCCTCGCACGTACGCTCCCCCTAAAGCGTTGTCGTACCCTCACCTGGACCCTAAACCGTCCCCGTCCCCTAACCCTAACCCTAGCCCGAAGCCTAACCCTAACCCTTCCCCGAAGCCTGACCCTCAGCCGTCCCCTAATCCTAACCCGTACGCTGACACTAACCCGCGCCCTCACACGTACGCTCCCCCTAGAGCGTTGTCGTACCCTCACCTGGACCCTAAACCGTCCCCGTCCCCTAACCCTAACCCTAGCCCGAACCCTAACCCTAACCCTTCCCCGAAGCCTGACCCTCAGCCGTCCCCTAATCCTAACCCGTACGCTGACACTAACCCGCGCCCTCACACGTACGCTCCCCCTAGAGCGTTGACGTACCCTCACCTGGACCCTAAACCGTCCCCGTCCCCTAACCCTAACCCTAGCCCGAAGCCTAACCCTAACCCTTCCCCGAAGCCTGACCCTCAGCCGTCCCCTAATCCTACCCCGTACGCTGACACTAACCCGCGCCCTCACACGTACGCTCCCCCTAGAGCGTTGTCGTACCCTCACCTGGACCCTAAACCGTCCCCGTCCCCTAACCCTAACCCTAGCCCGAAGCCTAACCCTAACCCTTCCCCGAAGCCTGACCCTCAGGCGTCCCCTAATCCTAACCCGTACGCTGACACTAACCCGCGCCCTCGCACGTACGCTCCCCCTAGAGCGTTGTCGTACCCTCACCTGGACCCTAAACCGTCCCCGTCCCCTAACCCTAACCCTAGCCCGAAGCCTAACCCTAACCCTTCCCCGAAGCCTGACCCTCAGCCGTCCCCTAATCCTAACCCGTACGCTGACACTAACCCGCGCCCTCGCACGTACGCTCCCCCTAGAGCGTTGTCGTACCCTCACCTGGACCCTAAACCGTCCCCGTCCCCTAACCCTAACCCTAGCCCGAACCCTAACCCTAACACTTCCCCGAAGCCTGACCCTCAGCCGTCCCCTAATCCTAACCCGTACGCTGACACTAACCCGCGCCCTCACACGTACGCTCCCCCTAGAGCGTTGTCGTACCCTCACCTGGACCCTAAACCGTCCCCGTCCCCTAAACCTAACCCTAGCCCGAACCCTAACCCTAACCCTTCCCCGAAGCCTGACCCTCAGCCGTCCCCTAATCCTAACCCGTACGCTGACACTAACCCGCGCCCTCGCACGTACGCTCCCCCTAGAGCGTTGTCGTACCCTCACCTGGACCCTAAACCGTCCCCGTCCCCTAACCCTAACCCTAGCCCGAAGCCTAACCCTAACCCTTCCCCGAAGCCTGACCCTCAGCCGTCCCCTAATCCTAACCCGTACGCTGACACTAACCCGCGCCCTCACACATACGCTCCCCCTAGAGCGTTGTCGTACCCTCACCTGGACCCTAAACCGTCCCCGTCCCCTAACCCTAACCCTAGCCCGAAGCCTAACCCTAACCCTTCCCCGAAGCCTGACCCTCAGCCGTCCCCTAATCCTAACCCGTACGCTGACACTAACCCGCGCCCTCACACGTACGCTCCCCCTAGAGCGTTGTCGTACCCTCACCTGGACCCTAAACCGTCCCCGTCCCCTAACCCTAACCCTAGCCCGAACCCTAACCCTAACCCTTGCCCGAAGCCTGACCCTCAGCCGTCCCCTAATCCTAACCCGTACGCTGACACTAACCCGCGCCCTCACACGTACGCTCCCCCTAGAGCGTTGTCGTACACTCACCTGGACCCTAAACCGTCCCCGTCCCCTAACCCTAACCCTAGCCCGAACCCTAACCCTAACCCTTCCCCGAAGCCTGACCCTCAGCCGTCCCCTAATCCTAACCCGTACGCTGACACTAACCCGCGCCCTCACACGTACGCTCCCCCTAGAGCGTTGTCGTACCCTCACCTGGACCCTAAACCGTCCCCGTCCCCTAACCCTAACCCTAGCCCGAAGCCTAACCCTAACCCTTCCCCGAAGCCTGACCCTCAGCCGTCCCCTAATCCTAACCCGTACGCTGACACTAACCCACGCCCTCGCACGTACGCTCCCCCTAGAGCGTTGTCGTACCCTCACCTGGACCCTAAACCGTCCCCGTCCCCTAACCCTAACCCTAGCCCGAAGCCTAACCCTAACCCTTCCCCGAAGCCTGACCCTCAGCCGTCCCCTAATCCTAACCCGTACGCTGACACTAACCCGCGCCCTCGCACGTACGCTCCCCCTAGAGCGTTGTCGTACCCTCACCTGGACCCTAAACCGTCCCCGTCCCCTAACCCTAACCCTAGCCCGAACCCTAACCCTAACCCTTCCCCGAAGCCTGACCCTCAGCCGTCCCCTAATCCTAACCCGTACGCTGACACTAACCCGCGCCCTCACACGTACGCTCCCCCTAGAGCGTTGTCGTAACCTCACCTGGACCCTAAACCGTCCCCGTCCCCTAACCCTAACCCTAGCCCGAACCCTAACCCTAACCCTTCCCCGAAGCCTGACCCTCAGCCGTCCCCTAATCCTAACCCGTACGCTGACACTAACCCGCGCCCTCACACGTACGCTACCCCTAGAGCGTTGTCGTACCCTCACCTGGACCCTAAACCGTCCCCGTCCCCTAACCCTAACCCTAGCCCGAACCCTAACCCTAACCCTTGCCCGAAGCCTGACCCTCAGCCGTCCCCTAATCCTAACCCGTACGCTGACACTAACCCGCGCCCTCACACGTACGCTCCCCCTAGAGCGTTGTCGTACCCTCACCTGGACCCTAAACCGTCCCCGTCCCCTAACCCTAACCCTAGCCCGAAGCCTAACCCTAACCCTTCCCCGAAGGCTGACCCTCAGACGTCCCCTAATCCTAAACCGTACGCTGACACTAACCCGCGCCCTCACACGTACGCTCCCCCTAGAGCGTTGTCGTACCCGCACCTGGACCCTAAACCGTCCCCGTCCCCTAACCCTAACCCTAGCCCGAAGCCTAACCCTGACACTTCCCCGAAGCCTGACCCTCAGCCGTCCCCTAATCCTAACCCGTACGCTGACACTAACCCGCGCCCTCGCACGTACGCTCCCCCTAGAGCGTTGTCGTACCCTCACCTGGACCCTAAACCGTCCCCGTCCCCTAACCCTAACCCTAGCCCGAAGCCTAACCCTAACCCTTCCCCGAAGCCTGACCCTCAGCCGTCCCCTAATCCTAACCCGTACGCTGACACTAACCCGCGCCCTCGCACGTACGCTCCCCCTAGAGCGTTGTCGTACCCTCACCTGGACCCTAAACCGTCCCCGTCCCCTAACCCTAACCCTAGCCCGAAGCCTAACCCTAACACTTCCCCGAAGCCTGACCCTCAGCCGTCCCCTAATCCTAACCCGTACGCTGACACTAACCCACGCCCTCACACGTACGCTCCCCCTAGAGCGTTGTCGTACCCTCACCTGGACCCTAAACCGTCCCCGTCCCCTAACCCTAACCCTAGCCCGAAGCCTAACCCTAACCCTTCCCCGAAGCCTGACCCTCAGCCGTCCCCTAATCCTAACCCGTACGCTGACACTAACCGCGCCCTCACACGTACGCTCCCCCTAGAGCGTTGTCGTACCCTCACCTGGACCCTAAACCGTCCCCGTCCCCTAACCCTAACCCTAGCCCGAAGCCTAACCCTAACCCTTCCCCGAAACCTGACCCTCAGCCGTCCCCTAATCCTAACCCGTACGCTGACACTAACCCGCGCCCTCGCACGTACGCTCCCCCTAGAGCGTTGACGTACCCTCACCTGGACCCTAAACCGTCCCGGTCCCCTAACCCTAACCCTAGCCCGAAGCCTAACCCTAACCCTTCCCCGAAGCCTGACCCTCAGCCGTCCCCTAATCCTAACCCGTACGCTGACACTAACCCGCGCCCTCGCACGTACGCTCCCCCTAGAGTGTTGTCGTACCCTCACCTGGACCCTAAACCGTCCCCGTCCCCTAACCCTAACCCTAGCCCGAAGCCTAACCCTAACCCTTCCCCGAAGCCTGACCCTCAGCCGTCCCCTAATCCTAACCCGTACGCTGACACTAACCCGCGCCCTCGCACGTACGCTCCCCCTAGAGCGTTGTCGTACCCTCACCTGGACCCTAAACCGTCCCCGTCCCCTAACCCTAACCCTAGCCCGAAGCCTAACCCTAACCCTTCCCCGAAGCCTGACCCTCAGCCTTCCCCTAATCCTAACCCGTACGCTGACACTAACCCGCGCCCTCACACGTACGCTCCCCCTAGAGCGTTGTCGTACCCTCACCTGGACCCTAAACCGTCCCCGTCCCCTAACCCTAACCCTAGCCCGAAGCCTAACCCTAACCCTTCCCCGAAGCCTGACCCTCAGCCGTCCCCTAATCCTAACCCGTACGCTGACACTAACCCGCGCCCTCACACGTACGCTCCCCCTAGAGCGTTGTCGTACCCTCACCTGGACCCTAAACCGTCCCCGTCCCCTAACCCTAACCCTAGCCCGAAGCCTAACCCTAACCCTTCCCCGAAGCCTGACCCTCAGCCGTCCCCTAATCCTAACCCGTACGCTGACACTAACCCGCGCCCTCACACGTACGCTCCCCCTAGAGCGTTGTCGTACCCTCACCTGGACCCTAAACCGTCCCCGTCCCCTAACCCTAACCCTAGCCCGAAGCCTAACCCTAACCCTTCCCCGAAGCCTGACCCTCAGCCGTCCCCTAATCCTAACCCGTACGCTGACACTAACCCGCGCCCTCGCACGTACGCTCCCCCTAGAGCGTTGTCGTACCCTCACCTGGACCCTAAACCATCCCCGTCCCCTAACCCTAACCCTAGCCCGAAGCCTAACCCTAACCCTTCCCCGAAGCCTGACCCTCAGCCGTCCCCTAATCCTAACCCGTACGCTGACACTAACCCGCGCCCTCACACGTACGCTCCCCCTAGAGCGTTGTCGTACCCTCACCTGGACCCTAAACCGTCCCCGTCCCCTAACCCTAACCCTAGCCCGAAGCCTAACCCTAACCCTTCCCCGAAGCCTGACCCTCTGCCGTCCCCTAATCCTAACCCGTACGCTGACACTAACCCGCGCCCTCGCACGTACGCTCCCCCTAGAGCGTTGTCGTACCCTCACCTGGACCCTAAACCGTCCCCGTCCCCTAACCCTAACCCTAGCCCGAAGCCTAACCCTAACCCTTCCCCGAAGCCTGACCCTCAGCCGTCCCCTAATCCTAACCCGTACGCTGACACTAACCCGCGCCCTCACACGTACGCTCCCCCTAGAGCGTTGTCGTACCCTCACCTGGACCCTAAACCGTCCCCGTCCCCTAACCCTAACCCTAGCCCGAAGCCTAACCCTAACCCTTCCCCGAAGCCTGACCCTCAGCCTTCCCCTAATCCTAACCCGTACGCTGACACTAACCCGCGCCCTCACACGTACGCTCCCCCTAGAGCGTTGTCGTACCCTCACCTGGACCCTAAACCGTCCCCGTCCCCTAACCCTAACCCTAGCCCGAAGCCTAACCCTAACCCTTCCCCGAAGCCTGACCCTCAGCCGTCCCCTAATCCTAACCCGTACGCTGACACTAACCCGCGCCCTCACACGTACGCTCCCCCTAGAGCGTTGTCGTACCCTCACCTGGACCCTAACCCGTCCCCGTCCCCTAACCCTAAACCTAGCCCGAAGCCTAACCCTAACCCTTCCCCGAAGCCTGACCCTCAGCCGTCCCCTAATCCTAACCCGTACGCTGACACTAACCCGCGCCCTCACACGTACGCTCCCCCTAGAGCGTTGTCGTACCCTCACCTGGACCCTAAACCGTCCCCGTCCCCTAACCCTAACCCTAGCCCGAAGCCTAACCCTAACCCTTTCCCGAAGCCTGACCCTCAGCCGTCCCCTAATCCTAACCCGTACGCTGACACTAACCCACGCCCTCACACGTACGCTCCCCCTAGAGCGTTGTCGTACCCTCACCTGGACCCTAAACCGTCCCCGTCCCCTAACCCTAACCCTAGCCCGAAGCCTAACCCTAACCCTTCCCCGAAGCCTGACCCTCAGCCGTCCCCTAATCCTAACCCGTACGCTGACACTAACCCGCGCCCTCACACGTACGCTCCCCCTAGAGCGTTGTCGTACCCTCACCTGGACCCTAAACCGTCCCCGTCCCCTAACCCTAACCCTAGCCCGAACCCTAACCCTAACCCTTCCCCGAAGCCTGACCCTCAGCCGTCCCCTAATCCTAACCCGTACGCTGACACTAACCCGCGCCCTCACACGTACGCTCCCCCTAGAGCGTTGTCGTACCCTCACCTGGACCCTAAACCGTCCCCGTCCCCTAACCCTAACCCTAGCCCGAAGCCTAACCCTAACCCTTCCCCGAAGCCTGACCCTCAGCCGTCCCCTAATCCTAACCCGTACGCTGACACTAACCCGCGCCCTCGCACGTACGCTCCCCCTAGAGCGTTGTCGTACCCTCACCTGGACCCTAAACCGTCCCCGTCCCCTAACCCTAACCCTAGCCCGAAGCCTAACCCTAACCCTTCCCCGAAGCCTGACCCTCAGCCGTCCCCTAATCCTAACCCGTACGCTGACACTAACCCGCGCCCTCGCACGTACGCTCCCCCTAGAGCGTTGTCGTACCCTCACCTGGACCCTAAACCGTCCCCGTCCCCTAACCCTAACCCTAGCCCGAAGCCTAACCCTAACCCTTCCCCGAAGCCTGACCCTCAGCCGTCCCCTAATACTAACCCGTACGCTGACACTAACCCGCGCCCTCACACGTACGCTCCCCCTAGAGCGTTGTCGTACCCTCACCTGGACCCTAAACCGTCCCCGTCCCCTAACCCTAACCCTAGCCCGAAGCCTAACCCTAACCCTTCCAGGAAGCCTGACCCTCAGCCGTCCCCTAATCCTAACCCGTATGCTGACACTAACCCGCGCCCTCGCACGTACGCACCCCCTAGAGCATTGTCGTACCCTCACCTGGACCCTAAACCGTCCCCGTCCCCTAACCCTAACCCTAGCCCGAAGCCTAACCCTAACCCTTCCCCGAAGCCTGACCCTCTGCCGTCCCCTAATCCTAACCCGTACGCTGACACTAACCCGCGCCCTCGCACGTACGCTCCCCCTAGAGCGTTGTCGTACCCTCACCTGGACCCTAAACCGTCCCCGTCCCCTAACCCTAACCCTAGCCCGAAGCCTAACCCTAACCCTTCCCCGAAGCCTGACCCTCTGCCGTCCCCTAATCCTAACCCGTACGCTGACACTAACCCGCGCCCTCGCACGTACGCTCCCCCTAGAGCGTTGTCGTACCCTCACCTGGACCCTAAACCGTCCCCGTCCCCTAACCCTAACCCTAGCCCGAAGCCTAACCCTAACCCTTCCCCGAAGCCTGACCCTCAGCCGTCCCCTAATCCTAACCCGTACGCTGACACTAACCCGCGCCCTCACACGTACGCTCCCCCTAGAGCGTTGTCGTACCCTCACCTGGACCCTAAACCGTCCCCGTCCCCTAACCCTAACCCTAGCCCGAAGCCTAACCCTAACCCTTCCCCGAAGCCTGACCCTCAGCCGTCCCCTAATCCTAACCCGTACGCTGACACTAACCCGCGCCCTCACACGTACGCTCCCCCTAGAGCGTTGTCGTACCCTCACCTGGACCCTAAACCGTCCCCGTCCCCTAACCCTAACCCTAGCCCGAAGCCTAACCCTAACCCTTCCCCGAAGCCTGACCCTCAGCCGTCTCCTAATCCTACCCCGTACGCTGACACTAACCCGCGCCCTCGCACGTACGCTCCCCCTAGAGCGTTGTCGTACCCTCACTTGGACCCTAAACCATCCCCGTCCCCTAACCCTAACCCTAGCCCGAAGCCTAACCCTAACCCTTCCCCGAAGCCTGACCCTCAGCCGTCCCCTAATCCTAACCCGTACGCTGACACTAACCCGCGCCCTCACACGTACGCTCCCCCTAGAGCGTTGTCGTACCCTCACCTGGACCCTAAACCGTCCCCGTCCCCTAACCCTAACCCTAGCCCGAAGCCTAACCCTAACCCTTCCCCGAAGCCTGACCCTCTGCCGTCCCCTAATCCTAACCCGTACGCTGACACTAACCCGCGCCCTCGCACGTACGCTCCCCCTAGAGCGTTGTCGTACCCTCACCTGGACCCTAAACCGTCCCCGTCCCCTAACCCTAACCCTAGCCCGAAGCCTAACCCTAACCCTTCCCCGAAGCCTGACTCTCAGCCGTCCCCTAATCCTAACCCGTACGCTGACACTAACCCGCGCCCTCACACGTACGCTCCCCCTAGAGCGTTGTCGTACCCTCACCTGGACCCTAAACCGTCCCCGTCCCCTAACCCTAACCCTAGCCCGAAGCCTAACCCTAACCCTTCCCCGAAGCCTGACCCTCAGCCTTCCCCTAATCCTAACCCGTACGCTGACACTAACCCGCGCCCTCACACGTACGCTCCCCCTAGAGCGTTGTCGTACCCTCACCTGGACCCTAAACCGTCCCCGTCCCCTAACCCTAACCCTAGCCCGAAGCCTAACCCTAACCCTTCCCCAAAGCCTGACCCTCAGCCGTCCCCTAATCCTAACCCGTACGCTGACACTAACCCGCGCCCTCACACGTACGCTCCCCCTAGAGCGTTGTCGTACCCTCACCTGGACCCTAAACCGTCCCCGTCCCCTAACCCTAACCCTAGCCCGAAGCCTAACCCTAACCCTTCCCCGAAGCCTGACCCTCAGCCGTCCCCTAATCCTAACCCGTACGCTGACACTAACCCGCGCCCTCGCACGTACTCTCCCCCTAGAGCGTTGTCGTACCCTCACCTGGACCCTAAACCGTCCCCGTCCCCTAACCCTAACCCTAGCCCGAAGCCTAACCCTAACCCTTCCCCGAAGCCTGACCCTCAGCCGTCCCCTAATCCTAACCCGTACGCTGACACTAACCCGCGCCCTCACACGTACGCTCCCCCTAGAGCGTTGTCGTACCCTCACCTGGACCCTAAACCGTCCCCGTCCCCTAACCCTAACCCTAGCCCGAAGCCTAACCCTAACCCTTCCCCGAAGCCTGACCCTCAGCCGTCCCCTAATCCTAACCCGTACGCTGACACTAACCCGGGCCCTCACACGTACGCTCCCCCTAGAGCGTTGTCGTACCCTCACCTGGACCCTAAACCGTCCCCGTCCCCTAACCCTAACCCTAGCCCGTCGCCTAACCCTAACCCTTCCCCGAAGCCTGACCCTCAGCCGTCCCCTAAACCTAACCCGTACGCTGACACTAACCCGCGCCCTCACACGTACGCTCCCCCTAGAGCGTTGTCGTACCCTCACCTGGACCCTAAACCGTCCCCGTCCCCTAACCCTAACCCTAGCCCGAAGCCTAACCCTAACCCTTCCCCGAAGCCTGATCCTCAGCCGTCCCCTAATCCTAACCCGTACGCTGACACTAACCCGCGCCCTCACACGTACGCTCCCCCTAGAGCGTTGTCGTACCCTCACCTGGACCCTAAACCGTCCCCGTCCCCTAACCCTAACCCTAGCCCGAAGCCTAACCCTAACCCTTCCCCGAAGCCTGACCCTCAGCCGTCCCCTAATCCTAACCCGTACGCTGACACTAACCCGCGCCCTCACACGTACGCTCCCCCTAGAGCGTTGTCGTACCCTCACCTGGACCCTAAACCGTCCCCGTCCCCTAACCCTAACCCTAGCCCGAAGCCTAACCCTAACCCTTCCCCGAAGCCTGACCCTCAGCCGTCCCCTAATCCTAACCCGTACGCTGACACTAACCCACGCCCTCACACGTACGCTCCCCCTAGAGCGTTGTCGTACCCTCACCTGGACCCTAAACCGTCCCCGTCCCCTAACCCTAACCCTAGCCCGAAGCCAAACCCTAACCCTTCCCCGAAGCCTGACCCTCAGCCGTCCCCTAATCCTAACCCGTACGCTGACACTAACCCGCGCCCTCACACGTACGCTCCTCCTAGAGCGTTGTCGTACCCTCACCTGGACCCTAAACCGTCCCCGTCCCCTAACCCTAACCCTAGCCCGAAGCCTAACCCTAACCCTTCCCCGAAGCCTGACCCTCAGCCGTCCCCTAATCCTAACCCGTACGCTGACACTAACCCGCGCCCTCACACGTACGCTCCCCCTAGAGCGTTGTCGTACCCTCACCTGGACCCTAAACCGTCCCCGTCCCCTAACCCTAACCCTAGCCCGAAGCCTAACCCTAACCCTTCCCCGAAGCCTGACCCTCAGCCGTCCCCTAATCCTAACCCGTACGCTGACACTAACCCGCGCCCTCACACGTACGCTCCCCCTAGAGCGTTGTCGTACCCTCACCTGGACCCTAAACCGTCCCCGTCCCCTAACCCTAACCCTATCCCGAAGCCTAACCCTAACCCTTCCCCGAAGCCTGACCCTCAGCCGTCCCCTAATCCTAACCCGTACGCTGACACTAACCCGCGCCCTCACACGTACGCTCCCCCTAGAGCGTTGTCGTACCCTCACCTGGACCCTAAACCGTCCCCGTCCCCTAACCCTAACCCTAGCCCGAAGCCTAACCCTAACCCTTCCCCGAAGCCTGACCCTCAGCCGTCCCCTAATCCTAACCCGTACGCTGACACTAACCCGCGCCCTCACACGTACGCTCCCCCTAGAGCGTTGTCGTACCCTCACCTGGACCCTAAACCGTCCCCGTCCCCTAACCCTAACCCTAGCCCGAAGCCTAACCCTAACCCTTCCCCGAAGCCTGACCCTCAGCCGTCCCCTAATCGTAACCCGTACGCTGACACTAACCCGCGCCCTCACACGTACGCTCCCCCTAGAGCGTTGTCGTACCCTCACCTGGACCCTAAACCGTCCCCGTCCCCTAACCCTAACCCTAGCCCGAAGCCTAACCCTAACCCTTCCCCGAAGCCTGACCCTCAGCCGTCCCCTAATCCTAACCCGTACGCTGACACTAACCCGCGCCCTCGCACGTACGCTCCCCCTAGAGCGTTGTCGTACCCTCACCTGGACCCTAAACCGTCCCCGTCCCCTAACCCTAACCCTAGCCCGAACCCTAACCCTAACCCTTCCCCGAAGCCTGACCCTCAGCCGTCCCCTAATCCTAACCCGTACGCTGACACTAACCCGCGCCCTCACACGTACGCTCCCCCTAGAGCGTTGTCGTACCCTCACCTGGACCCTAAACCGTCCCCGTCCCCTAACCCTAACCCTAGCCCGAAGCCTAACCCTAACCCTTCCCCGAAGCCTGACCCTCAGCCGTCCCCTAATCCTAACCCGTACGCTGACACTAACCCGCGCCCTCACACGTACACTCCCCCTAGAGCGTTGTCGTACCCTCACCTGGACCCTAAACCGTCCCCGTCCCCTAACCCTAACCCTAGCCCGAAGCCTAACCCTAAACCTTCCCCGAAGCCTGACCCTCAGCCGTCCCCTAATCCTAACCCGTACGCTGACACTAACCCGCGCCCTCACACGTACGCTCCCCCTAGAGCGTTGTCGTACCCTCACCTGGACCCTAAACCGTCCCCGTCCCCTAACCCTAACCCTAGCCCGAAGCCTAACCCTAACCCTTCCCCGAAGCCTGACCCTCAGCCGTCCCCTAATCCTAACCCGTACGCTGACACTAACCCGCGCCCTCACACGTACGCTCCCCCTAGAGCGTTGTCGTACCCTCACCTGGACCCTAAACCGTCCCCGTCCCCTAACCCTAACCCTAGCCCGAAGCCTAACCCTAACCCTTCCCCGAAGCCTGACCCTCAGCCGTCCCCTAATCCTAACCCGTACGCTGACACTAACCCGCGCCCTCACACGTACGCTCCCCCTAGAGCGTTGTCGTACCCTCACCTGGACCCTAAACCGTCCCCGTCCCCTAACCCTAACCCTAGCCCGAACCCTAACCCTAACCCTTCCCCGAAGCCTGACCCTCAGCCGTCCCCTAATCCTAACCCGTACGCTGACACTAACCCACGCCCTCGCACGTACGCTCCCCCTAGAGCGTTGTCGTACCCTCACCTGGACCCTAAACCGTCCCCGTCCCCTAACCCTAACCCTAGCCCGAACCCTAACCCTAACCCTTCCCCGAAGCCTGACCCTCTGCCGTCCCCTAATCCTAACCCGTACGCTGACACTAACCCGCGCCCTCACACGTACGCTCCCCCTAGAGCGTTGTCGTACCCTCACCTGGACCCTAAACCGTCCCCGTCCCCTAACCCTAACCCTAGCCCGAAGCCTAACCCTAACCCTTCCCCGAAGCCTGACCCTCAGCCGTCCCCTAATCCTAACCCGTACGCTGACACTAACCCGCGCCCTCACACGTACGCTCCCCCTAGAGCGTTGTCGTACCCTCACCTGGACCCTAAACCGTCCCCGTCCCCTAACCCTAACCCTAGCCCGAAGCCTAACCCTAACCCTTTCCCGAAGCCTGACCCTCAGCCGTCCCCTAATCCTAACCCGTACGCTGACACTAACCCGCGCCCTCACACGTACGCTCCCCCTAGAGCGTTGTCGTACCCTCACCTGGACCCTAAACCGTCCCCGTCCCCTAACCCTAACCCTAGCCCGAAGCCTAACCCTAACCCTTCCCCGAAGCCTGACCCTCAGCCGTCCCCTAATCCTAACCCGTACGCTGACACTAACCCGCGCCCTCACACGTACGCTCCCCCTAGAGCGTTGTCGTACCCTCACCTGGACCCTAAACCGTCCCCATCCCCTAACCCTAACCCTAGCCCGAAGCCTAACCCTAACCCTTCCCCGAAGCCTGACCCTCAGCCGTCCCCTAATCCTAACCCGTACGCTGACACTAACCCTGGCCCTCGCACGTACGCTCCCCCTAGAGCGTTGTCGTACCCTCACCTGGACCCTAAACCGTCCCCGTCCCCTAACCCTAACCCTAGCCCGAAGCCTAACCCTAACCCTTCCCCGAAGCCGGACCCTCAGCCGTCCCCTAATCCTAACACGTACGCTGACACTAACCCACGCCCTCGCACGTACGCTCCCCCTAGAGCGTTGTCGTACCCTCACCTGGACCCTAAACCGTCCCCGTCCCCTAACCCTAACCCTAGCCCGAAGCCTAACCCTAACCCTTCCCTGAAGCCTGACCCTCAGCCGTCCCCTAATCCTAACCCGTACGCTGACACTAACCCGCGGCCTCACACGTACGCTCCCCCTAGAGCGTTGTCGTACCCTCACCTGGACCCTAAACCGTCCCCGTCCCCTAACCCTAACCCTAGCCCGAAGCCTAACCCTAACCCTTCCCCGAAGCCTGACCCTCAGCCGTCCCCTAATCCTAACCCGTACGCTGACACTAACCCGCGCCCTCGCACGTACGCTCCCCCTAGAGCGTTGACGTACCCTCACCTGGACCCTAAACCGTCCCGGTCCCCTAACCCTAACCCTAGCCCGAAGCCTAACCCTAACCCTTCCCCGAAGCCTGACCCTCAGCCGTCCCCTAATCCTAACCCGTACGCTGACACTAACCCGCGCCCTCGCACGTACGCTCCCCCTAGAGCGTTGTCGTACCCTCACCTGGACCCTAAACCGTCCCCGTCCCCTAACCCTAACCCTAGCCCGAAGCCTAACCCTAACCCTTCCCCGAAGCCTGACCCTCAGCCGTCCCCTAATCCTAACCCGTACGCTGACACTAACCCGCGCCCTCACACGTACGCTCCCCCTAGAGCGTTGTCGTACCCTCACCTGGACCCTAAACCGTCCCCGTCCCCTAACCCTAACCCTAGCCCGAAGCCTAACCCTAACCCTTCCCCGAAGCCTGACCCTCAGCCGTCCCCTAATCCTAACCCGTACGCTGACACTAACCCGCGCCCTCACACGTACGCTCCCCCTAGAGCGTTGTCGTACCCTCACCTGGACCCTAAACCGTCCCCGTCCCCTAACCCTAACCCTAGCCCGAAGCCTAACCCTAACCCTTCCCCGAAGCCTGACCCTCAGCCGTCCCCTAATCCTAACCCGTACGCTGACACTAACCCGCGCCCTCGCACGTACGCTCCCCCTAGAGCGTTGTCGTACCCTCACCTGGACCCTAAACCGTCCCCGTCCCCTAACCCTAACCCTAGCCCGAAGCCTAACCCTAACCCTTCCCCGAAGCCTGACCCTCAGCCGTCCCCTAATCCTAACCCGTACGCTGACACTAACCCGCGCCCTCACACGTACGCTCCCCCTAGAGCGTTGTCGTACCCTCACCTGGACCCTAAACCGTCCCCATCCCCTAACCCTAACCCTAGCCCGAAGCCTAACCCTAACCCTTCCCCGAAGCCTGACCCTCAGCCGTCCCCTAATCCTAACCCGTACGCTGACACTAACCCGGGCCCTCGCACGTACGCTCCCCCTAGAGCGTTGTCGTACCCTCACCTGGACCCTAAACCGTCCCCGTCCCCTAACCCTAACCCTAGCCCGAAGCCTAACCCTAACCCTTCCCCGAAGCCGGACCCTCAGCCGTCCCCTAATCCTAACCCGTACGCTGACACTAACCCGCGCCCTCGCACGTACGCTCCCCCTAGAGCGTTGTCGTACCCTCACCTGGACCCTAAACCGTCCCCGTCCCTTAACCCTAACCCTAGCCCGAAGCCTAACCCTAACCCTTCCCCGAAGCCTGACCCTCAGCCGTCCCCTAATCCTAACCCGTACGCTGACACTAACCCGCGGCCTCACACGTACGCTCCCCCTAGAGCGTTGTCGTACCCTCACCTGGACCCTAAACCGTCCCCGTCCCCTAACCCTAACCCTAGCCCGAAGCCTAACCCTAACCCTTCCCCGAAGCCTGACCCTCAGCCGTCCCCTAATCCTAACCCGTACGCTGACACTAACCCGCGCCCTCGCACGTACGCTCCCCCTAGAGCGTTGACGTACCCTCACCTGGACCCTAAACCGTCCCGGTCCCCTAACCCTAACCCTAGCCCGAAGCCTAACCCTAACCCTTCCCCGAAGCCTGACCCTCAGCCGTCCCCTAATCCTAACCCGTACGCTGACACTAACCCGCGCCCTCGCACGTACGCTCCCCCTAGAGCGTTGTCGTACCCTCACCTGGACCCTAAACCGTCCCCGTCCCCTAACCCTAACCCTAGCCCGAAGCCTAACCCTAACCCTTCCCCGAAGCCTGACCCTCAGCCGTCCCCTAATCCTAACCCGTACGCTGACACTAACCCGCGCCCTCACACGTACGCTCCCCCTAGAGCGTTGTCGTACCCTCACCTGGACCCTAAACCGTCCCCGTCCCCTAACCCTAACCCTAGCCCGAAGCCTAACCCTAACCCTTCCCCGAAGCCTGACCCTCAGCCGTCCCCTAATCCTAACCCGTACGCTGACACTAACCCGCGCCCTCGCACGTACGCTCCCCCTAGAGCGTTGTCGTACCCTCACCTGGACCCTAAACCGTCCCCGTCCCCTAACCCTAACCCTAGCCCGAAGCCTAACCCTAACCCTTCCCCGAAGCCTGACCCTCAGCCGTCCCCTAATCCTAACCCGTACGCTGACACTAACCCGCGCCCTCACACGTACGCTCCCCCTAGAGCGTTGTCGTACCCTCACCTGGACCCTAAACCGTCCCCGTCCCCTAACCCTAACCCTAGCCCGAAGCCTAACCCTAACCCTTCCCCGAAGCCTGACCCTCAGCCGTCCCCTAATCCTAACCCGTACGCTGACACTAACCCGCGGCCTCACACGTACGCTCCCCCTAGAGCGTTGTCGTACCCTCACCTGGACCCTAAACCGTCCCCGTCCCCTAACCCTAACCCTAGCCCGAAGCCTAACCCTAACCCTTCCCCGAAGCCTGACCCTCAGCCGTCCCCTAATCCTAACCCGTACGCTGACACTAACCCGCGCCCTCGCACGTACGCTCCCCCTAGAGCGTTGACGTACCCTCACCTGGACCCTAAACCGTCCCGGTCCCCTAACCCTAACCCTAGCCCGAAGCCTAACCCTAACCCTTCCCCGAAGCCTGACCCTCAGCCGTCCCCTAATCCTAACCCGTACGCTGACACTAACCCGCGCCCTCACACGTACGCTCCCCCTAGAGCGTTGTCGTACCCTCACCTGGACCCTAAACCGTCCCCGTCCCCTAACCCTAACCCTAGCCCGAAGCCTAACCCTAACCCTTCCCCGAAGCCTGACCCTCAGCCGTCCCCTAATCCTAACCCGTACGCTGACACTAACCCGCGCCCTCACACGTACGCTCCCCCTAGAGCGTTGTCGTACCCTCACCTGGACCCTAAACCGTCCCCGTCCCCTAACCCTAACCCTAGCCCGAAGCCTAACCCTAACCCTTCCCCGAAGCCTGACCCTCAGCCGTCCCCTAATCCTAACCCGTACGCTGACACTAATCCGCGCCCTCGCACGTACGCTCCCCCTAGAGCGTTGTCGTACCCTCACCTGGACCCTAAACCGTCCCCGTCCCCTAACCCTAACCCTAGCCCGAAGCCTAACCCTAACCCTTCCCCGAAGCCTGACCCTCAGCCGTCCCCTAAACCTAACACGTACGCTGACACTAACCCGCGCCCTCACACGTACGCTCCCCCTAGAGCGTTGTCGTACCCTCACCTGGACCCTAAACCGTCCCCGTCCCCTAACCCTAACCCTAGCCCGAAGCCTAACCCTAACCCTTCCCCGAAGCCTGACCCTCAGCCGTCCCCTAATCCTAACCCGTACGCTGACACTAACCCGCGCCCTCACACGTACGCTCCCCCTAGAGCGTTGTCGTACCCTCACCTGGACCCTAAACCGTCCCCGTCCCCTAACCCTAACCCTAGCCCGAAGCCTAACCCTAACCCTTCCCCGAAGCCTGACCCTCAGCCGTCCCCTAATCCTAACCCGTACGCTGACACTAACCCGCGCCCTCGCACGTACGCTCCCCCTAGAGCGTTGTCGTACCCTCACCTGGACCCTAAACCGTCCCCGTCCCCTAACCCTAACCCTAGCCCGAAGCCTAACCCTAACCCTTCCCCGAAGCCTGACCCTCAGCCGTCCCCTAAACCTAACACGTACGCTGACACTAACCCGCGCCCTCACACGTACGCTCCCCCTAGAGCGTTGTCGTACCCTCACCTGGACCCTAAACCGTCCCCGTCCCCTAACCCTAACCCTAGCCCGAAGCCTAACCCTAACCCTTCCCCGAAGCCTGACCCTCAGCCGTCCCCTAATCCTAACCCGTACGCTGACACTAACCCGCGCCCTCACACGTACGCTCCCCCTAGAGCGTTGTCGTACCCTCACCTGGACCCTAAACCGTCCCCGTCCCCTAACCCTAACCCTAGCCCGAAGCCTAACCCTAACCCTTCCCCGAAGCCTGACCCTCAGCCGTCCCCTAATCCTAACCCGTACGCTGACACTAACCCACGCCCTCACACGTACGCTCCCCCTAGAGCGTTGTCGTACCCTCACCTGGACCCTAAACCGTCCCCGTCCCCTAACCCTAACCCTAGCCCGAACCCTAACCCTAACCCTTCCCCGAAGCCTGACCCTCAGCCGTCCCCTAATCCTAACCCGTACGCTGACACTAACCCGCGCCCTCACACGTACGCTCCTCCTAGAGCGTTGTCGTACCCTCACCTGGACCCTAAACCGTCCCCGTCCCCTAACCCTAACCCTAGCCCGAAGCCTAACCCTAACCCTTCCCCGAAGCCTGACCCTCAGCCGTCCCCTAATCCTAACCCGTACGCTGACACTAACCCGCGCCCTCACACGTACGCTCCCCCTAGAGCGTTGTCGTACCCTCACCTGGACCCTAAACCGTCCCCGTCCCCTAACCCTAACCCTAGCCCGAAGCCTAACCCTAACCCTTCCCCGAAGCCTGACCCTCAGCCGTCCCCTAATCCTAACCCGTACGCTGACACTAACCCGCGCCCTCACACGTACGCTCCCCCTAGAGCGTTGTCGTACCCTCACCTGGACCCTAAACCGTCCCCGTCCCCTAACCCTAACCCTATCCCGAAGCCTAACCCTAACCCTTCCCCGAAGCCTGACCCTCAGCCGTCCCCTAATCCTAACCCGTACGCTGACACTAACCCGCGCCCTCACACGTACGCTCCCCCTAGAGCGTTGTCGTACCCTCACCTGGACCCTAAACCGTCCCCGTCCCCTAACCCTAACCCTAGCCCGAAGCCTAACCCTAACCCTTCCCCGAAGCCTGACCCTCAGCCGTCCCCTAATCCTAACCCGTACGCTGACACTAACCCGCGCCCTCACACGTACGCTCCCCCTAGAGCGTTGTCGTACCCTCACCTGGACCCTAAACCGTCCCCGTCCCCTAACCCTAACCCTAGCCCGAACCCTAACCCTAACCCTTCCCCGAAGCCTGACCCTCAGCCGTCCCCTAATCGTAACCCGTACGCTGACACTAACCCGCGCCCTCACACGTACGCTCCCCCTAGAGCGTTGTCGTACCCTCACCTGGACCCTAAACCGTCCCCGTCCCCTAACCCTAACCCTAGCCCGAAGCCTAACCCTAACCCTTCCCCGAAGCCTGACCCTCAGCCGTCCCCTAATCCTAACCCGTACGCTGACACTAACCCGCGCCCTCGCACGTACGCTCCCCCTAGAGCGTTGTCGTACCCTCACCTGGACCCTAAACCGTCCCCGTCCCCTAACCCTAACCCTAGCCCGAACCCTAACCCTAACCCTTCCCCGAAGCCTGACCCTCAGCCGTCCCCTAATCCTAACCCGTACGCTGACACTAACCCGCGCCCTCACACGTACGCTCCCCCTAGAGCGTTGTCGTACCCTCACCTGGACCCTAAACCGTCCCCGTCCCCTAACCCTAACCCTAGCCCGAAGCCTAACCCTAACCCTTCCCCGAAGCCTGACCCTCAGCCGTCCCCTAATCCTAACCCGTACGCTGACACTAACCCGCGCCCTCACACGTACACTCCCCCTAGAGCGTTGTCGTACCCTCACCTGGACCCTAAACCGTCCCCGTCCCCTAACCCTAACCCTAGCCCGAAGCCTAACCCTAAACCTTCCCCGAAGCCTGACCCTCAGCCGTCCCCTAATCCTAACCCGTACGCTGACACTAACCCGCGCCCTCACACGTACGCTCCCCCTAGAGCATTGTCGTACCCTCACCTGGACCCTAAACCGTCCCCGTCCCCTAACCCTAACCCTAGCCCGAAGCCTAACCCTAACCCTTCCCCGAAGCCTGACCCTCAGCCGTCCCCTAATCCTAACCCGTACGCTGACACTAACCCGCGCCCTCACACGTACGCTCCCCCTAGAGCGTTGTCGTACCCTCACCTGGACCCTAAACCGTCCCCGTCCCCTAACCCTAACCCTAGCCCGAAGCCTAACCCTAACCCTTCCCCGAAGCCTGACCCTCAGCCGTCCCCTAATCCTAACCCGTACGCTGACACTAACCCGCGCCCTCACACGTACGCTCCCCCTAGAGCGTTGTCGTACCCTCACCTGGACCCTAAACCGTCCCCGTCCCCTAACCCTAACCCTAGCCCGAACCCTAACCCTAACCCTTCCCCGAAGCCTGACACTCAGCCGTCCCCTAATCCTAACCCGTACGCTGACACTAACCCGCGCCCTCGCACGTACGCTCCCCCTAGAGCGTTGTCGTACCCTCACCTGGACCCTAAACCGTCCCCGTCCCCTAACCCTAACCCTAGCCCGAACCCTAACCCTAACCCTTCCCCGAAGCCTGACCCTCTGCCGTCCCCTAATCCTAACCCGTACGCTGACACTAACCCGCGCCCTCACACGTACGCTCCCCCTAGAGCGTTGTCGTACCCTCACCTGGACCCTAAACCGTCCCCGTCCCCTAACCCTAACCCTAGCCCGAAGCCTAACCCTAACTCTTCCCCGAAGCCTGACCCTCAGCCGTCCCCTAATCCTAACCCGTACGCTGACACTAACCCGCGCCCTCACACGTACGCTCCCCCTAGAGCGTTGTCGTACCCTCACCTGGACCCTAAACCGTCCCCGTCCCCTAACCCTAACCCTAGCCCGAAGCCTAACCCTAACCCTTTCCCGAAGCCTGACCCTCAGCCGTCCCCTAATCCTAACCCGTACGCTGACACTAACCCGCGCCCTCACACGTACGCTCCCCCTAGAGCGTTGTCGTACCCTCACCTGGACCCTAAACCGTCCCCGTCCCCTAACCCTAACCCTAGCCCGAAGCCTAACCCTAACCCTTCCCCGAAGCCTGACCCTCAGCCGTCCCCTAATCCTAACCCGTACGCTGACACTAACCCGCGCCCTCACACGTACGCTCCCCCTAGAGCGTTGTCGTACCCTCACCTGGACCCTAAACCGTCCCCATCCCCTAACCCTAACCCTAGCCCGAAGCCTAACCCTAACCCTTCCCCGAAGCCTGACCCTCAGCCGTCCCCTAATCCTAACCCGTACGCTGACACTAACCCTGGCCCTCGCACGTACGCTCCCCCTAGAGCGTTGTCGTACCCTCACCTGGACCCTAAACCGTCCCCGTCCCCTAACCCTAACCCTAGCCCGAAGCCTAACCCTAACCCTTCCCCGAAGCCGGACCCTCAGCCGTCCCCTAATCCTAACCCGTACGCTGACACTAACCCACGCCCTCGCACGTACGCTCCCCCTAGAGCGTTGTCGTACCCTCACCTGGACCCTAAACCATCCCCGTCCCCTAACCCTAACCCTAGCCCGAAGCCTAACCCTAACCCTTCCCCGAAGCCTGACCCTCAGCCGTCCCCTAATCCTAACCCGTACGCTGACACTAACCCGCGGCCTCACACGTACGCTCCCCCTAGAGCGTTGTCGTACCCTCACCTGGACCCTAAACCGTCCCCGTCCCCTAACCCTAACCCTAGCCCGAAGCCTAACCCTAACCCTTCCCCGAAGCCTGACCCTCAGCCGTCCCCTAATCCTAACCCGTACGCTGACACTAACCCGCGCCCTCGCACGTACGCTCCCCCTAGAGCGTTGACGTACCCTCACCTGGACCCTAAACCGTCCCGGTCCCCTAACCCTAACCCTAGCCCGAAGCCTAACCCTAACCCTTCCCCGAAGCCTGACCCTCAGCCGTCCCCTAATCCTAACCCGTACGCTGACACTAACCCGCGCCCTCGCACGTACGCTCCCCCTAGAGCGTTGTCGTACCCTCACCTGGACCCTAAACCGTCCCCGTCCCCTAACCCTAACCCTAGCCCGAAGCCTAACCCTAACCCTTCCCCGAAGCCTGACCCTCAGCCGTCCCCTAATCCTAACCCGTACGCTGACACTAACCCGCGCCCTCACACGTACGCTCCCCCTAGAGCGTTGTCGTACCCTCACCTGGACCCTAAACCGTCCCCGTCCCCTAACCCTAACCCTAGCCCGAAGCCTAACCCTAACCCTTCCCCGAAGCCTGACCCTCAGCCGTCCCCTAATCCTAACCCGTACGCTGACACTAACCCGCGCCCTCACACGTACGCTCCCCCTAGAGCGTTGTCGTACCCTCACCTGGACCCTAAACCGTCCCCGTCCCCTAACCCTAACCCTAGCCCGAAGCCTAACCCTAACCCTTCCCCGAAGCCTGACCCTCAGCCGTCCCCTAATCCTAACCCGTACGCTGACACTAACCCGCGCCCTCGCACGTACGCTCCCCCTAGAGCGTTGTCGTACCCTCACCTGGACCCTAAACCGTCCCCGTCCCCTAACCCTAACCCTAGCCCGAAGCCTAACCCTAACCCTTCCCCGAAGCCTGACCCTCAGCCGTCCCCTAATCCTAACCCGTACGCTGACACTAACCCGCGCCCTCACACGTACGCTCCCCCTAGAGCGTTGTCGTACCCTCACCTCGACCCTAAACCGTCCCCATCCCCTAACCCTAACCCTAGCCCGAAGCCTAACCCTAACCCTTCCCCGAAGCCTGACCCTCAGCCGTCCCCTAATCCTAACCCGTACGCTGACACTAACCCGGGCCCTCGCACGTACGCTCCCCCTAGAGCGTTGTCGTACCCTCACCTGGACCCTAAACCGTCCCCGTCCCCTAACCCTAACCCTAGCCCGAAGCCTAACCCTAACCCTTCCCCGAAGCCGGACCCTCAGCCGTCCCCTAATCCTAACCCGTACGCTGACACTAACCCGCGCCCTCGCACGTACGCTCCCCCTAGAGCGTTGTCGTACCCTCACCTGGACCCTAAACCGTCCCCGTCCCCTAACCCTAACCCTAGCCCGAAGCCTAACCCTAACCCTTCCCCGAAGCCTGACCCTCAGCCGTCCCCTAATCCTAACCCGTACGCTGACACTAACCCGCGCCCTCACACGTACGCTCCCCCTAGAGCGTTGTCGTACCCTCACCTGGACCCTAAACCGTCCCCGTCCCCTAACCCTAACCCTAGCCCGAAGCCTAACCCTAACCCTTCCCCGAAGCCTGACCCTCAGCCGTCCCCTAATCCTAACCCGTACGCTGACACTAACCCGCGCCCTCGCACGTACGCTCCCCCTAGAGCGTTGACGTACCCTCACCTGGACCCTAAACCGTCCCGGTCCCCTAACCCTAACCCTAGCCCGAAGCCTAACCCTAACCCTTCCCCGAAGCCTGACCCTCAGCCGTCCCCTAATCCTAACCCGTACGCTGACACTAACCCGCGCCCTCGCACGTACGCTCCCCCTAGAGCGTTGTCGTACCCTCACCTGGACCCTAAACCGTCCCCGTCCCCTAACCCTAACCCTAGCCCGAAGCCTAACCCTAACCCTTCCCCGAAGCCTGACCCTCAGCCGTCCCCTAATCCTAACCCGTACGCTGACACTAACCCGCGCCCTCACACGTACGCTCCCCCTAGAGCGTTGTCGTACCCTCACCTGGACCCTAAACCGTCCCCGTCCCCTAACCCTAACCCTAGCCCGAAGCCTAACCCTAACCCTTCCCCGAAGCCTGACCCTCAGCCGTCCCCTAATCCTAACCCGTACGCTGACACTAACCCGCGCCCTCACACGTACGCTCCCCCTAGAGCGTTGTCGTACCCTCACCTGGACCCTAAACCGTCCCCGTCCCCTAACCCTAACCCTAGCCCGAAGCCTAACCCTAACCCTTCCCCGAAGCCTGACCCTCAGCCGTCCCCTAATCCTAACCCGTACGCTGACACTAACCCGCGCCCTCGCACGTACGCTCCCCCTAGAGCGTTGTCGTACCCTCACCTGGACCCTAAACCGTCCCCGTCCCCTAACCCTAACCCTAGCCCGAAGCCTAACCCTAACCCTTCCCCGAAGCCTGACCCTCAGCCGTCCCCTAATCCTAACCCGTACGCTGACACTAACCCTGGCCCTCGCACGTACGCTCCCCCTAGAGCGTTGTCGTACCCTCACCTGGACCCTAAACCGTCCCCGTCCCCTAACCCTAACCCTAGCCCGAAGCCTAACCCTAACCCTTCCCCGAAGCCGGACCCTCAGCCGTCCCCTAATCCTAACCCGTACGCTGACACTAACCCGCGCCCTCACACGTACGCTCCCCCTAGAGCGTTGTCGTACCCTCACCTGGACCCTAAACCGTCCCCATCCCCTAACCCTAACCCTAGCCCGAAGCCTAACCCTAACCCTTCCCCGAAGCCTGACCCTCAGCCGTCCCCTAATCCTAACCCGTACGCTGACACTAACCCGGGCCCTCGCACGTACGCTCCCCCTAGAGCGTTGTCGTACCCTCACCTGGACCCTAAACCGTCCCCGTCCCCTAACCCTAACCCTAGCCCGAAGCCTAACCCTAACCCTTCCCCGAAGCCGGACCCTCAGCCGTCCCCTAATCCTAACCCGTACGCTGACACTAACCCGCGCCCTCGCACGTACGCTCCCCCTAGAGCGTTGTCGTACCCTCACCTGGACCCTAAACCGTCCCCGTCCCCTAACCCTAACCCTAGCCCGAAGCCTAACCCTAACCCTTCCCCGAAGCCTGACCCTCAGCCGTCCCCTAATCCTAACCCGTACGCTGACACTAACCCGCGGCCTCACACGTACGCTCCCCCTAGAGCGTTGTCGTACCCTCACCTGGACCCTAAACCGTCCCCGTCCCCTAACCCTAACCCTAGCCCGAAGCCTAACCCTAACCCTTCCCCGAAGCCTGACCCTCAGCCGTCCCCTAATCCTAACCCGTACGCTGACACTAACCCGCGCCCTCGCACGTACGCTCCCCCTAGAGCGTTGACGTACCCTCACCTGGACCCTAAACCGTCCCGGTCCCCTAACCCTAACCCTAGCCCGAAGCCTAACCCTAACCCTTCCCCGAAGCCTGACCCTCAGCCGTCCCCTAATCCTAACCCGTACGCTGACACTAACCCGCGCCCTCGCACGTACGCTCCCCCTAGAGCGTTGTCGTACCCTCACCTGGACCCTAAACCGTCCCCGTCCCCTAACCCTAACCCTAGCCCGAAGCCTAACCCTAACCCTTCCCCGAAGCCTGACCCTCAGCCGTCCCCTAATCCTAACCCGTACGCTGACACTAACCCGCGCCCTCACACGTACGCTCCCCCTAGAGCGTTGTCGTACCCTCACCTGGACCCTAAACCGTCCCCGTCCCCTAACCCTAACCCTAGCCCGAAGCCTAACCCTAACCCTTCCCCGAAGCCTGACCCTCAGCCGTCCCCTAATCCTAACCCGTACGCTGACACTAACCCGCGCCCTCACACGTACGCTCCCCCTAGAGCGTTGTCGTACCCTCACCTGGACCCTAAACCGTCCCCGTCCCCTAACCCTAACCCTAGCCCGAAGCCTAACCCTAACCCTTCCCCGAAGCCTGACCCTCAGCCGTCCCCTAATCCTAACCCGTACGCTGACACTAACCCGCGCCCTCGCACGTACGCTCCCCCTAGAGCGTTGTCGTACCCTCACCTGGACCCTAAACCGTCCCCGTCCCCTAACCCTAACCCTAGCCCGAAGCCTAACCCTAACCCTTCCCCGAAGCCTGACCCTCAGCCGTCCCCTAATCCTAACCCGTACGCTGACACTAACCCGCGCCCTCGCACGTACGCTCCCCCTAGAGCGTTGTCGTACCCTCACCTGGACCCTAAACCGTCCCCGTCCCCTAACCCTAACCCTAGCCCGAAGCCTAACCCTAACCCTTCCCCGAAGCCTGACCCTCAGCCGTCCCCTAATCCTAACCCGTACGCTGACACTAACCCGCGGCCTCACACGTACGCTCCCCCTAGAGCGTTGTCGTACCCTCACCTGGACCCTAAACCGTCCCCGTCCCCTAACCCTAACCCTAGCCCGAAGCCTAACCCTAACCCTTCCCCGAAGCCTGACCCTCAGCCGTCCCCTAATCCTAACCCGTACGCTGACACTAACCCGCGCCCTCGCACGTACGCTCCCCCTAGAGCGTTGACGTACCCTCACCTGGACCCTAAACCGTCCCGGTCCCCTAACCCTAACCCTAGCCCGAAGCCTAACCCTAACCCTTCCCCGAAGCCTGACACTCAGCCGTCCCCTAATCCTAACCCGTACGCTGACACTAACCCGCGCCCTCACACGTACGCTCCCCCTAGAGCGTTGTCGTACCCTCACCTGGACCCTAAACCGTCCCCGTCCCCTAACCCTAACCCTAGCCCGAAGCCTAACCCTAACCCTTCCCCGAAGCCTGACCCTCAGCCGTCCCCTAATCCTAACCCGTACGCTGACACTAACCCGCGCCCTCACACGTACGCTCCCCCTAGAGCGTTGTCGTACCCTCACCTGGACCCTAAACCGTCCCCGTCCCCTAACCCTAACCCTAGCCCGAAGCCTAACCCTAACCCTTCCCCGAAGCCTGACCCTCAGCCGTCCCCTAATCCTAACCCGTACGCTGACACTAACCCGCGCCCTCGCACGTACGCTCCCCCTAGAGCGTTGTCGTACCCTCACCTGGACCCTAAACCGTCCCCGTCCCCTAACCCTAACCCTAGCCCGAAGCCTAACCCTAACCCTTCCCCGAAGCCTGACCCTCAGCCGTCCCCTAATCCTAACCCGTACGCTGACACTAACCCGCGCCCTCGCACGTACGCTCCCCCTAGAGCGTTGTCGTACCCTCACCTGGACCCTAAACCGTCCCCGTCCCCTAACCCTAACCCTAGCCCGAAGCCTAACCCTAACCCTTCCCCGAAGCCTGACCCTCAGCCGTCCCCTAATCCTAACCCGTACGCTGACACTAACCCGCGGCCTCACACGTACGCTCCCCCTAGAGCGTTGTCGTACCCTCACCTGGACCCTAAACCGTCCCCGTCCCCTAACCCTAACCCTAGCCCGAAGCCTAACCCTAACCCTTCCCCGAAGCCTGACCCTCAGCCGTCCCCTAATCCTAACCCGTACGCTGACACTAACCCGCGCCCTCGCACGTACGCTCCCCCTAGAGCGTTGACGTACCCTCACCTGGACCCTAAACCGTCCCGGTCCCCTAACCCTAACCCTAGCCCGAACCCTAACCCTAACCCTTCCCCGAAGCCTGACCCTCAGCCGTCCCCTAATCCTAACCCGTACGCTGACACTAACACGCGCCCTCGCACGTACGCTCCCCCTAGAGCGTTGTCGTACCCTCACCTGGACCCTAAACCGTCCCCGTCCCCTAACCCTAACCCTAGCCCGAAGCCTAACCCTAACCCTTCCCCGAAGCCTGACCCTCAGCCGTCCCCTAATCCTAACCCGTACGCTGACACTAACCCGCGCCCTCACACGTACGCTCCCCCTAGAGCGTTGTCGTACCCTCACCTGGACCCTAAACCGTCCCCGTCCCCTAACCCTAACCCTAGCCCGAAGCCTAACCCTAACCCTTCCCCGAAGCCTGACCCTCAGCCGTCCCCTAATCCTAACCCGTACGCTGACACTAACCCGCGCCCTCACACGTACGCTCCCCCTAGAGCGTTGTCGTACCCTCACCTGGACCCTAAACCGTCCCCGTCCCCTAACCCTAACCCTAGCCCGAAGCCTAACCCTAACCCTTCCCCGAAGCCTGACCCTCAGCCGTCCCCTAATCCTAACCCGTACGCTGACACTAACCCGCGCCCTCACACGTACGCTCCCCCTAGAGCGTTGTCGTACCCTCACCTGGACCCTAAACCGTCCCCGTCCCCTAACCCTAACCCTAGCCCGAAGCCTAACCCTAACCCTTCCCCGAAGCCTGACCCTCAGCCGTCCCCTAATCCTAACCCGTACGCTGACACTAACCCGCGGCCTCACACGTACGCTCCCCCTAGAGCGTTGTCGTACCCTCACCTGGACCCTAAACCGTCCCCGTCCCCTAACCCTAACCCTAGCCCGAAGCCTAACCCTAACCCTTCCCCGAAGCCTGACCCTCAGCCGTCCCCTAATCCTAACCCGTACGCTGACACTAACCCGCGCCCTCGCACGTACGCTCCCCCTAGAGCGTTGACGTACCCTCACCTGGACCCTAAACCGTCCCGGTCCCCTAACCCTAACCCTAGCCCGAAGCCTAACCCTAACCCTTCCCCGAAGCCTGACCCTCAGCCGTCTCCTAATCCTAACCCGTACGCTGACACTAACACGCGCCCTCGCACGTACGCTCCCCCTAGAGCGTTGTCGTACCCTCACCTGGACCCTAAACCGTCCCCGTCCCCTAACCCTAACCCTAGCCCGAAGCCTAACCCTAACCCTTCCCCGAAGCCTGACCCTCAGCCGTCCCCTAATCCTAACCCGTACGCTGACACTAACCCGCGCCCTCACACGTACGCTCCCCCTAGAGCGTTGTCGTACCCTCACCTGGACCCTAAACCGTCCCCGTCCCCTAACCCTAACCCTAGCCCGAAGCCTAACCCTAACCCTTCCCCGAAGCCTGACCCTCAGCCGTCCCCTAATCCTAACCCGTACGCTGACACTAACCCGCGCCCTCACACGTACGCTCCCCCTAGAGCGTTGTCGTACCCTCACCTGGACCCTAAACCGTCCCCGTCCCCTAACCCTAACCCTAGCCCGAAGCCTAACCCTAACCCTTCCCCGAAGCCTGACCCTCAGCCGTCCCCTAATCCTAACCCGTACGCTGACACTAACCCGCGCCCTCACACGTACGCTCCCCCTAGAGCGTTGTCGTACCCTCACCTGGACCCTAAACCGTCCCCGTCCCCTAACCCTAACCCTAGCCCGAAGCCTAACCCTAACCCTTCCCCGAAGCCTGACCCTCAGCCGTCCCCTAATCCTAACCCGTACGCTGACACTAACCCGCGCCCTCACACGTACGCTCCCCCTAGAGCGTTGTCGTACCCTCACCTGGACCCTAAACCGTCCCCGTCCCCTAACCCTAACCCTAGCCCGAAGCCTAACCCTAACCCTTCCCCGAAGCCTGACCCTCAGCCGTCCCCTAATCCTAACCCGTACGCTGACACTAACCCGCGCCCTCACACGTACGCTCCCCCTAGAGCGTTGTCGTACCCTCACCTGGACCCTAAACCGTCCCCGTCCCCTAACCCTAACCCTAGCCCGAAGCCTAACCCTAACCCTTCCAGGAAGCCTGACCCTCAGCCGTCCCCTAATCCTAACCCGTACGCTGACACTAACCCGCGCCCTCGCACGTACGCTCCCCCTAGAGCGTTGTCGTACCCTCACCTGGACCCTAAACCGTCCCCGTCCCCTAACCCTAACCCTAGCCCGAAGCCTAACCCTAACCCTTCCCCGAAGCCTGACCCTCTGCCGTCCCCTAATCCTAACCCGTACGCTGACACTAACCCGCGCCCTCGCACGTACGCTCCCCCTAGAGCGTTGTCGTACCCTCACCTGGACCCTAAACCGTCCCCGTCCCCTAACCCTAACCCTAGCCCGAAGCCTAACCCTAACCCTTCCCCGAAGCCTGACCCTCAGCCGTCCCCTAATCCTAACCCGTACGCTGACACTAACCCGCGCCGTCACACGTACGCTCCCCCTAGAGCGTTGTCGTACCCTCACCTGGACCCTAAACCGTCCCCGTCCCCTAACCCTAACCCTAGCCCGAAGCCTAACCCTAACCCTTCCCCGAAGCCTGACACTCAGCCGTCCCCTAATCCTAACCCGTACGCTGACACTAACCCGCGCCCTCACACGTACGCTCCCCCTAGAGCGTTGTCGTACCCTCACCTGGACCCTAAACCGTCCCCGTCCCCTAACCCTAACCCTAGCCCGAAGCCTAACCCTAACCCTTCCCCGAAGCCTGACCCTCAGCCGTCCCCTAATCCTAACCCGTACGCTGACACTAACCCGCGCCCTCACACGTACGCTCCCCCTAGAGCGTTGTCGTACCCTCACCTGGACCCTAAACCGTCCCCGTCCCCTAACCCTAACCCTAGCCCGAAGCCTAACCCTAACCCTTCCCCGAAGCCTGACCCTCAGCCGTCCCCTAATCCTAACCCGTACGCTGACACTAACCCGCGCCCTCGCACGTACGCTCCCCCTAGAGCGTTGACGTACCCTCACCTGGACCCTAAACCGTCCCGGTCCCCTAACCCTAACCCTAGCCCGAAGCCTAACCCTAACCCTTCCCCGAAGCCTGACCCTCAGCCGTCCCCTAATCCTAACCCGTACGCTGACACTAACACGCGCCCTCGCACGTACGCTCCCCCTAGAGCGTTGTCGTACCCTCACCTGGACGCTAAACCGTCCCCGTCCCCTAACCCTAACCCTAGCCCGAAGCCTAACCCTAACCCTTCCCCGAAGCCTGACCCTCAGCCGTCCCCTAATCCTAACCCGTACGCTGACACTAACCCGCGCCCTCACACGTACGCTCCCCCTAGAGCGTTGTCGTACCCTCACCTGGACCCTAAACCGTCCCCGTCCCCTAACCCTAACCCTAGCCCGAAGCCTAACCCTAACCCTTCCCCGAAGCCTGACCCTCAGCCGTCCCCTAATCCTAACCCGTACGCTGACACTAACCCGCGCCCTCACACGTACGCTCCCCCTAGAGCGTTGTCGTACCCTCACCTGGACCCTAAACCGTCCCCGTCCCCTAACCCTAACCCTAGCCCGAAGCCTAACCCTAACCCTTCCCCGAAGCCTGACCCTCAGCCGTCCCCTAATCCTAACCCGTACGCTGACACTAACCCGCGCCCTCACACGTACGCTCCCCCTAGAGCGTTGTCGTACACTCACCTGGACCCTAAACCGTCCCCGTCCCCTAACCCTAACCCTAGCCCGAAGCCTAACCCTAACCCTTCCCCGAAGCCTGACCCTCAGCCGTCCCCTAATCCTAACCCGTACGCTGACACTAACCCGCGCCCTCGCACGTACGCTCCCCCTAGAGCGTTGACGTACCCTCACCTGGACCCTAAACCGTCCCGGTCCCCTAACCCTAACCCTAGCCCGAAGCCTAACCCTAACCCTTCCCCGAAGCCTGACCCTCAGCCGTCCCCTAATCCTAACCCGTACGCTGACACTAACACGCGCCCTCGCACGTACGCTCCCCCTAGAGCGTTGTCGTACCCTCACCTGGACCCTAAACCGTCCCCGTCCCCTAACCCTAACCCTAGCCCGAAGCCTAACCCTAACCCTTCCCCGAAGCCTGACCCTCAGCCGTCCCCTAATCCTAACCCGTACGCTGACACTAACCCGCGCCCTCACACGTACGCTCCCCCTAGAGCGTTGTCGTACCCTCACCTGGACCCTAAACCGTCCCCGTCCCCTAACCCTAACCCTAGCCCGAAGCCTAACCCTAACCCTTCCCCGAAGCCTGACCCTCAGCCGTCCCCTAATCCTAACCCGTACGCTGACACTAACCCGCGCCCTCACACGTACGCTCCCCCTAGAGCGTTGTCGTACCCTCACCTGGACCCTAAACCGTCCCCGTCCCCTAACCCTAACCCTAGCCCGAAGCCTAACCCTAACCCTTCCCCGAAGCCTGACCCTCAGCCGTCCCCTAATCCTAACCCGTACGCTGACACTAACCCGCGCCCTCACACGTACGCTCCCCCTAGAGCGTTGTCGTACCCTCACCTGGACCCTAAACCGTCCCCGTCCCCTAACCCTAACCCTAGCCCGAAGCCTAACCCTAACCCTTCCCCGAAGCCTGACCCTCAGCCGTCCCCTAATCCTAACCCGTACGCTGACACTAACCCGCGCCCTCGCACGTACGCTCCCCCTAGAGCGTTGTCGTACCCTCACCTGGACCCTAAACCGTCCCCGTCCCCTAACCCTAACCCTAGCCCGAAGCCTAACCCTAACCCTTCCCCGAAGCCTGACCCTCAGCCGTCCCCTAATCCTAACCCGTACGCTGACACTAACCCGCGCCCTCGCACGTACGCTCCCCCTAGAGCGTTGTCGTACCCTCACCTGGACCCTAAACCGTCCCCGTCCCCTAACCCTAACCCTAGCCCGAAGCCTAACCCTAACCCTTCCCCGAAGCCTGACTCTCACCCGTCCCCTAATCCTAACCCGTACGCTGACACTAACCCGCGCCCTCACACGTACGCTCCCCCTAGAGCGTTGTCGTACCCTCCCCTGGACCCTAAACCGTCCCCGTCCCCTAACCCTAACCCTAGCCCGAAGCCTAACCCTAACCCTTCCCCGAAGCCTGACCCTCAGCCGTCCCCTAATCCTAACCCGTACGCTGACACTAACCCGCGCCCTCGCACGTACGCTCCCCCTAGAGCGTTGACGTACCCTCACCTGGACCCTAAACCGTCCCGGTCCCCTAACCCTAACCCTAGCCCGAAGCCTAACCCTAACCCTTCCCCGAAGCCTGACCCTCAGCCGTCCCCTAATCCTAACCCGTACGCTGACACTAACCCGCGCCCTCGCTCGTACGCTCCCCCTAGAGCGTTGTCGTACCCTCACCTGGACCCTAAACCGTCCCCGTCCCCTAACCCTAACCCTAGGCCGAACCCTAAACCTAACCCTTCCGCGAAGCCTGACCCTCAGCCGTCCCCTAATCCTAACCCGTACGCTGACACTAACCCGCGGCCTCACACGTACGCTCCCCCTAGAGCGTTGTCGTACCCTCACCAGGACCCTAAACCGTCCCCGTCCCCTAACCCTAACCCTAGCCCGAAGCCTAACCCTAACCCTTCCCCGAAGCCTGACCCTCAGCCGTCCCCTAATCCTAACCCGTACGCTGACACTAACCCGCGCCCTCACACGTACGCTCCCCCTAGAGCGTTGTCGTACCCTCACCTGGACCCTAAACCGTCCCCGTCCCCTAACCCTAACCCTAGCCCGAAGCCTAACCCTAACCCTTCCCCGAAGCCTGACCCTCAGCCGTCCCCTAATCCTAACCCGTACGCTGACACTAACCCGCGCCCTCACACGTACGCTCCCCCTAGAGCGTTGTCGTACCCTCACCTGGACCCTAAACCGTCCCCGTCCCCTAACCCTAACCCTAGCCCGAAGCCTAACCCTAACCCTTCCCCGAAGCCTGACCCTCAGCCGTCCCCTAATCCTAACCCGTACGCTGACACAATCCCGCGCCCTCACACGTACGCTCCCCCTAGAGCGTTGTCGTACCCTCACCTGGACCCTAAACCGTCCCCGTCCCCTAACCCTAACCCTAGCCCGAACCCTAACCCTAACCCTTCCCCGAAGCCTGACCCTCAGCCGTCCCCTAATCCTAACCCGTACGCTGACACTAACCCGCGCCCTCACACGTGCGCTCCCCCTAGAGCGTTGTCGTACCCTCACCTGGACCCTAAACCGTCCCCGTCCCCTAACCCTAACCCTAGCCCGAAGCCTAACCCTAACCCTTCCCCGAAGCCTGACCCTCAGCCGTCCCCTAATCCTAACCCGTACGCTGACACTAACCCGCGCCCTCACACGTACGCTCCCCCTAGAGCGTTGTCGTACCCTCACCTGGACCCTAAACCGTCCCCGTCCCCTAACCCTAACCCTAGCCCGAAGCCTAACCCTAACCCTTCCCCGAAGCCTGACCCTCAGCCGTCCCCTAATCCTAACCCGTACGCTGACACTAACCCGCGCCCTCACACGTACGCTCCCCCTAGAGCGTTGTCGTACCCTCACCTGGACCCTAAACCGTCCCCGTCCCCTAACCCTAACCCTAGCCCGAAGCCTAACCCTAACCCTTCCCCGAAGCCTGACCCTCAGCCGTCCCCTAATCCTAACCCGTACGCTGACACTAACCCGCGCCCTCACACGTACGCTCCCCCTAGAGCGTTGTCGTACCCTCACCTGGACCCTAAACCGTCCCCGTCCCCTAACCCTAACCCTAGCCCGAAGCCTAACCCTAACCCTTCCCCGAAGCCTGACCCTCAGCCGTCCCCTAATCCTAACCCGTACGCTGACACTAACCCGCGCCCTCACACGTACGCTCCCCCTAGAGCGTTGTCGTACCCTCACCTGGACCCTAAACCGTCCCCGTCCCCTAACCCTAACCCTAGCCCGAAGCCTAACCCTAACCCTTCCCCGAAGCCTGACCCTCAGCCGTCCCCTAATCCTAACCCGTACGCTGACACTAACCCGCGCCCTCACACGTACGCTCCCCCTAGAGCGTTGTCGTACCCTCACCTGGACCCTAAACCGTCCCCGTCCCCTAACCCTAACCCTAGCCCGAAGCCTAACCCTAACCCTTCCCCGAAGCCTGACCCTCAGCCGTCCCCTAATCCTAACCCGTACGCTGACACTAACCCGCGCCCTCACACGTACGCTCCCCCTAGAGCGTTGTCGTACCCTCACCTGGACCCTAAACCGTCCCCGTCCCCTAACCCTAACCCTACCCCGAAGCCTAACCCTAACCCTTCCCCGAAGCCTGACCCTCAGCCGTCCCCTAATCCTAACACGTACGCTGACACTAACCCGCGCCCTCACACGTACGCTCCCCCTAGAGCGTTGTCGTACCCTCACCTGGACCCTAAACCGTCCCCGTCCCCTAACCCTAACCCTAGCCCAAAGCCTAACCCTAAACCTTCCCCGAAGCCTGACCCTCAGCCGTCCCCTAATCCTAACCCGTACGCTGACACTAACCCGCGCCCTCACACGTACGCTCCCCCTAGAGCGTTGTCGTACCCTCACCTGGACCCTAAACCGTCCCCGTCCCCTAACCCTAACCCTAGCCCGAACCCTAACCCTAACCCTTCCCCGAAGCCTGACCCTCAGCCGTCCCCTAATCCTAAACCGTACGCTGACACTAACCCGCGCCCTCGCACGTACGCTCCCCCTAGAGCGTTGTCGTACCCTCTCCTGGACCCTAAACCGTCCCCGTCCCCTAACCCTAACCCTAGCCCGAAGCCTAACCCTAACCCTTCCCCGAAGCCTGACCCTCAGCCGTCCCCTAATCCTAACCCGTACGCTGACACTAACCCGCGCCCTCGCACGTACGCTCCCCCTAGAGCGTTGTCTTACCCTCACCTGGACCCTAAACCGTCCCCGTCCCCTAACCCTAACCCTAGCCCGAAGCCTAACCCTAACCCTTCCCCGAAGCCTGACCCTCAGCCGTCCCCTAATCCTAACCCGTACGCTGACACTAACCCGCGCCCTCACACGTACGCTCCCCCTAGAGCGTTGTCGTACCCTCACCTGGACCCTAAACCGTCCCCGTCCCCTAACCCTAACCCTAGCCCGAAGCCTAACCCTAACCCTTCCCCGAAGCCTGACCCTCAGCCGTCCCCTAATCCTAACCCGTACGCTGACACTAACCCACGCCCTCACACGTACGCTCCCCCTAGAGCGTTGTCGTACCCTCACCTGGACCCTAAACCGTCCACGTCCCCTAACCCTAACCCTAGCCCGAAGCCTAACCCTAACCCTTCCCCGAAGCCTGACCCTCAGCCGTCCCCTAATCCTAACCCGTACGCTGACACTAACCCACGCCGTCACACGTACGCTCCCCCTAGAGCGTTGTCGTACCCTCACCTGGACCCTAAACCGTCCCCGTCCCCTAACCCTAACCCTAGCCCGAAGCCTAACCCTAACCCTTCCCCGAAGCCTGACCCTCAGCCGTCCCCTAATCCTAACCCGTACGCTGACACTAACCCACGCCCTCACACGTACGCTCCCCCTAGAGCGTTGTCGTACCCTCACCTGGACCCTAAACCGTCCCCGTCCCCTAACCCTAACCCTAGCCCGAAGCCTAACCCTAACCCTTCCCCGAAGCCTGACCCTCAGCCGTCCCCTAATCCTAACCCGTACGCTGACACTAACCCGCGCCCTCACACGTACGCTCCCCCTAGAGCGTTGTCGTACCCTCACCTGGACCCTAAACCGTCCCCGTCCCCTAACCCTAACCCTAGCCCGAAGCCTAACCCTAACCCTTCCCCGAAGCCTGACCCTCAGCCGTCCCCTAATCCTAACCCGTACGCTGACACTAACCCGCGCCCTCACACGTACGCTCCCCCTAGAGCGTTGTCGTACCCTCACCTGGACCCTAAACCGTCCCCGTCCCCTAACCCTAACCCTAGCCCGAAGCCTAACCCTAACCCTTCCCCGAAGCCTGACCCTCAGCCGTCCCCTAATCCTAACCCGTACGCTGACACTAACCCGCGCCCTCGCACGTACGCTCCCCCTAGAGCGTTGTCGTACCCTCACCTGGACCCTAAACCGTCCCCGTCCCCTAACCCTAACCCTAGCCCGAAGCCTAACCCTAACCCTTCCCCGAAGCCTGACCCTCAGCCGTCCCCTAATCCTAACCCGTACGCTGACACTAACCCGCGCCCTCGCACGTACGCTCCCCCTAGAGTGTTGTCGTACCCTCACCTGGACCCTAAACCGTCCCCGTCCCCTAACCCTAACCCTAGCCCGAAGCCTAACCCTAACCCTTCCCCGAAGCCTGACCCTCAGCCGTCCCCTAATCCTAACCCGTACGCTGACACTAACCCGCGCCCTCACACGTACGCTCCCCCTAGAGCGTTGTCGTACCCTCACCTGGACCCTAAACCGTCCCCATCCCCTAACCCTAACCCTAGCCCGAAGCCTAACCCTAACCCTTCCCCGAAGCCTGACCCTCAGCCGTCCCCTAATCCTAACCCGTACGCTGACACTAACCCGCGCCCTCACACGTACGCTCCCCCTAGAGCGTTGTCGTACCCTCACCTGGACCCTAAACCGTCCCCGTCCCCTAACCCTAACCCTAGCCCGAAGCCTAACCCTAACCCTTCCCCGAAGCCTGACCCTCAGCCGTCCCCTAATCCTAACGCGTACGCTGACACTAACCCGCGCCCTCACACGTACGCTCCCCCTAGAGCGTTGTCGTACCCTCACCTGGACCCTAAACCGTCCCCGTCCCCTAACCCTAACCCTAGCCCGAAGCCTAACCCTAACCCTTCCCCGAAGCCTGACCCTCAGCCGTCCCCTAATCCTAACCCGTACGCTGACACTAACCCGCGCCCTCACACGTACGCTCCCCCTAGAGCGTTGTCGTACCCTCACCTGGACCCTAAACCGTCCCCGTCCCCTAACCCTAACCCTAGCCCGAAGCCTAACCCTAACCCTTCCCCGAAGCCTGACCCTCAGCCGTCCCCTAATCCTAACCCGTACGCTGACACTAACCCACGCCGTCACACGTACGCTCCCCCTAGAGCGTTGTCGTACCCTCACCTGGACCCTAAACCGTCCCCGTCCCCTAACCCTAACCCTAGCCCGAAGCCTAACCCTAACCCTTCCCCGAAGCCTGACCCTCAGCCGTCCCCTAATCCTAACCCGTACGCTGACACTAACCCGCGCCCTCACACGTACGCTCCCCCTAGAGCGTTGTCGTACCCTCACCTGGACCCTAAACCGTCCCCGTCCCCTAACCCTAACCCTAGCCCGAAGCCTAACCCTAACCCTTCCCCGAAGCCTGACCCTCAGCCGTCCCCTAATCCTAACCCGTACGCTGACACTAACCCGCGCCCTCACACGTACGCTCCCCCTAGAGCGTTGTCGTACCCTCACCTGGACCCTAAACCGTCCCCGTCCCCTAACCCTAACCCTAGCCCGAAGCCTAACCCTAACCCTTCCCCGAAGCCTGACCCTCAGCCGTCCCCTAATCCTAACCCGTACGCTGACACTAACCCGCGCCCTCACACGTACGCTCCCCCTAGAGCGTTGTCGTACCCTCACCTGGACCCTAAACCGTCCCCGTCCCCTAACCCTAACCCTAGCCCGAAGCCTAACCCTAACCCTTCCCCGAAGCCTGACCCTCAGCCGTCCCCTAATCCTAACCCGTACGCTGACACTAACCCGCGCCCTCGCACGTACGCTCCCCCTAGAGCGTTGTCGTACCCTCACCTGGACCCTAAACCGTCCCCGTCCCCTAACCCTAACCCTAGCCCGAAGCCTAACCCTAACCCTTCCCCGAAGCCTGACCCTCAGCCGTCCCCTAATCCTAACCCGTACGCTGACACTAACCCGCGCCCTCGCACGTACGCTCCCCCTAGAGTGTTGTCGTACCCTCACCTGGACCCTAAACCGTCCCCGTCCCCTAACCCTAACCCTAGCCCGAAGCCTAACCCTAACCCTTCCCCGAAGCCTGACCCTCAGCCGTCCCCTAATCCTAACCCGTACGCTGACACTAACCCGCGCCCTCACACGTACGCTCCCCCTAGAGCGTTGTCGTACCCTCACCTGGACCCTAAACCGTCCCCATCCCCTAACCCTAACCCTAGCCCGAAGCCTAACCCTAACCCTTCCCCGAAGCCTGACCCTCAGCCGTCCCCTAATCCTAACCCGTACGCTGACACTAACCCGCGCCCTCACACGTACGCTCCCCCTAGAGCGTTGTCGTACCCTCACCTGGACCCTAAACCGTCCCCGTCCCCTAACCCTAACCCTAGCCCGAAGCCTAACCCTAACCCTTCCCCGAAGCCTGACCCTCAGCCGTCCCCTAATCCTAACGCGTACGCTGACACTAACCCGCGCCCTCACACGTACGCTCCCCCTAGAGCGTTGTCGTACCCTCACCTGGACCCTAAACCGTCCCCGTCCCCTAACCCTAACCCTAGCCCGAAGCCTAACCCTAACCCTTCCCCGAAGCCTGACCCTCAGCCGTCCCCTAATCCTAACCCGTACGCTGACACTAACCCGCGCCCTCACACGTACGCTCCCCCTAGAGCGTTGTCGTACCCTCACCTGGACCCTAAACCGTCCCCGTCCCCTAACCCTAACCCTAGCCCGAAGCCTAACCCTAACCCTTCCCCGAAGCCTGACCCTCAGCCGTCCCCTAATCCTAACCCGTACGCTGACACTAACCCGCGCCCTCACACGTACGCTCCCCCTAGAGCGTTGTCGTACCCTCACCTGGACCCTAAACCGTCCCCGTCCCCTAACCCTAACCCTAGCCCGAAGCCTAACCCTAACCCTTCCCCGAAGCCTGACCCTCAGCCGTCCCCTAATCCTAACCCGTACGCTGACACTAACCCGCGCCCTCACACGTACGCTCCCCCTAGAGCGTTGTCGTACCCTCACCTGGAAGCTAAAACGTCCCCGTCCCCTAACCCTAACCCTAGCCCGAAGCCTAACCCTAACCCTTCCCCGAAGCCTGACCCTCAGCCGTCCCCTAATCCTAACCCGTACGCTGACACTAACCCTCGCCCTCACACGTACGCTCCCCCTAGAGCGTTGTCGTACCCTCACCTGGACCCTAAACCGTCCCCGTCCCCTAACCCTAACCCTAGCCCGAACCCTAACCCTAACCCTTCCCCGAAGCCTGACCCTCAGCCGTCCCCTAATCCTAACCCGTACGCTGACACTAACCCGCGCCCTCACACGTACGCTCCCCCTAGAGCGTTGTCGTACCCTCACCTGGACCCTAAACCGTCCCCGTCCCCTAACCCTAACCCTAGCCCGAAGCCTAACCCTAACCCTTCCCCGAAGCCTGACCCTCAGCCGTCCCCTAATCCTAACCCGTACGCTGACACTAACCCGCGCCCTCACACGTACGCTCCCCCTAGAGCGTTGTCGTACCCTCACCTGGACCCTAAACCGTCCCCGTCCCCTAACCCTAACCCTAGCCCGAAGCCTAACCCTAACCCTTCCCCGAAGCCTGACCCTCAGCCGTCCCCTAATCCTAACCCGTACGCTGACACTAACCCGCGCCCTCACACGTACGCTCCCCCTAGAGCGTTGTCGTACCGTCACCTGGACCCTAAACCGTCCCCGTCCCCTAACCCTAACCCTAGCCCGAAGCCTAACCCTAACCCTTCCCCGAAGCCTGACCCTCAGCCGTCCCCTAATCCTAACCCGTACGCTGACACTAACCCGCGCCCTCACACGTACGCTCCCCCTAGAGCGTTGTCGTACCCTCACCTGGACCCTAAACCGTCCCCGTCCCCTAACCCTAACCCTAGCCCGAAGCCTAACCCTAACCCTTCCCCGAAGCCTGACCCTCAGCCGTCCCCTAATCCTAACCCGTACGCTGACACTAACCCGCGCCCTCACACGTACGCTCCCCCTAGAGCGTTGTCGTACCCTCACCTGGACCCTAAACCGTCCCCGTCCCCTAACCCTAACCCTAGCCCGAAGCCTAACCCTAACCCTTCCCCGAAGCCTGACCCTCAGCCGTCCCCTAATCCTAACCCGTACGCTGACACTAACCCGCGCCCTCACACGTACGCTCCCCCTAGAGCGTTGTCGTACCCTCACCTGGACCCTAAACCGTCCCCGTCCCCTAACCCTAACCCTAGCCCGAAGCCAAACCCTAACCCTTCCCCGAAGCCTGACCCTCAGCCGTCCCCTAATCCTAACCCGTACGCTGACACTAACCCGCGCCCTCACACGTACGCTCCCCCTAGAGCGTTGTCGTACCCTCACCTGGACCCTAAACCGTCCCCGTCCCCTAACCCTAACCCTAGCCCGAAGCCTAACCCTAACCCTTCCCCGAAGCCTGACCCTCAGCCGTCCCCTAATCCTAACCCGTACGCTGACACTAACCCGCGCCCTCGCACGTACGCTCCCCCTAGAGCGTTGTCGTACCCTCACCTGGACCCTAAACCGTCCCCGTCCCCTAACCCTAACCCTAGCCCGAAGCCTAACCCTAACCCTTCCCCGAAGCCTGACCCTCAGCCGTCCCCTAATCCTAACCCGTACGCTGACACTAACCCGCGCCCTCGCACGTACGCTCCCCCTAGAGCGTTGTCGTACCCTCACCTGGACCCTAAACCGTCCCCGTCCCCTAACCCTAACCCTAGCCCGAAGCCTAACCCTAACCCTTCCCCAAAGCCTGACCCTCAGCCGTCCCCTAATCCTAACCCGTACGCTGACACTAACCCGCGGCCTCACACGTACGCTCCCCCTAGAGCGTTGTCGTACCCTCACCTGGACCCTAAACCGTCCCCGTCCCCTAACCCTAACCCTAGCCCGAACCCTAACCCTAACCCTTCCCGGAAGCCTGACCCTCAGCCGTCCCCTAATCCTAACCCGTACGCTGACACTAACCCGCGCCCTCACACGTACGCTCCCCCTAGAGCGTTGTCGTACCCTCACCTGGACCCTAAACCGTCCCCGTCCCCTAACCCTAACCCTAGCCCGAAGCCTAACCCTAACCCTTCCCCGAAGCCTGACCCTCAGCCGTCCCCTAATCCTAACCCGTACGCTGACACTAACCCGCGCCCTCACACGTACGCTCCCCCTAGAGCGTTGTCGTACCCTCACCTGGACCCTAAACCGTCCCCGTCCCCTAACCCTAACCCTAGCCCGAAGCCTAACCCTAACCCTTCCCCGAAGCCTGACCCTCAGCCGTCCCCTAATCCTAACCCGTACGCTGACACTAACCCGCGCCCTCACACGTACGCTCCCCCTAGAGCGTTGTCGTACCCTCACCTGGACCCTAAACCGTCCCCGTCCCCTAACCCTAACCCTAGACCGAACCCTAACCCTAACCCTTCCCCGAAGCCTGACCCTCACCCGTCCCCTAATCCTAACCCGTACGCTGACACTAACCCGCGCCCTCACACGTACGCTCCCCCTGAAGCATTGTCGTACCCTCACCTGGACCCTAAACCGTCCCCGTCCCCTAACCCTAACCCTAGCCCGAACCCTAACCCTAACCCTTCCCCGAAGCCTGACCCTCACCCGTCCCCTAATCCTAACCCGTACGCTGACACTAACCCGCGCCCTCACACGTACGCTCCCCCTAAAGCGTTGTCGTACCCTCACCTGGACCCTAAACCGTCCCCGTCCCCTAACCCTAACCCTAGCCCGAACCCTAACCCTAACCCTTCCCCGAAGCCTGACCCTCACCCGTCCCCTAATCCTAACCCGTACGCTGACACTAACCCGCGCCCTCACACGTACGCTCCCCCTACAACGTTGTCGTACCCTCACCTGGACCCTAAACCGTCCCCGTTTCCTAACCCTAACCCTAGCCCGGACCCTAACCCTAACCCTTCCCCGAAGCCTGACCCTCACCCGTCCCCTAATCCTAACCCGTACGCTGACACTAACCCGCGCCCTCACACGTACGCTCCCCCTAAAGCGTTGTCGTACCCTCACCTGGACCCTAAACCGTCCCCGTCCCCTAACCCTAACCCTAGCCCGAACCCTAACCCTAACCCTTCCCCGAAGCCTGACCCTCACCCGTCCCCTAATCCTAACCCGTACGCTGACACTAACCCGCGCCCTCACACGTACGCTCCCCCTAAAGCGTTGTCGTACCCTCACCTGGACCCTAAACCGTCCCCGTCCCCTAACCCTAACCCTAGCCCGAACCCTAACCCTAACCCTTCCCCGAAGCCTGACCCTCACCCGTCCCCTAATCCTAACCCGTACGCTGACACTAAGCCGCGCCCTCACACGTACACTCCCCCTAAAGCGTTGTCGTACCCTCACCTGGACCCTAAACCGTCCCCGTCCCCTAACCCTAACCCTAGCCCGAACCCTAACCCTAACCCTTCCCCGAAGCCTGACACTCACCCTTCCCCTAATCCTAACCCGTACGCAGACACTAACCCGAGCCCTCACACGTACGCTCCCCCTAAAGCGTTGTCATACCCTCACCTGGACCCTAAACCGTCCCTGTCCCCTAAGCCTAACCTTAGCCCGAACCCTAACCCTAACACTTCCGCGAAGCCTGACCCTCACCCTTCCCCTAATCCTAACCCGTACGCTGACACTAACCCGCGCCCTCACACGTACGCTCCCCCTAGAGCGTTGTCGTACCCTCACCTGGACCCTAAACCGTCCCCGTCCCCTAACCCTATCCCTAGCCCGAACCCTAACCCTAACCCTTCCCCGAAGCCTGACCCTCACCCGTCCCCTAATCCTAACCCGTACGCTGACACTAACCCGCGCCCTCACACGTACGCTCCCCCAAAGCGTTGTCGTACCCTCACCTGGACCCTAAACCGTCCCCGTCCCCTAACCCTAACCCTAGCCCGAACCCTAACCCTAACCCTTCCCCGAAGCCTGACCCTCACCCGTCCCCTAATCCTAACCCGTACGCTGACACTAACCCGCGCCCTCACACGTATGCTCCCCCTAAAGCGTTGTCGTACCCTCACCTGGACCCTAAACCGTCCCCGTCCCCTAACCCTAACCCTAGCCCGAACCCTAACCCTAACCCTTCCCCGAAGCCTGACCCTCACCCGTCCCCTAATCCTAACCCGTACGCTGACACTAACCCGCGCCCTCACACGTACGCTCCCCCTAAAGCGTTGTCGTACCCTCACCTGGACCCTAAACCGTCCCCGTCCCCTAACCCTAACCCTAGCCCGAACCCTAACCCTAACCCTTCCCCGAAGCCTGACCCTCACCCGTCCCATAATCCTAACCCGTACGCTGACACTAACCCGCGCCCTCACACGTACGCTCCCCCTAAAGCATTGTCGTACCCTCACCTGGACCCTAAACCGTCCCCGTCCCCTAACCCTAACCCTAGACCGAACCCTAACCCTAACCCTTCCCCGAAGCCTGACCCTCACCCGTCCCCTAATCCTAACCCGTACGCTGACACTAACCCGCGCCCTCACACGTACGCTCCCCCTGAAGCGTTGTCGTACCCTCACCTGGACCCTAAACCGTCCCCGTCCCCTAACCCTAACCCTAGCCCGAACCCTAACCCTAACCCTTCCCCGAAGCCTGACCCTCACCCGTCCCCTAATCCTAACCCGTACGCTGACACTAACCCGCGCCCTCACACGTACGCTCCCCCTAAAGCGTTGTCGTACCCTCACCTGGACCCTAAACCGTCCCCGTCCCCTAACCCTAACCCTAGCCCGAACCCTAACCCTAACCCTTCCCCGAAGCCTGACCCTCACCCGTCCCCTAATCCTAACCCGTACGCTGACACTAACCCGCGCCCTCACACGTACGCTCCCCCTACAACGTTGTCGTACCCTCACCTGGACCCTAAACCGTCCCCGTTTCCTAACCCTAACCCTAGCCCGGACCCTAACCCTAACCCTTCCCCGAAGCCTGACCCTCACCCGTCCCCTAATCCTAACCCGTACGCTGACACTAACCCGCGCCCTCACACGTACGCTCCCCCTAAAGCGTTGTCGTACCCTCACCTGGACCCTAAACCGTCCCCGTCCCCTAACCCTAACCCTAGCCCGAACCCTAACCCTAACCCTTCCCCGAAGCCTGACCCTCACCCGTCCCCTAATCCTAACCCGTACGCTGACACTAACCCGCGCCCTCACACGTACGCTCCCCCTAAAGCGTTGTCGTACCCTCACCTGGACCCTAAACCGTCCCCGTCCCCTAACCCTAACCCTAGCCCGAACCCTAACCCTAACCCTTCCCCGAAGCCTGACCCTCACCCGTCCCCTAATCCTAAACCGTACGCTGACACTAAGCCGCGCCCTCACACGTACGCTCCCCCTAAAGCGTTGTCGTACCCTCACCTGGACCCTAAACCGTCCCCGTCCCCTAACCCTAACCCTAGCCCGAACCCTAACCCTAACCCTTCCCCGAAGCCTGACACTCACCCTTCCCCTAATCCTAACCCGTACGCAGACACTAACCCGAGCCCTCACACGTACGCTCCCCCTAAAGCGTTGTCATACCCTCACCTGGACCCTAAACCGTCCCCGTCCCCTAACCCTAACCCTAGCCCGAACCCTAACCCTAACCCTTCGCCGAAGCCTGACCCTCACCCTTCCCCTAATCCTAACACGTACGCTGACACTAACCCGCGCCCTCACACGTACGCTCCCCCTAAAGCGTTGTCGTACCCTCACCTGGACCCTAAACCGTCCCCGTCCCCTAACCCTAACCCTAGCCCGAACCCTAACCCTAACCCTTCCCCGAAGCCTGACCCTCACCCGTCCCCTAATCCTAACCCGTACGCTGACACTAACCCGCGCCCTCACACGTACGCTCCCCCTAAAGCGTTGTCGTACCCTCACCTGGACCCTAAACCGTCCCCGTCCCCTAACCCTAACCCTAGCCCGAACCCTAACCCTAACCCTTCCCCGAAGCCTGACCCTCACCCGTCCCCTAATCCTAACCCATACGCTGACACTAACCCGCGCCCTCACACGTACGCTCCCCCTAAAGCGTTGTCGTACCCTCACCTGGACCCTAAACCGTCCCCGTCCCCTAACCCTAACCCTAGCCCGAACCCTAACCCTAACCCTTCCCCGAAGCCTGACCCTCACCCGTCCCCTAATCCTAACCCGTACGCTGACACTAAGCCGCGCCCTCACACGTACGCTCCCCCTAAAGCGTTGTCGTACCCTCACCTGGACCCTAAACCGTCCCCGTCCCCTAAACCTAACCCTAGCCCGAACCCTAACCCAACCCTTCCCCGAAGCCTGACACTCACCCTTCCCCTAATCCTAACCCGTACGCTGACACTAACCCGCGCCCTCACACGTACGTTCCCCCTAAAGCGTTGTCGTACCCTCACCTGGACCCTAAACCGTCCCCGTCCCCTAACCCTAACCTTAGCCCGAACCCTAACCCTAACCCTTCCGCGAAGCCTGACCCTCACCCTTCCCCTAATCCTAACACGTACGCTGACACTAACCCGCGCCCTCACACGTACGCTCCCCCTAGAGCGTTGTCGTACACTCACCTGGACCCTAAACCGTCCCCGTCCCCTAACCCTAACCCTAGCCCGAACCTTAACCCTAACCCTTCCCCGAAGCCTGACCCTCACCCGTCCCCTAATCCTAACCCGTACGCTGACACTAACCCGCGCCCTCACACGTACACTCCCCCTAGAGCGTTGTCGTACCCTCACCTGGACCCTAAACCGTCCCCGTCCCCTAACCCTAACCCTAGCCCGAACCCTAACCCTAACCCTTCCCCGAAGCCTGACCCTCACCCGTCCCCTAATCCTAACCCGTACGCTGACACTAACCCGCGCCCTCACACGTACGCTCCCCCTACAACGTTGTCGTACCCTCACCTGGACCCTAAACCGTCCCCGTTTCCTAACCCTAACCCTAGCCCGGACCCTAACCCTAACCCTTCCCCGAAGCCTGACCCTCACCCGTCCCCTAATCCTAACCCGTACGCTGACACTAACCCGCGCCCTCACACGTACGGTCCCCCTAAAGCGTTGTCGTACCCTCACCTGGACCCTAAACCGTCCCCGTCCCCTAACCCTAACCCTAGCCCGAACCCTAACCCTAACCCTTCCCCGAAGCCTGACCCTCACCCGTCCCCTAATCCTAACCCGTACGCTGACACTAACCCGCGCCCTCACACGTACGCTCCCCCTAAAGCGTTGTCGTACCCTCACCTGGACCCTAAACCGTCCCCGTCCCCTAACCCTAACCCTAGCCCTTACCCTAACCCTAACCCTTCCCCGAAGCCTGACCCTCACCCGTCCCCTAATCCTAACCCGTACGCTGACACTAACCCACGCCCTCACACGTACGCTCCCCCTAAAGCGTTGTCGTACCCTCACCTGGACCCTAAACCGTCCCCGTCCCCTAACCCTATCCCTAGCCCGAACCCTAACCCTAACCCTTCCCCGAAGCCTGACCCTCACCCGTCCCCTAATCCTAACCCGTACGCTGACACTAACCCGTGCCCTCACACGTACGCTCCCCCTAAAGCGTTGTCGTACCCTCACCTGGACCCTAAACCGTCCCCGTCCCCTAACCCTAACCCTAGCCCGAACCCTAACCCTAACCCTTCCCCGAAGCCTGACCCTCACCCGTCCCCTAATCCTAACCCGTACGCTGACACTAACCCGCGCCCTCACACGTATGCTCCCCCTAAAGCGTTGTCGTACCCTCACCTGGACCCTAAACCGTCCCCGTCCCCTAACCCTAACCCTAGCCCGAACCCTAACCCTAACCCTTCCCCGAAGCCTGACCCTCACCCGTCCCCTAATCCTAACCCGTACGCTGACACTAACCCGCGCCCTCACACGTACGCTCCCCCTAAAGCGTTGTCGTACCCTCACCTGGACCCTAAACCGTCCCCGTCCCCTAACCCTAACCCTAGCCCGAACCCTAACCCTAACCCTTCCCCGAAGCCTGACCCTCACCCGTCCCATAATCCTAACCCGTACGCTGACACTAACCCGCGCCCTCACACGTACGCTCCCCCTAAAGCATTGTCGTACCCTCACCTGGACCCTAAACCGTCCCCGTCCCCTAACCCTAACCCTAGACCGAACCCTAACCCTAACCCTTCCCCGAAGCCTGACCCTCACCCGTCCCCTAATCCTAACCCGTACGCTGACACTAACCCGCGCCCTCACACGTACGCTCCCCCTGAAGCGTTGTCGTACCCTCACCTGGACCCTAAACCGTCCCCGTCCCCTAACCCTAACCCTAGCCCGAACCCTAACCCTAACCCTTCCCCGAAGCCTGACCCTCACCCGTCCCCTAATCCTAACCCGTACGCTGACACTAACCCGCGCCCTCACACGTACGCTCCCCCTAAAGCGTTGTCGTACCCTCACCTGGACCCTAAACCGTCCCCGTCCCCTAACCCTAACCCTAGCCCGAACCCTAACCCTAACCCTTCCCCGAAGCCTGACCCTCACCCGTCCCCTAATCCTAACCCGTACGCTGACACTAACCCGCGCCCTCACACGTACGCTCCCCCTACAACGTTGTCGTACCCTCACCTGGACCCTAAACCGTCCCCGTTTCCTAACCCTAACCCTAGCCCGGACCCTAACCCTAACCCTTCCCCGAAGCCTGACCCTCACCCGTCCCCTAATCCTAACCCGTACGCTGACACTAACCCGCGCCCTCACACGTACGCTCCCCCTAAAGCGTTGTCGTACCCTCACCTGGACCCTAAACCGTCCCCGTCCCCTAACCCTAACCCTAGCCCGAACCCTAACCCTAACCCTTCCCCGAAGCCTGACCCTCACCCGTCCCCTAATCCTAACCCGTACGCTGACACTAACCCGCGCCCTCACACGTACGCTCCCCCTAAAGCGTTGTCGTACCCTCACCTGGACCCTAAACCGTCCCCGTCCCCTAACCCTAACCCTAGCCCGAACCCTAACCCTAACCCTTCCCCGAAGCCTGACCCTCACCCGTCCCCTAATCCTAACCCGTACGCTGACACTAAGCCGCGCCCTCACACGTACACTCCCCCTAAAGCGTTGTCGTACCCTCACCTGGACCCTAAACCGTCCCCGTCCCCTAACCCTAACCCTAGCCCGAACCCTAACCCTAACCCTTCCCCGAAGCCTGACACACACCCTTCCCCTAATCCTAACCCGTACGCAGACACTAACCCGAGCCCTCACACGTACGCTCCCCCTAAAGCGTTGTCATACCCTCACCTGGACCCTAAACCGTCCCTGTCCCCTAACCCTAACCTTAGCCCGAACCCTAACCCTAACACTTCCGCGAAGCCTGACCCTCACCCTTCCCCTAATCCTAACCCGTACGCTGACACTAACCCGCGCCCTCACACGTACGTTCCCCCTAAAGCGTTGTCGTACGCTCACCTGGACCCTAAACCGTCCCCGTCCCCTAACCCTAACCTTAGCCCGAACCCTAACCCTAACCCTTCCGCGAAGCCTGACCCTCACCCTTCCCCTAATCCTAACACGTACGCTGACACTAACCCGCGCCCTCACACGTACGCTCCCCCTAGAGCGTTGTCGTACACTCACCTGGACCCTAAACCGTCCCCGTCCCCTAACCCTAACCCTAGCCCGAACCTTAACCCTAACCCTTCCCCGAAGCCTGACCCTCACCCGTCCCCTAATCCTAACCCGTACGCTGACACTAACCCGCGCCCTCACACGTACACTCCCCCTAGAGCGTTGTCGTACCCTCACCTGGACCCTAAACCGTCCCCGTCCCCTAACCCTAACCCTAGCCCGAACCCTAACCCTAACCCTTCCCCGAAGCCTGACCCTCACCCGTCCCCTAATCCTAACCCGTACGCTGACACTAACCCGCGCCCTCACACGTACGCTCCCCCTACAACGTTGTCGTACCCTCACCTGGACCCTAAACCGTCCCCGTTTCCTAACCCTAACCCTAGCCCGGACCCTAACCCTAACCCTTCCCCGAAGCCTGACCCTCACCCGTCCCCTAATCCTAACCCGTACGCTGACACTAACCCGCGCCCTCACACGTACGGTCCCCCTAAAGCGTTGTCGTACCCTCACCTGGACCCTAAACCGTCCCCGTCCCCTAACCCTAACCCTAGCCCGAACCCTAACCCTAACCCTTCCCCGAAGCCTGACCCTCACCCGTCCCCTAATCCTAACCCGTACGCTGACACTAACCCGCGCCCTCACACGTACGCTCCCCCTAAAGCGTTGTCGTACCCTCACCTGGACCCTAAACCGTCCCCGTCCCCTAACCCTAACCCTAGCCCTTACCCTAACCCTAACCCTTCCCCGAAGCCTGACCCTCACCCGTCCCCTAATCCTAACCCGTACGCTGACACTAACCGACGCCCTCACATGTACGCTCCCCCTAAAGCGTTGTCGTACCCTCACCTGGACCCTAAACCGTCCCCGTCCCCTAACCCTATCCCTAGCCCGAACCCTAACCCTAACCCTTCCCCGAAGCCTGACCCTCACCCGTCCCCTAATCCTAACCCGTACGCTGACACTAACCCGCGCCCTCACACGTACGCTCCCCCTAAAGCGTTGTCGTACCCTCACCTGGACCCTAAACCGTCCCCGTCCCCTAACCCTAACCCTAGCCCGAACCCTAACCCTAACCCTTCCCCGAAGCCTGACCCTCACCCGTCCCATAATCCTAACCCGTACGCTGACACTAACCCGCGCCCTCACACGTACGCTCCCCCTAAAGCATTGTCGTACCCTCACCTGGACCCTAAACCGTCCCCGTCCCCTAACCCTAACCCTAGACCGAACCCTAACCCTAACCCTTCCCCGAAGCCTGACCCTCACCCGTCCCCTAATCCTAACCCGTACGCTGACACTAACCCGCGCCCTCACACGTACGCTCCCCCTGAAGCGTTGTCGTACCCTCACCTGGACCCTAAACCGTCCCCGTCCCCTAACCCTAACCCTAGCCCGAACCCTAACCCTAACCCTTCCCCGAAGCCTGACCCTCACCCGTCCCCTAATCCTAACCCGTACGCTGACACTAACCCGCGCCCTCACACGTACGCTCCCCCTAAAGCGTTGTCGTACCCTCACCTGGACCCTAAACCGTCCCCGTCCCCTAACCCTAACCCTAGCCCGAACCCTAACCCTAACCCTTCCCCGAAGCCTGACCCTCACCCGTCCCCTAATCCTAACCCGTACGCTGACACTAACCCGCGCCCTCACACGTACGCTCCCCCTACAACGTTGTCGTACCCTCACCTGGACCCTAAACCGTCCCCGTTTCCTAACCCTAACCCTAGCCCGGACCCTAACCCTAACCCTTCCCCGAAGCCTGACCCTCACCCGTCCCCTAATCCTAACCCGTACGCTGACACTAACCCGCGCCCTCACACGTACGCTCCCCCTAAAGCGTTGTCGTACCCTCACCTGGACCCTAAACCGTCCCCGTCCCCTAACCCTAACCCTAGCCCGAACCCTAACCCTAACCCTTCCCCGAAGCCTGACCCTCACCCGTCCCCTAATCCTAACCCGTACGCTGACACTAACCCGCGCCCTCACACGTACGCTCCCCCTAAAGCGTTGTCGTACCCTCACCTGGACCCTAAACCGTCCCCGTCCCCTAACCCTAACCCTAGCCCGAACCCTAACCCTAACCCTTCCCCGAAGCCTGACCCTCACCCGTCCCCTAATCCTAACCCGTACGCTGACACTAAGCCGCGCCCTCACACGTACACTCCCCCTAAAGCGTTGTCGTACCCTCACCTGGACCCTAAACCGTCCCCGTCCCCTAACCCTAACCCTAGCCCGAACCCTAACCCTAACCCTTCCCCGAAGCCTGACACTCACCCTTCCCCTAATCCTAACCCGTACGCAGACACTAACCCGAGCCCTCACACGTACGCTCCCCCTAAAGCGTTGTCATACCCTCACCTGGACCCTAAACCGTCCCTGTCCCCTAACCCTAACCTTAGCCCGAACCCTAACCCTAACACTTCCGCGAAGCCTGACCCTCACCCTTCCCCTAATCCTAACCCGTACGCTGACACTAACCCGCGCCCTCACACGTACGCTCCCCCTAGAGCGTTGTCGTACCCTCACCTGAACCCTAAACCGTCCCCGTCCCCTAACCCTATCCCTAGCCCGAACCCTAACCCTAACCCTTCCCCGAAGCCTGACCCTCACCCGTCCCCTAATCCTAACCCGTACGCTGACACTAACCCGCGCCCTCACACGTACGCTCCCCCTAAAGCGTTGTCGTACCCTCACCTGGACCCTAAACCGTCCCCGTCCCCTAACCCTAACCCTAGCCCGAACCCTAACCCTAACCCTTCCCCGAAGCCTGACCCTCACCCGTCCCCTAATCCTAACCCGTACGCTGACACTAACCCGCGCCCTCACACGTATGCTCCCCCTAAAGCGTTGTCGTACCCTCACCTGGACCCTAAACCGTCCCCGTCCCCTAACCCTAACCCTAGCCCGAACCCTAACCCTAACCCTTCCCCGAAGCCTGACCCTCACCCGTCCCCTAATCCTAACCCGTACGCTGACACTAACCCGCGCCCTCACACGTACGCTCCCCCTAAAGCGTTGTCGTACCCTCACCTGGACCCTAAACCGTCCCCGTCCCCTAACCCTAACCCTAGCCCGAACCCTAACCCTAACCCTTCCCCGAAGCCTGACCCTCACCCGTCCCATAATCCTAACCCGTACGCTGACACTAACCCGCGCCCTCACACGTACGCTCCCCCTAAAGCATTGTCGTACCCTCACCTGGACCCTAAACCGTCCCCGTCCCCTAACCCTAACCCTAGACCGAACCCTAACCCTAACCCTTCCCCGAAGCCTGACCCTCACCCGTCCCCTAATCCTAACCCGTACGCTGACACTAACCCGCGCCCTCACACGTACGCTCCCCCTGAAGCGTTGTCGTACCCTCACCTGGACCCTAAACCGTCCCCGTCCCCTAACCCTAACCCTAGCCCGAACCCTAACCCTAACCCTTCTCCGAAGCCTGACCCTCACCCGTCCCCTAATCCTAACCCGTACGCTGACACTAACCCGTGCCCTCACACGTACGCTCCCCCTAAAGCGTTGTCGTACCCTCACCTGGACCCTAAACCGTCCCCGTCCCCTAACCCTAACCCTAGCCCGAACCCTAACCCTAACCCTTCCCCGAAGCCTGACCCTCACCCGTCCCCTAATCCTAACCCGTACGCTGACACTAACCCGCGCCCTCACACGTACGCTCCCCCTACAACGTTGTCGTACCCTCACCTGGACCCTAAACCGTCCCCGTTTCCTAACCCTAACCCTAGCCCGGACCCTAACCCTAACCCTTCCCCGAAGCCTGACCCTCACCCGTCCCCTAATCCTAACCCGTACGCTGACACTAACCCGCGCCCTCACACGTACGCTCCCCCTAAAGCGTTGTCGTACCCTCACCTGGACCCTAAACCGTCCCCGTCCCCTAACCCTAACCCTAGCCCGAACCCTAACCCTAACCCTTCCCCGAAGCCTGACCCTCACCCGTCCCCTAATCCTAACCCGTACGCTGACACTAACCCGCGCCCTCACACGTACGCTCCCCCTAAAGCGTTGTCGTACCCTCACCTGGACCCTAAACCGTCCCCGTCCCCTAACCCTAACCCTAGCCCGAACCCTAACCCTAACCCTTCCCCGAAGCCTGACCCTCACCCGTCCCCTAATCCTAAACCGTACGCTGACACTAAGCCGCGCCCTCACACGTACGCTCCCCCTAAAGCGTTGTCGTACCCTCACCTGGACCCTAAACCGTCCCCGTCCCCTAACCCTAACCCTAGACCGAACCCTAACCCTAACCCTTCCCCGAAGCCTGACCCTCACCCGTCCCCTAATCCTAACCCGTACGCTGACACTAACCCGCGCCCTCACACGTACGCTCCCCCTAAAGCATTGTCGTACCCTCACCTGGACCCTAAACCGTCCCCGTCCCCTAACCCTAACCCTAGCCCGAACCCTAACCCTAACCCTTCCCCGAAGCCTGACCCTCACCCGTCCCCTAATCCTAACCCGTACGCTGACACTAACCCGCGCCCTCACACGTACGCTCCCCCTAAAGCGTTGTCGTACCCTCACCTGGACCCTAAACCGTCCCCGTCCCCTAACCCTAACCCTAGCCCGAACCCTAACCCTAACCCTTCCCCGAAGCCTGACCCTCACCCGTCCCCTAATCCTAACCCGTACGCTGACACTAACCCGCGCCCTCACACGTACGCTCCCCCTACAACGTTGTCGTACCCTCACCTGGACCCTAAACCGTCCCCGTTTCCTAACCCTAACCCTAGCCCGGACCCTAACCCTAACCCTTCCCCGAAGCCTGACCCTCACCCGTCCCCTAATCCTAACCCGTACGCTGACACTAACCCGCGCCCTCACACGTACGCTCCCCCTAAAGCGTTGTCGTACCCTCACCTGGACCCTAAACCGTCCCCGTCCCCTAACCCTAACCCTAGCCCGAACCCTAACCCTAACCCTTCCCCGAAGCCTGACCCTCACCCGTCCCCTAATCCTAACCCGTACGCTGACACTAACCCGCGCCCTCACACGTACGCTCCCCCTAAAGCGTTGTCGTACCCTCACCTGGACCCTAAACCGTCCCCGTCCCCTAACCCTAACCCTAGCCCGAACCCTAACCCTAACCCTTCCCCGAAGCCTGACCCTCACCCGTCCCCTAATCCTAACCCGTACGCTGACACTAAGCCGCGCCCTCACACGTACACTCCCCCTAAAGCGTTGTCGTACCCTCACCTGGACCCTAAACCGTCCCCGTCCCCTAACCCTAACCCTAGCCCGAACCCTAACCCTAACCCTTCCCCGAAGCCTGACACTCACCCTTCCCCTAATCCTAACCCGTACGCAGACACTAACCCGAGCCCTCACACGTACGCTCCCCCTAAAGCGTTGTCATACCCTCACCTGGACCCTAAACCGTCCCTGTCCCCTAACCCTAACCTTAGCCCGAACCCTAACCCTAACCCTTCCCCGAAGCCTGACCCTCACCCGTCCCCTAATCCTAACCCGTACGCTGACACTAACCCGTGCCCTCACACGTACGCTCCCCCTAAAGCGTTGTCGTACCCTCACCTGGACCCTAAACCGTCCCCGTCCCCTAACCCTAACCCTAGCCCGAACCCTAACCCTAACCCTTCCCCGAAGCCTGACCCTCACCCGTCCCCTAATCCTAACCCGTACGCTGACACTAACCCGCGCCCTCACACGTACGCTCCCCCTACAACGTTGTCGTACCCTCCTGGACCCTAAACCGTCCCCGTTTCCTAACCCTAACCCTAGCCCGGACCCTAACCCTAACCCTTCCCCGAAGCCTGACCCTCACCCGTCCCCTAATCCTAACCCGTACGCTGACACTAACCCGCGCCCTCACACGTACGCTCCCCCTAAAGCGTTGTCGTACCCTCACCTGGACCCTAAACCGTCCCCGTCCCCTAACCCTAACCCTAGCCCGAACCCTAACCCTAACCCTTCCCCGAAGCCTGACCCTCACCCGTCCCCTAATCCTAACCCGTACGCTGACACTAACCCGCGCCCTCACACGTACGCTCCCCCTAAAGCGTTGTCGTACCCTCACCTGGACCCTAAACCGTCCCCGTCCCCTAACCCTAACCCTAGCCCGAACCCTAACCCTAACCCTTCCCCGAAGCCTGACCCTCACCCGTCCCCTAATCCTAACCCGTACGCTGACACTAACCCGCGCCCTCACACGTACGCTCCCCCTAAAGCGTTGTCGTACCCTCACCTGGACCCTAAACCGTCCCCGTCCCCTAACCCTAACCCTAGCCCGAACCCTAACCCTAACCCTTCCCCGAAGCCTGACCCTCACCCGTCCCCTAATCCTAACCCGTACGCTGACACTAAGCCGCGCCCTCACACGTACACTCCCCCTAAAGCGTTGTCGTACCCTCACCTGGACCCTAAACCGTCCCCGTCCCCTAACCCTAACCCTAGCCCGAACCCTAACCCTAACCCTTCCCCGAAGCCTGACACTCACCCTTCCCCTAATCCTAACCCGTACGCAGACACTAACCCGAGCCCTCACACGTACGCTCCCCCTAAAGCGTTGTCATACCCTCACCTGGACCCTAAACCGTCCCTGTCCCCTAACCCTAACCTTAGCCCGAACCCTAACCCTAACACTTCCGCGAAGCCTGACCCTCACCCTTCCCCTAATCCTAACCCGTACGCTGACACTAACCCGCGCCCTCACACGTACGCTCCCCCTAGAGCGTTGTCGTACCCTCACCTGAACCCTAAACCGTCCCCGTCCCCTAACCCTATCCCTAGCCCGAACCCTAACCCTAACCCTTCCCCGAAGCCTGACCCTCACCCGTCCCCTAATCCTAACCCGTACGCTGACACTAACCCGCGCCCTCACACGTACGCTCCCCCTAAAGCGTTGTCGTACCCTCACCTGGACCCTAAACCGTCCCCGTCCCCTAACCCTAACCCTAGCCCGAACCCTAACCCTAACCCTTCCCCGAAGCCTGACCCTCACCCGTCCCCTAATCCTAACCCGTACGCTGACACTAACCCGCGCCCTCACACGTATGCTCCCCCTAAAGCGTTGTCGTACCCTCACCTGGACCCTAAACCGTCCCCGTCCCCTAACCCTAACCCTAGCCCGAACCCTAACCCTAACCCTTCCCCGAAGCCTGACCCTCACCCGTCCCCTAATCCTAACCCGTACGCTGACACTAACCCGCGCCCTCACACGTACGCTCCCCCTAAAGCGTTGTCGTACCCTCACCTGGACCCTAAACCGTCCCCGTCCCCTAACCCTAACCCTAGCCCGAACCCTAACCCTAACCCTTCCCCGAAGCCTGACCCTCACCCGTCCCATAATCCTAACCCGTACGCTGACACTAACCCGCGCCCTCACACGTACGCTCCCCCTAAAGCATTGTCGTACCCTCACCTGGACCCTAAACCGTCCCCGTCCCCTAACCCTAACCCTAGACCGAACCCTAACCCTAACCCTTCCCCGAAGCCTGACCCTCACCCGTCCCCTAATCCTAACCCGTACGCTGACACTAACCCGCGCCCTCACACGTACGCTCCCCCTGAAGCGTTGTCGTACCCTCACCTGGACCCTAAACCGTCCCCGTCCCCTAACCCTAACCCTAGCCCGAACCCTAACCCTAACCCTTCCCCGAAGCCTGACCCTCACCCGTCCCCTAATCCTAACCCGTACGCTGACACTAACCCGCGCCCTCACACGTACGCTCCCCCTAAAGCGTTGTCGTACCCTCACCTGGACCCTAAACCGTCCCCGTCCCCTAACCCTAACCCTAGCCCGAACCCTAACCCTAACCCTTCCCCGAAGCCTGACCCTCACCCGTCCCCTAATCCTAACCCGTACGCTGACACTAACCCGCGCCCTCACACGTACGCTCCCCCTACAACGTTGTCGTACCCTCACCTGGACCCTAAACCGTCCCCGTTTCCTAACCCTAACCCTAGCCCGGACCCTAACCCTAACCCTTCCCCGAAGCCTGACCCTCACCCGTCCCCTAATCCTAACCCGTACGCTGACACTAACCCGCGCCCTCACACGTACGCTCCCCCTAAAGCGTTGTCGTACCCTCACCTGGACCCTAAACCGTCCCCGTCCCCTAACCCTAACCCTAGCCCGAACCCTAACCCTAACCCTTCCCCGAAGCCTGACCCTCACCCGTCCCCTAATCCTAACCCGTACGCTGACACTAACCCGCGCCCTCACACGTACGCTCCCCCTAAAGCGTTGTCGTACCCTCACCTGGACCCTAAACCGTCCCCGTCCCCTAACCCTAACCCTAGCCCGAACCCTAACCCTAACCCTTCCCCGAAGCCTGACCCTCACCCGTCCCCTAATCCTAAACCGTACGCTGACACTAAGCCGCGCCCTCACACGTACGCTCCCCCTAAAGCGTTGTCGTACCCTCACCTGGACCCTAAACCGTCCCCGTCCCCTAACCCTAACCCTAGACCGAACCCTAACCCTAACCCTTCCCCGAAGCCTGACCCTCACCCGTCCCATAATCCTAACCCGTACGCTGACACTAACCCGCGCCCTCACACGTACGCTCCCCCTAAAGCATTGTCGTACCCTCACCTGGACCCTAAACCGTCCCCGTCCCCTAACCCTAACCCTAGACCGAACCCTAACCCTAACCCTTCCCCGAAGCCTGACCCTCACCCGTCCCCTAATCCTAACCCGTACGCTGACACTAACCCGCGCCCTCACACGTACGCTCCCCCTAAAGCATTGTCGTACCCTCACCTGGACCCTAAACCGTCCCCGTCCCCTAACCCTAACCCTAGCCCGAACCCTAACCCTAACCCTTCCCCGAAGCCTGACCCTCACCCGTCCCCTAATCCTAACCCGTACGCTGACACTAACCCGCGCCCTCACACGTACGCTCCCCCTAAAGCGTTGTCGTACCCTCACCTGGACCCTAAACCGTCCCCGTCCCCTAACCCTAACCCTAGCCCGAACCCTAACCCTAACCCTTCCCCGAAGCCTGACCCTCACCCGTCCCCTAATCCTAACCCGTACGCTGACACTAACCCGCGCCCTCACACGTACGCTCCCCCTACAACGTTGTCGTACCCTCACCTGGACCCTAAACCGTCCCCGTTTCCTAACCCTAACCCTAGCCCGGACCCTAACCCTAACCCTTCCCCGAAGCCTGACCCTCACCCGTCCCCTAATCCTAACCCGTACGCTGACACTAACCCGCGCCCTCACACGTACGCTCCCCCTAAAGCGTTGTCGTACCCTCACCTGGACCCTAAACCGTCCCCGTCCCCTAACCCTAACCCTAGCCCGAACCCTAACCCTAACCCTTCCCCGAAGCCTGACCCTCACCCGTCCCCTAATCCTAACCCGTACGCTGACACTAACCCGCGCCCTCACACGTACGCTCCCCCTAAAGCGTTGTCGTACCCTCACCTGGACCCTAAACCGTCCCCGTCCCCTAACCCTAACCCTAGCCCGAACCCTAACCCTAACCCTTCCCCGAAGCCTGACCCTCACCCGTCCCCTAATCCTAACCCGTACGCTGACACTAAGCCGCGCCCTCACACGTACACTCCCCCTAAAGCGTTGTCGTACCCTCACCTGGACCCTAAACCGTCCCCGTCCCCTAACCCTAACCCTAGCCCGAACCCTAACCCTAACCCTTCCCCGAAGCCTGACACTCACCCTTCCCCTAATCCTAACCCGTACGCAGACACTAACCCGAGCCCTCACACGTACGCTCCCCCTAAAGCGTTGTCATACCCTCACCTGGACCCTAAACCGTCCCTGTCCCCTAACCCTAACCTTAGCCCGAACCCTAACCCTAACCCTTCCCCGAAGCCTGACCCTCACCCGTCCCCTAATCCTAACCCGTACGCTGACACTAACCCGTGCCCTCACACGTACGCTCCCCCTAAAGCGTTGTCGTACCCTCACCTGGACCCTAAACCGTCCCCGTCCCCTAACCCTAACCCTAGCCCGAACCCTAACCCTAACCCTTCCCCGAAGCCTGACCCTCACCCGTCCCCTAATCCTAACCCGTACGCTGACACTAACCCGCGCCCTCACACGTACGCTCCCCCTACAACGTTGTCGTACCCTCACCTGGACCCTAAACCGTCCCCGTTTCCTAACCCTAACCCTAGCCCGGACCCTAACCCTAACCCTTCCCCGAAGCCTGACCCTCACCCGTCCCCTAATCCTAACCCGTACGCTGACACTAACCCGCGCCCTCACACGTACGCTCCCCCTAAAGCGTTGTCGTACCCTCACCTGGACCCTAAACCGTCCCCGTCCCCTAACCCTAACCCTAGCCCGAACCCTAACCCTAACCCTTCCCCGAAGCCTGACCCTCACCCGTCCCCTAATCCTAACCCGTACGCTGACACTAACCCGCGCCCTCACACGTACGCTCCCCCTAAAGCGTTGTCGTACCCTCACCTGGACCCTAAACCGTCCCCGTCCCCTAACCCTAACCCTAGCCCGAACCCTAACCCTAACCCTTCCCCGAAGCCTGACCCTCACCCGTCCCATAATCCTAACCCGTACGCTGACACTAACCCGCGCCCTCACACGTACACTCCCCCTAAAGCATTGTCGTACCCTCACCTGGACCCTAAACCGTCCCCGTCCCCTAACCCTAACCCTAGACCGAACCCTAACCCTAACCCTTCCCCGAAGCCTGACCCTCACCCGTCCCCTAATCCTAACCCGTACGCTGACACTAACCCGCGCCCTCACACGTACGCTCCCCCTGAAGCGTTGTCGTACCCTCACCTGGACCCTAAACCGTCCCCGTCCCCTAACCCTAACCCTAGCCCGAACCCTAACCCTAACCCTTCCCCGAAGCCTGACCCTCACCCGTCCCCTAATCCTAACCCGTACGCTGACACTAACCCGCGCCCTCACACGTACGCTCCCCCTAAAGCGTTGTCATACCCTCACCTGGACCCTAAACCGTCCCTGTCCCCTAACCCTAACCTTAGCCCGAACCCTAACCCTAACACTTCCGCGAAGCCTGACCCTCACCCTTCCCCTAATCCTAACCCGTACGCTGACACTAACCCGCGCCCTCACACGTACGCTCCCCCTAGAGCGTTGTCGTACCCTCACCTGGACCCTAAACCGTCCCCGTCCCCTAACCCTATCCCTAGCCCGAACCCTAACCCTAACCCTTCCCCGAAGCCTGACCCTCACCCGTCCCCTAATCCTAACCCGTACGCTGACACTAACCCGCGCCCTCACACGTACGCTCCCCCTAAAGCGTTGTCGTACCCTCACCTGGACCCTAAACCGTCCCCGTCCCCTAACCCTAACCCTAGCCCGAACCCTAACCCTAACCCTTCCCCGAAGCCTGACCCTCACCCGTCCCCTAATCCTAACCCGTACGCTGACACTAACCCGCGCCCTCACACGTATGCTCCCCCTAAAGCGTTGTCGTACCCTCACCTGGACCCTAAACCGTCCCCGTCCCCTAACCCTAACCCTAGCCCGAACCCTAACCCTAACCCTTCCCCGAAGCCTGACCCTCACCCGTCCCCTAATCCTAACCCGTACGCTGACACTAACCCGCGCCCTCACACGTACGCTCCCCCTAAAGCGTTGTCGTACCCTCACCTGGACCCTAAACCGTCCCCGTCCCCTAACCCTAACCCTAGCCCGAACCCTAACCCTAACCCTTCCCCGAAGCCTGACCCTCACCCGTCCCATAATCCTAACCCGTACGCTGACACTAACCCGCGCCCTCACACGTACGCTCCCCCTAAAGCATTGTCGTACCCTCACCTGGACCCTAAACCGTCCCCGTCCCCTAACCCTAACCCTAGACCGAACCCTAACCCTAACCCTTCCCCGAAGCCTGACCCTCACCCGTCCCCTAATCCTAACCCGTACGCTGACACTAACCCGCGCCCTCACACGTACGCTCCCCCTGAAGCGTTGTCGTACCCTCACCTGGACCCTAAACCGTCCCCGTCCCCTAACCCTAACCCTAGCCCGAACCCTAACCCTAACCCTTCCCCGAAGCCTGACCCTCACCCGTCCCCTAATCCTAACCCGTACGCTGACACTAACCCGCGCCCTCACACGTACGCTCCCCCTAAAGCGTTGTCGTACCCTCACCTGGACCCTAAACCGTCCCCGTCCCCTAACCCTAACCCTAGCCCGAACCCTAACCCTAACCCTTCCCCGAAGCCTGACCCTCACCCGTCCCCTAATCCTAACCCGTACGCTGACACTAACCCGCGCCCTCACACGTACGCTCCCCCTACAACGTTGTCGTACCCTCACCTGGACCCTAAACCGTCCCCGTTTCCTAACCCTAACCCTAGCCCGGACCCTAACCCTAACCCTTCCCCGAAGCCTGACCCTCACCCGTCCCCTAATCCTAACCCGTACGCTGACACTAACCCGCGCCCTCACACGTACGCTCCCCCTAAAGCGTTGTCGTACCCTCACCTGGACCCTAAACCGTCCCCGTCCCCTAACCCTAACCCTAGCCCGAACCCTAACCCTAACCCTTCCCCGAAGCCTGACCCTCACCCGTCCCCTAATCCTAACCCGTACGCTGACACTAACCCGCGCCCTCACACGTACGCTCCCCCTAAAGCGTTGTCGTACCCTCACCTGGACCCTAAACCGTCCCCGTCCCCTAACCCTAACCCTAGCCCGAACCCTAACCCTAACCCTTCCCCGAAGCCTGACCCTCACCCGTCCCCTAATCCTAAACCGTACGCTGACACTAAGCCGCGCCCTCACACGTACGCTCCCCCTAAAGCGTTGTCGTACCCTCACCTGGACCCTAAACCGTCCCCGTCCCCTAACCCTAACCCTAGCCCGAACCCTAACCCTAACCCTTCCCCGAAGCCTGACACTCACCCTTCCCCTAATCCTAACCCGTACGCAGACACTAACCCGAGCCCTCACACGTACGCTCCCCCTAAAGCGTTGTCATACCCTCACCTGGACCCTAAACCGTCCCCGTCCCCTAACCCTAACCCTAGCCCGAACCCTAACCCTAACCCTTCGCCGAAGCCTGACCCTCACACTTCCCCTAATCCTAACACGTACGCTGACACTAACCCGCGCCCTCACACGTACGCTCCCCCTAGAGCGTTGTCGTACACTCACCTGGACCCTAAACCGTCCCCGTCCCCTAACCCTAACCCTAGCCCGAACCTTAACCCTAACCCTTCCCCGAAGCCTGACCCTCACCCGTCCCCTAATCCTAACCCGTACGCTGACACTAACCCGCGCCCTCACACGTACGCTCCCCCTAAAGCGTTGTCGTACCCTCACCTGGACCCTAAACCGTCCCCGTCCCCTAACCCTAACCCTAGCCCGAACCCTAACCCTAACCCTTCCCCGAAGCCTGACCCTCACCCGTCCCCTAATCCTAACCCGTACGCTGACACTAACCCGCGCCCTCACACGTACGCTCCCCCTAAAGCGTTGTCGTACCCTCACCTGGACCCTAAACCGTCCCCGTCCCCTAACCCTAACCCTAGCCCGAACCCTAACCCTAACCCTTCCCCGAAGCCTGACCCTCACCCGTCCCATAATCCTAACCCGTACGCTGACACTAACCCGCGCCCTCACACGTACGCTCCCCCTAAAGCATTGTCGTACCCTCACCTGGACCCTAAACCGTCCCCGTCCCCTAACCCTAACCCTAGACCGAACCCTAACCCTAACCCTTCCCCGAAGCCTGACCCTCACCCGTCCCCTAATCCTAACCCGTACGCTGACACTAACCCGCGCCCTCACACGTACGCTCCCCCTGAAGCGTTGTCGTACCCTCACCTGGACCCTAAACCGTCCCCGTCCCCTAACCCTAACCCTAGACCGAACCCTAACCCTAACCCTTCCCCGAAGCCTGACCCTCACCCGTCCCCTAATCCTAACCCGTACGCTGACACTAACCCGCGCCCTCACACGTACGCTCCCCCTAAAGCGTTGTCGTACCCTCACCTGGACCCTAAACCGTCCCCGTCCCCTAACCCTAACCCTAGCCCGAACCCTAACCCTAACCCTTCCCCGAAGCCTGACCCTCACCCGTCCCCTAATCCTAACCCGTACGCTGACACTAACCCGCGCCCTCACACGTACGCTCCCCCTACAACGTTGTCGTACCCTCACCTGGACCCTAAACCGTCCCCGTTTCCTAACCCTAACCCTAGCCCGGACCCTAACCCTAACCCTTCCCCGAAGCCTGACCCTCACCCGTCCCCTAATCCTAACCCGTACGCTGACACTAACCCGCGCCCTTACACGTACGCTCCCCCTAAAGCGTTGTCGTACCCTCACCTGGACCCTAAACCGTCCCCGTCCCCTAACCCTAACCCTAGCCCGAACCCTAACCCTAACCCTTCCCCGAAGCCTGACCCTCACCCGTCCCCTAATCCTAACCCGTACGCTGACACTAACCCGCGCCCTCACACGTACGCTCCCCCTAAAGCGTTGTCGTACCCTCACCTGGACCCTAAACCGTCCCCGTCCCCTAACCCTAACCCTAGCCCGAACCCTAACCCTAACCCTTCCCCGAAGCCTGACCCTCACCCGTCCCCTAATCCTAACCCGTACGCTGACACTAAGACGCGCCCTCACACGTACGCTCCCCCTAAAGCGTTGTCGTACCCTCACCTGGACCCTAAACCGTCCCCGTCCCCTAACCCTAACCCTAGCCCGAACCCTAACCCTAACCCTTCCCCGAAGCCTGACACTCACCCTTCCCCTAATCCTAACCCGTACGCAGACACTAACCCGAGCCCTCACACGTACGCTCCCCCTAAAGCGTTGTCATACCCTCACCTGGACCCTAAACCGTCCCTGTCCCCTAACCCTAACCTTAGCCCGAACCCTAACCCTAACACTTCCGCGAAGCCTGACCCTCACACTTCCCCTAATCCTAACCCGTACGCTGACACTAACCCGCGCCCTCACACGTACGCTCCCCCTAGAGCGTTGTCGTACCCTCACCTGGACCCTAAACAGTCCCCGTCCCCTAACCCTAACCCTAGCCCGAACCCTAACCCTAACCCTTCCCCGAAGCCTGACCCTCAACCGTCCCCTAATCCTAACCCGTACGCTGACACTAACCCGCGCCCTCACACGTACGCTTCCCCTAAAGCGTTGTCGTACCCTCACCTGGACCCTAAACCGTCCCCGTCCCCTAACCCTAACCCTAGCCCGAACCCTAACCCTAACCCTTCCCCGAAGCCTGACCCTCACCCGTCCCCTAATCCTAACCCGTATGCTGACACTAACCCGCGCCCTCACACGTACGCTCCCCCTAAAGCGTTGTCGTACCCTCACCTGGACCCTAAACCGTCCCCGTCCCCTAACCCTAACCCTAGCCCGAACCCTAACCCTAACCCTTCCCCGAAGCCTGACCCTCACCCGTCCCCTAATCCTAACCCGTACGCTGACACTAACCCGCGCCCTCACACGTACGCTCCCCCTAAAGCGTTGTCGTACCCTCACCTGGACCCTAAACCGTCCCCGTCCCCTAACCCTAACCCTAGCCCGAACCCTAACCCTAACCCTTCCCCGAAGCCTGACCCTCACCCGTCCCCTAATCCTAACCCGTACGCTGACACTAACCCGCGCCCTCACACGTACGCTCCCCCTAAAGCGTTGTCGTACCCTCACCTGGACCCTAAACCGTCCCCGTCCCCTAACCCTAACCCTAGCCCGAACCCTAACCCTAACCCTTCCCCGAAGCCTGACCCTCACCCGTCCCCTAATCCTAACCCGTACGCTGACACTAACCCGCGCCCTCACACGTACGCTCCCCCTACAACGTTGTCGTACCCTCACCTGGACCCTAAACCGTCCCCGTTTCCTAACCCTAACCCTAGCCCGGACCCTAACCCTAACCCTTCCCCGAAGCCTGACCCTCACCCGTCCCCTAATCCTAACCCGTACGCTGACACTAACCCGCGCCCTCACACGTACGCTCCCCCTAAAGCGTTGTCGTACCCTCACCTGGACCCTAAACCGTCCCCGTCCCCTAACCCTAACCCTAGCCCAAACCCTAACCCTAACCCTTCCCCGAAGCCTGACCCTCACCCGTCCCCTAATCCTAACCCGTACGCTGACACTAACCCGCGCCCTCACACGTACGCTCCCCCTAAAGCGTTGTCGTACCCTCACCTGGACCCTAAACCGTCCCCGTCCCCTAACCCTAACCCTAGCCCTTACCCTAACCCTAACACTTCCCCGAAGCCTGACCCTCACCCGTCCCCTAATCCTAACCCGTACGCTGACACTAACCCGCGCCCTCACACGTACGCTCCCCCTAAAGCGTTGTCGTACCCTCACCTGGACCCTAAACCGTCCCCGTCCCCTAACCCTATCCCTAGCCCGAACCCTAACCCTAACACTTCCCCGAAGCCTGACCCTCACCCGTCCCCTAATCCTAACCCGTACGCTGACACTAACCCGCGCCCTCACACGTACGCTCCCCCTAAAGCGTTGTCGTACCCTCACCTGCACCCTAAACCGTCCCCGTCCCCTAACCCTAATCCTAGCCCGAACCCTAACCCTAACCCTTCCCCGAAGCCTGACCCTCACCCGTCCCCTAATCCTAACCCGTACGCTGACACTAACCCGCGCCCTCACACGTATGCTCCCCCTAAAGCGTTGTCGTACCCTCACCTGGACCCTAAACCGTCCCCGTCCCCTAACCCTAACCCTAGCCCGAACCCTAACCCTAACCCTTCCCCGAAGCCTGACCCTCACCCGTCCCCTAATCCTAACCCGTACGCTGACACTAACCCGCGCCCTCACACGTACGCTCCCCCTAAAGCGTTGTCGTACCCTCACCTGGACCCTAAACCGTCCCCGTCCCCTAACCCTAACCCTAGCCCGAACCCTAACCCTAACTCTTCCCCGAAGCCTGACCCTCACCCGTCCCATAATCCTAACCCGTACGCTGACACTAACCCGCGCCCTCACACGTACGCTCCCCCTAAAGCATTGTCGTACCCTCACCTGGACCCTAAACCGTCCCCGTCCCCTAACCCTAACCCTAGACCGAACCCTAACCCTAACCCTTCCCCGAAGCCTGACCCTCACCCGTCCCCTAATCCTAACCCGTACGCTGACACTAACCCGCGCCCTCACACGTACGCTCCCCCTGAAGCGTTGTCGTACCCTCACCTGGACCCTAAACCGTCCCCGTCCCCTAACCCTAACCCTAGCCCGAACCCTAACCCTAACCCTTCCCCGAAGCCTGACCCTCACCCGTCCCCTAATCCTAACCCGTACGCTGACACTAACCCACGCCCTCACACGTACGCTCCCCCTGAAGCGTTGTCGTACCCTCACCTGGACCCTAAACCGTCCCCGTCCCCTAACCCTAACCCTAGCCCGAACCCTAACCCTAACCCTTCCCCGAAGCCTGACCCTCACCCGTCCCCTAATCCTAACCCGTACACTGACACTAACCCGCGCCCTCACACGTACGCTCCCCCTACAACGTTGTCGTACCCTCACCTGGACCCTAAACCGTCCCCGTTTCCTAACCCTAACCCTAGCCCGGACCCTAACCCTAACCCTTCCCCGAAGCCTGACCCTCACCCGTCCCCTAATCCTAACCCGTACGCTGACACTAACCCGCGCCCTCACACGTACGCTCCCCCTAAAGCGTTGTCGTACCCTCACCTGGACCCTAAACCGTCCCCGTCCCCTAACCCTAACCCTAGCCCAAACCCTAACCCTAACCCTTCCCCGAAGCCTGACCCTCACCCGTCCCCTAATCCTAACCCGTACGCTGACACTAACCCGCGCCCTCACACGTACGCTCCCCCTAAAGCGTTGTCGTACCCTCACCTGGACCCTAAACCGTCCCCGTCCCCTAACCCTAACCCTAGCCCTTACCCTAACCCTAACACTTCCCCGAAGCCTGACCCTCACCCGTCCCCTAATCCTAACCCGTACGCTGACACTAACCCGCGCCCTCACACGTACGCTCCCCCTAAAGCGTTGTCGTACCCTCACCTGGACCCTAAACCGTCCCCGTCCCCTAACCCTATCCCTAGCCCGAACCCTAACCCTAACCCTTCCCCGAAGCCTGACCCTCACCCGTCCCCTAATCCTAACCCGTACGCTGACACTAACCCGCGCCCTCACACGTACGCTCCCCCTAAAGCGTTGTCGTACCCTCACCTGCACCCTAAACCGTCCCCGTCCCCTAACCCTAATCCTAGCCCGAACCCTAACCCTAACCCTTCCCCGAAGCCTGACCCTCACCCGTCCCCTAATCCTAACCCGTACGCTGACACTAACCCGCGCCCTCACACGTATGCTCCCCCTAAAGCGTTGTCGTACCCTCACCTGGACCCTAAACCGTCCCCGTCCCCTAACCCTAACCCTAGCCCGAACCCTAACCCTAACCCTTCCCCGAAGCCTGACCCTCACCCGTCCCCTAATCCTAACCCGTACGCTGACACTAACCCGCGCCCTCACACGTACGCTCCCCCTAAAGCGTTGTCGTACCCTCACCTGGACCCTAAACCGTCCCCGTCCCCTAACCCTAACCCTAGCCCGAACCCTAACCCTAACTCTTCCCCGAAGCCTGACCCTCACCCGTCCCATAATCCTAACCCGTACGCTGACACTAACCCGCGCCCTCACACGTACGCTCCCCCTAAAGCATTGTCGTACCCTCACCTGGACCCTAAACCGTCCCCGTCCCCTAACCCTAACCCTAGACCGAACCCTAACCCTAACCCTTCCCCGAAGCCTGACCCTCACCCGTCCCCTAATCCTAACCCGTACGCTGACACTAACCCGCGCCCTCACACGTACGCTCCCCCTGAAGCGTTGTCGTACCCTCACCTGGACCCTAAACCGTCCCCGTCCCCTAACCCTAACCCTAGCCCGAACCCTAACCCTAACCCTTCCCCGAAGCCTGACCCTCACCCGTCCCCTAATCCTAACCCGTACGCTGACACTAACCCACGCCCTCACACGTACGCTCCCCCTGAAGCGTTGTCGTACCCTCACCTGGACCCTAAACCGTCCCCGTCCCCTAACCCTAACCCTAGCCCGAACCCTAACACTAACCCTTCCCCGAAGCCTGACCCTCACCCGTCCCCTAATCCTAACCCGTACGCTGACACTAACCCGCGCCCTCACACGTACGCTCCCCCTAAAGCGTTGTCGTACCCTCACCTGGACCCTAAACCGTCCCCGTCCCCTAACCCTAACCCTAGCCCGAACCCTAACCCTAACCCTTCCCCGAAGCCTGACCCTCACCCGTCCCCTAATCCTAACCCGTACGCTGACACTAAGCCGCGCCCTCACACGTACGCTCCCCCTAAAGCGTTGTCGTACCCTCACCTGGACCCTAAACCGTCCCCGTCCCCTAACCCTAACCCTAGCCCGAACTCTAACCCTAACCCTTCCCCGAAGCCTGACACTCACCCTTCCCCTAATCCTAACCCGTACGCAGACACTAACCCGAGCCCTCACACGTACGCTCCCCCTAAAGCGTTGTCGTACCCTCACCTGGACCCTAAACCGTCCCTGTCCCCTAACCCTAACCTTAGCCCGAACCCTAACCCTAACACTTCCGCGAAGCCTGACCCTCACCCTTCCCCTAATCCTAACCCGTACGCTGACACTAACCCGCGCCCTCACACGTACGCTCCCCCTAGAGCGTTGTCGTACCCTCACCTGGACCCTAAACCGTCCCCGTCCCCTAACCCTAACCCTAGCCCGAACCCTAACCCTAACCCTTCCCCGAAGCATGACCCTCAACCGTCCCCTAATCCTAACCCGTACGCTGACACTAACCCGCGCCCTCACACGTACGCTCCCCCTAAAGCGTTGTCGTACCCTCACCTGGACCCTAAACCGTCCCCGTCCCCTAACCCTAACACTAGCCCGAACCCTAACCCTAACCCTTCCCCGAAGCCTGACCCTCACCCGTCCCCTAATCCTAACCCGTACGCTGACACTAACCCGCGCCCTCACACGTACGCTCCCCCTAAAGCGTTGTCGTACCCTCACCTGGACCCTAAACCGTCCCCGTCCCCTAACCCTAACCCTAGCCCGAACCCTAACCCTAACCCTTCCCCGAAGCCTGACCCTCACCCGTCCCCTAATCCTAACCCGTACGCTGACACTAACCCGCGCCCTCACACGTACGCTCCCCCTAAAGCGTTGTCGTACCCTCACCTGGACCCTAAACCGTCCCCGTCCCCTAACCCTAACCCTAGCCCGAACCCTAACCCTAACCCTTCCCCGAAGCCTGACCCTCACCCGTCCCCTAATCCTAACCCGTACGCTGACACTAACCCGCGCCCTCACACGTACGCTCCCCCTAAAGCGTTGTCGTACCCTCACCTGGACCCTAAACCGTCCCCGTCCCCTAACCCTAACCCTAGCCCGTACCCTAACCCTAACCCTTCCCCGAAGCCTGACCCTCACCCGTCCCCTAATCCTAACCCGTACGCTGACACTAACCCGCGCCCTCACACGTACGCTCCCCCTAAAGCATTGTCGTACCCTCACCTGGACCCTAAACCGTCCCCGTCCCCTAACCCTAACCCTAGACCGAACCCTAACCCTAACCCTTCCCCGAAGCCTGACCCTCACCCGTCCCCTAATCCTAACCCGTACGCTGACACTAACCCGCGCCCTCACACGTACGCTCCCCCTGAAGCGTTGTCGTACCCTCACCTGGACCCTAAACCGTCCCCGTCCCCTAACCCTAACCCTAGCCCGAACCCTAACCCTAACCCTTCCCCGAAGCCTGACCCTCACCCGTCCCCTAATCCTAACCCGTACGCTGACACTAACCCGCGCCCTCACACGTACGCTCCCCCTAAAGCGTTGTCGTACCCTCACCTGGACCCTAAACCGTCCCCGTCCCCTAACCCTAACCCTAGCCCGAACCCTAACCCTAACCCTTCCCCGAAGCCTGACCCTCACCCGTCCCCTAATCCTAACCCGTACGCTGACACTAACCCGCGCCCTCACACGTACGCTCCCCCTACAACGTTGTCGTACCCTCACCTGGACCCTAAACCGTCCCCGTTTCCTAACCCTAACCCTAGCCCGGACCCTAACCCTAACCCTTCCCCGAAGCCTGACCCTCACCCGTCCCCTAATCCTAACCCGTACGCTGACACTAACCCGCGCCCTCACACGTACGCTCCCCCTAAAGCGTTGTCGTACCCTCACCTGGACCCTAAACCGTCCCCGTCCCCTAACCCTAACCCTAGCCCGAACCCTAACCCTAACCCTTCCCCGAAGCCTGACCCTCACCCGTCCCCTAATCCTAACCCGTACGCTGACACTAACCCGCGCCCTCACACGTACGCTCCCCCTAAAGCGTTGTCGTACCCTCACCTGGACCCTAAACCGTCCCCGTCCCCTAACCCTAACCCTAGCCCGAACCCTAACCCTAACCCTTCCCCGAAGCCTGACCCTCACCCGTCCCCTAATCCTAAACCGTACGCTGACACTAAGCCGCGCCCTCACACGTACGCTCCCCCTAAAGCGTTGTCGTACCCTCACCTGGACCCTAAACCGTCCCCGTCCCCTAAACCTAACCCTAGCCCGAACCCTAACCCTAACCCTTCCCCGAAGCCTGACACTCACCCTTCCCCTAATCCTAACCCGTACGCAGACACTAACCCGAGCCCTCACACGTACGCTCCCCCTAAAGCGTTGTCATACCCTCACCTGGACCCTAAACCGTCCCCGTCCCCTAACCCTAACCCTAGCCCGAACCCTAACCCTAACCCTTCCCCGAAGTCTGACCCTCACCCGTCCCCTAATCCTAACCCGTACGCTGACACTAACCCGCGCCCTCACACGTACGCTCCCCCTAAAGCGTTGTCGTACCCTCACCTGGACCCTAAACCGTCCCCGTCCCCTAACCCTAACCCTAGCCCGAACCCTAACCCTAACCCTTCCCCGAAGCCTGACCCTCACCCGTCCCCTAATCCTAACCCGTACGCTGACACTAACCCGCGCCCTCACACGTACGCTCCCCCTACAACGTTGTCGTACCCTCACCTGGACCCTAAACCGTCCCCGTTTCCTAACCCTAACCCTAGCCCGGACCCTAACCCTAACCCTTCCCCGAAGCCTGACCCTCACCCGTCCCCTAATCCTAACCCGTACGCTGACACTAACCCGCGCCCTCACACGTACGCTCCCCCTAAAGCGTTGTCGTACCCTCACCTGGACCCTAAACCGTCCCCGTCCCCTAAGCCTAACCCTAGCCCGAACCCTAACCCTAACCCTTCCCCGAAGCCTGACCCTCACCCGTCCCCTAATCCTAACCCGTACGCTGACACTAACCCGCGCCCTCACACGTACGCTCCCCCTAAAGCGTTGTCGTACCTTCACCTGGACCCTAAACCGTCCCCGTCCCCTAACCCTAACCCTAGCCCGAACCCTAACCCTAACCCTTCCCCGAAGCCTGACCCTCACCCGTCCCCTAATCCTAACCCGTACGCTGACACTAAGCCGCGCCTTCACACGTACGCTCCCCCTAAAGCGTTGTCGTACCCTCACCTGGACCCTAAACCGTCCCCGTCCCCTAACCCTAACCCTAGCCCGAACCCTAACCCAACCCTTCCCCGAAGCCTGACACTCACCCTTCCCCTAATCCTAACCCGTACGCTGACACTAACCCGCGCCCTCACACGTACGTTCCCCCTAAAGCGTTGTCGTACCCTCACCTGGACCCTAAACCGTCCCCGTCCCCTAACCCTAACCTTAGCCCGAACCCTAACCCTAACCCTTCCGCGAAGCCTGACCCTCACCCTTCCCCTAATCCTAACACGTACGCTGACACTAACCCGCGCCCTCACACGTACGCTCCCCCTAGAGCGTTGTCGTACACTCACCTGGACCCTAAACCGTCCCCGTCCCCTAACCCTAACCCTAGCCCGAACCTTAACCCTAACCCTTCCCCGAAGCCTGACCCTCACCCGTCCCCTAATCCTAACCCGTACGCTGACACTAACCCGCGCCCTCACACGTACGCTCCCCCTAAAGCGTTGTCGTACCCTCACCTGGACCCTAAACCGTCCCCGTCCCCTAACCCTAACCCTAGCCCGAACCCTAACCCTAACCCTTCCCCGAAGCCTGACCCTCACCCGTCCCCTAATCCTAACCCGTACGCTGACACTAACCCGCGCCCTCACACGTACGCTCCCCCTAAAGCGTTGTCGTACCCTCACCTGGACCCTAAACCGTCCCCGTCCCCTAACCCTAACCCTAGCCCGAACCCTAACCCTAACCCTTCCCCGAAGCCTGACCCTCACCCGTCCCATAATCCTAACCCGTACGCTGACACTAACCCGCGCCCTCACACGTACGCTCCCCCTAAAGCATTGTCGTACCCTCACCTGGACCCTAAACCGTCCCCGTCCCCTAACCCTAACCCTAGACCGAACCCTAACCCTAACCCTTCCCCGAAGCCTGACCCTCACCCGTCCCCTAATCCTAACCCGTACGCTGACACTAACCCGCGCCCTCACACGTACGCTCCCCCTGAAGCGTTGTCGTACCCTCACCTGGACCCTAAACCGTCCCCGTCCCCTAACCCTAACCCTAGACCGAACCCTAACCCTAACCCTTCCCCGAAGCCTGACCCTCACCCGTCCCCTAATCCTAACCCGTACGCTGACACTAACCCGCGCCCTCACACGTACGCTCCCCCTAAAGCGTTGTCGTACCCTCACCTGGACCCTAAACCGTCCCCGTCCCCTAACCCTAACCCTAGCCCGAACCCTAACCCTAACCCTTCCCCGAAGCCTGACCCTCACCCGTCCCCTAATCCTAACCCGTACGCTGACACTAACCCGCGCCCTCACACGTACGCTCCCCCTACAACGTTGTCGTACCCTCACCTGGACCCTAAACCGTCCCCGTTTCCTAACCCTAACCCTAGCCCGGACCCTAACCCTAACCCTTCCCCGAAGCCTGACCCTCACCCGTCCCCTAATCCTAACCCGTACGCTGACACTAACCCGCGCCCTTACACGTACGCTCCCCCTAAAGCGTTGTCGTACCCTCACCTGGACCCTAAACCGTCCCCGTCCCCTAACCCTAACCCTAGCCCGAACCCTAACCCTAACCCTTCCCCGAAGCCTGACCCTCACCCGTCCCCTAATCCTAACCCGTACGCTGACACTAACCCGCGCCCTCACACGTACGCTCCCCCTAAAGCGTTGTCGTCCCCTCATCTGGACCCTAAACCGTCCCCGTCCCCTAACCCTAACCCTAGCCCGAACCCTAACCCTAACCCTTCCCCGAAGCCTGACCCTCACCCGTCCCCTAATCCTAACCCGTACGCTGACACTAAGACGCGCCCTCACACGTACGCTCCCCCTAAAGCGTTGTCGTACCCTCACCTGGACCCTAAACCGTCCCCGTCCCCTAACCCTAACCCTAGCCCGAACCCTAACCCTAACCCTTCCCCGAAGCCTGACACTCACCCTTCCCCTAATCCTAACCCGTACGCAGACACTAACCCGAGCCCTCACACGTACGCTCCCCCTAAAGCGTTGTCATACCCTCACCTGGACCCTAAACCGTCCCTGTCCCCTAACCCTAACCTTAGCCCGAACCCTAACCCTAACACTTCCGCGAAGCCTGACCCTCACACTTCCCCTAATCCTAACCCGTACGCTGACACTAACCCGCGCCCTCACACGTACGCTCCCCCTAGAGCGTTGTCGTACCCTCACCTGGACCCTAAACAGTCCCCGTCCCCTAACCCTAACCCTAGCCCGAACCCTAACCCTAACCCTTCCCCGAAGCCTGACCCTCAACCGTCCCCTAATCCTAACCCGTACGCTGACACTAACCCGCGCCCTCACACGTACGCTTCCCCTAAAGCGTTGTCGTACCCTCACCTGGACCCTAAACCGTCCCCGTCCCCTAACCCTAACCCTAGCCCGAACCCTAACCCTAACCCTTCCCCGAAGCCTGACCCTCACCCGTCCCCTAATCCTAACCCGTATGCTGACACTAACCCGCGCCCTCACACGTACGCTCCCCCTAAAGCGTTGTCGTACCCTCACCTGGACCCTAAACCGTCCCCGTCCCCTAACCCTAACCCTAGCCCGAACCCTAACCCTAACCCTTCCCCGAAGCCTGACCCTCACCCGTCCCCTAATCCTAACCCGTACGCTGACACTAACCCGCGCCCTCACACGTACGCTCCCCCTAAAGCGTTGTCGTACCCTCACCTGGACCCTAAACCGTCCCCGTCCCCTAACCCTAACCCTAGCCCGAACCCTAACCCTAACCCTTCCCCGAAGCCTGACCCTCACCCGTCCCCTAATCCTAACCCGTACGCTGACACTAACCCGCGCCCTCACACGTACGCTCCCCCTACAACGTTGTCGTACCCTCACCTGGACCCTAAACCGTCCCCGTTTCCTAACCCTAACCCTAGCCCGGACCCTAACCCTAACCCTTCCCCGAAGCCTGACCCTCACCCGTCCCCTAATCCTAACCCGTACGCTGACACTAACCCGCGCCCTCACACGTACGCTCCCCCTAAAGCGTTGTCGTACCCTCACCTGGACCCTAAACCGTCCCCGTCCCCTAACCCTAACCCTAGCCCGAACCCTAACCCTAACCCTTCCCCGAAGCCTGACCCTCACCCGTCCCCTAATCCTAACCCGTACGCTGACACTAACCCGCGCCCTCACACGTACGCTCCCCCTAAAGCGTTGTCGTACCCTCACCTGGACCCTAAACCGTCCCCGTCCCCTAACCCTAACCCTAGCCCGAACCCTAACCCTAACCCTTCCCCGAAGCCTGACCCTCACCCGTCCCCTAATCCTAACCCGTACGCTGACACTAAGCCGCGCCTTCACACGTACGCTCCCCCTAAAGCGTTGTCGTACCCTCACCTGGACCCTAAACCGTCCCCGTCCCCTAACCCTAACCCTAGCCCGAACCCTAACCCAACCCTTCCCCGAAGCCTGACACTCACCCTTCCCCTAATCCTAACCCGTACGCTGACACTAACCCGCGCCCTCACACGTACGTTCCCCCTAAAGCGTTGTCGTACCCTCACCTGGACCCTAAACCGTCCCCGTCCCCTAACCCTAACCTTAGCCCGAACCCTAACCCTAACCCTTCCGCGAAGCCTGACCCTCACCCTTCCCCTAATCCTAACACGTACGCTGACACTAACCCGCGCCCTCACACGTACGCTCCCCCTAGAGCGTTGTCGTACACTCACCTGGACCCTAAACCGTCCCCGTCCCCTAACCCTAACCCTAGCCCGAACCTTAACCCTAACCCTTCCCCGAAGCCTGACCCTCACCCGTCCCCTAATCCTAACCCGTACGCTGACACTAACCCGCGCCCTCACACGTACGCTCCCCCTAAAGCGTTGTCGTACCCTCACCTGGACCCTAAACCGTCCCCGTCCCCTAACCCTAACCCTAGCCCGAACCCTAACCCTAACCCTTCCCCGAAGCCTGACCCTCACCCGTCCCCTAATCCTAACCCGTACGCTGACACTAACCCGCGCCCTCACACGTACGCTCCCCCTAAAGCGTTGTCGTACCCTCACCTGGACCCTAAACCGTCCCCGTCCCCTAACCCTAACCCTAGCCCGAACCCTAACCCTAACCCTTCCCCGAAGCCTGACCCTCACCCGTCCCATAATCCTAACCCGTACGCTGACACTAACCCGCGCCCTCACACGTACGCTCCCCCTAAAGCATTGTCGTACCCTCACCTGGACCCTAAACCGTCCCCGTCCCCTAACGCTAACCCTAGACCGAACCCTAACCCTAACCCTTCCCCGAAGCCTGACCCTCACCCGTCCCCTAATCCTAACCCGTACGCTGACACTAACCCGCGCCCTCACACGTACGCTCCCCCTGAAGCGTTGTCGTACCCTCACCTGGACCCTAAACCGTCCCCGTCCCCTAACCCTAACCCTAGACCGAACCCTAACCCTAACCCTTCCCCGAAGCCTGACCCTCACCCGTCCCCTAATCCTAACCCGTACGCTGACACTAACCCGCGCCCTCACACGTACGCTCCCCCTAAAGCGTTGTCGTACCCTCACCTGGACCCTAAACCGTCCCCGTCCCCTAACCCTAACCCTAGCCCGAACCCTAACCCTAACCCTTCCCCGAAGCCTGACCCTCACCCGTCCCCTAATCCTAACCCGTACGCTGACACTAACCCGCGCCCTCACACGTACGCTCCCCCTACAACGTTGTCGTACCCTCACCTGGACCCTAAACCGTCCCCGTTTCCTAACCCTAACCCTAGCCCGGACCCTAACCCTAACCCTTCCCCGAAGCCTGACCCTCACCCGTCCCCTAATCCTAACCCGTACGCTGACACTAACCCGCGCCCTTACACGTACGCTCCCCCTAAAGCGTTGTCGTACCCTCACCTGGACCCTAAACCGTCCCCGTCCCCTAACCCTAACCCTAGCCCGAACCCTAACCCTAACCCTTCCCCGAAGCCTGACCCTCACCCGTCCCCTAATCCTAACCCGTACGCTGACACTAACCCGCGCCCTCACACGTACGCTCCCCCTAAAGCGTTGTCGTCCCCTCATCTGGACCCTAAACCGTCCCCGTCCCCTAACCCTAACCCTAGCCCGAACCCTAACCCTAACCCTTCCCCGAAGCCTGACCCTCACCCGTCCCCTAATCCTAACCCGTACGCTGACACTAAGACGCGCCCTCACACGTACGCTCCCCCTAAAGCGTTGTCGTACCCTCACCTGGACCCTAAACCGTCCCCGTCCCCTAACCCTAACCCTAGCCCGAACCCTAACCCTAACCCTTCCCCGAAGCCTGACACTCACCCTTCCCCTAATCCTAACCCGTACGCAGACACTAACCCGAGCCCTCACACGTACGCTCCCCCTAAAGCGTTGTCATACCCTCACCTGGACCCTAAACCGTCCCTGTCCCCTAACCCTAACCTTAGCCCGAACCCTAACCCTAACACTTCCGCGAAGCCTGACCCTCACACTTCCCCTAATCCTAACCCGTACGCTGACACTAACCCGCGCCCTCACACGTACGCTCCCCCTAGAGCGTTGTCGTACCCTCACCTGGACCCTAAACAGTCCCCGTCCCCTAACCCTAACCCTAGCCCGAACCCTAACCCTAACCCTTCCCCGAAGCCTGACCCTCAACCGTCCCCTAATCCTAACCCGTACGCTGACACTAACCCGCGCCCTCACACGTACGCTTCCCCTAAAGCGTTGTCGTACCCTCACCTGGACCCTAAACCGTCCCCGTCCCCTAACCCTAACCCTAGCCCGAACCCTAACCCTAACCCTTCCCCGAAGCCTGACCCTCACCCGTCCCCTAATCCTAACCCGTATGCTGACACTAACCCGCGCCCTCACACGTACGCTCCCCCTAAAGCGTTGTCGTACCCTCACCTGGACCCTAAACCGTCCCCGTCCCCTAACCCTAACCCTAGCCCGAACCCTAACCCTAACCCTTCCCCGAAGCCTGACCCTCACCCGTCCCCTAATCCTAACCCGTACGCTGACACTAACCCGCGCCCTCACACGTACGCTCCCCCTAAAGCGTTGTCGTACCCTCACCTGGACCCTAAACCGTCCCCGTCCCCTAACCCTAACCCTAGCCCGAACCCTAACCCTAACCCTTCCCCGAAGCCTGACCCTCACCCGTCCCCTAATCCTAACCCGTACGCTGACACTAACCCGCGCCCTCACACGTACGCTCCCCCTAAAGCGTTGTCGTACCCTCACCTGGACCCTAAACCGTCCCCGTCCCCTAACCCTAACCCTAGCCCGTACCCTAACCCTAACCCTTCCCCGAAGCCTGACCCTCACCCGTCCCCTAATCCTAACCCGTACGCTGACACTAACCCGCGCCCTCACACGTACGCTCCCCCTAAAGCGTTGTCGTACCCTCACCTGGACCCTAAACCGTCCCCGTCCCCTAACCCTATCCCTAGCCCGAACCATAACCCTAACCCTTCCCCGAAGCCTGACCCTCACCCGTCCCCTAATCCTAACCCGTACGCTGACACTAACCCGCGCCCTCACACGTACGCTCCCCCTAAAGCGTTGTCGTACCCTCACCTGGACCCTAAACCGTCCCCGTCCCCTAACCCTAACCCTAGCCCGAACCCTAACCCTAACCCTTCCCCGAAGCCTGACCCTCACCCGTCCCCTAATCCTAACCCGTACGCTGACACTAACCCGCGCCCTCACACGTACGCTCCCCCTAAAGCGTTGTCGTACCCTCACCTGGACCCTAAACCGTCCCCGTCCCCTAACCCTAACCCTAGCCCGAACCCTAACCCTAACCCTTCCCCGAAGCCTGACCCTCACCCGTCCCCTAATCCTAACCCGTACGCTGACACTAACCCGCGCCCTCACACGTACGCTCCCCCTAAAGCGTTGTCGTACCCTCACCTGGACCCTAAACCGTCCCCGTCCCCTAACCCTATCCCTAGCCCGAACCCTAACCCTAACCCTTCCCCGAAGCCTGACCCTCACCCGTCCCCTAATCCTAACCCGTACGCTGACACTAACCCGCGCCCTCACACGTACGCTCCCCCTACAACGTTGTCGTACCCTCACCTGGACCCTAAACCGTCCCCGTTTCCTAACCCTAACCCTAGCCCGGACCCTAACCCTAACCCTTCCCCGAAGCCTGACCCTCACCCGTCCCCTAATCCTAACCCGTACGCTGACACTAACCCGCGCCCTCACACGTACGCTCCCCCTACAACGTTGTCGTACCCTCACCTGGACCCTAAACCGTCCCCGTTTCCTAACCCTAACCCTAGCCCGGACCCTAACCCTAACCCTTCCCCGAAGCCTGACCCTCACCCGTCCCCTAATCCTAACCCGTACGCTGACACTAACCCGCGCCCTTACACGTACGCTCCCCCTAAAGCGTTGTCGTACCCTCACCTGGACCCTAAACCGTCCCCGTCCCCTAACCCTAACCCTAGCCCGAACCCTAACCCTAACCCTTCCCCGAAGCCTGACCCTCACCCGTCCCCTAATCCTAACCCGTACGCTGACACTAACCCGCGCCCTCACACGTACGCTCCCCCTAAAGCGTTGTCGTCCCCTCATCTGGACCCTAAACCGTCCCCGTCCCCTAACCCTAACCCTAGCCCGAACCCTAACCCTAACCCTTCCCCGAAGCCTGACCCTCACCCGTCCCCTAATCCTAACCCGTACGCTGACACTAAGACGCGCCCTCACACGTACGCTCCCCCTAAAGCGTTGTCGTACCCTCACCTGGACCCTAAACCGTCCCCGTCCCCTAACCCTAACCCTAGCCCGAACCCTAACCCTAACCCTTCCCCGAAGCCTGACACTCACCCTTCCCCTAATCCTAACCCGTACGCAGACACTAACCCGAGCCCTCACACGTACGCTCCCCCTAAAGCGTTGTCATACCCTCACCTGGACCCTAAACCGTCCCTGTCCCCTAACCCTAACCTTAGCCCGAACCCTAACCCTAACACTTCCGCGAAGCCTGACCCTCACACTTCCCCTAATCCTAACCCGTACGCTGACACTAACCCGCGCCCTCACACGTACGCTCCCCCTAGAGCGTTGTCGTACCCTCACCTGGACCCTAAACAGTCCCCGTCCCCTAACCCTAACCCTAGCCCGAACCCTAACCCTAACCCTTCCCCGAAGCCTGACCCTCAACCGTCCCCTAATCCTAACCCGTACGCTGACACTAACCCGCGCCCTCACACGTACGCTTCCCCTAAAGCGTTGTCGTACCCTCACCTGGACCCTAAACCGTCCCCGTCCCCTAACCCTAACCCTAGCCCGAACCCTAACCCTAACCCTTCCCCGAAGCCTGACCCTCACCCGTCCCCTAATCCTAACCCGTATGCTGACACTAACCCGCGCCCTCACACGTACGCTCCCCCTAAAGCGTTGTCGTACCCTCACCTGGACCCTAAACCGTCCCCGTCCCCTAACCCTAACCCTAGCCCGAACCCTAACCCTAACCCTTCCCCGAAGCCTGACCCTCACCCGTCCCCTAATCCTAACCCGTACGCTGACACTAACCCGCGCCCTCACACGTACGCTCCCCCTAAAGCGTTGTCGTACCCTCACCTGGACCCTAAACCGTCCCCGTCCCCTAACCCTAACCCTAGCCCGAACCCTAACCCTAACCCTTCCCCGAAGCCTGACCCTCACCCGTCCCCTAATCCTAACCCGTACGCTGACACTAACCCGCGCCCTCACACGTACGCTCCCCCTAAAGCGTTGTCGTACCCTCACCTGGACCCTAAACCGTCCCCGTCCCCTAACCCTAACCCTAGCCCGTACCCTAACCCTAACCCTTCCCCGAAGCCTGACCCTCACCCGTCCCCTAATCCTAACCCGTACGCTGACACTAACCCGCGCCCTCACACGTACGCTCCCCCTAAAGCGTTGTCGTACCCTCACCTGGACCCTAAACCGTCCCCGTCCCCTAACCCTATCCCTAGCCCGAACCATAACCCTAACCCTTCCCCGAAGCCTGACCCTCACCCGTCCCCTAATCCTAACCCGTACGCTGACACTAACCCGCGCCCTCACACGTACGCTCCCCCTAAAGCGTTGTCGTACCCTCACCTGGACCCTAAACCGTCCCCGTCCCCTAACCCTAACCCTAGCCCGAACCCTAACCCTAACCCTTCCCCGAAGCCTGACCCTCACCCGTCCCCTAATCCTAACCCGTACGCTGACACTAACCCGCGCCCTCACACGTACGCTCCCCCTAAAGCGTTGTCGTACCCTCACCTGGACCCTAAACCGTCCCCGTCCCCTAACCCTAACCCTAGCCCGAACCCTAACCCTAACCCTTCCCCGAAGCCTGACCCTCACCCGTCCCCTAATCCTAACCCGTACGCTGACACTAACCCGCGCCCTCACACGTACGCTCCCCCTAAAGCGTTGTCGTACCCTCACCTGGACCCTAAACCGTCCCCGTCCCCTAACCCTATCCCTAGCCCGAACCCTAACCCTAACCCTTCCCCGAAGCCTGACCCTCACCCGTCCCCTAATCCTAACCCGTACGCTGACACTAACCCGCGCCCTCACACGTACGCTCCCCCTACAACGTTGTCGTACCCTCACCTGGACCCTAAACCGTCCCCGTTTCCTAACCCTAACCCTAGCCCGGACCCTAACCCTAACCCTTCCCCGAAGCCTGACCCTCACCCGTCCCCTAATCCTAACCCGTACGCTGACACTAACCCGCGCCCTCACACGTACGCTCCCCCTAAAGCGTTGTCGTACCCTCACCTGGACCCTAAACCGTCCCCGTCCCCTAACCCTAACCCTAGGCCAAACCCTAACCCTAACCCTTCCCCGAAGCCTGACCCTCACCCGTCCCCTAATCCTAACCCGTACGCTGACACTAACCCGCGCCCTCACACGTACGCTCCCCCTAAAGTGTTGTCGTACCCTCACCTGGACCCTAAACCGTCCCCGTCCCCTAACCCTAACCCTAGCCCTTACCCTAACCCTAACACTTCCCCGAAGCCTGACCCTCACCCGTCCCCTAATCCTAACCCGTACGCTGACACTAACCCGCGCCCTCACACGTACGCTCCCCCTAAAGCGTTGTCGTACCCTCACCTGGACCCTAAACCGTCCCCGTCCCCTAACCCTATCCCTAGCCCGAACCCTAACCCTAACCCTTCCCCGAAGCCTGACCCTCACCCGTCCCCTAATCCTAACCCGTACGCTGACACTAACCCGCGCCCTCACACGTACGCTCCCCCTAAAGCGTTGTCGTACCCTCACCTGGACCCTAAACCGTCCCCGTCCCCTAACCCTAATCCTAGCCCGAACCCTAACCCTAACCCTTCCCCGAAGCCTGACCCTCACCCGTCCCCTAATCCTAACCCGTACGCTGACACTAACCCGCGCCCTCACACGTATGCTCCCCCTAAAGCGTTGTCGTACCCTCACCTGGACCCTAAACCGTCCCCGTCCCCTAACCCTAACCCTAGCCCGAACCCTAACCCTAACCCTTCCCCGAAGCCTGACCCTCACCCGTCCCCTAATCCTAACCCGTACGCTGACACTAACCCGCGCCCTCACACGTACGCTCCCCCTAAAGCGTTGTCGTACCCTCACCTGGACCCTAAACCGTCCCCGTCCCCTAACCCTAACCCTAGCCCGAACCCTAACCCTAACTCTTCCCCGAAGCCTGACCCTCACCCGTCCCATAATCCTAACCCGTACGCTGACACTAACCCGCGCCCTCACACGTACGCTCCCCCTAAAGCATTGTCGTACCCTCACCTGGACCCTAAACCGTCCCCGTCCCCTAACCCTAACCCTAGACCGAACCCTAACCCTAACCCTTCCCCGAAGCCTGACCCTCACCCGTCCCCTAATCCTAACCCGTACGCTGACACTAACCCGCGCCCTCACACGTACGCTCCCCCTGAAGCGTTGTCGTACCCTCACCTGGACCCTAAACCGTCCCCGTCCCCTAACCCTAACCCTAGCCCGAACCCTAACCCTAACCCTTCCCCGAAGCCTGACCCTCACCCGTCCCCTAATCCTAACCCGTACGCTGACACTAACCCACGCCCTCACACGTACGCTCCCCCTGAAGCGTTGTCGTACCCTCACCTGGACCCTAAACCGTCCCCGTCCCCTAACCCTAACCCTAGCCCGAACCCTAACACTAACCCTTCCCCGAAGCCTGACCCTCACCCGTCCCCTAATCCTAACCCGTACGCTGACACTAACCCGCGCCCTCACACGTACGCTCCCCCTAAAGCGTTGTCGTACCCTCACCTGGACCCTAAACCGTCCCCGTCCCCTAACCCTAACCCTAGCCCGAACCCTAACCCTAACCCTTCCCCGAAGCCTGACCCTCACCCGTCCCCTAATCCTAACCCGTACGCTGACACTAAGCCGCGCCCTCACACGTACGCTCCCCCTAAAGCGTTGTCGTACCCTCACCTGGACCCTAAACCGTCCCCGTCCCCTAACCCTAACCCTAGCCCGAACTCTAACCCTAACCCTTCCCCGAAGCCTGACACTCACCCTTCCCCTAATCCTAACCCGTACGCAGACACTAACCCGAGCCCTCACACGTACGCTCCCCCTAAAGCGTTGTCGTACCCTCACCTGGACCCTAAACCGTCCCTGTCCCCTAACCCTAACCTTAGCCCGAACCCTAAACCTAACACTTCCGCGAAGCCTGACCCTCACCCTTCCCCTAATCCTAACCCGTACGCTGACACTAACCCGCGCCCTCACACGTACGCTCCCCCTAGAGCGTTGTCGTACCCTCACCTGGACCCTAAACCGTCCCCGTCCCCTAACCCTAACCCTAGCCCGAACCCTAACCCTAACCCTTCCCCGAAGCATGACCCTCAACCGTCCCCTAATCCTAACCCGTACGCTGACACTAACCCGCGCCCTCACACGTACGCTCCCCCTAAAGCGTTGTCGTACCCTCACCTGGACCCTAAACCGTCCCCGTCCCCTAACCCTAACCCTAGCCCGAACCCTAACCCTAACCCTTCCCCGAAGCCTGACCCTCACCCGTCCCCTAATCCTAACCCGTACGCTGACACTAACCCGCGCCCTCACACGTACGCTCCCCCTAAAGCATTGTCGTACCCTCACCTGGACCCTAAACCGTCCCCGTCCCCTAACCCTAACCCTAGCCCGAACCCTAACCCTAACCCTTCCCCGAAGCCTGACCCTCACCCGTCCCCTAATCCTAACCCGTACGCTGACACTAACCCGCGCCCTCACACGTACGCTCCCCCTAAAGCGTTGTCGTACCCTCACCTGGACCCTAAACCGTCCCCGTCCCCTAACCCTAACCCTAGCCCGAAACCTAACCCTAACCCTTCCCCGAAGCCTGACCCTCACCCGTCCCCTAATCCTAACCCGTACGCTGACACTAACCCGCGCCCTCACACGTACGCTCCCCCTAAAGCGTTGTCGTACCCTCACCTGGACCCTAAACCGTCCCCGTCCCCTAACCCTAACCCTAGCCCGTACCCTAACCCTAACCCTTCCCCGAAGCCTGACCCTCACCCGTCCCCTAATCCTAACCCGTACGCTGACACTAACCCGCGCCCTCACACGTACGCTCCCCCTAAAGCATTGTCGTACCCTCACCTGGACCCTAAACCGTCCCCGTCCCCTAACCCTATCCCTAGCCCGAACCCTAACCCTAACCCTTCCCCGAAGCCTGACCCTCACCCGTCCCCTAATCCTAACCCGTACGCTGACACTAACCCGCGCCCTCACACGTACGCTCCCCCTAAAGCGTTGTCGTACCCTCACCTGGACCCTAAACCGTCCCCGTCCCCTAACCCTAACCCTAGCCCGAACCCTAACCCTAACCCTTCCCCGAAGCCTGACCCTCACCCGTCCCCTAATCCTAACCCGTACGCTGACACTAACCCGCGCCCTCACACGTACGCTCCCCATAAAGCGTTGTCGTACCCTCACCTGGACCCTAAACCGTCCCCGTCCCCTAACCCTAACCCTAGCCCGAACCCTAACCCTAACCCTTCCCCGAAGCCTGACCCTCACCCGTCCCCTAATCCTAACCCGTACGCTGACACTAACCCGCGCCCTCACACGTACGCTCCCCCTAAAGCGTTGTCGTACCCTCACCTGGACCCTAAACCGTCCCCGTCCCCTAACCCTAACCCTAGCCCGAACCCTAACCCTAACTCTTCCCCGAAGCCTGACCCTCACCCGTCCCCTAATCCTAACCCGTACGCTGACACTAACCCGCGCCCTCACACGTACGCTCCCCCTAAAGCGTTGTCGTACCCTCACCTGGACCCTAAACCGTCCCCGTCCCCTAACCCTAACCCTAGACCGAACCCTAACCCTAACCCTTCCCCGAAGCCTGACCCTCACACGTCCCCTAATCCTAACCCGTACGCTGACACTAACCCGCCCCTCACACGTACGCTCCCCCTGAAGCGTTGTCGTACCCTCACCTGGACCCTAAACCGTCCCCGTCCCCTAACCCTAACCCTAGCCCAAACCCTAACCCTAACCCTTCCCCGAAGCCTGACCCTCACCCGTCCCCTAATCCTAACCCGTACGCTGACACTAACCCGCGCCCTCACACGTACGCTCCCCCTAAAGCGTTGTCGTACCCTCACCTGGACCCTAAACCGTCCCCGGCCCCTAACCCTAACCCTAGCCCGAACCCTAACCCTAACCCTTCCCCGAAGCCTGACCCACACCCGTCCCCTAATCCTAACCCGTACGCTGACACTAACCCGCGCCCTCACACGTACGCTCCCCCTAAAGCGTTGTCGTACCCTCACCTGGACCCTAAACCGTCCCCGTCCCCTAACCCTAACCCTAGCCCGAACCCTAACCCTAACCCTTCCCCGAAGCCTGACCCTCACCCGTCCCCTAATCCTAACCCGTACGCTGACACTAAGCCGCGCCCTCACACGTACGCTCCCCCTAAAGCGTTGTCGTACCCTCACCTGGACCCTAAACCGTCCCCGTCCCCTAACCCTAACCCTAGCCCGAACCCTAACCCTAACCCTTCCCCGAAGCCTGACACTCACCCTTCCCCTAATCCTAACCCGTACGCAGACACTAACCCGAGCCCTCACACGTACGCTCCCCCTAAAGCGTTGTCGTACCCTCACCTGGACCCTAAACCGTCCCTGTCCCCTAACCCTAACCTTAGCCCGAACCCTAACCCTAACACTTCCGCGAAGCCTGACCCTCACCCTTCCCCTAATCCTAACCCGTACGCTGACACTAACCCGCGCCCTCACACGTACGCTCCCCCTAGAGCGTTGTCGTACCCTCACCTGGACCCTAAACCGTCCCCGTCCCCTAACCCTAACCCTAGCCCGAACCCTAACCCTAACCCTTCCCCGAAGCCTGACCCTCACCCGTCCCCTAATCCTAACCCGTACGCTGACACTAACCCGCGCCCTCACACGTACGCTCCCCCTAAAGCGTTGTCGTACCCTCACCTGGAACCTAAACCGTCCCCGTCCCCTAACCCTAACCCTAGCCCGAACCCTAACCCTAACCCTTCCCCGAAGCCTGACCCTCACCCGTCCCCAATCCTAACCCGTACGCTGACACTAACCCACGCCCTCACACGTACGCTCCCCCTAAAGCGTTGTCGTACCCTCACCTGGACCCTAAACCGTCCCCGTCCCCTAACCCTAACCCTAGCCCGAACCCTAACCCTAACCCTTCCCCGAAGCCTGACCCTCACCCGTCCCCTAATCCTAACCCGTACGCTGACACTAACCCGCGCCCTCACACGTACGCTCCCCCTAAAGCGTTGTCGTACCCTCACCTGGACCCTAAACCGTCCCCGTCCCCTAACCCTAACCCTAGCCCGTACCCTAACCCTAACCCTTCCCCGAAGCCTGACCCTCACCCGTCCCCTAATCCTAACCCGTACGCTGACACTAACCCGCGCCCTCACACGTACGCTCCCCCTAAAGCGTTGTCGTACCCTCACCTGGACCCTAAACCGTCCCCGTCCCCTAACCCTATCCCTAGCCCGAACCCTAACCCTAACCCTTCCCCGAAGCCTGACCCTCACCCGTCCCCTAATCCTAACCCGTACGCTGACACTAACCCGCGCCCTCACACGTACGCTCCCCCTAAAGCGTTGTCGTACCCTCACCTGGACCCTAAACCGTCCCCGTCCCCTAACCCTAACCCTAGCCCGAACCCTAACCCTAACACTTCCCCGAAGCCTGACCCTCACCCGTCCCCTAATCCTAACCCGTACGCTGACACTAACCCGCGCCCTCACACGTACGCTCCCCCTGAAGCGTTGTCGTACCCTCACCTGGACCCTAAACCGTCCCCGTCCCCTAACCCTAACCCTAGCCCGAACCCTAACCCTAACCCTTCCCCGAAGCCTGACCCTCACCCGTCCCCTAATCCTAACCCGTACGCTGACACTAACCCGCGCCCTAACACGTACGCTCCCCCTAAAGCGTTGTCGTACCCTCACCTGGACCCTAAACCGTCCCCGTCCCCTAACCCTAACCCTAGCCCGAACCCTAACCCTAACCCTTCCCCGAAGCCTGACCCTCACCCGTCCCCTAATCCTAACCCGTACGCTGACACTAACCCGCGCCCTCACACGTACGCTCCCCCTAAAGCGTTGTCGTACCCTCACCTGGACCCTAAACCGTCCCCGTCCCCTAACCCTAACCCTAGCCCGAACCCTAACCCTAACCCTTCCCCGAAGCCTGACCCTCACCCGTCCCCTAATCCTAACCCGTACGCTGACACTAAGCCGCGCCCTCACACGTACGCTCCCCCTAAAGCGTTGTCGTACCCTCACCTGGACCCTAAACCGTCCCCGTCCCCTAACCCTAACCCTAGCCCGAACCCTAACCCTAACCCTTCCCCGAAGCCTGACACTCACCCTTCCCCTAATCCTAACCCGTACGCAGACACTAACCCGCGCCCTCACAGTACGCTCCCCCTAAAGCGTTGTCGTACCCTCACCTGGACCCTAAACCGTCCCTGTCCCCTAACCCTAACCTTAGCCCGAACCCTAACCCTAACACTTCCGCGAAGCCTGACCCTCACCCTTCCCCTAATCCTAACCCGTACGCTGACACTAACCCGCGCCCTCACACGTACGCTCCCCCTAGAGCGTTGTCGTACCCTCACCTGGACCCTAAACCGTCCCCGTCCCCTAACCCTAACCCTAGCCCGAACCCTAACCCTAACCCTTCCCCGAAGCCTGACCCTCAACCGTCCCCTAATCCTAACCCGTACGCTGACACTAACCCGCGCCCTCACACGTACGCTCCCCCTAAAGCGTTGTCGTACCCTCACCTGGAACCTAAACCATCCCCGTCCCCTAACCCTAACCCTAGCCCGAACCCTAACCCTAACCCTTCCCCGAAGCCTGACCCTCACCCGTCCCCTAATCCTAACCCGTACGCTGACACTAACCCACGCCCTCACACGTACGCTCCCCCTAAAGCGTTGTCGTACCCTCACCTGGACCCTAAACCGTCCCCGTCCCCTAACCCTAACCCTAGCCCGAACCCTAACCCTAACCCTTCCCCGAAGCCTGACCCTCACCCGTCCCCTAATCCTAACCCGTACGCTGACACTAACTCGCGCCCTCACACGTACGCTCCCCCTAAAGCGTTGTCGTACCCTCACCTGGACCCTAAACCGTCCCCGTCCCCTAACCCTAACCCTAGCCCGTACCCTAACCCTAACCCTTCCCCGAAGCCTGACCCTCACCCGTCCCCTAATCCTAACCCGTACGCTGACACTAACCCGCGCCCTCACACGTACGCTCCCCCTAAAGCGTTGTCGTACCCTCACCTGGACCCTAAACCGTCCCCGTCCCCTAACCCTATCCCTAGCCCGAACCCTAACCCTAACCCTTCCCCGAAGCCTGACCCTCACCCGTCCCCTAATCCTAACCCGTACGCTGACACTAACCCGCGCCCTCACACGTACGCTCCCCCTAAAGCGTTGTCGTACCCTCACCTGGACCCTAAACCGTCCCCGTCCCCTAACCCTAACCCTAGCCCGAACCCTAACCCTAACCCTTCCCCGAAGCCTGACCCTCACCCGTCCCCTAATCCTAACCCGTACGCTGACACTAACCCGCGCCCTCACACGTACGCTCCCCCTAAAGCGTTGTCGTACCCTCACCTGGACCCTAAACCGTCCCCGTCCCCTAACCCTAACCCTAGCCCGAACCCTAACCCTAACCCTTCCCCGAAGCCTGACCCTCACCCGTCCCCTAATCCTAACCCGTACGCTGACACTAACCCGCGCCCTCACACGTACGCTCCCCCTAAAGCGTTGTCGTACCCTCACCTGGACCCTAAACCGTCCCCGTCCCCGTCCCCTAACCCTAGCCCGAACCCTAACCCTAACTCTTCCCCGAAGCCTGACCCTCATCCGTCCCCTAATCCTAACCCGTACGCTGACACTAACCCGCGCCCTCACACGTACGCTCCCCCTAAAGCGTTGTCGTACCCTCACCTGGACCCTAAACCGTCCCCGTCCCCTAACCCTAACCCTAGCCCGAACCCTAACCCTAACCCTTCCCCGAAGCCTGACCCTCACCCGTCCCCTAATCCTAACCCGTACGCTGACACTAACCCGCGCCCTCACACGTACGCTCCCCCTGAAGCGTTGTCGTACCCTCACCTGGACCCTAAACCGTCCCCGTCCCCTAACCCTAACCCTAGCCCGAACCCTAACCCTAACACTTCCCCGAAGCCTGACCCTCACCCGTCCCCTAATCCTAACCCGTACGCTGACACTAACCCGCGCCCTCACACGTACGCTCCCCCTAAAGCGTTGTCGTACCCTCACCTGGACCCTAAACCGTCCCCGTCCCCTAACCCTAACCCTAGCCCGAACCCTAACCCTAACCCTTCCCCGAAGCCTGACCCTCACCCGTCCCCTAATCCTAACCCGTACGCTGACACTAACCCGCGCCCTCACACGTACGCTCCCCCTAGAGCGTTGTCGTACACTCACCTGGACCCTAAACCGTCCCCGTCCCCTAACCCTAACCCTAGCCCGAACCTTAACCCTAACCCTTCCCCGAAGCCTGACCCTCACCCGTCCCCTAATCCAAACCCGTACGCTGACACTAACCCGCGCCCCCACACGTACGCTCCCCCTAGAGCGTTGTCGTACCCTCACCTGGACCCTAAACCGTCCCCGTCCCCTAACCCTAACCCTAGCCCGAACCCTAACCCTAACCCTTCCCCGAAGCCTGACCCTCACCCGTCCCCTAATCCTAACCCGTACGCTGACACTAACCCGCGCCCTCACACGTACGCTCCCCCTACAACGTTGTCGTACCCTCACCTGGACCCTAAACCGTCCCCGTTTCCTAACCCTAACCCTAGCCCGGACCCTAACCCTAACCCTTCCCCGAAGCCTGACCCTCACCCGTCCCCTAATCCTAACCCGTACGCTGACACTAACCCGCGCCCTCACACGTACGCTCCCCCTAAAGCGTTGTCGTACCCTCACCTGGACCCTAAACCGTCCCCGTCCCCTAACCCTAACCCTAGCCCGAACCCTAACCCTAACCCTTCCCCGAAGCCTGACCCTCACCCGTCCCCTAATCCTAACCCGTACGCTGACACTAACCCGCGCCCTCACACGTACGCTCCCCCTAAAGTGTTGTCGTACCCTCACCTGGACCCTAAACCGTCCCCGTCCCCTAACCCTAACCCTAGCCCTTACCCTAACCCTAACCCTTCCCCGAAGCCTGACCCTCACCCGTCCCCTAATCCTAACCCGTACGCTGACACTAACCCGCGCCCTCACACGTACGCTCCCCCTAAAGCGTTGTCGTACCCTCACCTGGACCCTAAACCGTCCCCGTCCCCTAACCCTATCCCTAGCCCGAACACTAACCCTAACCCTTCCCCGAAGCCTGACCCTCACCCGTCCCCTAATCCTAACCCGTACGCTGACACTAACCCGCGCCCTCACACGTACGCTCCCCCTAAAGCGTTGTCGTACCCTCACCTGGACCCTAAACCGTCCCCGTCCCCTAACCCTAACCCTAGCCCGAACCCTAACCCTAACCCTTCCCCGAAGCCTGACCCTCACCCGTCCCCTAATCCTAACCCGTACGCTGACACTAACCCGCGCCCTCACACGTATGCTCCCCCTAAAGCGTTGTCGTACCCTCACCTGGACCCTAAACCGTCCCCGTCCCCTAACCCTATCCCTAGCCCGAACCCTAACCCTAACCCTTCCCCGAAGCCTGACCCTCACCCGTCCCCTAATCCTAACCCGTACGCTGACACTAACCTGCGCCCTCACACGTACGCTCCCCCTAAAGCGTTGTCGTACCCTCACCTGGACCCTAAACCGTCCCCGTCCCCTAACCCTAACCCTAGCCCGAACCCTAACCCTAACCCTTCCCCGAAGCCTGACCCTCACCCGTCCCCTAATCCTAACCCGTACGCTGACACTAACCCGCGCCCTCACACGTACGCTCCCCCTAAAGCGTTGTCGTACCCTCACCTGGACCCTAAACCGTCCCCGTCCCCTAACCCTAACCCTAGCCCGAACCCTAACCCTAAATCTTCCCCGAAGCCTGACCCTCACCCGTCCCATAATCCTAACCCGTACGCTGACACTAACCCGCGCCCTCACACGTACGCTCCCCCTAAAGCATTGTCGTACCCTCACCTGGACCCTAAACCGTCCCCGTCCCCTAACCCTAACCCTAGACCGAACCCTAACCCTAACCCTTCCCCGAAGCCTGACCCTCACCCGTCCCCTAATCCTAACCCGTACGCTGACACTAACCCGCGCCCTCACACGTACGCTCCCCCTGAAGCGTTGTCGTACCCTCACCTGGACCCTAAACCGTCCCCGTCCCCTAACCCTAACCCTAGCCCGAACCCTAACCCTAACCCTTCCCCGAAGCCTGACCCTCACCCGTCCCCTAATCCTAACCCGTACGCTGACACTAACCCACGCCCTCACACGTACGCTCCCCCTGAAGCGTTGTCGTACCCTCACCTGGACCCTAAACCGTCCCCGTCCCCTAACCCTAACCCTAGCCCGAACCCTAACCTTAACCCTTCCCCGAAGCCTGACCCTCACCCGTCCCCTAATCCTAACCCGTACGCTGACACTAACCCGCGCCCTCACACGTACGCTCCCCCTAAAGCGTTGTCGTACCCTCACCTGGACCCTAAACCGTCCCCGTCCCCTAACCCTAACCCTAGCCCGAACCCTAACCCTAACACTTCCCCGAAGCCTGACCCTCACCCGTCCCCTAATCCTAACCCGTACGCTGACACTAAGCCGCGCCCTCACACGTACGCTCCCCCTAAAGCGTTGTCGTACCCTCACCTGGACCCTAAACCGTCCCCGTCCCCTAACCCTAACCCTAGCCCGAACCCTAACCCTAACCCTTCCCCGAAGCCTGACACTCACCCTTCCCCTAATCCTAACCCGTACGCAGACACTAACCCGAGCCCTCACACGTATGCTCCCCCTAAAGCGTTGTCGTACCCTCACCTGGACCCTAAACCGTCCCTGTCCCCTAACCCTAACCTTAGCCCGAACCCTAACCCTAACACTTCCGCGAAGCCTGACCTTAACCCTTCCCCTAATCCTAACCCGTACGCTGACACTAACCCGTGCCCTCACACGTACGCTCCCCCTAGAGCGTTGTCGTACCCTCACCTGGACCCTAAACCGTCCCCGTCCCCTAACCCTAACCCTAGCCCGAACCCTAACCCTAACCCTTCCCCGAAGCCTGACCCTCAACCGTCCCATAATCCTAACCCGTACGCTGACACTAACCCGCGCCCTCACACGTACGCTCCCCCTAAAGCGTTGTCGTACCCTCACCTGGACCCTAAACCGTCCCCGTCCCCTAACCCTAACCCTAACCCGAACCCTAACCCTAACCCTTCCCCGAAGCCTGACCCTCACCCGTCCCCTAATCCTAACCCGTACGCTGACACTAACCCGCGCCCTCACACGTACGCTCCCCCTAAAGCGTTGTCGTACCCTCACCTGGACCCTAAACCGTCCCCGTCCCCTAACCCTAACCCTAGCCCGAACCCTAACCCTAACCCTTCCCCAAGCCTGACCCTCACCCGTCCCCTAATCCTAACCCGTACGCTGACACTAACCCGCGCCCTCACACGTACGCTCCCCCTAAAGCGTTGTCCTACCCTCACCTGGACCCTAAACCGTCCCCGTCCCCTAACCCTAACCCTAGCCCGAACCCTAACCCTAACCCTTCCCCGAAGCCTGACCCTCACCCGTCCCCTAATCCTAACCCGTACGCTGACACTAAACCGCGCCCTCACACGTACGCTCCCCCTAAAGCGTTGTCGTACCCTCACCTGGACCCTAAACCGTCCCCGTCCCCTAACCCTAACTCTAGCCCGAAACCTAACCCTAACCCTTCCCCGAAGCCTGACCCTCACCCGTCCCCTAATCCTAACCCGTACGCTGACACTAACCCGCGCCCTCACACGTACGCTCCCCCTAAAGCGTTGTCGTACCCTCACCTGGACCCTAAACCGTCCCCGTCCCCTAACCCTATCCCTAGCCCGAACCCTAACCCTAACCCTTCCCCGAAGCCTGACCCTCAGCCGTCCCCTAATCCTAACCCGTACGCTGACACTAACCCGCGCCCTCACACGTACGCTCCCCCTACAGCGTTGTCGTACCCTCACCTGGACCCTAAACCGTCCCCGTCCCCTAACCCTAACCCTAGCCCGAACCCTAACCCTAACCCTTCCCCGAAGCCTGACCCTCACCCGTCCCCTAATCCTAACCCGTACGCTGACACTAACCCGCGCCCTCACACGTACGCTCCCCCTAAAGCGTTGTCGTACCCTCACCTGGACCCTAAACCGTCCCCGTCCCCTAACCCTAACCCTAGCCCGAACCCTAACCCTAACCCTTCCCCGAAGCCTGACCCTCACCCGTCCCCTAATCCTAACCCGTACGCTGACACTAACCCGCGCCCTCACACGTACGCTCCCCCTAAAGCGTTGTCGTACCCTCACCTGGACCCTAAACCGTCCCCGTCCCCTAACCCTAACCCTAGCCCGAACCCTAACCCTAACCCTTCCCCGAAGCCTGACCCTCACCCGTCCCCTAATCCTAACCCGTACGCTGACACTAACCCGCGCCCTCACACGTACGCTCCCCCTAAAGCGTTGTCGTACCCTCACCTGGACCCTAAACCGTCCCCGTCCCCTAACCCTAACCCTAGCCCGAACCCTAACCCTAACCCTTCCCCGAAGCCTGACCCTCACCCGTCCCCTAATCCTAACCCGTACGCTGACACTAACCCGCGCCCTCACACGTACGCTCCCCCTAAAGCGTTGTCGTACCCTCACCTGGACCCTAAACCGTCCCCGTCCCCTAACCCTAACCCTAGCCCGAACCCTAACCCTAACCCTTCCCCAAGCCTGACCCTCACCCGTCCCCTAATCCTAACCCGTACGCTGACACTAACCCGCGTCCTCACTCGTACGCTCCCCCTAAAGCGTTGTCCTACCCTCACCTGGACCCTAAACCGTCCCCGTCCCCTAACCCTAACCGTAGCCCAAACCCTAACCCTAACCCTTCCCCGAAGCCTGACACTCACCCGTCCCCTAATTCTAACCCGTACGCTGACACTAACCCGCGCCCTCACACGTACGCTCCCCCTAAAGCGTTGTCGTACCCTCACCTGGACCCTAAACCGTCCCCGTCCCCTAACCCTAACTCTAGCCCGAACCCTAACCCTAACCCTTCCCCAAGCCTGACCCTCACCCATCCCCTAATCCTAACCCGTACGCTGACACTAACCCGCGCCCTCACACGTACGCTCCCCCTAAAGCGTTGTCCTACCCTCACCTGGACCCTAAACCGTCCCCGTCCCCTAACCCTAACCCTAGCCCGAACCCTAACCCTAACCCTTCCCCGAAGCCTGACCCTCAGCCGTCCCCTAATCCTAACCCGTACGCTGACACTAACCCGCGCCCTCACACGTACGCTCCCCCTACAGCGTTGTCGTACCCTCACCTGGACCCTAAACCGTCCCCGTCCCCTAACCCTAACCCTAGCCCGAACCCTAACCCTAACCCTTCCCCGAAGCCTGACCCTCACCCGTCCCCTAATCCTAACCCGTACGCTGACACTAACCCGCGCCCTCACACGTACGCTCCCCCTAAAGCGTTGTCGTACCCTCACCTGGACCCTAAACCGTCCCCGTCCCCTAACCCTAACCCTAGCCCGAACCCTAACCCTAACCCTTCCCCGAAGCCTGACCCTCACCCGTCCCCTAATCCTAACCCGTACGCTGACACTAACCCGCGCCCTCACACGTACGCTCCCCCTAAAGCGTTGTCGTACCCTCACCTGGACCCTAAACCGTCCCCGTCCCCTAACCCTAACCCTAGCCCGAACCCTAACCCTAACCCTTCCCCGAAGCCTGACCCTCACCCGTCCCCTAATCCTAACCCGTACGCTGACACTAACCCGCGCCCTCACACGTACGCTCCCCCTGAAGCGTTGTCGTACCCTCACCTGGACCCTAAACCGTCCCCGTCCCCTAACCCTAACCCTAGCCCGAACCCTAACCCTAACCCTTCCCCGAAGCCTGACCCTCACCCGTCCCCTAATCCTAACCCGTACGCTGACACTAACCCGCGCCCTCACACGTACGCTCCCCCTAAAGCGTTGTCGTACCCTCACCTGGACCCTAAACCGTCCCCGTCCCCTAACCCTAACCCTAGCCCGAACCCTAACCCTAACCCTTCCCCGAAGCCTGACCCTCACCCGTCCCCTAATCCTAACCCGTACGCTGACACTAACCCGCGCCCTCACACGTACGCTCCCCCTAAAGCGTTGTCGTACCCTCACCTGGACCCTAAACCGTCCCCGTCCCCTAACCCTAACCCTAGCCCGAACCGTAACCGTAACCCTTCCCCGAAGCCTGACCCTCACCCATCCCCTAATCCTAACCCGTACGCTGACACTAACCCGCGCCCTCACACGTACGCTCCCCCTAAAGCGTTGTCGTACCCTCACCTGGACCCTAAACCTTCCCCGTCCCCTAACCCTAACCCTAGCCCGAACCCTAACCCTAACCCTTCCCCGAAGCCTGACCCTCACCCGTCCCCTAATCCTAACCCGTACGCTGACACTAACCCGCGCCCTCACACGTACGCTCCCCCTAAAGCGTTGTCGTACCCTCACCTGGACCCTAAACCGTCCCCGTCCCCTAACCCTAACCCTAGCCCGAACCCTAACCCTAACCCTTCCCCAAGCCTGACCCTCACCCGTCCCCTAATCCTAACCCGTACGCTGACACTAACCCGCGTCCTCACACGTACGCTCCCCCTAAAGCGTTGTCCTACCCTCACCTGGACCCTAAACCGTCCCCGTCCCCTAACCCTAACCCTAGCCCGAACCCTAACCCTAACCCTTCCCCGAAGCCTGACACTCACCCGTCCCCTAATCCTAACCCGTACGCTGACACTAACCCACGCCCTCACACGTACGCTCCCCCTAAAGCGTTGTCGTACCCTCACCTGGACCCTAAACCGTCCCCGTCCCCTAACCCTAACTCTAGCCCGAACCCTAACCCTAACCCTTCCCCAAGCCTGACCCTCACCCATCCCCTAATCCTAACCCGTACGCTGACACTAACCCGCGCCCTCACACGTACGCTCCCCCTAAAGCGTTGTCCTACCCTCACCTGGACCCTAAACCGTCCCCGTCCCCTAACCCTAACCCTAGCCCGAACCCTAACCCTAACCCTTCCCCGAAGCCTGACCCTCACCCGTCCCCTAATCCTAACCCGTACGCTGACACTAACCCGCGCCCTCACACGTACGCTCCCCCTAAAGCGTTGTCGTACCCTCACCTGGACCCTAAACCGTCCCCGTCCCCTAACCCTATCCCTAGCCCGAACCCTAACCCTAACCCTTCCCCGAAGCCTGACCCTCACCCGTCCCCTAATCCTAACCCGTACGCTGACACTAACCCGCGCCCTCACACGTTCGCTCCCCCTAAAGCGTTGTCGTACCCTCACCTGGACCCTAAACCGTCCCCGTCCCCTAACCCTAACCCTAGCCCAAACCCTAACCCTAACTCTTCCCCGAAGCCTGACCCTCACCCGTCCCATAATCCTAACCCGTACGCTGACACTAACCCGCGCCCTCACACGTACGCTCCCCCTAAAGCATTGTCGTACCCTCACCTGGACCCTAAACTGTCCCCGTCCCCTAACCCTAACCCTAGACCGAACCCTAACCCTAACTCTTCCCCGAAGCCTGACCCTCACCCGTCCCCTAATCCTAACCCGTACGCTGACACTAACCCGCGCCCTCACACGTACGCTCCCCCTGAAGCGTTGTCGTACCCTCACCTGGACCCTAAACCGTCCCCGTCCCCTAACCCTAACCCTAGCCCGAACCCTAACCCTAACCCTTCCCCGAAGCCTGACCCTCACCCGTCCCCTAATCCTAACCCGTACGCTGACACTAACCCGCGCCCTCACACGTACGCTCCCCCTAAAGCGTTGTCGTACCCTCACCTGGACCCTAAACCGTCCCCGTCCCCTAACCCTAACCCTAGCCCGAACCCTAACCCTAACCCTTCCCCGAAGCCTGACCCTCACCCGTCCCCTAATCCTAACCCGTACGCTGACACTAACCCACGCCCTCACACGTACGCTCCCCCTAAAGCGTTGTCGTATCCTCACCTGGACCCTAAACCGTCCCCGTCCCCTAACCCTAACCCTAGCCCGAACCCTAACCCTAACCCTTCCCCAAAGCCTGACCCTCACCCGTCCCCTAATCCTAACCCGTACGCTGACACTAACCCGCGCCCTCACACGTACGCTCCCCCTAAAGCATTGTCGTACCCTCACGTGGACCCTAAACCGTCCCCGTCCCCTAACCCTAACCCTAGCCCGAACCCTAACCCTAACCCTTCCCCGAAGCCTGACCCTCACCCGTCCCCTAATCCTAACCCGTACGCTGACACTAAGCCGCGCCCTCACACGTACGCTCCCCCTAAAGCGTTGTCGTACCCTCACCTGGACCCTAAACCGTCCCCGTCCCCTAACCCTAACCCTAGCCCGAACCCTAACCCTAACCCTTCCCCGAAGCCTGACCCTCACCCGTCCCCTAATCCTAACCCGTACGCTGACACTAACCCGCGCCCTCACACGTACGCTCTCCCTAGAACGTTGTCGTACCCTCACCTGGACCCTAAACCGTCCCCGTCCCCTAACCCTAACCCTAGCCCGAACCTTAACCCTAACCCTTCCCCGAAGCCTGACCCTCACCCGTCCCATAATCCTAACCCGTACGCTGACACTAACCCGCGCCCTCACACGTACGCTCCCCCTAAAGCGTTGTCGTACCCTCACCTGGACCCTAAACCGTCCCCGTCCCCTAACCCTAACCCTAGCCCGAACCCTAACCCTAACCCTTCCCCGAAGCCTGACCCTCACCCGTCCCCTAATCCTAACCCGTACGCTGACACTAACCCGCGCCCTCACACGTACGCTCCCCCTAAAGCGTTGTCGTACCCTCACCTGGACCCTAAACCGTCCCCGTCCCCTAACCCTAACCCTAGCCCAAACCCTAACCCTAACTCTTCCCCGAAGCCTGACCCTCACCCGTCCCATAATCCTAACACGTACGCTGACACTAACCCGCGCCCTCACACGTACGCTCCCCCTAAAGCATTGTCGTACCCTCACCTGGACCCTAAACCGTCCCCGTCCCCTAACCCTAACCCTAGACCGAACCCTAACCCTAACTCTTCCCCGAAGCCTGACCCTCACCCGTCCCCTAATCCTAACCCGTACGCTGACACTAACCCGCGCCCTCACACGTACGCTCCCCCTGAAGCGTTGTCGTACCCTCACCTGGACCCTAAACCGTCCCCGTCCCCTAACCCTAACCCTAGCCCGAACCCTAACCCTAACCCTGCCCCGAAGCCTGACCCTCACCCGTCCCCTAATCCTAACCCGTACGCTGACACTAACCCGCGCCCTCACACGTACGCTCCCCCTAAAGCGTTGTCGTACCCTCACCTGGACCCTAAACCGTCCCCGTCCCCTAACCCTAACCCTAGCCCGAACCCTAACCCTAACCCTTCCCCGAAGCCTGACCCTCACCCGTCCCCTAATCCTAACCCGTACGCTGACACTAACCCGCGCCCTCACACGTACGCTCCCCCTAAAGCGTTGTCGTACCCTCACCTGGACCCTAAACCGTCCCCGTCCCCTAACCCTAACCCTAGCCCGAACCCTAACCCTAACCCTTCCCCGAAGCCTGACCCTCACCCGTCCCCTAATCCTAACCCGTACGCTGACACTAACCCGCGCCCTCACACGTACGCTCCCCCTAAAGCGTTGTCGTACCCTCACCTGGACCCTAAACCTTCCCCGTCCCCTAACCCTAACCCTAGCCCGAACCCTAACCCTAACCCTTCCCCGAAGCCTGACCCTCACCCGTCCCCTAATCCTAACCCGTACGCTGACACTAAGCCGCGCCCTCACACGTACGCTCCCCCTAAAGCGTTGTCGTACCCTCACCTGGACCCTAAACCGTCCCCGTCCCCTAACCCTAACCCTAGCCCGAACCCTAACCCTAACCCTTCCCCGAAGCCTGACCCTCACCCGTCCCCTAATCCTAACCCGTACGCTGACACTAACCCGCGCCCTCACACGTACGCTCCCCCTGAAGCGTTGTCGTACCCTCACCTGGACCCTAAACCGTCCCCGTCCCCTAACCCTAACCCTAGCCCGAACCCTAACCCTAACCCTTCCCCGAAGCCTGACCCTCACCCGTCCCCTAATCCTAACCCGTACGCTGACACTAACCCGCGCCCTCACACGTACGCTCCCCCTACAACGTTGTCGTACCCTCACCTGGACCCTAAACCGTCCCCGTTTCCTAACCCTAACCCTAGCCCGGACCCTAACCCTAACCCTTCCCCGAAGCCTGACCCTCACCCGTCCCCTAATCCTAACCCGTACGCTGACACTAACCCGCGCCCTCACACGTACGGTCCCCCTAAAGCGTTGTCGTACCCTCACCTGGACCCTAAACCGTCCCCGTCCCCTAACCCTAACCCTAGCCCGAACCCTAACCCTAACCCTTCCCCGAAGCCTGACCCTCACCCGTCCCCTAATCCTAACCCGTACGCTGACACTAACCCGCGCCCTCACATGTACGCTCCCCCTAAAGCGTTGTCGTACCCTCACCTGGACCCTAAACCGTCCCCGTCCCCTAACCCTAACCCTAGCCCTTACCCTAACCCTAACCCTTCCCCGAAGCCTGACCCTCACCCGTCCCCTAATCCTAACCCGTACGCTGACACTAACCCACGCCCTCACACGTACGCTCCCCCTAAAGCGTTGTCGTACCCTCACCTGGACCCTAAACCGTCCCCGTCCCCTAACCCTATCCCTAGCCCGAACCCTAACCCTAACCCTTCCCTGAAGCCTGACCCTCACCCGTCCCCTAATCCTAACCCGTACGCTGACACTAACCCGCGCCCTCACACGTACGCTCCCCCTAAAGCGTTGTCGTACCCTCACCTGGACCCTAAACCGTCCCCGTCCCCTAACCCTAACCCTAGCCCGAACCCTAACCCTAACCCTTCCCCGAAGCCTGACCCTCAGCCGTCCCCTAATCCTAACCCGTACGCTGACACTAACCCGCGCCCTCACACGTATGCTCCCCCTAAAGCGTTGTCGTACCCTCACCTGGACCCTAAACCGTCCCCGTCCCCTAACCCTAACCCTAGCCCGAACCCTAACCCTAACCCTTCCCCGAAGCCTGACCCTCACCCGTCCCCTAATCCTAACCCGTACGCTGACACTAACCCGCGCCCTCACACGTACGCTCCCCCTAAAGCGTTGTCGTACCCTCACCTGGACCCTAAACCGTCCCCGTCCCCTAACCCTAACCCTAGCCCGAACCCTAACCCTAACCCTTCCCCGAAGCCTGACCCTCACCCGTCCCATAATCCTAACCCGTACGCTGACACTAACCCGCGCCCTCACACGTACGCTCCCCCTAAAGCGTTGTCGTACCCTCACCTGGACCCTAAACCGTCCCCGTCCCCTAACCCTAACCCTAGACCGAACCCTAACCCTAACCCTTCCCCGAAGCCTGACCCTCACCCGTCCCCTAATCCTAACCCGTACGCTGACACTAACCCGCGCCCTCACACGTACGCTCCCCCTGAAGCGTTGTCGTACCCTCACCTGGACCCTAAACCGTCCCCGTCCCCTAACCCTAACCCTAGCCCGAACCCTAACCCTAACCCTTCCCCGAAGCCTGACCCTCACCCGTCCCCTAATCCTAACCCGTACGCTGACACTAACCCGCGCCCTCACACGTACGCTCCCCCTGAAGCGTTGTCGTACCCTCACCTGGACCCTAAACCGTCCCCGTCCCCTAACCCTAACCCTAGCCCGAACCCTAACCCTAACCCTTCCCCGAAGCCTGACCCTCACCCGTCCCCTAATCCTAACCCGTACGCTGACACTAACCCGCGCCCTCACACGTACGCTCCCCCTACAACGTTGTCGTACCCTCACCTGGACCCTAAACCGTCCCCGTTTCCTAACCCTAACCCTAGCCCGGACCCTAACCCTAACCCTTCCCCGAAGCCTGACCCTCACCCGTCCCCTAATCCTAACCCGTACGCTGACACTAACCCGCGCCCTCACACGTACGCTCCCCCTAAAGCGTTGTCGTACCCTCACCTGGACCCTAAACCGTCCCCGTCCCCTAACCCTAACCCTAGCCCGGACCCTAACCCTAACCCTTCCCCGAAGCCTGACCCTCACCCGTCCCCTAATCCTAACCCGTACGCTGACACTAACCCGCGCCCTCACATGTACGCTCCCCCTAAAGCGTTGTCGTACCCTCACCTGGACCCTAAACCGTCCCCGTCCCCTAACCCTAACCCTAGCCCGAACCCTAACCCTAACCCTTCCCCGAAGCCTGACCCTCACCCGTCCCCTAATCCTAACCCGTACGCTGACACTAAGCCGCGCCCTCACACGTACGCTCCCCCTAAAGCGTTGTCGTACCCTCACCTGGACCCTAAACCGTCCCCGTCCCCTAACCCTAACCCTAGCCCGAACCCTAACCCTAACCCTTCCCCGAAGCCTGACACTCACGCTTCCCCTAATCCTAACCCGTACGCAGACACTAACCCGAGCCCTCACACGTACGCTCCCCCTAAAGCGTTGTCATACCCTCACCTGGACCCTAAACCGTCCCTGTCCCCTAACCCTAACCTTAGCCCGAACCCTAACCCTAACACTTCCGCGAAGCCTGACCCTCACCCTTCCCCTAATCCTAACCCGTACGCTGACACTAACCCGCGCCCTCACACGTACGCTCCCCCTAGAGCGTTGTCGTACCCTCACCTGGACCCTAAACCGTCCCCGTCCCCTAACCCTATCCCTAGCCCGAACCCTAACCCTAACCCTTCCCCGAAGCCTGACCCTCACCCGTCCCCTAATCCTAACCCGTACGCTGACACTAACCCGCGCCCTCACACGTACGCTCCCCCTAAAGCGTTGTCGTACCCTCACCTGGACCCTAAACCGTCCCCGTCCCCTAACCCTAACCCTAGCCCGAACCCTAACCCTAACCCTTCCCCGAAGCCTGACCCTCACCCGTCCCCTAATCCTAACCCGTACGCTGACACTAACCCGCGCCCTCACACGTATGCTCCCCCTAAAGCGTTGTCGTACCCTCACCTGGACCCTAAACCGTCCCCGTCCCCTAACCCTAACCCTAGCCCGAACCCTAACCCTAACCCTTCCCCGAAGCCTGACCCTCACCCGTCCCCTAATCCTAACCCGTACGCTGACACTAACCCGCGCCCTCACACGTACGCTCCCCCTAAAGCGTTGTCGTACCCTCACCTGGACCCTAAACCGTCCCCGTCCCCTAACCCTAACCCTAGCCCGAACCCTAACCCTAACACTTCCCCGAAGCCTGACCCTCACCCGTCCCATAATCCTAACCCGTACGCTGACACTAACCCGCGCCCTCACACGTACGCTCCCCCTAAAGCATTGTCGTACCCTCACCTGGACCCTAAACCGTCCCCGTCCCCTAACCCTAACCCTAGCCCGGACCCTAACCCTAACCCTTCCCCGAAGCCTGACCCTCACCCGTCCCCTAATCCTAACCCGTACGCTGACACTAACCCGCGCCCTCACACGTACGCTCCCCCTAAAGCGTTGTCGTACCCTCACCTGGACCCTAAACCGTCCCCGTCCCCTAACCCTAACCCTAGCCCGAACCCTAACCCTAACCCTTCCCCGAAGCCTGACCCTCACCCGTCCCCTAATCCTAACCCGTACGCTGACACTAACCCGCGCCCTCACACGTACGCTCCCCCTACAACGTTGTCGTACCCTCACCTGGACCCTAAACCGTCCCCGTTTCCTAACCCTAACCCTAGCCCGGACCCTAACCCTAACCCTTCCCCGAAGCCTGACCCTCACCCGTCCCCTAATCCTAACCCGTACGCTGACACTAACCCGCGCCCTCACACGTACGCTCCCCCTAAAGCGTTGTCGTACCCTCACCTGGACCCTAAACCGTCCCCGTCCCCTAACCCTAACCCTAGCCCGAACCCTAACCCTAACCCTTCCCCGAAGCCTGACCCTCACCCGTCCCCTAATCCTAACCCGTACGCTGACACTAACCTGCGCCCTCACACGTACGCTCCCCCTAAAGCATTGTCGTACCCTCACCTGGACCCTAAACCGTCCCCGTCCCCTAACCCTAACCCTAGCCCGAACCCTAACCCTAACCCTTCCCCGAAGCCTGACCCTCACCCGTCCCCTAATCCTAACCCGTACGCTGACACTAAGCCGCGCCCTCACACGTACGCTCCCCCTAAAGCGTTGTCGTACCCTCACCTGGACCCTAAACCGTCCCCGTCCCCTAACCCTAACCCTAGCCCGAACCCTAACCCTAACCCTTCCCCGAAGCCTGACACTCACCCTTCCCCTAATCCTAACCCGTACGCAGACACTAACCCGAGCCCTCACACGTACGCTCCCCCTAAAGCGTTGTCATACCCTCACCTGGACCCTAAACCGTCCCCGTCCCCTAACCCTAACCCTAGCCCGAACCCTAACCCTAACCCTTCCCCGAAGCCTGACCCTCACCCGTCCCCTAATCCTAACCCGTACGCTGACACTAACCCGCGCCCTCACACGTACGCTCCCCCTAAAGCGTTGTCGTACCCTCACCTGGACCCAAAACCGTCCCCGTCCCCTAACCCTAACCCTAGCCCGAACCCTAACCCTAACCCTTCCCCGAAGCCTGACCCTCACCCGTCCCCTAATCCTAACCCGTACGCTGACACTAACCCGCGCCCTCACACGTACGCTCCCCCTACAACGTTGTCGTACCCTCACCTGGACCCTAAACCGTCCCCGTTTCCTAAGCCTAACCCTAGCCCGGACCCTAACCCTAACCCTTCCCCGAAGCCTGACCCTCACCCGTCCCCTAATCCTAACCCGTACGCTGACACTAACCCGCGCCCTCACACGTACGCTCCCCCTAAAGCGTTGTCGTACCCTCACCTGGACCCTAAACCGTCCCCGTCCCCTAACCCTAACCCTAGCCCGAACCCTAACCCTAACCCTTCCCCGAAGCCTGACCCTCACCCGTCCCCTAATCCTAACCCGTACGCTGACACTAACCCGCGCCCTCACACGTACGCTCCCCCTAAAGCGTTGTCGTACCCTCACCTGGACCCTAAACCGTCCCCGTCCCCTAACCCTAACCCTAGCCCGAACCCTAACCCTAACCCTTCCCCGAAGCCTGACCCTCACCCGTCCCCTAATCCTAACCCGTACGCTGACACTAAGCCGCGCCCTCACACGTACGCTCCCCCTAAAGCGTTGTCGTACCCTCACCTGGACCCTAAACCGTCCCCGTCCCCTAACCCTAACCCTAGCCCGAACCCTAACCCAACCCTTCCCCGAAGCCTGACACTCACCCTTCCCCTAATCCTAACCCGTACGCTGACACTAACCCGCGCCCTCACACGTACGTTCCCCCTAAAGCGTTGTCGTACCCTCACCTGGACCCTAAACCGTCCCCGTCCCCTAACCCTAACCTTAGCCCGAACCCTAACCCTAACCCTTCCGCGAAGCCTGACCCTCACCCTTCCCCTAATCCTAACACGTACGCTGACACTAACCCGCGCCCTCACACGTACGCTCCCCCTAGAGCGTTGTCGTACACTCACCTGGACCCTAAACCGTCCCCGTCCCCTAACCCTAACCCTAGCCCGAACCTTAACCGTAACCCTTCCCCGAAGCCTGACCCTCACCCGTCCCCTAATCCTAACCCGTACGCTGACACTAACCCGCGCCCTCACACGTACGCTCCCCCTAAAGCGTTGTCGTACCCTCACCTGGACCCTAAACCGTCCCCGTCCCCTAACCCTAACCCTAGCCCGAACCCTAACCCTAACCCTTCCCCGAAGCCTGACCCTCACACGTCCCCTAATCCTAACCCGTACGCTGACACTAACCCGCGCCCTCACACGTACGCTCCCCCTAAAGCGTTGTCGTACCCTCACCTGGACCCTAAACCGTCCCCGTCCCCTAACCCTAACCCTAGCCCGAACCCTAACCCTAACCCTTCCCCGAAGCCTGACCCTCACCCGTCCCATAATCCTAACCCGTACGCTGACACTAACCCGCGCCCTCACACGTACGCTCCCCCTAAAGCATTGTCGTACCCTCACCTGGACCCTAAACCGTCCCCGTCCCCTAACCCTAACCCTAGACCGAACCCTAACCCTAACCCTTCCCCGAAGCCTGACCCTCACCCGTCCCCTAATCCTAACCCGTACGCTGACACTAACCCGCGCCCTCACACGTACGCTCCCCCTGAAGCGTTGTCGTACCCTCACCTGGACCCTAAACCGTCCCCGTCCCCTAACCCTAACCCTAGACCGAACCCTAACCCTAACTCTTCCCCGAAGCCTGACCCTCACCCGTCCCCTAATCCTAACCCGTACGCTGACACTAACCCGCGCCCTCACACGTACGCTCCCCCTAAAGCGTTGTCGTACCCTCACCTGGACCCTAAACCGTCCCCGTCCCCTAACCCTAACCCTAGCCCGAACCCTAACCCTAACCCTTCCCCGAAGCCTGACCCTCACCCGTCCCCTAATCCTAACCCGTACGCTGACACTAACCCGCGCCCTCACACGTACGCTCCCCCTACAACGTTGTCGTACCCTCACCTGGACCCTAAACCGTCCCCGTTTCCTAACCCTAACCCTAGCCCGGACCCTAACCCTAACCCTTCCCCGAAGCCTGACCCTCACCCGTCCCCTAATCCTAACCCGTACGCTGACACTAACCCGCGCCCTTACACGTACGCTCCCCCTAAAGCGTTGTCGTACCCTCACCTGGACCCTAAACCGTCCCCGTCCCCTAACCCTAACCCTAGCCCGAACCCTAACCCTAACCCTTCCCCGAAGCCTGACCCTCACCCGTCCCCTAATCCTAACCCGTACGCTGACACTAACCCGCGCCCTCACACGTACGCTCCCCCTAAAGCGTTGTCGTACCCTCACCTGGACCCTAAACCGTCCCCGTCCCCTAACCCTAACCCTAGCCCGAACCCTAACCCTAACCCTTCCCCGAAGCCTGACCCTCACCCGTCCCCTAATCCTAACCCGTACGCTGACACTAAGACGCGCCCTCACACGTACGCTCCCCCTAAAGCGTTGTCGTACCCTCACCTGGACCCTAAACCGTCCCCGTCCCCTAACCCTAACCCTAGCCCTAACCCTAACCCTTCCCCGAAGCCTGACACTCACCCTTCCCCTAATCCTAACCCGTACGCAGACACTAACCCGAGCCCTCACACGTACGCTCCCCCTAAAGCGTTGTCATACCCTCACCTGGACCCTAAACCGTCCCTGTCCCCTAACCCTAACCTTAGCCCGAACCCTAACCCTAACACTTCCGCGAAGCCTGACCCTCACACTTCCCCTAATCCTAACCCGTACGCTGACACTAACCCGCGCCCTCACACGTACGCTCCCCCTAGAGCGTTGTCGTACCCTCACCTGGACCCTAAACCGTCCCCGTCCCCTAACCCTAACCCTAGCCCGAACCCTAACCCTAACCCTTCCCCGAAGCCTGACCCTCAACCGTCCCCTAATCCTAACCCGTACGCTGACACTAACCCGCGCCCTCACACGTACGCTTCCCCTAAAGCGTTGTCGTACCCTCACCTGGACCCTAAACCGTCCCCGTCCCCTAACCCTAACCCTAGCCCGAACCCTAACCCTAACACTTCCCCGAAGCCTGACCCTCACCCGTCCCCTAATCCTAACCCGTATGCTGACACTAACCCGCGCCCTCACACGTACGCTCCCCCTAAAGCGTTGTCGTACCCTCACCTGGACCCTAAACCGTCCCCGTCCCCTAACCCTAACCCTAGCCCGAACCCTAACCCTAACCCTTCCCCGAAGCCTGACCCTCACCCGTCCCCTAATCCTAACCCGTACGCTGACACTAACCCGCGCCCTCACACGTACGCTCCCCCTAAAGCGTTGTCGTACCCTCACCTGGACCCTAAACCGTCCCCGTCCCCTAACCCTAACCCTAGCCCGAACCCTAACCCTAACCCTTCCCCGAAGCCTGACCCTCACCCGTCCCCTAATCCTAACCCGTACGCTGACACTAACCCGCGCCCTCACACGTACGCTCCCCCTAAAGCGTTGTCGTACCCTCACCTGGACCCTAAACCGTCCCCGTCCCCTAACCCTAACCCTAGCCCGTACCCTAACCCTAACCCTTCCCCGAAGCCTGACCCTCACCCGTCCCCTAATCCTAACCCGTACGCTGACACTAACCCGCGCCCTCACACGTACGCTCCCCCTAAAGCGTTGTCGTACCCTCACCTGGACCCTAAACCGTCCCCGTCCCCTAACCCTATCCCTAGCCCGAACCCTAACCCTAACCCTTCCCCGAAGCCTGACCCTCACCCGTCCCCTAATCCTAACCCGTACGCTGACACTAACCCGCGCCCTCACACGTACGCTCCCCCTAAAGCGTTGTCGTACCCTCACCTGGACCCTAAACCGTCCCCGTCCCCTAACCCTAACCCTAGCCCGAACCCTAACCCTAACCCTTCCCCGAAGCCTGACCCTCACCCGTCCCCTAATCCTAACCCGTACGCTGACACTAACCCGCGCCCTCACACGTACGCTCCCCCTAAAGCGTTGTCGTACCCTCACCTGGACCCTAAACCGTCCCCGTCCCCTAACCCTAACCCTAGCCCGAACCCTAACCCTAACCCTTCCCCGAAGCCTGACCCTCACCCGTCCCCTAATCCTAACCCGTACGCTGACACTAACCCGCGCCCTCACACGTACGCTCCCCCTAAAGCGTTGTCGTACCCTCACCTGGACCCTAAACCGTCCCCGTCCCCTAACCCTAACCCTAGCCCGAACCCTAACCCTAACCCTTCCCCGAAGCCTGACCCTCACCCGTCCCCTAATCCTAACCCGTACGCTGACACTAACCCGCGCCCTCACACGTACGCTCCCCCTACAACGTTGTCGTACCCTCACCTGGACCCTAAACCGTCCCCGTTTCCTAACCCTAACCCTAGCCCGGACCCTAACCCTAACCCTTCCCCGAAGCCTGACCCTCACCCGTCCCCTAATCCTAACCCGTACGCTGACACTAACCCGCGCCCTCACACGTACGCTCCCCCTAAAGCGTTGTCGTACCCTCACCTGGACCCTAAACCGTCCCCGTCCCCTAACCCTAACCCTAGCCCAAACCCTAACCCTAACCCTTCCCCGAAGCCTGACCCTCACCCGTCCCCTAATCCTAACCCGTACGCTGACACTAACCCGCGCCCTCACACGTACGCTCCCCCTAAAGCGTTGTCGTACCCTCACCTGGACCCTAAACCGTCCCCGTCCCCTAACCCTAACCCTAGCCCTTACCCTAACCCTAACACTTCCCCGAAGCCTGACCCTCACCCGTCCCCTAATCCTAACCCGTACGCTGACACTAACCCGCGCCCTCACACGTACGCTCCCCCTAAAGCGTTGTCGTACCCTCACCTGGACCCTAAACCGTCCCCGTCCCCTAACCCTATCCCTAGCCCGAACCCTAACCCTAACCCTTCCCCGAAGCCTGACCCTCACCCGTCCCCTAATCCTAACCCGTACGCTGACACTAACCCGCGCCCTCACACGTACGCTCCCCCTAAAGCGTTGTCGTACCCTCACCTGGACCCTAAACCGTCCCCGTCCCCTAACCCTAACCCTAGCCCGAACCCTAACCCTAACCCTTCCCCGAAGCCTGACCCTCACCCGTCCCCTAATCCTAACCCGTACGCTGACACTAACCCGCGCCCTCACACGTATGCTCCCCCTAAAGCGTTGTCGTACCCTCACCTGGACCCTAAACCGTCCCCGTCCCCTAACCCTAACCCTAGCCCGAACCCTAACCCTAACCCTTCCCCGAAGCCTGACCCTCACCCGTCACCTAATCCTAACCCGTACGCTGACACTAACCCGCGCCCTCACACGTACGCTCCCCCTAAAGCGTTGTCGTACCCTCACCTGGACCCTAAACCGTCCCCGTCCCCTAACCCTAACCCTAGCCCGAACCCTAACCCTAACTCTTCCCCGAAGCCTGACCCTCACCCGTCCCATAATCCTAACCCGTACGCTGACACTAACCCGCGCCCTCACACGTACGCTCCCCCTAAAGCATTGTCGTACCCTCACCTGGACCCTAAACCGTCCCCGTCCCCTAACCCTAACCCTAGACCGAACCCTAACCCTAACCCTTCCCCGAAGCCTGACCCTCACCCGTCCCCTAATCCTAACCCGTACGCTGACACTAACCCGCGCCCTCACACGTACGCTCCCCCTGAAGCGTTGTCGTACCCTCACCTGGACCCTAAACCGTCCCCGTCCCCTAACCCTAACCCTAGCCCGAACCCTAACCCTAACCCTTCCCCGAAGCCTGACCCTCACCCGTCCCCTAATCCTAACCCGTACGCTGACACTAACCCACGCCCTCACACGTACGCTCCCCCGAAGCGTTGTCGTACCCTCACCTGGACCCTAAACCGTCCCCGTCCCCTAACCCTAACCCTAGCCCGAACCCTAACACTAACCCTTCCCCGAAGCCTGACCCTCACCCGTCCCCTAATCCTAACCCGTACGCTGACACTAACCCGCCCCCTCACACGTACGCTCCCCCTAAAGCGTTGTCGTACCCTCACCTGGACCCTAAACCGTCCCCGTCCCCTAACCCTAACCCTAGCCCGAACCCTAACCCTAACCCTTCCCCGAAGCCTGACCCTCACCCGTCCCCTAATCCTAACCCGTACGCTGACACTAAGCCGCGCCCTCACACGTACGCTCCCCCTAAAGCGTTGTCGTACCCTCACCTGGACCCTAAACCGTCCCCGTCCCCTAACCCTAACCCTAGCCCGAACTCTAACCCTAACCCTTCCCCGAAGCCTGACACTCACCCTTCCCCTAATCCTAACCCGTACGCAGACACTAACCCGAGCCCTCACACGTACGCTCCCCCTAAAGCGTTGTCGTACCCTCACCTGGACCCTAAACCGTCCCTGTCCCCTAACCCTAACCTTAGCCCGAACCCTAACCCTAACACTTCCGCGAAGCCTGACCCTCACCCTTCCCCTAATCCTAACCCGTACGCTGACACTAACCCGCGCCCTCACACGTACGCTCCCCCTAGAGCGTTGTCGTACCCTCACCTGGACCCTAAACCGTCCCCGTCCCCTAACCCTAACCCTAGCCCGAACCCTAACCCTAACCCTTCCCCGAAGCATGACCCTCAACCGTCCCCTAATCCTAACCCGTACGCTGACACTAACCCGCGCCCTCACACGTACGCTCCCCCTAAAGCGTTGTCGTACCCTCACCTGGACCCTAAACCGTCCCCGTCCCCTAACCCTAACCCTAGCCCGAACCCTAACCCTAACCCTTCCCCGAAGCCTGACCCTCACCCGTCCCCTAATCCTAACCCGTACGCTGACACTAACCCGCGCCCTCACACGTACGCTCCCCCTAAAGCGTTGTCGTACCCTCACCTGGACCCTAAACCGTCCCCGTCCCCTAACCCTAACCCTAGCCCGAACCCTAACCCTAACCCTTCCCCGAAGCCTGACCCTCACCCGTCCCCTAATCCTAACCCGTACGCTGACACTAACCCGCGCCCTCACAAGTACGCTCCCCCTAAAGCGTTGTCGTACCCTCACCTGGACCCTAAACCGTCCCCGTCCCCTAACCCTAACCCTAGCCCGAACCCTAACCCTAACCCTTCCCCGAAGCCTGACCCTCACCCGTCCCCTAATCCTAACCCGTACGCTGACACTAACCCGCGCCCTCACACGTACGCTCCCCGTAAAGCGTTGTCGTACCCTCACCTGGACCCTAAACCGTCCCCGTCCCCTAACCCTAACCCTAGCCCGTACCCTAACCCTAACCCTTCCCCGAAGCCTGACCCTCACCCGTCCCCTAATCCTAACCCGTACGCTGACACTAACCCACGCCCTCACACGTACGCTCCCCCTAAAGCATTGTCGTACCCTCACCTGGACCCTAAACCGTCCCCGTCCCCTAACCCTATCCCTAGCCCGAACCCTAACCCTAACCCTTCCCCGAAGCCTGACCCTCACCCGTCCCCTAATCCTAACCCGTACGCTGACACTAACCCGCGCCCTCACACGTACGCTCCCCCTAAAGCGTTGTCGTACCCTCACCTGGACCCTAAACCGTCCCCGTCCCCTAACCCTAACCCTAGCCCGAACCCTAACCCTAACCCTTCCCCGAAGCCTGACCCTCACCCGTCCCCTAATCCTAACCCGTACGCTGACACTAACCCGCGCCCTCACACGTACGCTCCCCCTAAAGCGTTGTCGTACCCTCACCTGGACCCTAAACCGTCCCCGTCCCCTAACCCTAACCCTAGCCCGAACCCTAACCCTAACCCTTCCCCGAAGCCTGACCCTCACCCGTCCCATAATCCTAACCCGTACGCTGACACTAACCCGCGCCCTCACACGTACGCTCCCCCTAAAGCGTTGTCGTACCCTCACCTGGACCCTAAACCGTCCCCGTCCCCTAACCCTAACCCTAGCCCGAACCCTAACCCTAACTCTTCCCCGAAGCCTGACCCTCACCCGTCCCCTAATCCTAACCCGTACGCTGACACTAACCCGCGCCCTCACACGTACGCTCCCCCTAAAGCGTTGTCGTACCCTCACCTGGACCCTAAACCGTCCCCGTCCCCTAACCCTAACCCTAGACCGAACCCTAACCCTAACCCTTCCCCGAAGCCTGACCCTCACACGTCCCCTAATCCTAACCCGTACGCTGACACTAACCCGCCCCTCACACGTACGCTCCCCCTGAAGCGTTGTCGTACCCTCACCTGGACCCTAAACCGTCCCCGTCCCCTAACCCTAACCCTAGCCCAAACCCTAACCCTAACCCTTCCCCGAAGCCTGACCCTCACCCGTCCCCTAATCCTAACCCGTACGCTGACACTAACCCGCGCCCTCACACGTACGCTCCCCCTAAAGCGTTGTCGTACCCTCACCTGGACCCTAAACCGTCCCCGGCCCCTAACCCTAACCCTAGCCCGAACCCTAACCCTAACCCTTCCCCGAAGCCTGACCCACACCCGTCCCCTAATCCTAACCCGTACGCTGACACTAACCCGCGCCCTCACACGTACGCTCCCCCTAAAGCGTTGTCGTACCCTCACCTGGACCCTAAACCGTCCCCGTCCCCTAACCCTAACCCTAGCCCGAACCCTAACCCTAACCCTTCCCCGAAGCCTGACCCTCACCCGTCCCCTAATCCTAACCCGTACGCTGACACTAAGCCGCGCCCTCACACGTACGCTCCCCCTAAAGCGTTGTCGTACCCTCACCTGGACCCTAAACCGTCCCCGTCCCCTAACACTAACCCTAGCCCGAACCCTAACCCTAACCCTTCCCCGAAGCCTGACACTCACCCTTCCACTAATCCTAACCCGTACGCAGACACTAACCCGAGCCCTCACACGTACGCTCCCCCTAAAGCGTTGTCGTACCCTCACCTGGACCCTAAACCGTCCCTGTCCCCTAACCCTAACCTTAGCCCGAACCCTAACCCTAACACTTCCGCGAAGCCTGACCCTCACCCTTCCCCTAATCCTAACCCGTACGCTGACACTAACCCGCGCCCTCACACGTACGCTCCCCCTAGAGCGTTGTCGTACCCTCACCTGGACCCTAAACCGTCCCCGTCCCCTAACCCTAACCCTAGCCCGAACCCTAACCCTAACCCTTCCCCGAAGCCTGACCCTCACCCGTCCCCTAATCCTAACCCGTACGCTGACACTAACCCGCGCCCTCACACGTACGCTCCCCCTAAAGTGTTGTCGTACCCTCACCTGGAACCTAAACCGTCCCCGTCCCCTAACCCTAACCCTAGCCCGAACCCTAACCCTAACCCTTCCCCGAAGCCTGACCCTCACCCGTCCCCAATCCTAACCCGTACGCTGACACTAACCCACGCCCTCACACGTACGCTCCCCCTAAAGCGTTGTCGTACCCTCACCTGGACCCTAAACCGTCCCCGTCCCCTAACCCTAACCCTAGCCCGAACCCTAACCCTAACCCTTCCCCGAAGCCTGACCCTCACCCGTCCCCTAATCCTAACCCGTACGCTGACACTAAGCCGCGCCCTCACACGTACGCTCCCCCTGAAGCGTTGTCGTACCCTCACCTGGACCCTAAACCGTCCCCGTCCCCTAACCCTAACCCTAGCCCGAACCCTAACCCTAACCCTTCCCCGAAGCCTGACACTCACACTTCCCCTAATCCTAACCCGTACGCAGACACTAACCCGCGCCCTCACACGTACGCTCCCCCTGAAGCGTTGTCGTACCCTCACCTGGACCCTAAACCGTCCCCGTCCCCTAACCCTAACCCTAGCCCGAACCCTAACCCTAACCCTTCCCCGAAGCCTGACCCTCACCCGTCCCCTAATCCTAACCCGTACGCTGACACTAACCCGCGCCCTCACACGTACGCTCCCCCTAAAGCGTTGTCGTACCCTCACCTGGACCCTAAACCGTCCCCGTCCCCTAACCCTAACCCTAGCCCGAACCCTAACCCTAACCCTTCCCCGAAGCCTGACCCTCACCCGTCCCCTAATCCTAACCCGTACGCTGACACTAACCCGCGCCCTCACACGTACGCTCCCCCTAGAGCGTTGTCGTACACTCACCTGGACCCTAAACCGTCCCCGTCCCCTAACCCTAACCCTAGCCCGAACCTTAACCCTAACCCTTCCCCGAAGCCTGACCCTCACCCGTCCCCTAATCCTAACCCGTACGCTGACACTAACCCGCGCCCTCACACGTACGCTCCCCCTAAAGCGTTGTCGTACCCTCACCTGGACCCTAAACCGTCCCCGTCCCCTAACCCTAACCCTAGCCCGAACCCTAACCCTAACCCTTCCCCGAAGCCTGACCCTCACCCGTCCCCTAATCCTAACCCGTACGCTGACACTAACCCGCGCCCTCACACGTACGCTCCCCCTAAAGCGTTGTCGTACCCTCACCTGGACCCTAAACCGTCCCCGTCCCCTAACCCTAACCCTAGACCGAACCCTAACCCTAACCCTTCCCCGAAGCCTGACCCTCACACGTCCCCTAATCCTAACCCGTACGCTGACACTAACCCGCCCCTCACACGTACGCTCCCCCTGAAGCGTTGTCGTACCCTCACCTGGACCCTAAACCGTCCCCGTCCCCTAACCCTAACCCTAGCCCAAACCCTAACCCTAACCCTTCCCCGAAGCCTGACCCTCACCCGTCCCCTAATCCTAACCCGTACGCTGACACTAACCCGCGCCCTCACACGTACGCTCCCCCTAAAGCGTTGTCGTACCCTCACCTGGACCCTAAACCGTCCCCGGCCCCTAACCCTAACCCTAGCCCGAACCCTAACCCTAACCCTTCCCCGAAGCCTGACCCACACCCGTCCCCTAATCCTAACCCGTACGCTGACACTAACCCGCGCCCTCACACGTACGCTCCCCCTAAAGCGTTGTCGTACCCTCACCTGGACCCTAAACCGTCCCCGTCCCCTAACCCTAACCCTAGCCCGAACCCTAACCCTAACCCTTCCCCGAAGCCTGACCCTCACCCGTCCCCTAATCCTAACCCGTACGCTGACACTAAGCCGCGCCCTCACACGTACGCTCCCCCTAAAGCGTTGTCGTACCCTCACCTGGACCCTAAACCGTCCCCGTCCCCTAACCCTAACCCTAGCCCGAACCCTAACCCTAACCCTTCCCCGAAGCCTGACACTCACCCTTCCACTAATCCTAACCCGTACGCAGACACTAACCCGAGCCCTCACACGTACGCTCCCCCTAAAGCGTTGTCGTACCCTCACCTGGACCCTAAACCGTCCCTGTCCCCTAACCCTAACCTTAGCCCGAACCCTAACCCTAACACTTCCGCGAAGCCTGACCCTCACCCTTCCCCTAATCCTAACCCGTACGCTGACACTAACCCGCGCCCTCACACGTACGCTCCCCCTAGAGCGTTGTCGTACCCTCACCTGGACCCTAAACCGTCCCCGTCCCCTAACCCTAACCCTAGCCCGAACCCTAACCCTAACCCTTCCCCGAAGCCTGACCCTCACCCGTCCCCTAATCCTAACCCGTACGCTGACACTAACCCGCGCCCTCACACGTACGCTCCCCCTAAAGTGTTGTCGTACCCTCACCTGGAACCTAAACCGTCCCCGTCCCCTAACCCTAACCCTAGCCCGAACCCTAACCCTAACCCTTCCCCGAAGCCTGACCCTCACCCGTCCCCAATCCTAACCCGTACGCTGACACTAACCCACGCCCTCACACGTACGCTCCCCCTAAAGCGTTGTCGTACCCTCACCTGGACCCTAAACCGTCCCCGTCCCCTAACCCTAACCCTAGCCCGAACCCTAACCCTAACCCTTCCCCGAAGCCTGACCCTCACCCGTCCCCTAATCCTAACCCGTACGCTGACACTAAGCCGCGCCCTCACACGTACGCTCCCCCTGAAGCGTTGTCGTACCCTCACCTGGACCCTAAACTGTCCCCGTCCCCTAACCCTAACCCTAGCCCGAACCCTAACCCTAACCCTTCCCCGAAGCCTGACACTCACACTTCCCCTAATCCTAACCCGTACGCAGACACTAACCCGCGCCCTCACACGTACGCTCCCCCTGAAGCGTTGTCGTACCCTCACCTGGACCCTAAACCGTCCCCGTCCCCTAACCCTAACCCTAGCCCGAACCCTAACCCTAACCCTTCCCCGAAGCCTGACCCTCACCCGTCCCCTAATCCTAACCCGTACGCTGACACTAACCCGCGCCCTCACACGTACGCTCCCCCTAAAGCGTTGTCGTACCCTCACCTGGACCCTAAACCGTCCCCGTCCCCTAACCCTAACCCTAGCCCGAACCCTAACCCTAACCCTTCCCCGAAGCCTGACCCTCACCCGTCCCCTAATCCTAACCCGTACGCTGACACTAACCCGCGCCCTCACACGTACGCTCCCCCTAGAGCGTTGTCGTACACTCACCTGGACCCTAAACCGTCCCCGTCCCCTAACCCTAACCCTAGCCCGAACCTTAACCCTAACCCTTCCCCGAAGCCTGACCCTCACCCGTCCCCTAATCCTAACCCGTACGCTGACACTAACCCGCGCCCTCACACGTACGCTCCCCCTAGAGCGTTGTCGTACCCTCACCTGGACCCTAAACCGTCCCCGTCCCCTAACCCTAACCCTAGCCCGAACCCTAACCCTAACCCTTCCCCGAAGCCTGACCCTCACCCGTCCCCTAATCCTAACCCGTACGCTGACACTAACCCGCGCCCTCACACGTACGCTCCCCCTACAACGTTGTCGTACCCTCACCTGGACCCTAAACCGTCCCCGTTTCCTAACCCTAACCCTAGCCCGGACCCTAACCCTAACCCTTCCCCGAAGCCTGACCCTCACCCGTCCCCTAATCCTAACCCGTACGCTGACACTAACCCGCGCCCTCACACGTACGCTCCCCCTAAAGCGTTGTCGTACCCTCACCTTGACCCTAAACCGTCCCCGTCCCCTAACCCTATCCCTAGCCCGAACCCTAACCCTAACCCTTCCCCGAAGCCTGACCCTCACCCGTCCCCTAATCCTAACCCGTACGCTGACACTAACCCGCGCCCTCACACGTACGCTCCCCCTAAAGCGTTGTCGTACCCTCACCTGGACCCTAAACCATCCCCGTCCCCTAACCCTAACCCTAGCCCGAACCCTAACCCTAACCCTTCCCCGAAGCCTGACCCTCACCCGTCCCCTAATCCTAACCCGTACGCTGACACTAACCCGCGCCCTCACACGTACGCTCCCCCTAAAGCGTTGTCGTACCCTCACCTGGACCCTAAACCGTCCCCGTCCGCTAACCCTAACCCTAGCCCGAACCCTAACCCTAACCCTTCCCCGAAGCCTGACCATCACCCGTCCCCTAATCCTAACCCGTACGCTGACACTAACCCGCGCCCTCACACGTACGCTCCCCCTAAAGCGTTGTCGTACCCTCACCTGGACCCTAAACCGTCCCCGTCCCCTAACCCTAACCCTAGCCCGAACACTAACCCTAACTCTTCCCCGAAGCCTGAACCTCACCCGTCCCATAATCCTAACCCGTACGCTGACACTAACCCGCGCCCTCACACGTACGCTCCCCCTAAAGCATTGTCGTACCCTCACCTGGACCCTAAACCGTCCCCGTCCCCTAACCCTAACCCTAGACCGAACCCTAACCCTAACCCTTCCCCGAAGCCTGACCCTCACACGTCCCCTAATCCTAACCTGTACGCTGACACTAACCCGCGCCCTCACACGTACGCTCCCCCTGAAGCGTTGTCGTACCCTCACCTGGACCCTAAATCGTCCCCGTCCCCTAACCCTAACCCTAGCCCGAACCCTAACCCTAACCCTTCCCCGAAGCCTGACCCTCACCCGTCCCCTAATCCTAACCCGTACGCTGACACTAACCCGCGCCCTCACACGTACGCTCCCCCTGAAGCGTTGTCGTACCCTCACCTGGACCCTAAATCGTCCCCGTCCCCTAACCCTAACCCTAGCCCGAACCCTAACCCTAACCCTTCCCCGAAGCCTGACCCTCACCCGTCCCCTAATCCTAACCCGTACGCTGACACTAACCCGCGCCCTCACACGTACGCTCCCCCTAAAGCGTTGTCGTACCCTCACCTGGACCCTAAACCGTCCCCGTCCCCTAACCCTAACCCTAGCCCGAACCCTAACCCTAACCCTTCCCCGAAGCCTGACCCTCACCCGTCCCCTAATCCTAACCCGTACGCTGACACTAACCCGCGCCCTCACACGTACGCTCCCCCTAAAGCGTTGTCGTACCCTCACCTGGACCCTAAACCGTCCCCGTCCCCTAACCCTAACCCTAGCCCGAACCCTAACCCTAACCCTTCCCCGAAGCCTGACCCTCACCCGTCCCCTAATCCTAACCCGTACGCTGACACTAAGCCGCGCCCTCACACGTACGCTCCCCCTAAAGCGTTGTCGTACCCTCACCTGGACCCTAAACCGTCCCCGTCCCCTAACCCTAACCCTAGCCCGAACCCTAACCCTAACCCTTCCCCGAAGCCTGACCCTCAACCGTCCCCTAATCCTAACCCGTACGCTGACACTAACCCGCGCCCTCACACGTACGCTCCCCCTAAAGCGTTGTCGTACCCTCACCTGGAACCTAAACCGTCCCCGTCCCCTAACCCTAACCCTAGCCCAAACCCTAACCCTAACCCTTCCCCGAAGCCTGACCCTCACCCGTCCCCTAATCCTAACCCGTACGCTGACACTAACCCGCGCCCTCACACGTACGCTCCCCCTAAAGCGTTGTCGTACCCTCACCTGGACCCTAAACCGTCCCCGTCCCCTAACCCTAACCCTAGCCCGAACCCTAACCCTAACTCTTCCCCGAAGCCTGACCCTCACCCGTCCCATAATCCTAACCCGTACGCTGACACTAACCCGCGCCCTCACACGTACGCTCCCCCTAAAGCATTGTCGTACCCTCACCTGGACCCTAAACCGTCCCCGTCCCCTAACCCTAACCCTAGACCGAACCCTAACCCTAACCCTTCCCCGAAGCCTGACCCTCACCCGTCCCCTAATCCTAACCCGTACGCTGACACTAACCCGCGCCCTCACACGTACGCTCCCCCTGAAGCGTTGTCGAACCCTCACCTGGACCCTAAACCGTCCCCGTCCCCTAACCCTAACCCTAGCCCGAACCCTAACCCTAACCCTTCCCCGAAGCCTGACCCTCACCCGTCCCCTAATCCTAACCCGTACGCTGACACTAACCCACGCCCTCACACGTACGCTCCCCCTGAAGCGTTGTCGTACCCTCACCTGGACCCTAAACCGTCCCCGTCCCCTAACCCTAACCCTAGCCCGAACCCTAACCCTAACCCTTCCCCGAAGCCTGACCCTCACCCGTCCCCTAATCCTAACCCGTACGCTGACACTAACACGCGCCCTCACACGTACGCTCCCCCTAAAGCGTTGTCGTACCCTCACCTGGACCCTAAACCGTCCCCGTCCCCTAACCCTAACCCTAGCCCGAACCCTAACCCTAACCCTTCCCCGAAGCCTGACCGTCACCCGTCCCCTAATCCTAACCCGTACGCTGACACTAACCCGCGCCCTCACACGTACGCTCCCCCTAAAGCGTTGTCGTACCCTCACCTGGACCCTAAACCGTCCCCGTCCCCTAACCCTAACCCTAGCCCGAACCCTAACCCTAACCCTTCCCCGAAGCCTGACCCTCACCCGTCCCCTAATCCTAACCCGTACGCTGACACTAAGCCGCGCCCTCACACGTACGCTCCCCCTAAAGCGTTGTCGTACCCTCACCTGGACCCTAAACCGTCCCCGTCCCCTAACCCTAACCCTAGCCCGAACCCTAACCCTAACCCTTCCCCGAAGCCTGACACTCACCCTTCCCCTAATCCTAACCCGTACGCAGACACTAACCCGAGCCCTCACACGTACGCTCCCCCTAAAGCGTTGTCGTACCCTCACCTGGACCCTAAACCGTCCCTGTCCCCTAACCCTAACCTTAGCCCGAACCCTAACCCTAACACTTCCGCGAAGCCTGACCCTCACCCTTCCCCTAATCCTAACCCGTACGCTGACACTAACCCGCGCCCTCACACGTACGCTCCCCCTAGAGCGTTGTCGTACCCTCACCTGGACCCTAAACCGTCCCCGTCCCCTAACCCTAACCCTAGCCCGAACCCTAACCCTAACCCTTCCCCGAAGCCTGACCCTCAACCGTCCCCTAATCCTAACCCGTACGCTGACACTAACCCGCGCCCTCACACGTACGCTCCCCCTAAAGCGTTGTCGTACCCTCACCTGGACCCTAAACCGTCCCCGTCCCCTAACCCTAACCCTAGCCCGAACCCTAACCCTAACCCTTCCCCGAAGCCTGACCCTCACCCGTCCCCTAATCCTAACCCGTACGCTGACACTAACCCGCGCCCTCACACGTACGCTCCCCCTAAAGCGTTGTCGTACCCTCACCTGGACCCTAAACCGTCCCCGTCCCCTAACCCTAACCCTAGCCCGAACCCTAACCCTAACCCTTCCCCGAAGCCTGACCCTCACCCGTCCCCTAATCCTAACCCGTACGCTGACACTAACCCGCGCCCTCACACGTACGCTCCCCCTAAAGCGTTGTCGTACCCTCACCTGGACCCTAAACCGTCCCCGTCCCCTAACCCTAACCCTAGCCCGAACCCTAACCCTAACCCTTCCCCGAAGCCTGACCCTCACCCGTCCCCTAATCCTAACCCGTACGCTGACACTAACCCGCGCCCTCACACGTACGCTCCCCCTAAAGCGTTGTCGTACCCTCACCTGGACCCTAAACCGTTCCCGTCCCCTAACCCTAACCCTAGCCCGTACCCTAACCCTAACCCTTCCCCGAAGCCTGACCCTCACCCGTCCCCTAATCCTAACCCGTACGCTGACACTAACCCGCGCCCTCACACGTACGCTCCCCCTAAAGCGTTGTCGTACCCTCACCTGGACCCTAAACCGTCCCCGTCCCCTAACCCTAACCCTAGCCCGAACCCTAACCCTAACCCTTCCCCGAAGCCTGACCCTCACCCGTCCCCTAATCCTAACCCGTAGGCTGACACTAACCCGCGCCCTCACACGTACGCTCCCCCTAAAGCGTTGTCGTACCCTCACCTGGACCCTAAACCGTCCCCGTCCCCTAACCCTAACCCTAGCCCGAACCCTAACCCTAACCCTTCCCCGAAGCCTGACCCTCACCCGTCCCCTAATTCTAACCCGTACGCTGACACTAACCCGCGCCCTCACACGTACGCTCCCCCTAAAGCGTTGTCGTACCCTCACCTGGACCCTAAACCGTCCCCGTCCCCTAACCCTAACCCTAGCCCGAACCCTAACCCTAACCCTTCCCCGAAGCCTGACCCTCACCCGTCCCCTAATCCTAACCCGTACGCTGACACTAAGCCGCGCCCTCACACGTACGCTCCCCCTAAAGCGTTGTCGTACCCTCACCTGGACCCTAAACCGTCCCCGTCCCCTAAACCTAACCCTAGCCCGAACCCTAAACCTAACCCTTCCCCGAAGCCTGACCCTCAACCGTCCCCTAATCCTAACCCGTACGCTGACACTAACCCGCGCCCTCACACGTACGCTCCCCCTAAAGCGTTGTCGTACCCTCACCTGGAACCTAAACCGTCCCCGTCCCCTAACCCTAACCCTAGCCCGAACCCTAACCCTAACCCTTCCCCGAAGCCTGACCCTCACCCGTCCCCTAATCCTAACCCGTACGCTGACACTAACCCGCGCCCTCACACGTACGCTCCCCCTAAAGCGTTGTCGTACCCTCACCTGGACCCTAAACCGTCCCCGTCCCCTAACCCTAACCCTAGCCCGACCCCTAACCCTAACCCTTCCCCGAAGCCTGACCCTCACCCGTCCCCTAATCCTAACCCGTACGCTGACACTAACCCGCGCCCTCACACGTACGCTCCCCCTAAAGCGTTGTCGTACCCTCACCTGGACCCTAAACCGTCCCCGTCCCCTAACCCTAACCCTAGCCCGAACCCTAACCCTAACCCTTCCCCGAAGCCTGACCCTCACCCGTCCCCTAATCCTAACCCGTACGCTGACACTAACCCGCGCCCTCACACGTACGCTCCCCCTAAAGCGTTGTCGTACCCTCACCTGGACCCTGAACCGTCCCCGTCCCCTAACCTTAACCCTAGCCCGAACCCTAAACCTAACCCTTCCCCGAAGCCTGACCCTCACCCGTCCCATAATCCTAACCCGTACGCTGACACTAACCCGCGCCCTCACACGTACGCTCCCCCTAAAGCATTGTCGTACCCTCACCTGGACCCTAAACCGTCCCCGTCCCCTAACCCTATCCCTAGCCCGAACCCTAACCCTAACACTTCCCCGAAGCCTGACCCTCACCCGTCCCCTAATCCTAACCCGTACGCTGACACTAACCCGCGCCCTCACACGTACGCTCCCCCTGAAGCGTTGTCGAACCCTCACCTGGACCCTAAACCGTCCCCGTCCCCTAACCCTAACCCTAGCCCGAACCCTAACCCTAACCCTTCCCCGAAGCCTGACCCTCACCCGTCCCCTAATCCTAACCCGTACGCTGACACTAACCCGCGCCCTCACACGTACGCTCCCCCTGAAGCGTTGTCGTACCCTCACCTGGACCCTAAACCGTCCCCGTCCCCTAACCCTAACCCTAGCCCGAACCCTAACCCTAACCCTTCCCCGAAGCCTGACCCTCACCCGTCCCCTAATCCTAACCCGTACGCTGACACTAAGCCGCGCCCTCACACGTACGCTCCCCCTAAAGCGTTGTCGTACCCTCACCTGGACCCTAAACCGTCCCCGTCCCCTAACCCTAACCCTAGCCCGAACCCTAACCCTAACCCTTCCCCGAAGCCTGACACTCACCCTTCCCCTAATCCTAACCCGTACGCAGACACTAACCCGAGCCCTCACACGTACGCTCCCCCTAAAGCGTTGTCGTACCCTCACCTGGACCCTAAACCGTCCCTGTCCCCTAACCCTAACCTTAGCCCGAACCCTAACCCTAACACTTCCGCGAAGCCTGACCCTCACCCTTCCCCTAATCCTAACCCGTATGCTGACACTAACCCGCGCCCTCACACGTACGCTCCCCCTACAGCGTTGTCGTACCCTCACCTGGACCCTAAACCGTCCCCGTCCCCTAACCCTAACCCTAGCCCGAACCCTAACCCTAACCCTTCCCCGAAGCCTGACCCTCAACCGTCCCCTAATCCTAACCCGTACGCTGACACTAACCCGCGCCCTCACACGTACGCTCCCCCTAAAGCGTTGTCGTACCCTCACCTGGACCCTAAACCGTCCCCGTCCCCTAACCCTAACCCTAGCCCGAACCCTAACCCTAACCCTTCCCCGAAGCCTGACCCTCACCCGTCCCCTAATCCTAACCCGTACGCTGACACTAACCCGCGCCCTCACACGTACGCTCCCCCTAAAGCGTTGTCGTACCCTCACCTGGACCCTAAACCGTCCCCGTCCCCTAACCCTAACCCTAGCCCGAACCCTAACCCTAACCCTTCCCCGAAGCCTGACCCTCACCCGTCCCCTAATCCTAACCCGTACGCTGACACTAACCCGCGCCCTCACACGTACGCTCCCCCTAAAGCGTTGTCGTACCCTCACCTGGACCCTAAACCTTCCCCGTCCCCTAACCCTAACCCTAGACCGAACCCTAACCCTAACCCTTCCCCGAAGCCTGACCCTCACCCGTCCCCTAATCCTAACCCGTACGCTGACACTAACCCGCGCCCTCACACGTACGCTCCCCCTAAAGCGTTGTCGTACCCTCACCTGGACCCTAAACCGTCCCCGTCCCCTAACCCTAACCCTAGCCCGTACCCTAACCCTAACCCTTCCCCGAAGCCTGACCCTCACCCGTCCCCTAATCCTAACCCGTACGCTGACACTAACCCGCGCCCTCACACGTACGCTCCCCCTAAAGCGTTGTCGTACCCTCACCTGGACCCTAAACCGTCCCCGTCCCCTAACCCTATCCCTAGCCCGAACCCTAACCCTAACACTTCCCCGAAGCCTGACCCTCACCCGTCCCCTAATCCTAACCCGTACGCTGACACTAACCCGCGCCCTCACACGTACGCTCCCCCTGAAGCGTTGTCGTACCCTCACCTGGACCCTAAACCGTCCCCGTCCCCTAACCCTAACCCTAGCCCGAACCCTAACCCTAACCCTTCCCCGAAGCCTGACCCTCACCCGTCCCCTAATCCTAACCCGTACGCTGACACTAACCCGCGCCCTCACACGTACGCTCCCCCTAAAGCGTTGTCGTACCCTCACCTGGACCCTAAACCGTCCCCGTCCCCTAACCCTAACCCTAGCCCGAACCCTAACCCTAACCCTTCCCCGAAGCCTGACCCTCACCCGTCCCCTAATCCTAACCCGTAAGCTGACACTAACCCGCGCCCTCACACGTACGCTCCCCCTAAAGCGTTGTCGTACCCTCACCTGGACCCTAAACCGTCCCCGTCCCCTAACCCTAACCCTAGCCCGAACCCTAACCCTAACTCTTCCCCGAAGCCTGACCCTCACCCGTCCCCTAATCCTAACCCGTACGCTGACACTAACCCGCGCCCTCACACGTACGCTCCCCCTAAAGCGTTGTCGTACCCTCACCTGGACCCTAAACCGTCCCCGTCCCCTAACCCTAACCCTAGCCCGAACCCTAACCCTAACCCTTCCCCGAAGCCTGACCCTCACCCGTCCCCTAATCCTAACCCGTACGCTGACACTAACCCGCGCCCTCACACGTACGCTCCCCCTGAAGCGTTGTCGTACCCTCACCTGGACCCTAAACCGTCCCCGTCCCCTAACCCTAACCCTAGCCCGAACCCTAACCCTAACCCTTCCCCGAAGCCTGACCCTCACCCGTCCCCTAATCCTAACCCGTACGCTGACACTAACCCGCGCCCTCACACGTACGCTCCCCCTAAAGCGTTGTCGTACCCTCACCTGGACCCTAAACCGTCCCCGTCCCCTAACCCTAACCCTAGCCCGAACCCTAACCCTAACCCTTCCCCGAAGCCTGACCCTCAGCCGTCCCCTAATCCTAACACGTACGCTGACACTAACCCGCGCCCTCACACGTACGCTCCCCCTAGAGCGTTGTCGTACACTCACCTGGACCCTAAACCGTCCCCGTCCCCTAACCCTAACCCTAGCCCGAACCTTAACCCTAACCCTTCCCCGAAGCCTGACCCTCACCCGTCCCCTAATCCTAACCCGTACGCTGACACTAACCCGCGCCCTCACACGTACGCTCCCCCTAGAGCGTTGTCGTACCCTCACCTGGACCCTAAACCGTCCCCGTCCCCTAACCCTAACCCTAGCCCGAACCCTAACCCTAACCCTTCCCCGAAGCCTGACCCTCACCCGTCCCCTAATCCTAACCCGTACGCTGACACTAACCCGCGCCCTCACACGTACGCTCCCCCTACAACGTTGTCGTACCCTCACCTGGACCCTAAACCGTCCCCGTTTCCTAACCCTAACCCTAGCCCGGACCCTAACCCTAACCCTTCCCCGAAGCCTGACCCTCACCCGTCCCCTAATCCTAACCCGTACGCTGACACTAACCCGCGCCCTCACACGTACGCTCCCCCTAAAGCGTTGTCGTACCCTCACCTGGACCCTAAACCGTCCCCGTCCCCTAACCCTAACCCTAGCCCGAACCCTAACCCTAACCCTACCCCGAAGCCTGCCCCTCACCCGTCCCCTAATCCTAACCCGTACGCTGACACTAAGCCGCGCCCTCACACGTACGCTCCCCCTAAAGCGTTGTCGTACCCTCACCTGGACCCTAAACCGTCCCCGTCCCCTAACCCTAACCCTAGCCCGAACCCTAACCCTAACCCTTCCCCGAAGCCTGACACTCACCCTTCCACTAATCCTAACCCGTACGCAGACACTAACCCGATCCCTCACACGTACGCTCCCCCTAAAGCGTTGTCGTACCCTCACCTGGACCCTAAACCGTCCCTGTCCCCTAACCCTAACCTTAGCCCGAACCCTAACCCTAACACTTCCGCGAAGCCTGACCCTCACCCTTCCCCTAATCCTAACCCGTACGCTGACACTAACCCGCGCCCTCACACGTACGCTCCCCCTAGAGCGTTGTCGTACCCTCACCTGGACCCTAAACCGTCCCCGTCCCCTAACCCTAACCCTAGCCCGAACCCTAACCCTAACCCTTCCCCGAAGCCTGACCCTCACCCGTCCCCTAATCGTAACCCGTACGCTGACACTAACCCGCGCCCTCACACGTACGCTCCCCCTAAAGCGTTGTCGTACCCTCACCTGGAACCTAAACCGTCCCCGTCCCCTAACCCTAACCCTAGCCCGAACCCTAACCCTAACCCTTCCCCGAAGCCTGACCCTCACCCGTCCCCAATCCTAACCCGTACGCTGACACTAACCCACGCCCTCACACGTACGCTCCCCCTAAAGCGTTGTCGTACCCTCACCTGGACCCTAAACCGTCCCCGTCCCCTAACCCTAACCCTAGCCCGAACCCTAACCCTAACCCTTCCCCGAAGCCTGACCCTCACCCGTCCCCTAATCCTAACCCGTACGCTGACACTAAGCCGCGCCCTCACACGTACGCTCCCCCTGAAGCGTTGTCGTACCCTCACCTGGACCCTAAACCGTCCCCGTCCCCTAACCCTAACCCTAGCCCGAACCCTAACCCTAACCCTTCCCCGAAGCCTGACACTCACCCTTCCCCTAATCCTAACCCGTACGCAGACACTAACCCGCGCCCTCACACGTACGCTCCCCCTGAAGCGTTGTCGTACCCTCACCTGGACCCTAAACCGTCCCCGTCCCCTAACCCTAACCCTAGCCCGAACCCTAACCCTAACCCTTCCCCGAAGCCTGACCCTCACCCGTCCCCTAATCCTAACCCGTACGCTGACACTAACCCGCGCCCTCACACGTACGCTCCCCCTAAAGCGTTGTCGTACCCTCACCTGGACCCTAAACCGTCCCCGTCCCCTAACCCTAACCCTAGCCCGAACCCTAACCCTAGCCCTTCCCCGAAGCCTGACCCTCACCCGTCCCCTAATCCTAACCCGTACGCTGACACTAACCCGCGCCCTCACACGTACGCTCCCCCTAGAGCGTTGTCGTACACTCACCTGGACCCTAAACCGTCCCCGTCCCCTAACCCTAACCCTAGCCCGAACCTTAACCCTAACCCTTCCCCGAAGCCTGACCCTCACCCGTCCCCTAATCCTAACCCGTACGCTGACACTAACCCGCGCCCTCACACGTACGCTCCCCCTAGAGCGTTGTCGTACCCTCACCTGGACCCTAAACCGTCCCCGTCCCCTAACCCTAACCCTAGCCCGAACCCTAACCCTAACCCTTCCCCGAAGCCTGACCCTCACCCGTCCCCTAATCCTAACCCGTACGCTGACACTAACCCGCGCCCTCACACGTACGCTCCCCCTACAACGTTGTCGTACCCTCACCTGGACCCTAAACCGTCCCCGTTTCCTAACCCTAACCCTAGCCCGGACCCTAACCCTAACCCTTCCCCGAAGCCTGACCCTCACCCGTCCCCTAATCCTAACCCGTACGCTGACACTAACCCGCGCCCTCACACGTACGCTCCCCCTAAAGCGTTGTCGTACCCTCACCTGGACCCTAAACCGTCCCCGTCCCCTAACCCTATCCCTAGCCCGAACCCTAACCCTAACCCTTCCCCGAAGCCTGACCCTCACCCGTCCCCTAATCCTAACCCGTACGCTGACACTAACCCGCGCCCTCACACGTACGCTCCCCCTAAAGCGTTGTCGTACCCTCACCTGGACCCTAAACCGTCCCCGTCCCCTAACCCTAACCCTAGCCCGAACCCTAACCCTAACCCTTCCCCGAAGCCTGACCCTCACCCGTCCCCTAATCCTAACCCGTACGCTGACACTAACCCGCGCCCTCACACGTACGCTCCCCCTAAAGCGTTGTCGTACCCTCACCTGGACCCTAAACCGTCCCCGTCCGCTAACCCTAACCCTAGCCCGAACCCTAACCCTAACCCTTCCCCGAAGCCTGACCATCACCCGTCCCCTAATCCTAACCCGTACGCTGACACTAAGCCGCGCCCTCACACGTACGCTCCCCCTAAAGCGTTGTCGTACCCTCACCTGGACCCTAAACCGTCCCCGTCCCCTAACCCTAACCCTAGCCCGAACACTAACCCTAACTCTTCCCCGAAGCCTGAACCTCACCCGTCCCATAATCCTAACCCGTACGCTGACACTAACCCGCGCCCTCACACGTACGCTCCCCCTAAAGCATTGTCGTACCCTCACCTGGACCCTAAACCGTCCCCGTCCCCTAACCCTTACCCTAGACCGAACCCTAACCCTAACCCTTCCCCGAAGCCTGACCCTCACACGTCCCCTAATCCTAACCCGTACGCTGACACTAACCCGCGCCCTCACACGTACGCTCCCCCTGAAGCGTTGTCGTACCCTCACCTGGACCCTAAATCGTCCCCGTCCCCTAACCCTAACCCTAGCCCGAACCCTAACCCTAACCCTTCCCCGAAGCCTGACCCTCACCCGTCCCCTAATCCTAACCCGTACGCTGACACTAACCCGCGCCCTCACACGTACTCTCCCCCTGAAGCGTTGTCGTACCCTCACCTGGACCCTAAATCGTCCCCGTCCCCTAACCCTAACCCTAGCCCGAACCCTAACCCTAACCCTTCCCCGAAGCCTGACCCTCACCCGTCCCCTAATCCTAACCCGTACGCTGACACTAACCCGCGCCCTCACACGTACGCTCCCCCTAAAGCGTTGTCGTACCCTCACCTGGACCCTAAACCGTCCCCGTCCCCTAACCCTAACCCTAGCCCGAACCCTAACCCTAACCCTTCCCCGAAGCCTGACCCTCACCCGTCCCCTAATCCTAACCCGTACGCTGACACTAACCCGCGCCCTCACACGTACGCTCCCCCTAAAGCGTTGTCGTACCCTCACCTGGACCCTAAACCGTCCCCGTCCCCTAACCCTAACCCTAGCCCGAACCCTAACCCTAACCCTTCCCCGAAGCCTGACCCTCACCCGTCCCCTAATCCTAACCCGTACGCTGACACTAAGCCGCGCCCTCACACGTACGCTCCCCCTAAAGCGTTGTCGTACCCTCACCTGGACCCTAAACCGTCCCCGTCCCCTAACCCTAACCCTAGCCCGAACCCTAACCCTAACCCTTCCCCGAAGCCTGACCCTCAACCGTCCCCTAATCCTAACCCGTACGCTGACACTAACCCGCGCCCTCACACGTACGCTCCCCCTAAAGCGTTGTCGTACCCTCACCTGGAACCTAAACCGTCCCCGTCCCCTAACCCTAACCCTAGCCCAAACCCTAACCCTAACCCTTCCCCGAAGCCTGACCCTCACCCGTCCCCTAATCCTAACCCGTACGCTGACACTAACCCGCGCCCTCACACGTACGCTCCCCCTAAAGCGTTGTCGTACCCTCACCTGGACCCTAAACCGTCCCCGTCCCCTAACCCTAACCCTAGCCCGAACCCTAACCCTAACACTTCCCCGAAGCCTGACCCTCACCCGTCCCATAATCCTAACCCGTACGCTGACACTAACCCGCGCCCTCACACGTACGCTCCCCCTAAAGCATTGTCGTACCCTCACCTGGACCCTAAACCGTCCCCGTCCCCTAACCCTAACCCTAGACCGAACCCTAACCCTAACCCTTCCCCGAAGCCTGACCCTCACCCGTCCCCTAATCCTAACCCGTACGCTGACACTAACCCGCGCCCTCACACGTACGCTCCCCCTGAAGCGTTGTCGAACCCTCACCTGGACCCTAAACCGTCCCCGTCCCCTAACCCTAACCCTAGCCCGAACCCTAACCCTAACCCTTCCCCGAAGCCTGACCCTCACCCGTCCCCTAATCCTAACCCGTACGCTGACACTAACCCACGCCCTCACACGTACGCTCCCCCTGAAGCGTTGTCGTACCCTCACCTGGACCCTAAACCGTCCCCGTCCCCTAACCCTAACCCTAGCCCGAACCCTAACCCTAACCCTTCCCCGAAGCCTGACCCTCACCCGTCCCCTAATCCTAACCCGTACGCTGACACTAACCCGCGCCCTCACACGTACGCTCCCCCTAAAGCGTTGTCGTACCCTCACCTGGACCCTAAACCGTCCCCGTCCCCTAATCCTAACCCTAGCCCGAACCCTAACCCTAACCCTTCCCCGAAGCCTGACCCTCACCCGTCCCCTAATCCTAACCCGTACGCTGACACTAACCCGCGCCCTCACACGTACGCTCCCCCTAAAGCGTTGTCGTACCCTCACCTGGACCCTAAACCGTCCCCGTCCCCTAACCCTAACCCTAGCCCGAACCCTAACCCTAACCCTTCCCCGAAGCCTGACCCTCACCCGTCCCCTAATCCTAACCCGTACGCTGACACTAAGCCGCGCCCTCACACGTACGCTCCCCCTAAAGCGTTGTCGTACCCTCACCTGGACCCTAAACCGTCCCCGTCCCCTAACCCTAACCCTAGCCCGAACCCTAACCCTAACCCTTCCCCGAAGCCTGACACTCACCCTTCCCCTAATCCTAACCCGTACGCAGACACTAACCCGAGCCCTCACACGTACGCTCCCCCTAAAGCGTTGTCGTACCCTCACCTGGACCCTAAACCGTCCCTGTCCCCTAACCCTAACCTTAGCCCGAACCCTAACCCTAACACTTCCGCGAAGCCTGACCCTCACCCTTCCCCTAATCCTAACCCGTACGCTGACACTAACCCGCGCCCTCACACGTACGCTCCCCCTAGAGCGTTGTCGTACCCTCACCTGGACCCTAAACCGTCCCCGTCCCCTAACCCTAACCCTAGCCCGAACCCTAACCCTAACCCTTCCCCGAAGCCTGACCCTCAACCGTCCCCTAATCCTAACCCGTACGCTGACACTAACCCGCGCCCTCACACGTACGCTCCCCCTAAAGCGTTGTCGTACCCTCACCTGGACCCTAAACCGTCCCCGTCCCCTAACCCTAACCCTAGCCCGAACCCTAACCCTAACCCTTCCCCGAAGCCTGACCCTCACCCGTCCCCTAATCCTAACCCGTACGCTGACACTAACCCGCGCCCTCACACGTACGCTCCCCCTAAAGCGTTGTCGTACCCTCACCTGGACCCTAAACCGTCCCCGTCCCCTAACCCTAACCCTAGCCCGAACCCTAACCCTAACCCTTCCCCGAAGCCTGACCCTCACCCGTCCCCTAATCCTAACCCGTACGCTGACACTAACCCGCGCCCTCACACGTACGCTCCCCCTAAAGCGTTGTCGTACCCTCACCTGGACCCTAAACCGTCCCCGTCCCCTAACCCTAACCCTAGCCCGAACCCTAACCCTAACCCTTCCCCGAAGCCTGACCCTCACCCGTCCCCTAATCCTAACCCGTACGCTGACACTAACCCGCGCCCTCACACGTACGCTCCCCCTAAAGCGTTGTCGTACCCTCACCTGGACCCTAAACCGTTCCCGTCCCCTAACCCTAACCCTAGCCCGTACCCTAACCCTAACCCTTCCCCGAAGCCTGACCCTCACCCGTCCCCTAATCCTAACCCGTACGCTGACACTAACCCGCGCCCTCACACGTACGCTCCCCCTAAAGCGTTGTCGTACCCTCACCTGGACCCTAAACCGTCCCCGTCCCCTAACCCTAACCCTAGCCCGAACCCTAACCCTAACCCTTCCCCGAAGCCTGACCCTCACCCGTCCCCTAATCCTAACCCGTAGGCTGACACTAACCCGCGCCCTCACACGTACGCTCCCCCTAAAGCGTTGTCGTACCCTCACCTGGACCCTAAACCGTCCCCGTCCCCTAACCCTAACCCTAGCCCGAACCCTAACCCTAACCCTTCCCCGAAGCCTGACCCTCACCCGTCCCCTAATCCTAACCCGTACGCTGACACTAACCCGCGCCCTCACACGTACGCTCCCCCTAAAGCGTTGTCGTACCCTCACCTGGACCCTAAACCGTCCCCGTCCCCTAACCCTAACCCTAGCCCGAACCCTAACCCTAACCCTTCCCCGAAGCCTGACCCTCACCCGTCCCCTAATCCTAACCCGTACGCTGACACTAAGCCGCGCCCTCACACGTACGCTCCCCCTAAAGCGTTGTCGTACCCTCACCTGGACCCTAAACCGTCCCCGTCCCCTAAACCTAACCCTAGCCCGAACCCTAAACCTAACCCTTCCCCGAAGCCTGACCCTCAACCGTCCCCTAATCCTAACCCGTACGCTGACACTAACCCGCGCCCTCACACGTACGCTCCCCCTAAAGCGTTGTCGTACCCTCACCTGGAACCTAAACCGTCCCCGTCCCCTAACCCTAACCCTAGCCCGAACCCTAACCCTAACCCTTCCCCGAAGCCTGACCCTCACCCGTCCCCTAATCCTAACCCGTACGCTGACACTAACCCGCGCCCTCACACGTACGCTCCCCCTAAAGCGTTGTCGTACCCTCACCTGGACCCTAAACCGTCCCCGTCCCCTAACCCTAACCCTAGCCCGAACCCTAACCCTAACCCTTCCCCGAAGCCTGACCCTCACCCGTCCCCTAATCCTAACCCGTACGCTGACACTAACCCGCGCCCTCACACGTACGCTCCCCCTAAAGCGTTGTCGTACCCTCACCTGGACCCTAAACCGTCCCCGTCCCCTAACCCTAACCCTAGCCCGAACCCTAACCCTAACCCTTCCCCGAAGCCTGACCCTCACCCGTCCCCTAATCCTAACCCGTACGCTGACACTAACCCGCGCCCTCACACGTACGCTCCCCCTAAAGCGTTGTCGTACCCTCACCTGGACCCTGAACCGTCCCCGTCCCCTAACCCTATCCCTAGCCCGAACCCTAACCCTAAACCTTCCCCGAAGCCTGACCCTCACCCGTCCCATAATCCTAACCCGTACGCTGACACTAACCCGCGCCCTCACACGTACGCTCCCCCTAAAGCATTGTCGTACCCTCACCTGGACCCTAAACCGTCCCCGTCCCCTAACCCTATCCCTAGCCCGAACCCTAACCCTAACCCTTCCCCGAAGCCTGACCCTCACCCGTCCCCTAATCCTAACCCGTACGCTGACACTAACCCGCGCCCTCACACGTACGCTCCCCCTAGAGCGTTGTCGTACACTCACCTGGACCCTAAACCGTCCCCGTCCCCTAACCCTAACCCTAGCCCGAACCTTAACCCTAACCCTTCCCCGAAGCCTGACCCTCACCCGTCCCCTAATCCTAACCCGTACGCTGACACTAACCCGCGCCCTCACACGTACGCTCCCCCTAGAGCGTTGTCGTACCCTCACCTGGACCCTAAACCGTCCCCGTCCCCTAACCCTAACCCTAGCCCGAACCCTAACCCTAACCCTTCCCCGAAGCCTGACCCTCACCCGTCCCCTAATCCTAACCCGTACGCTGACACTAACCCGCGCCCTCACACGTACGCTCCCCCTACAACGTTGTCGTACCCTCACCTGGACCCTAAACCGTCCCCGTTTCCTAACCCTAACCCTAGCCCGGACCCTAACCCTAACCCTTCCCCGAAGCCTGACCCTCACCCGTCCCCTAATCCTAACCCGTACGCTGACACTAACCCGCGCCCTCACACGTACGCTCCCCCTAAAGCGTTGTCGTACCCTCACCTGGACCCTAAACCGTCCCCGTCCCCTAACCCTATCCCTAGCCCGAACCCTAACCCTAACCCTTCCCCGAAGCCTGACCCTCACCCGTCCCCTAATCCTAACCCGTACGCTGACACTAACCCGCGCCCTCACACGTACGCTCCCCCTAAAGCGTTGTCGTACCCTCACCTGGACCCTAAACCGTCCCCGTCCCCTAACCCTAACCCTAGCCCGAACCCTAACCCTAACCCTTCCCCGAAGCCTGACCCTCACCCGTCCCCTAATCCTAACCCGTACGCTGACACTAACCCGCGCCCTCACACGTACGCTCCCCCTAAAGCGTTGTCGTACCCTCACCTGGACCCTAAACCGTCCCCGTCCGCTAACCCTAACCCTAGCCCGAACCCTAACCCTAACCCTTCCCCGAAGCCTGACCATCACCCGTCCCCTAATCCTAACCCGTACGCTGACACTAAGCCGCGCCCTCACACGTACGCTCCCCCTAAAGCGTTGTCGTACCCTCACCTGGACCCTAAACCGTCCCCGTCCCCTAACCCTAACCCTAGCCCGAACACTAACCCTAACTCTTCCCCGAAGCCTGAACCTCACCCGTCCCATAATCCTAACCCGTACGCTGACACTAACCCGCGCCCTCACACGTACGCTCCCCCTAAAGCATTGTCGTACCCTCACCTGGACCCTAAACCGTCCCCGTCCCCTAACCCTTACCCTAGACCGAACCCTAACCCTAACCCTTCCCCGAAGCCTGACCCTCACACGTCCCCTAATCCTAACCCGTACGCTGACACTAACCCGCGCCCTCACACGTACGCTCCCCCTGAAGCGTTGTCGTACCCTCACCTGGACCCTAAATCGTCCCCGTCCCCTAACCCTAACCCTAGCCCGAACCCTAACCCTAACCCTTCCCCGAAGCCTGACCCTCACCCGTCCCCTAATCCTAACCCGTACGCTGACACTAACCCGCGCCCTCACACGTACTCTCCCCCTGAAGCGTTGTCGTACCCTCACCTGGACCCTAAATCGTCCCCGTCCCCTAACCCTAACCCTAGCCCGAACCCTAACCCTAACCCTTCCCCGAAGCCTGACCCTCACCCGTCCCCTAATCCTAACCCGTACGCTGACACTAACCCGCGCCCTCACACGTACGCTCCCCCTAAAGCGTTGTCGTACCCTCACCTGGACCCTAAACCGTCCCCGTCCCCTAACCCTAACCCTAGCCCGAACCCTAACCCTAACCCTTCCCCGAAGCCTGACCCTCACCCGTCCCCTAATCCTAACCCGTACGCTGACACTAACCCGCGCCCTCACACGTACGCTCCCCCTAAAGCGTTGTCGTACCCTCACCTGCACCCTAAACCGTCCCCGTCCCCTAACCCTAACCCTAGCCCGAACCCTAACCCTAACCCTTCCCCGAAGCCTGACCCTCACCCGTCCCCTAATCCTAACCCGTACGCTGACACTAAGCCGCGCCCTCACACGTACGCTCCCCCTAAAGCGTTGTCGTACCCTCACCTGGACCCTAAACCGTCCCCGTCCCCTAACCCTAACCCTAGCCCGAACCCTAACCCTAACCCTTCCCCGAAGCCTGACCCTCAACCGTCCCCTAATCCTAACCCGTACGCTGACACTAACCCGCGCCCTCACACGTACGCTCCCCCTAAAGCGTTGTCGTACCCTCACCTGGAACCTAAACCGTCCCCGTCCCCTAACCCTAACCCTAGCCCAAACCCTAACCCTAACCCTTCCCCGAAGCCTGACCCTCACCCGTCCCCTAATCCTAACCCGTACGCTGACACTAACCCGCGCCCTCACACGTACGCTCCCCCTAAAGCGTTGTCGTACCCTCACCTGGACCCTAAACCGTCCCCGTCCCCTAACCCTAACCCTAGCCCGAACCCTAACCCTAACACTTCCCCGAAGCCTGACCCTCACCCGTCCCATAATCCTAACCCGTACGCTGACACTAACCCGCGCCCTCACACGTACGCTCCCCCTAAAGCATTGTCGTACCCTCACCTGGACCCTAAACCGTCCCCGTCCCCTAACCCTAACCCTAGACCGAACCCTAACCCTAACCCTTCCCCGAAGCCTGACCCTCACCCGTCCCCTAATCCTAACCCGTACGCTGACACTAACCCGCGCCCTCACACGTACGCTCCCCCTGAAGCGTTGTCGAACCCTCACCTGGACCCTAAACCGTCCCCGTCCCCTAACCCTAACCCTAGCCCGAACCCTAACCCTAACCCTTCCCCGAAGCCTGACCCTCACCCGTCCCCTAATCCTAACCCGTACGCTGACACTAACCCACGCCCTCACACGTACGCTCCCCCTGAAGCGTTGTCGTACCCTCACCTGGACCCTAAACCGTCCCCGTCCCCTAACCCTAACCCTAGCCCGAACCCTAACCCTAACCCTTCCCCGAAGCCTGACCCTCACCCGTCCCCTAATCCTAACCCGTACGCTGACACTAACCCGCGCCCTCACACGTACGCTCCCCCTAAAGCGTTGTCGTACCCTCACCTGGACCCTAAACCGTCCCCGTCCCCTAATCCTAACCCTAGCCCGAACCCTAACCCTAACCCTTCCCCGAAGCCTGACCCTCACCCGTCCCCTAATCCTAACCCGTACGCTGACACTAACCCGCGCCCTCACACGTACGCTCCCCCTAAAGCGTTGTCGTACCCTCACCTGGACCCTAAACCGTCCCCGTCCCCTAACCCTAACCCTAGCCCGAACCCTAACCCTAACCCTTCCCCGAAGCCTGACCCTCACCCGTCCCCTAATCCTAACCCGTACGCTGACACTAAGCCGCGCCCTCACACGTACGCTCCCCCTAAAGCGTTGTCGTACCCTCACCTGGACCCTAAACCGTCCCCGTCCCCTAACCCTAACCCTAGCCCGAACCCTAACCCTAACCCTTCCCCGAAGCCTGACACTCACCCTTCCCCTAATCCTAACCCGTACGCAGACACTAACCCGAGCCCTCACACGTACGCTCCCCCTAAAGCGTTGTCGTACCCTCACCTGGACCCTAAACCGTCCCTGTCCCCTAACCCTAACCTTAGCCCGAACCCTAACCCTAACACTTCCGCGAAGCCTGACCCTCACCCTTCCCCTAATCCTAACCCGTACGCTGACACTAACCCGCGCCCTCACACGTACGCTCCCCCTAGAGCGTTGTCGTACCCTCACCTGGACCCTAAACCGTCCCCGTCCCCTAACCCTAACCCTAGCCCGAACCCTAACCCTAACCCTTCCCCGAAGCCTGACCCTCAACCGTCCCCTAATCCTAACCCGTACGCTGACACTAACCCGCGCCCTCACACGTACGCTCCCCCTAAAGCGTTGTCGTACCCTCACCTGGACCCTAAACCGTCCCCGTCCCCTAACCCTAACCCTAGCCCGAACCCTAACCCTAACCCTTCCCCGAAGCCTGACCCTCACCCGTCCCCTAATCCTAACCCGTACGCTGACACTAACCCGCGCCCTCACACGTACGCTCCCCCTAAAGCGTTGTCGTACCCTCACCTGGACCCTAAACCGTCCCCGTCCCCTAACCCTAACCCTAGCCCGAACCCTAACCCTAACCCTTCCCCGAAGCCTGACCCTCACCCGTCCCCTAATCCTAACCCGTACGCTGACACTAACCCGCGCCCTCACACGTACGCTCCCCCTAAAGCGTTGTCGTACCCTCACCTGGACCCTAAACCGTCCCCGTCCCCTAACCCTAACCCTAGCCCGAACCCTAACCCTAACCCTTCCCCGAAGCCTGACCCTCACCCGTCCCCTAATCCTAACCCGTACGCTGACACTAACCCGCGCCCTCACACGTACGCTCCCCCTAAAGCGTTGTCGTACCCTCACCTGGACCCTAAACCGTTCCCGTCCCCTAACCCTAACCCTAGCCCGTACCCTAACCCTAACCCTTCCCCGAAGCCTGACCCTCACCCGTCCCCTAATCCTAACCCGTACGCTGACACTAACCCGCGCCCTCACACGTACGCTCCCCCTAAAGCGTTGTCGTACCCTCACCTGGACCCTAAACCGTCCCCGTCCCCTAACCCTAACCCTAGCCCGAACCCTAACCCTAACCCTTCCCCGAAGCCTGACCCTCACCCGTCCCCTAATCCTAACCCGTAGGCTGACACTAACCCGCGCCCTCACACGTACGCTCCCCCTAAAGCGTTGTCGTACCCTCACCTGGACCCTAAACCGTCCCCGTCCCCTAACCCTAACCCTAGCCCGAACCCTAACCCTAACCCTTCCCCGAAGCCTGACCCTCACCCGTCCCCTAATCCTAACCCGTACGCTGACACTAACCCGCGCCCTCACACGTACGCTCCCCCTAAAGCGTTGTCGTACCCTCACCTGGACCCTAAACCGTCCCCGTCCCCTAACCCTAACCCTAGCCCGAACCCTAACCCTAACCCTTCCCCGAAGCCTGACCCTCACCCGTCCCCTAATCCTAACCCGTACGCTGACACTAAGCCGCGCCCTCACACGTACGCTCCCCCTAAAGCGTTGTCGTACCCTCACCTGGACCCTAAACCGTCCCCGTCCCCTAAACCTAACCCTAGCCCGAACCCTAAACCTAACCCTTCCCCGAAGCCTGACCCTCAACCGTCCCCTAATCCTAACCCGTACGCTGACACTAACCCGCGCCCTCACACGTACGCTCCCCCTAAAGCGTTGTCGTACCCTCACCTGGAACCTAAACCGTCCCCGTCCCCTAACCCTAACCCTAGCCCGAACCCTAACCCTAACCCTTCCCCGAAGCCTGACCCTCACCCGTCCCCTAATCCTAACCCGTACGCTGACACTAACCCGCGCCCTCACACGTACGCTCCCCCTAAAGCGTTGTCGTACCCTCACCTGGACCCTAAACCGTCCCCGTCCCCTAACCCTAACCCTAGCCCGAACCCTAACCCTAACCCTTCCCCGAAGCCTGACCCTCACCCGTCCCCTAATCCTAACCCGTACGCTGACACTAACCCGCGCCCTCACACGTACGCTCCCCCTAAAGCGTTGTCGTACCCTCACCTGGACCCTAAACCGTCCCCGTCCCCTAACCCTAACCCTAGCCCGAACCCTAACCCTAACCCTTCCCCGAAGCCTGACCCTCACCCGTCCCCTAATCCTAACCCGTACGCTGACACTAACCCGCGCCCTCACACGTACGCTCCCCCTAAAGCGTTGTCGTACCCTCACCTGGACCCTGAACCGTCCCCGTCCCCTAACCCTATCCCTAGCCCGAACCCTAACCCTAACCCTTCCCCGAAGCCTGACCCTCACCCGTCCCATAATCCTAACCCGTACGCTGACACTAACCCGCGCCCTCACACGTACGCTCCCCCTAAAGCATTGTCGTACCCTCACCTGGACCCTAAACCGTCCCCGTCCCCTAACCCTATCCCTAGCCCGAACCCTAACCCTAACCCTTCCCCGAAGCCTGACCCTCACCCGTCCCCTAATCCTAACCCGTACGCTGACACTAACCCGCGCCCTCACACGTACGCTCCCCCTGAAGCGTTGTCGAACCCTCACCTGGACCCTAAACCGTCCCCGTCCCCTAACCCTAACCCTAGCCCGAACCCTAACCCTAACCCTTCCCCGAAGCCTGACCCTCACCCGTCCCCTAATCCTAACCCGTACGCTGACACTAACCCGCGCCCTCACACGTACGCTCCCCCTGAAGCGTTGTCGTACCCTCACCTGGACCCTAAACCGTCCCCGTCCCCTAACCCTAACCCTAGCCCGAACCCTAACCCTAACCCTTCCCCGAAGCCTGACCCTCACCCGTCCCCTAATCCTAACCCGTACGCTGACACTAAGCCGCGCCCTCACACGTACGCTCCCCCTAAAGCGTTGTCGTACCCTCACCTGGACCCTAAACCGTCCCCGTCCCCTAACCCTAACCCTAGCCCGAACCCTAACCCTAACCCTTCCCCGAAGCCTGACACTCACCCTTCCCCTAATCCTAACCCGTACGCAGACACTAACCCGAGCCCTCACACGTACGCTCCCCCTAAAGCGTTGTCGTACCCTCACCTGGACCCTAAACCGTCCCTGTCCCCTAACCCTAACCTTAGCCCGAACCCTAACCCTAACACTTCCGCGAAGCCTGACCCTCACCCTTCCCCTAATCCTAACCCGTACGCTGACACTAACCCGCGCCCTCACACGTACGCTCCCCCTACAGCGTTGTCGTACCCTCACCTGGACCCTAAACCGTCCCCGTCCCCTAACCCTAACCCTAGCCCGAACCCTAACCCTAACCCTTCCCCGAAGCCTGACCCTCAACCGTCCCCTAATCCTAACCCGTACGCTGACACTAACCCGCGCCCTCACACGTACGCTCCCCCTAAAGCGTTGTCGTACCCTCACCTGGACCCTAAACCGTCCCCGTCCCCTAACCCTAACCCTAGCCCGAACCCTAACCCTAACCCTTCCCCGAAGCCTGACCCTCACCCGTCCCCTAATCCTAACCCGTACGCTGACACTAACCCGCGCCCTCACACGTACGCTCCCCCTAAAGCGTTGTCGTACCCTCACCTGGACCCTAAACCGTCCCCGTCCCCTAACCCTAACCCTAGCCCGAACCCTAACCCTAACCCTTCCCCGAAGCCTGACCCTCACCCGTCCCCTAATCCTAACCCGTACGCTGACACTAACCCGCGCCCTCACACGTACGCTCCCCCTAAAGCGTTGTCGTACCCTCACCTGGACCCTAAACCTTCCCGTCCCCTAACCCTAACCCTAGACCGAACCCTAACCCTAACCCTTCCCCGAAGCCTGACCCTCACCCGTCCCCTAATCCTAACCCGTACGCTGACACTAACCCGCGCCCTCACACGTACGCTCCCCCTAAAGCGTTGTCGTACCCTCACCTGGACCCTAAACCGTCCCCGTCCCCTAACCCTAACCCTAGCCCGTACCCTAACCCTAACCCTTCCCCGAAGCCTGACCCTCACCCGTCCCCTAATCCTAACCCGTACGCTGACACTAACCCGCGCCCTCACACGTACGCTCCCCCTAAAGCGTTGTCGTACCCTCACCTGGACCCTAAACCGTCCCCGTCCCCTAACCCTATCCCTAGCCCGAACCCTAACCCTAACACTTCCCCGAAGCCTGACCCTCACCCGTCCCCTAATCCTAACCCGTAAGCTGACACTAACCCGCGCCCTCACACGTACGCTCCCCCTAAAGCGTTGTCGTACCCTCACCTGGACCCTAAACCGTCCCCGTCCCCTAACCCTAACCCTAGCCCGAACCCTAACCCTAACCCTTCCCCGAAGCCTGACCCTCACCCGTCCCCTAATCCTAACCCGTACGCTGACACTAACCCGCGCCCTCACACGTACGCTCCCCCTAAAGCGTTGTCGTACCCTCACCTGGACCCTAAACCGTCCCCGTCCCCTAACCCTAACCCTAGCCCGAACCCTAACCCTAACCCTTCCCCGAAGCCTGACCCTCACCCGTCCCCTAATCCTAACCCGTAAGCTGACACTAACCCGCACCCTCACACGTACGCTCCCCCTAAAGCGTTGTCGTACCCTCACCTGGACCCTAAACCGTCCCCGTCCCCTAACCCTAACCCTAGCCCGAACCCTAACCCTAACTCTTCCCCGAAGCCTGACCCTCACCCGTCCCCTAATCCTAACCCGTACGCTGACACTAACCCGCGCCCTCACACGTACGCTCCCCCTAAAGCGTTGTCGTACCCTCACCTGGACCCTAAACCGTCCCCGTCCCCTAACCCTAACCCTAGCCCGAACCCTAACCCTAACCCTTCCCCGAAGCCTGACCCTCACCCGTCCCCTAATCCTAACCCGTACGCTGACACTAACCCGCGCCCTCACACGTACGCTCCCCCTGAAGCGTTGTCGTACCCTCACCTGGACCCTAAACCGTCCCCGTCCCCTAACCCTAACCCTAGCCCGAACCCTAACCCTAACCCTTCCCCGAAGCCTGACCCTCACCCGTCCCCTAATCCTAACCCGTACGCTGACACTAACCCGCGCCCTCACACGTACGCTCCCCCTAAAGCGTTGTCGTACCCTCACCTGGACCCTAAACCGTCCCCGTCCCCTAACCCTAACCCTAGCCCGAACCCTAACCCTAACCCTTCCCCGAAGCCTGACCCTCACCCGTCCCCTAATCCTAACACGTACGCTGACACTAACCCGCGCCCTCACACGTACGCTCCCCCTAGAGCGTTGTCGTACACTCACCTGGACCCTAAACCGTCCCCGTCCCCTAACCCTAACCCTAGCCCGAACCTTAACCCTAACCCTTCCCCGAAGCCTGACCCTCACCCGTCCCCTAATCCTAACCCGTACGCTGACACTAACCCGCGCCCTCACACGTACGCTCCCCCTAGAGCGTTGTCGTACCCTCACCTGGACCCTAAACCGTCCCCGTCCCCTAACCCTAACCCTAGCCCGAACCCTAACCCTAACCCTTCCCCGAAGCCTGACCCTCACCCGTCCCCTAATCCTAACCCGTACGCTGACACTAACCCGCGCCCTCACACGTACGCTCCCCCTACAACGTTGTCGTACCCTCACCTGGACCCTAAACCGTCCCCGTTTCCTAACCCTAACCCTAGCCCGGACCCTAACCCTAACCCTTCCCCGAAGCCTGACCCTCACCCGTCCCCTAATCCTAACCCGTACGCTGACACTAACCCGCGCCCTCACACGTACGCTCCCCCTAAAGCGTTGTCGTACCCTCACCTGGACCCTAAACCGTCCCCGTCCCCTAACCCTAACCCTAGCCCGAACCCTAACCCTAACCCTTCCCCGAAGCCTGACCCTCACCCGTCCCCTAATCCTAACCCGTACGCTGACACTAACCCGCGCCCTCACACGTACGCTCCCCCTAAAGCGTTGTCGTACCCTCACCTGGACCCTAAACCGTCCCCGTCCCCTAACCCTAACCCTAGCCCTTACCCTAACCCTAACCCTTCCCTGAAGCCTGACCCTCACCCGTCCCCTAATCCTAACCCGTACGCTGACACTAACCCGCGCCCTCACACGTACGCTCCCCCTAAAGCGTTGTCGTACCCTCACCTGGACCCTAAACCGTCCCCGTCCCCTAACCCTATCCCTAGCCCGAACCCTAACCCTAACCCTTCCCCGAAGCCTGACCCTCACCCGTCCCCTAATCCTAACCCGTACGCTGACACTAACCCGCGCCCTCACACGTACGCTCCCCCTAAAGCGTTGTCGTACCCTCACCTGGACCCTAAACCGTCCCCGTCCCCTAACCCTAACCCTAGCCCGAACCCTAACCCTAACCCTTCCCCGAAGCCTGACCCTCACCCGTCCCCTAATCCTAACCCGTACGCTGACACTAACCCGCGCCCTCACACGTACGCTCCCCCTAAAGCGTTGTCGTACCCTCACCTGGACCCTAAACCGTCCCCGTCCCCTAACCCTAACCCTAGCCCGAACCCTAACCCTAACCCTTCCCCGAAGCCTGACCCTCACCCGTCCCCTAATCCTAACCCGTACGCTGACACTAACCCGCGCCCTCACACGTACGCTCCCCCTAAAGCGTTGTCGTACCCTCACCTGGACCCTAAACCGTCCCCGTCCCCTAACCCTAACCCTAGCCCGAACCCTAACCCTAACTCTTCCCCGAAGCCTGACCCTCACCCGTCCAATAATCCTAACCCGTACGCTGACACTAACCCGCGCCCTCACACGTACGCTCCCCCTAAAGCATTGTCGTACCCTCACCTGGACCCTAAACCGTCCCCGTCCCCTAACCCTAACCCTAGCCCGAACCCTAACCCTAACCCTTCCCCGAAGCCTGACCCTCACCCGTCCCCTAATCCTAACCCGTACGCTGACACTAACCCGCGCCCTCACACGTACGCTCCCCCTAAAGCGTTGTCGTACCCTCACCTGGACCCTAAACCGTCCCCGTCCCCTAACCCTAACCCTAGCCCGAACCCTAACCCTAACCCTTCCCCGAAGCCTGACCCTCACCCGTCCCCTAATCCTAACCCGTACGCTGACACTAACGCGCGCCCTCACACGTACGCTACCCCTAAAGCGTTGTCGTACCCTCACCTGGACCCTAAACCGTCCCCGTCCCCTAACCCTAACCCTAGCCCGAACCCTAACCCTAACCCTTCCCCGAAGCCTGACCCTCACCCGTCCCCTAATCCTAACCCGTACGCTGACACTAAGCCGCGCCCTCACACGTACGCTCCCCCTAAAGCGTTGTCGTACCCTCACCTGGACCCTAAACCGTCCCCGTCCCCTAACCCTAACCCTAGCCCGAACCCTAACCCTAACCCTTCCCCGAAGCCTGACACTCACCCTTCCCCTAATCCTAACCCGTACGCAGACACTAACCCGAGCCCTCACACGTACGCTCCCCCTAAAGCGTTGTCGTACCCTCACCTGGACCCTAAACCGTCCCTGTCCCCTAACCCTAACCTTAGCCCGAACCCTAACCCTAACACTTCCGCGAAGCCTGACCCTCACCCTTCCCCTAATCCTAACCCGTACGCTGACACTAACCCGCGCCCTCACACGTACGCTCCCCCTAGAGCGTTGTCGTACCCTCACCTGGACCCTAAACCTTCCCCGTCCCCTAACCCTAACCCTAGCCCGAACCCTAACCCTAACCCTTCCCCGAAGCCTGACCCTCAACCGTCCCCTAATCCTAACCCGTACGCTGACACTAACCCGCGCCCTCACACGTACGCTCCCCCTAAAGCGTTGTCGTACCCTCACCTGGAACCTAAACCGTCCCCGTCCCCTAACCCTAACCCTAGCCCGAACCCTAACCCTAACCCTTCCCCGAAGCCTGACCCTCACCCGTCCCCTAATCCTAACCCGTACGCTGACACTAACCCGCGCCCTCACACGTACGCTCCCCCTAAAGCGTTGTCGTACCCTCACCTGGACCCTAAACCGTCCCCGTCCCCTAACCCTAACCCTAGCCCGAACCCTAACCCTAACCCTTCCCCGAAGCCTGACCCTCACCCGTCCCCTAATCCTAACCCGTACGCTGACACTAACCCGCGCCCTCACACGTACGCTCCCCCTAAAGCGTTGTCGTACCCTCACCTGGACCCTAAACCGTCCCCGTCCCCTAACCCTAACCCTAGCCCGAACCCTAACCCTAACCCTTCCCCGAAGCCTGACACTCACCCTTCCCCTAATCCTAACCCGTACGCTGACACTAACCCGCGCCCTCACACGTACGTTCCCCCTAAAGCGTTGTCGTACCCTCACCTGGACCCTAAACCGTCCCCGTCCCCTAACCCTAACCTTAGCCCGAACCCTAACCCTAACCCTTCAGCGAAGCCTGACCCTCACCCTTCCCCTAATCCTAACACGTACGCTGACACTAACCCGCGCCCTCACACGTACGCTCCCCCTAGAGCGTTGTCGTACACTCACCTGGACCCTAAACCGTCCCCGTCCCCTAACCCTAACCCTAGCCCGAACCTTAACCCTAACCCTTCCCCGAAGCCTGACCCTCACCCGTCCCCTAATCCTAACCCGTACGCTGACACTAACCCGCGCCCTCACACGTACGCTCCCCCTAGAGCGTTGTCGTACCCTCACCTGGACCCTAAACCGTCCCCGTCCCCTAACCCTAACCCTAGCCCGAACCCTAACCCTAAACCTTCCCCGAAGCCTGACCCTCACCCGTCCCCTAATCCTAACCCGTACGCTGACACTAACCCGCGCCCTCACACGTACGCTCCCCCTACAACGTTGTCGTACCCTCACCTGGACCCTAAACCGTCCCCGTTTCCTAACCCTAACCCTAGCCCGAACCCTAACCCTAACCCTTCCCCGAAGCCTGACCCTCACCCGTCCCCTAATCCTAACCCGTACGCTGACACTAACCCGCGCCCTCACACGTACGCTCCCCCTAAAGCGTTGTCGTACCCTCACCTGGACCCTAAACCGTCCCCGTCCCCTAACCCTAACCCTAGCCCGAACCCTAACCCTAACCCTTCCCCGAAGCCTGACCCTCACCCGTCCCCTAATCCTAACCCGTACGCTGACACTAACCCGCGCCCTCACACGTACGCTCCCCCTAAAGCGTTGTCGTACCCTCACCTGGACCCTAAACCGTCCCTGTCCCCTAACCCTAACCCTAGCCCGTACCCTAACCCTAACCCTTCCCCGAAGCCTGACCCTCACCCGTCCCCTAATCCTAACCCGTACGCTGACACTAACCCGCGCCATCACACGTACGCTCCCCCTAAAGCGTTGTCGTACCCTCACCTGGACCCTAAACCGTCCCCGTCCCCTAACCCTATCCCTAGCCCGAACCCTAACCCTAACCCTTCCCCGAAGCCTGACCCTCACCCGTCCCCTAATCCTAACCCGTACGCTGACACTAACCCGCGCCCTCACACGTACGCTCCCCCTAAAGCGTTGTCGTACCCTCACCTGGACCCTAAACCGTCCCCGTCCCCTAACCCTAACCCTAGCCCGAACCCTAACCCTAACCCTTCCCCGAAGCCTGACCCTCACCCGTCCCCTAATCCTAACCCGTACGCTGACACTAACCCGCGCCCTCACACGTACGCTCCCCCTAAAGCGTTGTCGTACCCTCACCTGGACCCTAAACCGTCCCTGTCCCCTAACCCTAACCTTAGCCCGAACCCTAACCCTAACACTTCCGCGAAGCCTGACCCTCACCCTTCCCCTAATCCTAACCCGTACGCTGACACTAACCCGCGCCCTCACACGTACGCTCCCCCTAGAGCGTTGTCGTACCCTCACCTGGACCCTAAACCGTCCCCGTCCCCTAACCCTAACCCTAGCCCGAACCCTAACCCTAACCCTTCCCCGAAGCCTGACCCTCAACCGTCCCCTAATCCTAACCCGTACGCTGACACTAACCCGCGCCCTCACACGTACGCTCCCCCTAAAGCGTTGTCGTACCCTCACCTGGAACCTAAACCGTCCCCGTCCCCTAACCCTAACCCTAGCCCGAACCCTAACCCTAACCCTTCCCCGAAGCCTGACCCTCACCCGTCCCCTAATCCTAACCCGTACGCTGACACTAACCCACGCCCTCACACGTACGCTCCCCCTAAAGCGTTGTCGTACCCTCACCTGGACCCTAAACCGTCCCCGTCCCCTAACCCTAACCCTAGCCCGAACCCTAACCCTAACCCTTCCCCGAAGCCTGACCCTCACCCGTCCCCTAATCCTAACCCGTACGCTGACACTAACCCGCGCCCTCACACGTACGCTCCCCCTAAAGCGTTGTCGTACCCTCACCTGGACCCTAAACCGTCCCCATCCCCTAACCCTAACCCTAGCCCGTACCCTAACCCTAACCCTTCCCCGAAGCCTGACCCTCACCCGTCCCCTAATCCTAACCCGTACGCTGACACTAACCCGCGCCCTCACACGTACGCTCCCCCTAAAGCGTTGTCGTAGCCTCACCTGGACCCTAAACCGTCCCCGTCCCCTAACCCTATCCCTAGCCCGAACCCTAACCCTAACCCTTCCCCGAAGCCTGACCCTCACCCGTCCCCTAATCCTAACCCGTACGCTGACACTAACCCGCGCCCTCACACGTACGCTCCCCCTAAAGCGTTGTCGTACCCTCACCTGGACCCTAAACCGTCCCCGTCCCCTAACCCTAACCCTAGCCCGAACCCTAACCCTAACCCTTCCCCGAAGCCTGACCCTCACCCGTCCCCTAATCCTAACCCGTACGCTGACACTAACCCGCGCCCTCACACGTACGCTCCCCCTAAAGCGTTGTCGTACCCTCACCTGGACCCTAAACCGTCCCTGTCCCCTAACCCTAACCTTAGCCCGAACCCTAACCCTAACACTTCCGCGAAGCCTGACCCTCACCCTTCCCCTAATCCTAACCCGTACGCTGACACTAACCCGCGCCCTCACACGTACGCTCCCCCTAGAGCGTTGTCGTACCCTCACCTGGACCCTAAACCGTCCCCGTCCCCTAACCCTAACCCTAGCCCGAACCCTAACCCTAACCCTTCCCCGAAGCCTGACCCTCAACCGTCCCCTAATCCTAACCCGTACGCTGACACTAACCCGCGCCCTCACACGTACGCTCCCCCTAAAGCGTTGTCGTACCCTCACCTGGAACCTAAACCGTCCCCGTCCCCTAACCCTAACCCTAGCCCGAACCCTAACCCTAACCCTTCCCTGAAGCCTGACCCTCACCCGTCCCCTAATCCTAACCCGTACGCTGACACTAACCCGCGCCCTCACACGTACGCTCCCCGTAAAGCGTTGTCGTACCCTCACCTGGACCCTAAACCGTCCCCGTCCCCTAACCCTAACCCTAGCCCGAACCCTAACCCTAACCCTTCCCCGAAGCCTGACCCTCACCCGTCCCCTAATCCTAACCCGTACGCTGACACTAACCCGCGCCCTCACACGTACGCTCCCCCTAAAGCGTTGTCGTACCCTCACCTGGACCCTAAACCGTCCCCGTCCCCTAACCCTAACCCTAGCCCGAACCCTAACCCTAACTCTTCCCCGAAGCCTGACACTCACCCTTCCCCTAATCCACACCCGTACGCTGACACTAACCCGCGCCCTCACACGTACGTTCCCCCTAAAGCGTTGTCGTACCCTCACCTGGACCCTAAACCGTCCCCGTCCCCTAACCCTAACCTTAGCCCGAACCCTAACCCTAAAACTTCCACGAAGCCTGACCCTCACCCTTCCCCTAATCCTAACACGTACGCTGACACTAACCCGCGCCCTCACACGTACGCTCCCCCTAGAGCGTTGTCGTACACTCACCTGGACCCTAAACCGTCCCCGTCCCCTAACCCTAACCCTAGCCCGAACCTTAACCCTAACCCTTCCCCGAAGCCTGACCCTCACCCGTCCCCTAATCCTAACCCGTACGCTGACACTAACCCGCGCCCTCACACGTACGCTCCCCCTAGAGCGTTGTCGTACCCTCACCTGGACCCTAAACCGTCCCCGTCCCCTAACCCTAACCCTAGCCCGAACCCTAACCCTAAACCTTCCCCGAAGCCTGACCCTCACCCGTCCCCTAATCCTAACCCGTACGCTGACACTAACCCGCGCCCTCACACGTACGCTCCCCCTACAACGTTGTCGTACCCTCACCTGGACCCTAAACCGTCCCCGTTTCCTAACCCTAACCCTAGCCCGAACCCTAACCCTAACCCTTCCCCGAAGCCTGACCCTCACCCGTCCCCTAATCCTAACCCGTACGCTGACACTAACCCGCGCCCTCACACGTACGCTCCCCCTAAAGCGTTGTCGTACCCTCACCTGGAACCTAAACCGTCCCCGTCCCCTAACCCTAACCCTAGCCCGAACCCTAACCCTAACCCTTCCCCGAAGCCTGACCCTCACCCGTCCCCTAATCCTAACCCGTACGCTGACACTAACCCGCGCCCTCACACGTACGCTCCCCCTAAAGCGTTGTCGTACCCTCACCTGGACCCTAAACCGTCCCCGTCCCCTAACCCTAACCCTAGCCCGTACCCTAACCCTAACCCTTCCCCGAAGCCTGACCCTCACCCGTCCCCTAATCCTAACCCGTACGCTGACACTAACCCGCGCCCTCACACGTACGCTCCCCCTAAAGCGTTGTCGTACCCTCACCTGGACCCTAAACCGTCCCCGTCCCCTAACCCTATCCCTAGCCCGAACCCTAAACCTAACCCTTCCCCGAAGCCTGACCCTCACCCGTCCCCTAATCCTAACCCGTACGCTGACACTAACCCGCGCCCTCACACGTACGCTACCCCTAAAGCGTTGTCGTACCCTCACCTGGACCCTAAACCGTCCCCGTCCCCTAACCCTAACCCTAGCCCGAACCCTAACCCTAACCCTTCCCCGAAGCCTGACCCTCACCCGTCCCCTAATCCTAACCCGTACGCTGACACTAACCCGCGCCCTCACACGTACGCTCCCCCTAAAACGTTGTCGTACCCTCACCTGGACCCTAAACCGTCCCCGTCCCCTAACCCTAACCCTAGCCCGAACCCTAACCCTAACCCTTCCCCGAAGCCTGACCCTCACCCGTCCCCTAATCCTAACCCGTACGCTGACACTAACCCGCGCCCTCACACGTACGCTCCCCCTAAAGCGTTGTCGTACCCTCACCTGGACCCTAAACCGTCCCCGTCCCCTAACCCTAACCCTAGCCCGATCCCTAACCCTAACTCTTCCCCGAAGCCTGACCCTCACCCGTCCCATAATCCTAACCCGTACGCTGACACTAACCCGCGCCCTCACACGTACGCTCCCCCTAAAGCATTGTCGTACCCTCACCTGGACCCTAAACCGTCCCCGTCCCCTAACCCTAACCCTAGACCGAACCCTAACCCTAACCCTTCCCCGAAGCCTGACCCTCACCCGTCCCCTAATCCTAACCCGTACGCTGACACTAACCCGCGCCCTCACACGTACGCTCCCCCTGAAGCGTTGTCGTACCCTCACCTGGACCCTAAACCGTCCCCGTCCCCTAACCCTAACCCTAGCCCGAACCCTAACCCTAACCCTTCCCCGAAGCCTGACCCTCACCCGTCCCCTAATCCTAACCCGTACGCTGACACTAACCCGCGCCCTCACACGTACGCTCCCCCTAAAGCGTTGTCGTACCCTCACCTGGACCCTAAACCGTCCCCGTCCCCTAACCCTAACCCTAGCCCGAACCCTAACCCTAACCCTTCCCCGAAACCTGACCCTCACCCGTCCCCTAATCCTAACCCGTACGCTGACACTAACCCGCGCCCTCACACGTACGCTCCCCCTAAAGCGTTGTCGTACCCTCACCTGGACCCTAAACCGTCCCCGTCCCCTAACCCTAACCCTAGCCCGAACCCTAACCCTAACCCTTCCCCGAAGCCTGACCCTCACCCGTCCCCTAATCCTAACCCGTACGCTGACACTAAGCCGCGCCCTCACACGTACGCTCCCCCTAAAGTGTTGTCGTACCCTCACCTGGACCCTAAACCGTCCCCGTCCCCTAACCCTAACCCTAGCCCGAACCCTAACCCTAACCCTTCCCCGAAGCCTGACACTCACCCTTCCCCTAATCCTAACCCGTACGCAGACACTAACCCGAGCCCTCACACGTACGCTCCCCCTAAAGCGTTGTCGTACCCTCACCTGGACCCTAAACCGTCCCCGTCCCCTAACCCTAACCTTAGCCCGAACCCTAACCCTAACACTTCCGCGAAGCCTGACCCTCACCCTTCCCCTAATCCTAACCCGTACGCTGACACTAACCCGCGCCCTCACACGTACGCTCCCCCTAGAGCGTTGTCGTACCCTCACCTGGACCCTAAACCGTCCCCGTCCCCTAACCCTAACCCTAGCCCGAACCCTAACCCTAACCCTTCCCCGAAGCCTGACCCTCAACCGTCCCCTAATCCTAACCCGTACGCTGACACTAACCCGCGCCCTCACACGTACGCTCCCCCTAAAGCGTTGTCGTACCCTCACCTGGACCCTAAACCGTCCCCGTCCCCTAACCCTAACCCTAGCCCGAACCCTAACCCTAACCCTTCCCCGAAGCCTGACCCTCACCCGTCCCCTTATCCTAACCCGTACGCTGACACTAACCCGCGCCCTCACACGTACGCTCCCCCTAAAGCGTTGTCGTACCCTCACCTGGACCCTAAACCGTCCCCGTCCCCTAACCCTAACCCTAGCCCGAACCCTAACCCTAACCCTTCCCCGAAGCCTGACCCTCACCCGTCCCCTAATCCTAACCCGTACGCTGACACTAAGCCGCGCCCTCACACGTACGCTCCCCCTAAAGTGTTGTCGTACCCTCACCTGGACCCTAAACCGTCCCCGTCCCCTAACCCTAACCCTAGCCCGAACCCTAACCCTAACCCTTCCCCGAAGCCTGACACTCACCCTTCCCCTAATCCTAACCCGTACGCAGACACTAACCCGAGCCCTCACACGTACGCTCCCCCTAAAGCGTTGTCGTACCCTCACCTGGACCCTAAACCGTCCCCGTCCCCTAACCCTAACCTTAGCCCGAACCCTAACCCTAACACTTCCGCGAAGCCTGACCCTCACCCTTCCCCTAATCCTAACCCGTACGCTGACACTAACCCGCGCCCTCACACGTACGCTCCCCCTAGAGCGTTGTCGTACCCTCACCTGGACCCTAAACCGTCCCCGTCCCCTAACCCTAACCCTAGCCCGAACCCTAACCCTAACCCTTCCCCGAAGCCTGACCCTCAACCGTCCCCTAATCCTAACCCGTACGCTGACACTAACCCGCGCCCTCACACGTACGCTCCCCCTAAAGCGTTGTCGTACCCTCACCTGGACCCTAAACCGTCCCCGTCCCCTAACCCTAACCCTAGCCCGAACCCTAACCCTAACCCTTCCCCGAAGCCTGACCCTCACCCGTCCCCTTATCCTAACCCGTACGCTGACACTAACCCGCGCCCTCACACGTACGCTCCCCCTAAAGCGTTGTCGTACCCTCACCTGGACCCTAAACCGTCCCCGTCCCCTAACCCTAACCCTAGCCCGAACCCTAACCCTAACCCTTCCCCGAAGCCTGACCCTCACCCGTCCCCTAATCCTAACCCGTACGCTGACACTAACCCGCGCCCTCACACGTACGCTCCCCCTAGAGCGTTGTCGTACCCTCACCTGGACCCTAAACCGTCCCCGTCCCCTAACCCTAACCCTAGCCCGAACCTTAACCCTAACCCTTCCCCGAAGCCTGACCCTCACCCGTCCCCTAATCCTAACCCGTACGCTGACACTAACCCGCGCCCTCACACGTACGCTCCCCCTAAAGCGTTGTCGTACCCTCACCTCGACCCTAAACCGTCCCCGTCCCCTAACCCTAACCCTAGCCCGAAACCTAACCCTAACCCTTCCCCGAAGCCTGACCCTCACCCGTCCCCTAATCCTAACCCGTACGCTGACACTAACCCGCGCCCTCACACGTACGCTCCCCCTACAACGTTGTCGTACCCTCACCTGGACCCTAAACCGTCCCCGTTTCCTAACCCTAACCCTAGCCCGAACCCTAACCCTAACCCTTCCCCGAAGCCTGACCCTCACCCGTCCCCTAATCCTAACCCGTACGCTGACACTAACCCGCGCCCTCACACGTACGCTCCCCCTAAAGCGTTGTCGTACCCTCACCTGGACCCTAAACCGTGCCCGTCCCCTAACCCTAACCCTAGCCCGTACCCTAACCCTAACCCTTCCCCAAAGCCTGACCCTCACCCGTCCCCTAATCCTAACCCGTACGCTGACACTAACCTGCGCCCTCACACGTACGCTCCCCCTAAAGCGTTGTCGTACCCTCACCTGGACCCTAAAACGTCCCCGTCCCCTAACCCTAACCCTAGCCCGAACCGTAACCCTAACCCTTCCCCGAAGCCTGACCCTCACCCGTCCCCTAATCCTAACCCGTACGCTGACACTAACCCGCGCCCTCACACGTACGCTCCCCCTAAAGCGTTGTCGTACCCTCACCTCGACCCTAAACCGTCCCCGTCCCCTAACCCTAACCGTAGCCCGAACCCTAACCCTAACCCTTCCCCGAAGCCTGACCCTCACCCGTCCCCTAATCCTAACCCGTACGCTGACACTAAGCCGCGCCCTCACACGTACGCTCCCCCTAAAGCGTTGTCGTACCCTCACCTGGACCCTAAACCGTCCCCGTCCCCTAACCCTAACCCTAGCCCGAACCCTAACCCAACCCTTCCCCGAAGCCTGACACTCACCCTTCCCCTAATCCTAACCCGTACGCTGACACTAACCCGCGCCCTCACACGTACGCTCCCCCTAAAGCGTTGTCGTACCCTCACCTGGACCCTAAACCGTCCCCGTCCCCTAACCCTAACCTTAGCCCGAACCCTAACACTAACCCTTCCGCGAATCCTGACCCTCACCCTTCCCCTAATCCTAACACGTACGCTGACACTAACCCGCGCCCTCACACGTACGCTCCCCCTAGAGCGTTGTCGTACACTCACCTGGACCCTAAACCGTCCCCGTCCCCTAACCCTAACCCTAGCCCGAACCTTAACCCTAACCCTTCCCCGAAGCCTGACCCTCACCCGTCCCCTAATCCTAACCCGTACGCTGACACTAACCCGCGCCCTCACACGTACGCTCCCCCTAGAGCGTTGTCGTACCCTCACCTGGACCCTAAACCGTCCCCGTCCCCTAACCCTAACCCTAGCCCGAACCCTAACCCTAAACCTTCCCCGAAGCCTGACCCTCACCCGTCCCCTAATCCTAACCCGTACGCTGACACTAACCCGCGCCCTCACACGTACGCTCCCCCTACAACGTTGTCGTACCCTCACCTGGACCCTAAACCGTCCCCGTTTCCTAACCCTAACCCTAGCCCGAACCCTAACCCTAACCCTTCCCCGAAGCCTGACCCTCACCCGTCCCCTAATCCTAACCCGTACGCTGACACTAACCCGCGCCCTCACACGTACGCTCCCCCTAAAGTGTTGTCGTACCCTCACCTGGACCCTAAACCGTCCCCGTCCCCTAACCCTAACCCTAGCCCGAACCCTAACCCTAACCCTTCCCCGAAGCCTGACCCTCACCCGTCCCCTAATCCTAACCCGTACGCTGACACTAACCCGCGTCCTCACACGTACGCTCCCCCTAAAGCGTTGTCGTACCCTCACCTGGACCCTAAACCGTCCCCGTCCCCTAACCCTAACCCTAGCCCGTACCCTAACCCTAACCCTTCCCCGAAGCCTGACCCTCACCCGTCCCCTAATCCTAACCCGTACGCTGACACTAACCCGCGCCCTCACACGTACGCTCCCCCTAAAGCGTTGTCGTACCCTCACCTGGACCCTAAACCGTCCCCGTCCCCTAACCCTATCCCTAGCCCGAACCCTAACCCTAACCCTTCCCCGAAGCCTGACCCTCACCCGTCCCCTAATCCTAACCCGTACGCTGACACTAACCCGCGCCCTCACACGTACGCTCCCCCTAAAGCGTTGTCGTACCCTCACCTGGACCCTAAACCGTCCCCGTCCCCTAACCCTAACCCTAGCCCGAACCCTAACCCTAACCCTTCCCCGAAGCCTGACCCTCACCCGTCCCCTAATCCTAACCCGTACGCTGACACTAACCCGCGCCCTCACACGTACGCTCCCCCTAGAGCGTTGTCGTACCGTCACCTGGACCCTAAACCGTCCCCGTCCCCTAACCCTAACCCTAGCCCGAACCTTAACCCTAACCCTTCCCCGAAGCCTGACCCTCACCCGTCCCCTAATCCTAACCCGTACGCTGACACTAACCCGCGCCCTCACACGTACGCTCCCCCTAAAGCGTTGTCGTACCCTCACCTGGACCCTAAACCGTCCCCGTCCCCTAACCCTAACCCTAGCCCGAAACCTAACCCTAACCCTTCCCCGAAGCCTGACCCTCACCCGTCCCCTAATCCTAACCCGTACGCTGACACTAACCTGCGCCCTCACACGTACGCTCCCCCTACAACGTTGTCGTACCCTCACCTGGACCCTAAACCGTCCCCGTTTCCTAACCCTAACCCTAGCCCGAACCCTAACCCTAACCCTTCCCCGAAGCCTGACCCTCACCCGTCCCCTAATCCTAACCCGTACGCTGACACTAACCCGCGCCCTCACACGTACGCTCCCCCTAAAGCGTTGTCGTACCCTCACCTGGACCCTAAACCGTGCCCGTCCCCTAACCCTAACCCTAGCCCGTACCCTAACCCTAACCCTTCCCCAAAGCCTGACCCTCACCCGTCCCCTAATCCTAACCCGTACGCTGACACTAACCCGCGCCCTCACACGTACGCTCCCCCTAAAGCGTTGTCGTACCCTCACCTGGACCCTAAACCGTCCCCGTCCCCTAACCCTAACCCTAGCCCGAACCCTAACCCTAACCCTTCCCCGAAGCCTGACCCTCACCCGTCCCCTAATCCTAACCCGTACGCTGACACTAACCCGCGCCCTCACACGTACGCTCCCCCTAAAGCGTTGTCGTACCCTCACCTGGACCCTAAACCGTCCCCGTCCCCTAACCCTAACCCTAGCCCGAACCCTAACCCTAACCCTTCCCCGAAGCCTGACCCTCACCCGTCCCCTAATCCTAAACCGTACGCTGACACTAACCCGCGCCCTCACACGTACGCTCCCCCTAAAGCGTTGTCGTACCCTCACCTGGACCCTAAACCGTCCCCGTCCCCTAACCCTAACCTTAGCCCGAACCCTAACCCTAACCCTTCCGCGAAGCCTGACCCTCACCCTTCCCCTAATCCTAACACGTACGCTGACACTAACCCGCGCCCTCACACGTACGCTCCCCCTAGAGCGTTGTCGTACACTCACCTGGACCCTAAACCGTCCCCGTCCCCTAACCCTAACCCTAGCCCGAACCTTAACCCTAACCCTTCCCCGAAGCCTGACCCTCACCCGTCCCCTAATCCTAACCCGTACGCTGACACTAACCCGCGCCCTCACACGTACGCTCCCCCTAGAGCGTTGTCGTACCCTCACCTGGACCCTAAACCGTCCCCGTCCCCTAACCCTAACCCTAGCCCGAACCCTAACCCTAAACCTTCCCCGAAGCCTGACCCTCACCCGTCCCCTAATCCTAACCCGTACGCTGACACTAACCCGCGCCCTCACACGTACGCTCCCCCTACAACGTTGTCGTACCCTCACCTGGACCCTAAACCGTCCCCGTTTCCTAACCCTAACCCTAGCCCGAACCCTAACCCTAACCCTTCCCCGAAGCCTGACCCTCACCCGTCCCCTAATCCTAACCCGTACGCTGACACTAACCCACGCCCTCACACGTACGCTCCCCCTAAAGTGTTGTCGTACCCTCACCTGGACCCTAAACCGTCCCCGTCCCCTAACCCTAACCCTAGCCCGAACCCTAACCCTAACCCTTCCCCGAAGCCTGACCCTCACCCGTCCCCTAATCCTAACCCGTACGCTGACACTAACCCACGCCCTCACACGTACGCTCCCCCTAAAGCGTTGTCGTACCCTCACCTGGACCCTAAACCGTCCCCGTCCCCTAACCCTAACCCTAGCCCGTACCCTAACCCTAACCCTTCCCCGAAGCCTGACCCTCACCCGTCCCCTAATCCTAACCCGTACGCTGACACTAACCCGCGCCCTCACACGTACGCTCCCCCTAAAGCGTTGTCGTACCCTCACCTGGACCCTAAACCGTCCCCGTCCCCTAACCCTATCCCTAGCCCGAACCCTAACCCTAACTCTTCCCCGAAGCCTGACCCTCACCCGTCCCCTAATCCTAACCCGTACGCTGACACTAACCCGCGCCCTCACACGTACGCTCCCCCTAAAGCGTTGTCGTACCCTCACCTGGACCCTAAACCGTCCCCGTCCCCTAACCCTAACCCTAGCCCGAACCCTAACCCTAACCCTTCCCCGAAGCCTGACCCTCACCCGTCCCCTAATCCTAACCCGTACGCTGACACTAACCCGCGGCCTCACACGTACGCTCCCCCTAAAGCGTTGTCGTACCCTCACCTGGACCCTAAACCGTCCCCGTCCCCTAACCCTAACCCTAGCCCGAACCCTAACCCTAACCCTTCCCCGAAGCCTGACCCTCACCCGTCCCCTAATCCTAACCCGTACGCTGACACTAACCCGCGCCCTCACACGTACGCTCCCCCTAAAGCGTTGTCGTACCCTCACCTGGACCCTAAACCGTCCCCGTCCCCTAACCCTAACCCTAGCCCGAACCCTAACCCTAACTCTTCCCCGAAGCCTGACCCTCACCCGTCCCATAATCCTAACCCGTACGCTGACACTAACCCGCGCCCTCACACGTACGCTCCCCCTAAAGCATTGTCGTACCCTCACCTGGACCCTAAACCGTCCCCGTCCCCTAACCCTAACCCTAGACCGAACCCTAACCCTAACCCTTCCCCGAAGCCTGACCCTCACCCATCCCCTAATCCTAACCCGTACGCTGACACTAACCCGCGCCCTCACACGTACGCTCCCCCTGAAGCGTTGTCGTACCCTCACCTGGACCCTAAACCGTCCCCGTCCCCTAACCCTAACCCTAGCCCGAACCCTAACCCTAACCCTTCCCCGAAGCCTGACCCTCACCCGTCCCCTAATCCTAACCCGTACGCTGACACTAACCCGCGCCCTCACACGTACGCTCCCCCTAAAGCGTTGTCGTACCCTCACCTGGACCCTAAACCGTCCCCGTCCCCTAACCCTAACCCTAGCCCGAACCCTAACCCTAACCCTTCCCCGAAGCCTGACCCTCACCCGTCCCCTAATCCTAACCCGTACGCTGACACTAACCCGCGCCCTCACACACACGCTCCCCCTAAAGCGTTGTCGTACCCTCACCTGGACCCTAAACCGTCCCCGTCCCCTAACCCTAACCCTAGCCCGAACCCTAAACCTAACCCTTCCCCGAAGCCTGACCCTCACCCGTCCCCTAATCCTAACCCGTACGCTGACACTAAGCCGCGCCCTCAGACGTACGCTCCCCCTAAAGCGTTGTCGTACCCTCACCTGGACCCTAAACCGTCCCCGTCCCCTAACCCTAACCCTAGCCCGAACCCTAACCCTAACCCTTCCCCGAAGCCTGACACTCACCCTTCCCCTAATCCTAACCCGTACGCAGACACTAACCCGAGCACTCACACGTACGCTCCCCCTAAAGCGTTGTCGTACCCTCACCTGGACCCTAAACCGTCCCTGTCCCCTAACCCTAACCTTAGCCCGAACCCTAACCCTAACACTTCCGCGAAGCCTGACCCTCACCCTTCCCCTAATCCTAACCCGTACGCTGACACTAACCCGCGCCCTCACACGTACGCTCCCCCTAGAGCGTTGTCGTAGCCTCACCTGGACCCTAAACCGTCCCCGTCCCCTAACCCTAACCCTAGCCCGAACCCTAACCCTAACCCTTCCCCGAAGCCTGACCCTCAACCGTCCCCTAATCCTAACCCGTACGCTGACACTAACCCGCGCCCTCACACGTACGCTCCCCCTAAAGCGTTGTCGTACCCTCACCTGGACCCTAAACCGTCCCCGTCCCCTAACCCTAACCCTAGCCCGAACCCTAACCCTAACCCTTCCCCGAAGCCTGACCCTCACCCGTCCCCTTATCCTAACCCGTACGCTGACACTAACCCGCGCCCTCACACGTACGCTCCCCCTAAAGCGTTGTCGTACCCTCACCTGGACCCTAAACCGTCCCCGTCCCCTAACCCTAACCCTAGCCCGAACCCTAACCCTAACCCTTCCCCGAAGCCTGACACTCACCCGTCCCCTAATCCTAACCCGTACGCTGACACTAACCCGCGCCCTCACACGTACGCTCCCCCTAGAGCGTTGTCGTACCCTCACCTGGACCCTAAACCGTCCCCGTCCCCTAACCCTAACCCTAGCCCGAACCTTAACCCTAACCCTTCCCCGAAGCCTGACCCTCACCCGTCCCCTAATCCTAACCCGTACGCTGACACTAACCCGCGCCCTCACACGTACGCTCCCCCTAAAGCGTTGTCGTACCCTCACCTGGACCCTAAACCGTCCCCGTCCCCTAACCCTAACCCTAGCCCGAACCCTAACCCTAACACTTCCCCGAAGCCTGACCCTCACCCGTCCCCTAATCCTAACCCGTACGCTGACACTAACCTGCGCCCTCACACGTACGCTCCCCCTACAACGTTGTCGTACCCTCACCTGGACCCTAAACCGTCCCCGTTTCCTAACCCTAACCCTAGCCCGAACCCTAACCCTAACCCTTCCCCGAAGCCTGACCCTCACCCGTCCCCTAATCCTAACCCGTACGCTGACACTAACCCGCGCCCTCACACGTACGCTCCCCCTAAAGCGTTGTCGTACCCTCACCTGGACCCTAAATCGTCCCCGTCCCCTAACCCTAACCCTAGCCCGTACCCTAACCCTAACCCTTCCCCAAAGCCTGACACTCACCCGTCCCCTAATCCTAACCCGTACGCTGACACTAACCCGCGCCCTCACACGTACGCTCCCCCTAAAGCGTTGTCGTACCCTCCCCTGGACCCTAAACCGTCCCCGTCCCCTAACCCTATCCCTAGCCCGAACCCTAACCCTAACCCTTCCCCGAAGCCTGACCCTCACCCGTCCCCTAATCCTAACCCGTACGCTGACACTAACCCGCGCCCTCACACGTACGCTCCCCCTAAAGCGTTGTCGTACCCTCACCTGGACCCTAAACCGTCCCCGTCCCCTAACACTAACCCTAGCCCGAACCCTAACCCTAACCCTTCCCCGAAGCCTGACCCTCACCCGTCCCCTAATCCTAACCCGTACGCTGACACTAACCCGCGCCCTCACACGTACGCTCCCCCTAAAGCGTTGTCGTACCCTCACCTGGACCCTAAACCGTCCCCGTCCCCTAACCCTAACCCTAGCCCGAACCCTAACCCTAACCCTTCCCCGAAGCCTGACCCTCACCCGTCCCCTAATCCTAACCCGTACGCTGACACTAACCCGCGCCCTCACACGTACGCTCCCCCTAAAGCGTTGTCGTACCCTCACCTGGACCCTAAACCGTCCCCGTCCCCTAACCCTAACTCTAGCCCGAACCCTAACCCTAACTCTTCCCCGAAGCCTGACCCTCACCCGTCCCATAATCCTAACCCGTACGCTGACACTAACCCGCGCCCTCACACGTACGCTCCCCCTAAAGCATTGTCGTACCCTCACCTGGACCCTAAACCGTCCCCGTCCCCTAACCCTAACCCTAGACCGAACCCTAACCCTAACCCTTCCCCGAAGCCTGACCCTCACCCGTCCCCTAATCCTAACCCGTACGCTGACACTAACCCGCGCCCTCACACGTACGCTCCCCCTGAAACGTTGTCGTACCCTCACCTGGACCCTAAACCGTCCCCGTCCCCTAACCCTAACCCTAGCCCGAACCCTAACCCTAACCCTTCCCCGAAGCCTGACCCTCACCCGTCCCCTAATCCTAACCCGTACGCTGACACTAACCCGCGCCCTCACACGTACGCTCCCCCTAAAGCGTTGTCGTACCCTCACCTGGACCCTAAACCGTCCCCGTCCCCTAACCCTAACCCTAGCCCGAACCCTAACCCTAACCCTTCCCCGAAGCCTGACCCTCACCCGTCCCCTAATCCTAACCCGTACGCTGACACTAACCCGCGCCCTCACACGTACGCTCCCCCTAAAGCGTTGTCGTACCCTCACCTGGACCCTAAACCGTCCCCGTCCCCTAACCCTAACCCTAGCCCGAACCCTAAACCTAACCCTTCCCCGAAGCCTGACACTCACCCGTCCCCTAATCCTAACCCGTACGCTGACACTAAGCCGCGCCCTCAGACGTACGCTCCCCCTAAAGCGTTGTCGTACCCTCACCTGGACCCTAAACCGTCCCCGTCCCCTAACCCTAACCCTAGCCCGAACCCTAACCCTAACCCTTCCCCGAAGCCTGACACTCACCCTTCCCCTAATCCTAACCCGTACGCAGACACTAACCCGAGCCCTCACACGTACGCTCCCCCTAAAGCGTTGTCGTACCCTCACCTGGACCCTAAACCGTCCCTGTCCCCTAACCCTAACCTTAGCCCGAACCCTAACCCTAACACTTCCGCGAAGCCTGACCCTCACCCTTCCCCTAATCCTAACCCGTACACTGACACTAACCCGCGCCCTCACACGTACGCTCCCCCTAGAGCGTTGTCGTAGCCTCACCTGGACCCTAAACCGTCCCCGTCCCCTAACCCTAACCCTAGCCCGAACCCTAACCCTAACCCTTCCCCGAAGCCTGACCCTCAACCGTCCCCTAATCCTAACCCGTACGCTGACACTAACCCGCGCCCTCACACGTACGCTCCCCCTAAAGCGTTGTCGTACCCTCACCTGGACCCTAAACCGTCCCCGTCCCCTAACCCTAACCCTAGCCCGAACCCTAACCCTAACCCTTCCCCGAAGCCTGACCCTCACCCGTCCCCTTATCCTAACCCGTACGCTGACACTAACCCGCGCCCTCACACGTACGCTCCCCCTAAAGCGTTGTCGTACCCTCACCTGGACCCTAAACCGTCCCCGTCCCCTAACCCTAACCCTAGCCCGAACCCTAACCCTAACCCTTCCCCGAAGCCTGACCCTCACCCGTCCCCTAATCCTAACCCGTACGCTGACACTAACCCGCGCCCTCACACGTACGCTCCCCCTAGAGCGTTGTCGTACCCTCACCTGGACCCTAAACCGTCCCCGTCCCCTAACCCTAACCCTAGCCCGAACCTTAACCCTAACCCTTCCCCGACGCCTGACCCTCACCCGTCCCCTAATCCTAACCCGTACGCTGACACTAACCCGCGCCCTCACACGTACGCTCCCCCTAAAGCGTTGTCGTACCCTCACCTGGACCCTAAACCGTCCCCGTCCCCTAACCCTAACCCTAGCCCGAACCCTAACCCTAACCCTTCCCCGAAGCCTGACCCTCACCCGTCCCCTAATCCTAACCCGTACGCTGACACTAACCCGCGCCCTCACACGTACGCTCCCCCTACAACGTTGTCGTACCCTCACCTGGACCCTAAACCGTCCCCGTTTCCTAACCCTAACCCTAGCCCGAACCCTAACCCTAACCCTTCCCCGAAGCCTGACCCTCACCCGTCCCCTAATCCTAACCCGTACGCTGACACTAACCCGCGCCCTCACACGTACGCTCCCCCTAAAGCGTTGTCGTACCCTCACCTGGACCCTAAATCGTCCCCGTCCCCTAACCCTAACCCTAGCCCGTACCCTAACCCTAACACTTCCCCAAAGCCTGACACTCACCCGTCCCCTAATCCTAACCCGTACGCTGACACTAACCCGCGCCCTCACACGTACGCTCCCCCTAAAGCGTTGTCGTACCCTCACCTGGACCCTAAACCGTCCCCGTCCCCTAACCCTAACCCTAGCCCGAACCCTAACCCTAACCCTTCCCCGAAGCCTGACCCTCACCCGTCCCCTAATCCTAACCCGTACGCTGACACTAACCCGCGCCCTCACACGTACGCTCCCCCTAAAGCGTTGTCGTACCCTCATCTGGACCCTAAACCGTCCCCGTCCCCTAACCCTAACCGTAGCCCGAACCCTAACCCTAACCCTTCCCCGAAGCCTGACTCTCACCCGTCCCCTAATCCTAATCCGTACGCTGACACTAACCCGCGCCCTCACACGTACGCTCCCCCTAAAGCGTTGTCGTACCCTCACCTGGACCCTAAACCGTCCCCGTCCCCTAACCCTAACCCTAGCCCGAACCCTAACCCTAACCCTTCCCCGAAGCCTGACCCTCACCCGTCCCCTAATCCTAACCCGTACGCTGACACTAACCCGCGCCCTCACACGTACGCTCCCCCTAAAGCGTTGTCGTACCCTCACCTGGACCCTAAACCGTCCCCGTCCCCTAACCCTAACCCTAGCCCGAACCCTAACCCTAACCCTTCCCCGAAGCCTGACCCCCACCTGTCCCCTAATCCTAACCCGTACGCTGACACTAACCCGCGCCCTCACACGTACGCTCCCCCTAAAGCGTTGTCGTACCCTCACCTGGACCCTAAACCGTCCCCGTCCCCTAACCCTAATCCTAGACCGAACCCTAACCCTAACCCTTGCCCGAAGCCGACCCTCACCCATCCCCTAATCCTAACCCGTACGCTGACACTAAGCCGCGCCCTCACACGTACGCTCCCCCTAAAGCGTTGTCGTACCCTCACCTGGACCCTAAACCGTCCCCGTCCCCTAACCCTAACCCTAGCCCGAACCGTAACCCTAACCCTTCCCCGAAGCCTGACCCTCATCCGTCCCCTAATCCTAACCCGTACGCTGACACTAACCCGCGCCCTCACACGTACGCTCCCCCTAAACCGTTGTCGTACCCTCACCTGGACCCTAAACCGTCCCCGTCCCCTAACCCTAACCCTAGCCCGAACCCTAACCCTAACCCTTCCCCGAAGCCTGACCCTCACCCGTCCCCTAATCCTAACCCGTACGCTGACACTAACCCGCGCCCTCACACGTACGCTCCCCCTAAAGCGTTGTCGTACCCTCACCTGGACCCTAAACCGTCCCCGTCCCCTAACCCTAACCCTAGACCGAACCCTAACCCTAACCCTTCCCCGAAGCCTGACCCTCACCCGTCCCCTAATCCTAACCCGTACGCTGACACTAACCCGCGCCCTCACACGTACGCTCCCCCTAAAGCGTTGTCGTACGCTCACCTGGACCCTAAACCGTCCCCATCCCCTAACCCTAACCCTAGCCCGAACCCTAACCCTAACCCTTCCCCGAAGCCTGACCCTCACCCATCCCCTAATCCTAACCCGTACGCTGACACTAAGCCGCGCCCTGACACCTACGCTCCCCCTAAAGCGTTGTCGTACCCTCACCTGGACCCTAAACCGTCCCCGTCCCCTAACCCTAACCCTAGCCCGAACCGTAACCCTAACCCTTCCCCGAAGCCTGACCCTCAGCCGTCCCCTAATCCTAACCCGTACGCTGACACTAACCCGCGCCCTCACACGTACGCTCCCCCTAAACCGTTGTCGTACCCTCACCTGGACCCTAAACCGTCCCCGTCCCCTAACCCTAACCCTAGCCCGAACCCTAACCCTAACCCTTCCCTGAAGCCTGACCCTCACCCGTCCCCTAATCCTAACCCGTACGCTGACACTAACCCGCGCCCTCACACGTACGCTCCCCCTAAAGCGTTGTCGTACCCTCACCTGGACCCTAAACCGTCCCCGTCCCCTAACCATAACCCTAGCCCGAACCTTAACCCTAACCCTTCCCCGAAGCCTGACCCTCACCCGTCCCCTAATCCTAACCCGTACGCTGACACTAACCCGCGCCCTCACACGTACGCTCCCCCTAAAGCGTTGTCGTACCCTCACCTGGACCCTAAACCGTCCCCGTCCCCTAACCCTAACCCTAGCCCGAAACCTAACCCTAACCCTTCCCCGAAGCCTGACCCTCACCCGTCCCCTAATCCTAACCCGTACGCTGACACTAACCCGCGCCCTCACACGTACGCTCCCCCTAAAGCGTTGTCGTACCCTCACCTGGACCCTAAACCGTCCCCGTCCCCTAACCCTAACCCTAGCCCGAACAATAACCCTAACCCTTCCCCGAATCCTGACCCTCACCCGTCCCCTATTCCTAACCCGTACGCTGACACTAACCCGCGCCCTCACACGTATGCTCCCCCTAAAGCGTTGTCGTACCCTCACCTGGACCCTAAACCGTCCCCGTCCCCTAACCCTAACCCTAGCCCGAACCCTAACCCTAACCCTTCCCCGAAGCCTGACCCTCACCCGTCCCCTAATCCTAACACGTACGCTGACACTAACCCGCGCCCTCACACGTACGCTCCCCCTAAAGCGTTGTCGTACCCTCACCTGGAACCTAAACCTTCCCCGTCCCCTAACCCTAACCCTAGCCCGAACCCTAACCCTAACCCTTCCCCGAAGCCTGACCCTCACCCGTCCCCTAATCCTAACCCGTACGCTGACACTAACCCGCGCCCTCACACGTACGCTCCCCCTAAAGCGTTGTCGTACCCTCACCTGGACCCTAAACCTTCCCCGTCCCCTAACCCTAACCCTAGACCGAACCCTAACCCTAACCCTTCCCCGAAGCCTGACCCTCAGCCGTCCCCTAATCCTAACCCGTACGCTGACACTAACCCGCGCCCTCACACGTACGCTCCCCCTAAAGCGTTGTCGTACCCTCACCTGGACCCTAAACCGTCCCCGTTTCCCAACCCTAACCCTAGCCCGAACCCTAACCCTAACCCTTCCCCAAGCCTGACCCTCACCCGTCCCCTAATCCTAAACCGTACGCTGACACTAACCCGCGCCCTCACACGTACGCTCCCCCTAAAGCGTTGTCCTACCCTCACCTGGACCCTAAACCGTCCCCGTCCCCTAACCCTAACCGTAGCCCGAACCCTAACCCTAACCCTTCCCCGAAGCCTGACACTCACCCGTCCCCTAATCCTAACCCGTACGCTGACACTAACCCGCGCCCTCACACGTACCCTCCCCCTAAAGTGTTGTCGTACCCTCACCTGGACCCTAAACCGTCCCCGTCCCCTAACCCTAACCCTAGCCCGAACCCTAACCCTAAACCTTCCCCGAAGCCTGACCCTCACCCGTCCCCTAATCCTAACCCGTACGCTGACACTAACCCGTGCCCTCACACGTACGCTCCCCCTAAAGCGTTGTCGTACCCTCACCTGGACCCTAAACCGTCCCCGTCCCCTAACCCTAACCCTAGCCCCAACCCTAACCCTAAACCTTCCCCGAAGCCTGACCCTCACCCGTCCCCTAATCCTAACCCGTACGCTGACACTAACCCGCGCCCTCACACGTACGCTCCCCCTAAAGCGTTGTCGTACCCTCACCTGGACCCTAAACCGTCCCCGTCCCCTAACCATAACCCTAGCCCGAACCCTAACCCTAACCCTTCCCCGAAGCCTGACCCTCACCCGTCCCCTAATCCTAACCCGTACGCTGACACTAACCCGCGCCCTCACACGTACGCTCCCCCTAAAGCGTTGTCGTACCCTCACCTGGACCCTAAACCGTCCCCGTCCCCTAACCCTAACCCTAGCCCGAACCCTAACCCTAACCCTTCCCCGAAGCCTGACCCTCACCCGTCCCCTAATCCTAACCCGTACGCTGACACTAACCCGCGCCCTCACACGTACGCTCCCCCTAAAGCGTTGTCGTACCCTCACCTGGACCCTAAACCTTCCCCGTCCCCTAACCCTAACCCTAGACCGAACCCTAACCCTAACCCTTCCCCGAAGCCTGACCCTCACCCGTCCCCTAATCCTAACCCGTACGCTGACACTAACCCGCGCCCTCACACGTACGCTCCCCCTAAAGCGTTGTCGTACCCTCACCTGGACCCTAAACCGTCCCCGTCCCCTAACCCTAACCCTAGCCCGAACCCTAACCCTAACCCTTCCCCGAAGCCTGACCCTCACCCGTCCCCTAATCCTAACCCGTACGCTGACACTAACCCACGCCCTCACACGTACGCTCCCCCTAAAGCGTTGTCGTACCCTCACCTGGACCCTAAACCATCCCCGTCCCCTAACCCTAACCCTAGCCCGAACCCTAACCCTAACCCTTCCCCGAAGCCTGACCCTCACCCGTCCCCTAATCCTAACCCGTACGCTGACACTAACCCGCGCCCTCACACGTACGCTCCCCCTAAAGCGTTGTCGTACCCTCACCTGGACCCTAAACCGTCCCCGTCCCCTAACCCTAACCCTAGCCCGAACCCTAACCCTAACCCTTCCCCAAGCCTGACCCTCACCCGTCCCCTAATCCTAAACCGTACGCTGACACTAACCCGCGCCCTCACACGTACGCTCCCCCTAAAGCGTTGTCCTACCCTCACCTGGACCCTAAACCGTCCCCGTCCCCTAACCCTAACCGTAGCCCGAACCCTAACCCTAACCCTTCCCCGAAGCCTGACACTCACCCGTCCCCTAATCCTAACCCGTACGCTGACACTAACCCGCGCCCTCACACGTACGCTCCCCCTAAAGCGTTGTCGTACCCTCACCTGGACCCTAAACCGTCCCCGTCCCCTAACCCTAACCCTAGCCCGAACCCTAACCCTAAACCTTCCCCGAAGCCTGACCCTCACCCGTCCCCTAATCCTAACCCGTACGCTGACACTAACCCGTGCCCTCACACGTACGCTCCCCCTAAAGCGTTGTCGTACCCTCACCTGGACCCTAAACCGTCCCCGTCCCCTAACCCTAACCCTAGCCCCAACCCTAACCCTAACCCTTCCCCGAAGCCTGACCCTCACCCGTCCCCTAATCCTAACCCGTACGCTGACACTAACCCGCGCCCTCACACGTACGCTCCCCCTAAAGCGTTGTCGTACCCTCACCTGGACCCTAAACCGTCCCCGTCCCCTAACCATAACCCTAGCCCGAACCCTAACCCTAACCCTTCCCCGAAGCCTGACCCTCACCCGTCCCCTAATCCTAACCCGTACGCTGACACTAACCCGCGCCCTCACACGTACGCTCCCCCTAAAGCGTTGTCGTACCCTCACCTGGACCCTAAACCGTCCCCGTCCCCTAACCCTAACCCTAGCCCGAACCCTAACCCTAACCCTTCCCCGAAGCCTGATCCTCACCCGTCCCCTAATCCTAACCCGTACGCTGACACTAACCCGCGCCCTCACACGTACGCTCCCCCTAAAGCGTTGTCGTACCCTCACCTGGACCCTAAACCGTCCCCGTCCCCTAACCCTAACCCTAGCCCGAACCCTAACCCTAACCCTTCCCCGAAGCCTGACCCTCACCCGTCCCCTAATCCTAACCCGTACGCTGACACTAACCCGCGCCCTCACACGTACGCTCCCCCTAAAGCGTTGTCCTACCCTCACCTGGACCCTAAACCGTCCCCGTCCCCTAAACCTAACCCTAGCCCGAACCCTAACCCTAACCCTTCCCCGAAGCCTGACCCTCACACGTCCCCTAATCCTAACCCGTACGCTGACACTAACCCGCGCCCTCACACGTACGCTCCCCCTAAAGCGTTGTCGTACCCTCACCTGGACCCTAAACCATCCCCGTCCCCTAACCCTAACCCTAGCCCGAACCCTAACCCTAACCCTTCCCCGAAGCCTGACCCTCATCCGTCCCCTAATCCTAACCCGTACGCTGACACTAACCCGCGCCCTCACACGTACGCTCCCCCTAAAGCGTTGTCGTACCCTCACCTGGACCCTAAACCGTCCCCGTCCCCTAACCCTAACCCTAGCCCGAACCCTAACCCTAACCCTTCCCCGAAGCCTGACCCTCACACGTCCCCTAATCCTAACCCGTACGCTGACACTAACCCGCGCCCTCACACGTACGCTCCCCCTAAAGCGTTGTCGTACCCTCACCTGGACCCTAAACCGTCCCCGTCCCCTAACCCTAACCATAGCCCGAACCCTAACCCTAACCCTTCCCCGAAGCCTGACCCTCACCCGTCCCCTAATCCTAACCCGTACGCTGACACTAACCCGCGCCCTCACACGTACGCTCCCCCTAAAGCGTTGTCGTACCCTCACCTGGACCCTAAACCGTCCCCGTCCCCTAACCCTAACCCTAGCCCGAACCCTAACCCTAACCCTTCCCCGAAGCCTGACCCTCACCCGTCCCCTAATCCTAACCCGTACGCTGACACTAACCCGCGCCCTCACACGTACGCTCCCCCTAAAGCGTTGTCGTACCCTCACCTGGACCCTAAACCGTCCCCGTCCCCTAACCCTAACCCTAGCCCGAACCCTAACCCTAACCCTTCCCCAAGCCTGACCCTCACCCGTCCCCTAATCCTAACCCGTACGCTGACACTAACCCGCGCCCTCACACGTACGCTCCCCCTAAAGCGTTGTCCTACCCTCACCTGGACCCTAAACCGTCCCCGTCCCCTAACCCTAACCCTAGCCCGAACCCTAACCCTAACCCTTCCCCGAAGCCTGACCCTCACCCGTCCCCTAATCCTAACCCGTACGCTGACACTAACCCGCGCCCTCACACGTACGCTCCCCCTAAAGCGTTGTCCTACCCTCACCTGGACCCTAAACCGTCCCCGTCCCCTAACCCTAACCCTAGCCCGAACCCTAACCCTAACCCTTCCCCGAAGCCTGACCCTCACCCGTCCCCTAATCCTAACCCGTACGCTGACACTAACCCGCGCCCTCACACGTACGCTCCCCCTAAAGCGTTGTCGTACCCTCACCTGGACCCTAAACCATCCCCGTCCCCTAACCCTAACCCTAGCCCGAACCCTAACCCTAACCCTTCCCCGAAGCCTGACCCTCACCCGTCCCCTAATCCTAACCCGTACGCTGACACTAACCCGCGCCCTCACACGTACGCTCCCCCTAAAGCGTTGTCGTACCCTCACCTGGACCCTAACCGTCCCCGTCCCCTAACCCTAACCCTAGCCCGAACCCTAACCCTAACCCTTCCCCAAGCCTGACCCTCACCCGTCCCCTAATCCTAAACCGTACGCTGACACTAACCCGCGCCCTCACACGTACGCTCCCCCTAAAGCGTTGTCCTACCCTCACCTGGACCCTAAACCGTCCCCGTCCCCTAACCCTAACCGTAGCCCGAACCCTAACCCTAACCCTTCCCCGAAGCCTGACACTCACCCGTCCCCTAATCCTAACCCGTACGCTGACACTAACCCGCGCCCTCACACGTACGCTCCCCCTAAAGCGTTGTCGTACCCTCACCTGGACCCTAAACCGTCCCCGTCCCCTAACCCTAACCCTAGCCCGAACCCTAACCCTAAACCTTCCCCGAAGCCTGACCCTCACCCGTCCCCTAATCCTAACCCGTACGCTGACACTAACCCGTGCCCTCACACGTACGCTCCCCCTAAAGCGTTGTCGTACCCTCACCTGGACCCTAAACCGTCCCCGTCCCCTAACCCTAACCCTAGCCCCAACCCTAACCCTAACCCTTCCCCGAAGCCTGACCCTCACCCGTCCCCTAATCCTAACCCGTACGCTGACACTAACCCGCGCCCTCACACGTACGCTCCCCTTAAAGCGTTGTCGTACCCTCACCTTGACCCTAAACCGTCCCCGTCCCCTAACCATAACCCTAGCCCGAACCCTAACCCTAACCCTTCCCCGAAGCCTGACCCTCACCCGTCCCCTAATCCTAACCCGTACGCTGACACTAACCCGCGCCCTCACACGTACGCTCCCCCTAAAGCGTTGTCGTACCCTCACCTGGACTCTAAACCGTCCCCGTCCCCTAACCCTAACCCTAGCCCGAACCCTAACCCTAACCCTTCCCCGAAGCCTGACCCTCACCCGTCCCCTAATCCTAACCCGTACGCTGACACTAACCCACGCCCTCACACGTACGCTCCCCCTAAAGCGTTGTCGTACCCTCACCTGGACCCTAAACCTTCCACGTCCCCTAACCCTAACCCTAGACCGAACCCTAACCCTAACCCTTCCCCGAAGCCTGACCCTCACCCGTCCCCTAATCCTAACCCGTACGCTGACACTAACCCGCGCCCTCACACGTACGCTCCCCCTAAAGCGTTGTCGTACCCTCACCTGGACCCTAAACCGTCCCCGTCCCCTAACCCTAACCCTAGCCCGAACCCTAACCCTAACCCTTCCCCGAAGCCTGACCCTCACCCGTCCCCTAATCCTAACCCGTACGCTGACACTAACCCGCGCCCTCACACGTACGCTCCCCCTAAAGCGTTGTCCTACCCTCACCTGGACCCTAAACCGTCCCCGTCCCCTAACCCTAACCCTAGCCCGAACCCTAACCCTAACCCTTCCCCGAAGCCTGACCCTCACCCGTCCCCTAATCCTAACCCGTACGCTGACACTAACCCGCGCCCTCACACGTACGCTCCCCCTAAAGCGTTGTCGTACCCTCACCTGGACCCTAAACCATCCCCGTCCCCTAACCCTAACCCTAGCCCGAACCCTAACCCTAACCCTTCCCCGAAGCCTGACCCTCACCCGTCCCCTAATCCTAACCCGTACGCTGACACTAACCCGCGCCCTCACACGTACGCTCCCCCTAAAGCGTTGTCGTACCCTCACCTGGACCCTAAACCGTCCCCGTCCCCTAACCCTAACCCTAGCCCGAACCCTAACCCTAACCCTTCCCCGAAGCCTGACCCTCACACGTCCCCTAATCCTAACCCGTACGCTGACACTAACCCGCGCCCTCACACGTACGCTCCCCCTAAAGCGTTGTCGTACCCTCACCTGGACCCTAAACCGTCCCCGTCCCCTAACCCTAACCCTAGCCCGAACCCTAACCCTAACCCTTCCCCGAAGCCTGACCCTCACCCGTCCCCTAATCCTAACCCGTACGCTGACACTAACCCGCGCCCTCACACGTACGCTCCCCCTAAAGCGTTGTCGTACCCTCACCTGGACCCTAAACCGTCCCCGTCCCCTAACCCTAACCCTAGCCCGAACCCTAACCGTAACCCTTCCCCGAAGCCTGACCCTCACCCGTCCCCTAATCCTAACCCGTACGCTGACACTAACCCGCGACCTCACACGTAAGCTCCCCCTAAAGCGTTGTCGTACCCTCACCTGGACCATAAACCTTCCCCGTCCCGTAACCCTAACCCTAGCCCGAACCCTAACCCTAACCCTTCCCCGAAGCCTGACCCTCACCCGTACCCTAATCCTAACCCGTACGCTGACACTAACCCGCGCCCTCACACGTACGCTCCCCCTAAAGCGTTGTCGTACCCTCACCTGGACCCTAAACCGTCCCCGTCCCCTAACCCTAACCCTAGCCGGAACCCTAACCCTAACCCTTCCCCAAGCCTGACCCTCACCCGTCCCCTAATCCTAACCCGTACGCTGACACTAACCCGCGCCCTCACACGTACGCTCCCCCTAAAGCGTTGTCCTACCCTCACCTGGACCCTAAACCGTCCCCGTCCCCTAACCCTAACCCTAGCCCGAACCCTAACCCTAACCCTTCCCCGAAGCCTGACCCTCACCCGTCCCCTAATCCTAACCCGTACGCTGACACTAACCCGCGCCCTCACACGTACGCTCCCCCTAAAGCGTTGTCGTACCCTCACCTGGACCCTAAACCGTCCCCGTCCCCTAACCCTAACCCTAGCCCGAACCCTAACCCTAACCCTTCCCCGAAGCCTGACCCTCACCCGTCCCCTAATCCTAACCCGTACGCTGACACTAAACCGCGCCCTCACACGTACGCTCCCCCTAAAGCGTTGTCGTACCCTCACCTGGACCCTAAACCGTCCCCGTCCCCTAACCCTAACCCTAGCCCGAACCCTAACCCTAACCCTTCCCCGAAGCCTGACCCTCACCCGTACCCTAATCCTAACCCGTACGCTGACACTAACCCGCGCCCTCACACGTACGCTCCCCCTAAAGCGTTGTCGTACCCTCACCTGGACCCTAAACCGTCCCCGTCCCCTAACCCTAACCCTAGCCCGAACCCTAACCCTAACCCTTCCCCGAAGCCTGACCCTCACCCGTCCCCTAATCCTAACCCGTACGCTGACACTAACCCGCGCCCTCACACGTACGCTCCCCCTAAAGCGTTGTCGTACCCTCACCTGGACCCTAAACCTTCCCCGTCCCCTAACCCTAACCCTAGACCGAACCCTAACCCTAACCCTTCCCCGAAGCCTGACCCTCACCCGTCCCCTAATCCTAACCCGTACGCTGACACTAACCCGCGCCCTCACACGTACGCTCCCCCTAAAGCGTTGTCGTACCCTCACCTGGACCCTAAACCGTCCCCGTCCCCTAACCCTAACCCTAGCCCGAACCCTAACCCTAACCCTTCCCCGAAGCCTGACCCTCACCCGTCCCCTAATCCTAACCCGTACGCTGACACTAACCCGCGCCCTCACACGTGCGCTCCCCCTAAAGCGTTGTCGTACCCTCACCTGGACCCTAAACCGTCCCCGTCCCCTAACCCTAACCCTAGCCCGAACCCTAACCCTAACCCTTCCCCGAAGCCTGACCCTCACACGTCCCCTAATCCTAACCCGTACGCTGACACTAACCCGCGCCCTCACACGTACGCTCCCCCTAAAGCGTTGTCTTACCCTCACCTGGACCCTAAACCGTCCCCGTCCCCTAACCCTAACCCTAGCCCGAACCCTAACCCTAACCCTTCCCCGAAGCCTGACACTCAGCCGTCCCCTAATCCTAACCCGTACGCTGACACTAACCCGCGCCCTCACACGTACGCTCCCCCTAAAGCGTTGTCCTACCCTCACCTGGACCCTAAACCGTCCCCGTCCCCTAACCCTAACCCTAGCCCGAACCCTAACCCTAACCCTTCCCCGAAGCCTGACCCTCACCCGTCCCCTAATCCTAACCCGTACGCTGACAGTAACCCGCGCCCTCACACGTACGCTCCCCCTAAAGCGTTGTCGTACCCTCACCTGGACCCTAAACCGTCCCCGTCCCCTAACCCTAACCCTAGCCCAAACCCTAACCCTAACCCTTCCCCGAAGCCTGACACTCACCCGTCCCCTAATCCTAACCCGTACGCTGACACTAACCCGCGCCCTCACACGTACGCTCCCCCTAAAGCGTTGTCGTACCCTCACCTGGACCCTAAACCGTCCCCGTCCCCTAACCCTAACCCTAGCCCAAACCCTAACCCTAACCCTTCCCCGAAGCCTGACACTCACCCGTCCCCTAATCCTAACCCGTACGCTGACACTAACCCGCGCCCTCACACGTACGCTCCCCCTAAAGCGTTGTCCTACCCTCACCTGGACCCTAAACCGTCCCCGTCCCCTAACCCTAACCCTAGCCCGAACCCTAACCCTAACCCTTCCCCGAAGCCTGACCCTCACCCGTCCCCTAATCCTAACCCGTACGCTGACAGTAACCCGCGCCCTCACACGTACGCTCCCCCTAAAGCGTTGTCGTACCCTCACCTGGACCCTAAACCGTCCCCGTCCCCTAACCCTAACCCTAGCCCGAACCCTAACCCTAACCCTTCCCCGAAGCCTGACCCTCACCCGTCCCCTAATCCTAACCCGTACGCTGACACTAACCCGCGCCCTCACACGTACGCTCCCCCTAAAGCGTTGTCGTACCCTCACCTGGACCCTAAACCGTCCCCGTCCCCTAACCCTAACCCTAGCCCGAACCCTAACCCTAACCCTTCCCCGAAGCCTGACCCTCACCCGTCCCCTAATCCTAACCCGTACGCTGACACTAAACCGCGCCCTCACACGTACGCTCCCCCTAAAGCGTTGTCGTACCCTCACCTGGACCCTAAACCGTCCCCGTCCCCTAACCCTAACCCTAGCCCGAACCCTAACCCTAACCCTTCCCCGAAGCCTGACCCTCACCCGTCCCCTAATCCTAACCCGTACGCTGACACTAACCCGCGCCCTCACACGTACGCTCCCCCTAAAGCGTTGTCGTAGCCTCACCTGGACCCTAAACCGTCCCCGTCCCCTAACCCTAACCCTAGCCCGAACCCTAACCCTAACCCTTCCCCGAAGCCTGACCCTCACCCGTCCCCTAATCCTAACCCGTACGCTGACACTAACCCGCGCCCTCACACGTACGCTCCCCCTAAAGCGTTGTCGTACCCTCACCTGGACCCTAAACCGTCCCCGTCCCCTAACCCTAACCGTAGCCCGAACCCTAACCCTAACCCTTCCCCGAAGCCTGACCCTCACCCGTCCCCTAATCCTAACCCGTACGCTGACACTAACCCGCGCCCTCACACGTACGCTCCCCCTAAAGCGTTGTCGTACCCTCACCTGGACCCTAAACCGTCCCCGTCCCCTAACCCTAACCCTAGCCCGAACCGTAACCGTAACCCTTCCCCGAAGCCTGACCCTCACCCGTCCTCTAATCCTAACCCGTACGCTGACACTAACCCGCGCCCTCACACGTAAGCTCCCCCTAAAGCGTTGTCGTACCCTCACCTGGACCCTAAACCTTCCCCGTCCCCTAACCCTAACCCTAGCCCGAACCCTAACCCTAACCCTTCCCCGAAGCCTGACCCTCACCCGTCCCCTAATCCTAACCCGTACGCTGACACTAACCCGCGCCCTCACACGTACGCTCCCCCTAAAGCGTTGTCGTACCCTCACCTGGACCCTAAACCGTCCCCGTCCCCTAACCCTAACCCTAGCCCGAACCCTAACCCTAACCCTTCCCCAAGCCTGACCCTCACCCGTCCCCTAATCCTAACCCGTACGCTGACACTAACCCGCATCCTCACACGTACGCTCCCCCTAAAGCGTTGTCCTACCCTCACCTGGACCCTAAACCGTCCCCGTCCCCTAACCCTAACCGTAGCCCGAACCCTAACCCTAACACTTCCCCGAAGCCTGACACTCACCCGTCCCCTAATCCTAACCCGTACGCTGACACTAACCCGCGCCCTCACACGTACGCTCCCCCTAAAGCGTTGTCGTACCCTCACCTGGACCCTAAACCGTCCCCGTCCCCTAACCCTAACCCTAGCCCGAACCCTAACCCTAACCCTTCCCCGAAGCCTGACCCTCACCCGTCCCCTAATCCTAACCCGTACGCTGACACTAACCCGTGCCCTCACACGTACGCTCCCCCTAAAGCGTTGTCGTACCCTCACCTGGACCCTAAACCCTCCCCGTCCCCTAACCCTAACCCTAGCCCGAACCCTAACCCAAACCCTTCCCCGAAGCCTGACCCTCACCCGTCCCCTAATCCTAACCCGTACGCTGACACTAACCCGTGCCCTCACACGTACGCTCCCCATAAAGCGTTGTCGTACCCTCACCTGGACCCTAAACCGTCCCCGTCCCCTAACCCTAACCCTAGCCCGAACCCTAACCCTAACACTTCCCCGAAGCCTGACCCTCACCCGTCCCCTAATCCTAACCCGTACGCTGACACTAACCCGCGCCCTCACACGTACGCTCCCCCTAAAGCGTTGTCGTACCCTCACCTGGACCCTAAACCGTCCCCGTCCCCTAACCCTAACTCTAGCCCGAACCCTAACCCTAACCCTTCCCCAAGCCTGACCCTCACCCGTCCCCTAATCCTAACCCGTACGCTGACACTAACCCGCGCCCTCACACGTACGCTCCCCCTAAAGCGTTGTCCTACCCTCACCTGGACCCTAAACCGTCCCCGTCCCCTAACCCTAACCCTAGCCCGAACCCTAACCCTAACACTTCCCCGAAGCCTGACCCTCACCCGTCCCCTAATCCTAACCCGTACGCTGACACTAACCCGTGCCCTCACACGTACGCTCCCCCTAAAGCGTTGTCGTACCCTCACCTGGACCCTAAACCGTCCCCGTCCCCTAACCCTAACCCTAGCCCGAACCCTAACCCTAACACTTCCCCGAAGCCTGACCCTCACCCGTCCCCTAATCCTAACCCGTACGCTGACACTAACCCGCGCCCTCACACGTACGCTCCCCCTAAAGCGTTGTCGTACCCTCACCTGGACCCTAAACCGTCCCCGTCCCCTAACCCTAACCCTAGCCCGAACCCTAACCCTAACCCTTCCCCAAAGCCTGACCCTCACCCGTCCCCTAATCCTAACCCGTACGCTGACACTAACCCGCGCCCTCACACGTGCGCTCCCCCTAAAGCGTTGTCGTACCCTCACCTGGACCCTAAACCGTCCCCGTCCCCTAACCCTAACCCTAGCCCGAACCCTAACCCTAACCCTTCCCCGAAGCCTGACCCTCACACGTCCCCTAATCCTAACCCGTACGCTGACACTAACCCGCGCCCTCACACGTACGCTCCCCCTAAAGCGTTGTCTTACCCTCACCTGGACCCTAAACCGTCCCCGTCCCCTAACCCTAACCCTAGCCCGAACCCTAACCCTAACCCTTCCCCGAAGCCTGACACTCAGCCGTCCCCTAATCCTAACCCGTACGCTGACACTAACCCGCGCCCTCACACGTACGCTCCCCCTAAAGCGTTGTCCTACCCTCACCTGGACCCTAAACCGTCCCCGTCCCCTAACCCTAACCCTAGCCCGAACCCTAACCCTAACCCTTCCCCGAAGCCTGACCCTCACCCGTCCCCTAATCCTAACCCGTACGCTGACAGTAACCCGCGCCCTCACACGTACGCTCCCCCTAAAGCGTTGTCGTACCCTCACCTGGACCCTAAACCGTCCCCGTCCCCTAACCCTAACCCTAGCCCAAACCCTAACCCTAACCCTTCCCCGAAGCCTGACACTCACCCGTCCCCTAATCCTAACCCGTACGCTGACACTAACCCGCGCCCTCACACGTACGCTCCCCCTAAAGCGTTGTCGTACCCTCACCTGGACCCTAAACCGTCCCCGTCCCCTAACCCTAACCCTAGCCCAAACCCTAACCCTAACCCTTCCCCGAAGCCTGACACTCACCCGTCCCCTAATCCTAACCCGTACGCTGACACTAACCCGCGCCCTCACACGTACGCTCCCCCTAAAGCGTTGTCCTACCCTCACCTGGACCCTAAACCGTCCCCGTCCCCTAACCCTAACCCTAGCCCGAACCCTAACCCTAACCCTTCCCCGAAGCCTGACCCTCACCCGTCCCCTAATCCTAACCCGTACGCTGACAGTAACCCGCGCCCTCACACGTACGCTCCCCCTAAAGCGTTGTCGTACCCTCACCTGGACCCTAAACCGTCCCCGTCCCCTAACCCTAACCCTAGCCCGAACCCTAACCCTAACCCTTCCCCGAAGCCTGACCCTCACCCGTCCCCTAATCCTAACCCGTACGCTGACACTAACCCGCGCCCTCACACGTACGCTCCCCCTAAAGCGTTGTCGTACCCTCACCTGGACCCTAAACCGTCCCCGTCCCCTAACCCTAACCCTAGCCCGAACCCTAACCCTAACCCTTCCCCGAAGCCTGACCCTCACCCGTCCCCTAATCCTAACCCGTACGCTGACACTAAACCGCGCCCTCACACGTACGCTCCCCCTAAAGCGTTGTCGTACCCTCACCTGGACCCTAAACCGTCCCCGTCCCCTAACCCTAACCCTAGCCCGAACCCTAACCCTAACCCTTCCCCGAAGCCTGACCCTCACCCGTCCCCTAATCCTAACCCGTACGCTGACACTAACCCGCGCCCTCACACGTACGCTCCCCCTAAAGCGTTGTCGTAGCCTCACCTGGACCCTAAACCGTCCCCGTCCCCTAACCCTAACCCTAGCCCGAACCCTAACCCTAACCCTTCCCCGAAGCCTGACCCTCACCCGTCCCCTAATCCTAACCCGTACGCTGACACTAACCCGCGCCCTCACACGTACGCTCCCCCTAAAGCGTTGTCGTACCCTCACCTGGACCCTAAACCGTCCCCGTCCCCTAACCCTAACCGTAGCCCGAACCCTAACCCTAACCCTTCCCCGAAGCCTGACCCTCACCCGTCCCCTAATCCTAACCCGTACGCTGACACTAACCCGCGCCCTCACACGTACGCTCCCCCTAAAGCGTTGTCGTACCCTCACCTGGACCCTAAACCGTCCCCGTCCCCTAACCCTAACCCTAGCCCGAACCGTAACCGTAACCCTTCCCCGAAGCCTGACCCTCACCCGTCCTCTAATCCTAACCCGTACGCTGACACTAACCCGCGCCCTCACACGTAAGCTCCCCCTAAAGCGTTGTCGTACCCTCACCTGGACCCTAAACCTTCCCCGTCCCCTAACCCTAACCCTAGCCCGAACCCTAACCCTAACCCTTCCCCGAAGCCTGACCCTCACCCGTCCCCTAATCCTAACCCGTACGCTGACACTAACCCGCGCCCTCACACGTACGCTCCCCCTAAAGCGTTGTCGTACCCTCACCTGGACCCTAAACCCTCCCCGTCCCCTAACCCTAACCCTAGCCCGAACCCTAACCCAAACCCTTCCCCGAAGCCTGACCCTCACCCGTCCCCTAATCCTAACCCGTACGCTGACACTAACCCGTGCCCTCACACGTACGCTCCCCATAAAGCGTTGTCGTACCCTCACCTGGACCCTAAACCGTCCCCGTCCCCTAACCCTAACCCTAGCCCGAACCCTAACCCTAACACTTCCCCGAAGCCTGACCCTCACCCGTCCCCTAATCCTAACCCGTACGCTGACACTAACCCGCGCCCTCACACGTACGCTCCCCCTAAAGCGTTGTCGTACCCTCACCTGGACCCTAAACCGTCCCCGTCCCCTAACCCTAACTCTAGCCCGAACCCTAACCCTAACCCTTCCCCAAGCCTGACCCTCACCCGTCCCCTAATCCTAACCCGTACGCTGACACTAACCCGCGCCCTCACACGTACGCTCCCCCTAAAGCGTTGTCCTACCCTCACCTGGACCCTAAACCGTCCCCGTCCCCTAACCCTAACCCTAGCCCGAACCCTAACCCTAACACTTCCCCGAAGCCTGACCCTCACCCGTCCCCTAATCCTAACCCGTACGCTGACACTAACCCGTGCCCTCACACGTACGCTCCCCCTAAAGCGTTGTCGTACCCTCACCTGGACCCTAAACCGTCCCCGTCCCCTAACCCTAACCCTAGCCCGAACCCTAACCCTAACACTTCCCCGAAGCCTGACCCTCACCCGTCCCCTAATCCTAACCCGTACGCTGACACTAACCCGCGCCCTCACACGTACGCTCCCCCTAAAGCGTTGTCGTACCCTCACCTGGACCCTAAACCGTCCCCGTCCCCTAACCCTAACTCTAGCCCGAACCCTAACCCTAACCCTTCCCCAAGCCTGACCCTCACCCGTCCCCTAATCCTAACCCGTACGCTGACACTAACCCGCGCCCTCACACGTACGCTCCCCCTAAAGCGTTGTCGTACCCTCACCTGGACCCTAAACCGTCCCCGTCCCCTAACCCTAACCCTAGCCCGAACCCTAACCCTAACCCTTCCCCGAAGCCTGACCCTCACCCGTCCCCTAATCCTAACCCGTACGCTGACACTAACCCGTGCCCTCACACGTACGCTCCCCCTAAAGCGTTGTCGTACCCTCACCTGGACCCTAAACCGTCCCCGTCCCCTAACCCTAACCCTTGCCCGAACCCTAACCGTAACCCATCCCCGAAGCCTGACACTCACCCGTCCCCTAATCCTAACCCGTACGCTGACACTAACCCGCGCCCTCACACGTACGCTCCCCCTAAAGCGTTGTCGTACCCTCACCTGGACCCTAAACCGTCCCCGTCCCCTAACCCTAACCCTTGCCCGAACCCTAACCGTAACCCATCCCCGAAGCCTGACCCTCACCCGTCCCCTAATCCTAACCCGTACGCTGACACTAACCCGCGCCCTCACACGTACGCTCCCCCTAAAGCGTTGTCGTACCCTCACCTGGACCCTAAAACGTCCCCGTCCCCTAACGCTAACCCTAGACCGAACCCTAACCCTAACCCTTCCCCGAAGCCTGACCCTCACCCGTCCCCTAATCCTAACCCGTACGCTGACACTAACCCGCCCCCTCACATGTACGCTCCCCCTAAAGCGTTGTCGTACCCTCACCTGGACCCTAAACCTTCCCCGTCCCCTAACCCTAACCCTAGACCGAACCCTAACCCTAACATTTCCCCGAAGCCTGACCCTCACCCGTCCCCTAATCCTAACCCGTACGCTGACACTAACCCGCGCCCTCACACGTACGCTCCCCCTAAAGCGTTGTCGTACCCTCACCTGGACCCTAAACCGTCCCCGTCCCCTAACCCTAACCCTAGCCCGAACCCTAACCCTAACCCTTCCCCAAGCCTGACCCTCACCCGTCCCCTAATCCTAACCCGTACGCTGACACTAACCCGCGCCCTCACACGTACGCTCCCCCTAAAGCGTTGTCCTACCCTCACCTGGACCCTAAACCGTCCCCGTCCCCTAACCCTAACCCTAGCCCGAACCCTAACCCTAACCCTTCACTGAAGCCTGACCCTCACCCGTCCCCTAATCCTAACCCGTACGCTGACACTAACCCGCGCCCTCACACGTACGCTCCCCCTAAAGCGTTGTCGTACCCTCACCTGGACCCTAAACCGTCCCCGTCCCCTAACCCTAACCCTAGCCCGAACCCTAACCCTAACCCTTCCCCGAAGCCTGACCCTCACCCGTCCCCTAATCCTAACCCGTACGCTGACACTAACCCGCGCCCTCACACGTACGCTCCCCCTAAAGCGTTGTCGTACCCTCACCTGGACCCTAAACCATCCCCGTCCCCTAACCCTAACCCTAGCCCGAACCCTAACCCTAACACTTCCCCGAAGCCTGACCCTCACCCGTCCCCTAATCCTAACCCGTACGCTGACACTAACCCGCGCCCTCACACGTACGCTCCCCCTAAAGCGTTGTCGTACCCTCACCTGGACCCTAAACCGTCCCCGTCCCCTAACCCTAACCCTAGCCCGAACCGTAACCGTAACCCTTCCCCGAAGCCTGACCCTCACCCGTCCCCTAATCCTAACCCGTACGCTGACACTAACCCGCGCCCTCACACGTACGCTCCCCCTAAAGCGTTGTCGTACCCTCACCTGGACCCTAAACCTTCCCCGTCCCCTAACCCTAACCCTAGACCGAACCCTAACCCTAACACTTCCCCGAAGCCTGACCCTCACCCGTCCCCTAATCCTAACCCGTACGCTGACACTAACCCGCGCCCTCACACGTACGCTCCCCCTAAAGCGTTGTCGTACCCTCACCTGGACCCTAAACCGTCCCCGTCCCCTAACCCTAACCCTAGCCCGAACCCTAACCCTAACCCTTCCCCAAGCCTGACCCTCACCCGTCCCCTAATCCTAACCCGTACCCTGACACTAACCCGCGCCCTCACACGTACGCTCCCCCTAAAGCTTTGTCCTACCCTCACCTGGACCCTAAACCGTCCCCGTCCCCTAACCCTAACCCTAGCCCGAACCCTAACCCTAACCCTTCCCCGAAGCCTGACACTCACCCGTCCCCTAATCCTAACCCGTACGCTGACACTAACCCGCGCCCTCACACGTACGCTCCCCCTAAAGCGTTGTCGTACCCTCACCTGGACCCTAAACCGTCCCCGTCCCCTAACCCTAACCCTAGCCCGAACCCTAACCCTAACCCTTCCCCGAAGCCTGACCCTCACCCGTCCCCTAATCCTAACCCGTACGCTGACACTAACCCGCGCCCTCACACGTACGCTCCCCCTAAAGCGTTGTCGTACCCTCACCTGGACCCTAAACCGTCCCCGTCCCCTAACCCTAACCCTAGCCCGAACCCTAACCCTAACCCTTCCCCGAAGCCTGACCCTCACCCGTCCCCTAATCCTAACCCGTACGCTGACACTAACCCGCGCCCTCACACGTACGCTCCCCCTAAAGCGTTGTCGTACCCTCACCTGGACCCTAAACCGTCCCCGTCCCCTAACCCTAACCCTAGCCCGAACCCTAACCCTAACCCTTCCCCGAAGCCTGACCCTCACCCGTCCCCTAATCCTAACCCGTACGCTGACACTAACCCGCGCCCTCACACGTACGCTCCCCCTAAAGCGTTGTCGTACCCTCACCTGGACCCTAAACCTTCCCCGTCCCCTAACCCTAACCCTAGACCGAACCCTAACCCTAACCCTTCCCCGAAGCCTGACCCTCACCCGTCCCCTAATCCTAACCCGTACGCTGACACTAACCCGCGCCCTCACACGTACGCTCCCCCTAAAGCGTTGTCGTACCCTCACCTGGACCCTAAACCGTCCCCGTCCCCTAACCCTAACCCTAGCCCGAACCCTAACCCTAACCCTTCCCCAAGCCTGACCCTCACCCGTCCCCTAATCCTAACCCGTACGCTGACACTAACCCGCGCCCTCACACGTACGCTCCCCCTAAAGCGTTGTCGTACCCTCACCTGGACCCTAAACCTTCCCCGTCCCCTAACCCTAACCCTAGACCGAACCCTAACCCTAACCCTTCCCCGAAGCCTGACCCTCACCCGTCCCCTAATCCTAACCCGTACGCTGACACTAACCCGCGCCCTCACACGTACGCTCCCCCTAAAGCGTTGTCGTACCCTCACCTGGACCCTAAACCTTCCCCGTCCCCTAACCCTAACCCTAGACCGAACCCTAACCCTAACCCTTCCCCGAAGCCTGACCCTCACCCGTCCCCTAATCCTAACCCGTACGCTGACACTAACCCGCGCCCTCACACGTACGCTCCCCCTAAAGCGTTGTCGTACCCTCACCTGGACCCTAAACCGTCCCCGTCCCCTAACCCTAACCCTAGCCCGAACCCTAACCCTAACCCTTCCCCAAGCCTGACCCTCACCCGTCCCCTAATCCTAACCCGTACGCTGACACTAACCCGCGCCCTCACACGTACGCTCCCCCTAAAGCTTTGTCCTACCCTCACCTGGACCCTAAACCGTCCCCGTCCCCTAACCCTAACCCTAGCCCGAACCCTAACCCTAACCCTTCCCCGAAGCCTGACACTCACCCGTCCCCTAATCCTAACCCGTACGCTGACACTAATCCGCGCCCTCACACGTACGCTCCCCCTAAAGCGTTGTCGTACCCTCATCTGGACCCTAAACCGTCCCCGTCCCCTAACCCTAACCCTAGCCCGAACCCTAACCCTAACCCTTCCCCGAAGCCTGACCCTCACCCGTCCCCTAATCCTAACCCGTACGCTGACATAACCCGCGCCCTCACACGTACGCTCCCCCTAAAGCGTTGTCGTACCCTCACCTGGACCCTAAACCGTCCCCGTCCCCTAACCCTAACCCTAGCCCGAACCCTAACCCTAACCCTTCCCCGAAGCCTGACCCTCACCCGTCCCCTAATCCTAACCCGTACGCTGACACTAACCCGCGCCCTCACACGTACGCTCCCCCTAAAGCGTTGTCGTACCCTCACCTGGACTCTAAACCATCCCCGTCCCCTAACCCTAACCCTAGCCCGAACCCTAACCCTAACCCTTCCCCGAAGCCTGACCCTCACCCGTCCCCTAATCATAACCCGTACGCTGACACTAACCCACGCCCTCACACGTACGCTCCCCCTAAAGCGTTGTCGTACACTCACCTGGACCCTAAACCGTCCCCGTCCCCTAACCCTAACCCTAGCCCGAACCGTAACCGTAACCCTTCCCCGAAGCCTGACCCTCACCCGTCCCCTAATCCTAACCCGTACGCTGACACTAACCCGCGCCCTCACACGTACGCTCCCCCTAAAGCGTTGTCGTACCCTCACCTGGACCCTAAACCTTCCCCGTCCCCTAACCCTAACCCTAGACCGAACCCTAACCGTAACCCTTCCCCGAAGCCTGACCCTCACCCGTCCCCTAATCCTAACCCGTACGCTGACACTAACCCGCGCCCTCACACGTACGCTCCCCCTAAAGCGTTGTCGTACCCTCACCTGGACCCTAAACAGTCCCCGTCCCCTAACCCTAACCCTAGCCCGAACCCTAACCCTAACCCTTCCCCGAAGCCTGACCCTCACCCGTCCCCTAATCCTAACCCGTACGCTGACACTAACCCGCGCCCTCACACGTACGCTCCCCCTAAAGCGTTGTCGTACCCTCACCTGGACCCTAAACCGTCCCCGTCCCCTAACCCTAACCCTAGCCCGAACCCTAACCCTAACCCTTCCCCGAAGCCTGACCCTCACCCGTCCCCTAATCCTAACCCGTACGCTGACACTAACCCGCGCCCTCACACGTACGCTCCCCCTAAAGCGTTGTCGTACCCTCACCTGGACCCTAAACCTTCCCCGTCCCCTAACCCTAACCCTAGACCGAACCCAGCCCTAACCCTTCCCCGAAGCCTGACCCTCACCCGTCCCCTAATCCTAACCCGTACGCTGACACTAACCCGCGCCCTCACACGTACGCTCCCCCTAAAGCGTTGTCGTACCCTCACCTGGACCCTAAACCGTCCCCGTCCCCTAACCCTAACCCTAGCCCGAACCCTAACCCTAACCCTTCCCCGAAGCCTGACCCTCACCCGTCCCCTAATCCTAACCCGTACGCTGACACTAACCCGCGCCCTCACACGTACGCTCCCCCTAAAGCGTTGTCCTACCCTCACCTGGACCCTAAACCGTCCCCGTCCCCTAACCCTAACCCTAGCCCGAACCCTAACCCTAACCCTTCCCCGAAGCCTGACCCTCACCCGTCCCCTAATCCTAACCCGTACGCTGACACTAACCCGCGCCCTCACACGTACGCTCCCCCTAAAGCGTTGTCGTACCCTCACCTGGACCCTAAACCGTCCCCGTCCCCTAACCCTAACCCTAGCCCGAACCCTAACCCTAACCCTTCCCCGAAGCCTGACCCTCACCCGTCCCCTAATCCTAACCCGTACGCTGACACTAACCCGCGCCCTCACACGTACGCTCCCCCTAAAGCGTTGTCGTACCCTCACCTGGACCCTAAACCGTCCCCGTCCCCTAACCCTAACCCTAGCCCGAACCCTAACCCTAACCCTTCCCCGAAGCCTGACCCTCACCCGTCCCCTAATCCTAACCCGTACGCTGACACTAACCCGCGCCCTCACACGTACGCTCCCCCTAAAGCGTTGTCGTACCCTCACCTGGACCCTAATCCGTCCCCGTCCCCTAACCCTAACCCTAGCCCGAACCCTAACCCTAACCCTTCCCCGAAGCCTGACCCTCACCCGTCCCCTAATCCTAACCCGTACGCTGACACTAACCCGCGCCCTCACACGTACGCTCCCCCTAAAGCGTTGTCGTACCCTCACCTGGACCCTAAACCGTCCCCGTCCCCTAACCCTAACCCTAGCCCGAACCCTAACCCTAACCCTTCCCCGAAGCCTGACCCTCACCCGTCCCCTAATCCTAACCCGTACGCTGACATAACCCGCGCCCTCACACGTACGCTCCCCCTAAAGCGTTGTCGTACCCTCACCTGGACCCTAAACCGTCCCCGTCCCCTAACCCTAACCCTAGCCCGAACCCTAACCCTAACCCTTCCCCGAAGCCTGACCCTCACCCGTCCCCTAATCCTAACCCGTACGCTGACACTAACCCGCGCCCTCACACGTACGCTCCCCCTAAAGCGTTGTCGTACCCTCACCTGGACTCTAAACCATCCCCGTCCCCTAACCCTAACCCTAGCCCGAACCCTAACCCTAACCCTTCCCCGAAGCCTGACCCTCACCCGTCCCCTAATCATAACCCGTACGCTGACACTAACCCACGCCCTCACACGTACGCTCCCCCTAAAGCGTTGTCGTACACTCACCTGGACCCTAAACCGTCCCCGTCCCCTAACCCTAACCCTAGCCCGAACCGTAACCGTAACCCTTCCCCGAAGCCTGACCCTCACCCGTCCCCTAATCCTAACCCGTACGCTGACACTAACCCGCGCCCTCACACGTACGCTCCCCCTAAAGCGTTGTCGTACCCTCACCTGGACCCTAAACCTTCCCCGTCCCCTAACCCTAACCCTAGACCGAACCCTAACCGTAACCCTTCCCCGAAGCCTGACCCTCACCCGTCCCCTAATCCTAACCCGTACGCTGACACTAACCCGCGCCCTCACACGTACGCTCCCCCTAAAGCGTTGTCGTACCCTCACCTGGACCCTAAACAGTCCCCGTCCCCTAACCCTAACCCTAGCCCGAACCCTAACCCTAACCCTTCCCCGAAGCCTGACCCTCACCCGTCCCCTAATCCTAACCCGTACGCTGACACTAACCCGCGCCCTCACACGTACGCTCCCCCTAAAGCGTTGTCGTACCCTCACCTGGACCCTAAACCGTCCCCGTCCCCTAACCCTAACCCTAGCCCGAACCCTAACCCTAACCCTTCCCCGAAGCCTGACCCTCACCCGTCCCCTAATCCTAACCCGTACGCTGACACTAACCCGCGCCCTCACACGTACGCTCCCCCTAAAGCGTTGTCGTACCCTCACCTGGACCCTAAACCTTCCCCGTCCCCTAACCCTAACCCTAGACCGAACCCAGCCCTAACCCTTCCCCGAAGCCTGACCCTCACCCGTCCCCTAATCCTAACCCGTACGCTGACACTAACCCGCGCCCTCACACGTACGCTCCCCCTAAAGCGTTGTCGTACCCTCACCTGGACCCTAAACCGTCCCCGTCCCCTAACCCTAACCCTAGCCCGAACCCTAACCCTAACCCTTCCCCGAAGCCTGACCCTCACCCGTCCCCTAATCCTAACCCGTACGCTGACACTAACCCGCGCCCTCACACGTACGCTCCCCCTAAAGCGTTGTCCTACCCTCACCTGGACCCTAAACCGTCCCCGTCCCCTAACCCTAACCCTAGCCCGAACCCTAACCCTAACCCTTCCCCGAAGCCTGACCCTCACCCGTCCCCTAATCCTAACCCGTACGCTGACACTAACCCGCGCCCTCACACGTACGCTCCCCCTAAAGCGTTGTCGTACCCTCACCTGGACCCTAAACCGTCCCCGTCCCCTAACCCTAACCCTAGCCCGAACCCTAACCCTAACCCTTCCCCGAAGCCTGACCCTCACCCGTCCCCTAATCCTAACCCGTACGCTGACACTAACCCGCGCCCTCACACGTACGCTCCCCCTAAAGCGTTGTCGTACCCTCACCTGGACCCTAAACCGTCCCCGTCCCCTAACCCTAACCCTAGCCCGAACCCTAACCCTAACCCTTCCCCGAAGCCTGACCCTCACCCGTCCCCTAATCCTAACCCGTACGCTGACACTAACCCGCGCCCTCACACGTACGCTCCCCCTAAAGCGTTGTCGTACCCTCACCTGGACCCTAATCCGTCCCCGTCCCCTAACCCTAACCCTAGCCCGAACCCTAACCCTAACCCTTCCCCGAAGCCTGACCCTCACCCGTCCCCTAATCCTAACCCGTACGCTGACACTAACCCGCGCCCTCACACGTACGCTCCCCCTAAAGCGTTGTCGTACCCTCACCTGGACCCTAAACCGTCCCCGTCCCCTAACCCTAACCCTAGCCCGAACCCTAACCCTAACCCTTCCCCGAAGCCTGACCCTCACCCGTCCCCTAATCCTAACCCGTACGCTGACACTAACCCGCGCCCTCACACGTACGCTCCCACTAAAGCGTTGTCGTACCCTCACCTGGACCCTAAACCTTCCCCGTTCCGTAACCCTAACCCTAGACCGAACCCTAACCCTAACCCTTCCCCGAAGCCTGACCCTCACCCGTCCACTAATCCTAACCCGTACGCTGACACTAACCCGCGCCCTCACACGTACGCTCCCCCTAAAGCGTTGTCGTACCCTCACCTGGACCCTAAACCGTCCCCGTCCCCTAACCCTAACCCTAGCCCGAACCCTAACCCTAACCCTTCCCCAAGCCTGACCCTCACCCGTCCCCTAATCCTAACCCGTACGCTGACACTAACCCGCGCCCTCACACGTACGCTCCCCCTAAAGCGTTGTCCTACCCTCATCTGGACCCTAAACCGTCCCCGTCCCCTAACCCTAACCCTAGCCCGAACCCTAACCCTAACCCTTCCCCGAAGCCTGACCCTCACCCGTCCCCTAATCCTAACCCGTACGCTGACACTAACCCGCGCCCTCACACGTACGCTCCCCCTAAAGCGTTGTCGTACCCTCACCTGGACCCTAAACCGTCCCCGTCCCCTAACCCTAACCCTAGCCCGAACCCTAACCCTAACCCTTCCCCGAAGCCTGACCCTCACCCGTCCCCTAATCCTAACCCGTACGCTGACACTAACCCGCGCCCTCACACGTACGCTCCCCCTAAAGCGTTGTCGTACCCTCACCTGGACCCTAAACCGTCCCCGTCCCCTAACCCTAACCCTAGCCCGAACCCTAACCCTAACCCTTCCCCGAAGCCTGACCCTCACCCGTCCCCTAATCCTAACCCGTACGCTGACACTAACCCGCGCCCTCACACATACGCTCCCCCTAAAGCGTTGTCGTACCCTCACCCGGACCCTAAACCGTCCCCGTCCCCTAACCCTAACCCTAGCCCGAATCCTAACCCTAACCCTTCCCCGAAGCCTGACCCTCACCCGTCCCCTAATCCTAACCCGTACGCTGACACTAACCCGCGCCCTCACACGTACGCTCCCCCTAAAGCGTTGTCGTACCCTCACCTGGACCCTAAACCGTCCCCGTCCCCTAACCCTAACCCTAGCCCGAACCCTAACCCTAACCCTTCCCCGAAGCCTGACCCTCACCCGTCCCCTAATCCTAACCCGTACGCTGACACTAACCCGCGCCCTCACACGTACGCTCCCCCTAAAGCGTTGTCGTACCCTCACCTGGACCCTAAACCGTCCCCGTCCCCTAACCCTAACCCTAGACCGAACCCTAACCCTAACCCTTCCCCGAAGCCTGACACTCACCCGTCCCCTAATCCTAACCCGTACGCTGACACTAACCCGCGCCCTCACACGTACGCTCCCCCTAAAGCGTTGTCCTACCCTCACCTGGACCCTAAACCGTCCCCGTCCCCTAACCCTAACCCTAGCCCGAACCCTAACCCTAACCCTTCCCCGAAGCCTGACCCTCACCCGTCCCCTAATCCTAACCCGTACGCTGACAGTAACCCGCGCCCTCACACGTACGCTCCCCCTAAAGCGTTGTCGTACCCTCACCTGGACCCTAAACCGTCCCCGTCCCCTAACCCTAACCCTAGCCCGAACCCTAACCCTAACCCTTCCCCGAAGCCTGACCCTCACCCGTCCCCTAATCCTAACCCGTACGCTGACACTAAACCGCGCCCTCACACGTACGCTCCCCCTAAAGCGTTGTCGTACCCTCACCTGGACCCTAAACCGTCCCCGTCCCCTAACCCTAACCCTAGCCCGAACCCTAACCCTAACCCTTCCCCGAAGCCTGACCCTCACCCGTCCCCTAATCCTAACCCGTACGCTGACACTAAACCGCGCCCTCACACGTACGCTCCCCCTAAAGCGTTGTCGTACCCTCACCTGGACCCTAAACCGTCCCCGTCCCCTAACCCTAACCCTAGCCCGAACCCTAACCCTAACCCTTCCCCGAAGCCTGACCCTCACCCGTCCCCTAATCCTAACCCGTACGCTGACACTAACCCGCGCCCTCACACGTACGCTCCCCCTAAAGCGTTGTCGTACCCTCACCTGGACCCTAAACCGTCCCCGTCCCCTAACCCTAACCCTAGCCCGAACCCTAACCCTAACCCTTCCCCGAAGCCTGACCCTCACCCGTCCCCTAATCCTAACCCGTACGCTGACACTAACCCGCGCCCTCACACGTACGCTCCCCCTAAAGCGTTGTCGTACCCTCACCTGGACCCTAAACCGTCCCCGTCCCCTAACCCTAACCGTAGCCCGAACCCTAACCCTAACCCTTCCCCGAAGCCTGACCCTCACCCGTCCCCTAATCCTAACCCGTACGCTGACACTAACCCGCGCCCTCACACGTACGCTCCCCCTAAAGCGTTGTCGTACCCTCACCTGGACCCTAAACCGTCCCCGTCCCCTAACCCTAACCCTAGCCCGAACCGTAACCGTAACCCTTCCCCGAAGCCTGACCCTCACCCGTCCTCTAATCCTAACCCGTACGCTGACACTAACCCGCGCCCTCACACGTAAGCTCCCCCTAAAGCGTTGTCGTACCCTCACCTGGACCCTAAACCTTCCCCGTCCCCTAACCCTAACCCTAGCCCGAACCCTAACCCTAACCCTTCCCCGAAGCCTGACCCTCACCCGTCCCCTAATCCTAACCCGTACGCTGACACTAACCCGCGCCCTCACACGTACGCTCCCCCTAAAGCGTTGTCGTACCCTCACCTGGACCCTAAACCGTCCCCGTCCCCTAACCCTAACCCTAGCCCGAACCCTAACCCTAACCCTTCCCCAAGCCTGACCCTCACCCGTCCCCTAATCCTAACCCGTACGCTGACACTAACCCGCATCCTCACACGTACGCTCCCCCTAAAGCGTTGTCCTACCCTCACCTGGACCCTAAACCGTCCCCGTCCCCTAACCCTAACCGTAGCCCGAACCCTAACCCTAACCCTTCCCCGAAGCCTGACACTCACCCGTCCCCTAATCCTAACCCGTACGCTGACACTAACCCGCGCCCTCACACGTACGCTCCCCCTAAAGCGTTGTCGTACCCTCACCTGGACCCTAAACCGTCCCCGTCCCCTAACCCTAACCCTAGCCCGAACCCTAACCCTAACCCTTCCCCGAAGCCTGACCCTCACCCGTCCCCTAATCTTAACCCGTACGCTGACACTAACCCGCGCCCTCACACGTACGCTCCCCCTAAAGCGTTGTCGTACCCTCACCTGGACCCTAAACCCTCCCCGTCCCCTAACCCTAACCCTAGCCCGAACCCTAACCCAAACCCTTCCCCGAAGCCTGACCCTCACCCGTCCCCTAATCCTAACCCGTACGCTGACACTAACCCGTGCCCTCACACGTACGCTCCCCATAAAGCGTTGTCGTACCCTCACCTGGACCCTAAACCGTCCCCGTCCCCTAACCCTAACCCTAGCCCGAACCCTAACCCTAACACTTCCCCGAAGCCTGACCCTCACCCGTCCCCTAATCCTAACCCGTACGCTGACACTAACCCGCGCCCTCACACGTACGCTCCCCCTAAAGCGTTGTCGTACCCTCACCTGGACCCTAAACCGTCCCCGTCCCCTAACCCTAACTCTAGCCCGAACCCTAACCCTAACCCTTCCCCAAGCCTGACCCTCACCCGTCCCCTAATCCTAACCCGTACGCTGACACTAACCCGCGCCCTCACACGTACGCTCCCCGTAAAGCGTTGTCCTACCCTCACCTGGACCCTAAACCGTCCCCGTCCCCTAACCCTAACCCTAGCCCGAACCCTAACCCTAACACTTCCCCGAAGCCTGACCCTCACCCGTCCCCTAATCCTAACCCGTACGCTGACACTAACCCGTGCCCTCACACGTACGCTCCCCCTAAAGCGTTGTCGTACCCTCACCTGGACCCTAAACCGTCCCCGTCCCCTAACCCTAACCCTAGCCCGAACCCTAACCCTAACACTTCCCCGAAGCCTGACCCTCACCCGTCCCCTAATCCTAACCCGTACGCTGACACTAACCCGCGCCCTCACACGTACGCTCCCCCTAAAGCGTTGTCGTACCCTCACCTGGACCCTAAACCGTCCCCGTCCCCTAACCCTAACTCTAGCCCGAACCCTAACCCTAACCCTTCCCCAAGCCTGACACTCACCCGTCCCCTAATCCTAACCCGTACGCTGACACTAACCCGCGCCCTCACACGTACGCTCCCCCTAAAGCGTTGTCGTACCCTCACCTGGACCCTAAACCGTCCCCGTCCCCTAACCCTAACCCTAGCCCGAACCCTAACCCTAACCCTTCCCCGAAGCCTGACCCTCACCCGTCCCCTAATCCTAACCCGTACGCTGACACTAACCCGTGCCCTCACACGTACGCTCCCCCTAAAGCGTTGTCGTACCCTCACCTGGACCCTAAACCGTCCCCGTCCCCTAACCCTAACCCTTGCCCGAACCCTAACCGTAACCCATCCCCGAAGCCTGACACTCACCCGTCCCCTAATCCTAACCCGTACGCTGACACTAACCCGCGCCCTCACACGTACGCTCCCCCTAAAGCGTTGTCGTACCCTCACCTGGACCCTAAACCGTCCCCGTCCCCTAACCCTAACCCTTGCCCGAACCCTAACCGTAACCCATCCCCGAAGCCTGACCCTCACCCGTCCCCTAATCCTAACCCGTACGCTGACACTAACCCGCGCCCTCACACGTACGCTCCCCCTAAAGCGTTGTACCCTCACCTGGACCCTAAAACGTCCCCGTCCCCTAACGCTAACCCTAGACCGAACCCTAACCCTAACCCTTCCCCGAAGCCTGACCCTCACCCGTCCCCTAATCCTAACCCGTACGCTGACACTAACCCGCCCCCTCACATGTACGCTCCCCCTAAAGCGTTGTCGTACCCTCACCTGGACCCTAAACCTTCCCCGTCCCCTAACCCTAACCCTAGACCGAACCCTAACCCTAACATTTCCCCGAAGCCTGACCCTCACCCGTCCCCTAATCCTAACCCGTACGCTGACACTAACCCGCGCCCTCACACGTACGCTCCCCCTAAAGCGTTGTCGTACCCTCACCTGGACCCTAAACCGTCCCCGTCCCCTAACCCTAACCCTAGCCCGAACCCTAACCCTAACCCTTCCCCAAGCCTGACCCTCACCCGTCCCCTAATCCTAACCCGTACGCTGACACTAACCCGCGCCCTCACACGTACGCTCCCCCTAAAGCGTTGTCCTACCCTCACCTGGACCCTAAACCGTCCCCGTCCCCTAACCCTAACCCTAGCCCGAACCCTAACCCTAACCCTTCACTGAAGCCTGACCCTCACCCGTCCCCTAATCCTAACCCGTACGCTGACACTAACCCGCGCCCTCACACGTACGCTCCCCCTAAAGCGTTGTCGTACCCTCACCTGGACCCTAAACCGTCCCCGTCCCCTAACCCTAACCCTAGCCCGAACCCTAACCCTAACCCTTCCCCGAAGCCTGACCCTCACCCGTCCCCTAATCCTAACCCGTACGCTGACACTAACCCGCGCCCTCACACGTACGCTCCCCCTAAAGCGTTGTCGTACCCTCACCTGGACCCTAAACCGTCCCCGTCCCCTAACCCTAACCCTAGCCCGAACCCTAACCCTAACACTTCCCCGAAGCCTGACCCTCACCCGTCCCCTAATCCTAACCCGTACGCTGACACTAACCCGCGCCCTCACACGTACGCTCCCCCTAAAGCGTTGTCGTACCCTCACCTGGACCCTAAACCGTCCCCGTCCCCTAACCCTAACTCTAGCCCGAACCCTAACCCTAACCCTTCCCCAAGCCTGACACTCACCCGTCCCCTAATCCTAACCCGTACGCTGACACTAACCCGCGCCCTCACACGTACGCTCCCCCTAAAGCGTTGTCGTACCCTCACCTGGACCCTAAACCGTCCCCGTCCCCTAACCCTAACCCTAGCCCGAACACTAACCCTAACCCTTCCCCAAAGCCTGACCCTCACCCGTCCCCTAATCCTAACCCGTACGCTGACACTAACCCGTGCCCTCACACGTACGCTCCCCCTAAAGCGTTGTCGTACCCTCACCTGGACCCTAAACCGTCCCCGTCCCCTAACCCTAACCCTTGCCCGAACCCTAACCGTAACCCATCCCCGAAGCCTGACACTCACCCGTCCCCTAATCCTAACCCGTACGCTGACACTAACCCGCGCCCTCACACGTACGCTCCCCCTAAAGCGTTGTCGTACCCTCACCTGGACCCTAAACCGTCCCCGTCCCCTAACCCTAACCCTTGCCCGAACCCTAACCGTAACCCATCCCCGAAGCCTGACCCTCACCCGTCCCCTAATCCTAACCCGTACGCTGACACTAACCCGCGCCCTCACACGTACGCTCCCCCTAAAGCGTTGTACCCTCACCTGGACCCTAAAACGTCCCCGTCCCCTAACGCTAACCCTAGACCGAACCCTAACCCTAACCCTTCCCCGAAGCCTGACCCTCACCCGTCCCCTAATCCTAACCCGTACGCTGACACTAACCCGCCCCCTCACATGTACGCTCCCCCTAAAGCGTTGTCGTACCCTCACCTGGACCCTAAACCTTCCCCGTCCCCTAACCCTAACCCTAGACCGAACCCTAACCCTAACATTTCCCCGAAGCCTGACCCTCACCCGTCCCCTAATCCTAACCCGTACGCTGACACTAACCCGCGCCCTCACACGTACGCTCCCCCTAAAGCGTTGTCGTACCCTCACCTGGACCCTAAACCGTCCCCGTCCCCTAACCCTAACCCTAGCCCGAACCCTAACCCTAACCCTTCCCCAAGCCTGACCCTCACCCGTCCCCTAATCCTAACCCGTACGCTGACACTAACCCGCGCCCTCACACGTACGCTCCCCCTAAAGCGTTGTCCTACCCTCACCTGGACCCTAAACCGTCCCCGTCCCCTAACCCTAACCCTAGCCCGAACCCTAACCCTAACCCTTCACTGAAGCCTGACCCTCACCCGTCCCCTAATCCTAACCCGTACGCTGACACTAACCCGCGCCCTCACACGTACGCTCCCCCTAAAGCGTTGTCGTACCCTCACCTGGACCCTAAACCGTCCCCGTCCCCTAACCCTAACCCTAGCCCGAACCCTAACCCTAACCCTTCCCCGAAGCCTGACCCTCACCCGTCCCCTAATCCTAACCCGTACGCTGACACTAACCCGCGCCCTCACACGTACGCTCCCCCTAAAGCGTTGTCGTACCCTCACCTGGACCCTAAACCATCCCCGTCCCCTAACCCTAACCCTAGCCCGAACCCTAACCCTAACACTTCCCCGAAGCCTGACCCTCACCCGTCCCCTAATCCTAACCCGTACGCTGACACTAACCCGCGCCCTCACACGTACGCTCCCCCTAAAGCGTTGTCGTACCCTCACCTGGACCCTAAACCGTCCCCGTCCCCTAACCCTAACCCTAGCCCGAACCGTAACCGTAACCCTTCCCCGAAGCCTGACCCTCACCCGTCCCCTAATCCTAACCCGTACGCTGACACTAACCCGCGCCCTCACACGTACGCTCCCCCTAAAGCGTTGTCGTACCCTCACCTGGACCCTAAACCTTCCCCGTCCCCTAACCCTAACCCTAGACCGAACCCTAACCCTAACACTTCCCCGAAGCCTGACCCTCACCCGTCCCCTAATCCTAACCCGTACGCTGACACTAACCCGCGCCCTCACACGTACGCTCCCCCTAAAGCGTTGTCGTACCCTCACCTGGACCCTAAACCGTCCCCGTCCCCTAACCCTAACCCTAGCCCGAACCCTAACCCTAACCCTTCCCCAAGCCTGACCCTCACCCGTCCCCTAATCCTAACCCGTACGCTGACACTAACCCGCGCCCTCACACGTACGCTCCCCCTAAAGCTTTGTCCTACCCTCACCTGGACCCTAAACCGTCCCCGTCCCCTAACCCTAACCCTAGCCCGAACCCTAACCCTAACCCTTCCCCGAAGCCTGACACTCACCCGTCCCCTAATCCTAACCCGTACGCTGACACTAACCCGCGCCCTCACACGTACGCTCCCCCTAAAGCGTTGTCGTACCCTCACCTGGACCCTAAACCGTCCCCGTCCCCTAACCCTAACCCTAGCCCGAACCCTAACCCTAACCCTTCCCCGAAGCCTGACCCTCACCCGTCCCCTAATCCTAACCCGTACGCTGACACTAAACCGCGCCCTCACACGTACGCTCCCCCTAAAGCGTTGTCGTACCCTCACCTGGACCCTAAACCGTCCCCGTCCCCTAACCCTAACCCTAGCCCGAACCCTAACCCTAACCCTTCCCCGAAGCCTGACCCTCACCCGTCCCCTAATCCTAACCCGTACGCTGACACTAACCCGCGCCCTCACACGTACGCTCCCCCTAAAGCGTTGTCGTACCCTCACCTGGACCCTAAACCGTCCCCGTCCCCTAACCCTAACCCTAGCCCGAACCCTAACCCTAACCCTTCCCCGAAGCCTGACCCTCACCCGTCCCCTAATCCTAACCCGTACGCTGACACTAACCCGCGCCCTCACACGTACGCTCCCCCTAAAGCGTTGTCGTACCCTCACCTGGACCCTAAACCGTCCCCGTCCCCTAACCCTAACCGTAGCCCGAACCCTAACCCTAACCCTTCCCCGAAGCCTGACCCTCACCCGTCCCCTAATCCTAACCCGTACGCTGACACTAACCCGCGCCCTCACACGTACGCTCCCCCTAAAGCGTTGTCGTACCCTCACCTGGACCCTAAACCGTCCCCGTCCCCTAACCCTAACCCTAGCCCGAACCGTAACCGTAACCCTTCCCCGAAGCCTGACCCTCACCCGTCCTCTAATCCTAACCCGTACGCTGACACTAACCCGCGCCCTCACACGTAAGCTCCCCCTAAAGCGTTGTCGTACCCTCACCTGGACCCTAAACCTTCCCCGTCCCCTAACCCTAACCCTAGCCCGAACCCTAACCCTAACCCTTCCCCGAAGCCTGACCCTCACCCGTCCCCTAATCCTAACCCGTACGCTGACACTAACCCGCGCCCTCACACGTACGCTCCCCCTAAAGCGTTGTCGTACCCTCACCTGGACCCTAAACCGTCCCCGTCCCCTAACCCTAACCCTAGCCCGAACCCTAACCCTAACCCTTCCCCAAGCCTGACCCTCACCCGTCCCCTAATCCTAACCCGTACGCTGACACTAACCCGCATCCTCACACGTACGCTCCCCCTAAAGCGTTGTCCTACCCTCACCTGGACCCTAAACCGTCCCCGTCCCCTAACCCTAACCGTAGCCCGAACCCTAACCCTAACCCTTCCCCGAAGCCTGACACTCACCCGTCCCCTAATCCTAACCCGTACGCTGACACTAACCCGCGCCCTCACACGTACGCTCCCCCTAAAGCGTTGTCGTACCCTCACCTGGACCCTAAACCGTCCCCGTCCCCTAACCCTAACCCTAGCCCGAACCCTAACCCTAACCCTTCCCCGAAGCCTGACCCTCACCCGTCCCCTAATCTTAACCCGTACGCTGACACTAACCCGCGCCCTCACACGTACGCTCCCCCTAAAGCGTTGTCGTACCCTCACCTGGACCCTAAACCCTCCCCGTCCCCTAACCCTAACCCTAGCCCGAACCCTAACCCAAACCCTTCCCCGAAGCCTGACCCTCACCCGTCCCCTAATCCTAACCCGTACGCTGACACTAACCCGTGCCCTCACACGTACGCTCCCCATAAAGCGTTGTCGTACCCTCACCTGGACCCTAAACCGTCCCCGTCCCCTAACCCTAACCCTAGCCCGAACCCTAACCCTAACACTTCCCCGAAGCCTGACCCTCACCCGTCCCCTAATCCTAACCCGTACGCTGACACTAACCCGCGCCCTCACACGTACGCTCCCCCTAAAGCGTTGTCGTACCCTCACCTGGACCCTAAACCGTCCCCGTCCCCTAACCCTAACTCTAGCCCGAACCCTAACCCTAACCCTTCCCCAAGCCTGACCCTCACCCGTCCCCTAATCCTAACCCGTACGCTGACACTAACCCGCGCCCTCACACGTACGCTCCCCCTAAAGCGTTGTCCTACCCTCACCTGGACCCTAAACCGTCCCCGTCCCCTAACCCTAACCCTAGCCCGAACCCTAACCCTAACACTTCCCCGAAGCCTGACCCTCACCCGTCCCCTAATCCTAACCCGTACGCTGACACTAACCCGTGCCCTCACACGTACGCTCCCCCTAAAGCGTTGTCGTACCCTCACCTGGACCCTAAACCGTCCCCGTCCCCTAACCCTAACCCTAGCCCGAACCCTAACCCTAACACTTCCCCGAAGCCTGACCCTCACCCGTCCCCTAATCCTAACCCGTACGCTGACACTAACCCGCGCCCTCACACGTACGCTCCCCCTAAAGCGTTGTCGTACCCTCACCTGGACCCTAAACCGTCCCCGTCCCCTAACCCTAACTCTAGCCCGAACGCTAACCCTAACCCTTCCCCAAGCCTGACCCTCACCCGTCCCCTAATCCTAACCCGTACGCTGACACTAACCCGCGCCCTCACACGTACGCTCCCCCTAAAGCGTTGTCGTACCCTCACCTGGACCCTAAACCGTCCCCGTCCCCTAACCCTAACCCTTGCCCGAACCCTAACCGTAACCCATCCCCGAAGCCTGACCCTCACCCGTCCCCTAATCCTAACCCGTACGCTGACACTAACCCGCGCCCTCACACGTACGCTCCCCCTAAAGCGTTGTACCCTCACCTGGACCCTAAAACGTCCCCGTCCCCTAACGCTAACCCTAGACCGAACCCTAACCCTAACCCTTCCCCGAAGCCTGACCCTCACCCGTCCCCTAATCCTAACCCGTACGCTGACACTAACCCGCCCCCTCACATGTACGCTCCCCCTAAAGCGTTGAGGTACCCTCACCTGGACCCTAAACCTTCCCCGTCCCCTAACCCTAACCCTAGACCGAACCCTAACCCTAACATTTCCCCGAAGCCTGACCCTCACCCGTCCCCTAATCCTAACCCGTACGCTGACACTAACCCGCGCCCTCACACGTACGCTCCCCCTAAAGCGTTGTCGTACCCTCACCTGGACCCTAAACCGTCCCCGTCCCCTAACCCTAACCCTAGCCCGAACCCTAACCCTAACCCTTCCCCAAGCCTGACCCTCACCCGTCCCCTAATCCTAACCCGTACGCTGACACTAACCCGCGCCCTCACACGTACGCTCCCCCTAAAGCGTTGTCCTACCCTCACCTGGACCCTAAACCGTCCCCGTCCCCTAACCCTAACCCTAGCCCGAACCCTAACCCTAACCCTTCACTGAAGCCTGACCCTCACCCGTCCCCTAATCCTAACCCGTACGCTGACACTAACCCGCGCCCTCACACGTACGCTCCCCCTAAAGCGTTGTCGTACCCTCACCTGGACCCTAAACCGTCCCCGTCCCCTAACCCTAACCCTAGCCCGAACCCTAACCCTAACCCTTCCCCGAAGCCTGACCCTCACCCGTCCCCTAATCCTAACCCGTACGCTGACACTAACCCGCGCCCTCACACGTACGCTCCCCCTAAAGCGTTGTCGTACCCTCACCTGGACCCTAAACCATCCCCGTCCCCTAACCCTAACCCTAGCCCGAACCCTAACCCTAACACTTCCCCGAAGCCTGACCCTCACCCGTCCCCTAATCCTAACCCGTACGCTGACACTAACCCGCGCCCTCACACGTACGCTCCCCCTAAAGCGTTGTCGTACCCTCACCTGGACCCTAAACCGTCCCCGTCCCCTAACCCTAACCCTAGCCCGAACCGTAACCGTAACCCTTCCCCGAAGCCTGACCCTCACCCGTCCCCTAATCCTAACCCGTACGCTGACACTAACCCGCGCCCTCACACGTACGCTCCCCCTAAAGCGTTGTCGTACCCTCACCTGGACCCTAAACCTTCCCCGTCCCCTAACCCTAACCCTAGACCGAACCCTAACCCTAACACTTCCCCGAAGCCTGACCCTCACCCGTCCCCTAATCCTAACCCGTACGCTGACACTAACCCGCGCCCTCACACGTACGCTCCCCCTAAAGCGTTGTCGTACCCTCACCTGGACCCTAAACCGTCCCCGTCCCCTAACCCTAACCCTAGCCCGAACCCTAACCCTAACCCTTCCCCAAGCCTGACCCTCACCCGTCCCCTAATCCTAACCCGTACGCTGACACTAACCCGCGCCCTCACACGTACGCTCCCCCTAAAGCTTTGTCCTACCCTCACCTGGACCCTAAACCGTCCCCGTCCCCTAACCCTAACCCTAGCCCGAACCCTAACCCTAACCCTTCCCCGAAGCCTGACACTCACCCGTCCCCTAATCCTAACCCGTACGCTGACACTAACCCGCGCCCTCACACGTACGCTCCCCCTAAAGCGTTGTCGTACCCTCACCTGGACCCTAAACCGTCCCCGTCCCCTAACCCTAACCCTAGCCCGAACCCTAACCCTAACCCTTCCCCGAAGCCTGACCCTCACCCGTCCCCTAATCCTAACCCGTACGCTGACACTAACCCGCGCCCTCACACGTACGCTCCCCCTAAAGCGTTGTCGTACCCTCACCTGGACCCTAAACCGTCCCCGTCCCCTAACCCTAACCCTAGCCCGAACCCTAACCCTAACCCTTCCCCGAAGCCTGACCCTCACCCGTCCCCTAATCCTAACCCGTACGCTGACACTAACCCGCGCCCTCACACGTACGCTCCCCCTAAAGCGTTGTCGTACCCTCACCTGGACCCTAAACCGTCCCCGTCCCCTAACCCTAACCCTAGCCCGAACCCTAACCCTAACCCTTCCCCGAAGCCTGACCCTCACCCGTCCCCTAATCCTAACCCGTACGCTGACACTAACCCGCGCCCTCACACGTACGCTCCCCCTAAAGCGTTGTCGTACCCTCACCTGGACCCTAAACCGTCCCCGTCCCCTAACCCTAACCCTAGCCCGAACCCTAACCCTAACCCTTCCCCGAAGCCTGACCCTCACCCGTCCCCTAATCCTAACCCGTACGCTGACACTAACCCGCGCCCTCACACGTACGCTCCCCCTAAAGCGTTGTCGTACCCTCACCTGGACCCTAAAGCTTCCCCGTCCCCTAACCCTAACCCTAGACCGAACCCTAACCCTAACCCTTCCCCGAAGCCTGACCCTCACCCGTCCCCTAATCCTAACCCGTACGCTGACACTAACCCGCGCCCTCACACGTACGCTCCCCCTAAAGCGTTGTCGTACCCTCACCTGGACCCTAAACCGTCCCCGTCCCCTAACCCTAACCCTAGCCCGAACCCTAACCCTAACCCTTCCCCAAGCCTGACCCTCACCCGTCCCCTAATCCTAACCCGTACGCTGACACTAACCCGCGCCCTCACACGTACGCTCCCCCTAAAGCGTTGTCGTACCCTCACCTGGACCCTAAACCTTCCCCGTCCCCTAACCCTAACCCTAGACCGAACCCTAACCCTAACCCTTCCCCGAAGCCTGACCCTCACCCGTCCCCTAATCCTAACCCGTACGCTGACACTAACCCGCGCCCTCACACGTACGCTCCCCCTAAAGCGTTGTCGTACCCTCACCTGGACCCTAAACCTTCCCCGTCCCCTAACCCTAACCCTAGACCGAACCCTAACCCTAACCCTTCCCCGAAGCCTGACCCTCACCCGTCCCCTAATCCTAACCCGTACGCTGACACTAACCCGCGCCCTCACACGTACGCTCCCCCTAAAGCGTTGTCGTACCCTCACCTGGACCCTAAACCGTCCCCGTCCCCTAACCCTAACCCTAGCCCGAACCCTAACCCTAACCCTTCCCCAAGCCTGACCCTCACCCGTCCCCTAATCCTAACCCGTACGCTGACACTAACCCGCGCCCTCACACGTACGCTCCCCCTAAAGCTTTGTCCTACCCTCACCTGGACCCTAAACCGTCCCCGTCCCCTAACCCTAACCCTAGCCCGAACCCTAACCCTAACCCTTCCCCGAAGCCTGACACTCACCCGTCCCCTAATCCTAACCCGTACGCTGACACTAATCCGCGCCCTCACACGTACGCTCCCCCTAAAGCGTTGTCGTACCCTCATCTGGACCCTAAACCGTCCCCGTCCCCTAACCCTAACCCTAGCCCGAACCCTAACCCTAACCCTTCCCCGAAGCCTGACCCTCACCCGTCCCCTAATCCTAACCCGTACGCTGACATAACCCGCGCCCTCACACGTACGCTCCCCCTAAAGCGTTGTCGTACCCTCACCTGGACCCTAAACCGTCCCCGTCCCCTAACCCTAACCCTAGCCCGAACCCTAACCCTAACCCTTCCCCGAAGCCTGACCCTCACCCGTCCCCTAATCCTAACCCGTACGCTGACACTAACCCGCGCCCTCACACGTACACTCCCCCTAAAGCGTTGTCGTACCCTCACCTGGACTCTAAACCATCCCCGTCCCCTAACCCTAACCCTAGCCCGAACCCTAACCCTAACCCTTCCCCGAAGCCTGACCCTCACCCGTCCCCTAATCATAACCCGTACGCTGACACTAACCCACGCCCTCACACGTACCCTCCCCCTAAAGCGTTGTCGTACACTCACCTGGACCCTAAACCGTCCCCGTCCCCTAACCCTAACCCTAGCCCGAACCGTAACCGTAACCCTTCCCCGAAGCCTGACCCTCACCCGTCCCCTAATCCTAACCCGTACGCTGACACTAAACCGCGCCCTCACACGTACGCTCCCCCTAAAGCGTTGTCGTACCCTCACCTGGACCCTAAACCTTCCCCGTCCCCTAACCCTAACCCTAGACCGAACCCTAACCGTAACCCTTCCCCGAAGCCTGACCCTCACCCGTCCCCTAATCCTAACCCGTACGCTGACACTAACCCGCGCCCTCACACGTACGCTCCCCCTAAAGCGTTGTCGTACCCTCACCTGGACCCTAAACAGTCCCCGTCCCCTAACCCTAACCCTAGCCCGAACCCTAACCCTAACCCTTCCCCGAAGCCTGACCCTCACCCGTCCCCTAATCCTAACCCGTACGCTGACACTAACCCGCGCCCTCACACGTACGCTCCCCCTAAAGCGTTGTCGTACCCTCACCTGGACCCTAAACCGTCCCCGTCCCCTAACCCTAACCCTAGCCCGAACCCTAACCCTAACCCTTCCCCGAAGCCTGACCCTCACCCGTCCCCTAATCCTAACCCGTACGCTGACACTAACCCGCGCCCTCACATGTACGCTCCCCCTAAAGCGTTGTCGTACCCTCACCTGGACCCTAAACCTTCCCCGTCCCCTAACCCTAACCCTAGACCGAACCCTAACCCTAACCCTTCCCCGAAGCCTGACCCTCACCCGTCCCCTAATCCTAACCCGTACGCTGACACTAACCCGCGCCCTCACACGTACGCTCCCCCTAAAGCGTTGTCGTACCCTCACCTGGACCCTAAACCGTCCCCGTCCCCTAACCCTAACCCTAGCCCGAACCCTAACCCTAACCCTTCCCCGAAGCCTGACCCTCACCCGTCCCCTAATCCTAACCCGTACGCTGACACTAACCCGCGCCCTCACACGTACGCTCCCCCTAAAGCGTTGTCCTACCCTCACCTGGACCCTAAACCGTCCCCGTCCCCTAACCCTAACCCTAGCCCGAACCCTAACCCTAACCCTTCCCCGAAGCCTGACCCTCACCCGTCCCCTAATCCTAACCCGTACGCTGACACTAACCCGCGCCCTCACACGTACGCTCCCCCTAAAGCGTTGTCGTACCCTCACCTGGACCCTAAACCGTCCCCGTCCCCTAACCCTAACCCTAGCCCGAACCCTAACCCTAACCCTTCCCCGAAGCCTGACCCTCACCCGTCCCCTAATCCTAACCCGTACGCTGACACTAACCCGCGCCCTCACACGTACGCTCCCCCTAAAGCGTTGTCGTACCCTCACCTGGACCCTAAACCGTCCCCGTCCCCTAACCCTAACCCTAGCCCGAACCCTAACCCTAACCCTTCCCCGAAGCCTGACCCTCACCCGTCCCCTAATCCTAACCCGTACGCTGACACTAACCCGCGCCCTCACACGTACGCTCCCCCTAAAGCGTTGTCGTACCCTCACCTGGACCCTAATCCGTCCCAGTCCCCTAACCCTAACCCTAGCCCGAACCCTAACCCTAACCCTTCCCCGAAGCCTGACCCTCACCCGTCCCCTAATCCTAACCCGTACGCTGACACTAACCCGCGCCCTCACACGTACGCTCCCCCTAAAGCGTTGTCGTACCCTCACCTGGACCCTAAACCGTCCCCGTCCCCTAACCCTAACCCTAGCCCGAACCCTAACCCTAACCCTTCCCCGAAGCCTGACCCTCACCCGTCCCCTAATCCTAACCCGTACGCTGACACTAACCCGCGCCCTCACACGTACGCTCCCACTAAAGCGTTGTCGTACCCTCACCTGGACCCTAAACCTTCCCCGTTCCGTAACCCTAACCCTAGACCGAACCCTAACCCTAACCCTTCCCCGAAGCCTGACCCTCAACCGTCCACTAATCCTAACCCGTACGCTGACACTAACCCGCGCCCTCACACGTACGCTCCCCCTAAAGCGTTGTCGTACCCTCACCTGGACCCTAAACCGTCCCCGTCCCCTAACCCTAACCCTAGCCCGAACCCTAACCCTAACCCTTCCCCAAGCCTGACCCTCACCCGTCCCCTAATCCTAACCCGTACGCTGACACTAACCCGCGCCCTCACACGTACGCTCCCCCTAAAGCGTTGTCCTACCCTCATCTGGACCCTAAACCGTCCCCGTCCCCTAACCCTAACCCTAGCCCGAACCCTAACCCTAACCCTTCCCCGAAGCCTGACCCTCACCCGTCCCCTAATCCTAACCCGTACGCTGACACTAACCCGCGCCCTCACACGTACGCTCCCCCTAAAGCGTTGTCGTACCCTCACCTGGACCCTAAACCGTCCCCGTCCCCTAACCCTAACCCTAGCCCGAACCCTAACCCTAACCCTTCCCCGAAGCCTGACCCTCACCCGTCCCCTAATCCTAACCCGTACGCTGACACTAACCCGCGCCCTCACACGTACGCTCCCCCTAAAGCGTTGTCGTACCCTCACCTGGACCCTAAACCGTCCCCGTCCCCTAACCCTAACCCTAGCCCGAACCCTAACCCTAACCCTTCCCCGAAGCCTGACCCTCACCCGTCCCCTAATCCTAACCCGTACGCTGACACTAACCCGCGCCCTCACACGTACGCTCCCCCTAAAGCGTTGTCGTACCCTCACCTGGACCCTAAACCGTCCCCGTCCCCTAACCCTAACCCTAGCCCGAACCCTAACCCTAACCCTTCCCTGAAGCCTGACCCTCACCCGTCCCCTAATCCTAACCCGTACGCTGACACTAACCCGCGCCCTCACACGTACGCTCCCCCTAAAGCGTTGTCGTACCCTCACCTGGACCCTAAACCGTCCCCGTCCCCTAACCCTAACCCTAGCCCGAACCCTAACCCTAACCCTTCCCCGAAGCCTGACCCTCACCCGTCCCCTAATCCTAACCCGTACGCTGACACTAACCCGCGCCCTCACACGTACGCTCCCCCTAAAGCGTTGTCGTACCCTCACCTGGACCCTAAACCGTCCCCGTCCCCTAACCCTAACCCTTGCCCGAACCCTAACCGTAACCCATCCCCGAAGCCTGACCCTCACCCGTCCCCTAATCCTAACCCGTACGCTGACACTAACCCGCGCCCTCACACGTACGCTCCCCCTAAAGCGTTGTACCCTCACCTGGACCCTAAAACGTCCCCGTCCCCTAACGCTAACCCTAGACCGAACCCTAACCCTAACCCTTCCCCGAAGCCTGACCCTCACCCGTCCCCTAATCCTAACCCGTACGCTGACACTAACCCGCCCCCTCACATGTACGCTCCCCCTAAAGCGTTGTCGTACCCTCACCTGGACCCTAAACCTTCCCCGTCCCCTAACCCTAACCCTAGACCGAACCCTAACCCTAACATTTCCCCGAAGCCTGACCCTCACCCGTCCCCTAATCCTAACCCGTACGCTGACACTAACCCGCGCCCTCACACGTACGCTCCCCCTAAAGCGTTGTCGTACCCTCACCTGGACCCTAAACCGTCCCCGTCCCCTAACCCTAACCCTAGCCCGAACCCTAACCCTAACCCTTCCCCAAGCCTGACCCTCACCCGTCCCCTAATCCTAACCCGTACGCTGACACTAACCCGCGCCCTCACACGTACGCTCCCCCTAAAGCGTTGTCCTACCCTCACCTGGACCCTAAACCGTCCCCGTCCCCTAACCCTAACCCTAGCCCGAACCCTAACCCTAACCCTTCACTGAAGCCTGACCCTCACCCGTCCCCTAATCCTAACCCGTACGCTGACACTAACCCGCGCCCTCACACGTACGCTCCCCCTAAAGCGTTGTCGTACCCTCACCTGGACCCTAAACCGTCCCCGTCCCCTAACCCTAACCCTAGCCCGAACCCTAACCCTAACCCTTCCCCGAAGCCTGACCCTCACCCGTCCCCTAATCCTAACCCGTACGCTGACACTAACCCGCGCCCTCACACGTACGCTCCCCCTAAAGCGTTGTCGTACCCTCACCTGGACCCTAAACCGTCCCCGTCCCCTAACCCTAACCCTAGCCCGAACCCTAACCCTAACACTTCCCCGAAGCCTGACCCTCACCCGTCCCCTAATCCTAACCCGTACGCTGACACTAACCCGCGCCCTCACACGTACGCTCCCCCTAAAGCGTTGTCGTACCCTCACCTGGACCCTAAACCGTCCCCGTCCCCTAACCCTAACTCTAGCCCGAACCCTAACCCTAACCCTTCCCCAAGCCTGACACTCACCCGTCCCCTAATCCTAACCCGTACGCTGACACTAACCCGCGCCCTCACACGTACGCTCCCCCTAAAGCGTTGTCGTACCCTCACCTGGACCCTAAACCGTCCCCGTCCCCTAACCCTAACCCTAGCCCGAACACTAACCCTAACCCTTCCCCAAAGCCTGACCCTCACCCGTCCCCTAATCCTAACCCGTACGCTGACACTAACCCGTGCCCTCACACGTACGCTCCCCCTAAAGCGTTGTCGTACCCTCACCTGGACCCTAAACCGTCCCCGTCCCCTAACCCTAACCCTTGCCCGAACCCTAACCGTAACCCATCCCCGAAGCCTGACACTCACCCGTCCCCTAATCCTAACCCGTACGCTGACACTAACCCGCGCCCTCACACGTACGCTCCCCCTAAAGCGTTGTCGTACCCTCACCTGGACCCTAAACCGTCCCCGTCCCCTAACCCTAACCCTTGCCCGAACCCTAACCGTAACCCATCCCCGAAGCCTGACCCTCACCCGTCCCCTAATCCTAACCCGTACGCTGACACTAACCCGCGCCCTCACACGTACGCTCCCCCTAAAGCGTTGTACCCTCACCTGGACCCTAAAACGTCCCCGTCCCCTAACGCTAACCCTAGACCGAACCCTAACCCTAACCCTTCCCCGAAGCCTGACCCTCACCCGTCCCCTAATCCTAACCCGTACGCTGACACTAACCCGCCCCCTCACATGTACGCTCCCCCTAAAGCGTTGTCGTACCCTCACCTGGACCCTAAACCTTCCCCGTCCCCTAACCCTAACCCTAGACCGAACCCTAACCCTAACATTTCCCCGAAGCCTGACCCTCACCCGTCCCCTAATCCTAACCCGTACGCTGACACTAACCCGCGCCCTCACACGTACGCTCCCCCTAAAGCGTTGTCGTACCCTCACCTGGACCCTAAACCGTCCCCGTCCCCTAACCCTAACCCTAGCCCGAACCCTAACCCTAACCCTTCCCCAAGCCTGACCCTCACCCGTCCCCTAATCCTAACCCGTACGCTGACACTAACCCGCGCCCTCACACGTACGCTCCCCCTAAAGCGTTGTCCTACCCTCACCTGGACCCTAAACCGTCCCCGTCCCCTAACCCTAACCCTAGCCCGAACCCTAACCCTAACCCTTCACTGAAGCCTGACCCTCACCCGTCCCCTAATCCTAACCCGTACGCTGACACTAACCCGCGCCCTCACACGTACGCTCCCCCTAAAGCGTTGTCGTACCCTCACCTGGACCCTAAACCGTCCCCGTCCCCTAACCCTAACCCTAGCCCGAACCCTAACCCTAACCCTTCCCCGAAGCCTGACCCTCACCCGTCCCCTAATCCTAACCCGTACGCTGACACTAACCCGCGCCCTCACACGTACGCTCCCCCTAAAGCGTTGTCGTACCCTCACCTGGACCCTAAACCATCCCCGTCCCCTAACCCTAACCCTAGCCCGAACCCTAACCCTAACACTTCCCCGAAGCCTGACCCTCACCCGTCCCCTAATCCTAACCCGTACGCTGACACTAACCCGCGCCCTCACACGTACGCTCCCCCTAAAGCGTTGTCGTACCCTCACCTGGACCCTAAACCGTCCCCGTCCCCTAACCCTAACCCTAGCCCGAACCGTAACCGTAACCCTTCCCCGAAGCCTGACCCTCACCCGTCCCCTAATCCTAACCCGTACGCTGACACTAACCCGCGCCCTCACACGTACGCTCCCCCTAAAGCGTTGTCGTACCCTCACCTGGACCCTAAACCTTCCCCGTCCCCTAACCCTAACCCTAGACCGAACCCTAACCCTAACACTTCCCCGAAGCCTGACCCTCACCCGTCCCCTAATCCTAACCCGTACGCTGACACTAACCCGCGCCCTCACACGTACGCTCCCCCTAAAGCGTTGTCGTACCCTCACCTGGACCCTAAACCGTCCCCGTCCCCTAACCCTAACCCTAGCCCGAACCCTAACCCTAACCCTTCCCCAAGCCTGACCCTCACCCGTCCCCTAATCCTAACCCGTACGCTGACACTAACCCGCGCCCTCACACGTACGCTCCCCCTAAAGCTTTGTCCTACCCTCACCTGGACCCTAAACCGTCCCCGTCCCCTAACCCTAACCCTAGCCCGAACCCTAACCCTAACCCTTCCCCGAAGCCTGACACTCACCCGTCCCCTAATCCTAACCCGTACGCTGACACTAACCCGCGCCCTCACACGTACGCTCCCCCTAAAGCGTTGTCGTACCCTCACCTGGACCCTAAACCGTCCCCGTCCCCTAACCCTAACCCTAGCCCGAACCCTAACCCTAACCCTTCCCCGAAGCCTGACCCTCACCCGTCCCCTAATCCTAACCCGTACGCTGACACTAAACCGCGCCCTCACACGTACGCTCCCCCTAAAGCGTTGTCGTACCCTCACCTGGACCCTAAACCGTCCCCGTCCCCTAACCCTAACCCTAGCCCGAACCCTAACCCTAACCCTTCCCCGAAGCCTGACCCTCACCCGTCCCCTAATCCTAACCCGTACGCTGACACTAACCCGCGCCCTCACACGTACGCTCCCCCTAAAGCGTTGTCGTACCCTCACCTGGACCCTAAACCGTCCCCGTCCCCTAACCCTAACCCTAGCCCGAACCCTAACCCTAACCCTTCCCCGAAGCCTGACCCTCACCCGTCCCCTAATCCTAACCCGTACGCTGACACTAACCCGCGCCCTCACACGTACGCTCCCCCTAAAGCGTTGTCGTACCCTCACCTGGACCCTAAACCGTCCCCGTCCCCTAACCCTAACCGTAGCCCGAACCCTAACCCTAACCCTTCCCCGAAGCCTGACCCTCACCCGTCCCCTAATCCTAACCCGTACGCTGACACTAACCCGCGCCCTCACACGTACGCTCCCCCTAAAGCGTTGTCGTACCCTCACCTGGACCCTAAACCGTCCCCGTCCCCTAACCCTAACCCTAGCCCGAACCGTAACCGTAACCCTTCCCCGAAGCCTGACCCTCACCCGTCCTCTAATCCTAACCCGTACGCTGACACTAACCCGCGCCCTCACACGTAAGCTCCCCCTAAAGCGTTGTCGTACCCTCACCTGGACCCTAAACCTTCCCCGTCCCCTAACCCTAACCCTAGCCCGAACCCTAACCCTAACCCTTCCCCGAAGCCTGACCCTCACCCGTCCCCTAATCCTAACCCGTACGCTGACACTAACCCGCGCCCTCACACGTACGCTCCCCCTAAAGCGTTGTCGTACCCTCACCTGGACCCTAAACCGTCCCCGTCCCCTAACCCTAACCCTAGCCCGAACCCTAACCCTAACCCTTCCCCAAGCCTGACCCTCACCCGTCCCCTAATCCTAACCCGTACGCTGACACTAACCCGCATCCTCACACGTACGCTCCCCCTAAAGCGTTGTCCTACCCTCACCTGGACCCTAAACCGTCCCCGTCCCCTAACCCTAACCGTAGCCCGAACCCTAACCCTAACCCTTCCCCGAAGCCTGACACTCACCCGTCCCCTAATCCTAACCCGTACGCTGACACTAACCCGCGCCCTCACACGTACGCTCCCCCTAAAGCGTTGTCGTACCCTCACCTGGACCCTAAACCGTCCCCGTCCCCTAACCCTAACCCTAGCCCGAACCCTAACCCTAACCCTTCCCCGAAGCCTGACCCTCACCCGTCCCCTAATCTTAACCCGTACGCTGACACTAACCCGCGCCCTCACACGTACGCTCCCCCTAAAGCGTTGTCGTACCCTCACCTGGACCCTAAACCCTCCCCGTCCCCTAACCCTAACCCTAGCCCGAACCCTAACCCAAACCCTTCCCCGAAGCCTGACCCTCACCCGTCCCCTAATCCTAACCCGTACGCTGACACTAACCCGTGCCCTCACACGTACGCTCCCCATAAAGCGTTGTCGTACCCTCACCTGGACCCTAAACCGTCCCCGTCCCCTAACCCTAACCCTAGCCCGAACCCTAACCCTAACACTTCCCCGAAGCCTGACCCTCACCCGTCCCCTAATCCTAACCCGTACGCTGACACTAACCCGCGCCCTCACACGTACGCTCCCCCTAAAGCGTTGTCGTACCCTCACCTGGACCCTAAACCGTCCCCGTCCCCTAACCCTAACTCTAGCCCGAACCCTAACCCTAACCCTTCCCCAAGCCTGACCCTCACCCGTCCCCTAATCCTAACCCGTACGCTGACACTAACCCGCGCCCTCACACGTACGCTCCCCCTAAAGCGTTGTCCTACCCTCACCTGGACCCTAAACCGTCCCCGTCCCCTAACCCTAACCCTAGCCCGAACCCTAACCCTAACACTTCCCCGAAGCCTGACCCTCACCCGTCCCCTAATCCTAACCCGTACGCTGACACTAACCCGTGCCCTCACACGTACGCTCCCCCTAAAGCGTTGTCGTACCCTCACCTGGACCCTAAACCGTCCCCGTCCCCTAACCCTAACCCTAGCCCGAACCCTAACCCTAACACTTCCCCGAAGCCTGACCCTCACCCGTCCCCTAATCCTAACCCGTACGCTGACACTAACCCGCGCCCTCACACGTACGCTCCCCCTAAAGCGTTGTCGTACCCTCACCTGGACCCTAAACCGTCCCCGTCCCCTAACCCTAACTCTAGCCCGAACCCTAACCCTAACCCTTCCCCAAGCCTGACCCTCACCCGTCCCCTAATCCTAACCCGTACGCTGACACTAACCCGCGCCCTCACACGTACGCTCCCCCTAAAGCGTTGTCGTACCCTCACCTGGACCCTAAACCGTCCCCGTCCCCTAACCCTAACCCTTGCCCGAACCCTAACCGTAACCCATCCCCGAAGCCTGACCCTCACCCGTCCCCTAATCCTAACCCGTACGCTGACACTAACCCGCGCCCTCACACGTACGCTCCCCCTAAAGCGTTGTACCCTCACCTGGACCCTAAAACGTCCCCGTCCCCTAACGCTAACCCTAGACCGAACCCTAACCCTAACCCTTCCCCGAAGCCTGACCCTCACCCGTCCCCTAATCCTAACCCGTACGCTGACACTAACCCGCCCCCTCACATGTACGCTCCCCCTAAAGCGTTGAGGTACCCTCACCTGGACCCTAAACCTTCCCCGTCCCCTAACCCTAACCCTAGACCGAACCCTAACCCTAACATTTCCCCGAAGCCTGACCCTCACCCGTCCCCTAATCCTAACCCGTACGCTGACACTAACCCGCGCCCTCACACGTACGCTCCCCCTAAAGCGTTGTCGTACCCTCACCTGGACCCTAAACCGTCCCCGTCCCCTAACCCTAACCCTAGCCCGAACCCTAACCCTAACCCTTCCCCAAGCCTGACCCTCACCCGTCCCCTAATCCTAACCCGTACGCTGACACTAACCCGCGCCCTCACACGTACGCTCCCCCTAAAGCGTTGTCCTACCCTCACCTGGACCCTAAACCGTCCCCGTCCCCTAACCCTAACCCTAGCCCGAACCCTAACCCTAACCCTTCACTGAAGCCTGACCCTCACCCGTCCCCTAATCCTAACCCGTACGCTGACACTAACCCGCGCCCTCACACGTACGCTCCCCCTAAAGCGTTGTCGTACCCTCACCTGGACCCTAAACCGTCCCCGTCCCCTAACCCTAACCCTAGCCCGAACCCTAACCCTAACCCTTCCCCGAAGCCTGACCCTCACCCGTCCCCTAATCCTAACCCGTACGCTGACACTAACCCGCGCCCTCACACGTACGCTCCCCCTAAAGCGTTGTCGTACCCTCACCTGGACCCTAAACCATCCCCGTCCCCTAACCCTAACCCTAGCCCGAACCCTAACCCTAACACTTCCCCGAAGCCTGACCCTCACCCGTCCCCTAATCCTAACCCGTACGCTGACACTAACCCGCGCCCTCACACGTACGCTCCCCCTAAAGCGTTGTCGTACCCTCACCTGGACCCTAAACCGTCCCCGTCCCCTAACCCTAACCCTAGCCCGAACCGTAACCGTAACCCTTCCCCGAAGCCTGACCCTCACCCGTCCCCTAATCCTAACCCGTACGCTGACACTAACCCGCGCCCTCACACGTACGCTCCCCCTAAAGCGTTGTCGTACCCTCACCTGGACCCTAAACCTTCCCCGTCCCCTAACCCTAACCCTAGACCGAACCCTAACCCTAACACTTCCCCGAAGCCTGACCCTCACCCGTCCCCTAATCCTAACCCGTACGCTGACACTAACCCGCGCCCTCACACGTACGCTCCCCCTAAAGCGTTGTCGTACCCTCACCTGGACCCTAAACCGTCCCCGTCCCCTAACCCTAACCCTAGCCCGAACCCTAACCCTAACCCTTCCCCAAGCCTGACCCTCACCCGTCCCCTAATCCTAACCCGTACGCTGACACTAACCCGCGCCCTCACACGTACGCTCCCCCTAAAGCTTTGTCCTACCCTCACCTGGACCCTAAACCGTCCCCGTCCCCTAACCCTAACCCTAGCCCGAACCCTAACCCTAACCCTTCCCCGAAGCCTGACACTCACCCGTCCCCTAATCCTAACCCGTACGCTGACACTAACCCGCGCCCTCACACGTACGCTCCCCCTAAAGCGTTGTCGTACCCTCACCTGGACCCTAAACCGTCCCCGTCCCCTAACCCTAACCCTAGCCCGAACCCTAACCCTAACCCTTCCCCGAAGCCTGACCCTCACCCGTCCCCTAATCCTAACCCGTACGCTGACACTAACCCGCGCCCTCACACGTACGCTCCCCCTAAAGCGTTGTCGTACCCTCACCTGGACCCTAAACCGTCCCCGTCCCCTAACCCTAACCCTAGCCCGAACCCTAACCCTAACCCTTCCCCGAAGCCTGACCCTCACCCGTCCCCTAATCCTAACCCGTACGCTGACACTAACCCGCGCCCTCACACGTACGCTCCCCCTAAAGCGTTGTCGTACCCTCACCTGGACCCTAAACCGTCCCCGTCCCCTAACCCTAACCCTAGCCCGAACCCTAACCCTAACCCTTCCCCGAAGCCTGACCCTCACCCGTCCCCTAATCCTAACCCGTACGCTGACACTAACCCGCGCCCTCACACGTACGCTCCCCCTAAAGCGTTGTCGTACCCTCACCTGGACCCTAAACCGTCCCCGTCCCCTAACCCTAACCCTAGCCCGAACCCTAACCCTAACCCTTCCCCGAAGCCTGACCCTCACCCGTCCCCTAATCCTAACCCGTACGCTGACACTAACCCGCGCCCTCACACGTACGCTCCCCCTAAAGCGTTGTCGTACCCTCACCTGGACCCTAAAGCTTCCCCGTCCCCTAACCCTAACCCTAGACCGAACCCTAACCCTAACCCTTCCCCGAAGCCTGACCCTCACCCGTCCCCTAATCCTAACCCGTACGCTGACACTAACCCGCGCCCTCACACGTACGCTCCCCCTAAAGCGTTGTCGTACCCTCACCTGGACCCTAAACCGTCCCCGTCCCCTAACCCTAACCCTAGCCCGAACCCTAACCCTAACCCTTCCCCAAGCCTGACCCTCACCCGTCCCCTAATCCTAACCCGTACGCTGACACTAACCCGCGCCCTCACACGTACGCTCCCCCTAAAGCGTTGTCGTACCCTCACCTGGACCCTAAACCTTCCCCGTCCCCTAACCCTAACCCTAGACCGAACCCTAACCCTAACCCTTCCCCGAAGCCTGACCCTCACCCGTCCCCTAATCCTAACCCGTACGCTGACACTAACCCGCGCCCTCACACGTACGCTCCCCCTAAAGCGTTGTCGTACCCTCACCTGGACCCTAAACCTTCCCCGTCCCCTAACCCTAACCCTAGACCGAACCCTAACCCTAACCCTTCCCCGAAGCCTGACCCTCACCCGTCCCCTAATCCTAACCCGTACGCTGACACTAACCCGCGCCCTCACACGTACGCTCCCCCTAAAGCGTTGTCGTACCCTCACCTGGACCCTAAACCGTCCCCGTCCCCTAACCCTAACCCTAGCCCGAACCCTAACCCTAACCCTTCCCCAAGCCTGACCCTCACCCGTCCCCTAATCCTAACCCGTACGCTGACACTAACCCGCGCCCTCACACGTACGCTCCCCCTAAAGCTTTGTCCTACCCTCACCTGGACCCTAAACCGTCCCCGTCCCCTAACCCTAACCCTAGCCCGAACCCTAACCCTAACCCTTCCCCGAAGCCTGACACTCACCCGTCCCCTAATCCTAACCCGTACGCTGACACTAATCCGCGCCCTCACACGTACGCTCCCCCTAAAGCGTTGTCGTACCCTCATCTGGACCCTAAACCGTCCCCGTCCCCTAACCCTAACCCTAGCCCGAACCCTAACCCTAACCCTTCCCCGAAGCCTGACCCTCACCCGTCCCCTAATCCTAACCCGTACGCTGACATAACCCGCGCCCTCACACGTACGCTCCCCCTAAAGCGTTGTCGTACCCTCACCTGGACCCTAAACCGTCCCCGTCCCCTAACCCTAACCCTAGCCCGAACCCTAACCCTAACCCTTCCCCGAAGCCTGACCCTCACCCGTCCCCTAATCCTAACCCGTACGCTGACACTAACCCGCGCCCTCACACGTACACTCCCCCTAAAGCGTTGTCGTACCCTCACCTGGACTCTAAACCATCCCCGTCCCCTAACCCTAACCCTAGCCCGAACCCTAACCCTAACCCTTCCCCGAAGCCTGACCCTCACCCGTCCCCTAATCATAACCCGTACGCTGACACTAACCCACGCCCTCACACGTACCCTCCCCCTAAAGCGTTGTCGTACACTCACCTGGACCCTAAACCGTCCCCGTCCCCTAACCCTAACCCTAGCCCGAACCGTAACCGTAACCCTTCCCCGAAGCCTGACCCTCACCCGTCCCCTAATCCTAACCCGTACGCTGACACTAAACCGCGCCCTCACACGTACGCTCCCCCTAAAGCGTTGTCGTACCCTCACCTGGACCCTAAACCTTCCCCGTCCCCTAACCCTAACCCTAGACCGAACCCTAACCGTAACCCTTCCCCGAAGCCTGACCCTCACCCGTCCCCTAATCCTAACCCGTACGCTGACACTAACCCGCGCCCTCACACGTACGCTCCCCCTAAAGCGTTGTCGTACCCTCACCTGGACCCTAAACAGTCCCCGTCCCCTAACCCTAACCCTAGCCCGAACCCTAACCCTAACCCTTCCCCGAAGCCTGACCCTCACCCGTCCCCTAATCCTAACCCGTACGCTGACACTAACCCGCGCCCTCACACGTACGCTCCCCCTAAAGCGTTGTCGTACCCTCACCTGGACCCTAAACCGTCCCCGTCCCCTAACCCTAACCCTAGCCCGAACCCTAACCCTAACCCTTCCCCGAAGCCTGACCCTCACCCGTCCCCTAATCCTAACCCGTACGCTGACACTAACCCGCGCCCTCACATGTACGCTCCCCCTAAAGCGTTGTCGTACCCTCACCTGGACCCTAAACCTTCCCCGTCCCCTAACCCTAACCCTAGACCGAACCCTAACCCTAACCCTTCCCCGAAGCCTGACCCTCACCCGTCCCCTAATCCTAACCCGTACGCTGACACTAACCCGCGCCCTCACACGTACGCTCCCCCTAAAGCGTTGTCGTACCCTCACCTGGACCCTAAACCGTCCCCGTCCCCTAACCCTAACCCTAGCCCGAACCCTAACCCTAACCCTTCCCCGAAGCCTGACCCTCACCCGTCCCCTAATCCTAACCCGTACGCTGACACTAACCCGCGCCCTCACACGTACGCTCCCCCTAAAGCGTTGTCCTACCCTCACCTGGACCCTAAACCGTCCCCGTCCCCTAACCCTAACCCTAGCCCGAACCCTAACCCTAACCCTTCCCCGAAGCCTGACCCTCACCCGTCCCCTAATCCTAACCCGTACGCTGACACTAACCCGCGCCCTCACACGTACGCTCCCCCTAAAGCGTTGTCGTACCCTCACCTGGACCCTAAACCGTCCCCGTCCCCTAACCCTAACCCTAGCCCGAACCCTAACCCTAACCCTTCCCCGAAGCCTGACCCTCACCCGTCCCCTAATCCTAACCCGTACGCTGACACTAACCCGCGCCCTCACACGTACGCTCCCCCTAAAGCGTTGTCGTACCCTCACCTGGACCCTAAACCGTCCCCGTCCCCTAACCCTAACCCTAGCCCGAACCCTAACCCTAACCCTTCCCCGAAGCCTGACCCTCACCCGTCCCCTAATCCTAACCCGTACGCTGACACTAACCCGCGCCCTCACACGTACGCTCCCCCTAAAGCGTTGTCGTACCCTCACCTGGACCCTAATCCGTCCCAGTCCCCTAACCCTAACCCTAGCCCGAACCCTAACCCTAACCCTTCCCCGAAGCCTGACCCTCACCCGTCCCCTAATCCTAACCCGTACGCTGACACTAACCCGCGCCCTCACACGTACGCTCCCCCTAAAGCGTTGTCGTACCCTCACCTGGACCCTAAACCGTCCCCGTCCCCTAACCCTAACCCTAGCCCGAACCCTAACCCTAACCCTTCCCCGAAGCCTGACCCTCACCCGTCCCCTAATCCTAACCCGTACGCTGACACTAACCCGCGCCCTCACACGTACGCTCCCACTAAAGCGTTGTCGTACCCTCACCTGGACCCTAAACCTTCCCCGTTCCGTAACCCTAACCCTAGACCGAACCCTAACCCTAACCCTTCCCCGAAGCCTGACCCTCAACCGTCCACTAATCCTAACCCGTACGCTGACACTAACCCGCGCCCTCACACGTACGCTCCCCCTAAAGCGTTGTCGTACCCTCACCTGGACCCTAAACCGTCCCCGTCCCCTAACCCTAACCCTAGCCCGAACCCTAACCCTAACCCTTCCCCAAGCCTGACCCTCACCCGTCCCCTAATCCTAACCCGTACGCTGACACTAACCCGCGCCCTCACACGTACGCTCCCCCTAAAGCGTTGTCCTACCCTCATCTGGACCCTAAACCGTCCCCGTCCCCTAACCCTAACCCTAGCCCGAACCCTAACCCTAACCCTTCCCCGAAGCCTGACCCTCACCCGTCCCCTAATCCTAACCCGTACGCTGACACTAACCCGCGCCCTCACACGTACGCTCCCCCTAAAGCGTTGTCGTACCCTCACCTGGACCCTAAACCGTCCCCGTCCCCTAACCCTAACCCTAGCCCGAACCCTAACCCTAACCCTTCCCCGAAGCCTGACCCTCACCCGTCCCCTAATCCTAACCCGTACGCTGACACTAACCCGCGCCCTCACACGTACGCTCCCCCTAAAGCGTTGTCGTACCCTCACCTGGACCCTAAACCGTCCCCGTCCCCTAACCCTAACCCTAGCCCGAACCCTAACCCTAACCCTTCCCCGAAGCCTGACCCTCACCCGTCCCCTAATCCTAACCCGTACGCTGACACTAACCCGCGCCCTCACACGTACGCTCCCCCTAAAGCGTTGTCGTACCCTCACCTGGACCCTAAACCGTCCCCGTCCCCTAACCCTAACCCTAGCCCGAACCCTAACCCTAACCCTTCCCTGAAGCCTGACCCTCACCCGTCCCCTAATCCTAACCCGTACGCTGACACTAACCCGCGCCCTCACACGTACGCTCCCCCTAAAGCGTTGTCGTACCCTCACCTGGACCCTAAACCGTCCCCGTCCCCTAACCCTAACCCTAGCCCGAACCCTAACCCTAACCCTTCCCCGAAGCCTGACCCTCACCCGTCCCCTAATCCTAACCCGTACGCTGACACTAACCCGCGCCCTCACACGTACGCTCCCCCTAAAGCGTTGTCGTACCCTCACCTGGACCCTAAACCGTCCCTGTCCCCTAACCCTAACCCTAGCCCGAACCCTAACCCTAACCCTTCCCCGAAGCCTGACCCTCACCCGTCCCCTAATCCTAACCCGTACGCTGACACTAACCCGCGCCCTCACACGTACGCTCCCCCTAAAGCGTTGTCGTACCCTCACCTGGACCCTAAACCGTCCCCGTCCCCTAACCCTAACCCTAGCCCGAACCCTAACCCTAACCCTTCCCCGAAGCCTGACCCTCACCCGTCCCCTAATTCTAACCCGTACGCTGACACTAACCAGCGCCCTCACACGTACGCTCCCCCTAAAGCGTTGTCGTACTCTCACCTGGACCCTAAACCGTCCCCGTCCCCTAACCCTAACCCTAGCCCGAACCGTAACCGTAACCCTTCCCCGAAGCCTGACCCTCACCCGTCCCCTAATCCTAACCCGTACGCTGACACTAACCTGCGCCCTCACACGTACGCTCCCCCTAAAGCGTTGTCGTACCCTCACCTGGACCCTAAACCTTCCCCGTCCCCTAACCCTAACCCTAGACCGAACCCTAACCCTAACCCTTCCCAGAAGCCTGACCCTCACCCGTCCCCTAATCCTAACCCGTACGCTGACACTAACCCGCGCCCTCACACGTACGCTCCCCCTAAAGCGTTGTCGTACCCTCACCTGGACCCTAAACCGTCCCCGTCCCCTAACCCTAACCCTAGCCCGAACCCTAACCCTAACCCTTCCCCAAGCCTGACCCTCACCCGTCCCCTAATCCTAACCCGTACGCTGACACTAACCCGCGCCCTCACACGTACGCTCCCCCTAAAGCGTTGTCGTACCCTCACCTGGACCCTAAACCGTCCCCGTCCCCTAACCCTAACCCTAGCCCGAACCCTAACCCTAACCCTTCCCCGAAGCCTGACCCTCACCCGTCCCCTAATCCTAACCCGTACGCTGACACTAACCCGCGCCCTCACACGTACGCTCCCCCTAAAGCGTTGTCGTACCCTCACCTGGACCCTAAACCGTCCCCGTCCCCTAACCCTAACCCTAGCCCGAACCCTAACCCTAACCCTTCCCCGAAGCCTGACCCTCACCCGTCCCCTAATCCTAACCCGTACGCTGACACTAACCCGCGCCCTCACACGTACGCTCCCCCTAAAGCGTTGTCGTACCCTCACCTGGACCCTAAACCGTCCCCGTCCCCTAACCCTAACCCTAGCCCGAACCCTAACCCTAACCCTTCCCCGAAGCCTGACCCTCACCCGTCCCCTAATCCTAACCCGTACGCTGACACTAACCCGCGCCCTCACACGTACGCTCCCCCTAAAGCGTTGTCGTACCCTCACCTGGACCCTAAACCGTCCCCGTCCCCTAACCCTAACCCTAGCCCGAACCCTAACCCTAACCCTTCCCCGAAGCCTGACCCTCACCCGTCCCCTAATCCTAACCCGTACGCTGACACTAACCCGCGCCCTCACACGTACGCTCCCCCTAAAGCGTTGTCGTACCCTCACCTGGACCCTAAACCGTCCCCGTCCCCTAACCCTAACCCTAGCCCGAACCGTAACCGTAACCCTTCCCCGAAGCCTGACCCTCACCCGTCCCCTAATCCTAACCCGTACGCTGACACTAACCCGCGCCCTCACACGTACGCTCCCCCTAAAGCGTTGTCGTACCCTCACCTGGACCCTAAACCTTCCCCGTCCCCTAACCCTAACCCTAGCCCGAACCCTAACCCTAACCCTTCCCCGAAGCCTGACCCTCACCCGTCCCCTAATCCTAACCCGTACGCTGACACTAACCCGCGCCCTCACACGTACGCTCCCCCTAAAACGTTGTCGTACCCTCACCTGGACCCTAAACCGTCCCCGTCCCCTAACCCTAACCCTAGCCCGAACCCTAACCCTAACCCTTCCCCAAGCCTGAACCTCACCCGTCCCCTAATCCTAACCCGTACGCTGACATTAACCCGCGTCCTCACACGTACGCTCCCCCTAAAGCGTTGTCCTACCCTCACCTGGACCCTAAACCGTCCCCGTCCCCTAACCCTAACCGTAGCCCGAACCCTAACCCTAACCCTTCCCCGAAGCCTGACACTCACCCGTCCCCTAATCCTAACCCGTACGCTGACACTAACCCGCGCCCTCACACGTACGCTCCCCCTAAAGCGTTGTCGTACCCTCACCTGGACCCTAAACCGTCCCCGTCCCCTAACCCTAACTCTAGCCCGAACCCTAACCCTAACCCTTCCCCAAGCCTGACCCTCACCCGTCCCCTAATCCTAACCCGTACGCTGACACTAACCCGCGCCCTCACACGTACGCTCCCCCTAAAGCGTTGTCCTACCCTCACCTGGACCCTAAACCGTCCCCGTCCCCTAACCCTAACCCTAGCCCGAACCCTAACCCTAACCCTTCCCCGAAGCCCTGACCCTCACCCGTCCCCTAATCCTAACCCGTACGCTGACACTAACCCGCGCCCTCACACGTACGCTCCCCCTAAAGCGTTGTCGTACCCTCACCTGGACCCTAAACCGTCCCCGTCCCCTAACCCTAACCCTAGCCCGAAACCTAACCCTAACTCTTCCCCGAAGCCTGACCCTCACCCGTCCCCTAATCGTAACCCGTACGCTGACACTAACCCGCGCCCTCACACGTACGCTCCCCCTAAAGCGTTGTCGTAACCTCACCTGGACCCTAAACCGTCCCCGTCCCCTAACACTAACCCTAGCCCGAACCCTAACCCTAACCCTTCCCCGAAGCCTGACCCTCACCCGTCCCCTAATCCTAACCCGTACGCTGACACTAACCCGCGCCCTCACACGTACGCTCCCCCTAAAGCGTTGTCGTACCCTCACCTGGACCCTAAACCGTCCCCGTCCCCTAACCCTAACCCTAGCCCGAACCCTAACCGTAACCCATCCCCGAAGCCTGACCCTCACCCGTCCCCTAATCCTAACCCGTACGCTGACACTAACCCCTGCCCTCACACGTACGCTCCCCCTAAAGCGTTGTCGTACCCTCACCTGGACCCTAAACCGTCCCCGTCCCCTAACCCTAACCCTAGCCCGAACCCTAACCCTAACCCTTCCCCGAAGCCTGACCCTCACCCGTCCCCTAATCCTAACCCGTACGCTGACACTAACCCGCGCCCTCACACGTACGCTCCCCCTAAAGCGTTGTCGTACCCTCACCTGGACCCTAAACCGTCCCCGTCCCCTAACCCTAACCCTAGCCCGAACCCTAACCCTAACCCTTCCCCGAAGCCTGACCCTCACCCGTCCCCAATCCTAACCCGTACGCTGACACTAACCCGCGCCCTCACACGTACGCTCCCCCTAAAGCGTTGTCGTACCCTCACCTGGACCCTAAACCGTCCCCGTCCCCTAACCCTAACCCTAGCCCGAACCCTAACCCTAACCCTTCCCCGAAGCCTGACCCTCACCCGTCCCCTAATCCTAACCCGTACGCTGACACTAACCCGCGCCCTCACACGTATGCTCCCCCTAAAGCGTTGTCGTACCCTCACCTGGACCCTAAACCGTCCCCGTCCCCTAATCCTAACCCTAGCCCGAACCCTAACCATAACCCTTCCCCGAAGCCTGACCCTCACCCGTCCCCTAATCCTAACCCGTACGCTGACACTAACCCGCGCCCTCACACGTACGCTCCCCCTAAAGCGTTGTCGTACCCTCACCTGGACCCTAAACCGTCCCCGTCCCCTAACCCTAACCCTAGCCCGAACCCTAACCCTAACCCTTCCCCGAAGCCTGACCCTCACCCGTCCCCTAATCCTAACCCGTACGCTGACACTAACCGGCGCCCTCACACGTACGCTCCCCCTAAAGCGTTGTCGTACCCTCACCTGGACCCTAAACCGTCCCCGTCCCCTAACCCTAACCCTAGCCCGAACCCTAACCCTAACCCTTCCCCGAAGCCTGACCCTCACCCGTCCCCTAATCCTAACCCGTACGCTGACACTAACCCGCGCCCTCACACGTACGCTCCCCCTAAAGCGTTGTCGTACCCTCACCTGGACCCTAAACCGTCCCCGTCCCCTAACCCTAACCCTAGCCCGAACCCTAACCCTAACCCTTCCCCGAAGCCTGACCCTCACCCGTCCCCTAATCCTAACCCGTACGCTGACACTAACCCGCGCCCTCACACGTACGCTCCCCCTAAAGCGTTGTCGTACCCTCACCTGGACCCTAAACCGTCCCCGTCCCCTAACCCTAACCCTAGCCCGAACCCTAACCCTAACACTTCCCCGAAGCCTGACCCTCACCCGTCCCCTAATCCTAACCCGTACGCTGACACTAAGCCGCGCCCTCACACGTACGCTCCCCCTAAAGCGTTGTCGTACCCTCACCTGGACCCTAAACCGTCCCCGTCCCCTAACCCTAACCCTAGCCCGAACCCTAACCCTAACCCTTCCCTAAGCCTGACCCTCACCCGTCCCCTAATCCTAACCCGTACGCTGACACTAACCCGCGCCCTCACACGTACGCTCCCCCTAAAGCGTTGTCCTACCCTCACCTGGACCCTAAACCGTCCCCGTCCCCTAACCCTAACCCTAGCCCGAACCCTAACCCTAACCCTTCCCCGAAGCCTGACCCTCACCCGTCCCCTAATCCTAACCCGTACGCTGACACTAACCCGCGCCCTCACACGTACGCTCCCCCTAAAGCGTTGTCGTACCCTCACCTGGACCCTAAACCTTCCCCGTCCCCTAACCCTAACCCTAGACCGAACCCTAACCCTAACCCTTCCCCGAAGCCTGACCCTCACCCGTCCCCTAATCCTAACCCGTACGCTGACACTAACCCGCGCCCTCACACGTACGCTCCCCCTAAAGCGTTGTCGTACCCTCACCTGGACCCTAAACCGTCCCCGTCCCCTAACCCTAACCCTAGCCCGAACCCTAACCCTAACCCTTCCCCAAGCCTGACCCTCACCCGTCCCCTAATCCTAACCCGTACGCTGACACTAACCCGCGCCCTCACACGTACGCTCCCCCTAAAGCGTTGTCGTACCCTCACCTGGACCCTAAACCTTCCCCGTCCCCTAACCCTAACCCTAGACCGAACCCTAACCCTAACCCTTCCCCGAAGCCTGACCCTCACCCGTCCCCTAATCCTAACCCGTACGCTGACACTAACCCGCGCCCTCACACGTACGCTCCCCCTAAAGCGTTGTCGTACCCTCACCTGGACCCTAAACCGTCCCCGTCCCCTAACCCTAACCCTAGCCCGAACCGTAACCCTAACCCTTCCCCAAGCCTGACCCTCACCCGTCCCCTAATCCTAACCCGTACGCTGACACTAACCCGCGCCCTCACACGTACGCTCCCCCTAAAGCGTTGTCGTACCCTCACCTGGACCCTAAACCGTCCCCGTCCCCTAACCCTAACTCTAGCCCGAACCCTAACCCTAACCCTTCCCCAAGCCTGACCCTCACCCGTCCCCTAATCCTAACCCGTACGCTGACACTAACCCGCGCCCTCACACGTACGCTCCCCCTAAAGCGTTGTCCTACCCTCACCTGGACCCTAAACCGTCCCCGTCCCCTAACCCTAACCCTAGCCCGAACCCTAACCCTAACCCTTCCCCGAAGCCTGACCCTCACCCGTCCCCTAATCCTAACCCGTACGCTGACACTAACCCGCGCCCTCACACGTACGCTCCCCCTAAAGCGTTGTCGTACCCTCACCTGGACCCTAAACCGTCCCCGTCCCCTAACCCTAACCCTAGCCCGAAACCTAACCCTAACCCTTCCCCGAAGCCTGACCCTCACCCGTCCCCTAATCGTAACCCGTACGCTGACACTAACCCGCGCCCTCACACGTACGCTCCCCCTAAAGCGTTGTCGTAACCTCACCTGGACCCTAAACCGTCCCCGTCCCCTAACACTAACCCTAGCCCGAACCCTAACCCTAACCCTTCCCCGAAGCCTGACCCTCACCCGTCCCCTAATCCTAACCCGTACGCTGACACTAACCCGCGCCCTCACACGTACGCTCCCCCTAAAGCGTTGTCGTACCCTCACCTGGACCCTAAACCGTCCCCGTCCCCTAACCCTAACCCTAGCCCGAACCCTAACCGTAACCCATCCCCGAAGCCTGACCCTCACCCGTCCCCTAATCCTAACCCGTACGCTGACACTAACCCGCGCCCTCACACGTACGCTCCCCCTAAAGCGTTGTCGTACCCTCACCTGGACCCTAAACCGTCCCCGTCCCCTAACCCTAACCCTAGCCCGAACCCTAACCCTAACCCTTCCCCGAAGCCTGACCCTCACCCGTCCCCTAATCCTAACCCGTACGCTGACACTAACCCGCGCCCTCACACGTACGCTCCCCCTAAAGCGTTGTCGTACCCTCACCTGGACCCTAAACCGTCCCCGTCCCCTAACCCTAACCCTAGCCCGAACCCTAACCCTAACCCTTCCCCGAAGCCTGACCCTCACCCGTCCCCAATCCTAACCCGTACGCTGACACTAACCCGCGCCCTCACACGTACGCTCCCCCTAAAGCGTTGTCGTACCCTCACCTGGACCCTAAACCGTCCCCGTCCCCTAACCCTAACCCTAGCCCGAACCCTAACCCTAACCCTTCCCCGAAGCCTGACCCTCACCCGTCCCCTAATCCTAACCCGTACGCTGACACTAACCCGCGCCCTCACACGTATGCTCCCCCTAAAGCGTTGTCGTACCCTCACCTGGACCCTAAACCGTCCCCGTCCCCTAATCCTAACCCTAGCCCGAACCCTAACCATAACCCTTCCCCGAAGCCTGACCCTCACCCGTCCCCTAATCCTAACCCGTACGCTGACACTAACCCGCGCCCTCACACGTACGCTCCCCCTAAAGCGTTGTCGTACCCTCACCTGGACCCTAAACCGTCCCCGTCCCCTAACCCTAACCCTAGCCCGAACCCTAACCCTAACCCTTCCCCGAAGCCTGACCCTCACCCGTCCCCTAATCCTAACCCGTACGCTGACACTAACCGGCGCCCTCACACGTACGCTCCCCCTAAAGCGTTGTCGTACCCTCACCTGGACTCTAAACCGTCCCCGTCCCCTAACCCTAACCCTAGCCCGAACCCTAACCCTAACCCTTCCCCGAAGCCTGACCCTCACCCGTCCCCTAATCCTAACCCGTACGCTGACACTAACCCGCGCCCTCACACGTACGCTCCCCCTAAAGCGTTGTCGTACCCTCACCTGGACCCTAAACCGTCCCCGTCCCCTAACCCTAACCCTAGCCCGAACCCTAACCCTAACCCTTCCCCGAAGCCTGACCCTCACCCGTCCCCTAATCCTAACCCGTACGCTGACACTAACCCGCGCCCTCACACGTACGCTCCCCCTAAAGCGTTGTCGTACCCTCACCTGGACCCTAAACCGTCCCCGTCCCCTAACCCTAACCCTAGCCCGAACCCTAACCCTAACACTTCCCCGAAGCCTGACCCTCACCCGTCCCCTAATCCTAACCCGTACGCTGACACTAAGCCGCGCCCTCACACGTACGCTCCCCCTAAAGCGTTGTCGTACCCTCACCTGGACCCTAAACCGTCCCCGTCCCCTAACCCTAACCCTAGCCCGAACCCTAACCCTAACCCTTCCCTAAGCCTGACCCTCACCCGTCCCCTAATCCTAACCCGTACGCTGACACTAACCCGCGCCCTCACACGTACGCTCCCCCTAAAGCGTTGTCCTACCCTCACCTGGACCCTAAACCGTCCCCGTCCCCTAACCCTAACCCTAGCCCGAACCCTAACCCTAACCCTTCCCCGAAGCCTGACCCTCACCCGTCCCCTAATCCTAACCCGTACGCTGACACTAACCCGCGCCCTCACACGTACGCTCCCCCTAAAGCGTTGTCGTACCCTCACCTGGACCCTAAACCTTCCCCGTCCCCTAACCCTAACCCTAGACCGAACCCTAACCCTAACCCTTCCCCGAAGCCTGACCCTCACCCGTCCCCTAATCCTAACCCGTACGCTGACACTAACCCGCGCCCTCACACGTACGCTCCCCCTAAAGCGTTGTCGTACCCTCACCTGGACCCTAAACCGTCCCCGTCCCCTAACCCTAACTCTAGCCCGAACCCTAACCCTAACCCTTCCCCAAGCCTGACCCTCACCCGTCCCCTAATCCTAACCCGTACGCTGACACTAACCCGCGCCCTCACACGTACGCTCCCCCTAAAGCGTTGTCGTACCCTCACCTGGACCCTAAACCTTCCCCGTCCCCTAACCCTAACCCTAGACCGAACCCTAACCCTAACCCTTCCCCGAAGCCTGACCCTCACCCGTCCCCTAATCCTAACCCGTACGCTGACACTAACCCGCGCCCTCACACGTACGCTCCCCCTAAAGCGTTGTCGTACCCTCACCTGGACCCTAAACCGTCCCCGTCCCCTAACCCTAACCCTAGCCCGAACCCTAACCCTAACCCTTCCCCAAGCCTGACCCTCACCCGTCCCCTAATCCTAACCCGTACGCTGACACTAACCCGCGCCCTCACACGTACGCTCCCCCTAAAGCTTTGTCCTACCCTCACCTGGACCCTAAACCGTCCCCGTCCCCTAACCCTAACCCTAGCCCGAACCCTAACCCTAACACTTCCCCGAAGCCTGACACTCACCCGTCCCCTAATCCTAACCCGTACGCTGACACTAATCCGCGCCCTCACACGTACGCTCCCCCTAAAGCGTTGTCGTACCCTCACCTGGACCCTAAACCGTCCCCGTCCCCTAACCCTAACTCTAGCCCGAACCCTAACCCTAACCCTTCCCCAAGCCTGACCCTCACCCGTCCCCTAATCCTAACCCGTACGCTGACACTAACCCGCGCCCTCACACGTACGCTCCCCCTAAAGCGTTGTCCTACCCTCACCTGGACCCTAAACCGTCCCCGTCCCCTAACCCTAACCCTAGCCCGAACCCTAACCCTAACCCTTCCCCGAAGCCTGACCCTCACCCGTCCCCTAATCCTAACCCGTACGCTGACACTAACCCGCGCCCTCACACGTACGCTCCCCCTAAAGCGTTGTCGTACCCTCACCTGGACCCTAAACCGTCCCCGTCCCCTAACCCTAACCCTAGCCCGAAACCTAACCCTAACCCTTCCCCGAAGCCTGACCCTCACCCGTCCCCTAATCGTAACCCGTACGCTGACACTAACCCGCGCCCTCACACGTACGCTCCCCCTAAAGCGTTGTCGTAACCTCACCTGGACCCTAAACCGTCCCCGTCCCCTAACACTAACCCTAGCCCGAACCCTAACCCTAACCCTTCCCCGAAGCCTGACCCTCACCCGTCCCCTAATCCTAACCCGTACGCTGACACTAACCCGCGCCCTCACACGTACGCTCCCCCTAAAGCGTTGTCGTACCCTCACCTGGACCCTAAACCGTCCCCGTCCCCTAACCCTAACCCTAGCCCGAACCCTAACCGTAACCCATCCCCGAAGCCTGACCCTCACCCGTCCCCTAATCCTAACCCGTACGCTGACACTAACCCGCGCCCTCACACGTACGCTCCCCCTAAAGCGTTGTCGTACCCTCACCTGGACCCTAAACCGTCCCCGTCCCCTAACCCTAACCCTAGCCCGAACCCTAACCCTAACCCTTCCCCGAAGCCTGACCCTCACCCGTCCCCTAATCCTAACCCGTACGCTGACACTAACCCGCGCCCTCACACGTACGCTCCCCCTAAAGCGTTGTCGTACCCTCACCTGGACCCTAAACCGTCCCCGTCCCCTAACCCTAACCCTAGCCCGAACCCTAACCCTAACCCTTCCCCGAAGCCTGACCCTCACCCGTCCCCAATCCTAACCCGTACGCTGACACTAACCCGCGCCCTCACACGTACGCTCCCCCTAAAGCGTTGTCGTACCCTCACCTGGACCCTAAACCGTCCCCGTCCCCTAACCCTAACCCTAGCCCGAACCCTAACCCTAACCCTTCCCCGAAGCCTGACCCTCACCCGTCCCCTAATCCTAACCCGTACGCTGACACTAACCCGCGCCCTCACACGTATGCTCCCCCTAAAGCGTTGTCGTACCCTCACCTGGACCCTAAACCGTCCCCGTCCCCTAATCCTAACCCTAGCCCGAACCCTAACCATAACCCTTCCCCGAAGCCTGACCCTCACCCGTCCCCTAATCCTAACCCGTACGCTGACACTAACCCGCGCCCTCACACGTACGCTCCCCCTAAAGCGTTGTCGTACCCTCACCTGGACCCTAAACCGTCCCCGTCCCCTAACCCTAACCCTAGCCCGAACCCTAACCCTAACCCTTCCCCGAAGCCTGACCCTCACCCGTCCCCTAATCCTAACCCGTACGCTGACACTAACCGGCGCCCTCACACGTACGCTCCCCCTAAAGCGTTGTCGTACCCTCACCTGGACCCTAAACCGTCCCCGTCCCCTAACCCTAACCCTAGCCCGAACCCTAACCCTAACCCTTCCCCGAAGCCTGACCCTCACCCGTCCCCTAATCCTAACCCGTACGCTGACACTAACCCGCGCCCTCACACGTACGCTCCCCCTAAAGCGTTGTCGTACCCTCACCTGGACCCTAAACCGTCCCCGTCCCCTAACCCTAACCCTAGCCCGAACCCTAACCCTAACCCTTCCCCGAAGCCTGACCCTCACCCGTCCCCTAATCCTAACCCGTACGCTGACACTAACCCGCGCCCTCACACGTACGCTCCCCCTAAAGCGTTGTCGTACCCTCACCTGGACCCTAAACCGTCCCCGTCCCCTAACCCTAACCCTAGCCCGAACCCTAACCCTAACACTTCCCCGAAGCCTGACCCTCACCCGTCCCCTAATCCTAACCCGTACGCTGACACTAAGCCGCGCCCTCACACGTACGCTCCCCCTAAAGCGTTGTCGTACCCTCACCTGGACCCTAAACCGTCCCCGTCCCCTAACCCTAACCCTAGCCCGAACCCTAACCCTAACCCTTCCCTAAGCCTGACCCTCACCCGTCCCCTAATCCTAACCCGTACGCTGACACTAACCCGCGCCCTCACACGTACGCTCCCCCTAAAGCGTTGTCCTACCCTCACCTGGACCCTAAACCGTCCCCGTCCCCTAACCCTAACCCTAGCCCGAACCCTAACCCTAACCCTTCCCCGAAGCCTGACCCTCACCCGTCCCCTAATCCTAACCCGTACGCTGACACTAACCCGCGCCCTCACACGTACGCTCCCCCTAAAGCGTTGTCGTACCCTCACCTGGACCCTAAACCTTCCCCGTCCCCTAACCCTAACCCTAGACCGAACCCTAACCCTAACCCTTCCCCGAAGCCTGACCCTCACCCGTCCCCTAATCCTAACCCGTACGCTGACACTAACCCGCGCCCTCACACGTACGCTCCCCCTAAAGCGTTGTCGTACCCTCACCTGGACCCTAAACCGTCCCCGTCCCCTAACCCTAACTCTAGCCCGAACCCTAACCCTAACCCTTCCCCAAGCCTGACCCTCACCCGTCCCCTAATCCTAACCCGTACGCTGACACTAACCCGCGCCCTCACACGTACGCTCCCCCTAAAGCGTTGTCGTACCCTCACCTGGACCCTAAACCTTCCCCGTCCCCTAACCCTAACCCTAGACCGAACCCTAACCCTAACCCTTCCCCGAAGCCTGACCCTCACCCGTCCCCTAATCCTAACCCGTACGCTGACACTAACCCGCGCCCTCACACGTACGCTCCCCCTAAAGCGTTGTCGTACCCTCACCTGGACCCTAAACCGTCCCCGTCCCCTAACCCTAACCCTAGCCCGAACCCTAACCCTAACCCTTCCCCAAGCCTGACCCTCACCCGTCCCCTAATCCTAACCCGTACGCTGACACTAACCCGCGCCCTCACACGTACGCTCCCCCTAAAGCTTTGTCCTACCCTCACCTGGACCCTAAACCGTCCCCGTCCCCTAACCCTAACCCTAGCCCGAACCCTAACCCTAACCCTTCCCCGAAGCCTGACACTCACCCGTCCCCTAATCCTAACCCGTACGCTGACACTAATCCGCGCCCTCACACGTACGCTCCCCCTAAAGCGTTGTCGTACCCTCATCTGGACCCTAAACCGTCCCCGTCCCCTAACCCTAACCCTAGCCTGAACCCTAACCCTAATCCTTCCCCGAAGCCTGACCCTCACCCGTCCCCTAATCCTAACCCGTACGCTGACATAACCCGCGCCCTCACACGTACGCTCCCCCTAAAGCGTTGTCGTACCCTCACCTGGACCCTAAACCGTCCCCGTCCCCTAACCCTAACCCTAGCCCGAACCCTAACCCTAACCCTTCCCCGAAGCCTGACCCTCACCCGTCCCCTAATCCTAACCCGTACGCTGACACTAACCCGCGCCCTCACACGTACACTCCCCCTAAAGCGTTGTCGTACCCTCACCTGGACTCTAAACCATCCCCGTCCCCTAACCCTAACCCTAGCCCGAACCCTAACCCTAACCCTTCCCCGAAGCCTGACCCTCACCCGTCCCCTAATCCTAACCCGTACGCTGACACTAACCCGCGCCCTCACACGTACACTCCCCCTAAAGCGTTGTCGTACCCTCACCTGGACTCTAAACCATCCCCGTCCCCTAACCCTAACCCTAGCCCGAACCCTAACCCTAACCCTTCCCCGAAGCCTGACCCTCACCCGTCCCCTAATCATAACCCGTACGCTGACACTAACCCGCGCCCTCACACGTACGCTCCCCCTAAAGCGTTGTCGTACACTCACCTGGACCCTAAACCGTCCCCGTCCCCTAACCCTAACCCTAGCCCGAACCGTAACCGTAACCCTTCCCCGAAGCCTGACCCTCACCCGTCCCCTAATCCTAACCCGTACGCTGACACTAACCCGCGCCCTCACACGTACGCTCCCCCTAAAGCGTTGTCGTACCCTCACCTGGACCCTAAACCTTCCCCGTCCCCTAACCCGAACCCTAGACCGAACCCTAACCGTAACCCTTCCCCGAAGCCTGACCCTCACCCGTCCCCTAATCCTAACCCGTACGCTGACACTAACCCGCGCCCTCACACGTACGCTCCCCCTAAAGCGTTGTCGTACCCTCACCTGGACCCTAAACAGTCCCCGTCCCCTAACCCTAACCCTAGCCCGAACCCTAACCCTAACCCTTCCCCGAAGCCTGACCCTCACCCGTCCCCTAATCCTAACCCGTACGCTGACACTAACCCGCGCCCTCACACGTACGCTCCCCCTAAAGCGTTGTCGTACCCTCACCTGGACCCTAAACCGTCCCCGTCCCCTAACCCTAACCCTAGCCCGAACCCTAACCCTAACCCTTCCCCGAAGCCTGACCCTCACCCGTCCCCTAATCCTAACCCGTACGCTGACACTAACCCGCGCCCTCACACGTACGCTCCCCCTAAAGCGTTGTCGTACCCTCACCTGGACCCTAAACCTTCCCCGTCCCCTAACCCTAACCCTAGACCGAACCCTAACCCTAACCCTTCCCCGAAGCCTGACCCTCACCCGTCCCCTAATCCTAACCCGTACGCTGACACTAACCCGCGCCCTCACACGTACGCTCCCCCTAAAGCGTTGTCGTACCCTCACCTGGACCCTAAACCGTCCCCGTCCCCGTCCCCTAACCCTAGCCCGAACCCTAACCCTAACCCTTCCCCGAAGCCTGACCCTCACCCGTCCCCTAATCCTAACCCGTACGCTGACACTAACCCGCGCCCTCACACGTACGCTCCCCCTAAAGCGTTGTCCTACCCTCACCTGGACCCTAAACCGTCCCCGTCCCCTAACCCTAACCCTAGCCCGAACCCTAACCCTAACCCTTCCCCGAAGCCTGACCCTCACCCGTCCCCTAATCCTAACCCGTACGCTGACACTAACCCGCGCCCTCACACGTACGCTCCCCCTAAAGCGTTGTCGTACCCTCACCTGGACCCTAAACCGTCCCCGTCCCCTAACCCTAACCCTAGCCCGAACCCTAACCCTAACCCTTCCCAGAAGCCTGACCCTCACCCGTCCCCTAATCCTAACCCGTACGCTGACACTAACCCGCGCCCTCACACGTACGCTCCCCCTAAAGCGTTGTCGTACCCTCACCTGGACCCTAAACCGTCCCCGTCCCCTAACCCTAACCCTAGCCCGAACCCTAACCCTAACCCTTCCCCGAAGCCTGACCCTCACCCGTCCCCTAATCCTAACCCGTACGCTGACACTAACCCGCGCCCTCACACGTATGCTCCCCCTAAAGCGTTGTCGTACCCTCACCTGGACCCTAAACCGTCCCCATCCCCTAATCCTAACCCTAGCCCGAACCCTAACCATAACCCTTCCCCGAAGCCTGACCCTCACCCGTCCCCTAATCCTAACCCGTACGCTGACACTAACCCGCGCCCTCACATGTACGCTCCCCCTAAAGCGTTGTCGTACCCTCACCTGGACCCTAAACCGTCCCCGTCCCCTAACCCTAACCCTAGCCCGAACCCTAACCCTAACCCTTCCCCGAAGCCTGACCCTCACCCGTCCCCTAATCCTAACCCGTACGCTGACACTAACCGGCGCCCTCACACGTACGCTCCCCCTAAAGCGTTGTCGTACCCTCACCTGGACCCTAAACCGTCCCCGTCCCCTAACCCTAACCCTAGCCCGAACCCTAACCCTAACCCTTCCCCGAAGCCTGACCCTCACCCGTCCCCTAATCCTAACCCGTACGCTGACACTAACCCGCGCCCTCACACGTACGCTCCCCCTAAAGCGTTGTCGTACCCTCACCTGGACCCTAAACCGTCCCCGTCCCCTAACCCTAACCCTAGCCCGAACCCTAACCCTAACACTTCCCCGAAGCCTGACCCTCACCCGTCCCCTAATCCTAACCCGTACGCTGACACTAAGCCGCGCCCTCACACGTACGCTCCCCCTAAAGCGTTGTCGTACCCTCACCTGGACCCTAAACCGTCCCCGTCCCCTAACCCTAACCCTAGCCCGAACCCTAACCCTAACCCTTCCCTAAGCCTGACCCTCACCCGTCCCCTAATCCTAACCCGTACGCTGACACTAACCCGCGCCCTCACACGTACGCTCCCCCTAAAGCGTTGTCCTACCCTCACCTGGACCCTAAACCGTCCCCGTCCCCTAACCCTAACCCTAGCCCGAACCCTAACCCTAACCCTTCCCCGAAGCCTGACCCTCACCCGTCCCCTAATCCTAACCCGTACGCTGACACTAACCCGCGCCCTCACACGTACGCTCCCCCTAAAGCGTTGTCGTACCCTCACCTGGACCCTAAACCTTCCCCGTCCCCTAACCCTAACCCTAGACCGAACCCTAACCCTAACCCTTCCCCGAAGCCTGACCCTCACCCGTCCCCTAATCCTAACCCGTACGCTGACACTAACCCGCGCCCTCACACGTACGCTCCCCCTAAAGCGTTGTCGTACCCTCACCTGGACCCTAAACCGTCCCCGTCCCCTAACCCTAACTCTAGCCCGAACCCTAACCCTAACCCTTCCCCAAGCCTGACCCTCACCCGTCCCCTAATCCTAACCCGTACGCTGACACTAACCCGCGCCCTCACACGTACGCTCCCCCTAAAGCGTTGTCGTACCCTCACCTGGACCCTAAACCTTCCCCGTCCCCTAACCCTAACCCTAGACCGAACCCTATCCCTAACCCTTCCCCGAAGCCTGACCCTCACCCGTCCCCTAATCCTAACCCGTACGCTGACACTAACCCGCGCCCTCACACGTACGCTCCCCCTAAAGCGTTGTCGTACCCTCACCTGGACCCTAAACCGTCCCCGTCCCCTAACCCTAACCCTAGCCCGAACCCTAACCGTAACCCTTCCCCAAGCCTGACCCTCACCCGTCCCCTAATCCTAACCCGTACGCTGACACTAACCCGCGCCCTCACACGTACGCTCCCCCTAAAGCTTTGTCCTACCCTCACCTGGACCCTAAACCGTCCCCGTCCCCTAACCCTAACCCTAGCCCGAACCCTAACCCTAACCCTTCCCCGAAGCCTGACACTCACCCGTCCCCTAATCCTAACCCGTACGCTGACACTAATCCGCGCCCTCACACGTACGCTCCCCCTAAAGCGTTGTCGTACCCTCATCTGGACCCTAAACCGTCCCCGTCCCCTAACCCTAACCCTAGCCTGAACCCTAACCCTAATCCTTCCCCGAAGCCTGACCCTCACCCGTCCCCTAATCCTAACCCGTACGCTGACATAACCCGCGCCCTCACACGTACGCTCCCCCTAAAGCGTTGTCGTACCCTCACCTGGACCCTAAACCGTCCCCGTCCCCTAACCCTAACCCTAGCCCGAACCCTAACCCTAACCCTTCCCCGAAGCCTGACCCTCACCCGTCCCCTAATCCTAACCCGTACGCTGACACTAACCCGCGCCCTCACACGTACACTCCCCCTAAAGCGTTGTCGTACCCTCACCTGGACTCTAAACCATCCCCGTCCCCTAACCCTAACCCTAGCCCGAACCCTAACCCTAACCCTTCCCCGAAGCCTGACCCTCACCCGTCCCCTAATCATAACCCGTACGCTGACACTAACCCGCGCCCTCACACGTACGCTCCCCCTAAAGCGTTGTCGTACACTCACCTGGACCCTAAACCGTCCCCGTCCCCTAACCCTAACCCTAGCCCGAACCGTAACCGTAACCCTTCCCCGAAGCCTGACCCTCACCCGTCCCCTAATCCTAACCCGTACGCTGACACTAACCCGCGCCCTCACACGTACGCTCCCCCTAAAGCGTTGTCGTACCCTCACCTGGACCCTAAACCTTCCCCGTCCCCTAACCCTAACCCTAGACCGAACCCTAACCGTAACCCTTCCCCGAAGCCTGACCCTCACCCGTCCCCTAATCCTAACCCGTACGCTGACACTAACCCGCGCCCTCACACGTACGCTCCCCCTAAAGCGTTGTCGTACCCTCACCTGGACCCTAAACCGTCCCCGTCCCCTAACCCTAACCCTAGCCCGAACCCTAACCCTAACCCTTCCCCGAAGCCTGACCCTCACCCGTCCCCTAATCCTAACCCGTACGCTGACACTAACCGGCGCCCTCACACGTACGCTCCCCCTAAAGCGTTGTCGTACCCTCACCTGGACCCTAAACCGTCCCCGTCCCCTAACCCTAACCCTAGCCCGAACCCTAACCCTAACCCTTCCCCGAAGCCTGACCCTCACCCGTCCCCTAATCCTAACCCGTACGCTGACACTAACCCGCGCCCTCACACGTACGCTCCCCCTAAAGCGTTGTCGTACCCTCACCTGGACCCTAAACCGTCCCCGTCCCCTAACCCTAACCCTAGCCCGAACCCTAACCCTAACCCTTCCCCGAAGCCTGACCCTCACCCGTCCCCTAATCCTAACCCGTACGCTGACACTAACCCGCGCCCTCACACGTACGCTCCCCCTAAAGCGTTGTCGTACCCTCACCTGGACCCTAAACCGTCCCCGTCCCCTAACCCTAACCCTAGCCCGAACCCTAACCCTAACACTTCCCCGAAGCCTGACCCTCACCCGTCCCCTAATCCTAACCCGTACGCTGACACTAAGCCGCGCCCTCACACGTACGCTCCCCCTAAAGCGTTGTCGTACCCTCACCTGGACCCTAAACCGTCCCCGTCCCCTAACCCTAACCCTAGCCCGAACCCTAACCCTAACCCTTCCCTAAGCCTGACCCTCACCCGTCCCCTAATCCTAACCCGTACGCTGACACTAACCCGCGCCCTCACACGTACGCTCCCCCTAAAGCGTTGTCCTACACTCACCTGGACCCTAAACCGTCCCCGTCCCCTAACCCTAACCCTAGCCCGAACCCTAACCCTAACCCTTCCCCGAAGCCTGACCCTCACCCGTCCCCTAATCCTAACCCGTACGCTGACACTAACCCGCGCCCTCACACGTACGCTCCCCCTAAAGCGTTGTCGTACCCTCACCTGGACCCTAAACCTTCCCCGTCCCCTAACCCTAACCCTAGACCGAACCCTAACCCTAACCCTTCCCCGAAGCCTGACCCTCACCCGTCCCCTAATCCTAACCCGTACGCTGACACTAACCCGCGCCCTCACACGTACGCTCCCCCTAAAGCGTTGTCGTACCCTCACCTGGACCCTAAACCGTCCCCGTCCCCTAACCCTAACCCTAGCCCGAACCCTAACCCTAACCCTTCCCCAAGCCTGACCCTCACCCGTCCCCTAATCCTAACCCGTACGCTGACACTAACCCGCGCCCTCACACGTACGCTCCCCCTAAAGCGTTGTCGTACCCTCACCTGGACCCTAAACCTTCCCCGTCCCCTAACCCTAACCCTAGACCGAACCCTAACCCTAACCCTTCCCCGAAGCCTGACCCTCACCCGTCCCCTAATCCTAACCCGTACGCTGACACTAACCCGCGCCCTCACACGTACGCTCCCCCTAAAGCGTTGTCGTACCCTCACCTGGACCCTAAACCGTCCCCGTCCCCTAACCCTAACCCTAGCCCGAACCCTAACCCTAACCCTTCCCCAAGCCTGACCCTCACCCGTCCCCTAATCCTAACCCGTACGCTGACACTAACCCGCGCCCTCACACGTACGCTCCCCCTAAAGCGTTGTCGTACCCTCACCTGGACCCTAAACCGTCCCCGTCCCCTAACCCTAACTCTAGCCCGAACCCTAAGCCTAACCCTTCCCCAAGCCTGACCCTCACCCGTCCCCTAATCCTAACCCGTACGCTGACACTAACCCGCGCCCTCACACGTACGCTCCCCCTAAAGCGTTGTCCTACCCTCACCTGGACCCTAAACCGTCCCCGTCCCCTAACCCTAACCCTAGCCCGAACCCTAACCCTAACCCTTCCCCGAAGCCTGACCCTCACCCGTCCCCTAATCCTAACCCGTACGCTGACACTAACCCGCGCCCTCACACGTACGCTCCCCCTAAAGCGTTGTCGTACCCTCACCTGGACCCTAAACCGTCCCCGTCCCCTAACCCTAACCCTAGCCCGAAACCTAACCCTAACCCTTCCCCGAAGCCTGACCCTCACCCGTCCCCTAATCGTAACCCGTACGCTGACACTAACCCGCGCCCTCACACGTACGCTCCCCCTAAAGCGTTGTCGTAACCTCACCTGGACCCTCAACCGTCCCCGTCCCCTAACACTAACCCTAGCCCGAACCCTAACCCTAACCCTTCCCCGAAGCCTGACCCTCACCCGTCCCCTAATCCTAACCCGTACGCTGACACTAACCCGCGCCCTCACACGTACGCTCCCCCTAAAGCGTTGTCGTACCCTCACCTGGACCCTAAACCGTCCCCGTCCCCTAACCCTAACCCTAGCCCGAACCCTAACCGTAACCCATCCCCGAAGCCTGACCCTCACCCGTCCCCTAATCCTAACCCGTACGCTGACACTAACCCGCGCCCTCACACGTACGCTCCCCCTAAAGCGTTGTCGTACCCTCACCTGGACCCTAAACCGTCCCCGTCCCCTAACCCTAACCCTAGCCCGAACCCTAACCCTAACCCTTCCCCGAAGCCTGACCCTCACCCGTCCCCTAATCCTAACCCGTACGCTGACACTAACCCGCGCCCTCACACGTACGCTCCCCCTAAAGCGTTGTCGTACCCTCACCTGGACCCTAAACCGTCCCCGTCCCCTAACCCTAACCCTAGCCCGAACCCTAACCCTAACCCTTCCCCGAAGCCTGACCCTCACCCGTCCCCAATCCTAACCCGTACGCTGACACTAACCCGCGCCCTCACACGTACGCTCCCCCTAAAGCGTTGTCGTACCCTCACCTGGACCCTAAACCGTCCCCGTCCCCTAACCCTAACCCTAGCCCGAACCCTAACCCTAACCCTTCCCCGAAGCCTGACCCTCACCCGTCCCCTAATCCTAACCCGTACGCTGACACTAACCCGCGCCCTCACACGTATGCTCCCCCTAAAGCGTTGTCGTACCCTCACCTGGACCCTAAACCGTCCCCGTCCCCTAATCCTAACCCTAGCCCGAACCCTAACCATAACCCTTCCCCGAAGCCTGACCCTCACCCGTCCCCTAATCCTAACCCGTACGCTGACACTAACCCGCGCCCTCACACGTACGCTCCCCCTAAAGCGTTGTCGTACCCTCACCTGGACCCTAAACCGTCCCCGTCCCCTAACCCTAACCCTAGCCCGAACCCTAACCCTAACCCTTCCCCGAAGCCTGACCCTCACCCGTCCCCTAATCCTAACCCGTACGCTGACACTAACCGGCGCCCTCACACGTACGCTCCCCCTAAAGCGTTGTCGTACCCTCACCTGGACCCTAAACCGTCCCCGTCCCCTAACCCTAACCCTAGCCCGAACCCTAACCCTAACCCTTCCCCGAAGCCTGACCCTCACCCGTCCCCTAATCCTAACCCGTACGCTGACACTAACCCGCGCCCTCACACGTACGCTCCCCCTAAAGCGTTGTCGTACCCTCACCTGGACCCTAAACCGTCCCCGTCCCCTAACCCTAACCCTAGCCCGAACCCTAACCCTAACCCTTCCCCGAAGCCTGACCCTCACCCGTCCCCTAATCCTAACCCGTACGCTGACACTAACCCGCGCCCTCACACGTACGCTCCCCCTAAAGCGTTGTCGTACCCTCACCTGGACCCTAAACCGTCCCCGTCCCCTAACCCTAACCCTAGCCCGAACCCTAACCCTAACACTTCCCCGAAGCCTGACCCTCACCCGTCCCCTAATCCTAACCCGTACGCTGACACTAAGCCGCGCCCTCACACGTACGCTCCCCCTAAAGCGTTGTCGTACCCTCACCTGGACCCTAAACCGTCCCCGTCCCCTAACCCTAACCCTAGCCCGAACCCTAACCCTAACCCTTCCCTAAGCCTGACCCTCACCCGTCCCCTAATCCTAACCCGTACGCTGACACTAACCCGCGCCCTCACACGTACGCTCCCCCTAAAGCGTTGTCCTACCCTCACCTGGACCCTAAACCGTCCCCGTCCCCTAACCCTAACCCTAGCCCGAACCCTAACCCTAACCCTTCCCCGAAGCCTGACCCTCACCCGTCCCCTAATCCTAACCCGTACGCTGACACTAACCCGCGCCCTCACACGTACGCTCCCCCTAAAGCGTTGTCGTACCCTCACCTGGACCCTAAACCTTCCCCGTCCCCTAACCCTAACCCTAGACCGAACCCTAACCCTAACCCTTCCCCGAAGCCTGACCCTCACCCGTCCCCTAATCCTAACCCGTACGCTGACACTAACCCGCGCCCTCACACGTACGCTCCCCCTAAAGCGTTGTCGTACCCTCACCTGGACCCTAAACCGTCCCCGTCCCCTAACCCTAACTCTAGCCCGAACCCTAACCCTAACCCTTCCCCAAGCCTGACCCTCACCCGTCCCCTAATCCTAACCCGTACGCTGACACTAACCCGCGCCCTCACACGTACGCTCCCCCTAAAGCGTTGTCGTACCCTCACCTGGACCCTAAACCTTCCCCGTCCCCTAACCCTAACCCTAGACCGAACCCTAACCCTAACCCTTCCCCGAAGCCTGACCCTCACCCGTCCCCTAATCCTAACCCGTACGCTGACACTAACCCGCGCCCTCACACGTACGCTCCCCCTAAAGCGTTGTCGTACCCTCACCTGGACCCTAAACCGTCCCCGTCCCCTAACCCTAACCCTAGCCCGAACCCTAACCCTAACCCTTCCCCAAGCCTGACCCTCACCCGTCCCCTAATCCTAACCCGTACGCTGACACTAACCCGCGCCCTCACACGTACGCTCCCCCTAAAGCTTTGTCCTACCCTCACCTGGACCCTAAACCGTCCCCGTCCCCTAACCCTAACCCTAGCCCGAACCCTAACCCTAACCCTTCCCCGAAGCCTGACACTCACCCGTCCCCTAATCCTAACCCGTACGCTGACACTAATCCGCGCCCTCACACGTACGCTCCCCCTAAAGCGTTGTCGTACCCTCACCTGGACCCTAAACCGTCCCCGTCCCCTAACCCTAACTCTAGCCCGAACCCTAACCCTAACCCTTCCCCAAGCCTGACCCTCACCCGTCCCCTAATCCTAACCCGTACGCTGACACTAACCCGCGCCCTCACACGTACGCTCCCCCTAAAGCGTTGTCCTACCCTCACCTGGACCCTAAACCGTCCCCGTCCCCTAACCCTAACCCTAGCCCGAACCCTAACCCTAACCCTTCCCCGAAGCCTGACCCTCACCCGTCCCCTAATCCTAACCCGTACGCTGACACTAACCCGCGCCCTCACACGTACGCTCCCCCTAAAGCGTTGTCGTACCCTCACCTGGACCCTAAACCGTCCCCGTCCCCTAACCCTAACCCTAGCCCGAAACCTAACCCTAACCCTTCCCCGAAGCCTGACCCTCACCCGTCCCCTAATCGTAACCCGTACGCTGACACTAACCCGCGCCCTCACACGTACGCTCCCCCTAAAGCGTTGTCGTAACCTCACCTGGACCCTAAACCGTCCCCGTCCCCTAACACTAACCCTAGCCCGAACCCTAACCCTAACCCTTCCCCGAAGCCTGACCCTCACCCGTCCCCTAATCCTAACCCGTACGCTGACACTAACCCGCGCCCTCACACGTACGCTCCCCCTAAAGCGTTGTCGTACCCTCACCTGGACCCTAAACCGTCCCCGTCCCCTAACCCTAACCCTAGCCCGAACCCTAACCCTAACCCATCCCCGAAGCCTGACCCTCACCCGTCCCCTAATCCTAACCCGTACGCTGACACTAACCCGCGCCCTCACACGTACGCTCCCCCTAAAGCGTTGTCGTACCCTCACCTGGACCCTAAACCGTCCCCGTCCCCTAACCCTAACCCTAGCCCGAACCCTAACCCTAACCCTTCCCCGAAGCCTGACCCTCACCCGTCCCCTAATCCTAACCCGTACGCTGACACTAACCCGCGCCCTCACACGTACGCTCCCCCTAAAGCGTTGTCGTACCCTCACCTGGACCCTAAACCGTCCCCGTCCCCTAACCCTAACCCTAGCCCGAACCCTAACCCTAACCCTTCCCCGAAGCCTGACCCTCACCCGTCCCCTAATCCTAACCCGTACGCTGACACTAACACGCGCCCTCACACGTACGCTCCCCCTAAAGCGTTGTCGTACCCTCACCTGGACCCTAAACCGTCCCCGTCCCCTAACCCTAACCCTAGCCCGAACCCTAACCCTAACCCTTCCCCGAAGCCTGACCCTCACCCGTCCCCAATCCTAACCCGTACGCTGACACTAACCCGCGCCCTCACACGTACGCTCCCCCTAAAGCGTTGTCGTACCCTCACCTGGACCCTAAACCGTCCCCGTCCCCTAACCCTAACCCTAGCCCGAACCCTAACCCTAACACTTCCCCGAAGCCTGACCCTCACCCGTCCCCTAATCCTAACCCGTACGCTGACACTAACCCGCGCCCTCACACGTATGCTCCCCCTAAAGCGTTGTCGTACCCTCACCTGGACCCTAAACCGTCCCCGTCCCCTAATCCTAACCCTAGCCCGAACCCTAACCATAACCCTTCCCCGAAGCCTGACCCTCACCCGTCCCCTAATCCTAACCCGTACGCTGACACTAACCCGCGCCCTCACACGTACGCTCCCCCTAAAGCGTTGTCGTACCCTCACCTGGACCCTAAACCGTCCCCGTCCCCTAACCCTAACCCTAGCCCGAACCCTAACCCTAACCCTTCCCCGAAGCCTGACCCTCACCCGTCCCCTAATCCTAACCCGTACGCTGACACTAACCGGCGCCCTCACACGTACGCTCCCCCTAAAGCGTTGTCGTACCCTCACCTGGACCCTAAACCGTCCCCGTCCCCTAACCCTAACCCTAGCCCGAACCCTAACCCTAACCCTTCCCCGAAGCCTGACCCTCACCCGTCCCCTAATCCTAACCCGTACGCTGACACTAACCCGCGCCCTCACACGTACGCTCCCCCTAAAGCGTTGTCGTACCCTCACCTGGACCCTAAACCGTCCCCGTCCCCTAACCCTAACCCTAGCCCGAACCCTAACCCTAACCCTTCCCCGAAGCCTGACCCTCACCCGTCCCCTAATCCTAACCCGTACGCTGACACTAACCCGCGCCCTCACACGTACGCTCCCCCTAAAGCGTTGTCGTACCCTCACCTGGACCCTAAACCGTCCCCGTCCCCTAACCCTAACCCTAGCCCGAACCCTAACCCTAACACTTCCCCGAAGCCTGACCCTCACCCGTCCCCTAATCCTAACCCGTACGCTGACACTAAGCCGCGCCCTCACACGTACGCTCCCCCTAAAGCGTTGTCGTACCCTCACCTGGACCCTAAACCGTCCCCGTCCCCTAACCCTAACCCTAGCCCGAACCCTAACCCTAACCCTTCCCTAAGCCTGACCCTCACCCGTCCCCTAATCCTAACCCGTACGCTGACACTAACCCGCGCCCTCACACGTACGCTCCCCCTAAAGCGTTGTCCTACCCTCACCTGGACCCTAAACCGTCCCCGTCCCCTAACCCTAACCCTAGCCCGAACCCTAACCCTAACCCTTCCCCGAAGCCTGACCCTCACCCGTCCCCTAATCCTAACCCGTACGCTGACACTAACCCGCGCCCTCACACGTACGCTCCCCCTAAAGCGTTGTCGTACCCTCACCTGGACCCTAAACCTTCCCCGTCCCCTAACCCTAACCCTAGACCGAACCCTAACCCTAACCCTTCCCCGAAGCCTGACCCTCACCCGTCCCCTAATCCTAACCCGTACGCTGACACTAACCCGCGCCCTCACACGTACGCTCCCCCTAAAGCGTTGTCGTACCCTCACCTGGACCCTAAACCGTCCCCGTCCCCTAACCCTAACTCTAGCCCGAACCCTAACCCTAACCCTTCCCCAAGCCTGACCCTCACCCGTCCCCTAATCCTAACCCGTACGCTGACACTAACCCGCGCCCTCACACGTACGCTCCCCCTAAAGCGTTGTCGTACCCTCACCTGGACCCTAAACCTTCCCCGTCCCCTAACCCTAACCCTAGACCGAACCCTAACCCTAACCCTTCCCCGAAGCCTGACCCTCACCCGTCCCCTAATCCTAACCCGTACGCTGACACTAACCCGCGCCCTCACACGTACGCTCCCCCTAAAGCGTTGTCGTACCCTCACCTGGACCCTAAACCGTCCCCGTCCCCTAACCCTAACCCTAGCCCGAACCCTAACCCTAACCCTTCCCCAAGCCTGACCCTCACCCGTCCCCTAATCCTAACCCGTACGCTGACACTAACCCGCGCCCTCACACGTACGCTCCCCCTAAAGCTTTGTCCTACCCTCACCTGGACCCTAAACCGTCCCCGTCCCCTAACCCTAACCCTAGCCCGAACCCTAACCCTAACCCTTCCCCGAAGCCTGACACTCACCCGTCCCCTAATCCTAACCCGTACGCTGACACTAATCCGCCCCCTCACACGTACGCTCCCCCTAAAGCGTTGTCGTACCCTCACCTGGACCCTAAACCGTCCCCGTCCCCTAACCCTAACTCTAGCCCGAACCCTAACCCTAACCCTTCCCCAAGCCTGACCCTCACCCGTCCCCTAATCCTAACCCGTACGCTGACACTAACCCGCGCCCTCACACGTACGCTCCCCCTAAAGCGTTGTCCTACCCTCACCTGGACCCTAAACCGTCCCCGTCCCCTAACCCTAACCCTAGCCCGAACCCTAACCCTAACCCTTCCCCGAAGCCTGACCCTCACCCGTCCCCTAATCCTAACCCGTACGCTGACACTAACCCGCGCCCTCACACGTACGCTCCCCCTAAAGCGTTGTCGTACCCTCACCTGGACCCTAAACCGTCCCCGTCCCCTAACCCTAACCCTAGCCCGAAACCTAACCCTAACCCTTCCCCGAAGCCTGACCCTCACCCGTCCCCTAATCGTAACCCGTACGCTGACACTAACCCGCGCCCTCACACGTACGCTCCCCCTAAAGCGTTGTCGTAACCTCACCTGGACCCTAAACCGTCCCCGTCCCCTAACACTAACCCTAGCCCGAACCCTAACCCTAACCCTTCCCCGAAGCCTGACCCTCACCCGTCCCCTAATCCTAACCCGTACGCTGACACTAACCCGCGCCCTCACACGTACGCTCCCCCTAAAGCGTTGTCGTACCCTCACCTGGACCCTAAACCGTCCCCGTCCCCTAACCCTAACCCTAGCCCGAACCCTAACCGTAACCCATCCCCGAAGCCTGACCCTCACCCGTCCCCTAATCCTAACCCGTACGCTGACACTAACCCGCGCCCTCACACGTACGCTCCCCCTAAAGCGTTGTCGTACCCTCACCTGGACCCTAAACCGTCCCCGTCCCCTAACCCTAACCCTAGCCCGAACCCTAACCCTAACCCTTCCCCGAAGCCTGACCCTCACCCGTCCCCTAATCCTAACCCGTACGCTGACACTAACCCGCGCCCTCACACGTACGCTCCCCCTAAAGCGTTGTCGTACCCTCACCTGGACCCTAAACCGTCCCCGTCCCCTAACCCTAACCCTAGCCCGAACCCTAACCCTAACCCTTCCCCGAAGCCTGACCCTCACCCGTCCCCAATCCTAACCCGTACGCTGACACTAACCCGCGCCCTCACACGTACGCTCCCCCTAAAGCGTTGTCGTACCCTCACCTGGACCCTAAACCGTCCCCGTCCCCTAACCCTAACCCTAGCCCGAACCCTAACCCTAACCCTTCCCCGAAGCCTGACCCTCACCCGTCCCCTAATCCTAACCCGTACGCTGACACTAACCCGCGCCCTCACACGTATGCTCCCCCTAAAGCGTTGTCGTACCCTCACCTGGACCCTAAACCGTCCCCGTCCCCTAATCCTAACCCTAGCCCGAACCCTAACCATAACCCTTCCCCGAAGCCTGACCCTCACCCGTCCCCTAATCCTAACCCGTACGCTGACACTAACCCGCGCCCTCACACGTACGCTCCCCCTAAAGCGTTGTCGTACCCTCACCTGGACCCTAAACCGTCCCCGTCCCCTAACCCTAACCCTAGCCCGAACCCTAACCCTAACCCTTCCCCGAAGCCTGACCCTCACCCGTCCCCTAATCCTAACCCGTACGCTGACACTAACCGGCGCCCTCACACGTACGCTCCCCCTAAAGCGTTGTCGTACCCTCACCTGGACCCTAAACCGTCCCCGTCCCCTAACCCTAACCCTAGCCCGAACCCTAACCCTAACCCTTCCCCGAAGCCTGACCCTCACCCGTCCCCTAATCCTAACCCGTACGCTGACACTAACCCGCGCCCTCACACGTACGCTCCCCCTAAAGCGTTGTCGTACCCTCACCTGGACCCTAAACCGTCCCCGTCCCCTAACCCTAACCCTAGCCCGAACCCTAACCCTAACCCTTCCCCGAAGCCTGACCCTCACCCGTCCCCTAATCCTAACCCGTACGCTGACACTAACCCGCGCCCTCACACGTACGCTCCCCCTAAAGCGTTGTCGTACCCTCACCTGGACCCTAAACCGTCCCCGTCCCCTAACCCTAACCCTAGCCCGAACCCTAACCCTAACACTTCCCCGAAGCCTGACCCTCACCCGTCCCCTAATCCTAACCCGTACGCTGACACTAAGCCGCGCCCTCACACGTACGCTCCCCCTAAAGCGTTGTCGTACCCTCACCTGGACCCTAAACCGTCCCCGTCCCCTAACCCTAACCCTAGCCCGAACCCTAACCCTAACCCTTCCCTAAGCCTGACCCTCACCCGTCCCCTAATCCTAACCCGTACGCTGACACTAACCCGCGCCCTCACACGTACGCTCCCCCTAAAGCGTTGTCCTACCCTCACCTGGACCCTAAACCGTCCCCGTCCCCTAACCCTAACCCTAGCCCGAACCCTAACCCTAACCCTTCCCCGAAGCCTGACCCTCACCCGTCCCCTAATCCTAACCCGTACGCTGACACTAACCCGCGCCCTCACACGTACGCTCCCCCTAAAGCGTTGTCGTACCCTCACCTGGACCCTAAACCTTCCCCGTCCCCTAACCCTAACCCTAGACCGAACCCTAACCCTAACCCTTCCCCGAAGCCTGACCCTCACCCGTCCCCTAATCCTAACCCGTACGCTGACACTAACCCGCGCCCTCACACGTACGCTCCCCCTAAAGCGTTGTCGTACCCTCACCTGGACCCTAAACCGTCCCCGTCCCCTAACCCTAACTCTAGCCCGAACCCTAACCCTAACCCTTCCCCAAGCCTGACCCTCACCCGTCCCCTAATCCTAACCCGTACGCTGACACTAACCCGCGCCCTCACACGTACGCTCCCCCTAAAGCGTTGTCGTACCCTCACCTGGACCCTAAACCTTCCCCGTCCCCTAACCCTAACCCTAGACCGAACCCTAACCCTAACCCTTCCCCGAAGCCTGACCCTCACCCGTCCCCTAATCCTAACCCGTACGCTGACACTAACCCGCGCCCTCACACGTACGCTCCCCCTAAAGCGTTGTCGTACCCTCACCTGGACCCTAAACCGTCCCCGTCCCCTAACCCTAACCCTAGCCCGAACCCTAACCCTAACCCTTCCCCAAGCCTGACCCTCACCCGTCCCCTAATCCTAACCCGTACGCTGACACTAACCCGCGCCCTCACACGTACGCTCCCCCTAAAGCTTTGTCCTACCCTCACCTGGACCCTAAACCGTCCCCGTCCCCTAACCCTAACTCTAGCCCGAACCCTAACCCTAACCCTTCCCCGAAGCCTGACACTCACCCGTCCCCTAATCCTAACCCGTACGCTGACACTAATCCGCGCCCTCACACGTACGCTCCCCCTAAAGCGTTGTCGTACCCTCATCTGGACCCTAAACCGTCCCCGTCCCCTAACCCTAACCCTAGCCTGAACCCTAACCCTAATCCTTCCCCGAAGCCTGACCCTCACCCGTCCCCTAATCCTAACCCGTACGCTGACATAACCCGCGCCCTCACACGTACGCTCCCCCTAAAGCGTTGTCGTACCCTCACCTGGACCCTAAACCGTCCCCGTCCCCTAACCCTAACCCTAGCCCGAACCCTAACCCTAACCCTTCCCCGAAGCCTGACCCTCACCCGTCCCCTAATCCTAACCCGTACGCTGACACTAACCCGCGCCCTCACACGTACACTCCCCCTAAAGCGTTGTCGTACCCTCACCTGGACTCTAAACCATCCCCGTCCCCTAACCCTAACCCTAGCCCGAACCCTAACCCTAACCCTTCCCCGAAGCCTGACCCTCACCCGTCCCCTAATCATAACCCGTACGCTGACACTAACCCGCGCCCTCACACGTACGCTCCCCCTAAAGCGTTGTCGTACACTCACCTGGACCCTAAACCGTCCCCGTCCCCTAACCCTAACCCTAGCCCGAACCGTAACCGTAACCCTTCCCCGAAGCCTGACCCTCACCCGTCCCCTAATCCTAACCCGTACGCTGACACTAACCCGCGCCCTCACACGTACGCTCCCCCTAAAGCGTTGTCGTACCCTCACCTGGACCCTAAACCTTCCCCGTCCCCTAACCCGAACCCTAGACCGAACCCTAACCGTAACCCTTCCCCGAAGCCTGACCCTCACCCGTCCCCTAATCCTAACCCGTACGCTGACACTAACCCGCGCCCTCACACGTACGCTCCCCCTAAAGCGTTGTCGTACCCTCACCTGGACCCTAAACAGTCCCCGTCCCCTAACCCTAACCCTAGCCCGAACCCTAACCCTAACCCTTCCCCGAAGCCTGACCCTCACCCGTCCCCTAATCCTAACCCGTACGCTGACACTAACCCGCGCCCTCACACGTACGCTCCCCCTAAAGCGTTGTCGTACCCTCACCTGGACCCTAAACCGTCCCCGTCCCCTAACCCTAACCCTAGCCCGAACCCTAACCCTAACCCTTCCCCGAAGCCTGACCCTCACCCGTCCCCTAATCCTAACCCGTACGCTGACACTAACCCGCGCCCTCACACGTACGCTCCCCCTAAAGCGTTGTCGTACCCTCACCTGGACCCTAAACCTTCCCCGTCCCCTAACCCTAACCCTAGACCGAACCCTAACCCTAACCCTTCCCCGAAGCCTGACCCTCACCCGTCCCCTAATCCTAACCCGTACGCTGACACTAACCCGCGCCCTCACACGTACGCTCCCCCTAAAGCGTTGTCGTACCCTCACCTGGACCCTAAACCGTCCCCGTCCCCGTCCCCTAACCCTAGCCCGAACCCTAACCCTAACCCTTCCCCGAAGCCTGACCCTCACCCGTCCCCTAATCCTAACCCGTACGCTGACACTAACCCGCGCCCTCACACGTACGCTCCCCCTAAAGCGTTGTCCTACCCTCACCTGGACCCTAAACCGTCCCCGTCCCCTAACCCTAACCCTAGCCCGAACCCTAACCCTAACCCTTCCCCGAAGCCTGACCCTCACCCGTCCCCTAATCCTAACCCGTACGCTGACACTAACCCGCGCCCTCACACGTACGCTCCCCCTAAAGCGTTGTCGTACCCTCACCTGGACCCTAAACCGTCCCCGTCCCCTAACCCTAACCCTAGCCCGAACCCTAACCCTAACCCTTCCCAGAAGCCTGACCCTCACCCGTCCCCTAATCCTAACCCGTACGCTGACACTAACCCGCGCCCTCACACGTACGCTCCCCCTAAAGCGTTGTCGTACCCTCACCTGGACCCTAAACCGTCCCCGTCCCCTAACCCTAACCCTAGCCCGAACCCTAACCCTAACCCTTCCCCGAAGCCTGACCCTCACCCGTCCCCTAATCCTAACCCGTACGCTGACACTAACCCACGCCCTCACACGTATGCTCCCCCTAAAGCGTTGTCGTACCCTCACCTGGACCCTAAACCGTCCCCGTCCCCTAATCCTAACCCTAGCCCGAACCCTAACCATAACCCTTCCCCGAAGCCTGACCCTCACCCGTCCCCTAATCCTAACCCGTACGCTGACACTAACCCGCGCCCTCACACGTACGCTCCCCCTAAAGCGTTGTCGTACCCTCACCTGGACCCTAAACCGTCCCCGTCCCCTAACCCTAACCCTAGCCCGAACCCTAACCCTAACCCTTCCCCGAAGCCTGACCCTCACCCGTCCCCTAATCCTAACCCGTACGCTGACACTAACCGGCGCCCTCACACGTACGCTCCCCCTAAAGCGTTGTCGTACCCTCACCTGGACCCTAAACCGTCCCCGTCCCCTAACCCTAACCCTAGCCCGAACCCTAACCCTAACCCTTCCCCGAAGCCTGACCCTCACCCGTCCCCTAATCCTAACCCGTACGCTGACACTAACCCGCGCCCTCACACGTACGCTCCCCCTAAAGCGTTGTCGTACCCTCACCTGGACCCTAAACCGTCCCCGTCCCCTAACCCTAACCCTAGCCCGAACCCTAACCCTAACCCTTCCCCGAAGCCTGACCCTCACCCGTCCCCTAATCCTAACCCGTACGCTGACACTAAGCCGCGCCCTCACACGTACGCTCCCCCTAAAGCGTTGTCGTACCCTCACCTGGACCCTAAACCGTCCCCGTCCCCTAACCCTAACCCTAGCCCGAACCCTAACCCTAACCCTTCCCTAAGCCTGACCCTCACCCGTCCCCTAATCCTAACCCGTACGCTGACACTAACCCGCGCCCTCACACGTACGCTCCCCCTAAAGCGTTGTCCTACCCTCACCTGGACCCTAAACCGTCCCCGTCCCCTAACCCTAACCCTAGCCCGAACCCTAACCCTAACCCTTCCCCGAAGCCTGACCCTCACCCGTCCCCTAATCCTAACCCGTACGCTGACACTAACCCGCGCCCTCACACGTACGCTCCCCCTAAAGCGTTGTCGTACCCTCACCTGGACCCTAAACCTTCCCCGTCCCCTAACCCTAACCCTAGACCGAACCCTAACCCTAACCCTTCCCCGAAGCCTGACCCTCACCCGTCCCCTAATCCTAACCCGTACGCTGACACTAACCCGCGCCCTCACACGTACGCTCCCCCTAAAGCGTTGTCGTACCCTCACCTGGACCCTAAACCGTCCCCGTCCCCTAACCCTAACTCTAGCCCGAACCCTAACCCTAACCCTTCCCCAAGCCTGACCCTCACCCGTCCCCTAATCCTAACCCGTACGCTGACACTAACCCGCGCCCTCACACGTACGCTCCCCCTAAAGCGTTGTCGTACCCTCACCTGGACCCTAAACCTTCCCCGTCCCCTAACCCTAACCCTAGACCGAACCCTAACCCTAACCCTTCCCCGAAGCCTGACCCTCACCCGTCCCCTAATCCTAACCCGTACGCTGACACTAACCCGCGCCCTCACACGTACGCTCCCCCTAAAGCGTTGTCGTACCCTCACCTGGACCCTAAACCGTCCCCGTCCCCTAACCCTAACCCTAGCCCGAACCCTAACCCTAACCCTTCCCCAAGCCTGACCCTCACCCGTCCCCTAATCCTAACCCGTACGCTGACACTAACCCGCGCCCTCACACGTACGCTCCCCCTAAAGCTTTGTCCTACCCTCACCTGGACCCTAAACCGTCCCCGTACCCTAACCCTAACCCTAGCCCGAACCCTAACCCTAACCCTTCCCCGAAGCCTGACACTCACCCGTCCCCTAATCCTAACCCGTACGCTGACACTAATCCGCGCCCTCACACGTACGCTCCCCCTAAAGCGTTGTCGTACCCTCATCTGGACCCTAAACCGTCCCCGTCCCCTAACCCTAACCCTAGCCTGAACCCTAACCCTAATCCTTCCCCGAAGCCTGACCCTCACCCGTCCCCTAATCCTAACCCGTACGCTGACATAACCCGCGCCCTCACACGTACGCTCCCCCTAAAGCGTTGTCGTACCCTCACCTGGACCCTAAACCGTCCCCGTCCCCTAACCCTAACCCTAGCCCGAACCCTAACCCTAACCCTTCCCCGAAGCCTGACCCTCACCCGTCCCCTAATCCTAACCCGTACGCTGACACTAACCCGCGCCCTCACACGTACACTCCCCCTAAAGCGTTGTCGTACCCTCACCTGGACTCTAAACCATCCCCGTCCCCTAACCCTAACCCTAGCCCGAACCCTAACCCCAACCCTTCCCAGAAGCCTGACCCTCACCCGTCCCCTAATCATAACCCGTACGCTGACACTAACCCGCGCCCTCACACGTACGCTCCCCCTAAAGCGTTGTCGTACACTCACCTGGACCCTAAACCGTCCCCGTCCCCTAACCCTAACCCTAGCCCGAACCGTAACCGTAACCCTTCCCCGAAGCCTGACCCTCACCCGTCCCCTAATCCTAACCCGTACGCTGACACTAACCCGCGCCCTCACACGTACGCTCCCCCTAAAGCGTTGTCGTACCCTCACCTGGACCCTAAACCTTCCCCGTCCCCTAACCCTAACCCTAGACCGAACCCTAACCGTAACCCTTCGCCGAAGCCTGACCCTCACCCGTCCCCTAATCCTAACCCGTACGCTGACACTAACCCGCGCCCTCACACGTACGCTCCCCCTAAAGCGTTGTCGTACCCTCACCTGGACCCTAAACAGTCCCCGTCCCCTAACCCTAACCCTAGCCCGAACCCTAACCCTAACCCTTCCCCGAAGCCTGACCCTCACCCGTCCCCTAATCCTAACCCGTACGCTGACACTAACCCGCGCCCTCACACGTACGCTCCCCCTAAAGCGTTGTCGTACCCTCACCTGGACCCTAAACCGTCCCCGTCCCCTAACCCTAACCCTAGCCCGAACCCTAACCCTAACCCTTCCCCGAAGCCTGACCCTCACCCGTCCCCTAATCCTAACCCGTACGCTGACACTAACCCGCGCCCTCACACGTACGCTCCCCCTAAAGCGTTGTCGTACCCTCACCTGGACCCTAAACCTTCCCCGTCCCCTAACCCTAACCCTAGACCGAACCCTAACCCTAACCCTTCCCCGAAGCCTGACCCTCACCCGTCCCCTAATCCTAACCCGTACGCTGACACTAACCCGCGCCCTCACACGTACGCTCCCCCTAAAGCGTTGTCGTACCCTCACCTGGACCCTAAACCGTCCCCGTCCCCGTCCCCTAACCCTAGCCCGAACCCTAACCCTAACCCTTCCCCGAAGCCTGACCCTCACCCGTCCCCTAATCCTAACCCGTACGCTGACACTAACCCGCGCCCTCACACGTACGCTCCCCCTAAAGCGTTGTCCTACCCTCACCTGGACCCTAAACCGTCCCCGTCCCCTAACCCTAACCCTAGCCCGAACCCTAACCCTAACCCTTCCCCGAAGCCTGACCCTCACCCGTCCCCTAATCCTAACCCGTACGCTGACACTAACCCGCGCCCTCACACGTACGCTCCCCCTAAAGCGTTGTCGTACCCTCACCTGGACCCTAAACCGTCCCCGTCCCCTAACCCTAACCCTAGCCCGAACCCTAACCCTAACCCTTCCCAGAAGCCTGACCCTCACCCGTCCCCTAATCCTAACCCGTACGCTGACACTAACCCGCGCCCTCACACGTACGCTCCCCCTAAAGCGTTGTCGTACCCTCACCTGGACCCTAAAACGTCCCCGTCCCCTAACCCTAACCCTAGCCCGAACCCTAACCCTAACCCTTCCCCGAAGCCTGACCCTCACCCGTCCCCTAATCCTAACCCGTACGCTGACACTAACCCGCGCCCTCACACGTACGCTCCCCCTAAAGCGTTGTCGTACCCTCACCTGGACCCTAAACCGTCCCCGTCCCCTAACCCTAACCCTAGCCCGAACCCTAACCCTAACCCTTCCCAGAAGCCTGACCCTCACCCGTCCCCTAATCCTAACCCGTACGCTGACACTAACCCGCGCCCTCACACGTACGCTCCCCCTAAAGCGTTGTCGTACCCTCACCTGGACCCTAAACCGTCCCCGTCCCCTAACCCTAACCCTAGCCCGAACCCTAACCCTAACCCTTCCCAGAAGCCTGACCCTCACCCGTCCCCTAATCCTAACCCGTACGCTGACACTAACCCGCGCCCTCACACGTACGCTCCCCCTAAAGCGTTGTCGTACCCTCACCTGGACCCTAAAACGTCCCCGTCCCCTAACCCTAACCCTAGCCCGAACCCTAACCCTAACCCTTCCCCGAAGCCTGACCCTCACCCGTCCCCTAATCCTAACCCGTACGCTGACACTAACCCGCGCCCTCACACGTACGCTCCCCCTAAAGCGTTGTCGTACCCTCACCTGGACCCTAAACCGTCCCCGTCCCCTAACCCTAACCCTAGCCCGAACCCTAACCCTAACCCTTCCCAGAAGCCTGACCCTCACCCGTCCCCTAATCCTAACCCGTACGCTGACACTAACCCGCGCCCTCACACGTACGCTCCCCCTAAAGCGTTGTCGTACCCTCACCTGGACCCTAAACCGTCCCCGTCCCCTAACCCTAACCCTAGCCCGAACCCTAACCCTAACCCTTCCCCGAAGCCTGACCCTCACCCGTCCCCTAATCCTAACCCGTACGCTGACACTAACCCGCGCCCTCACACGTACGCTCCCCCTAAAGCGTTGTCGTACCCTCACCTGGACCCTAAACCGTCCCCGTCCCCTAACCCTAACCCTAGCCCGAACCCTAACCCTAACCCTTCCCCGAAGCCTGACCCTCACCCGTCCCCTAATCCTAACCCGTACGCTGACACTAACCCGCGCCCTCACACGTACGCTCCCCCTAAAGCGTTGTCGTACCCTCACCTGGACCCTAAACCGTCCCCGTCCCCTAACCCTAACCCTAGCCCGAACCCTAACCCTAACCCTTCCCCGAAGCCTGACCCTCACCCGTCCCCTAATCCTAACCCGTACGCTGACACTAACCCGCGCCCTCACACGTACGCTCCCCCTAAAGCGTTGTCGTACACTCACCTGGACCCTAAACCTTCCCCGTCCCCTAACCCTAACCCTAGCCCGAACCCTAACCCTAACCCTTCCCCGAAGCCTGACCCTCACCCGTCCCCTAATCCTAACCCGTACGCTGACACTAACCCGCGCCCTCACACGTACGCTCCCCCTAAAGCGTTGTCGTACCCTCACCTGGACCCTAAACCGTCCCCGTCCCCGTCCCCTAACCCTAGCCCGAACCCTAACCCTAACCCTTCCCCGAAGCCTGACCCTCACCCGTCCCCTAATCCTAACCCGTACGCTGACACTAACCCGCGCCCTCACACGTACGCTCCCCCTAAAGCGTTGTCCTACCCTCACCTGGACCCTAAACCGTCCCCGTCCCCTAACCCTAACCCTAGCCCGAACCCTAACCCTAACCCTTCCCCGAAGCCTGACCCTCACCCGTCCCCTAATCCTAACCCGTACGCTGACACTAACCCGCGCCCTCACACGTACGCTCCCCCTAAAGCGTTGTCGTACCCTCACCTGGACCCTAAACCGTCCCCGTCCCCTAACCCTAACCCTAGCCCGAACCCTAACCCTAACCCTTCCCAGAAGCCTGACCCTCACCCGTCCCCTAATCCTAACCCGTACGCTGACACTAACCCGCGCCCTCACACGTACGCTCCCCCTAAAGCGTTGTCGTACCCTCACCTGGACCCTAAAACGTCCCCGTCCCCTAACCCTAACCCTAGCCCGAACCCTAACCCTAACCCTTCCCCGAAGCCTGACCCTCACCCGTCCCCTAATCCTAACCCGTACGCTGACACTAACCCGCGCCCTCACACGTACGCTCCCCCTAAAGCGTTGTCGTACCCTCAACTGGACCCTAAACCGTCCCCGTCCCCTAACCCTAACCCTAGCCCGAACCCTAACCCTAACCCTTCCCAGAAGCCTGACCCTCACCCGTCCCCTAATCCTAACCCGTACGCTGACACTAACCCGCGCCCTCACACGTACGCTCCCCCTAAAGCGTTGTCGTACCCTCACCTGGACCCTAAACCGTCCCCGTCCCCTAACCCTAACCCTAGCCCGAACCCTAACCCTAACCCTTCCCAGAAGCCTGACCCTCACCCCTCCCCTAATCCTAACCCGTACGCTGACACTAACCCGCGCCCTCACACGTACGCTCCCCCTAAAGCGTTGTCGTACCCTCACCTGGACCCTAAAACGTCCCCGTCCCCTAACCCTAACCCTAGCCCGAACCCTAACCCTAACCCTTCCCCGAAGCCTGACCCTCACCCGTCCCCTAATCCTAACCCGTACGCTGACACTAACCCGCGCCCTCACACGTACGCTCCCCCTAAAGCGTTGTCGTACCCTCACCTGGACCCTAAACCGTCCCCGTCCCCTAACCCTAACCCTAGCCCGAACCCTAACCCTAACCCTTCCCAGAAGCCTGACCCTCACCCGTCCCCTAATCCTAACCCGTACGCTGACACTAACCCGCGCCCTCACACGTACGCTCCCCCTAAAGCGTTGTCGTACCCTCACCTGGACCCTAAACCGTCCCCGTCCCCTAACCCTAACCCTAGCCCGAACCCTAACCCTAACCCTTCCCCGAAGCCTGACCCTCACCCGTCCCCTAATCCTAACCCGTACGCTGACACTAACCCGCGCCCTCACACGTACGCTCCCCCTAAAGCGTTGTCGTACCCTCACCTGGACCCTAAACCGTCCCCGTCCCCTAACCCTAACCCTAGCCCGAACCCTAACCCTAACCCTTCCCCGAAGCCTGACCCTCACCCGTCCCCTAATCCTAACCCGTACGCTGACACTAACCCGCGCCCTCACACGTACGCTCCCACTAAAGCGTTGTCGTACCCTCACCTGGACCCTAAACCTTCCCCGTCCCGTAACCCTAACCCTAGACCGAACCCTAACCCTAACCCTTCCCCGAAGCCTGACCCTCACCCGTCCCCTAATCCTAACCCGTACGCTGACACTAACCCGCGCCCTCACACGTACGCTCCCCCTAAAGCGTTGTCGTACCCTCACCTGGACCCTAAACCGTCCCCGTCCCCTAACCCTAACCCTAGCCCGAACCCTAACCCTAACCCTTCCCCAAGCCTGACCCTCACCCGTCCCCTAATCCTAACCCGTACGCTGACACTAACCCGCGCCCTCACACGTACGCTCCCCCTAAAGCGTTGTCCTACCCTCACCTGGACCCTAAACCGTCCCCGTCCCCTAACCCTAACCCTAGCCCGAACCCTAACCCTAACCCTTCCCCGAAGCCTGACCCTCACCCGTCCCCTAATCCTAACCCGTACGCTGACACTAACCCGCGCCCTCACACGTACGCTCCCCCTAAAGCGTTGTCGTACCCTCACCTGGACCCTAAACCGTCCCCGTCCCCTAACCCTAACCCTAGCCCGAACCCTAACCCTAACCCTTCCCCGAAGCCTGACCCTCACCCGTCCCCTAATCCTAACCCGTACGCTGACACTAAACCGCGCCCTCACACGTACGCTCCCCCTAAAGCGTTGTCGTACCCTCACCTGGACCCTAAACCGTCCCCGTCCCCTAACCCTAACCCTAGCCCGAACCCTAACCCTAACCCTTCCCCGAAGCCTGACCGTCACCCGTCCCCTAATCCTAACCCGTACGCTGACACTAACCCGCGCCCTCACACGTACGCTCCCCCTAAAGCGTTGTCGTACCCTCACCTGGACCCTAAACCGTCCCCGTCCCCTAACCCTAACCCTAGCCCGAACCCTAACCCTAACCCTTCCCCGAAGCCTGACCCTCACCCGTCCCCTAATCCTAACCCGTACGCTGACACTAACCTGCGCCCTCACACGTACGCTCCCCCTAAAGCGTTGTCGTACCCTCACCTGGACCCTAAACCGTCCCCGTCCCCTAACCCTAACCCTAGCCCGAACCCTAACCCTAACCCTTCCCCGAAGCCTGACCCTCACCCGTCCCCTAATCCTAACCCGTACGCTGACACTAACCCGCGCCCTCACACGTACGCTCCCCCTAAAGCGTTGTCGTACCCTCACCTGGACCCTAAACCGTCCCTGTCCCCTAACCCTAACCCTAGCCCGAACCCTAACCCTAACCCTTCCCCGAAGCCTGACCCTCACCCGTCCCCTAATCCTAACCCGTACGCTGACACTAACCCGCGCCCTCACACGTACGCTCCCCCTAAAGCGTTGTCGTACCCTCACCTGGACCCTAAACCGTCCCCGTCCCCTAACCCTAACCCTAGCCCGAACCCTAACCCTAACCCTTCCCCGAAGCCTGACCCTCACCCGTCCCCTAATCCTAACCCGTACGCTGACACTAACCAGCGCCCTCACACGTACGCTCCCCCTAAAGCGTTGTCGTACCCTCACCTGGACCCTAAACCGTCCCCGTCCCCTAACCCTAACCCTAGCCCGAACCGTAACCGTAACCCTTCCCCGAAGCCTGACCCTCACCCGTCCCCTAATCCTAACCCGTACGCTGACACTAACCCGCGCCCTCACACGTACGCTCCCCCTAAAGCGTTGTCGTACCCTCACCTGGACCCTAAACCTTCCCCGTCCCCTAACCCTAACCCTAGACCGAACCCTAACCCTAACCCTTCCCAGAAGCCTGACCCTCACCCGTCCCCTAATCCTAACCCGTACGCTGACACTAACCCGCGCCCTCACACGTACGCTCCCCCTAAAGCGTTGTCGTACCCTCACCTGGACCCTAAACCGTCCCCGTCCCCTAACCCTAACCCTAGCCCGAACCCTAACCCTAACCCTTCCCCAAGCCTGACCCTCACCCGTCCCCTAATCCTAACCCGTACGCTGACACTAACCCGCGCCCTCACACGTACGCTCCCCCTAAAGCGTTGTCGTACCCTCACATGGACCCTAAACCGTCCCCGTCCCCTAACCCTAACCCTAGCCCGAACCCTAACCCTAACCCTTCCCCGAAGCCTGACCCTCACCCGTCCCCTAATCCTAACCCGTACGCTGACACTAACCCGCGCCCTCACACGTACGCTCCCCCTAAAGCGTTGTCGTACCCTCACCTGGACCCTAAACCGTCCCCGTCCCCTAACCCTAACCCTAGCCCGAACCCTAACCCTAACCCTTCCCCGAAGCCTGACCCTCACCCGTCCCCTAATCCTAACCCGTACGCTGACACTAACCCGCGCCCTCACACGTACGCTCCCCCTAAAGCGTTGTCGTACCCTCACCTGGACCCTAAACCGTCCCCGTCCCCTAACCCTAACCCTAGCCCGAACCGTAACCGTAACCCTTCCCCGAAGCCTGACCCTCACCCGTCCCCTAATCCTAACCCGTACGCTGACACTAACCCGCGCCCTCACACGTACGCTCCCCCTAAAGCGTTGTCGTACCCTCACCTGGACCCTAAACCTTCCCCGTCCCCTAACCCTAACCCTAGCCCGAACCCTAACCCTAACCCTTCCCCGAAGCCTGACCCTCACCCGTCCCCTAATCCTAACCCGTACGCTGACACTAACCCGCGCCCTCACACGTACGCTCCCCCTAAAGCGTTGTCGTACCCTCACCTGGACCCTAAACCGTCCCCGTCCCCTAACCCTAACCCTAGCCCGAACCCTAACCCTAACCCTTCCCCAAGCCTGACCCTCACCCGTCCCCTAATCCTAACCCGTACGCTGACACTAACCCGCGTCCTCACACGTACGCTCCCCCTAAAGCGTTGTCCTACCCTCACCTGGACCCTAAACCGTCCCCGTCCCCTAACCCTAACCGTAGCCCGAACCCTAACCCTAACCCTTCCCCGAAGCCTGACACTCACCCGTCCCCTAATCCTAACTCGTACGCTGACACTAACCCGCGCCCTCACACGTATGCTCCCCCTAAAGCGTTGTCGTACCCTCACCTGGACCCTAAACCGTCCCCGTCCCCTAACCCTAACTCTAGCCCGAACCCTAACCCTAACCCTTCCCCAAGCCTGACCCTCACCCGTCCCCTAATCCTAACCCGTACGCTGACACTAACCCGCGCCCTCACACGTACGCTCCCCCTAAAGCGTTGTCCTACCCTCACCTGGACCCTAAACCGTCCCCGTCCCCTAACCCTAACCCTAGCCCGAACCTTAACCCTAACCCTTCCCCGAAGCCTGACCCTCACCCGTCCCCTAATCCTAACCCGTACGCTGACACTAACCCGCGCCCTCACACGTACGCTCCCCCTAAAGCGTTGTCGTACCCTCACCTGGACCCTAAACCGTCCCCGTCCCCTAACCCTAACCCTAGCCCGAAACCTAACCCTAACCCTTCCCCGAAGCCTGACCCTCACCCGTCCCCTAATCGTAACCCGTACGCTGACACTAACCCGCGCCCTCACACGTACGCTCCCCCTAAAGCGTTGTCGTAACCTCACCTGGACCCTAAACCGTCCCCGTCCCCTAACACTAACCCTAGCCCGAACCCTAACCCTAACCCTTCCCCGAAGCCTGACCCTCACCCGTCCCCAAATCCTAACCCGTACGCTGACACTAACCCGCGCCCTCACACGTACGCTCCCCCTAAAGCGTTGTCGTACCCTCACCTGGACCCTAAACCGTCCCCGTCCCCTAACCCTAACCCTAGCCCGAACCCTAACCGTAACCCATCCCCGAAGCCTGACCCTCACCCGTCCCCTAATCCTAACCCGTACGCTGACACTAACCCGCGCCCTCACACGTACGCTCCCCCTAAAGCGTTGTCGTACCCTCACCTGGACCCTAAACCGTCCCCGTCCCCTAACCCTAACCCTAGCCCGAACCCTAACCCTAACCCTTCCCCGAATCCTGACCCTCACCCGTCCCCTAATCCTAACCCGTACGCTGACACTAACCCGCGCCCTCACACGTACGCTCCCCCTAAAGCGTTGTCGTACCCTCACCTGGACCCTAAACCGTCCCCGTCCCCTAACCCTAACCCTAGCCCGAACCCTAACCCTAACCCTTCCCCGAAGCCTGACCCTCACCCGTCCCCAATCCTAACCCGTACGCTGACACTAACCCGCGCCCTCACACGTACGCTCCCCCTAAAGCGTTGTCGTACCCTCACCTGGACCCTAAACCGTCCCCGTCCCCTAACCCTAACCCTAGCCCGAACCCTAACCCTAACCCTTCCCCGAAGCCTGACCCTCACCCGTCCCCTAATTCTAACCCGTACGCTGACACTAACCCGCGCCCTCACACGTATGCTCCCCCTAAAGCGTTGTCGTACCCTCACCTGGACCCTAAACCGTCCCCGTCCCCTAATCCTAACCCTAGCCCGAACCCTAACCCTAACCCTTCCCCGAAGCCTGACCCTCACCCGTCCCCTAATCCTAACCCGTACGCTGACACTAAACCGCGCCCTCACACGTACGCTCCCCCTAAAGCGTTGTCGTACCCTCACCTGGACCCTAAACCGTCCCCGTCCCCTAACCCTAACCCTAGCCCGAACCCTAACCCTAACCCTTCCCCGAAGCCTGACCCTCACCCGTCCCCTAATCCTAACCCGTACGCTGACACTAACCTGCGCCCTCACACGTACGCTCCCCCTAAAGCGTTGTCGTACCCTCACCTGGACCCTAAACCGTCCCCGTCCCCTAACCCTAACCCTAGCCCGAACCCTAACCCTAACCCTTCCCCGAAGCCTGACCCTCACCCGTCCCCTAATCCTAACCCGTACGCTGACACTAACCCGCGCCCTCACACGTACGCTCCCCCTAAAGCGTTGTCGTACCCTCACCTGGACCCTAAACCGTCCCTGTCCCCTAACCCTAACCCTAGCCCGAACCCTAACCCTAACCCTTCCCCGAAGCCTGACCCTCACCCGTCCCCTAATCCTAACCCGTACGCTGACACTAACCCGCGCCCTCACACGTACGCTCCCCCTAAAGCGTTGTCGTACCCTCACCTGGACCCTAAACCGTCCCCGTCCCCTAACCCTAACCCTAGCCCGAACCCTAACCCTAACCCTTCCCCGAAGCCTGACCCTCACCCGTCCCCTAATCCTAACCCGTACGCTGACACTAACCAGCGCCCTCACACGTACGCTCCCCCTAAAGCGTTGTCGTACCCTCACCTGGACCCTAAACCGTCCCCGTCCCCTAACCCTAACCCTAGCCCGAACCGTAACCGTAACCCTTCCCCGAAGCCTGACCCTCACCCGTCCCCTAATCCTAACCCGTACGCTGACACTAACCCGCGCCCTCACACGTACGCTCCCCCTAAAGCGTTGTCGTACCCTCACCTGGACCCTAAACCTTCCCCGTCCCCTAACCCTAACCCTAGACCGAACCCTAACCCTAACCCTTCCCAGAAGCCTGACCCTCACCCGTCCCCTAATCCTAACCCGTACGCTGACACTAACCCGCGCCCTCACACGTACGCTCCCCCTAAAGCGTTGTCGTACCCTCACCTGGACCCTAAACCGTCCCCGTCCCCTAACCCTAACCCTAGCCCGAACCCTAACCCTAACCCTTCCCCAAGCCTGACCCTCACCCGTCCCCTAATCCTAACCCGTACGCTGACACTAACCCGCGCCCTCACACGTACGCTCCCCCTAAAGCGTTGTCGTACCCTCACCTGGACCCTAAACCGTCCCCGTCCCCTAACCCTAAACCTAGCCCGAACCCTAACCCTAACCCTTCCCCGAAGCCTGACCCTCACCCGTCCCCTAATCCTAACCCGTACGCTGACACTAACCCGCGCCCTCACACGTACGCTCCCCCTAAAGCGTTGTCGTACCCTCACCTGGACCCTAAACCGTCCCCGTCCCCTAACCCTAACCCTAGCCCGAACCCTAACCCTAACCCTTCCCCGAAGCCTGACCCTCACCCGTCCCCTAATCCTAACCCGTACGCTGACACTAACCCGCGCCCTCACACGTACGCTCCCCCTAAAGCATTGTCGTACCCTCACCTGGACCCTAAACCGTCCCCGTCCCCTAACCCTAACCCTAGCCCGAACCCTAACCCTAACCCTTCCCCGAAGCCTGACCCTCACCCGTCCCCTAATCCTAACCCGTACGCTGACACTAACCCGCGCCCTCACACGTACGCTCCCCCTAAAGCGTTGTCGTACCCTCACCTGGACCCTAAACCGTCCCCGTCCCCTAACCCTAACCCTAGCCCGAACCCTAACCCTAACCCTTCCCCGAAGCCTGACCCTCACCCGTCCCCTAATCCTAACCCGTACGCTGACACTAACCCGCGCCCTCACACGTACGCTCCCCCTAAAGCGTTGTCGTACCCTCACCTGGACCCTAAACCGTCCCCGTCCCCTAACCCTAACCCCAGCCCGAACCGTAACCGTAACCCTTCCCCGAAGCCTGACCCTCACCCGTCCCCTAATCCTAACCCGTACGCTGACACTAACCCGCGCCCTCACACGTACGCTCCCCCTAAAGCGTTGTCGTACCCTCACCTGGACCCTAAACCTTCCCCGTCCCCTAACCCTAACCCTAGCCCGAACCCTAACCCTAACCCTTCCCCGAAGCCTGACCCTCACCCGTCCCCTAATCCTAACCCGTACGCTGACACTAACCCGCGCCCTCACACGTACGCTCCCCCTAAAGCGTTGTCGTACCCTCACCTGGACCCTAAACCGTCCCCGTCCCCTAACCCTAACCCTAGCCCGAACCCTAACCCTAACCCTTCCCCAAGCCTGACCCTCACCCGTCCCCTAATCCTAACCCGTACGCTGACACTAACCCGCGTCCTCACACGTACGCTCCCCCTAAAGCGTTGTCCTACCCTCACCTGGACCCTAAACCGTCCCCGTCCCCTAACCCTAACCGTAGCCCGAACCCTAACCCTAACCCTTCCCCGAAGCCTGACACTCACCCGTCCCCTAATCCTAACCCGTACGCTGACACTAACCCGCGCCCTCACACGTACGCTCCCCCTAAAGCGTTGTCGTACCCTCACCTGGACCCTAAACCGTCCCCGTCCCCTAACCCTAACTCTAGCCCGAACCCTAACCCTAACCCTTCCCCAAGCCTGACCCTCACCCGTCCCCTAATCCTAACCCGTACGCTGACACTAACCCGCGCCCTCACACGTACGCTCCCCCTAAAGCGTTGTCCTACCCTCACCTGGACCCTAAACCGTCCCCGTCCCCTAACCCTAACCCTAGCCCGAACCCTAACCCTAACCCTTCCCCGAAGCCTGACCCTCACCCGTCCCCTAATCCTAACCCGTACGCTGACACTAACCCGCGCCCTCACATGTACGCTCCCCCTAAAGCGTTGTCGTACCCTCACCTGGACCCTAAACCGTCCCCGTCCCCTAACCCTAACCCTAGCCCGAAACCTAACCCTAACCCTTCCCCGAAGCCTGACCCTCACCCGTCCCCTAATCGTAACCCGTACGCTGACACTAACCCGCGCCCTCACACGTACGCTCCCCCTAAAGCGTTGTCGTAACCTCACCTGGACCCTAAACCGTCCCCGTCCCCTAACACTAACCCTAGCCCGAACCCTAACCCTAACCCTTCCCCGAAGCCTGACCCTCACCCGTCCCCAAATCCTAACCCGTACGCTGACACTAACCCGCGCCCTCACACGTACGCTCCCCCTAAAGCGTTGTCGTACCCTCACCTGGACCCTAAACCGTCCCCGTCCCCTAACCCTAACCCTAGCCCGAACCCTAACCGTAACCCATCCCCGAAGCCTGACCCTCACCCGTCCCCTAATCCTAACCCGTACGCTGACACTAACCCGCGCCCTCACACGTACGCTCCCCCTAAAGCGTTGTCGTACCCTCACCTGGACCCTAAACCGTCCCCGTCCCCTAACCCTAACCCTAGCCCGAACCCTAACCCTAACCCTTCCCCGAAGCCTGACCCTCACCCGTCCCCTAATCCTAACCCGTACGCTGACACTAACCCGCGCCCTCACACGTACGCTCCCCCTAAAGCGTTGTCGTACCCTCACCTGGACCCTAAACCGTCCCCGTCCCCTAACCCTAACCCTAGCCCGAACCCTAACCCTAACCCTTCCCCGAAGCCTGACCCTCACCCGTCCCCAATCCTAACCCGTACGCTGACACTAACCCGCGCCCTCACACGTACGCTCCCCCTAAAGCGTTGTCGTACCCTCACCTGGACCCTAAACCGTCCCCGTCCCCTAACCCTAACCCTAGCCCGAACCCTAACCCTAACCCTTCCCCGAAGCCTGACCCTCACCCGTCCCCTAATTCTAACCCGTACGCTGACACTAACCCGCGCCCTCACACGTATGCTCCCCCTAAAGCGTTGTCGTACCCTCACCTGGACCCTAAACCGTCCCCGTCCCCTAACCCTAACCCTAGCCCGAACCCTAACCCTAACCCTTCCCCGAAGCCTGACCCTCACCCGTCCCCTAATCCTAACCCGTACGCTGACACTAACCCGCGCCCTCACACGTACGCTCCCCCTAAAGCGTTGTCGTACCCTCACCTGGACCCTAAACCGTCCCCGTCCCCTAACCCTAACCCTAGCCCGAACCCTAACCCTAACCCTTCCCCGAAGCCTGACCCTCACCCGTCCCCTAATCCTAACCCGTACGCTGACACTAACCGGCGCCCTCACACGTACGCTCCCCCTAAAGCGTTGTCGTACCCTCACCTGGACCCTAAACCGTCCCCGTCCCCTAACCCTAACCCTAGCCCGAACCCTAACCCTAACCCTTCCCCGAAGCCTGACCCTCACCCGTCCCCTAATCCTAACCCGTACGCTGACACTAACCCGCGCCCTCACACGTACGCTCCCCCTAAAGCGTTGTCGTACCCTCACCTGGACCCTAAACCGTCCCCGTCCCCTAACCCTAACCCTAGCCCGAACCCTAACCCTAACCCTTCCCCGAAGCCTGACCCTCACCCGTCCCCTAATCCTAACCCGTACGCTGACACTAACCCGCGCCCTCACACGTACGCTCCCCCTAAAGCGTTGTCGTACCCTCACCTGGACCCTAAACCGTCCCCGTCCCCTAACCCTAACCCTAGCCCGAACCCTAACCCTAACACTTCCCCGAAGCCTGACCCTCACCCGTCCCCTAATCCTAACCCGTACGCTGACACTAAGCCGCGCCCTCACACGTACGCTCCCCCTAAAGCGTTGTCGTACCCTCACCTGGACCCTAAACCGTCCCCGTCCCCTAACCCTAACCCTAGCCTGAACCCTAACCCTAACCCTTCCCCGAAGCCTGACACTCACCCTTCCCCTAATCCTAACCCGTACGCTGACACTAACCCGCGCCCTCACACGTACGTTCCCCCTAAAGCGTTGTCGTACCCTCACCTGCACCCTAAACCGTCCCCGTCCCCTAACCCTAACCTTAGCCCGAACCCTAACCCTAACCCTTCCGCGAAGCCTGACCCTCACCCTTCCCTTAATCCTAACCCGTACGCTGACACTAACCCGCGCCCTCACACGTACGCTCCCCCTAGATCGTTGTCGTACCCTCACCTGGACCCTAAACCGTCCCCGTCCCCTAACCCTAACCCTAGCCCGAACCTTAACCCTAACCCTTCCCCGAAGCCTGACCCTCACCCGTCCCCTAATCCTAACCCGTACGCTGACACTAACCCGCGCCCTCACACGTACGCTCCCCCTAGAGCGTTGTCGTACCCTCACCTGGACCCTAAACCGTCCCCGTCCCCTAACCCTAACCCTAGCCCGAACCCTAACCCTAACCCTTCCCCGAAGCCTGACCCTCACCCGTCCCCTAATCCTAACCCGTACGCTGACACTAACCCGCGCCCTCACACGTACGCTCCCCCTACAACGTTGTCGTACCCTCACCTGGACCCTAAACCGTCCCCGTTTCCTAACCCTAACCCTAGCCCGGACCCTAACCCTAACCCTTCCCCGAAGCCTGACCCTCACCCGTCCCCTAATCCTAACCCGTACGCTGACACTAACCCGCGCCCTCACACGTACGCTCCCCCTAAAGCGTTGTCGTACCCTCATCTGGACCCTAAACCGTCCCCGTCCCCTAACCCTAACCCTAGCCCGAACCCTAACCCTAACCCTTCCCCGAAGCCTGACCCTCACCCGTCCCCTAATCCTAACCCGTACGCTGACACTAACCCGCGCCCTCACACGTACGCTCCCCCTAAAGCGTTGTCGTACCCTCACCTGGACCCTAAACCGTCCCCGTCCCCTAACCCTAACCCTAGACCGAACCCTAACCCTAACCCTTCCCCGAAGCCTGACCCTCACCCGTCCCCTAATCCTAACCCGTACGCTGACACTAACCCGCGCCCTCACACGTACGCTCCCCCTAAAGCGTTGTCGTACCCTCACCTGGACCCTAAACCGTCCCCGTCCCCTAACCCTAACCCTAGCCCGAACCCTAACCCTAACCCTTCCCCGAAGCCTGACCCTCACCCGTCCCCTATTCCTAACCCGTACGCTGACACTAACCCGCGCCCTCACACGTACGCTCCCCCTAAAGCGTTGTCCTACCCTCACCTGGACCCTAAACCGTCCCCGTCCCCTAACACTAACCCTAGCCCGAACCCTAACCCTAACCCTTCCCCGAAGCCTGACCCTCACCCGTCCCCTAATCCTAACCCGTACGCTGACACAAACCCGCGCCCTCACACGTACGCTCCCCCTAAAGCGTTGTCGTACCCTCACCTGGACCCTAAACCGTCCCCGTCCCCTAACCCTAACCCTAGCCCGAACCCTAACCCTAAACCTTCCCCGAAGCCTGACCCTCACCCGTCCCCTAATCCTAACCCGTACGCTGACACTAACCCGCGCCCTCACACGTACGCTCCCCCTAAAGCGTTGTCGTACCCTCACCTGGACCCTAAACCGTCCCCGTCCCCTAACCCTAACCCTAGCCCGAACCCTAACCCTAACCCTTCCCCGAAGCCTGACCCTCACACGTCCCATAATCCTAACCCGTACGCTGACACTAACCCGCGCCCTCACACGTACGCTCCCCCTAAAGCGTTGTCGTACCCTCACCTGGACCCTAAACCGTCCCCGTCCCCTAACCCTAACCCTAGCCCGAACCCTAACCCTAACCCTTCCCCGAAGCCTGACCCTCACCCGTCCCCTAATCCTAACCCGTACGCTGACACTAACCCGCGCCCTCACACGTACGCTCCCCCTAAAGCGTTGTCGTACCCTCACCTGGACCCTAAACCGTCCCCGTCCCCTAACCCTAACCCTAGCCCAAACCCTAACCCTAACCCTTCCCCGAAGACTGACCCTCACCCGTCCCCTAATCCTAACCCGTACGCTGACACTAACCCGCGCCCTCACACGTACGCTCCCACTAAAGCGTTGTCGTACCCTCACCTGGACCCTAAACCTTCCCCGTCCCGTAACCCTAACCCTAGACCGAACCCTAACCCTAACCCTTCCCCGAAGCCTGACCCTCACCCGTCCCCTAATCCTAACCCGTACGCTGACACTAACCCGCGCCCTCACACGTACGCTCCCCCTAAAGCGTTGTCGTACCCTCACCTGGACCCTAAACCGTCCCCGTCCCCTAACCCTAACCCTAGCCCGAACCCTAACCCTAACCCTTCCCCGAAGACTGACCCTCACCCGTCCCCTAATCCTAACCCGTACGCTGACACTAACCCGCGCCCTCACACGTACGCTCCCCCTACAACGTTGTCGTACCCTCACCTGGACCCTAAACCGTCCCCGTTTCCTAACCCTAACCCTAGCCCGGACCCTAACCCTAACCCTTCCCCGAAGCCTGACCCTCACCCGTCCCCTAATCCTAACCCGTACGCTGACACTAACCCGCGCCCTCACACGTACGCTCCCCCTAAAGCGTTGTCGTACCCTCATCTGGACCCTAAACCGTCCCCGTCCCCTAACCCTAACCCTAGCCCGAACCCTAACCCTAACCCTTCCCCGAAGCCTGACCCTCACCCGTCCCCTAATCCTAACCCGTACGCTGACACTAACCCGCGCCCTCACACGTACGCTCCCCCTAAAGCGTTGTCGTACCCTCACCTGGACCCTAAACCGTCCCCGTCCCCTAACCCTAACCCTAGCCCGTACCCTAACCCTAACCCTTCCCCGAAGCCTGACCCTCACCCGTCCCCTAATCCTAACCCGTACGCTGACACTAACCCGCGCCCTCACACGTACGCTCCCCCTAAAGCGTTGTCGTACCCTCACCTGGACCCTAAACCGTCCCCGTCCCCTAACCCTAACCCTAGCCCGAACCCTAACCCTAACCCTTCCCCGAAGCCTGACCCTCACCCGTCCCCTAATCCTAACCCGTACGCTGACACTAACCCGCGCCCTCACACGTACGCTCCCCCTAAAGCGTTGTCGTACACTCACCTGGACCCTAAACCTTCCCCGTCCCCTAACCCTAACCCTAGACCGAACCCTAACCCTAACCCTTCCCCGAAGCCTGACCCTCACCCGTCCCCTAATCCTAACCCGTACGCTGACACTAACCCGCGCCCTCACACGTACGCTCCCCCTAAAGCGTTGTCGTACCCTCACCTGGACCCTAAACCGTCCCCGTCCCCTAACCCTAACCCTAGCCCGAACCCTAACCCTAACCCTTCCCCGAAGCCTGACCCTCAACCGTCCCCTAATCCTAACCCGTACGCTGACACTAACCCGCGCCCTCACACGTACGCTCCCCCTTAAGCGTTGTCCTACCCTCACCTGGACCCTAAACCGTCCCCGTCCCCTAACCCTAACCCTAGCCCGAACCCTAACCCTAACCCTTCCCCGAAGCCTGACCCTCACCCGTCCCCTAATCCTAACCCGTACGCTGACACAAACCCGCGCCCTCACACGTACGCTCCCCCTAAAGCGTTGTCGTACCCTCACCTGGACCCTAAACCGTCCCCGTCCCCTAACCCTAACCCTAGCCCGAACCCTAACCCTAAACCTTCCCCGAAGCCTGACCCTCACCCGTCCCCTAATCCTAACCCGTACGCTGACACTAACCCGCGCCCTCACACGTACGCTCCCCCTAAAGCGTTGTCGTACCCTCACCTGGACCCTAAACCGTCCCCGTCCCCTAACCCTAACCCTAGCCCGAACCCTAACCCTAACCCTTCCCCGAAGCCTGACCCTCACACGTCCCATAATCCTAACCCGTACGCTGACACTAACCCGCGCCCTCACACGTACGCTCCCCCTAAAGCGTTGTCGTACCCTCACCTGGACCCTAAACCGTCCCCGTCCCCTAACCCTAACCCTAGCCCGAACCCTAACCCTAACCCTTCCCCGAAGCCTGACCCTCACCCGTCCCCTAATCCTAACCCGTACGCTGACACTAACCCGCGCCCTCACACGTACGCTCCCCCTAAAGCGTTGTCGTACCCTCACCTGGACCCTAAACCGTCCCCGTCCCCTAACCCTAACCCTAGCCCAAACCCTAACCCTAACCCTTCCCCGAAGACTGACCCTCACCCGTCCCCTAATCCTAACCCGTACGCTGACACTAACCCGCGCCCTCACACGTACGCTCCCACTAAAGCGTTGTCGTACCCTCACCTGGACCCTAAACCTTCCCCGTCCCGTAACCCTAACCCTAGACCGAACCCTAACCCTAACCCTTCCCCGAAGCCTGACCCTCACCCGTCCCCTAATCCTAACCCGTACGCTGACACTAACCCGCGCCCTCACACGTACGCTCCCCCTAAAGCGTTGTCGTACCCTCACCTGGACCCTAAACCGTCCCCGTCCCCTAACCCTAACCCTAGCCCGAACCCTAACCCTAACCCTTCCCCAAGCCTGACCCTCACCCGTCCCCTAATCCTAACCCGTACGCTGACACTAACCCGCGCCCTCACACGTACGCTCCCCCTAAAGCGTTGTCCTACCCTCACCTGGACCCTAAACCGTCCCCGTCCCCTAACCCTAACCCTAGCCCGAACCCTAACCCTAACCCTTCCCCGAAGCCTGACCCTCAACCGTCCCCTAATCCTAACCCGTACGCTGACTCTAACCCGCGCCCTCACACGTACGCTCCCCCTAAAGCGTTGTCGTACCCTCACCTGGACCCTAAACCGTCCCCGTCCCCTAACCCTAACCCTAGCCCGAACCCTAACCCTAACCCTTCCTCGAAGCCTGACCCTCACCCGTCCCCTAATCCTAACCCGTACGCTGACACTAAACCGCGCCCTCACACGTACGCTCCCCCTAAAGCGTTGTCGTACCCTCACCTGGACCCTAAACCGTCCCCGTCCCCTAACCCTAACCCTAGCCCGAACCCTAACCCTAACCCTTCCCCGAAGCCTGACCCTCACCCGTCCCCTAATCCTAACCCGTACGCTGACACTAACCCGCGCCCTCACACGTACGCTCCCCCTAAAGCGTTGTCGTACCCTCACCTGGACCCTAAACCGTCCCCGTTTCCTAACCCTAACCCTAGCCCGAACCCTAACCCTAACCCTTCCCCGAAGCCTGACCCTCACCCGTCCCCTAATCCTAACCCGTACGCTGACACTAACCCGCGCCCTCACACGTACGCTCCCCCTAAAGCGTTGTCGTACCCTCACCTGGACCCTAAACCGTCCCCGTCCCCTAACCCTAACCCTAGCCCGAACCCTAACCCTAACCCTTCCCCGAAGCCTGACCCTCACCCGTCCCCTAATCCTAACCCGTACGCTGACACTAACCCGCGCCCTCACACGTACGCTCCCCCTAAAGCGTTGTCGTACCCTCACCTGGACCCTAAACCGTCCCCGTCCCCTAACCCTAACCCTAGCCCGAACCCTAACCCTAACCCTTCCCCGAAGCCTGACCCTCACCCGTCCCCTAATCCTAACCCGTACGCTGACACTAACCCGCGCCCTCACACGTACGCTCCCCCTAAAGCGTTGTCCTACCCTCACCTGGACCCTAAACCGTCCCCGTCCCCTAACCCTAACCCTAGCCCGAACCCTAACCCTAACCCTTCCCCGAAGCCTGACCCTCACCCGTCCCCTAATCCTAACCCGTACGCTGACACTAACCCGCGCCCTCACACGTACGCTCCCCCTAAAGCGTTGTCGTACCCTCACCTGGACCCTAAACCGTCCCCGTCCCCTAACCCTAACCCTAGCCCGAACCGTAACCGTAACCCTTCCCCGAAGCCTGACCCTCACCCGTCCCCTAATCCTAACCCGTACGCTGACACTAACCCGCGCCCTCACACGTACGCTCCCCCTAAAGCGTTGTCGTACCCTCACCTGGACCCTAAACCTTCCCCGTCCCCTAACCCTAACCCTAGCCCGAACCCTAACCCTAACCCTTCCCCAAGCCTGACCCTCACCTGTCCCCTAATCCTAACCCGTTTGCTGACACTAACCCGCGCCCTCACACGTATGCTCCAACTAAAGCGTTGTCCTACCCTCACTTGGACCCTAAACCGTCCCCGTCCCCTAACCCTAACCGTAGCCCGAACCCTAACCCTAACCCTTCCCCGAAGCCTGACACTCACCCGTCCCCTAATCCTAACCCGTACGCTGACACTAACCCGCGCCCTCACACGTACGCTCCCCCTAAAGCGTTGTCGTACCCTCACCTGGACCCTAAACCGTCCCCGTCCCCTAACCCTAACCCTAGCCCGAACCCTAACCCTAACCCTTCCCCGAATCCTGACCCTCACCCGTCCCCTAATCCTAACCCGTACGCTGACACTAACCCGCGCCCTCACACGTACGCTCCCCCTAAAGCGTTGTCGTACCCTCACCTGGACCCTAAACCGTCCCCGTCCCCTAACCCTAACCCTAGCCCGAACCCTAACCCTAACCCTTCCCCGAAGCCTGACCCTCACCCGTCCCCAATCCTAACCCGTACGCTGACACTAACCCGCGCCCTCACACGTACGCTCCCCCTAAAGCGTTGTCGTACCCTCACCTGGACCCTAAACCGTCCCCGTCCCCTAACCCTAACCCTAGCCCGAACCCTAACCCTAACCCTTCCCCGAAGCCTGACCCTCACCCGTCCCCTAATTCTAACCCGTACGCTGACACTAACCCGCGCCCTCACACGTATGCTCCCCCTAAAGCGTTGTCGTACCCTCACCTGGACCCTAAACCGTCCCCGTCCCCTAATCCTAACCCTAGCCCGAACCCTAACCCTAACCCTTCCCCGAAGCCTGACCCTCACCCGTCCCCTAATCCTAACCCGTACGCTGACACTAAACCGCGCCCTCACACGTACGCTCCCCCTAAAGCGTTGTCGTACCCTCACCTGGACCCTAAACCGTCCCCGTCCCCTAACCCTAACCCTAGCCCGAACCCTAACCCTAACCCTTCCCCGAAGCCTGACCCTCACCCGTCCCCTAATCCTAACCCGTACGCTGACACTAACCTGCGCCCTCACACGTACGCTCCCCCTAAAGCGTTGTCGTACCCTCACCTGGACCCTAAACCGTCCCCGTCCCCTAACCCTAACCCTAGCCCGAACCCTAACCCTAACCCTTCCCCGAAGCCTGACCCTCACCCGTCCCCTAATCCTAACCCGTACGCTGACACTAACCCGCGCCCTCACACGTACGCTCCCCCTAAAGCGTTGTCGTACCCTCACCTGGACCCTAAACCGTCCCTGTCCCCTAACCCTAACCCTAGCCCGAACCCTAACCCTAACCCTTCCCCGAAGCCTGACCCTCACCCGTCCCCTAATCCTAACCCGTACGCTGACACTAACCCGCGCCCTCACACGTACGCTCCCCCTAAAGCGTTGTCGTACCCTCACCTGGACCCTAAACCGTCCCCGTCCCCTAACCCTAACCCTAGCCCGAACCCTAACCCTAACCCTTCCCCGAAGCCTGACCCTCACCCGTCCCCTAATCCTAACCCGTACGCTGACACTAACCAGCGCCCTCACACGTACGCTCCCCCTAAAGCGTTGTCGTACCCTCACCTGGACCCTAAACCGTCCCCGTCCCCTAACCCTAACCCTAGCCCGAACCGTAACCGTAACCCTTCCCCGAAGCCTGACCCTCACCCGTCCCCTAATCCTAACCCGTACGCTGACACTAACCCGCGCCCTCACACGTACGCTCCCCCTAAAGCGTTGTCGTACCCTCACCTGGACCCTAAACCTTCCCCGTCCCCTAACCCTAACCCTAGACCGAACCCTAACCCTAACCCTTCCCAGAAGCCTGACCCTCACCCGTCCCCTAATCCTAACCCGTACGCTGACACTAACCCGCGCCCTCACACGTACGCTCCCCCTAAAGCGTTGTCGTACCCTCACCTGGACCCTAAACCGTCCCCGTCCCCTAACCCTAACCCTAGCCCGAACCCTAACCCTAACCCTTCCCCAAGCCTGACCCTCACCCGTCCCCTAATCCTAACCCGTACGCTGACACTAACCCGCGCCCTCACACGTACGCTCCCCCTAAAGCGTTGTCGTACCCTCACCTGGACCCTAAACCGTCCCCGTCCCCTAACCCTAAACCTAGCCCGAACCCTAACCCTAACCCTTCCCCGAAGCCTGACCCTCACCCGTCCCCTAATCCTAACCCGTACGCTGACACTAACCCGCGCCCTCACACGTACGCTCCCCCTAAAGCGTTGTCGTACCCTCACCTGGACCCTAAACCGTCCCCGTCCCCTAACCCTAACCCTAGCCCGAACCCTAACCCTAACCCTTCCCCGAAGCCTGACCCTCACCCGTCCCCTAATCCTAACCCGTACGCTGACACTAACCCGCGCCCTCACACGTACGCTCCCCCTAAAGCATTGTCGTACCCTCACCTGGACCCTAAACCGTCCCCGTCCCCTAACCCTAACCCTAGCCCGAACCCTAACCCTAACCCTTCCCCGAAGCCTGACCCTCACCCGTCCCCTAATCCTAACCCGTACGCTGACACTAACCCGCGCCCTCACACGTACGCTCCCCCTAAAGCGTTGTCGTACCCTCACCTGGACCCTAAACCGTCCCCGTCCCCTAACCCTAACCCTAGCCCGAACCCTAACCCTAACCCTTCCCCGAAGCCTGACCCTCACCCGTCCCCTAATCCTAACCCGTACGCTGACACTAACCCGCGCCCTCACACGTACGCTCCCCCTAAAGCGTTGTCGTACCCTCACCTGGACCCTAAACCGTCCCCGTCCCCTAACCCTAACCCCAGCCCGAACCGTAACCGTAACCCTTCCCCGAAGCCTGACCCTCACCCGTCCCCTAATCCTAACCCGTACGCTGACACTAACCCGCGCCCTCACACGTACGCTCCCCCTAAAGCGTTGTCGTACCCTCACCTGGACCCTAAACCTTCCCCGTCCCCTAACCCTAACCCTAGCCCGAACCCTAACCCTAACCCTTCCCCGAAGCCTGACCCTCACCCGTCCCCTAATCCTAACCCGTACGCTGACACTAACCCGCGCCCTCACACGTACGCTCCCCCTAAAGCGTTGTCGTACCCTCACCTGGACCCTAAACCGTCCCCGTCCCCTAACCCTAACCCTAGCCCAAACCCTAACCCTAACCCTTCCCCAAGCCTGACCCTCACCCGTCCCCTAATCCTAACCCGTACGCTGACACTAACCCGCGTCCTCACACGTACGCTCCCCCTAAAGCGTTGTCCTACCCTCACCTGGACCCTAAACCGTCCCCGTCCCCTAACCCTAACCGTAGCCCGAACCCTAACCCTAACCCTTCCCCGAAGCCTGACACTCACCCGTCCCCTAATCCTAACCCGTACGCTGACACTAACCCGCGCCCTCACACGTACGCTCCCCCTAAAGCGTTGTCGTACCCTCACCTGGACCCTAAACCGTCCCCGTCCCCTAACCCTAACTCTAGCCCGAACCCTAACCCTAACCCTTCCCCAAGCCTGACCCTCACCCGTCCCCTAATCCTAACCCGTACGCTGACACTAACCCGCGCCCTCACACGTACGCTCCCCCTAAAGCGTTGTCCTACCCTCACCTGGACCCTAAACCGTCCCCGTCCCCTAACCCTAACCCTAGCCCGAACCCTAACCCTAACCCTTCCCCGAAGCCTGACCCTCACCCGTCCCCTAATCCTAACCCGTACGCTGACACTAACCCGCGCCCTCACATGTACGCTCCCCCTAAAGCGTTGTCGTACCCTCACCTGGACCCTAAACCGTCCCCGTCCCCTAACCCTAACCCTAGCCCGAAACCTAACCCTAACCCTTCCCCGAAGCCTGACCCTCACCCGTCCCCTAATCGTAACCCGTACGCTGACACTAACCCGCGCCCTCACACGTACGCTCCCCCTAAAGCGTTGTCGTAACCTCACCTGGACCCTAAACCGTCCCCGTCCCCTAACACTAACCCTAGCCCGAACCCTAACCCTAACCCTTCCCCGAAGCCTGACCCTCACCCGTCCCCAAATCCTAACCCGTACGCTGACACTAACCCGCGCCCTCACACGTACGCTCCCCCTAAAGCGTTGTCGTACCCTCACCTGGACCCTAAACCGTCCCCGTCCCCTAACCCTAACCCTAGCCCGAACCCTAACCGTAACCCATCCCCGAAGCCTGACCCTCACCCGTCCCCTAATCCTAACCCGTACGCTGACACTAACCCGCGCCCTCACACGTACGCTCCCCCTAAAGCGTTGTCGTACCCTCACCTGGACCCTAAACCGTCCCCGTCCCCTAACCCTAACCCTAGCCCGAACCCTAACCCTAACCCTTCCCCGAAGCCTGACCCTCACCCGTCCCCTAATCCTAACCCGTACGCTGACACTAACCCGCGCCCTCACACGTACGCTCCCCCTAAAGCGTTGTCGTACCCTCACCTGGACCCTAAACCGTCCCCGTCCCCTAACCCTAACCCTAGCCCGAACCCTAACCCTAACCCTTCCCCGAAGCCTGACCCTCACCCGTCCCCAATCCTAACCCGTACGCTGACACTAACCCGCGCCCTCACACGTACGCTCCCCCTAAAGCGTTGTCGTACCCTCACCTGGACCCTAAACCGTCCCCGTCCCCTAACCCTAACCCTAGCCCGAACCCTAACCCTAACCCTTCCCCGAAGCCTGACCCTCACCCGTCCCCTAATTCTAACCCGTACGCTGACACTAACCCGCGCCCTCACACGTATGCTCCCCCTAAAGCGTTGTCGTACCCTCACCTGGACCCTAAACCGTCCCCGTCCCCTAACCCTAACCCTAGCCCGAACCCTAACCCTAACCCTTCCCCGAAGCCTGACCCTCACCCGTCCCCTAATCCTAACCCGTACGCTGACACTAACCCGCGCCCTCACACGTACGCTCCCCCTAAAGCGTTGTCGTACCCTCACCTGGACCCTAAACCGTCCCCGTCCCCTAACCCTAACCCTAGCCCGAACCCTAACCCTAACCCTTCCCCGAAGCCTGACCCTCACCCGTCCCCTAATCCTAACCCGTACGCTGACACTAACCGGCGCCCTCACACGTACGCTCCCCCTAAAGCGTTGTCGTACCCTCACCTGGACCCTAAACCGTCCCCGTCCCCTAACCCTAACCCTAGCCCGAACCCTAACCCTAACCCTTCCCCGAAGCCTGACCCTCACCCGTCCCCTAATCCTAACCCGTACGCTGACACTAACCCGCGCCCTCACACGTACGCTCCCCCTAAAGCGTTGTCGTACCCTCACCTGGACCCTAAACCGTCCCCGTCCCCTAACCCTAACCCTAGCCCGAACCCTAACCCTAACCCTTCCCCGAAGCCTGACCCTCACCCGTCCCCTAATCCTAACCCGTACGCTGACACTAACCCGCGCCCTCACACGTACGCTCCCCCTAAAGCGTTGTCGTACCCTCACCTGGACCCTAAACCGTCCCCGTCCCCTAACCCTAACCCTAGCCCGAACCCTAACCCTAACACTTCCCCGAAGCCTGACCCTCACCCGTCCCCTAATCCTAACCCGTACGCTGACACTAAGCCGCGCCCTCACACGTACGCTCCCCCTAAAGCGTTGTCGTACCCTCACCTGGACCCTAAACCGTCCCCGTCCCCTAACCCTAACCCTAGCCTGAACCCTAACCCTAACCCTTCCCCGAAGCCTGACACTCACCCTTCCCCTAATCCTAACCCGTACGCTGACACTAACCCGCGCCCTCACACGTACGTTCCCCCTAAAGCGTTGTCGTACCCTCACCTGCACCCTAAACCGTCCCCGTCCCCTAACCCTAACCTTAGCCCGAACCCTAACCCTAACCCTTCCGCGAAGCCTGACCCTCACCCTTCCCTTAATCCTAACCCGTACGCTGACACTAACCCGCGCCCTCACACGTACGCTCCCCCTAGATCGTTGTCGTACCCTCACCTGGACCCTAAACCGTCCCCGTCCCCTAACCCTAACCCTAGCCCGAACCTTAACCCTAACCCTTCCCCGAAGCCTGACCCTCACCCGTCCCCTAATCCTAACCCGTACGCTGACACTAACCCGCGCCCTCACACGTACGCTCCCCCTAGAGCGTTGTCGTACCCTCACCTGGACCCTAAACCGTCCCCGTCCCCTAACCCTAACCCTAGCCCGAACCCTAACCCTAACCCTTCCCCGAAGCCTGACCCTCACCCGTCCCCTAATCCTAACCCGTACGCTGACACTAACCCGCGCCCTCACACGTACGCTCCCCCTACAACGTTGTCGTACCCTCACCTGGACCCTAAACCGTCCCCGTTTCCTAACCCTAACCCTAGCCCGGACCCTAACCCTAACCCTTCCCCGAAGCCTGACCCTCACCCGTCCCCTAATCCTAACCCGTACGCTGACACTAACCCGCGCCCTCACACGTACGCTCCCCCTAAAGCGTTGTCGTACCCTCATCTGGACCCTAAACCGTCCCCGTCCCCTAACCCTAACCCTAGCCCGAACCCTAACCCTAACCCTTCCCCGAAGCCTGACCCTCACCCGTCCCCTAATCCTAACCCGTACGCTGACACTAACCCGCGCCCTCACACGTACGCTCCCCCTAAAGCGTTGTCGTACCCTCACCTGGACCCTAAACCGTCCCCGTCCCCTAACCCTAACCCTAGACCGAACCCTAACCCTAACCCTTCCCCGAAGCCTGACCCTCACCCGTCCCCTAATCCTAACCCGTACGCTGACACTAACCCGCGCCCTCACACGTACGCTCCCCCTAAAGCGTTGTCGTACCCTCACCTGGACCCTAAACCGTCCCCGTCCCCTAACCCTAACCCTAGCCCGAACCCTAACCCTAACCCTTCCCCGAAGCCTGACCCTCACCCGTCCCCTATTCCTAACCCGTACGCTGACACTAACCCGCGCCCTCACACGTACGCTCCCCCTAAAGCGTTGTCCTACCCTCACCTGGACCCTAAACCGTCCCCGTCCCCTAACACTAACCCTAGCCCGAACCCTAACCCTAACCCTTCCCCGAAGCCTGACCCTCACCCGTCCCCTAATCCTAACCCGTACGCTGACACAAACCCGCGCCCTCACACGTACGCTCCCCCTAAAGCGTTGTCGTACCCTCACCTGGACCCTAAACCGTCCCCGTCCCCTAACCCTAACCCTAGCCCGAACCCTAACCCTAAACCTTCCCCGAAGCCTGACCCTCACCCGTCCCCTAATCCTAACCCGTACGCTGACACTAACCCGCGCCCTCACACGTACGCTCCCCCTAAAGCGTTGTCGTACCCTCACCTGGACCCTAAACCGTCCCCGTCCCCTAACCCTAACCCTAGCCCGAACCCTAACCCTAACCCTTCCCCGAAGCCTGACCCTCACACGTCCCATAATCCTAACCCGTACGCTGACACTAACCCGCGCCCTCACACGTACGCTCCCCCTAAAGCGTTGTCGTACCCTCACCTGGACCCTAAACCGTCCCCGTCCCCTAACCCTAACCCTAGCCCGAACCCTAACCCTAACCCTTCCCCGAAGCCTGACCCTCACCCGTCCCCTAATCCTAACCCGTACGCTGACACTAACCCGCGCCCTCACACGTACGCTCCCCCTAAAGCGTTGTCGTACCCTCACCTGGACCCTAAACCGTCCCCGTCCCCTAACCCTAACCCTAGCCCAAACCCTAACCCTAACCCTTCCCCGAAGACTGACCCTCACCCGTCCCCTAATCCTAACCCGTACGCTGACACTAACCCGCGCCCTCACACGTACGCTCCCACTAAAGCGTTGTCGTACCCTCACCTGGACCCTAAACCTTCCCCGTCCCGTAACCCTAACCCTAGACCGAACCCTAACCCTAACCCTTCCCCGAAGCCTGACCCTCACCCGTCCCCTAATCCTAACCCGTACGCTGACACTAACCCGCGCCCTCACACGTACGCTCCCCCTAAAGCGTTGTCGTACCCTCACCTGGACCCTAAACCGTCCCCGTCCCCTAACCCTAACCCTAGCCCGAACCCTAACCCTAACCCTTCCCCGAAGACTGACCCTCACCCGTCCCCTAATCCTAACCCGTACGCTGACACTAACCCGCGCCCTCACACGTACGCTCCCCCTACAACGTTGTCGTACCCTCACCTGGACCCTAAACCGTCCCCGTTTCCTAACCCTAACCCTAGCCCGGACCCTAACCCTAACCCTTCCCCGAAGCCTGACCCTCACCCGTCCCCTAATCCTAACCCGTACGCTGACACTAACCCGCGCCCTCACACGTACGCTCCCCCTAAAGCGTTGTCGTACCCTCATCTGGACCCTAAACCGTCCCCGTCCCCTAACCCTAACCCTAGCCCGAACCCTAACCCTAACCCTTCCCCGAAGCCTGACCCTCACCCGTCCCCTAATCCTAACCCGTACGCTGACACTAACCCGCGCCCTCACACGTACGCTCCCCCTAAAGCGTTGTCGTACCCTCACCTGGACCCTAAACCGTCCCCGTCCCCTAACCCTAACCCTAGCCCGTACCCTAACCCTAACCCTTCCCCGAAGCCTGACCCTCACCCGTCCCCTAATCCTAACCCGTACGCTGACACTAACCCGCGCCCTCACACGTACGCTCCCCCTAAAGCGTTGTCGTACCCTCACCTGGACCCTAAACCGTCCCCGTCCCCTAACCCTAACCCTAGCCCGAACCCTAACCCTAACCCTTCCCCGAAGCCTGACCCTCACCCGTCCCCTAATCCTAACCCGTACGCTGACACTAACCCGCGCCCTCACACGTACGCTCCCCCTAAAGCGTTGTCGTACACTCACCTGGACCCTAAACCTTCCCCGTCCCCTAACCCTAACCCTAGACCGAACCCTAACCCTAACCCTTCCCCGAAGCCTGACCCTCACCCGTCCCCTAATCCTAACCCGTACGCTGACACTAACCCGCGCCCTCACACGTACGCTCCCCCTAAAGCGTTGTCGTACCCTCACCTGGACCCTAAACCGTCCCCGTCCCCTAACCCTAACCCTAGCCCGAACCCTAACCCTAACCCTTCCCCGAAGCCTGACCCTCAACCGTCCCCTAATCCTAACCCGTACGCTGACACTAACCCGCGCCCTCACACGTACGCTCCCCCTTAAGCGTTGTCCTACCCTCACCTGGACCCTAAACCGTCCCCGTCCCCTAACCCTAACCCTAGCCCGAACCCTAACCCTAACCCTTCCCCGAAGCCTGACCCTCACCCGTCCCCTAATCCTAACCCGTACGCTGACACAAACCCGCGCCCTCACACGTACGCTCCCCCTAAAGCGTTGTCGTACCCTCACCTGGACCCTAAACCGTCCCCGTCCCCTAACCCTAACCCTAGCCCGAACCCTAACCCTAAACCTTCCCCGAAGCCTGACCCTCACCCGTCCCCTAATCCTAACCCGTACGCTGACACTAACCCGCGCCCTCACACGTACGCTCCCCCTAAAGCGTTGTCGTACCCTCACCTGGACCCTAAACCGTCCCCGTCCCCTAACCCTAACCCTAGCCCGAACCCTAACCCTAACCCTTCCCCGAAGCCTGACCCTCACACGTCCCATAATCCTAACCCGTACGCTGACACTAACCCGCGCCCTCACACGTACGCTCCCCCTAAAGCGTTGTCGTACCCTCACCTGGACCCTAAACCGTCCCCGTCCCCTAACCCTAACCCTAGCCCGAACCCTAACCCTAACCCTTCCCCGAAGCCTGACCCTCACCCGTCCCCTAATCCTAACCCGTACGCTGACACTAACCCGCGCCCTCACACGTACGCTCCCCCTAAAGCGTTGTCGTACCCTCACCTGGACCCTAAACCGTCCCCGTCCCCTAACCCTAACCCTAGCCCAAACCCTAACCCTAACCCTTCCCCGAAGACTGACCCTCACCCGTCCCCTAATCCTAACCCGTACGCTGACACTAACCCGCGCCCTCACACGTACGCTCCCACTAAAGCGTTGTCGTACCCTCACCTGGACCCTAAACCTTCCCCGTCCCGTAACCCTAACCCTAGACCGAACCCTAACCCTAACCCTTCCCCGAAGCCTGACCCTCACCCGTCCCCTAATCCTAACCCGTACGCTGACACTAACCCGCGCCCTCACACGTACGCTCCCCCTAAAGCGTTGTCGTACCCTCACCTGGACCCTAAACCGTCCCCGTCCCCTAACCCTAACCCTAGCCCGAACCCTAACCCTAACCCTTCCCCAAGCCTGACCCTCACCCGTCCCCTAATCCTAACCCGTACGCTGACACTAACCCGCGCCCTCACACGTACGCTCCCCCTAAAGCGTTGTCCTACCCTCACCTGGACCCTAAACCGTCCCCGTCCCCTAACCCTAACCCTAGCCCGAACCCTAACCCTAACCCTTCCCCGAAGCCTGACCCTCAACCGTCCCCTAATCCTAACCCGTACGCTGACTCTAACCCGCGCCCTCACACGTACGCTCCCCCTAAAGCGTTGTCGTACCCTCACCTGGACCCTAAACCGTCCCCGTCCCCTAACCCTAACCCTAGCCCGAACCCTAACCCTAACCCTTCCTCGAAGCCTGACCCTCACCCGTCCCCTAATCCTAACCCGTACGCTGACACTAAACCGCGCCCTCACACGTACGCTCCCCCTAAAGCGTTGTCGTACCCTCACCTGGACCCTAAACCGTCCCCGTCCCCTAACCCTAACCCTAGCCCGAACCCTAACCCTAACCCTTCCCCGAAGCCTGACCCTCACCCGTCCCCTAATCCTAACCCGTACGCTGACACTAACCCGCGCCCTCACACGTACGCTCCCCCTAAAGCGTTGTCGTACCCTCACCTGGACCCTAAACCGTCCCCGTTTCCTAACCCTAACCCTAGCCCGAACCCTAACCCTAACCCTTCCCCGAAGCCTGACCCTCACCCGTCCCCTAATCCTAACCCGTACGCTGACACTAACCCGCGCCCTCACACGTACGCTCCCCCTAAAGCGTTGTCGTACCCTCACCTGGACCCTAAACCGTCCCCGTCCCCTAACCCTAACCCTAGCCCGAACCCTAACCCTAACCCTTCCCCGAAGCCTGACCCTCACCCGTCCCCTAATCCTAACCCGTACGCTGACACTAACCCGCGCCCTCACACGTACGCTCCCCCTAAAGCGTTGTCGTACCCTCACCTGGACCCTAAACCGTCCCCGTCCCCTAACCCTAACCCTAGCCCGAACCCTAACCCTAACCCTTCCCCGAAGCCTGACCCTCACCCGTCCCCTAATCCTAACCCGTACGCTGACACTAACCCGCGCCCTCACACGTACGCTCCCCCTAAAGCGTTGTCCTACCCTCACCTGGACCCTAAACCGTCCCCGTCCCCTAACCCTAACCCTAGCCCGAACCCTAACCCTAACCCTTCCCCGAAGCCTGACCCTCACCCGTCCCCTAATCCTAACCCGTACGCTGACACTAACCCGCGCCCTCACACGTACGCTCCCCCTAAAGCGTTGTCGTACCCTCACCTGGACCCTAAACCGTCCCCGTCCCCTAACCCTAACCCTAGCCCGAACCGTAACCGTAACCCTTCCCCGAAGCCTGACCCTCACCCGTCCCCTAATCCTAACCCGTACGCTGACACTAACCCGCGCCCTCACACGTACGCTCCCCCTAAAGCGTTGTCGTACCCTCACCTGGACCCTAAACCTTCCCCGTCCCCTAACCCTAACCCTAGCCCGAACCCTAACCCTAACCCTTCCCCAAGCCTGACCCTCACCTGTCCCCTAATCCTAACCCGTTTGCTGACACTAACCCGCGCCCTCACACGTATGCTCCAACTAAAGCGTTGTCCTACCCTCACCTGGACCCTAAACCGTCCCCGTCCCCTAACCCTAACCGTAGCCCGAACCCTAACCCTAACCCTTCCCCGAAGCCTGACACTCACCCGTCCCCTAATCCTAACCCGTACGCTGACACTAACCCGCGCCCTCACACGTACGCTCCCCCTAAAGCGTTGTCGTACCCTCACCTGGACCCTAAACCGTCCCCGTCCCCTAACCCTAACCCTAGCCCGAACCCTAACCCTAACCCTTCCCCGAAGCCTGACCCTCACCCGTCCCCTAATCCTAACCCGTACGCTGACACTAACCTGCGCCCTCACACATACGCTCCCCCTAAAGCGTTGTCGTACCCTCACCTGGACCCTAAACCGTCCCCGTCCCCTAACCCTATCCCTAGCCCGAACCCTAACCCTAACCCTTCCCCGAAGCTTGACCCTCAGCCGTCCCCTAATCCTAACCCGTACGCTGACACTAACCCGCGCCCTCACACGTACGCTCCCCCTACAGCGTTGTCGTACCCTCACCTGGACCCTAAACCGTCCCCGTCCCCTAACCCTAACCCTAGCCCGAACCCTAACCCTAACCCTTCCCCGAAGCCTGACCCTCACCCGTCCCCTAATCCTAACCCGTACGCTGACACTAACCCGCGCCCTCACACGTACGCTCCCCCTAAAGCGTTGTCGTACCCTCACCTGGACCCTAAACCGTCCCCGTCCCCTAACCCTAACCCTAGCCCGAACCCTAACCCTAACCCTTCCCCGAAGCCTGACCCTCACCCGTCCCCTAATCCTAACCCGTACGCTGACACTAACCCGCGCCCTCACACGTACGCTCCCCCTAAAGCGTTGTCGTACCCTCACCTGGACCCTAAACCGTCCCCGTCCCCTAACCCTAACCCTAGCCCGAACCCTAACCCTAACCCTTCCCCGAAGCCTGACCCTCACCCGTCCCCTAATCCTAACCCTTACGCTGACACTAACCCGCGCCCTCACACGTACGCTCCCCCTAAAGCGTTGTCGTACCCTCACCTGGACCCTAAACCGTCCCCGTCCCCTAACCCTAACCCTAGCCCGAACCCTAAACCTAACCCTTCCCCGAAGCCTGACCCTCACCCGTCCCCTAATCCTAACCCGTACGCTGACACTAACCCGCGCCCTCACACGTACGCTCCCCCTAAAGCGTTGTCGTACCCTCACCTGGACCCTAAACCGTCCCCGTCCCCTAACCCTAACCCTAGCCCGAACCCTAACCCTAACCCTTCCCCGAAGCCTGACCCTCACCCGTCCCCTAATCCTAACCCGTACGCTGACACTAACCCGCGCCCTCACACGTATGCTCCCCCTAAAGCGTTGTCGTACCCTCACCTGGACCCTAAACCGTCCCCGTCCCCTAACCCTAACCCTAGCCCGAACCGTAACCGTAACCCTTCCCCGAAGCCTGACCCTCACCCGTCCCCTAATCCTAACCCGTACGCTGACACTAACCCGCGCCCTCACACGTACGCTCCCCCTAAAGCGTTGTCGTACCCTCACCTGGACCCTAAACCTTCCCCGTCCCCTAACCCTAACCCTAGCCCGAACCCTAACCCTAACCCTTCCCCGAAGCCTGACCCTCACCCGTCCCCTAATCCTAACCCGTACGCTGACACTAACCCGCGCCCTCACACGTACGCTCCCCCTAAAGCGTTGTCGTACCCTCACCTGGACCCTAAACCGTCCCCGTCCCCTAACCCTAACCCTAGCCCGAACCCTAACCGTAACCCATCCCCGAAGCCTGACCCTCACCCGTCCCCTAATCCTAACACGTACGCTGACACTAACCCGCGCCCTCACACGTACGCTCCCCCTAAAGCGTTGTCGTACCCTCACCTGGACCCTAAACCGTCCCCGTCCCCTAACCCTATCCCTAGCCCGAACCCTAACCCTAACCCTTCCCCGAAGCCTGACCCTCACCCGTCCCCTAATCCTAACCCGTACGCTGACACTAACCCGCGCCCTCACACGTACGCTCCCCCTAAAGCGTTGTCGTACCCTCACCTGGACCCTAAACCGTCCTCGTCCCCTAACCCTAACCCTAGCCCGAACCCTAACCCTAACCCTTCCCCGAAGCCTGACCCTCACCCGTCCCCAATCCTAACCCGTACGCTGACACTAACCCGCGCCCTCACACGTACGCTCCCCCTAAAGCGTTGTCGTACCCTCACCTGGACCCTAAACCGTCCCCGTCCCCTAACCCTAACCCTAGCCCGAACCCTAACCCTAACCCTTCCCCGAAGCCTGACCCTCACCCGTCCCCTAATCCTAACCCGTACGCTGACACTAACCCGCGCCCTCACACGTATGCTCCCCCTAAAGCGTTGTCGTACCCTCACCTGGACCCTAAACCGTCCCCGTCCCCTAATCCTAACCCTAGCCCGAACCCTAACCCTAAACCTTCCCCGAAGCTTGACCCTCACCCGTCCCCTAATCCTAACCCGTACGCTGACACTAACCCGCGCCCTCACACGTACGCTCCCCCTAAAGCGTTGTCGTACCCTCACCTGGACCCTAAACCGTCCCCGTCCCCTAACCCTAACCCTAGCCCGAACCCTAACCCTAACCCTTCCCCGAAGCCTGACCCTCACCCGTCCCCTAATCCTAACCCGTACGCTGACACTAACCGGCGCCCTCACACGTACGCTCCCCCTAAAGCGTTGTCGTACCCTCACCTGGACCCTAAACCGTCCCCGTCCCCTAACCCTAACCCTAGCCCGAACCCTAACCCTAACCCTTCCCCGAAGCCTGACCCTCACCCGTCCCCTAATCCTAACCCGTACGCTGACACTAACCCGCGCCCTCACACGTACGCTCCCCCTAAAGCGTTGTCGTACCCTCACCTGGACCCTAAACCGTCCCCGTCCCCTAACCCTAACCCTAGCCCGAACCCTAACCCTAACCCTTCCCCGAAGCCTGACCCTCACCCGTCCCCTAATCCTAACCCGTACGCTGACACTAACCCGCGCCCTCACACGTACGCTCCCCCTAAAGCGTTGTCGTACCCTCACCTGGACCCTAAACCGTCCCCGTCCCCTAACCCTAACCCTAGCCCGAACCCTAACCCTAACCCTTCCCCGAAGCCTGACCCTCACCCGTCCCCTAATCCTAACCCGTACTCTGACACTAAGCCGCGCCCTCACACGTACGCTCCCCCTAAAGCGTTGTCGTACCCTCACCTGGACCCTAAACCGTCCCCGTCCCCTAACCCTAACCCTAGCCTGAACCCTAACCCTAACCCTTCCCCGAAGCCTGACACTCACCCTTCCCCTAATCCTAACCCGTACGCTGACACTAACCCGCGCCCTCACACGTACGTTCCCCCTAAAGCGTTGTCGTACCCTCACCTGGACCCTAAACCGTCCCCGTCCCCTAACCCTAACCTTAGCCCGAACCCTAACCCTAACCCTTCCGCGAAGCCTGACCCTCACCCTTCCCCTAATCCTAACCCGTACGCTGACACTAACCCGCGCCCTCACACGTACGCTCCCCCTAGAGCGTTGTCGTACCCTCACCTGGACCCTAAACCGTCCCCGTCCCCTAACCCTAACCCTAGCCCGAACCCTAACCCTAACCCTTCCCCGAAGCCTGACCCTCACCCGTCCCCTAATCCTAACCCGTACGCTGACACTAACCCGCGCCCTCACACGTACGCTCCCCCTAAAGCGTTGTCGTACCCTCACCTGGACCCTAAACCGTCCCCGTCCCCTAACCCTAACCCTAGCCCGAACCCTAACCCTAACCCTTCCCCGAAGCCTGACCCTCACCCGTCCCCTAATCCTAACCCGTACGCTGACACTAACCCGCGCCCTCACACGTAGGCTCCCCCTAAAGCGTTGTCGTACCCTCACCTGGACCCTAAACCGTCCCCGTCCCCTAACCCTAACCCTAGCCCGAACCCTAACCCTAACCCTTCCCCGAAGCCTGACCCTCACCCGTCCCCTAATCCTAACCCGTACGCTGACACTAACCCGCGCCCTCACACGTACGCTCCCCCTAAAGCGTTGTCGTACCCTCACCTGGACCCTAAACCGTCCCCGTCCCCTAACCCTAACCCTAGCCCGAACCCTAACCCTAACCCTTCCCCGAAGCCTGACCCTCACCCGTCCCCTAATCCTAACCCGTACGCTGACACTAACCCGCGCCCTCACACGTACCCTCCCCCTGAAGCGTTGTCGTACCCTCACATGGACCCTAAACCGTCCCCGTCCCCTAACCCTAACCCTAGCCCGAACCCTAACCCTAACCCTTCCCCGAAGCCTGACCCTCACCCGTCCCCTAATCCTAACCCGTACGCTGACACTAACCCGCGCCCTCACACGTACGCTCCCCCTAAAGCGTTGTCGTACCCTCACCTGGACCCTAAACCGTCCCCGTCCCCTAACCCTAACCCTAGCCCGAACCCTAACCCTAACCCTTCCCCGAAGCCTGACCCTCACCCGTCCCCTAATCCTAACCCGTACGCTGACACTAACCCGCGCCCTCACACGTACGCTCCCCCTAAAGCGTTGTCGTACCCTCACCTGGACCCTAAACCGTCCCCGTCCCCTAACCCTAACCCTAGCCCGAACCCTAACCCTAACCCTTCCCCGAAGCCTGACCCTCACCCGTCCCCTAATCCTAACCCGTACGCTGACACTAACCCGCGCCCTCACACGTACGCTCCCCCTAAAGCGTTGTCGTACCCTCACCTGGACCCTAAACCGTCCCCGTCCCCTAACCCTAACCCTAGCCCGAACCCTAACCGTAACTCTTCCCCGAAGCCTGACCCTCAGCCGTCCCCTAATCCTAACCCGTACGCTGACACTAACCCGCGCCCTCACACGTACGCTCCCCCTAAAGCGTTGTCGTACCCTCACCTGGACCCTAAACCGTCCCCGTCCCCTAACCCTAACCCTAGCCCGAACCCTAACCCTAACCCTTCCCCGAAGCCTGACACTCACCCTTCCCCTAATCCTAACCCGTACGCAGACACTAACCCGAGCCCTCACACGTACGCTCCCCCTAAAGCGTTGTCGTACCCTCACCTGGACCCTAAACCGTCCCTGTCCCCTAACCCTAACCTTAGCCCGAACCCTAACCCTAACACTTCCGCGAAGCCTGACCCTCACCCTTCCCCTAATCCTAACCCGTACGCTGACACTAACCCGCGCCCTCACACGTACGCTCCCCCTAGAGCGTTGTCGTACCCTCACCTGGACCCTAAACCGTCCCCGTCCCCTAACCCTAACCCTAGCCCGAACCCTAACCCTAACCCTTCCCCGAAGCCTGACCCTCAACCGTCCCCTAATCCTAACCCGTACGCTGACACTAACCCGCGCCCTCACACGTACGCTCCCCCTAAAGCGTTGTCGTACCCTCACCTGGACCCTAAACCGTCCCCGTCCCCTAACCCTAACCCTAGCCCGAATCCTAACCCTAACCCTTCCCCGAAGCCTGACCCTCACCCATCCCCTTATCCTAACCCGTACGCTGACACTAACCCGCGCCCTCACACGTACGCTCCCCCTAAAGCGTTGTCGTACCCTCACCTGGACCCTAAACCGTCCCCGTCCCCTAACCCTAACCCTAGCCCGAACCCTAACCCTAACCCTTCCCCGAAGCCTGACCCTCACCCGTCCCCTAATCCTAACCCGTACGCTGACACTAACCCGCGCCCTCACACGTACGCTCCCCCTAAAGCGTTGTCGTACCCACACCTGGACCCTAAACCTTCCCCGTCCCCTAACCCTAACCCTAGCCCGAACCCTAACCCTAACCCTTCCCCGAAGCCTGACCCTCACCCGTCCCCTAATCCTAACCCGTACGCTGACACTAACCCGCGCCCTCACACGTACGCTCCCCCTAAAGCGTTGTCGTACCCTCACCTGGACCCTAAACCGTCCCCGTCCCCTAACCCTAACCCTAGCCCGAACCCTAACCCTAACCCTTCCCCGAAGCCTGACCCTCACCCGTCCCCTAATCCTAACCCGTACGCTGACACTAACCCGCGCCCTCACACGTACGCTCCCCCTAAAGCGTTGTCGTACCCTCACCTGGACCCTAAACCGTCCCCGTCCCCTAACCCTAACCCTAGCCCGAACCCTAACCCTAACCCTTCCCCGAAGCCTGACCCTCACCCGTCCCCTAATCCTAACCCGTACGCTGACACTAACCCGCGCCCTCACACGTACGCTCCCCCTAAAGCGTTGTCGTACCCTCACCTGGACCCTAAACCTTCCCCGTCCCCTAACCCTAACCCTAGCCCGAACCCTAACCCTAACCCTTCCCCGAAGCCTGACCCTCACCCGTCCCCTAATCCTAACCCGTACGCTGACACTAACCCGCGCCCTCACACGTACGCTCCCCCTAAAGCGTTGTCGTACCCTCACCTGGACCCTAAACCGTCCCCGTCCCCTAACCCTAACCCTAGCCCGAACCCTAACCCTAACCCTTCCCCGAAGCCTGACCCTCACCCGTCCCCTAATCCTAACCCGTACGCTGACACTAACCCACGCCCTCACACGTACGCTCCCCCTAAAGCGTTGTCCTACCCTCACCTGGACCCTAAACCGTCCCCGTCCCCTAACCCTAACCCTAGCCCGAACCCTAACCCTAACCCTTCCCCGAAGCCTGACCCTCACCCGTCCCCTAATCCTAACCCGTACGCTGACACTAACCCGCGCCCTCACACGTACGCTCTCCCTAAAGCGTTGTCGTACCCTCACCTGGACCCTAAACCGTCCCCGTCCCCTAACCCTAACCCTAGCCCGAACCCTAACCCTAACCCTTCCCCGAAGCCTGACCCTCACCCGTCCCCTAATCCTAACGCGTACGCTGACACTAACCCGCGCCCTCACACGTACGCTCCCCCTAAAGCGTTGTCGTACCCTCACCTGGACCCTAAACCGTCCCCGTCCCCTAACCCTAACCCTAGCCCGAACCCTAACCCTAACCCTTCCCCGAAGCCTGACCCTCACCCGTCCCCTAATCCTAACCCGTACGCTGACACTAACCCGCGCCCTCACACGTACGCTCCCCCTAAAGCGTTGTCGTACCCTCACCTGGACCCTAAACCGTCCCCGTCCCCTAACCCTAACCCTAGCCCGAACCCTAACCCTAACCCTTCCCCGAAGCCTGACCCTCACCCGTCCCCTAATCCTAACCCGTACGCTGACACTAACCCGCGCCCTCACACGTACGCTCCCCCTAAAGCGTTGTCGTACCCTCACCTGGACCCTAAACCGTCCCCGTCCCCTAACCCTAACCCTAGCCCGAACCCTAACCCTAACCCTTCCCCGAAGCCTGACCCTCACCCGTCCCCTAATCCTAACCCGTACGCTGACACTAACCCGCGCCCTCACACGTACGCTCCCCCTAAAGCGTTGTCGTACCCTCACCTGGACCCTAAACCGTCCCCGTCCCCTAACCCTAACCCTAGCCCGAACCCTAACCCTAACCCTTCCCCGAAGCCTGACCCTCACCCGTCCCCTAATCCTAACCCGTACGCTGACACTAACCCGCGCCCTCACACGTACGCTCCCCCTAAAGCGTTGTCGTACCCTCACCTGGACCCTAAACCGTCCCCGTCCCCTAACCCTAACCCTAGCCCGAACCCTAACCGTAACCCTTCCCCGAAGCCTGACCCTCAGCCGTCCCCTAATCCTAACCCGTACGCTGACACTAACCCGCGCCCTCACACGTACGCTCCCCCTAAAGCGTTGTCGTACCCTCACCTGGACCCTAAACCGTCCCCGTCCCCTAACCCTAACCCTAGCCCGAACCCTAACCCTAACCCTTCCCCGAAGCCTGACACTCACCCTTCCCCTAATCCTAACCCGTACGCAGACACTAACCCGAGCCCTCACACGTACGCTCCCCCTAAAGCGTTGTCGTACCCTCACCTGGACCCTAAACCGTCCCTGTCCCCTAACCCTAACCTTAGCCCGAACCCTAACCCTAACACTTCCGCGAAGCCTGACCCTCACCCTTCCCCTAATCCTAACCCGTACGCTGACACTAACCCGCGCCCTCACACGTACGCTCCCCCTAGAGCATTGTCGTACCCTCACCTGGACCCTAAACCGTCCCCGTCCCCTAACCCTAACCCTAGCCCGAACCCTAACCCTAACCCTTCCCCGAAGCCTGACCCTCAACCGTCCCCTAATCCTAACCCGTACGCTGACACTAACCCGCGCCCTCACACGTACGCTCCCCCTAAAGCGTTGTCGTACCCTCACCTGGACCCTAAACCGTCCCCGTCCCCTAACCCTAACCCTAGCCCGAACCCTAACCCTAACCCTTCCCCGAAGCCTGACCCTCACCCATCCCCTTATCCTAACCCGTACGCTGACACTAACCCGCGCCCTCACACGTACGCTCCCCCTAAAGCGTTGTCGTACCCTCACCTGGACCCTAAACCGTCCCCGTCCCCTAACCCTAACCCTAGCCCGAACTCTAACCCTAACCCTTCCCCGAAGCCTGACCCTCACCCGTCCCCTAATCCTAACCCGTACGCTGACACTAACCCACGCCCTCACACGTACGCTCTCCCTAGAGCGTTGTCGTACCCTCACCTGGACCCTAAACCGTCCCCGTCCCCTAACCCTAACCCTAGCCCGAACCTTAACCCTAACCCTTCCCCGAAGCCTGACCCTCACCCTTCCCATAATCCTAACCCGTACGCTGACACTAATCCGCGCCCTCACACGTACGCTCCCCCTAAAGCGTTGTCGTACCCTCACCTGGACCCTAAACCGTCCCCGTCCCCTAACCCTAACCCTAGCCCGAACCCTAACCCTAACCCTTCCCCGAAGCCTGACCCTCACCCGTCCCCTAATCCTAACCAGTACGCTGACACTAACCCGCGCCCTCACACGTACGCTCCCCCTAAAGCGTTGTCGTACCCTCACCTGGACCCTAAACCTTCCCCGTCCCCTAACCCTAACCCTAGACCGAACCCTAACCGTAACACTTCCCCGAAGCCTGACCCTCACCCGTCCCCTAATCCTAACCCGTACGCTGACACTAACCCGCGCCCTCACACGTACGCTCCCCCTAAAGCGTTGTCGTACCCTCACCTGGACCCTAAACCGTCCCCGTCCCCTAACCCTAACCCTAGCCCGAACCCTAACCCTAACCCTTCCCCGAAGCCTGACCCTCACCCGTCCCCTAATCCTAACCCGTACGCTGACACTAACCCGCGCCCTCACACGTACGCTCCCCCTAAAGCGTTGTCGTACCCTCACCTGGACCCTAAACCGTCCCCGTCCCCTAACCCTAACCCTAGCCCGAACCCTATCCCTAACCCTTCCCCGAAGCCTGACCCTCACCCGTCCCCTAATCCTAACCCGTACGCTGACACTAACCCGCGCCCTCACACGTACGCTCCCCCTAAAGCGTTGTCGTACCCACACCTGGACCCTAAACCTTCCCCGTCCCCTAACCCTAACCCTAGCCCGAACCCTAACCCTAACCCTTCCCCGAAGCCTGACCCTCACCCATCCCCTAATCCTAACCCGTACGCTGACACTAACCCGCGCCCTCACACGTACGCTCCCCCTAAAGCGTTGTCGTACCCTCACCTGGACCCTAAACCGTCCCCGTCCCCTAACCCTAACCCTAGCCCGAACCCTAACCCTAACCCTTCCCCGAAGCCTGACCCTCACCCGTCCCCTAATCCTAACCCGTACGCTGACACTAACCCGCGCCCTCACACGTACGCTCCCCCTAAAGCGTTGTCGTACCCTCACCTGGACCCTAAACCGTCCCCGTCCCCTAACCCTAACCCTAGCCCGAACCCTAACCCTAACCCTTCCCCGAAGCCTGACCCTCACCCGTCCCCTAATCCTAACCCGTACGCTGACACTAACCCGCGCCCTCACACGTACGCTCCCCCTAAAGCGTTGTCGTACCCTCACCTGGACCCTAAACCGTCCCCGTCCCCTAACCCTAACCCTAGCCCGAACCCTAACCCTAACCCTTCCCAGAAGCCTGACCCTCACCCGTCCCCTAATCCTAACCCGTACGCTGACATAACCCGCGCCCTCACACGTACGCTCCCCCTAAAGCGTTGTCGTACCCTCACCTGGACCCTAAACCGTCCCCGTCCCCTAACCCTAACCCTAGCCCGAACCCTAACCCTAACCCTTCCCCGAAGCCTGACCCTCACCCGTCCCCTAATCCTAACCCGTACGCTGACACTAACCCGCGCCCTCACACGTACGCTCCCCCTAAAGCGTTGTCGTACCCTCACCTGGACCCTAAACCGTCCCCGTCCCCTAACCCTAACCCTAGCCCGAACCCTAACCCTAACCCTTCCCCGAAGCCTGACCCTCACCCGTCCCCTAATCCTAACCCGTACGCTGACACTAACCCGCGCCCTCACACGTACGCTCCCCCTAAAGCGTTGTCGTACCCTCACCTGGACCCTAAACCTTCCCCGTCCCCTAACCCTAACCCTAGCCCGAACCCTAACCCTAACCCTTCCCCGAAGCCTGACCCTCACCCGTCCCCTAATCCTAACCCGTACGCTGACACTAACCCGCGCCCTCACACGTACGCTCCCCCTAAAGCGTTGTCGTACCCTCACCTGGACCCTAAACCGTCCCCGTCCCCTAACCCTAACCCTAGCCCGAACCCTAACCCTAACCCTTCCCCGAAGCCTGACCCTCACCCGTCCCATAATCCTAACCCGTACGCTGACACTAACCCACGCCCTCACACGTACGCTCCCCCTAAAGCGTTGTCCTACCCTCACCTGGACCCTAAACCGTCCCCGTCCCCTAACCCTAACCCTAGCCCGAACCCTAACCCTAACCCTTCCCCGAAGCCTGACCCTCACCCGTCCCCTAATCCTAACCCGTACGCTGACACTAACCCGCGCCCTCACACGTACGCTCTCCCTAAAGCGTTGTCGTACCCTCACCTGGACCCTAAACCGTCCCCGTCCCCTAACCCTAACCCTAGCCCGAACCCTAACCCTAACCCTTCCCCGAAGCCTGACCCTCACCCGTCCCCTAATCCTAACGCGTACGCTGACACTAACCCGCGCCCTCACACGTACGCTCCCCCTAAAGCGTTGTCGTACCCTCACCTGGACCCTAAACCGTCCCCGTCCCCTAACCCTAACCCTAGCCCGAACCCTAACCCTAACCCTTCCCCGAAGCCTGACCCTCACCCGTCCCCTAATCCTAACCCGTACGCTGACACTAACCCGCGCCCTCACACGTACGCTCCCCCTAAAGCGTTGTCGTACCCTCACCTGGACCCTAAACCGTCCCCGTCCCCTAACCCTAACCCTAGCCCGAACCCTAACCCTAACCCTTCCCCGAAGCCTGACCCTCACCCGTCCCCTAATCCTAACCCGTACGCTGACACTAACCCGCGCCCTCACACGTACGCTCCCCCTAAAGCGTTGTCATACCCTCACCTGGACCCTAAACCGTCCCCGTCCCCTAACCCTAACCCTAGCCCGAACCCTAACCCTAACCCTTCCCCGAAGCCTGACCCTCACCCGTCCCCTAATCCTAACCCGTACGCTGACACTAACCCGCGCCCTCACACGTACGCTCCCCCTAAAGCGTTGTCGTACCCTCACCTGGACCCTAAACCGTCCCCTAACCCTAACCCTAACCCTAGCCCGAACCCTAACCCTAACCCTTCCCCGAAGCCTGACCCTCACCCGTCCCCTAATCCTAACCCGTACGCTGACACTAACCCGCGCCCTCACACGTACGCTCCCCCTAAAGCGTTGTCGTACCCTCACCTGGACCCTAAACCGTCCCCGTCCCCTAACCCTAACCCTAGCCCGAACCCTAACCGTAACCCTTCCCCGAAGCCTGACCCTCAGCCGTCCCCTAATCCTAACCCGTACGCTGACACTAACCCGCGCCCTCACACGTACGCTCCCCCTAAAGCGTTGTCGTACCCTCACCTGGACCCTAAACCGTCCCCGTCCCCTAACCCTAACCCTAGCCCGAACCCTAACCCTAACCCTTCCCCGAAGCCTGACACTCACCCTTCCCCTAATCCTAACCCGTACGCAGACACTAACCCGAGCCCTCACACGTACGCTCCCCCTAAAGCGTTGTCGTACCCTCACCTGGACCCTAAACCGTCCCTGTCCCCTAACCCTAACCTTAGCCCGAACCCTAACCCTAACACTTCCGCGAAGCCTGACCCTCACCCTTCCCCTAATCCTAACCCGTACGCTGACACTAACCCGCGCCCTCACACGTACGCTCCCCCTAGAGCGTTGTCGTACCCTCACCTGGACCCTAAACCGTCCCCGTCCCCTAACCCTAACCCTAGCCCGAACCCTAACCCTAACCCTTCCCCGAAGCCAGACCCTCAACCGTCCCCTAATCCTAACCCGTACGCTGACACTAACCCGCGCCCTCACACGTACGCTCCCCCTAAAGCGTTGTCGTACCCTCACCTGGACCCTAAACCGTCCCCGTCCCCTAACCCTAACCCTAGCCCGAACCCTAACCCTAACCCTTCCCCGAAGCCTGACCCTCACCCATCCCCTTATCCTAACCCGTACGCTGACACTAACCCGCGCCCTCACACGTACGCTCCCCCTAAAGCGTTGTCGTACCCTCACCTGGACCCTAAACCGTCCCCGTCCCCTAACCCTAACCCTAGCCCGAACTCTAACCCTAACCCTTCCCCGAAGCCTTACCCTCACCCGTCCCCTAATCCTAACCCGTACGCTGACACTAACCCACGCCCTCACACGTACGCTCTCCCTAGAGCGTTGTCGTACCCTCACCTGGACCCTAAACCGTCCCCGTCCCCTAACCCTAACCCTAGCCCGAACCTTAACCCTAACCCTTCCCCGAAGCCTGACCCTCACCCTTCCCATAATCCTAACCCGTACGCTGACACTAATCCGCGCCCTCACACGTACGCTCCCCCTAAAGCGTTGTCGTACCCTCACCTGGACCCTAAACCGTCCCCGTCCCCTAACCCTAACCCTAGCCCGAACCCTAACCCTAACCCTTCCCCGAAGCCTGACCCTCACCCGTCCCCTAATCCTAACCCGTACGCTGACACTAACCCGCGCCCTCACACGTACGCTCTCCCTAGAGCGTTGTCGTACCCTCACCTGGACCCTAAACCGTCCCCGTCCCCTAACCCTAACCCTAGCCCGAACCCTAACCCTAACCCTTCCCCGAAGCCTGACCCTCACCCGTCCCCTAATCCTAACCCGTACGGTGACACTAACCCGCGCCCTAACACGTACGCTCCCCCTAAAGCGTTGTCGTACCCTCACCTGGACCCTAAACCGTCCCCGTCCCCTAACCCTAACCCTAGCCCGAACCCTAAACCTAACCCTTCCCCGAAGCCTGACCCTCACCCGTCCCCTAATCCTAACCCGTACGCTGACATAACCCGCGCCCTCACACGTACGCTCCCCCTAGAGCGTTGTCGTACCCTCACCTGGACCCTAAACCGTCCCCGTCCCCTAACCCTAACCCTAGCCCGAACCCTAACCCTAACCCTTCCCCGAAGCCTGACCCTCAACCGTCCACTAATCCTATCCCGTACGCTGACACTAACCCGCGCCCTCACACGTACGCTCCCCCTAAAGCGTTGTCGTACCCTCACCTGGACCCTAAACCGTCCCCGTCCCCTAACCCTAACCCTAGCCCGAACCCTAACCCTAACCCTTCCCCGAAGCCTGACCCTCACCCATCCCCTTATCCTAACCCGTACGCTGACACTAACCCGCGCCCTCACACGTACGCTCCCCCTAAAGCGTTGTCGTACCCTCACCTGGACCCTAAACCGTCCCCGTCCCCTAACCCTAACCCTAGCCCGAACTCTAACCCTAACCCTTCCCCGAAGCCTGACCCTCACCCGTCCCCTAATCCTAACCCGTACGCTGACACTAACCCACGCCCTCACACGTACGCTCTCCCTAGAGCGTTGTCGTACCCTCACCTGGACCCTAAACCGTCCCCGTCCCCTAACCCTAACCCTAGCCCGAACCCTAACCCTAACCCTTCCCCGAAGCCTGACCCTCACCCGTCCCATAATCCTAACCCGTACGCTGACACTAATCCGCGCCCTCACACGTACGCTCCCCCTAAAGCGTTGTCGTACCCTCACCTGGACCCTAAACCGTCCCCGTCCCCTAACCCTAACCCTAGCCCGAACCCTAACCCTAACCCTTCCCCGAAGGCTGACCCTCACCCGTCCCCTAATCCTAACCCGTACGCTGACACTAACCCGCGCCCTCACACGTACGCTCCCCCTAAAGCGTTGTCGTACCCTCACCTGGACCCTAAACCGTCCCCGTCCCCTAACCCTAACCCTAGCCCGAACCCTAACCCTAACCCTTCCCCGAAGCCTGACCCTCACCCGTCCCCTAATCCTAACCCGTACGGTGACACTAACCCGCGCCCTAACACGTACGCTCCCCCTAAAGCGTTGTCGTACCCTCACCTGGACCCTAAACCGTCCCCGTCCCCTAACCCTAACCCTAGCCCGAACCCTAAACCTAACCCTTCCCCGAAGCCTGACCCTCACCCGTCCCCTAATCCTAACCCGTACGCTGACATAACCCACGCCCTCACACGTACGCTCCCCCTAAAGCGTTGTCGTACCCTCACCTGGACCCTAAACCGTCCCCGTCCCCTAACCCTAACCCTAGCCCGAACCCTAACCCTAACCCTTCCCCGAAGCCTGACCCTCACCCGTCCCCTAATCCTAACCCGTACGCTGACACTAACCCGCGCCCTCACACGTACACTCCCCCTAAAGCGTTGTCGTACCCTCACCTGGACCCTAAACCATCCCCGTCCCCTAACCCTAACCCTAGCCCGAACCCTAACCCTAACCCTTCCCCGAAGCCTGACCCTCACCCGTCCCCTAATCCTAACCCGTACGCTGACACTAACCCGCGCCCTCACACGTACGCTCCCCCTAAAGCGTTGTCGTACCCTCACCTGGACCCTAAACCGTCCCCGTCCCCTAACCCTAACCCTAGCCCGAACCCTAACCCTAACCCTTCCCCGAAGCCTGACCCTCACCCGTCCCCTAATCCTAACCCGTACGCTGACACTAACCCGCGCCCTCACACGTACGCTCCCCCTAAAGCGTTGTCATACCCTCACCTGGACCCTAAACCGTCCCCGTCCCCTAACCCTAACCCTAGCCCGAACCCTAACCCTAACCCTTCCCCGAAGCCTGACCCTCACCCGTCCCCTAATCCTAACCCGTACGCTGACACTAACCCGCGCCCTCACACGTACGCTCCCCCTAAAGCGTTGTCGTACCCTCACCTGGACCCTAAACCGTCCCCTAACCCTAACCCTAACCCTAGCCCGAACCCTAACCCTAACCCTTCCCCGAAGCCTGACCCTCACCCGTCCCCTAATCCTAACCCGTACGCTGACACTAACCCGCGCCCTCACACGTACGCTCCCCCTAAAGCGTTGTCGTACCCTCACCTGGACCCTAAACCGTCCCCGTCCCCTAACCCTAACCCTAGCCCGAACCCTAACCCTAACCCTTCCCCGAAGCCTGACCCTCAGCCGTCCCCTAATCCTAACCCGTACGCTGACACTAACCCGCGCCCTCACACGTACGCTCCCCCTAAAGCGTTGTCGTACCCTCACCTGGACCCTAAACCGTCCCCGTCCCCTAACCCTAACCCTAGCCCGAACCCTAACCCTAACCCTTCCCCGAAGCCTGACACTCACCCTTCCCCTAATCCTAACCCGTACGCAGACACTAACCCGAGCCCTCACACGTACGCTCCCCCTAAAGCGTTGTCGTACCCTCACCTGGACCCTAAACCGTCCCTGTCCCCTAACCCTAACCTTAGCCCGAACCCTAACCCTAACACTTCCGCGAAGCCTGACCCTCACCCTTCCCCTAATCCTAACCCGTACGCTGACACTAACCCGCGCCCTCACACGTACGCTCCCCCTAGAGCGTTGTCGTACCCTCACCTGGACCCTAAACCGTCCCCGTCCCCTAACCCTAACCCTAGCCCGAACCCTAACCCTAACCCTTCCCCGAAGCCAGACCCTCAACCGTCCCCTAATCCTAACCCGTACGCTGACACTAACCCGCGCCCTCACACGTACGCTCCCCCTAAAGCGTTGTCGTACCCTCACCTGGACCCTAAACCGTCCCCGTCCCCTAACCCTAACCCTAGCCCGAACCCTAACCCTAACCCTTCCCCGAAGCCTGACCCTCACCCATCCCCTTATCCTAACCCGTACGCTGACACTAACCCGCGCCCTCACACGTACGCTCCCCCTAAAGCGTTGTCGTACCCTCACCTGGACCCTAAACCGTCCCCGTCCCCTAACCCTAACCCTAGCCCGAACTCTAACCCTAACCCTTCCCCGAAGCCTTACCCTCACCCGTCCCCTAATCCTAACCCGTACGCTGACACTAACCCACGCCCTCACACGTACGCTCTCCCTAGAGCGTTGTCGTACCCTCACCTGGACCCTAAACCGTCCCCGTCCCCTAACCCTAACCCTAGCCCGAACCTTAACCCTAACCCTTCCCCGAAGCCTGACCCTCACCCTTCCCATAATCCTAACCCGTACGCTGACACTAATCCGCGCCCTCACACGTACGCTCCCCCTAAAGCGTTGTCGTACCCTCACCTGGACCCTAAACCGTCCCCGTCCCCTAACCCTAACCCTAGCCCGAACCCTAACCCTAACCCTTCCCCGAAGCCTGACCCTCACCCGTCCCCTAATCCTAACCCGTACGCTGACACTAACCCGCGCCCTCACACGTACGCTCTCCCTAGAGCGTTGTCGTACCCTCACCTGGACCCTAAACCGTCCCCGTCCCCTAACCCTAACCCTAGCCCGAACCCTAACCCTAACCCTTCCCCGAAGCCTGACCCTCACCCGTCCCCTAATCCTAACCCGTACGGTGACACTAACCCGCGCCCTAACACGTACGCTCCCCCTAAAGCGTTGTCGTACCCTCACCTGGACCCTAAACCGTCCCCGTCCCCTAACCCTAACCCTAGCCCGAACCCTAAACCTAACCCTTCCCCGAAGCCTGACCCTCACCCGTCCCCTAATCCTAACCCGTACGCTGACATAACCCGCGCCCTCACACGTACGCTCCCCCTAGAGCGTTGTCGTACCCTCACCTGGACCCTAAACCGTCCCCGTCCCCTAACCCTAACCCTAGCCCGAACCCTAACCCTAACCCTTCCCCGAAGCCTGACCCTCAACCGTCCACTAATCCTAACCCGTACGCTGACACTAACCCGCGTCCTCACACGTACGCTCCCCCTAAAGCGTTGTCGTACCCTCACCTGGACCCTAAACCGTCCCCGTCCCCTAACCCTAACCCTAGCCCGAACCCTAACCCTAACCCTTCCCCGAAGCCTGACCCTCACCCATCCCCTTATCCTAACCCGTACGCTGACACTAACCCGCGCCCTCACACGTACGCTCCCCCTAAAGCGTTGTCGTACCCTCACCTGGACCCTAAACCGTCCCCGTCCCCTAACCCTAACCCTAGCCCGAACTCTAACCCTAACCCTTCCCCGAAGCCTGACCCTCACCCGTCCCCTAATCCTAACCCGTACGCTGACACTAACCCACGCCCTCACACGTACGCTCTCCCTAGAGCGTTGTCGTACCCTCACCTGGACCCTAAACCGTCCCCGTCCCCTAACCCTAACCCTAGCCCGAACCCTAACCCTAACCCTTCCCCGAAGCCTGACCCTCACCCGTCCCATAATCCTAACCCGTACGCTGACACTAATCCGCGCCCTCACACGTACGCTCCCCCTAAAGCGTTGTCGTACCCTCACCTGGACCCTAAACCGTCCCCGTCCCCTAACCCTAACCCTAGCCCGAACCCTAACCCTAACCCTTCCCCGAAGGCTGACCCTCACCCGTCCCCTAATCCTAACCCGTACGCTGACACTAACCCGCGCCCTCACACGTACGCTCCCCCTAAAGCGTTGTCGTACCCTCACCTGGACCCTAAACCGTCCCCGTCCCCTAACCCTAACCCTAGCCCGAACCCTAACCCTAACCCTTCCCCGAAGCCTGACCCTCACCCGTCCCCTAATCCTAACCCGTACGGTGACACTAACCCGCGCCCTAACACGTACGCTCCCCCTAAAGCGTTGTCGTACCCTCACCTGGACCCTAAACCGTCCCCGTCCCCTAACCCTAACCCTAGCCCGAACCCTAAACCTAACCCTTCCCCGAAGCCTGACCCTCACCCGTCCCCTAATCCTAACCCGTACGCTGACATAACCCGCGCCCTCACACGTACGCTCCCCCTAAAGCGTTGTCGTACCCTCACCTGGACCCTAAACCGTCCCCGTCCCCTAACCCTAACCCTAGCCCGAACCCTAACCCTAACCCTTCCCCGAAGCCTGACCCTCACCCGTCCCCTAATCCTAACCCGTACGCTGACACTAACCCGCGCCCTCACACGTACACTCCCCCTAAAGCGTTGTCGTACCCTCACCTGGACCCTAAACCATCCCCGTCCCCTAACCCTAACCCTAGCCCGAACCCTAACCCTAACCCTTCCCCGAAGCCTGACCCTCACCCGTCCCCTAATCCTAACCCGTACGCTGACACTAACCCGCGCCCTCACACGTACGCTCCCCCTAAAGCGTTGTCGTACACTCACCTGGACCCTAAACCGTCCCCGTCCCCTAACCCTAACCCTAGCCCGAACCCTAACCCTAACCCTTCCCCGAAGCCTGACCCTCACCCGTCCCCTAATCCTAACCCGTACGCTGACACTAACCCGCGCCCTCACACGTACGCTCCCCCTAAAGCGTTGTCGTACCCTCACCTGGACCCTAAACCGTCCCCGTCCCCTAACCCTAACCCTAGCCCGAACCCTAACCCTAACCCTTCCCCGAAGCCTGACCCTCACCCGTCCCCTAATCCTAACCCGTACGCTGACACTAACCCGCGCCCTCACACGTACGCTCCCCCTAAAGCGTTGTCGTACCCTCACCTGGACCCTAAACCGTCCCCGTCCCCTAACCCTAACCCTAGCCCGAACCCTAACCCTAACCCTTCCCAGAAGCCTGACCCTCACCCGTCCCCTAATCCTAACCCGTACGCTGACATAACCCGCGCCCTCACACGTACGCTCCCCCTAAAGCGTTGTCGTACCCTCACCTGGACCCTAAACCGTCCCCGTCCCCTAACCCTAACCCTAGCCCGAACCCTAACCCTAACACTTTCCCGAAGCCTGACCCTCACCCGTCCCCTAATCCTAACCCGTACGCTGACACTAACCCGCGCCCTCACACGTACGCTCCCCCTAAAGCGTTGTCGTACCCTCACCTGGACCCTAAACCGTCCCCGTCCCCTAACCCTAACCCTAGCCCGAACCCTAACCCTAACCCTTCCCCGAAGCCTGACCCTCACCCGTCCCCTAATCCTAACCCGTACGCTGACACTAACCCGCGCCCTCACACGTACGCTCCCACTAAAGCGTTGTCGTACCCTCACCTGGACCCTAAACCTTCCCCGTCCCCTAACCCTAACCCTAGCCCGAACCCTAACCCTAACCCTTCCCCGAAGCCTGACCCTCACCCGTCCCCTAATCCTAACCCGTACGCTGACACTAACCCGCGCCCTCACACGTACGCTCCCCCTAAAGCGTTGTCGTACCCTCACCTGGACCCTAAACCGTCCCCGTCCCCTAACCCTAACCCTAGCCCGAACCCTAACCCTAACCCTTCCCCGAAGCCTGACCCTCACCCGTCCCCTAATCCTAACCCGTACGCTGACACTAACCCACGCCCTCACACGTACGTTCCCCCTAAAGCGTTGTCCTACCCTCACCTGGACCCTAAACCGTCCCCGTCCCCTAACCCTAACCCTAGCCCGAACCCTAACCCTAACCCTTCCCCGAAGCCTGACCCTCACCCGTCCCCTAATCCTAACCCGTACGCTGACACTAACCCGCGCCCTCACACGTACGCTCTCCCTAAAGCGTTGTCGTACCCTCACCTGGACACTAAACCGTCCCCGTCCCCTAACCCTAACCCTAGCCCGAACCCTAACCCTAACCCTTCCCCGAAGCCTGACCCTCACCCGTCCCCTAATCCTAACGCGTACGCTGACACTAACCCGCGCCCTCACACGTACGCTCCCCCTAAAGCGTTGTCGTACCCTCACCTGGACCCTAAACCGTCCCCGTCCCCTAACCCTAACCCTAGCCCGAACCCTAACCCTAACCCTTCCCCGAAGCCTGACCCTCACCCGTCCCCTAATCCTAACCCGTACGCTGACACTAACCCGCGCCCTCACACGTACGCTCCCCCTAAAGCGTTGTCGTACCCTCACCTGGACCCTAAACCTTCCCCATCCCCTAACCCTAACCCTAGCCCGAACCCTAACCCTAACCCTTCCCCGAAGCCTGACCCTCACCCGTCCCCTAATCCTAACCCGTACGCTGACACTAACCCGCGCCCTCACACGTACGCTCCCCCTAAAGCGTTGTCGTACCCTCACCTGGACCCTAAACCGTCCCCGTCCCCTAACCCTAACCCTAGCCCGAACCCTAACCCTAACCCTTCCCCGAAGCCTGACCCTCACCCGTCCCCTAATCCTAACCCGTACGCTGACACTAACCCGCTCCCTCACACGTACGCTCCCCCTAAAGCGTTGTCGTACCCTCACCTGGACTCTAAACCATCCCCGTCCCCTAACCCTAACCCTAGCCCGAACTCTAACCCTAACCCTTCCCCGAAGCCTGACCCTCACCCGTCCCCTAATCCTAACCCTTACGCTGACACTAACCCGCGCCCTCACACGTACGCTCCCCCTAAAGCGTTGTCGTACCCTCACCTGGACCCTAAACCGTCCCCGTCCCCTAACCCTAACCCTAGCCCGAACCGTAACCGTAACCCTTCCCCGAAGCCTGACCCTCAGCCGTCCCCTAATCCTAACCCGTACGCTGACACTAACCCGCGCCCTCACACGTACGCTCCCCCTACAGCGTTGTCGTACCCTCACCTGGACCCTAAACCGTCCCCGTCCCCTAACCCTAACCCTAGCCCGAACCCTAACCCTAACCCTTCCCCGAAGCCTGACCCTCACCCGTCCCCTAATCCTAACCCGTACGCTGACACTAACCCGCGCCCTCACACGTACGCTCCCCCTAAAGCGTTGTCGTACCCTCACCTGGACCCTAAACCGTCCCCGTCCCCTAACCCTAACCCTAGCCCGAACCCTAACCCTAACCCTTCCCCGAAGCCTGACCCTCACCTGTCCCCTAATCCTAACCCGTACGCTGACACTAACCCGCGCCCTCACACGTACGCTCCCCCTAAAGCGTTGTCGTACCCTCACCTGGACCCTAAACCGTCCCCGTCCCCTAACCCTAACCCTAGCCCGAACCCTAACCCTAACCCTTCCCCGAAGCCTGACCCTCACCCGTCCCCTAATCCTAACCCGTACGCTGACACTAACCCGCGCCCTCACACGTATGCTCCCCCTAAAGCGTTGTCGTACCCTCACCTGGACCCTAAACCGTCCCCGTCCCCTAATCCTAACCCTAGCCCGAACCCTAACCCTAACCCTTCCCCGAAGCCTGACCCTCACCCGTCCCCTAATCCTAACCCGTACGCTGACACTAACCGGCGCCCTCACACGTACGCTCCCCCTAAAGCGTTGTCGTACCCTCACCTGGACCCTAAACCGTCCCCGTCCCCTAACCCTAACCCTAGCCCGAACCCTAACCCTAACCCTTCCCCGAAGCCTGACCCTCACCCGTCCCCTAATCCTAACCCGTACGCTGACACTAACCGGCGCCCTCACACGTACGCTCCCCCTAAAGCGTTGTCGTACCCTCACCTGGACCCTAAACCGTCCCCGTCCCCTAACCCTAACCCTAGCCCGAACCCTAACCCTAACCCTTCCCCGAAGCCTGACACTCACCCGTCCCCTAATCCTAACCCGTACGCTGACACTAACCCGCGCCCTCACACGTACGCTCCCCCTAAAGCGTTGTCGTACCCTCACCTGGACCCTAAACCGTCCCCGTCCCCTAACCCTAACCCTAGCCCGAACCCTAACCCTAACCCTTCCCCGAAGCCTGACCCTCACCCGTCCCCTAATCCTAACCCGTACGCTGACACTAAGCTGCGCCCTCACACGTACGCTCCCCCTAAAGCGTTGTCGTACCCTCACCTGGACCCTAAACCGTCCCCGTCCCCTAACCCTAACCCTAGCCCGAACCCTAACCCTAACCCTTCCCCGAAGCCTGACCCTCACCCGTCCCCTAATCCTAACCCGTACGCTGACACTAACCCGCGCCCTCACACGTACGCTCCCCCTAAAGCGTTGTCGTACCCTCACCTGGACCCTAAACCGTCCCCGTCCCCTAACCCTAACCCTAGCCCGAACCCTAACCCTAACCCTTCCCCGAAGCCTGACCCTCACCCGTCCCCAATCCTAACCCGTACGCTGACACTAACCCGCGCCCTCACACGTACGCTCCCCCTAAAGCGTTGTCGTACCCTCACCTGGACCCTAAACCGTCCCCGTCCCCTAACCCTAACCCTAGCCCGAACCCTAACCCTAACCCTTCCCCGAAGCCTGACCCTCACCCGTCCCCTAATCCTAACCCGTACGCTGACACTAACCCGCGCCCTCACACGTATGCTCCCCCTAAAGCGTTGTCGTACCCTCACCTGGACCCTAAACCGTCCCCGTCCCCTAATCCTAACCCTAGCCCGAACCCTAACCCTAACCCTTCCCCGAAGCCTGACCCTCACCCGTCCCCTAATCCTAACCCGTACGCTGACACTAACCGGCGCCCTCACACGTACGCTCCCCCTAAAGCGTTGTCGTACCCTCACCTGGACCCTAAACCGTCCCCGTCCCCTAACCCTAACCCTAGCCCGAACCCTAACCCTAACCCTTCCCCGAAGCCTGACCCTCACCCGTCCCCTAATCCTAACCCGTACGCTGACACTAACCGGCGCCCTCACACGTACGCTCCCCCTAAAGCGTTGTCGTACCCTCACCTGGACCCTAAACCGTCCCCGTCCCCTAACCCTAACCCTAGCCCGAACCCTAACCCTAACCCTTCCCCGAAGCCTGACCCTCACCCGTCCCCTAATCCTAACCCGTACGCTGACACTAACCCGCGCCCTCACACGTACGCTCCCCCTAAAGCGTTGTCGTACCCTCACTTGGACCCTAAACCGTCCCCGTCCCCTAACCCTAACCCTAGCCCGAACCCTAACCCTAACCCTTCCCCGAAGCCTGACCCTCACCCGTCCCCTAATCCTAACCCGTACGCTGACACTAACCCGCGCCCTCACACGTACGCTCCCCCTAAAGCGTTGTCGTACCCTCACCTGGACCCTAAACCGTCCCCGTCCCCTAACCCTAACCCTAGCCCGAACCCTAACCCTAAACCTTCCCCGAAGCCTGACCCTCACCCGTCCCCTAATCCTAACCCGTACGCTGACACTAAGCCGCGCCCTCACACGTACGCTCCCCCTAAAGCGTTGTCGTACCCTCACCTGGACCCTAAACCGTCCCCGTCCCCTAACCCTAACCCTAGCCTGAACCCTAACCCTAACACTTCCCCGAAACCTGACACTCACCCTTCCCCTAATCCTAACCCGTACGCTGACACTAACCCGCGCCCTCACACGTACGTTCCCCCTAAAGCGTTGTCGTACCCTCACCTGGACCCTAAACCGTCCCCGTCCCCTAACCCTAACCTTAGCCCGAACCCTAACCCTAACCCTTCCGCGAAGCCTGACCCTCACCCGTCCCCTAATCCTAACCCGTACGCTGACACTAACCCGCGCCCTCACACGTACGCTCCCCCTAGAGCGTTGTCGTACCCTCACCTGGACCCTAAACCGTCCCCGTCCCCTAACCCTAACCCTAGCCCGAACCTTAACCCTAACCCTTCCCCGAAGCCTGACACTCACCCGTCCCCTAATCCTAACCCGTACGCTGACACTAACCCGCGCCCTCACACGTACGCTCCCCCTAGAGCGTTGTCGTACCCTCACATGGACCCTAAACCGTCCCCGTCCCCTAACCCTAACCCTAGCCCGAACCCTAACCCTAACCCTTCCCCGAAGCCTGACCCTCACCCGTCCCCTAATCCTAACCCGTACGCTGACACTAACCCGCGCCCTCACACGTACGCTCCCCCTACAACGTTGTCGTACCCTCACCTGGACCCTAAACCGTCCCCGTTTCCTAACCCTATCCCTAGCCCGGACCCTAACCCTAACCCTTCCCCGAAGCCTGACCCTCACCCGTCCCCTAATCCTAACCCGTACGCTGACACTAACCCGCGCCCTCACACGTACGCTCCCCCTAAAGCGTTGTCGTACCTTCATCGGGACCCTAAACCGTCCCCGTCCCCTAAACCTAACCCTAGCCCGAACCCTAACCCTAACCCTTCCCCGAAGCCTGACCCTCACCCGTCCCCTAATCCTAAACCGTACGCTGACACTAACCCACGCCCTCACACGTACGCTCCCCCTAAAGCGTTGTCGTACCCTCACCTGGACCCTAAACCGTCCCCGTCCCCTAACCCTAACCCTAGCCCGAACCCTAACCCTAACCCTTCCCCAAGCCTGACACTCACCCGTCCCCTAATCCTAACCCGTACGCTGACACTAACCCGCGTCCTCACACGTACGCTCCCCCTAAAGCGTTGTCCTACCCTCACCTGGACCCTAAACCGTCCCCGTCCCCTAACCCTAACCGTAGCCCGAACCCTAACCCTAACCCTTCCCCGAAGCCTGACACTCACCCGTCCCCTAATCCTAACCCGTACGCTGACACTAACCCGCGCCCTCACACGTACGCTCCCCCTAAAGCGTTGTCGTACCCTCACCTGGACCCTAAACCGTCCCCGTCCCCTAACCCTAACTCTAGCCCGAACCCTAACCCTAACCCTTCCCCAAGCCTGACCCTCACCCGTCCCCTAATCCTAACCCGTACGCTGACACTAACCCGCGCCCTCACACGTACGCTCCTCCTAAAGCGTTGTCCTACCCTCACCTGGACCCTAAACCGTCCCCGTCCCCTAACCCTAACCCTAGCCCGAACCCTAACCCTAACCCTTCCCCGAAGCCTGACCCTCACCCGTCCCCTAATCCTAACCCGTACGCTGACACTAACCCGCGCCCTCACACGTACGCTCCCCCTAAAGCGTTGTCGTACCCTCACCTGGACCCTAAACCGTCCCCGTCCCCTAACCCTAACCCTAGCCCGAAACCTAACCCTAACCCTTCCCCGAAGCCTGACCCTCACCCGTCCCCTAATCCTAACCCGTACGCTGACACTAACCCGCGCCCTCACACGTACGCTCCCCCTAAAGCGTTGTCGTAACCTCACCTGGACCCTAAACCGTCCCCGTCCCCTAACACTAACCCTAGCCCGAACCCTAACCCTAACCCTTCCCCGAAGCCTGACCCTCACCCGTCCCCTAATCCTAACCCGTACGCTGACACTAACCCGCGCCCTCACACGTACGCTCCCCCTAAAGCGTTGTCGTACCCTCACCTGGACCCTAAACCGTCCCCGTCCCCTAACCCTAACCCTAGCCCGAACCCTAACCGTAACCCATCCCCGAAGCCTGACCCTCACCCGTCCCCTAATCCTAACCCGTACGCTGACACTAACCCGCGCCCTCACACGTACGCTCCCCCTAAAGCGTTGTCGTACCCTCACCTGGACCCTAAACCGTCCCCGTCCCCTAACCCTAACCCTAGCCCGAACCCTAACCCTAACCCTTCCCCGAAGCCTGACCCTCACCCGTCCCCTAATCCTAACCCGTACGCTGACACTAACCCGCGCCCTCACACGTACGCTCCCCCTAAAGCGTTGTCGTACCCTCACCTGGACCCTAAACCGTCCCCGTCCCCTAACCCTAACCCTAGCCCGAACCCTAACCCTAACCCTTCCCCGAAGCCTGACCCTCACCCGTCCCCAATCCTAACCCGTACGCTGACACTAACCCGCGCCCTCACACGTACGCTCCCCCTAAAGCGTTGTCGTACCCTCACCTGGACCCTAAACCATCCCCGTCCCCTAACCCTAACCCTAGCCCGAACCCTAACCCTAACCCTTCCCCGAAGCCTGACCCTCACCCGTCCCCTAATCCTAACCCGTACGCTGACACTAACCCGCGCCCTCACACGTATGCTCCCCCTAAAGCGTTGTCGTACCCTCACCTGGACCCTAAACCGTCCCCGTCCCCTAATCCTAACCCTAGCCCGAACCCTAACCCTAACCCTTCCCCGAAGCCTGACCCTCACCCGTCCCCTAATCCTAACCCGTACGCTGACACTAACCGGCGCCCTCACACGTACGCTCCCCCTAAAGCGTTGTCGTACCCTCACCTGGACCCTAAACCGTCCCCGTCCCCTAACCCTAACCCTAGCCCGAACCCTAACCCTAACCCTTCCCCGAAGCCTGACCCTCACCCGTCCCCTAATCCTAACCCGTACGCTGACACTAACCGGCGCCCTCACACGTACGCTCCCCCTAAAGCGTTGTCGTACCCTCACCTGGACCCTAAACGGTCCCCGTCCCCTAACCCTAACCCTAGCCCGAACCCTAACCCTAACCCTTCCCCGAAGCCTGACACTCACCCGTCCCCTAATCCTAACCCGTACGCTGACACTAACCCGCGCCCTCACACGTACGCTCCCCCTAAAGCGTTGTCGTACCCTCACCTGGACCCTAAACCGTCCCCGTCCCCTAACCCTAACCCTAGCCCGAACCCTAACCCTAACCCTTCCCGGAAGCCTGACCCTCACCCGTCCCCTAATCCTAACCCGTACGCTGACACTAAGCTGCGCCCTCACACGTACGCTCCCCCTAAAGCGTTGTCGTACCCTCACCTGGACCCTAAACCGTCCCCGTCCCCTAACCCTAACCCTAGCCCGAACCCTAACCCTAACCCTTCCCCGAAGCCTGACCCTCACCCGTCCCCTAATCCTAACCCGTACGCTGACACTAACCCGCGCCCTCACACGTACGCTCCCCCTAAAGCGTTGTCGTACCCTCACCTGGACCCTAAACCGTCCCCGTCCCCTAACCCTAACCCTAGCTCGAACCCTAACCCTAACCCTTCCCCGAAGCCTGACCCTCACCCGTCCCCAATCCTAACCCGTACGCTGACACTAACCCGCGCCCTCACACGTACGCTCCCCCTAAAGCGTTGTCGTACCCTCACCTGGACCCTAAACCGTCCCCGTCCCCTAACCCTAACCCTAGCCCGAACCCTAACCCTAACCCTTCCCCGAAGCCTGACCCTCACCCGTCCCCTAATCCTAACCCGTACGCTGACACTAACCCGCGCCCTCACACGTATGCTCCCCCTAAAGCGTTGTCGTACCCTCACCTGGACCCTAAACCGTCCCCGTCCCCTAATCCTAACCCTAGCCCGAACCCTAACCCTAACCCTTCCCCGAAGCCTGACCCTCACCCGTCCCCTAATCCTAACCCGTACGCTGACACTAACCGGCGCCCTCACACGTACGCTCCCCCTAAAGCGTTGTCGTACCCTCACCTGGACCCTAAACCGTCCCCGTCCCCTAACCCTAACCCTAGCCCGAACCCTAACCCTAACCCTTCCCCGAAGCCTGACCCTCACCCGTCCCCTAATCCTAACCCGTACGCTGACACTAACCGGCGCCCTCACACGTACGCTCCCCCTAAAGCGTTGTCGTACCCTCACCTGGACCCTAAACCGTCCCCGTCCCCTAACCCTAACCCTAGCCCGAACCCTAACCCTAACCCTTCCCCGAAGCCTGACCCTCACCCGTCCCCTAATCCTAACCCGTACGCTGACACTAACCCGCGCCCTCACACGTACGCTCCCCCTAAAGCGTTGTCGTACCCTCACTTGGACCCTAAACCGTCCCCGTCCCCTAACCCTAACCCTAGCCCGAACCCTAACCCTAACCCTTCCCCGAAGCCTGACCCTCACCCGTCCCCTAATCCTAACCCGTACGCTGACACTAACCCGCGCCCTCACACGTACGCTCCCCCTAAAGCGTTGTCGTACCCTCACCTGGACCCTAAACCGTCCCCGTCCCCTAACCCTAACCCTAGCCCGAACCCTAACCCTAAACCTTCCCCGAAGCCTGACCCTCACCCGTCCCCTAATCCTAACCCGTACGCTGACACTAAGCCGCGCCCTCACACGTACGCTCCCCCTAAAGCGTTGTCGTACCCTCACCTGGACCCTAAACCGTCCCCGTCCCCTAACCCTAACCCTAGCCTGAACCCTAACCCTAACACTTCCCCGAAACCTGACACTCACCCTTCCCCTAATCCTAACCCGTACGCTGACACTAACCCGCGCCCTCACACGTACGTTCCCCCTAAAGCGTTGTCGTACCCTCACCTGGACCCTAAACCGTCCCCGTCCCCTAACCCTAACCTTAGCCCGAACCCTAACCCTAACCCTTCCGCGAAGCCTGACCCTCACCCGTCCCCTAATCCTAACCCGTACGCTGACACTAACCCGCGCCCTCACACGTACGCTCCCCCTAGAGCGTTGTCGTACCCTCACCTGGACCCTAAACCGTCCCCGTCCCCTAACCCTAACCCTAGCCCGAACCTTAACCCTAACCCTTCCCCGAAGCCTGACCCTCACCCGTCCCCTAATCCTAACCCGTACGCTGACACTAACCCGCGCCCTCACACGTACGCTCCCCCTAGAGCGTTGTCGTACCCTCACATGGACCCTAAACCGTCCCCGTCCCCTAACCCTAACCCTAGCCCGAACCCTAACCCTAACCCTTCCCCGAAGCCTGACCCTCACCCGTCCCCTAATCCTAACCCGTACGCTGACACTAACCCGCGCCCTCACACGTACGCTCCCCCTACAACGTTGTCGTACCCTCACCTGGACCCTAAACCGTCCCCGTTTCCTAACCCTATCCCTAGCCCGGACCCTAACCCTAACCCTTCCCCGAAGCCTGACCCTCACCCGTCCCCTAATCCTAACCCGTACGCTGACACTAACCCGCGCCCTCACACGTACGCTCCCCCTAAAGCGTTGTCGTACCTTCATCGGGACCCTAAACCGTCCCCGTCCCCTAAACCTAACCCTAGCCCGAACCCTAACCCTAACCCTTCCCCGAAGCCTGACCCTCACCCGTCCCCTAATCCTAACCCGTACGCTGACACTAACCCGCGCACTCACACGTACGCTCCCCCTAAAGCGTTGTCGTACCCTCACCTGGACCCTAAACCGTCTCCGTCCCCTAACCCTAACCCTAGCCCGTACCCTAACCCTAACCCTTCCCCGAAGCCTGACCCTCACCCGTCCCCTAATCCTAACCCGTACGCTGACACTAACCCGCGCCCTCACACGTACGCTCCCCCTAAAGCGTTGTCGTACCCTCACCTGGACCCTAAACCGTCCCCGTCCCCTAACCCTATCCCTAGCCCGAACCCTAACCCTAACCCTTCCCCGAAGCCTGACCCTCACCCGTCCCCTAATCCTAACCCGTACGCTGACAATAACCCGCGCCCTCACACGTACGCTCCCCCTAAAGCGTTGTCGTACCCTCACCTGGACCCTAAACCGTCCCCGTCCCCTAACCCTAACCCTAGCCCGAACCCTAACCCTAACCCTTCCCCGAAGCCTGACCCTCACCCGTCCCCTAATCCTAACACGTACGCTGACACTAACCCGCGCCCTCACACGTATGCTCCCCCTAAAGCGTTGTCGTACCCTCACCTGGACCCTAAACCGTCCCCGTCCCCTAACCCTAACCCTAGCCCGAACCCTAACCCTAACCCTTCCCCGAAGCCTGACCCTCACCCGTCCCCTAATCCTAACCCGTACGCTGACACTAACCCGCGCCCTCACACGTACGCTCCCCCTAAAGCGTTGTCGTACCCTCACCTGGACCCTAAACCGTCCCCGTCCCCTAACCCTAACCCTAGCCCAAACCCTAACCCTAACTCTTCCCCGAAGCCTGACCCTCACCCGTCCCATAATCCTAACCCGTACGCTGACACTAACCCGCGCCCTCACACGTACGCTCCCCCTAAAGCATTGTCGTACCCTCACCTGGACCCTAAACCGTCCCCGTCCCCTAACCCTAACCCTAGACCGAACCCTAACCCTAACCCTTCCCCGAAGCCTGACCCTCACCCGTCCCCTAATCCTAACCCGTACGCTGACACTAACCCGCGCCCTCACACGTACGCTCCCCCTGAAGCGTTGTCGTACCCTCACCTGGACCCTAAACCGTCCCCGTCCCCTAACCCTAACCCTAGCCCGAACCCTAACCCTAACCCTTCCCCGAAGCCTGACCCTCACCAGTCCCCTAATCCTAACCCGTACGCTGACACTAACCCGCGCCCTCACACGTACGCTCCCCCTAAAGCGTTGTCGTACCCTCACCTGGACCCTAAACCGTCCCCGTCCCTTAACCCTAACCCTAGCCCGAACCCTAACCCTAACCCTTCCCCGAAGCCTGACCCTCACCCGTCCCCTAATCCTAACCCGTACGCTGACACTAACCCGCGCCCTCACACGTACGCTCCCCCTAAAGCGTTGTCGTACCCTCACCTGTACCCTAAACCGTCCCCGTCCCCTAACCCTAACCCTAGCCCGAACCCTAACCCTAACCCTTCCCCGAAGCCTGACCCTCACCCGTCCCCTAATCCTAACCCGTACGCTGACACTAACCCGCGCCCTCACACGTACGCTCCCCCTAAAGCGTTGTCGTACCCTCACCTGGACCCTAAACCGTCCCCGTCCCCTAACCCTAACCCTAGCCCGAACCCTAACCCTAACCCTTCCCCGAAGCCTCACCCTCACCCGTCCCCTAATCCTAACCCGTACGCTGACACTAAGCCGCGCCCTCACACGTACGCTCCCCCTAAAGCGTTGTCGTACCCTCACCTGGACCCTAAACCGTCCCCGTCCCCTAACCCTAACCCTAGCCCGAACCCTAACCCTAACCCTTCCCCGAAGCCTGACACTCACCCTTCCCCTAATCCTAACCCGTACGCAGACACTAACCCGAGCCCTCACACGTACGCTCCCCCTAAAGCGTTGTCGTACCCTCACCTGGACCCTAAACAGTCCCTGTCCCCTAACCCTAACCTTAGCCCGAACCCTAACCCTAACACTTCCGCGAAGCCTGACCCTCACCCTTCCCCTAATCCTAACCCGTACGCTGACACTAACCCGCGCCCTCACACGTACGCTCCCCCTAGAGCGTTGTCGTACCCTCACCTGGACCCTAAACCGTCCCCGTCCCCTAACCCTAACCCTAGCCCGAACCCTAACCCTAACCCTTCCCCGAAGCCTGACCCTCAACCGTCCCCTAATCCTAACCCGTACGCTGACACTAACCCGCGCCCTCACACGTACGCTCCCCCTAAAGCGTTGTCGTACCCTCACCTGGACCCTAAACCGTCCCCGTCCCCTAACCCTAACCCTAGCCCGAACCCTAACCCTAACCCTTCCCCGAAGCCTGACCCTCACCCGTCCCCTTATCCTAACCCGTACGCTGACACTAACCCGCGCCCTCACACATACGCTCCCCCTAAAGCGTTGTCGTACCCTCACCTGGACCCTAAACCGTCCCCGTCCCCTAACCCTAACCCTAGCCCGAACCCTAACCCTAACCCTTCCCCGAAGCCTGACCCTCACCCGTCCCCTAATCCTAACCCGTACGCTGACACTAACCCGCGCCCTCACACGTACGCTCTCCCTAGAGCGTTGTCGTACCCTCACCTGGACCCTAAACCGTCCCCGTCCCCTAACCCTAACCCTAGCCCGAACCTTAACCCTAACCCTTCCCCGAAGCCTGACCCTCACCCGTCCCATAATCCTAACCCGTACGCTGACACTAACCCGCGCCCTCACACGTACGCTCCCCCTAAAGCGTTGTCGTACCCTCACCTGGACCCTAAACCGTCCCCGTCCCCTAACCCTAACCCTAGCCCGAACCCTAACCCTAACCCTTCCCCGAAGCCTGACCCTCACCCGTCCCCTAATCCTAACCCGTACGCTGACACTAACCCGCGCCCTCACACGTACGCTCCCCCTACAACGTTGTCGTACCCTCACCTGGACCCTAAACCGTCCCCGTTTCCTAACCCTAACCCTAGCCCGAACCCTAACCCTAACCCTTCCCCGAAGCCTGACCCTCACCCGTCCCCTAATCCTAACCCGTACGCTGACACTAACCCGCGCCCTCACACGTACGCTCCCCCTAAAGCGTTGTCGTACCCTCACCTGGACCCTAAACCGTCCCCGTCCCCTAACCCTAACCCTAGCCCGTACCCTAACCCTAACGCTTCCCCGAAGCCTGACCCTCACCCGTCCACTAATCCTAACCCGTACGCTGACACTAACCCGCGCCCTCACACGTACGCTCCCCCTAAAGCGTTGTCGTACCCTCACCTGGACCCTAAACCGTCCCCGTCCCCTAACCCTAACCCTAGCCCGAACCCTAACCCTAACCCTTCCCCGAAGCCTGACCCTCACCCGTCCCCTAATCCTAACCCGTACGCTGACACTAACCCGCGCCCTCACACGTACGCTCCCCCTAAAGCGTTGTCGTACCCTCACCTGGACCCTAAACCGTCCCCGTCCCCTAACCCTAACCCTAGCCCGAACCCTAACCCTAACCCTTCCCCGAAGCCTGACCCTCACCCGTCCCCTAATCCTAACCCGTACGCTGACACTAACCCGCGCCCTCACACGTACGCTCCCCCTAAAGCGTTGTCGTACCCTCACCTGGACCCTAAACCGTCCCCGTCCCCTAACCCTAACCCTAGCCCGAACCCTAACCCTAACCCTTCCCCGAAGCCTGACCCTCACCCGTCCCCTAATCCTAACCCGTACGCTGACACTAACCCGCGCCCTCACACGTACGCTCCCCCTAAAGCGTTGTCGTACCCTCACCTGGACCCTAAACCGTCCCCGTCCCCTAACCCTAACCCTAGCCCGAACCCTAACCCTAACCCTTAACCGAAGCCTGACCCTCACCCGTCCCCTAATCCTAACCCGTACGCTGACACTAAGCCGCGCCCTCACACGTACGCTCCCCCTAAAGCGTTGTCGTACCCTCACCTGGACCCTAAACCGTCCCCGTCCCCTAACCCTAACCCTAGCCCGAACCCTAACCCAACCCTTCCCCGAAGCCTGACACTCACCCTTCCCCTAATCCTAACCCGTACGCTGACACTAACCCACGCTCTCACACGTACGTTCCCCCTAAAGCGTTGTCGTACCCTCACCTGGACCCTAAACCGTCCCCGTCCCCTAACCCTAACCTTAGCCCGAACCCTAACCCTAACCCTTCCGCGAAGCCTGACACTCACCCTTCCCATAATCCTAACACGTACGCTGACACTAACCCACGCCCTCACACGTACGCTCCCCCTAGAGCGTTGTCGTACACTCACCTGGACCCTAAACCGTCCCCGTCCCCTAACCCTAACCCTAGCCCGAACCTTAACCCTAACCCTTCCCCGAAGCCTGACCCTCACCCGTCCCCTAATCCTAACCCGTACGCTGACACTAACCCGCGCCCTCACACGTACGCTCCCCCTAGAGAGTTGTCGTACCCTCACCTGGACCCTAAACCGTCCCCGTCCCCTAACCCTAACCCTAGCCCGAACCCTAACCCTAACCCTTCCCCGAAGCCTGACCCTCACCCGTCCCCTAATCCTAACCCGTACGCTGACACTAACCCACGCCCTCACACGTACGCTCCCCCTACAACGTTGTCGTACCCTCACCTGGACCCTAAACCGTCCCCGTTTCCTAACCCTAACCCTAGCCCGGACCCTAACCCTAACCCTTCCCCGAAGCCTGACCCTCACCCGTCCCCTAATCCTAACCCGTACGCTGACACTAACCCGCGCCCTCACACGTACGCTCCCCCTAAAGCGTTGTCGTACCCTCACCTGGACCCTAAACCGTCCCCGTCCCCTAACCCTAACCCTAGCCCGAACCCTAACCCTAACCCTTCCCCGAAGCCTGACCCTCACCCGTCCCCTAATCCTAACCCGTACGCTGACACTAACCCGCGCCCTCACACGTACGCTCCCCCTAAAGCGTTGTCGTACCGTCACCTGGACCCTAAACCGTCCCCGTCCCCTAACCCTAACCCTAGCCCTTACCCTAACCCTAACCCTTCCCCGAAGCCTGACCCTCACCCGTCCCCTAATCCTAACCCGTACGCTGACACTAACCCGCGCCCTCACACGTACGCTCCCCCTAAAGCGTTGTCGTACCCTCACCTGGACCCTAAACCGTCCCCGTCCCCTAACCCTATCCCTATCCCGAACCCTAACCCTAACCCTTCCCCGAAGCCTGACCCTCACCCGTCCCCTAATCCTAACCCGTACGCTGACACTAACCCGCGCCCTCAAACGTACTCTCCCCCTAAAGCGTTGTCGTACCCTCACCTGGACCCTAAACCGTCCCCGTCCCCTAACCCTAACCTTAGCCCGAACCCTAACCCTAACACTTCCGCGAAGCCTGACCCTCACCCTTCCCCTAATCCTAACCCGTACGCTGACACTAACCCGCGCCCTCACACGTACGCTCCCCCTAGAGCGTTGTCGTACCCTCACCTGGACCCTAAACCGTCCCCGTCCCCTAACCCTAACCCTAGCCCGAACCCTAACCCTAACCCTTCCCCGAAGCCTGACCCTCAACCGTCCCCTAATCCTAACCCGTACGCTGACACTAACCCGCGCCCTTACACGTACCCTCCCCCTAAAGCGTTGTCGTACCCTCACCTGGACCCTAAACCGTCCCCGTCCCCTAACCCTAACCCTAGCCCGAACCCTAACCCTAACCCTTCCCCGAAGCCTGACCCTCACCCGTCCCCTAATCCTAACCCGTACGCTGACACTAACCCGCGCCCTCACACGTACGCTCCCCCTAAAGCGTTGTCGTACCCTCACCTGGACCCTAAACCGTCCCCGTCCCCTAACCCTAACCCTAGCCCGAACCCTAACCCTAACCCTTCCCCGAAGCCTGACCCTCACCCGTCCCCTAATCCTAACCCGTACGCTGACACTAACCCGCGCCCTCACACGTACGCTCCCCCTAAAGCGTTGTCGTACCCTCACCTGGACCCTAAACCGTCCCCGTCCCCTAACCCTAAGCTTAGCCCGAACCCTAACCCTAACCCTTCCGCGAAGCCTGACCCTCACCCTTCCCCTAATCCTAACACGTACGCTGACACTAACCCGCGCCCTCACACGTACGCTCCCCCTAGAGCGTTGTCGTACACTCACCTGGACCCTAAACCGTCCCCGTCCCCTAACCCTAACCCTAGCCCGAACCTTAACCCTAACCCTTCCCCGAAGCCTGACCCTCACCCGTCCCCTAATCCTAACCCGTACGCTGACACTAACCCGCGCCCTCACACGTACGCTCCCCCTAGAGCGTTGTCGTACCCTCACCTGGACCCTAAACCGTCCCCGTCCCCTAACCCTAACCCTAGCCCGAACCCTAACCCTAACCCTTCCCCGAAGCCTGACCCTCACCCGTCCCCTAATCCTAACCCGTACGCTGACACTAACCCGCGCCCTCACACGTACGCTCCCCCTACAACGTTGTCGTACCCTCACCTAGACCCTAAACCGTCCCCGTTTCCTAACCCTAACCCTAGCCCGAACCCTAACCCTAACCCTTCCCCGAAGCCTGACCCTCACCCGTCCCCTAATCCTAACCCGTACGCTGACACTAACCCGCGCCCTCACACGTACGCTCCCCCTAAAGCGTTGTCGTACCCTCACCTGGACCCTAAACCGTCCCCGTCCCCTAACCCTAACCCAGCCCGAACCCTAACCCTAACCCTTCCCCGAAGCCTGACCCTCACCCGTCCCCTTATCCTAACCCGTACGCTGACACTAACCCGCGCCCTCACACATACGCTCCCCCTAAAGCGTTGTCGTACCCTCACCTGGACCCTAAACCGTCCCCGTCCCCTAACCCTAACCCTAGCCCGAACCCTAACCCTAACCCTTCCCCGAAGCCTGACCCTCACCCGTCCCCTAATCCTAACCCGTACGCTGACACTAACCCGCGCCCTCACACGTACGCTCCCCCTAGAGCGTTGTCGTACCCTCACCTGGACCCTAAACCGTCCCCGTCCCCTAACCCTAACCCTAGCCCGAACCCTAACCCTAACCCTTCCCCGAAGCCTGACCCTCACCCGTCCCCTAATCCTAACCCGTACGCTGACACTAACCCGCGCCCTCACACGTACGCTCCCCCTACAACGTTGTCGTACCCTCACCTGGACCCTAAACCGTCCCCGTTTCCTAACCCTAACCCTAGCCCGGACCCTAACCCTAACCCTTCCCCGAAGCCTGACCCTCACCCGTCCCCTAATCCTAACCCGTACGCTGACACTAACCCGCGCCCTCACACGTACGCTCCCCCTAAAGCGTTGTCGTACCCTCACCTGGACCCTAAACCGTCCCCGTCCCCTAACCCTAACCCTAGCCCGAACCCTAACCCTAACCCTTCCCCGAAGCCTGACCCTCACCCGTCCCCTAATCCTAACCCGTACGCTGACACTAACCCGCGCCGTCACACGTACGCTCCCCCTAAAGCGTTGTCGTACCCTCACCTGGACCCTAAACCGTCCCCGTCCCCTAACCCTAACCCTAGCCCTTACCCTAACCCTAAACCTTCCCCGAAGCCTGACCCTCACCCGTCCCCTAATCCTAACCCGTACGCTGACACTAACCCGCGCCCTCACACGTACGCTCCCCCTAAAACGTTGTCGTACCCTCACCTGGACCCTAAACCGTCCCCGTCCCCTAACCCTATCCCTAGCCCGAACCCTAACCCTAACCCTTCCCCGAAGCCTGACCCTCACCCGTCCCCTAATCCTAACCCGTACGCTGACACTAACCCGCGCCCTCACACGTACGCTCCCCCTAAAGCGTTGTCGTACCCTCACCTGGACCCTAAACCGTCCCCGTCCCCTAACCCTAACCCTAGCCCGAACCCTAACCCTAACCCTTCCCCGAAGCCTGACCCTCACCCGTCCCCTAATCCTAACCCGTACGCTGACACTAACCCGCGCCCTCACACGTACGCTCCCCCTAAAGCGTTGTCGTACCCTCACCTGGACCCTAAACCGTCCCCGTCCCCTAACCCTAACCCTAGCCCGAACCCTAACCCTAACCCTTCCCCGAAGCCTGACCCTCACCCGTCCCCTAATCCTAACCCGTACGCTGACACTAACCCGCGCCCTCACACGTACGCTCCCCCTAAAGCGTTGTCGTACCCTCACCTGGACCCTAAACCGTCCCCGTCCCCTAACCCTAACCCTAGCCCGAACCCTAACCCTAACTCTTCCCCGAAGCCTGACCCTCACCCGTCCCATAATCCTAACCCGTACGCTGACACTAACCCGCGCCCTCACACGTACGCTCCCCCTAAAGCATTGTCGTACCCTCACCTGGACCCTAAACCGTCCCCGTCCCCTAACCCTAACCCTAGACCGAACCCTAACCCTAACCCTTCCCCGAAGCCTGACCCTCACCCGTCCCCTAATCCTAACCCGTACGCTGACACTAACCCGCGCCCTCACACGTACGCTCCCCCTGAAGCATTGTCGTACCCTCACCTGGACCCTAAACCGTCCCCGTCCCCTAACCCTAACCCTAGCCCGAACCCTAACCCTAACCCTTCCCCGAAGCCTGACCCTCACCCGTCCCCTAATCCTAACCCGTACGCTGACACTAACCCGCGCCCTCACACGTACGCTCCCCCTAAAGCGTTGTCGTACCCTCACCTGGACCCTAAACCGTCCCCGTCCCCTAACCCTAACCCTAGCCCGAACCCTAACCCTCACCCTTCCCCGAAGCCTGACCCTCACCCGTCCCCTAATCCTAACCCGTACGCTGACACTAACCCGCGCCCTCACACGTACGCTCCCCCTAAAGCGTTGTCGTACCCTCACCTGGACCCTAAACCGTCCCCATCCCCTAACCCTAACCCTAGCCCGAACCCTAACCCTAACCCTTCCCCGAAGCCTGACCCTCACCCGTCCCCTAATCCTAACCCGTACGCTGACACTAACCCGCGCCCTCACACGTACGCTCCCCCTAAAGCGTTGTCGTACCCTCACCTGGACCCTAAACCGTCCCCGTCCCCTAACCCTAACCCTAGCCCGAACCCTAACCCTAACCCTTCCCCGAAGCCTGACCCTCACCCGTCCCCTAATCCTAACCCGTACGCTGACACTAAGCCGCGCCCTCACACGTACGCTCCCCCTAAAGCGTTGTCGTACCCTCACCTGGACCCTAAACCGTCCCCGTCCCCTAACCCTAACCCTAGCCCGAACCCTAACCCTAACCCTTCCCCGAAGCCTGACACTCACCCTTCCCCTAATCCTAACCCGTACGCAGACACTAACCCGAGCCCTCACACGTACGCTCCCCCTAAAGCGTTGTCGTACCCTCACCTGGACCCTAAACCGTCCCTGTCCCCTAACCCTAACCTTAGCCCGAACCCTAACCCTAACACTTCCGCGAAGCCTGACCCTCACCCTTCCCCTAATCCTAACCCGTACGCTGACACTAACCCGCGCCCTCACACGTACGCTCCCCCTAGAGCGTTGTCGTACCCTCACCTGGACCCTAAACCGTCCCCGTCCCCTAACCCTAACCCTAGCCCGAACCCTAACCCTAACCCTTCCCCGAAGCCTGACCCTCAACCGTCCCCTAATCCTAACCCGTACGCTGACACTAACCCGCGCCCTCACACGTACGCTCCCCCTAAAGCGTTGTCGTACCCTCACCTGGAACCTAAACCGTCCCCGTCCCCTAACCCTAACCCTAGCCCGAACCCTAACCCTAACCCTTCCCCGAAGCCTGACCCTCACCCGTCCCCTAATCCTAACCCGTACGCTGACACTAACCCGCGCCCTCACACGTACGCTCCCCCTAAAGCGTTGTCGTACCCTCACCTGGACCCTAAACCGTCCCCGTCCCCTAACCCTAACCCTAGCCCGAACCCTAACCCTAACCCTTCCCCGAAGCCTGACCCTCACCCGTCCCCTAATCCTAACCCGTACGCTGACACTAAGCCGCGCCCTCACACGTACGCTCCCCCTAAAGCGTTGTCGTACCCTCACCTGGACCCTAAACCGTCCCCGTCCCCTAACCCTAACCCTAGCCCGAACCCTAACCCTAACCCTTCCCCGAAGCCTGACACTCACCCTTCCCCTAATCCTAACCCGTACGCAGACACTAACCCGAGCCCTCACACGTACGCTCCCCCTAAAGCGTTGTCGTACCCTCACCTGGACCCTAAACCGTCCCTGTCCCCTAACCCTAACCTTAGCCCGAACCCTAACCCTAACACTTCCGCGAAGCCTGACCCTCACCCTTCCCCTAATCCTAACCCGTACGCTGACACTAACCCGCGCCCTCACACGTACGCTCCCCCTAGAGCGTTGTCGTACCCTCACCTGGACCCTAAACCGTCCCCGTCCCCTAACCCTAACCCTAGCCCGAACCCTAACCCTAACCCTTCCCCGAAGCCTGACCCTCAACCGTCCCCTAATCCTAACCCGTACGCTGACACTAACCCGCGCCCTCACACGTACGCTCCCCCTAAAGCGTTGTCGTACCCTCACCTGGAACCTAAACCGTCCCCGTCCCCTAACCCTAACCCTAGCCCGAACCCTAACCCTAACCCTTCCCCGAAGCCTGACCCTCACCCGTCCCCTAATCCTAACCCGTACGCTGACACTAACCCGCGCCCTCACACGTACGCTCCCCCTAAAGCGTTGTCGTACCCTCACCTGGACCCTAAACCGTCCCCGTCCCCTAACCCTAACCCTAGCCCGAACCCTAACCCTAACCCTTCCCCGAAGCCTGACCCTCACCCGTCCCCTAATCCTAACCCGTACGCTGACACTAACCCGCGCCCTCACACGTACGCTCCCCCTAAAGCGTTGTCGTACCCTCACCTGGACCCTAAACCGTCCCCGTCCCCTAACCCTAACCCTAGCCCGAACCCTAACCCTAACCCTTCCCCGAAGCCTGACCCTCACCCGTCCCCTAATCCTAACCCGTACGCTGACACTAACCCGCGCCCTCACACGTATGCTCCCCCTAAAGCGTTGTCGTACCCTCACCTGGACCCTAAACCGTCCCCGTCCCCTAACCCTAACCCTAGCCCGAACCCTAACCCTAACCCTTCCCCGAAGCCTGACCCTCACCCGTCCCCTAATCCTAACCCGTACGCTGACACTAACCCGCGCCCTCACACGTACGCTCCCCCTAAAGCGTTGTCGTACCCTCACCTGGACCCTAAACCGTCCCCGTCCCCTAACCCTAACCCTAGCCCAAACCCTAACCCTAACTCTTCCCCGAAGCCTGACCCTCACCCGTCCCATAATCCTAACCCGTACGCTGACACTAACCCGCGCCCTCACACGTACGCTCCCCCTAAAGCATTGTCGTACCCTCACCTGGACCCTAAACCGTCCCCGTCCCCTAACCCTAACCCTAGACCGAACCCTAACCCTAACCCTTCCCCGAAGCCTGACCCTCACCCGTCCCCTAATCCTAACCCGTACGCTGACACTAACCCGCGCCCTCACACGTACGCTCCCCCTGAAGCGTTGTCGTACCCTCACCTGGACCCTAAACCGTCCCCGTCCCCTAACCCTAACCCTAGCCCGAACCCTAAACCTAACCCTTCCCCGAAGCCTGACCCTCACCCGTCCCCTAATCCTAACCCGTACGCTGACACTAACCCGCGCCCTCACACGTACGCTCCCCCTAAATCGTTGTCGTACCCTCACCTGGACCCTAAACCGTCCCCGTCCCTTAACCCTAACCGTAGCCCGAACCCTAACCCTAACCCTTCCCCGAAGCCTGACCCTCACCCGTCCCCTAATCCTAACCCGTACGCTGACACTAACCCGCGCCCTCACACGTACGCTCCCCCTAAAGCGTTGTCGTACCCTCACCTGGACCCTAAACCGTCCCCGTCCCCTAACCCTAACCCTAGCCCGAACCCTAACCCTAACCCTTCCCCGAAGCCTGACCCTCACCCGTCCCCTAATCCTAACCCGTACGCTGACACTAACCCGCGCCCTCACACGTACGCTCCCCCTAAAGCGTTGTCGTACCCTCACCTGGACCCTAAACCGTCCCCGTCCCCTAACCCTAACCCTAGCCCGAACCCTAACCCTAACCCTTCCCCGAAGCCTCACCCTCACCCGTCCCCTAATCCTAACCCGTACGCTGACACTAAGCTGCGCCCTCACACGTACGCTCCCCCTAAAGCATTGTCGTACCCTCACCTGGACCCTAAACCGTCCCCGTCCCCTAACCCTAACCCTAGCCCGAACCCTAACCCTAACCCTTCCCCGAAGCCTGACACTCACCCTTCCCCTAATCCTAACCCGTACGCAGACACTAACCCGAGCCCTCACACGTACGCTCCCCCTAAAGCGTTGTCGTACCCTCACCTGGACCCTAAACCGTCCCTGTCCCCTAACCCTAACCTTAGCCCGAACCCTAACCCTAACACTTCCGCGAAGCCTGACCCTCACCCTTCCCCTAATCCTAACCCGTACGCTGACACTAACCCGCGCCCTCACACGTACGCTCCCCCTAGAGCGTTGTCGTACCCTCACCTGGACCCTAAACCGTCCCCGTCCCCTAACCCTAACCCTAGCCCGAACCCTAACCCTAACCCTTCCCCGAAGCCTGACCCTCAACCGTCCCCTAATCCTAACCCGTACGCTGACACTAACCCGCGCCCTCACACGTACGCTCCCCCTAAAGCGTTGTCGTACCCTCACCTGGACCCTAAACCGTCCCCGTCCCCTAACCCTAACCCTAGCCCGAACCCTAACCCTAACCCTTCCCCGAAGCCTGACCCTCACCCGTCCCCTAATCCTAACCCGTACGCTGACACTAACCCGCGCCCTCACACGTACGCTCTCCCTAGAGCGTTGTCGTACCCTCACCTGGACCCTAAACCGTCCCCGTCCCCTAACCCTAACCCTAGCCCGAACCTTAACCCTAACCCTTCCCCGAAGCCTGACCCTCACCCGTCCCATAATCCTAACCCGTACGCTGACACTAACCCGCGCCCTCACACGTACGCTCCCCCTAAAGCGTTGTCGTACCCTCACCTGGACCCTAAACCGTCCCCGTCCCCTAACCCTAACCCTAGCCCGAACCCTAACCCTAAACCTTCCCCGAAGCCTGACCCTCACCCGTCCCCTAATCCTAACCCGTACGCTGACACTAACCCGCGCCCTCACACGTACGCTCCCCCTACAACGTTGTCGTACCCTCACCTGGACCCTAAACCGTCCCCGTTTCCTAACCCTAACCCTAGCCCGAACCCTAACCCTAACCCTTCCCCGAAGCCTGACCCTCACCCGTCCCCTAATCCTAACCCGTACGCTGACACTAACCCGCGCCCTCACACGTACGCTCCCCCTAAAGCGTTGTCGTACCCTCACCTGGACCCTAAACCGTCCCCGTCCCCTAACCCTAACCCTAGCCCGTACCCTAACCCTAACGCTTCCCCAAAGCCTGACCCTCACCCGTCCCCTAATCCTAACCCGTACGCTGACACTAACCCGCGCCCTCACACGTACGCTCCCCCTAAAGCGTTGTCGTACCCTCACCTGGACCCTAAACCGTCCCCGTCCCCTAACCCTAACCCTAGCCCGAACCCTAACCCTAACCCTTCCCCGAAGCCTGACCCTCACCCGTCCCCTAATCCTAACCCGTACGCTGACACTAACCCGCGCCCTCACACGTACGCTCCCCCTAAAGCGTTGTCGTACCCTCACCTGGACCCTAAACCGTCCCCGTCCCCTAACCCTAACCGTAGCCCGAACCCTAACCCTAACCCTTCCGCGAAGCCTGACCCTCACCCTTCCCCTAATCCTAACACGTACGCTGACACTAACCCGCGCCCTCACACGTACGCTCCCCCTAGAGCGTTGTCGTACCCTCACCTGGACCCTAAACCGTCCCCGTCCCCTAACCCTAACCCTAGCCCGAACCCTAACCCTAACCCTTCCCCGAAGCCTGACCCTCAACCGTCCCCTAATCCTAACCCGTACGCTGACACTAACCCGCGCCCTCACACGTACGCTCCCCCTAAAGCGTTGTCGTACCCTCACCTGGACCCTAAACCGTCCCCGTCCCCTAACCCTAACCCTAGCCCGAACCCTAACCCTAACCCTTCCCCGAAGCCTGACCCTCACCCGTCCCCTAATCCTAACCCGTACGCTGACACTAACCCGCGCCCTCACACGTACGCTCTCCCTAGAGCGTTGTCGTACCCTCACCTGGACCCTAAACCGTCCCCGTCCCCTAACCCTAACCCTAGCCCGAACCTTAACCCTAACCCTTCCCCGAAGCCTGACCCTCACCCGTCCCATAATCCTAACCCGTACGCTGACACTAACCCGCGCCCTCACACGTACGCTCCCCCTAAAGCGTTGTCGTACCCTCACCTGGACCCTAAACCGTCCCCGTCCCCTAACCCTAACCCTAGCCCGAACCCTAACCCTAAACCTTCCCCGAAGCCTGACCCTCACCCGTCCCCTAATCCTAACCCGTACGCTGACACTAACCCGCGCCCTCACACGTACGCTCCCCCTACAACGTTGTCGTACCCTCACCTGGACCCTAAACCGTCCCCGTTTCCTAACCCTAACCCTAGCCCGAACCCTAACCCTAACCCTTCCCCGAAGCCTGACCCTCACCCGTCCCCTAATCCTAACCCGTACGCTGACACTAACCCGCGCCCTCACACGTACGCTCCCCCTAAAGCGTTGTCGTACCCTCACCTGGACCCTAATCCGTCCCCGTCCCCTAACCCTAACCCTAGCCCGTACCCTAACCCTAACGCTTCCCCAAAGCCTGACCCTCACCCGTCCCCTAATCCTAACCCGTACGCTGACACTAACCCGCGCCCTCACACGTACGCTCCCCCTAAAGCGTTGTCGTACCCTCACCTGGACCCTAAACCGTCCCCGTCCCCTAACCCTAACCCTAGCCCGAACCCTAACCCTAACCCTTCCCCGAAGCCTGACCCTCACCCGTCCCCTAATCCTAACCCGTACGCTGACACTAACCCGCGCCCTCACACGTACGCTCCCCCTAAAGCGTTGTCGTACCCTCACCTGGACCCTAAACCGTCCCCGTCCCCTAACCCTAACCGTAGCCCGAACCCTAACCCTAACCCTTCCCCGAAGCCTGACCCTCACCCGTCCCCTAATCCTAACCCGTACGCTGACACTAAGCCGCGCCCTCACACGTACGCTCCCCCTAAAGCGTTGTCGTACCCTCACCTGGACCCTAAACCGTCCCCGTCCCCTAACCCTAACCCTAGCCCGAACCCTAACCCTAACCCTTCCCCGAAGCCTGACACTCACCCTTCCCCTAATCCTAACCCGTACGCAGACACTAACCCGAGCCCTCACACGTACGCTCCCCCTAAAGCGTTGTCGTACCCTCACCTGGACCCTAAACCGTCCCTGTCCCCTAACCCTAACCTTAGCCCGAACCCTAACCCTAACACTTCCGCGAAGCGTGACCCTCACCCTTCCCCTAATCCTAACCCGTACGCTGACACTAACCCGCGCCCTCACACGTACGCTCCCCCTAGAGCGTTGTCGTACCCTCACCTGGACCCTAAACCGTCCCCGTCCCCTAACCCTAACCCTAGCCCGAACCCTAACCCTAACCCTTCCCCGAAGCCTGACCCTCAACCGTCCCCTAATCCTAACCCGTACGCTGACACTAACCCGCGCCCTCACACGTACGCTCCCCCTAAAGCGTTGTCGTACCCTCACCTGGAACCTAAACCGTCCCCGTCCCCTAACCCTAACCCTAGCCCGAACCCTAACCCTAACCCTTCCCCGAAGCCTGACCCTCACCCGTCCCCTAATCCTAACCCGTACGCTGACACTAACCCGCGCCCTCACACGTACGCTCCCCCTAAAGCGTTGTCGTACCCTCACCTGGACCCTAAACCGTCCCCGTCCCCTAACCCTAACCCTAGCCCGAACCCTAACCCTAACCCTTCCCCGAAGCCTGACCCTCACCCGTCCCCTAATCCTAACCCGTACGCTGACACTAACCCGCGCCCTCACACGTACGCTCCCCCTAAAGCGTTGTCGTACCCTCACCTGGACCCTAAACCGTCCCCGTCCCCTAACCCTAACCCTAGCCCGAACCCTAACCCTAACCCTTCCCCGAAGCCTGACCCTCACCCGTCCCCTAATCCTAACCCGTACGCTGACACTAACCCGCGCCCTCACACGTATGCTCCCCCTAAAGCGTTGTCGTACCCTCACCTGGACCCTAAACCGTCCCCGTCCCCTAACCCTAACCCTAGCCCGAACCCTAACCCTAACCCTTCCCCGAAGCCTGACCCTCACCCGTCCCCTAATCCTAACCCGTACGCTGACACTAACCCGCGCCCTCACACGTACGCTCCCCCTAAAGCGTTGTCGTACCCTCACCTGGACCCTAAACCGTCCCCGTCCCCTAAACCTAACCCTAGCCCAAACCCTAACCCTAACTCTTCCCCGAAGCCTGACCCTCACCCGTCCCATAATCCTAACCCGTACGCTGACACTAACCCGCGCCCTCACACGTACGCTCCCCCTAAAGCATTGTCGTACCCTCACCTGGACCCTAAACCGTCCCCGTCCCCTAACCCTAACCCTAGACCGAACCCTAACCCTAACCCTTCCCCGAAGCCTGACCCTCACCCGTCCCCTAATCCTAACCCGTACGCTGACACTAACCCGCGCCCTCACACGTACGCTCCCCCTGAAGCGTTGTCGTACCCTCACCTGGACCCTAAACCGTCCCCGTCCCCTAAACCTAACCCTAGCCCGAACCCTAAACCTAACCCTTCCCCGAAGCCTGACCCTCACCCGTCCCCTAATCCTAACCCGTACGCTGACACTAACCCGCGCCCTCACACGTACGCTCCCCCTAAATCGTTGTCGTACCCTCACCTGGACCCTAAACCGTCCCCGTCCCTTAACCCTAACCGTAGCCCGAACCCTAACCCTAACCCTTCCCCGAAGCCTGACCCTCACCCGTCCCCTAATCCTAACCCGTACGCTGACACTAACCCGCGCCCTCACACGTACGCTCCCCCTAAAGCGTTGTCGTACCCTCACCTGGACCCTAAACCGTCCCCGTCCCCTAACCCTAACCCTAGCCCGAACCCTAACCCTAACCCTTCCCCGAAGCCTGACCCTCACCCGTCCCCTAATCCTAACCCGTACGCTGACACTAACCCGCGCCCTCACACGTACGCTCCCCCTAAAGCGTTGTCGTACCCTCACCTGGACCCTAAACCGTCCCCGTCCCCTAACCCTAACCCTAGCCCGAACCCTAACCCTAACCCTTCCCCGAAGCCTCACCCTCACCCGTCCCCTAATCCTAACCCGTACGCTGACACTAAGCTGCGCCCTCACACGTACGCTCCCCCTAAAGCGTTGTCGTACCCTCACCTGGACCCTAAACCGTCCCCGTCCCCTAACCCTAACCCTAGCCCGAACCCTAACCCTAACCCTTCCCCGAAGCCTGACACTCACCCTTCCCCTAATCCTAACCCGTACGCAGACACTAACCCGAGCCCTCACACGTACGCTCCCCCTAAAGCGTTGTCGTACCCTCACCTGGACCCTAAACCGTCCCTGTCCCCTAACCCTAACCTTAGCCCGAACCCTAACCCTAACACTTCCGCGAAGCCTGACCCTCACCCTTCCCCTAATCCTAACCCGTACGCTGACACTAACCCGCGCCCTCACACGTACGCTCCCCCTAGAGCGTTGTCGTACCCTCACCTGGACCCTAAACCGTCCCCGTCCCCTAACCCTAACCCTAGCCCGAACCCTAACCCTAACCCTTCCCCGAAGCCTGACCCTCAACCGTCCCCTAATCCTAACCCGTACGCTGACACTAACCCGCGCCCTCACACGTACGCTCCCCCTAAAGCGTTGTCGTACCCTCACCTGGACCCTAAACCGTCCCCGTCCCCTAACCCTAACCCTAGCCCGAACCCTAACCCTAACCCTTCCCCGAAGCCTGACCCTCACCCGTCCCCTTATCCTAACCCGTACGCTAACACTAACCCGCGCCCTCACACGTACGCTCTCCCTAGAGCGTTGTCGTACCCTCACCTGGACCCTAAACCGTCCCCGTCCCCTAACCCTAACCCTAGCCCGAACCTTAACCCTAACCCTTCCCCGAAGCCTGACACTCACCCGTCCCATAATCCTAACCCGTACGCTGACACTAACCCGCGCCCTCACACGTACGCTCCCCCTAAAGCGTTGTCGTACCCTCACCTGGACCCTAAACCGTCCCCGTCCCCTAACCCTAACCCTAGCCCGAACCCTAACCCTAAACCTTCCCCGAAGCCTGACCCTCACCCGTCCCCTAATCCTAACCCGTACGCTGACACTAACCCGCGCCCTCACACGTACGCTCCCCCTACAACGTTGTCGTACCCTCACCTGGACCCTAAACCGTCCCCGTTTCCTAACCCTAACCCTAGCCCGAACCCTAACCCTAACCCTTCCCCGAAGCCTGACCCTCACCCGTCCCCTAATCCTAACCCGTACGCTGACACTAACCCGCGCCCTCACACGTACGCTCCCCCTAAAGCGTTGTCGTACCCTCACCTGGACCCTAAACCGTCCCCGTCCCCTAACCCTAACCCTAGCCCGTACCCTAACCCTAACGCTTCCCCAAAGCCTGACCCTCACCCGTCCCCTAATCCTAACCCGTACGCTGACACTAACCCACGCCCTCACACGTACGCTCCCCCTAAAGCGTTGTCGTACCCTCACCTGGACCCTAAACCGTCCCCGTCCCCTAACCCTAACCCTAGCCCGAACCCTAACCCTAACCCTTCCCCGAAGCCTGACCCTCACCCGTCCCCTAATCCTAACCCGTACGCTGACACTAACCCGCGCCCTCACACGTACGCTCCCCCTAAAGCGTTGTCGTACCCTCACCTGGACCCTAAACCGTCCCCGTCCCCTAACCCTAACCGTAGCCCGAACCCTAACCCTAACCCTTCCCCGAAGCCTGACCCTCACCCGTCCCCTAATCCTAACCCGTACGCTGACACTAACCCGCGCCCTCACACGTACGCTCCCCCTAAAGCGTTGTCGTACCCTCACCTGGACCCTAAACCGTCCCCGTCCCCTAACCCTAACCCTAGCCCGAACCCTAACCCTAACCCTTCCCCGAAGCCTGACCCTCACCCGTCCCCTAATCCTAACCCGTACGCTGACACTAACCCGCGCCCTCACACGTACGCTCCCCCTAAAGCGTTGTCGTACCCTCACCTGGACCCTAAACCGTCCCCGTCCCCTAACCCTAACCCTAGCCCGAACCCTAACCCTAACCCTTCACCGAAGCCTGACACCCACCCGTCCCCTAATCCTAACCCGTACGCTGACACTAACCCGCGCCCTCACACGTACGCTCCCCCTAAAGCGTTGTCGTACCCTCACCTGGACCCTAAACCGTCCCCGTCCCCTAACCCTAACCCTAGCCCGAACCCTAACCCTAACCCTTCCCCGAAGCCTGACCCTCACCCGTCCCCTAATCCTAACCCGTACGCTGACACTAACCCGTGCCCTCACACGTACGCTCCCCCTAAAGCGTTGTCGTACCCTCACCTGGACCCTAAACCGTCCCCGTCCCCTAACCCTAACCCTAGCCCGAACCCTAACCCTAACCCTTCCCCGAAGCCTGACCCTCACCCGTCCCCTAATCCTAACCCGTACGCTGACACTAACCCGCGCCCTCACACGTACGCTCCCCCTAAAGCGTTGTCGTACCCTCACCTGGACCCTAAACCGTCCCCGTCCCCTAACCCTAACCCTAGCCCGAACCCTAACCCTAACCCTTCCCCGAAGCCTGACCCTCACCCGTCCCCTAATCCTAACCCGTACGCTGACACTAAGCCGCGCCCTCACACGTACGCTCCCCCTAAAGCGTTGTCGTACCCTCACCTGGACCCTAAACCGTCCCCGTCCCCTAACCCTAACCCTAGCCCGAACCCTAACCCAACCCTTCCCCGAAGCCTGACACTCACCCTTCCCCTAATCCTAACCCGTACGCTGACACTAACCCGCGCCCTCACACGTACGTTCCCCCTAAAGCGTTGTCGTACCCTCACCTGGACCCTAAACCGTCCCCGTCCCCTAACCCTAACCTTAGCCCGAACCCTAACCCTAACCCTTCCGCGAAGCCTGACCCTCACCCTTCCCATAATCCTAACACGTACGCTGACACTAACCCACACCCTCACACGTACGCTCCCCCTAGAGCGTTGTCGTACACTCACCTGGACCCTAAACCGTCCCCGTCCCCTAACCCTAACCCTAGCCCGAACCTTAACCCTAACCCTTCCCCGAAGCCTGACCCTCACCCGTCCCCTGATCCTAACCCGTACGCTGACACTAACCCGCGCCCTCACACGTACGCTCCCCCTAGAGCGTTGTCGTACCCTCACCTGGACCCTAAACCGTCCCCGTCCCCTAACCCTAACCCTAGCCCGAACCCTAACCCTAACCCTTCCCCGAAGCCTGACCCTCACCCGTCCCCTAATCCTAACCCGTACGCTGACACTAACCCGCGCCCTCACACGTACGCTCCCCCTACAACGTTGTCGTACCCTCACCTGGACCCTAAACCGTCCCCGTTTCCTAACCCTAACCCTAGCCCGAACCCTAACCCTAACCCTTCCCCGAAGCCTGACCCTCACCCGTCCCCTAATCCTAACCCGTACGCTGACACTAACCCGCGCCCTCACACGTACGCTCCCCCTAAAGCGTTGTCGTACCCTCACCTGGACCCTAAACCGTCCCCGTCCCCTAACCCTAACCCTAGCCCGTACCCTAACCCTAACGCTTCCCCAAAGCCTGACCCTCACCCGTCCCCTAATCCTAACCCGTACGCTGACACTAACCCACGCCCTCACACGTACGCTCCCCCTAAAGCGTTGTCGTACCCTCACCTGGACCCTAAACCGTCCCCGTCCCCTAACCCTAACCCTAGCCCGAACCCTAACCCTAACCCTTCCCCGAAGCCTGACCCTCACCCGTCCCCTAATCCTAACCCGTACGCTGACACAAACCCGCGCCCTCACACGTACGCTCCCCCTAAAGCGTTGTCGTACCCTCACCTGGACCCTAAACCGTCCCCGTCCCCTAACCCTAACCCTAGCCCGAACCCTAACCCTAAACCTTCCCCGAAGCCTGACCCTCACCCGTCCCCTAATCCTAACCCGTACGCTGACACTAACCCGCGCCCTCACACGTACGCTCCCCCTAAAGCGTTGTCGTACCCTCACCTGGACCCTAAACCGTCCCCGTCCCCTAACCCTAACCCTAGCCCGAACCCTAACCCTAACCCTTCCCCGAAGCCTGACCCTCACCCGTCCCCTAATCCTAACCCGTACGCTGACACTAACCCGCGCCCTCACACGTACGCTCCCCCTAAAGCGTTGTCGTACCCTCACCTGGACCCTAAACCGTCCCCGTCCCCTAACCCTAACCCTAGCCCGAACCCTAACCCTAACCCTTCACCGAAGCCTGACACCCACCCGTCCCCTAATCCTAACCCGTACGCTGACACTAACCCGCGCCCTCACACGTACGCTCCCCCTAAAGCGTTGTCGTACCCTCACCTGGACCCTAAACCGTCCCCGTCCCCTAACCCTAACCCTAGCCCGAACCCTAACCCTAACCCTTCCCCGAAGCCTGACCCTCACCCGTCCCCTAATCCTAACCCGTACGCTGACACTAACCCGTGCCCTCACACGTACGCTCCCCCTAAAGCGTTGTCGTACCCTCACCTGGACCCTAAACCGTCCCCGTCCCCTAACCCTAACCCTAGCCCGAACCCTAACCCTAACCCTTCCCCGAAGCCTGACCCTCACCCGTCCCCTAATCCTAACCCGTACGCTGACACTAACCCGCGCCCTCACACGTACGCTCCCCCTAAAGCGTTGTCGTACCCTCACCTGGACCCTAAACCGTCCCCGTCCCCTAACCCTAACCCTAGCCCGAACCCTAACCCTAACCCTTCCCCGAAGCCTGACCCTCACCCGTCCCCTAATCCTAACCCGTACGCTGACACTAAGCCGCGCCCTCACACGTACGCTCCCCCTAAAGCGTTGTCGTACCCTCACCTGGACCCTAAACCGTCCCCGTCCCCTAACCCTAACCCTAGCCCGAACCCTAACCCAACCCTTCCCCGAAGCCTGACACTCACCCTTCCCCTAATCCTAACCCGTACGCTGACACTAACCCGCGCCCTCACACGTACGTTCCCCCTAAAGCGTTGTCGTACCCTCACCTGGACCCTAAACCGTCCCCGTCCCCTAACCCTAACCTTAGCCCGAACCCTAACCCTAACCCTTCCGCGAAGCCTGACCCTCACCCTTCCCATAATCCTAACACGTACGCTGACACTAACCCACACCCTCACACGTACGCTCCCCCTAGAGCGTTGTCGTACACTCACCTGGACCCTAAACCGTCCCCGTCCCCTAACCCTAACCCTAGCCCGAACCTTAACCCTAACCCTTCCCCGAAGCCTGACCCTCACCCGTCCCCTGATCCTAACCCGTACGCTGACACTAACCCGCGCCCTCACACGTACGCTCCCCCTAGAGCGTTGTCGTACCCTCACCTGGACCCTAAACCGTCCCCGTCCCCTAACCCTAACCCTAGCCCGAACCCTAACCCTAACCCTTCCCCGAAGCCTGACCCTCACCCGTCCCCTAATCCTAACCCGTACGCTGACACTAACCCGCGCCCTCACACGTACGCTCCCCCTACAACGTTGTCGTACCCTCACCTGGACCCTAAACCGTCCCCGTTTCCTAACCCTAACCCTAGCCCGGACCCTAACCCTAACCCTTCCCCGAAGCCTGACCCTCACCCGTCCCCTAATCCTAACCCGTACGCTGACACTAACCCGCGCCCTCACACGTACGCTCCCCCTAAAGCGTTGTCGTACCCTCACCTGGACCCTAAACCGTCCCCGTCCCCTAACCCTAACCCTAGCCCGAACCCTAACCCTAACCCTTCCCCGAAGCCTGACCCTCACCCGTCCCCTAATCCTAACCCGTACGCTGACACTAACCCGCGCCCTCACACGTACGCTCCCCCTAAAGCGTTGTCGTACCCTCACCTGGACCCTAAACCGTCCCCGTCCCCTAACCCTAACCCTAGCCCTTACCCTAACCCTAACCCTTCCCCGAAGCCTGACCCTCACCCGTCCCCTAATCCTAACCCGTACGCTGACACTAACCCGCGCCCTCACACGTACGCTCCCCCTAAAGCGTTGTCGTACCCTCACCTGGACCCTAAACCGTCCCCGTCCCCTAACCCTATCCCTATCCCGAACCCTAACACTAACCCTTCCCCGAAGCCTGACCCTCACCCGTCCCCTAATCCTAACCCGTACGCTGACACTAACCCGCGCCCTCAAACGTACGCTCCCCCTAAAGCGTTGTCGTACCCTCACCTGGACCCTAAACCGTCCCCGTCCCCTAACCCTAACCTTAGCCCGAACCCTAACCCTAACACTTCCGCGAAGCCTGACCCTCACCCTTCCCCTAATCCTAACCCGTACGCTGACACTCACCCGCGCCCTCACACGTACGCTCCCCCTAGAGCGTTGTCGTACCCTCACCTGGACCCTAAACCGTCCCCGTCCCCTAACCCTAACCCTAGCCCGAACCCTAACCCTAACCCTTCCCCGAAGCCTGACCCTCAACCGTCCCCTAATCCTAACCCGTACGCTGACACTAACCCGCGCCCTCACACGTACGCTCCCCCTAAAGCGTTGTCGTACCCTCACCTGGACCCTAAACCGTCCCCGTCCCCTAACCCTAACCCTAGCCCGAACCCTAACCCTAACCCTTCCCCGAAGCCTGACCCTCACCCGTCCCCTAATCCTAACCCGTACGCTGACACTAACCCGCGCCCTCACACGTACGCTCCCCCTAAAGCGTTGTCGTACCCTCACCTGGACCCTAAACCGTCCCCGTCCCCTAACCCTAACCCTAGCCCGAACCCTAACCCTAACCCTTCCCCGAAGCCTGACCCTCACCCGTCCCCTAATCCTAACCCGTACGCTGACACTAACCCGCGCCCTCACACGTACGCTCCCCCTAAAGCGTTGTCGTACCCTCACCTGGACCCTAAACCGTCCCCGTCCCCTAACCCTAACCCTAGCCCGAACCCTAACCCTAACCCTTCCCCGAAGCCTGACACTCACCCTTCCCCTAATCCTAACCCGTACGCTGACACTAACCCGCGCCCTCACACGTACGTTCCCCCTAAAGCGTTGTCGTACCCTCACCTGGACCCTAAACCGTCCCCGTCCCCTAACCCTAACCTTAGCCCGAACCCTAACCCTAACCCTTCCGCGAAGCCTGACCCTCACCCTTCCCCTAATCCTAACACGTACGCTGACACTAACCCGCGCCCTCACACGTACGCTCCCCCTAGAGCGTTGTCGTACCCTCACCTGGACCCTAAACCGTCCCCGTCCCCTAACCCTAACCCTAGCCCGAACCCTAACCCTAACCCTTCCCCGAAGCCTGACCCTCAACCGTCCCCTAATCCTAACCCGTACGCTGACACTAACCCGCGCCCTCACACGTACGCTCCCCCTAAAGCGTTGTCGTACCCTCACCTGGACCCTAAACCGTCCCCGTCCCCTAACCCTAACCCTAGCCCGAACCCTAACCCTAACCCTTCCCCGAAGCCTGACCCTCACCCGTCCCCTAATCCTAACCCGTACGCTGACACTAACCCGCGCCCTCACACGTACGCTCTCCCTAGAGCGTTGTCGTACCCTCACCTGGACCCTAAACCGTCCCCGTCCCCTAACCCTAACCCTAGCCCGAACCTTAACCCTAACCCTTCCCCGAAGCCTGACCCTCACCCGTCCCATAATCCTAACCCGTACGCTGACACTAACCCGCGCCCTCACACGTACGCTCCCCCTAAAGCGTTGTCGTACCCTCACCTGGACCCTAAACCGTCCCCGTCCCCTAACCCTAACCCTAGCCCGAACCCTAACCCTAAACCTTCCCCGAAGCCTGACCCTCACCCGTCCCCTAATCCTAACCCGTACGCTGACACTAACCCGCGCCCTCACACGTACGCTCCCCCTACAACGTTGTCGTACCCTCACCTGGACCCTAAACCGTCCCCGTTTCCTAACCCTAACCCTAGCCCGAACCCTAACCCTAACCCTTCCCCGAAGCCTGACCCTCACCCGTCCCCTAATCCTAACCCGTACGCTGACACTAACCCGCGCCCTCACACGTACGCTCCCCCTAAAGCGTTGTCGTACCCTCACCTGGACCCTAAACCGTCCCCGTCCCCTAACCCTAACCCTAGCCCGTACCCTAACCCTAACGCTTCCCCAAAGCCTGACCCTCACCCGTCCCCTAATCCTAACCCGTACGCTGACACTAACCCGCGCCCTCACACGTACGCTCCCCCTAAAGCGTTGTCGTACCCTCACCTGGACCCTAAACCGTCCCCGTCCCCTAACCCTAACCCTAGCCCGAACCCTAACCCTAACCCTTCCCCGAAGCCTGACCCTCACCCGTCCCCTAATCCTAACCCGTACGCTGACACTAACCCGCGCCCTCACACGTACGCTCCCCCTAAAGCGTTGTCGTACCCTCACCTGGACCCTAAACCGTCCCCGTCCCCTAACCCTAACCGTAGCCCGAACCCTAACCCTAACCCTTCCGCGAAGCCTGACCCTCACCCTTCCCCTAATCCTAACACGTACGCTGACACTAACCCGCGCCCTCACACGTACGCTCCCCCTAGAGCGTTGTCGTACCCTCACCTGGACCCTAAACCGTCCCCGTCCCCTAACCCTAACCCTAGCCCGAACCCTAACCCTAACCCTTCCCCGAAGCCTGACCCTCAACCGTCCCCTAATCCTAACCCGTACGCTGACACTAACCCGCGCCCTCACACGTACGCTCCCCCTAAAGCGTTGTCGTACACTCACCTGGACCCTAAACCGTCCCCGTCCCCTAACCCTAACCCTAGCCCGAACCCTAACCCTAACCCTTCCCCGAAGCCTGACCCTCACCCGTCCCCTAATCCTAACCCGTACGCTGACACTAACCCGCGCCCTCACACGTACGCTCTCCCTAGAGCGTTGTCGTACCCTCACCTGGACCCTAAACCGTCCCCGTCCCCTAACCCTAACCCTAGCCCGAACCTTAACCCTAACCCTTCCCCGAAGCCTGACCCTCACCCGTCCCATAATCCTAACCCGTACGCTGACACTAACCCGCGCCCTCACACGTACGCTCCCCCTAAAGCGTTGTCGTACCCTCACCTGGACCCTAAACCGTCCCCGTCCCCTAACCCTAACCCTAGCCCGAACCCTAACCCTAAACCTTCCCCGAAGCCTGACCCTCACCCGTCCCCTAATCCTAACCCGTACGCTGACACTAACCCGCGCCCTCACACGTACGCTCCCCCTACAACGTTGTCGTACCCTCACCTGGACCCTAAACCGTCCCCGTTTCCTAACCCTAACCCTAGCCCGAACCCTAACCCTAACCCTTCCCCGAAGCCTGACCCTCACCCGTCCCCTAATCCTAACCCGTACGCTGACACTAACCCGCGCCCTCACACGTACGCTCCCCCTAAAGCGTTGTCGTACCCTCACCTGGACCCTAAACCGTCCCCGTCCCCTAACCCTAACCCTAGCCCGTACCCTAACCCTAACGCTTCCCCAAAGCCTGACCCTCACCCGTCCCCTAATCCTAACCCGTACGCTGACACTAACCCGCGCCCTCACACGTACGCTCCCCCTAAAGCGTTGTCGTACCCTCACCTGGACCCTAAACCGTCCCCGTCCCCTAACCCTAACCCTAGCCCGAACCCTAACCCTAACCCTTCCCCGAAGCCTGACCCTCACCCGTCCCCTAATCCTAACCCGTACGCTGACACTAACCCGCGCCCTCACACGTACGCTCCCCCTAAAGCGTTGTCGTACCCTCACCTGGACCCTAAACCGTCCCCGTCCCCTAACCCTAACCGTAGCCCGAACCCTAACCCTAACCCTTCCCCGAAGCCTGACCCTCACCCGTCCCCTAATCCTAACCCGTACGCTGACACTAAGCCGCGCCCTCACACGTACGCTCCCCCTAAAGCGTTGTCGTACCCTCACCTGGACCCTAAACCGTCCCCGTCCCCTAACCCTAACCCTAGCCCGAACCCTAACCCTAACCCTTCCCCGAAGCCTGACACTCACCCTTCCCCTAATCCTAACCCGTACGCAGACACTAACCCGAGCCCTCACACGTACGCTCCCCCTAAAGCGTTGTCGTACCCTCACCTGGACCCTAAACCGTCCCTGTCCCCTAACCCTAACCTTAGCCCGAACCCTAACCCTAACACTTCCGCGAAGCGTGACCCTCACCCTTCCCCTAATCCTAACCCGTACGCTGACACTAACCCGCGCCCTCACACGTACGCTCCCCCTAGAGCGTTGTCGTACCCTCACCTGGACCCTAAACCGTCCCCGTCCCCTAACCCTAACCCTAGCCCGAACCCTAACCCTAACCCTTCCCCGAAGCCTGACCCTCAACCGTCCCCTAATCCTAACCCGTACGCTGACACTAACCCGCGCCCTCACACGTACGCTCCCCCTAAAGCGTTGTCGTACCCTCACCTGGAACCTAAACCGTCCCCGTCCCCTAACCCTAACCCTAGCCCGAACCCTAACCCTAACCCTTCCCCGAAGCCTGACCCTCACCCGTCCCCTAATCCTAACCCGTACGCTGACACTAACCCGCGCCCTCACACGTACGCTCCCCCTAAAGCGTTGTCGTACCCTCACCTGGACCCTAAACCGTCCCCGTCCCCTAACCCTAACCCTAGCCCGAACCCTAACCCTAACCCTTCCCCGAAGCCTGACCCTCACCCGTCCCCTAATCCTAACCCGTACGCTGACACTAACCCGCGCCCTCACACGTACGCTCCCCCTAAAGCGTTGTCGTACCCTCACCTGGACCCTAAACCGTCCCCGTCCCCTAACCCTAACCCTAGCCCGAACCCTAACCCTAACCCTTCCCCGAAGCCTGACCCTCACCCGTCCCCTAATCCTAACCCGTACGCTGACACTAACCCGCGCCCTCACACGTATGCTCCCCCTAAAGCGTTGTCGTACCCTCACCTGGACCCTAAACCGTCCCCGTCCCCTAACCCTAACCCTAGCCCGAACCCTAACCCTAACCCTTCCCCGAAGCCTGACCCTCACCCGTCCCCTAATCCTAACCCGTACGCTGACACTAACCCGCGCCCTCACACGTACGCTCCCCCTAAAGCGTTGTCGTACCCTCACCTGGACCCTAAACCGTCCCCGTCCCCTAACCCTAACCCTAGCCCAAACCCTAACCCTAACTCTTCCCCGAAGCCTGACCCTCACCCGTCCCATAATCCTAACCCGTACGCTGACACTAACCCGCGCCCTCACACGTACGCTCCCCCTAAAGCATTGTCGTACCCTCACCTGGACCCTAAACCGTCCCCGTCCCCTAACCCTAACCCTAGACCGAACCCTAACCCTAACCCTTCCCCGAAGCCTGACCCTCACCCGTCCCCTAATCCTAACCCGTACGCTGACACTAACCCGCGCCCTCACACGTACGCTCCCCCTGAAGCGTTGTCGTACCCTCACCTGGACCCTAAACCGTCCCCGTCCCCTAACCCTAACCCTAGCCCGAACCCTAAACCTAACCCTTCCCCGAAGCCTGACCCTCACCCGTCCCCTAATCCTAACCCGTACGCTGACACTAACCCGCGCCCTCACACGTACGCTCCCCCTAAATCGTTGTCGTACCCTCACCTGGACCCTAAACCGTCCCCGTCCCTTAACCCTAACCGTAGCCCGAACCCTAACCCTAACCCTTCCCCGAAGCCTGACCCTCACCCGTCCCCTAATCCTAACCCGTACGCTGACACTAACCCGCGCCCTCACACGTACGCTCCCCCTAAAGCGTTGTCGTACCCTCACCTGGACCCTAAACCGTCCCCGTCCCCTAACCCTAACCCTAGCCCGAACCCTAACCCTAACCCTTCCCCGAAGCCTGACCCTCACCCGTCCCCTAATCCTAACCCGTACGCTGACACTAACCCGCGCCCTCACACGTACGCTCCCCCTAAAGCGTTGTCGTACCCTCACCTGGACCCTAAACCGTCCCCGTCCCCTAACCCTAACCCTAGCCCGAACCCTAACCCTAACCCTTCCCCGAAGCCTCACCCTCACCCGTCCCATAATCCTAACCCGTACGCTGACACTAAGCTGCGCCCTCACACGTACGCTCCCCCTAAAGCGTTGTCGTACCCTCACCTGGACCCTAAACCGTCCCCGTCCCCTAACCCTAACCCTAGCCCGAACCCTAACCCTAACCCTTCCCCGAAGCCTGACACTCACCCTTCCCCTAATCCTAACCCGTACGCAGACACTAACCCGAGCCCTCACACGTACGCTCCCCCTAAAGCGTTGTCGTACCCTCACCTGGACCCTAAACCGTCCCTGTCCCCTAACCCTAACCTTAGCCCGAACCCTAACCCTAACACTTCCGCGAAGCCTGACCCTCACCCTTCCCCTAATCCTAACCCGTACGCTGACACTAACCCGCGCCCTCACACGTACGCTCCCCCTAGAGCGTTGTCGTACCCTCACCTGGACCCTAAACCGTCCCCGTCCCCTAACCCTAACCCTAGCCCGAACCCTAACCCTAACCCTTCCCCGAAGCCTGACCCTCAACCGTCCCCTAATCCTAACCCGTACGCTGACACTAACCCGCGCCCTCACCCGTACGCTCCCCCTAAAGCGTTGTCGTACCCTCACCTGGACCCTAAACCGTCCCCGTCCCCTAACCCTAACCCTAGCCCGAACCCTAACCCTAACCCTTCCCCGAAGCCTGACCCTCACCCGTCCCCTTATCCTAACCCGTACGCTAACACTAACCCGCGCCCTCACACGTACGCTCTCCCTAGAGCGTTGTCGTACCCTCACCTGGACCCTAAACCGTCCCCGTCCCCTAACCCTAACCCTAGCCCGAACCTTAACCCTAACCCTTCCCCGAAGCCTGACACTCACCCGTCCCATAATCCTAACCCGTACGCTGACACTAACCCGCGCCCTCACACGTACGCTCCCCCTAAAGCGTTGTCGTACCCTCACCTGGACCCTAAACCGTCCCCGTCCCCTAACCCTAACCCTAGCCCGAACCCTAACCCTAAACCTTCCCCGAAGCCTGACCCTCACCCGTCCCCTAATCCTAACCCGTACGCTGACACTAACCCGCGCCCTCACACGTACGCTCCCCCTACAACGTTGTCGTACCCTCACCTGGACCCTAAACCGTCCCCGTTTCCTAACCCTAACCCTAGCCCGAACCCTAACCCTAACCCTTCCCCGAAGCCTGACCCTCACCCGTCCCCTAATCCTAACCCGTACGCTGACACTAACCCGCGCCCTCACACGTACGCTCCCCCTAAAGCGTTGTCGTACCCTCACCTGGACCCTAAACCGTCCCCGTCCCCTAACCCTAACCCTAGCCCGTACCCTAACCCTAACGCTTCCCCAAAGCCTGACCCTCACCCGTCCCCTAATCCTAACCCGTACGCTGACACTAACCCGCGCCCTCACACGTACGCTCCCCCTAAAGCGTTGTCGTACCCTCACCTGGACCCTAAACCGTCCCCGTCCCCTAACCCTAACCCTAGCCCGAACCCTAACCCTAACCCTTCCCCGAAGCCTGACCCTCACCCGTCCCCTAATCCTAACCCGTACGCTGACACTAACCCGCGCCCTCACACGTACGCTCCCCCTAAAGCGTTGTCGTACCCTCACCTGGACCCTAAACCGTCCCCGTCCCCTAACCCTAACCGTAGCCCGAACCCTAACCCTAACCCTTCCCCGAAGCCTGACCCTCACCCGTCCCCTAATCCTAACCCGTACGCTGGCACTAACCCGCGCCCTCACACGTACGCTCCCCCTAAAGCGTTGTCGTACCCTCACCTGGACCCTAAACCGTCCCCGTCCCCTAACCCTAACCCTAGCCCGAACCCTAACCCTAACCCTTCCCCGAAGCCTGACCCTCACCCGTCCCCTAATCCTAACCCGTACGCTGACACTAACCCGCGCCCTCACACGTACGCTCCCCCTAAAGCGTTGTCGTACCCTCACCTGGACCCTAAACCGTCCCCGTCCCCTAACCCTAACCCTAGCCCGAACCCTAACCCTAACCCTTCCCCGAAGCCTGACCCTCACCCGTCCCCTAATCCTAACCCGTACGCTGACACTAACCCGCGCCCTCACACGTACGCTCCCCCTAAAGCGTTGTCGTACCCTCACCTGGACCCTAAACCGTCCCCGTCCCCTAACCCTAACCCTAGCCCGAACCCTAACCCTAACCCTTCCCCGAAGCCTGACCCTCACCCGTCCCCTAATCCTAACCCGTACGCTGACACTAAGCCGCGCCCTCACACGTACGCTCCCCCTAAAGCGTTGTCGTACCCTCACCTGGACCCTAAACCGTCCCCGTCCCCTAACCCTAACCCTAGCCCGAACCCTAACCCAACCCTTCCCCGAAGCCTGACACTCACCCTTCCCCTAATCCTAACCCGTACGCTGACACTAACCCGCGCCCTCACACGTACGTTCCCCCTAAAGCGTTGTCGTACCCTCACCTGGACCCTAAACCGTCCCCGTCCCCTAACCCTAACCTTAGCCCGAACCCTAACCCTAACCCTTCCGCGAAGCCTGACCCTCACCCTTCCCATAATCCTAACACGTACGCTGACACTAACCCACGCCCTCACACGTACGCTCCCCCTAGAGCGTTGTCGTACACTCACCTGGACCCTAAACCGTCCCCGTCCCCTAACCCTAACCCTAGCCCGAACCTTAACCCTAACCCTTCCCCGAAGCCTGACCCTCACCCGTCCCCTGATCCTAACCCGTACGCTGACACTAACCCGCGCCCTCACACGTACGCTCCCCCTAGAGCGTTGTCGTACCCTCACCTGGACCCTAAACCGTCCCCGTCCCCTAACCCTAACCCTAGCCCGAACCCTAACCCTAACCCTTCCCCGAAGCCTGACCCTCACCCGTCCCCTAATCCTAACCCGTACGCTGACACTAACCCGCGCCCTCACACGTACGCTCCCCCTACAACGTTGTCGTACCCTCACCTGGACCCTAAACCGTCCCCGTTTCCTAACCCTAACCCTAGCCCGGACCCTAACCCTAACCCTTCCCCGAAGCCTGACCCTCACCCGTCCCCTAATCCTAACCCGTACGCTGACACTAACCCGCGCCCTCACACGTACGCTCCCCCTAAAGCGTTGTCGTACCCTCACCTGGACCCTAAACCGTCCCCGTCCCCTAACCCTAACCCTAGCCCGAACCCTAACCCTAACCCTTCCCCGAAGCCTGACCCTCACCCGTCCCCTAATCCTAACCCGTACGCTGACACTAACCCGCGCCCTCACACGTACGCTCCCCCTAAAGCGTTGTCGTACCCTCACCTGGACCCTAAACCGTCCCCGTCCCCTAACCCTAACCCTAGCCCTTACCCTAACCCTAACCCTTCCCCGAAGCCTGACCCTCACCCGTCCCCTAATCCTAACCCGTACGCTGACACTAACCCGCGCCCTCACACGTACGCTCCCCCTAAAGCGTTGTCGTACCCTCACCTGGACCCTAAACCGTCCCCGTCCCCTAACCCTATCCCTATCCCGAACCCTAACACTAACCCTTCCCCGAAGCCTGACCCTCACCCGTCCCCTAATCCTAACCCGTACGCTGACACTAACCCGCGCCCTCAAACGTACGCTCCCCCTAAAGCGTTGTCGTACCCTCACCTGGACCCTAAACCGTCCCCGTCCCCTAACCCTAACCTTAGCCCGAACCCTAACCCTAACACTTCCGCGAAGCCTGACCCTCACCCTTCCCCTAATCCTAACCCGTACGCTGACACTAACCCGCGCCCTCACACGTACGCTCCCCCTAGAGCGTTGTCGTACCCTCACCTGGACCCTAAACCGTCCCCGTCCCCTAACCCTAACCCTAGCCCGAACCCTAACCCTAACCCTTCCCCGAAGCCTGACCCTCAACCGTCCCCTAATCCTAACCCGTACGCTGACACTAACCCGCGCCCTCACACGTACGCTCCCCCTAAAGCGTTGTCGTACCCTCACCTGGACCCTAAACCGTCCCCGTCCCCTAACCCTAACCCTAGCCCGAACCCTAACCCTAACCCTTCCCCGAAGCCTGACCCTCACCCGTCCCCTAATCCTAACCCGTACGCTGACACTAACCCGCGCCCTCACACGTACGCTCCCCCTAAAGCGTTGTCGTACCCTCACCTGGACCCTAAACCGTCCCCGTCCCCTAACCCTAACCCTAGCCCGAACCCTAACCCTAACCCTTCCCCGAAGCCTGACCCTCACCCGTCCCCTAATCCTAACCCGTACGCTGACACTAACCCGCGCCCTCACACGTACGCTCCCCCTAAAGCGTTGTCGTACCCTCACCTGGACCCTAAACCGTCCCCGTCCCCTAACCCTAACCCTAGCCCGAACCCTAACCCTAACCCTTCCCCGAAGCCTGACACTCACCCTTCCCCTAATCCTAACCCGTACGCTGACACTAACCCGCGCCCTCACACGTACGTTCCCCCTAAAGCGTTGTCGTACCCTCACCTGGACCCTAAACCGTCCCCGTCCCCTAACCCTAACCTTAGCCCGAACCCTAACCCTAACCCTTCCGCGAAGCCTGACCCTCACCCTTCCCCTAATCCTAACACGTACGCTGACACTAACCCGCGCCCTCACACGTACGCTCCCCCTAGAGCGTTGTCGTACACTCACCTGGACCCTAAACCGTCCCCGTCCCCTAACCCTAACCCTAGCCCGAACCTTAACCCTAACCCTTCCCCGAAGCCTGACCCTCACCCGTCCCCTAATCCTAACCCGTACGCTGACACTAACCCGCGCCCTCACACGTACGCTCCCCCTAGAGCGTTGTCGTACCCTCACCTGGACCCTAAACCGTCCCCGTCCCCTAACCCTAACCCTAGCCCGAACCCTAACCCTAACCCTTCCCCGAAGCCTGACCCTCACCCGTCCCCTAATCCTAACCCGTACGCTGACACTAACCCGCGCCCTCACACGTACGCTCCCCCTACAACGTTGTCGTACCCTCACCTAGACCCTAAACCGTCCCCGTTTCCTAACCCTAACCCTAGCCCGAACCCTAACCCTAACCCTTCCCCGAAGCCTGACCCTCACCCGTCCCCTAATCCTAACCCGTACGCTGACACTAACCCGCGCCCTCACACGTACGCTCCCCCTAAAGCGTTGTCGTACCCTCACCTGGACCCTAAACCGTCCCCGTCCCCTAACCCTAACCCAGCCCGAACCCTAACCCTAACCCTTCCCCGAAGCCTGACCCTCACCCGTCCCCTAATCCTAACCCGTACGCTGACACTAACCCGCGCCCTCACACGTACGCTCCCCCTAGAGCGTTGTCGTACACTCACCTGGACCCTAAACCGTCCCCGTCCCCTAACCCTAACCCTATCCCGAACCCTAACCCTAACCCTTCCCCGAAGCCTGACCCTCACCCGTCCCCTAATCCTAACCCGTACGCTGACACTAACCCGCGCCCTCACACGTACGCTCCCCCTAGAGCGTTGTCGTACCCTCACCTGGACCCTAAACCGTCCCCGTCCCCTAACCCTAACCCTAGCCCGAACCCTAACCCTAACCCTTCCCCGAAGCCTGACCCTCACCCGTCCCCTAATCCTAACCCGTACGCTGACACTAACCCGCGCCCTCACACGTACGCTCCCCCTACAACGTTGTCGTACCCTCACCTGGACCCTAAACCGTCCCCGTTTCCTAACCCTAACCCTAGCCCGGACCCTAACCCTAACCCTTCCCCGAAGCCTGACCCTCACCCGTCCCCTAATCCTAACCCGTACGCTGACACTAACCCGCGCCCTCACACGTACGCTCCCCCTAAAGCGTTGTCGTACCCTCACCTGGACCCTAAACCGTCCCCGTCCCCTAACCCTAACCCTAGCCCGAACCCTAACCCTAACCCTTCCCCGAAGCCTGACCCTCACCCGTCCCCTAATCCTAACCCGTACGCTGACACTAACCCGCGCCGTCACACGTACGCTCCCCCTAAAGCGTTGTCGTACCCTCACCTGGACCCTAAACCGTCCCCGTCCCCTAACCCTAACCCTAGCCCTTACCCTAACCCTAACCCTTCCCCGAAGCCTGACCCTCACCCGTCCCCTAATCCTAACCCGTACGCTGACACTAACCCGCGCCCTCACACGTACGCTCCCCCTACAACGTTGTCGTACCCTCACCTGGACCCTAAACCGTCCCCGTCCCCTAACCCTATCCCTAGCCCGAACCCTAACCCTAACCCTTCCCCGAAGCCTGACCCTCACCCGTCCCCTAATCCTAACCCGTACGCTGACACTAACCCGCGCCCTCACACGTACGCTCCCCCTAAAGCGTTGTCGTACCCTCACCTGGACCCTAAACCGTCCCCGTCCCCTAACCCTAACCCTAGCCCGAACCCTAACCCTAACCCTTCCCCGAAGCCTGACCCTCACCCGTCCCCTAATCCTAACCCGTACGCTGACACTAACCCGCGCCCTCACACGTACGCTCCCCCTAAAGCGTTGTCGTACCCTCACCTGGACCCTAAACCGTCCCCGTCCCCTAACCCTAACCCTAGCCCGAACCCTAACCCTAACCCTTCCCCGAAGCCTGACCCTCACCCGTCCCCTAATCCTAACCCGTACGCTGACACTAACCCGCGCCCTCACACGTACGCTCCCCCTAAAGCGTTGTCGTACCCTCACCTGGACCCTAAACCGTCCCCGTCCCCTAACCCTAACCCTAGCCCGAACCCTAACCCTAACTCTTCCCCGAAGCCTGACCCTCACCCGTCCCATAATCCTAACCCGTACGCTGAAACTAACCCGCGCCCTCACACGTACGCTCCCCCTAAAGCATTGTCGTACCCTCACCTGGACCCTAAACCGTCCCCGTCCCCTAACCCTAACCCTAGACCGAACCCTAACCCTAACCCTTCCCCGAAGCCTGACCCTCACCCGTCCCCTAATCCTAACCCGTACGCTGACACTAACCCGCGCCCTCACACGTACGCTCCCCCTGAAGCGTTGTCGTACCCTCACCTGGACCCTAAACCGTCCCCGTCCCCTAACCCTAACCCTAGCCCGAACCCTAACCCTAACCCTTCCCCGAAGCCTGACCCTCACCCGTCCCCTAATCCTAACCCGTACGCTGACACTAACCCGCGCCCTCACACGTACGCTCCCCCTAAAGCGTTGTCGTACCCTCACCTGGACCCTAAACCGTCCCCGTCCCCTAACCCTAACTCTAGCCCGAACCCTAACCCTAACCCTTCCCCGAAGCCTGACCCTCACCCGTCCCCTAATCCTAACCCGTACGCTGACACTAACCCGCGCCCTCACACGTACGCTCCCCCTAAAGCGTTGTCGTACCCTCACCTGGACCCTAAACCGTCCCCATCCCCTAACCCTAACCCTAGCCCGAACCCTAACCCTAACCCTTCCCCGAAGCCTGACCCTCACCCGTCCCCTAATCCTAACCCGTACGCTGACACTAACCCGCGCCCTCACACGTAAGCTCCCCCTAAAGCGTTGTCGTACCCTCACCTGGACCCTAAACCGTCCCCGTCCCCTAACCCTAACCCTAGCCCGAACCCTAACCCTAACCCTTCCCCGAAGCCTGACCCTCACCCGTCCCCTAATCCTAACCCGTACGCTGACACTAAGCCGCGTCCTCACACGTACGCTCCCCCTAAAGCGTTGTCGTACCCTCACCTGGACCCTAAACCGTCCCCGTCCCCTAACCCTAACCCTAGCCCTTACCCTAACCCTAACCCTTCCCCGAAGCCTGACACTCACCCTTCCCCTAATCCTAACCCGTACGCTGACACTAACCCGCGCCCTCACACGTACTCTCCCCCTAAAGCGTTGTCGTACCCTCACCTGGACCCTAAACCGTCCCCGTCCCCTAACCCTAACCCTAGCCCGAACCCTAACCCTAACCCTTCCCCGAAGCCTGACACTCACCCTTCCCCTAATCCTAACCCGTACGCTGACACGAACCCGCGCCCTCACACGTATGTTCCCCCTAAAGCGTTGTCGTACCCTCACCTGGACCCTAAACCGTCCCCGTCCCCTAACCCTAACCTTAGCCCGAACCCTAACCCTAACCCTTCCGCGATGCCTGACCCTCACCCTTCCCCTAATCCTAACACGTACGCTGACACTAACCCGCGCCCTCACACGTACGCTCCCCCTAGAGCGTTCTCGTACCCTCACCTGGACCCTAAACCGTCCCCGTCCCCTAACCCTAACCCTAGCCCGAACCTTAACCCTAAACCTTCCCCGAAGCCTGACCCTCACCCGTCCCCTAATCCTAACCCGTACGCTGACACTAACCCGCGCCCTCACACGTACGCTCCCCCTAGAGCGTTGTCGTACCCTCACCTGGACCCTAAACCGTCCCCGTCCCCTAACCCTAACCCTAGCCCGAACCCTAACCCTAAAACTTCCCCGAAGCCTGACCCTCACCCATCCCCTAATCCTAAACCGTACGCTGACACTAACCCGCGCCCTCACACGTACGCTCCCCCTACAACGTTGTCGTACCCTCAGCTGGACCCTAAACCGTCCCCGTTTCCTAACCCTAACCCTAGCCCGAACCCTAACCCTAACCCTTCCCCGAAGCCTGACCCTCACCCGTCCCCTAATCCTAACCCGTACGCTGACACTAACCCGCGCCCTCACACGTACGCTCCCCCTAAAGCGTTGTCGTACCCTCACCTGGACCCTAAACCGTCCCCGTCCCCTAACCCTAACCCTAGCCCGAACCCTAACCCTAACCCTTCCCCGAAGCCTGACCCTCACCCGTCCCCTAATCCTAACCCGTACGCTGACACTAACCCGCGCCCTCACACGTACGCTCCCCCTAAAGCGTTGTCGTACCCTCACCTGGACCCTAAACCGTCCCCGTCCCCTAACCCTAACCCTAGCCCGTACCCTAACCCTAACCCTTCCCCGAAGCCTGACCCTCACCCGTCCCCTAATCCTAACCCGTACGCTGACACTAACCCGCGCCCTCACACGTACGCTCCCCCTAAAGCGTTGTCGTACCCTCACCTGGACCCTAAACCGTCCCCGTCCCCTAACCCTATCCCTAGCCCGAACCCTAACCCTAACCCTTCCCCGAAGCCTGACCCTCACCCGTCCCCTAATCCTAACCCGTACGCTGACACTAACCCGCGCCCTCACACGTACGCTCCCCCTAAAGCGTTGTCGTACCCTCACCTGGACCCTAAACCGTCCCCGTCCCCTAACCCTAACCCTAGCCCGAACCCTAACCCTAACCCTTCCCCGAAGCCTGACCCTCACCCGTCCCCTAATCCTAACCCGTACGCTGACACTAACCCTCGCCCTCACACGTACGCTCCCCCTACAACGTTGTCGTACCCTCACCTAGACCCTAAACCGTCCCCGTTTCCTAACCCTAACCCTAGCCCGAACCCTAACCCTAACCCTTCCCCGAAGCCTGACCCTCACCCGTCCCCTAATCCTAACCCGTACGCTGACACTAACCCGCGCCCTCACACGTACGCTCCCCCTAAAGCGTTGTCGTACCCTCACCTGGACCCTAAACCATCCCCGTCCCCTAACCCTAACCCAGCCCGAACCCTAACCCTAACCCTTCCCCGAAGCCTGACCCTCACCCGTCCCCTAATCCTAACCCGTACGCTGACACTAACCCGCGCCCTCACACGTACGCTCCCCCTAGAGCGTTGTCGTACACTCACCTGGACCCTAAACCGTCCCCGTCCCCTAACCCTAACCCTATCCCGAACCCTAACCCTAACCCTTCCCCGAAGCCTGACCCTCACCCGTCCCCTAATCCTAACCCGTACGCTGACACTAACCCGCGCCCTCACACGTACGCTCCCCCTAGAGCGTTGTCGTACCCTCACCTGGACCCTAAACCGTCCCCGTCCCCTAACCCTAACCCTAGCCCGAACCCTAACCCTAACCCTTCCCCGAAGCCTGACCCTCACCCGTCCCCTAATCCTAACCCGTACGCTGACACTAACCCGCGCCCTCACACGTACGCTCCCCCTACAACGTTGTCGTACCCTCACCTGGACCCTAAACCGTCCCCGTTTCCTAACCCTAACCCTAGCCCGGACCCTAACCCTAACCCTTCCCCGAAGCCTGACCCTCACCCGTCCCCTAATCCTAACCCGTACGCTGACACTAACCCGCGCCCTCACACGTACGCTCCCCCTAAAGCGTTGTCGTACCCTCACCTGGACCCTAAACCGTCCCCGTCCCCTAACCCTAACCCTAGCCCGAAACCTAACCCTAACTCTTCCCCGAAGCCTGACCCTCACCCGTCCCATAATCCTAACCCGTACGCTGACACTAACCCGCGCCCTCACACGTACGCTCCCCCTAAAGCATTGTCGTACCCTCACCTGGACCCTAAACCGTCCCCGTCCCCTAACCCTAACCCTAGACCGAACCCTAACCCTAACCCTTCCCCGAAGCCTGACCCTCACCCGTCCCCTAATCCTAACCCGTACGCTGACACTAACCCGCGCCCTCACACGTACGCTCCCCCTGAAGCGTTGTCGTACCCTCACCTGGACCCTAAACCGTCCCCGTCCCCTAACCCTAACCCTAGCCCGAACCCTAACCCTAACCCTTCCCCGAAGCCTGACCCTCACCCGTCCCATAATCCTAACCCGTACGCTGACACTAACCCGCGCCCTCACACGTACGCTCCCCCTAAAGCGTTGTCGTACCCTCACCTGGACCCTAAACCGTCCCCGTCCCCTAACCCTAACCCTAGCCCGAACCCTAACCCTAACCCTTCCCCGAAGCCTGACCCTCACCCGTCCCCTAATCCTAACCCGTACGCTGACACTAACCCGCGCCCTCACACGTACGCTCCCCCTAAAGCGTTGTCGTACCCTCACCTGGACCCTAAACCGTCCCCATCCCCTAACCCTAACCCTAGCCCGAACCCTAACCCTAACCCTTCCCCGAAGCCTGACCCTCACCCGTCCCCTAATCCTAACCCGTACGCTGACACTAACCCGCACCCTCACACGTACGCTCCCCCTAAAGCGTTGTCGTACCCTCACCTGGAACCTAAACCGTCCCCGTCCCCTAACCCTAACCCTAGCCCGAACCCTAACCCTAACCCTTCCCCGAAGCCTGACCCTCACCCGTCCCCTAATCCTAACCCGTACGCTGACACTAACCCGCGCCCTCACACGTACGCTCCCCCTAAAGCGTTGTCGTACCCTCACCTGGACCCTAAACCGTCCCCGTCCCCTAACCCTAACCCTAGCCCGAACCCAAACCCTAACCCTTCCCCGAAGCCTGACACTCACCCTTCCCCTAATCCTAACCCGTACGCTGACACTAACCCGCGCCCTCACACGTATGTTCCCCCTAAAGCGTTGTCGTACCCTCACCTGGACCCTAAACCGTCCCCGTCCCCTAACCCTAACCTTAGCCCGAACCCTAACCCTAACCCTTCCGCGATGCCTGACCCTCACCCTTCCCCTAATCCTAACACGTACGCTGACACTAACCCGCGCCCTCACACGTACGCTCCCCCTAGAGCGTTGTCGTACACTCACCTGGACCCTAAACCGTCCCCGTCCCCTAACCCTAACCCTAGCCCGAACCTTAACCCTAAACCTTCCCCGAAGCCTGACCCTCACCCGTCCCCTAATCCTAACCCGTACGCTGACACTAACCCGCGCCCTCACACGTACGCTCCCCCTAGAGCGTTGTCGTACCCTCACCTGGACCCTAAACCGTCCCCGTCCCCTAACCCTAACCCTAGCCCGAACCCTAACCCTAAAACTTCCCCGAAGCCTGACCCTCACCCATCCCCTAATCCTAACCCGTACGCTGACACTAACCCGCGCCCTCACACGTACGCTCCCCCTACAACGTTGTCGTACCCTCAGCTGGACCCTAAACCGTCCCCGTTTCCTAACCCTAACCCTAGCCCGAACCCTAACCCTAACCCTTCCCCGAAGCCTGACCCTCACCCGTCCCCTAATCCTAACCCGTACGCTGACACTAACCCGCGCCCTCACACGTACGCTCCCCCTAAAGCGTTGTCGTACCCTCACCTGGACCCTAAACCGTCCCCGTCCCCTAACCCTAACCCTAGCCCGAACCCTAACCCTAACCCTTCCCCGAAGCCTGACCCTCACCCGTCCCCTAATCCTAACCCGTACGCTGACACTAACCCGCGCCCTCACACGTACGCTCCCCCTAAAGCGTTGTCGTACCCTCACCTGGACCCTAAACCGTCCCCGTCCCCTAACCCTAACCCTAGCCCGTACCCTAACCCTAACCCTTCCCCGAAGCCTGACCCTCACCCGTCCCCTAATCCTAACCCGTACGCTGACACTAACCCGCGCCCTCACACGTACGCTCCCCCTAAAGCGTTGTCGTACCCTCACCTGGACCCTAAACCGTCCCCGTCCCCTAACCCTATCCCTAGCCCGAACCCTAACCCTAACCCTTCCCCGAAGCCTGACCCTCACCCGTCCCCTAATCCTAACCCGTACGCTGACACTAACCCGCGCCCTCACACGTACGCTCCCCCTAAAGCGTTGTCGTACCCTCACCTGGACCCTAAACCGTCCCCGTCCCCTAACCCTAACCCTAGTCCGAACCCTAACCCTAACCCTTCCCCGAAGCCTGACCCTCACCCGTCCCCTAATCCTAACCCGTACGCTGACACTAACCCGCGCCCTCACACGTACGCTCCCCCTAAAGCGTTGTCGTACCCTCACCTGGACCCTAAACCGTCCCCGTCCCCTAACCCTAACCCTAGCCCGAACCCTAACCCTAACCCTTCCCCGAAGCCTGACCCTCACCCGTCCCCTAATCCTAACCCGTACGCTGACACTAACCCGCGCCCTCACACGTACGCTCCCCCTAAAGCGTTGTCGTACCCTCACCTGGACCCTAAACCGTCCCCGTCCCCTAACCCTAACCCTAGCCCGAACCCTAACCCTAACCCTTCCCCGAAGCCTGACCCTCACCCGTCCCCTAATCCTAACCCGTACGCTGACACTAACCCGCGCCCTCACACGTACGCTCCCCCTAAAGCGTTGTCGTACCCTCACCTGGACCCTAAACCGTCCCCGTCCCCTAACCCTAACCCTAGCCCGAACCCTAACCCTAACCCTTCCCCGAAGCCTGACCCTCACCCGTCCCCTAATCCTAACCCGTACGCTGACACTAACCCGCGCCCTCACACGTACGCTCCCCCTAAAGCGTTGTCGTACCCTCACCTGGACCCTAAACCGTCCCCGTCCCCTAACCCTAACCCTAGCCCGAACCCTAACCCTAACTCTTCCCCGAAGCCTGACCCTCACCCGTCCCATAATCCTAACCCGTACGCTGACACTAACCCGCGCCCTCACACGTACGCTCCCCCTAAAGCATTGTCATACCCTCACCTGGACCCTAAACCGTCCCCGTCCCCTAACCCTAACCCTAGACCGAACCCTAACCATAACCCTTCCCCGAAGCCTGACCCTCACCCGTCCCCTAATCCTAACCCGTACGCTGACACTAACCCGCGCCCTCACACGTACGCTCCCCTTGAAGCGTTGTCGTACCCTCACCTGGACCCTAAACAGTCCCCGTCCCCTAACCCTAACCCTAGCCCGAACCCTAACCCTAACCCTTCCCCGAAGCCTGACCCTCACCCGTCCCCTAATCCTAACCCGTACGCTGACACTAACCCGCGCCCTCACACGTACGCTCCCCCTAAAGCGTTGTCGTACCCTCACCTGGACCCTAAACCGTCCCCGTCCCCTAACCCTAACCCTAGCCCGAACCCTAACCCTAACCCTTCCCCGAAGCCTGACCCTCACCCGTCCCCTAATCCTAACCCGTACGCTGACACTAACCCGCGCCCTCACATGTACGCTCCCCCTAAAGCGTTGTCGTACCCTCACCTGGACCCTAAACCGTCCCCGTCCCCTAACCCTAACCCTAGCCCGAACCCTAACCCTAACCCTTCCCCGAAGCCTGACCCTCACCCGTCCCCTAATCCTAACCCGTACGCTGACACTAAGCCGCGCCCTCACACGTACGCTCCCCCTAAAGCGTTGTCGTACCCTCACCTGGACCCTAAACCGTCCCCGTCCCCTAACCCTAACCCTAGCCCGAACCCTAACCCTAACCCTTCCCCGAAGCCTGACACTCACCCTTCCCCTAATCCTAACCCGTACGCAGACACTAACCCGAGCCCTCACACGTACGCTCCCCCTAAAGCGTTGTCGTACCCTCACCTGGACCCTAAACCGTCCCTGTCCCCTAACCCTAACCTTAGCCCGAACCCTAACCCTAACCCTTCCGCGAAGCCTGACCCTCACCCTTCCCCTAATCCTAACACGTACGCTGACACTAACCCGCGCCCTCACACGTACGCTCCCCCTAGAGCGTTGTCGTACACTCACCTGGACCCTAAACCGTCCCCGTCCCCTAACCCTAACCCTAGCCCGAACCTTAACCCTAACCCTTCCCCGAAGCCTGACCCTCACCCGTCCCCTAATCCTAACCCGTACGCTGACACTAACCCGCGCCCTCACACGTACGCTCCCCCTAGAGCGTTGTCGTACCCTCACCTGGACCCTAAACCGTCCCCGTCCCCTAACCCTAACCCTAGCCCGAACCCTAACCCTAAACCTTCCCCGAAGCCTGACCCTCACCCGTCCCCTAATCCTAACCCGTACGCTGACACTAACCCGCGCCCTCACACGTACGCTCCCCCTACAACGTTGTCGTACCCTCACCTGGACCCTAAACCGTCCCCGTTTCCTAACCCTAACCCTAGCCCGAACCCTAACCCTAACCCTTCCCCGAAGCCTGACCCTCACCCGTCCCCTAATCCTAACCCGTACGCTGACACTAACCCGCGCCCTCACACGTACGCTCCCCCTAAAGCGTTGTCGTACCCTCACCTGGACCCTAAACCGTCCCCGTCCCCTAACCCTAACCCTAGCCCGAACCCTAACCCTAACCCTTCCCCGAAGCCTGACCCTCACCCGTCCCCTAATCCTAACCCGTACGCTGACACTAACCCGCGCCCTCACACGTACGCTCCCCCTGAAGCGTTGTCGTACCCTCACCTGGACCCTAAACCGTCCCCGTCCCCTAACCCTAACCCTAGCCCGAACCCTAACCCTAACCCTTCCCCGAAGCCTGACCCTCACCCGTCCCCTAATCCTAACCCGTACGCTGACACTAACCCGCACCCTCACACGTACGCTCCCCCTAAAGCGTTGTCGTACCCTCACCTGGACCCTAAACCGTCCCCGTCCCCTAACCCTAACCCTAGCCCGAACCCTAACCCTAACCCTTCCCCGAAGCCTGACCCTCACCCGTCCCCTAATCCTAACCCGTACGCTGACACTAAGCCGCGCCCTCACACGTACGCTCCCCCTAAAGCGTTGTCGTACCCTCACCTGGACCCTAAACCGTCCCCGTCCCCTAACCCTAACCCTAGCCCGAACCCTAACCCTAACCCTTCCCCGAAGCCTGACACTCACCCTTCCCCTAATCCTAACCCGTACGCAGACACTAACCCGAGCCCTCACACGTACGCTCCCCCTAAAGCGTTGTCGTACCCTCACCTGGACCCTAAACCGTCCCTGTCCCCTAACCCTAACCTTAGCCCGAACCCTAACCCTAACACTTCCGCGAAGCCTGACCCTCACCCTTCCCCTAATCCTAACCCGTACGCTGACACTAACCCGCGCCCTCACACGTACGCTCCCCCTAGAGCGTTGTCGTACCCTCACCTGGACCCTAAACCGTCCCCGTCCCCTAACCCTAACCCTAGCCCGAACCCTAACCCTAACCCTTCCCCGAAGCCTGACCCTCACCCATCCCCTAATCCTAACCCGTACGCTGACACTAACCCGCGCCCTCACACGTACGCTCCCCCTAAAGCGTTGTCGTACCCTCACCTGGAACCTAAACCGTCCCCGTCCCCTAACCCTAACCCTAGCCCGAACCCTAACCCTAACCCTTCCCCGAAGCCTGACCCTCACCCGTCCCCTAATCCTAACCCGTACGCTGACACTAACCCGCGCCCTCACACGTACGCTCCCCCTAAAGCGTTGTCGTACCCTCACCTGGACCCTAAACCGTCCCCGTCCCCTAACCCTAACCCTAGCCCGAACCCAAACCCTAACCCTTCCCCGAAGCCTGACACTCACCCTTCCCCTAATCCTAACCCGTACGCTGACACTAACCCGCGCCCTCACACGTATGTTCCCCCTAAAGCGTTGTCGTACCCTCACCTGGACCCTAAACCGTCCCCGTCCCCTAACCCTAACCTTAGCCCGAACCCTAACCCTAACCCTTCCGCGATGCCTGACCCTCACCCTTCCCCTAATCCTAACACGTACGCTGACACTAACCCGCGCCCTCACACGTACGCTCCCCCTAGAGCGTTGTCGTACACTCACCTGGACCCTAAACCGTCCCCGTCCCCTAACCCTAACCCTAGCCCGAACCTTAACCCTAAACCTTCCCCGAAGCCTGACCCTCACCCGTCCCCTAATCCTAACCCGTACGCTGACACTAACCCGCGCCCTCACACGTACGCTCCCCCTAGAGCGTTGTCGTACCCTCACCTGGACCCTAAACCGTCCCCGTCCCCTAACCCTAACCCTAGCCCGAACCCTAACCCTAAAACTTCCCCGAAGCCTGACCCTCACCCATCCCCTAATCCTAACCCGTACGCTGACACTAACCCGCGCCCTCACACGTACGCTCCCCCTACAACGTTGTCGTACCCTCAGCTGGACCCTAAACCGTCCCCGTTTCCTAACCCTAACCCTAGCCCGAACCCTAACCCTAACCCTTCCCCGAAGCCTGACCCTCACCCGTCCCCTAATCCTAACCCGTACGCTGACACTAACCCGCGCCCTCACACGTACGCTCCCCCTAAAGCGTTGTCGTACCCTCACCTGGACCCTAAACCGTCCCCGTCCCCTAACCCTAACCCTAGCCCGAACCCTAACCCTAACCCTTCCCCGAAGCCTGACCCTCACCCGTCCCCTAATCCTAACCCGTACGCTGACACTAACCCGCGCCCTCACACGTACGCTCCCCCTAAAGCGTTGTCGTACCCTCACCTGGACCCTAAACCGTCCCCGTCCCCTAACCCTAACCCTAGCCCGTACCCTAACCCTAACCCTTCCCCGAAGCCTGACCCTCACCCGTCCCCTAATCCTAACCCGTACGCTGACACTAACCCGCGCCCTCACACGTACGCTCCCCCTAAAGCGTTGTCGTACCCTCACCTGGACCCTAAACCGTCCCCGTCCCCTAACCCTATCCCTAGCCCGAACCCTAACCCTAACCCTTCCCCGAAGCCTGACCCTCACCCGTCCCCTAATCCTAACCCGTACGCTGACACTAACCCGCGCCCTCACACGTACGCTCCCCCTAAAGCGTTGTCGTACCCTCACCTGGACCCTAAACCGTCCCCGTCCCCTAACCCTAACCCTAGTCCGAACCCTAACCCTAACCCTTCCCCGAAGCCTGACCCTCACCCGTCCCCTAATCCTAACCCGTACGCTGACACTAACCCGCGCCCTCACACGTACGCTCCCCCTAAAGCGTTGTCGTACCCTCACCTGGACCCTAAACCGTCCCCGTCCCCTAACCCTAACCCTAGCCCGAACCCTAACCCTAACCCTTCCCCGAAGCCTGACCCTCACCCGTCCCCTAATCCTAACCCGTACGCTGACACTAACCCGCGCCCTCACACGTACGCTCCCCCTAAAGCGTTGTCGTACCCTCACCTGGACCCTAAACCGTCCCCGTCCCCTAACCCTAACCCTAGCCCGAACCCTAACCCTAACCCTTCCCCGAAGCCTGACCCTCACCCGTCCCCTAATCCTAACCCGTACGCTGACACTAACCCGCGCCCTCACACGTACGCTCCCCCTAAAGCGTTGTCGTACCCTCACCTGGACCCTAAACCGTCCCCGTCCCCTAACCCTAACCCTAGCCCGAACCCTAACCCTAACCCTTCCCCGAAGCCTGACCCTCACCCGTCCCCTAATCCTAACCCGTACGCTGACACTAACCCGCGCCCTCACACGTACGCTCCCCCTAAAGCGTTGTCGTACCCTCACCTGGACCCTAAACCGTCCCCGTCCCCTAACCCTAACCCTAGCCCGAACCCTAACCCTAACTCTTCCCCGAACCCTGACCCTCACCCGTCCCATAATCCTAACCCGTACGCTGACACTAACCCGCGCCCTCACACGTACGCTCCCCCTAAAGCATTGTCATAACCTCACCTGGACCCTAAACCGTCCCCGTCCCCTAACCCTAACCCTAGACCGAACCCTAACCATAACCCTTCCCCGAAGCCTGACCCTCACCCGTCCCCTAATCCTAACCCGTACGCTGACACTAACCCGCGCCCTCACACGTACGCTCCCCTTGAAGCGTTGTCGTACCCTCACCTGGACCCTAAACAGTCCCCGTCCCCTAACCCTAACCCTAGCCCGAACCCTAACCCTAACCCTTCCCCGAAGCCTGACCCTCACCCGTCCCCTAATCCTAACCCGTACGCTGACACTAACCCGCGCCCTCACACGTACGCTCCCCCTAAAGCGTTGTCGTACCCTCACCTGGACCCTAAACCGTCCCCGTCCCCTAACCCTAACCCTAGCCCGAACCCTAACCCTAACCCTTCCCCGAAGCCTGACCCTCACCCGTCCCCTAATCCTAACCCGTACGCTGACACTAACCCGCGCCCTCACATGTACGCTCCCCCTAAAGCGTTGTCGTACCCTCACCTGGACCCTAAACCGTCCCCGTCCCCTAACCCTAACCCTAGCCCGAACCCTAACCCTAACCCTTCCCCGAAGCCTGACCCTCACCCGTCCCCTAATCCTAACCCGTACGCTGACACTAAGCCGCGCCCTCACACGTACGCTCCCCCTAAAGCGTTGTCGTACCCTCACCTGGACCCTAAACCGTCCCCGTCCCCTAACCCTAACCCTAGCCCGAACCCTAACCCTAACCCTTCCCCGAAGCCTGACACTCACCCTTCCCCTAATCCTAACCCGTACGCAGACACTAACCCGAGCCCTCACACGTACGCTCCCCCTAAAGCGTTGTCGTACCCTCACCTGGACCCTAAACCGTCCCTGTCCCCTAACCCTAACCTTAGCCCGAACCCTAACCCTAACCCTTCCGCGAAGCCTGACCCTCACCCTTCCCCTAATCCTAACACGTACGCTGACACTAACCCGCGCCCTCACACGTACGCTCCCCCTAGAGCGTTGTCGTACACTCACCTGGACCCTAAACCGTCCCCGTCCCCTAACCCTAACCCTAGCCCGAACCTTAACCCTAACCCTTCCCCGAAGCCTGACCCTCACCCGTCCCCTAATCCTAACCCGTACGCTGACACTAACCCGCGCCCTCACACGTACGCTCCCCCTAGAGCGTTGTCGTACCCTCACCTGGACCCTAAACCGTCCCCGTCCCCTAACCCTAACCCTAGCCCGAACCCTAACCCTAAACCTTCCCCGAAGCCTGACCCTCACCCGTCCCCTAATCCTAACCCGTACGCTGACACTAACCCGCGCCCTCACACGTACGCTCCCCCTACAACGTTGTCGTACCCTCACCTGGACCCTAAACCGTCCCCGTTTCCTAACCCTAACCCTAGCCCGAACCCTAACCCTAACCCTTCCCCGAAGCCTGACCCTCACCCGTCCCCTAATCCTAACCCGTACGCTGACACTAACCCGCGCCCTCACACGTACGCTCCCCCTAAAGCGTTGTCGTACCCTCACCTGGACCCTAAACCGTCCCCGTCCCCTAACCCTAACCCTAGCCCGAACCCTAACCCTAACCCTTCCCCGAAGCCTGACCCTCACCCGTCCCCTAATCCTAACCCGTACGCTGACACTAACCCGCGCCCTCACACGTACGCTCCCCCTGAAGCGTTGTCGTACCCTCACCTGGACCCTAAACCGTCCCCGTCCCCTAACCCTAACCCTAGCCCGAACCCTAACCCTAACCCTTCCCCGAAGCCTGACCCTCACCCGTCCCCTAATCCTAACCCGTACGCTGACACTAACCCGCGCCCTCACACGTACGCTCCCCCTAAAGCGTTGTCGTACCCTCACCTGGACCCTAAACCGTCCCCGTCCCCTAACCCTAACCCTAGCCCGAACCCTAACCCTAACCCTTCCCCGAAGCCTGACCCTCACCCGTCCCCTAATCCTAACCCGTACGCTGACACTAACCCGCGCCCTCACACGTACGCTCCCCCTAAAGCGTTGTCGTACCCTCACCTGGACCCTAAACCGTCCCCGTCCCCTAACCCTAACCCTAGCCCGAACCCTAACCCTAACCCTTCCCCGAAGCCTGACCCTCACCCGTCCCCTAATCCTAACCCGTACGCTGACACTAACCCGCGCCCTCACACGTACGCTCCCCCTAAAGCGTTGTCGTACCCTCACCTGGACCCTAAACCGTCCCCGTCCCCTAACCCTAACCCTAGCCCGAACCCTAACCCTAACCCTTCCCCGAAGCCTGACCCTCACCCGTCCCCTAATCCTAACCCGTACGCTGACACTAAGCCGCGCCCTCACACGTACGCTCCCCCTAAAGCGTTGTCGTACCCTCACCTGGACCCTAAACCGTCCCCGTCCCCTAACCCTAACCCTAGCCCGAACCCTAACCCTAACTCTTCCCCGAAGCCTGACCCTCACCCGTCCCATAATCCTAACCCGTACGCTGACACTAACCCGTGCCCTCACACGTACGCTCCCCCTAAAGCATTGTCGTACCCTCACCTGGACCCTAAACCGTCCCCGTCCCCTAACCCTAACCCTAGACCGAACCCTAACCCTAACCCTTCCCCGAAGCCTGACCCTCACCCGTCCCCTAATCCTAACCCGTACGCTGACACTAACCCGCGCCCTCACACGTACGCTCCCCCTGAAGCGTTGTCGTACCCTCACCTGGACCCTAAACCGTCCCCGTCCCCTAACCCTAACCCTAGCCCGAACCCTAACCCTAACCCTTCCCCGAAGCCTGACCCTCACCCGTCCCCTAATCCTAACCCGTACGCTGACACTAACCCGCGCCCTCACACGTACGCTCCCCCTAAAGCGTTGTCGTACCCTCACCTGGACCCTAAACCGTCCCCGTCCCCTAACCCTAACCCTAGCCCGAACCCTAACCCTAACCCTTCCCCGAAGCCTGACCCTCACCCGTCCCCTAATCCTAACCCGTACGCTGACACTAACCCGCGCCCTCACACGTACGCTCCCCCTAAAGCGTTGTCGTACCCTCACCTGGACCCTAAACCGTCCCCGTCCCCTAACCCTAACCCTAGCCCGAACCTTAACCCTAACCCTTCCCCGAAGCCTGACCCTCACCCGTCCCCTAATCCTAACCCGTACGCTGACACTAACCCGCGCCCTCACACGTACGCTCCCCCTAAAGCGTTGTCGTACCCTCACCTGGACCCTAAACCGTCCCCGTCCCCTAACCCTAACCCTAGCCCGAACCCTAACCCTAACCCTTCCCCGAAGCCTGACCCTCACCCGTCCCCTAATCCTAACCCGTACGCTGACACTAACCCGCGCCCTCACACGTACGCTCCCCCTAAAGCGTTGTCGTACCCTCACCTGGACCCTAAACCGTCCCCGTCCCCTAACCCTAACCCTAGCCCGTACCCTAACCCTAACCCTTCCCCGAAGCCTGACCCTCACCCGTCCCCTAATCCTAACCCGTACGCTGACACTAACCCGCGCCCTCACACGTACGCTCCCCCTAAAGCGTTGTCGTACCCTCACCTGGACCCTAAACCGTCCCCGTCCCCTAACCCTATCCCTAGCCCGAACCCTAACCCTAACCCTTCCCCGAAGCCTGACCCTCACCCGTCCCCTAATCCTAACCCGTAGGCTGACACTAACCCGCGCCCTCACACGTACGCTCCCCCTAAAGCGTTGTCGTACCCTCACCTGGACCCTAAACCGTCCCCGTCCCCTAACCCTAACCCTAGTCCGAACCCTAACCCTAACCCTTCCCCGAAGCCTGACCCTCACCCGTCCCCTAATCCTAACCCGTACGCTGACACTAACCCGCGCCCTCACACGTACGCTCCCCCTAAAGCGTTGTCGTACCCTCACCTGGACCCTAAACCGTCCCCGTCCCCTAACCCTAACCCTAGCCCGAACACTAACCCTAACCCTTCCCCGAAGCCTGACCCTCACCCGTCCCCTAATCCTAACCCGTACGCTGACACTAACCCGCGCCCTCACACGTACGCTCCCCCTAAAGCGTTGTCGTACCCTCACCTGGACCCTAAACCGTCCCCGTCCCCTAACCCTAACCCTAGCCCGAACCCTAACCCTAACCCTTCCCCGAAGCCTGACCCTCACCCGTCCCCTAATCCTAACCCGTACGCTGACACTAACCCGCGCCCTCACACGTACGCTCCCCCTAAAGCGTTGTCGTACCCTCACCTGGACCCTAAACCGTCCCCGTCCCCTAACCCTAACCCTAGCCCGAACCCTAACCCTAACCCTTCCCCGAAGCCTGACCCTCACCCGTCCCCTAATCCTAACCCGTACGCTGACACTAACCCGCGCCCTCACACGTACGCTCCCCCTAAAGCGTTGTCGTACCCTCACCTGGACCCTAAACCGTCCCCGTCCCCTAACCCTAACCCTAGCCCGAACCCTAACCCTAACTCTTCCCCGAAGCCTGACCCTCACCCGTCCCATAATCCTAACCCGTACGCTGACACTAACCCGCGCCCTCACACGTACGCTCCCCCTAAAGCATTGTCGTACCCTCACCTGGACCCTAAACCGTCCCCGTCCCCTAACCCTAACCCTAGACCGAACCCTAACCATAACCCTTCCCCGAAGCCTGACCCTCACCCGTCCCCTAATCCTAAACCGTACGCTGACACTAACCCGCGCCCTCACACGTACGCTCCCCTTGAAGCGTTGTCGTACCCTCACCTGGACCCTAAACAGTCCCCGTCCCCTAACCCTAACCCTAGCCCGAACCCTAACCCTAACCCTTCCCCGAAGCCTGACCCTCACCCGTCCCCTAATCCTAACCCGTACGCTGACACTAACCCGCGCCCTCACACGTACGCTCCCCCTAAAGCGTTGTCGTACCCTCACCTGGACCCTAAACCGTCCCCGTCCCCTAACCCTAACCCTAGCCCGAACCCTAACCCTAACCCTTCCCCGAAGCCTGACCCTCACCCGTCCCCTAATCCTAACCCGTACGCTGACACTAACCCGCGCCCTCACATGTACGCTCCCCCTAAAGCGTTGTCGTACCCTCACCTGGACCCTAAACCGTCCCCGTCCCCTAACCCTAACCCTAGCCCGAACCCTAACCCTAACCCTTCCCCGAAGCCTGACCCTCACCCGTCCCCTAATCCTAACCCGTACGCTGACACTAAGCCGCGCCCTCACACGTACGCTCCCCCTAAAGCGTTGTCGTACCCTCACCTGGACCCTAAACCGTCCCCGTCCCCTAACCCTAACCCTAGCCCGAACCCTAACCCTAACCCTTCCCCGAAGCCTGACACTCACCCTTCCCCTAATCCTAACCCGTACGCAGACACTAACCCGAGCCCTCACACGTACGCTCCCCCTAAAGCGTTGTCGTACCCTCACCTGGACCCTAAACCGTCCCTGTCCCCTAACCCTAACCTTAGCCCGAACCCTAACCCTAACCCTTCCGCGAAGCCTGACCCTCACCCTTCCCCTAATCCTAACACGTACGCTGACACTAACCCGCGCCCTCACACGTACGCTCCCCCTAGAGCGTTGTCGTACACTCACCTGGACCCTAAACCGTCCCCGTCCCCTAACCCTAACCCTAGCCCGAACCTTAACCCTAACCCTTCCCCGAAGCCTGACCCTCACCCGTCCCCTAATCCTAACCCGTACGCTGACACTAACCCGCGCCCTCACACGTACGCTCCCCCTAGAGCGTTGTCGTACCCTCACCTGGACCCTAAACCGTCCCCGTCCCCTAACCCTAACCCTAGCCCGAACCCTAACCCTAAACCTTCCCCGAAGCCTGACCCTCACCCGTCCCCTAATCCTAACCCGTACGCTGACACTAACCCGCGCCCTCACACGTACGCTCCCCCTACAACGTTGTCGTACCCTCACCTGGACCCTAAACCGTCCCCGTTTCCTAACCCTAACCCTAGCCCGAACCCTAACCCTAACCCTTCCCCGAAGCCTGACCCTCACCCGTCCCCTAATCCTAACCCGTACGCTGACACTAACCCGCGCCCTCACACGTACGCTCCCCCTAAAGCGTTGTCGTACCCTCACCTGGACCCTAAACCGTCCCCGTCCCCTAACCCTAACCCTAGCCCGAACCCTAACCCTAACCCTTCCCCGAAGCCTGACCCTCACCCGTCCCCTAATCCTAACCCGTACGCTGACACTAACCCGCGCCCTCACACGTACGCTCCCCCTGAAGCGTTGTCGTACCCTCACCTGGACCCTAAACCGTCCCCGTCCCCTAACCCTAACCCTAGCCCGAACCCTAACCCTAACCCTTCCCCGAAGCCTGACCCTCACCCGTCCCCTAATCCTAACCCGTACGCTGACACTAACCCGCGCCCTCACACGTACGCTCCCCCTAAAGCGTTGTCGTACCCTCACCTGGACCCTAAACCGTCCCCGTCCCCTAACCCTAACCCTAGCCCGAACCCTAACCCTAACCCTTCCCCGAAGCCTGACCCTCACCCGTCCCCTAATCCTAACCCGTACGCTGACACTAACCCGCGCCCTCACACGTACGCTCCCCCTAAAGCGTTGTCGTACCCTCACCTGGACCCTAAACCGTCCCCGTCCCCTAACCCTAACCCTAGCCCGAACCCTAACCCTAACCCTTCCCCGAAGCCTGACCCTCACCCGTCCCCTAATCCTAACCCGTACGCTGACACTAACCCGCGCCCTCACACGTACGCTCCCCCTAAAGCGTTGTCGTACCCTCACCTGGACCCTAAACCGTCCCCGTCCCCTAACCCTAACCCTAGCCCGAACCCTAACCCTAACCCTTCCCCGAAGCCTGACCCTCACCCGTCCCCTAATCCTAACCCGTACGCTGACACTAAGCCGCGCCCTCACACGTACGCTCCCCCTAAAGCGTTGTCGTACCCTCACCTGGACCCTAAACCGTCCCCGTCCCCTAACCCTAACCCTAGCCCGAACCCTAACCCTAACTCTTCCCCGAAGCCTGACCCTCACCCGTCCCATAATCCTAACCCGTACGCTGACACTAACCCGTGCCCTCACACGTACGCTCCCCCTAAAGCATTGTCGTACCCTCACCTGGACCCTAAACCGTCCCCGTCCCCTAACCCTAACCCTAGACCGAACCCTAACCCTAACCCTTCCCCGAAGCCTGACCCTCACCCGTCCCCTAATCCTAACCCGTACGCTGACACTAACCCGCGCCCTCACACGTACGCTCCCCCTGAAGCGTTGTCGTACCCTCACCTGGACCCTAAACCGTCCCCGTCCCCTAACCCTAACCCTAGCCCGAACCCTAACCCTAACCCTTCCCCGAAGCCTGACCCTCACCCGTCCCCTAATCCTAACCCGTACGCTGACACTAACCCGCGCCCTCACACGTACGCTCCCCCTAAAGCGTTGTCGTACCCTCACCTGGACCCTAAACCGTCCCCGTCCCCTAACCCTAACCCTAGCCCGAACCCTAACCCTAACCCTTCCCCGAAGCCTGACCCTCACCCGTCCCCTAATCCTAACCCGTACGCTGACACTAACCCGCGCCCTCACACGTACGCTCCCCCTAAAGCGTTGTCGTACCCTCACCTGGACCCTAAACCGTCCCCGTCCCCTAACCCTAACCCTAGCCCGAACCCTAACCCTAACCCTTCCCCGAAGCCTGACCCTCACCCGTCCCCTAATCCTAACCCGTACGCTGACACTAAGCCGCGCCCTCACACGTACGCTCCCCCTAAAGCGTTGTCGTACCCTCACATGGACCCTAAACCTTCCCCGTCCCCTAACCCTAACCCTAGCCCGAACCCTAACCCTAACCCTTCCCCGAAGCCTGACCCTCACCCGTCCCCTAATCCTAACCCGTACGCTGACACTAACCCGCGCCCTCACACGTACGCTCCCCCTAAAGCGTTGTCGTACCCTCACCTGGACCCTAAACCGTCCCCGTCCCCTAACCCTAACCCTAGCCCGAACCCTAACCCTAACCCTTCCCCGAAGCCTGACCCTCACCCGTCCCCTAATCCTAACCCGTACGCTGACACTAAGCCGCGCCCTCACACGTACGCTCCCCCTAAAGCGTTGTCGTACCGGCACCTGGACCCTAAACCGTCCCCGTCCCCTAACCCTAACCCTAGCCCGAACCCTAACCCTAACCCTTCCCCGAAGCCTGACCCTCACCCGTCCCCTAATCCTAACCCGTACGCTGACACTAACCCGCGCCCTCACACGTACGCTCCCCCTAAAGCGTTGGCGTACCCTCACCTGGACCCTAAACCGTCCCCGTCCCCTAACCCTAACCCTAGCCCGAACCCTAACCCTAACCCTTCCCCGAAGCCTGACCCTCACCCGTCCCCTAATCCTAACCCGTACGCTGACACTAACCCGCGCCCTCACACGTACGCTCCCCCTAAAGCGTTGTCGTTCCCTCACCTGGACCCGAAACCGTCCCCGATCCCTAACCCTAACCCTAGCCCGAACCCTAACCCTAACCCTTCCCCGAAGCCTGACCCTCACCCGTCCCCTAATCCTAACCCGTACGCTGACACTAACCCGCGCCCTCACACGTACGCTCCCCCTAAAGCGTTGTCGTACCCTCACCTGGACCCTAAACCGTCCCCGTCCCCTAACCCTATCCCTAGCCCGAACCCTAACCCTAACCCTTCCCCGAAGCCTGACCCTCACCCGTCCCCTAATCCTAACCCGTACGCTGACACTAACCCGCGCCCTCACACGTACGCTCCCCCTAAAGCGTTGTCGTACCCTCACCTGGACCCTAAACCGTCCCCGTCCCCTAACCCTAACCCTAGTCCGAACCCTAACCCTAACCCTTCCCCGAAGCCTGACCCTCACCCGTCCCCTAATCCTAACCCGTACGCTGACACTAACCCGCGCCCTCACACGTACGCTCCCCCTAAAGCGTTGTCGTACCCTCACCTGGACCCTAAACCGTCCCCGTCCCCTAACCCTAACCCTAGCCCGAACCCTAACCCTAACCCTTCCCCGAAGCCTGACCCTCACCCGTCCCCTAATCCTAACCCGTACGCTGACACTAACCCGCGCCCTCACACGTACGCTCCCCCTAAAGCGTTGTCGTACCCTCACCTGGACCCTAAACCGTCCCCGTCCCCTAACCCTAACCCTAGCCCGAACCCTAACCCTAACCCTTCCCCGAAGCCTGACCCTCACCCGTCCCCTAATCCTAACCCGTACGCTGACACTAACCCGCGCCCTCACACGTACGCTCCCCCTAAAGCGTTGTCGTACCCTCACCTGGACCCTAAACCGTCCCCGTCCCCTAACCCTAACCCTAGCCCGAACCCTAACCCTAACCCTTCCCCGAAGCCTGACCCTCACCCGTCCCCTAATCCTAACCCGTACGCTGACACTAACCCGCGCCCTCACACGTACGCTCCCCCTAAAGCGTTGTCGTACCCTCACCTGGACCCTAAACCGTCCCCGTCCCCTAACCCTAACCCTAGCCCGAACCCTAACCCTAACTCTTCCCCGAAGCCTGACCCTCACCCGTCCCATAATCCTAACCCGTACGCTGACACTAACCCGCGCCCTCACACGTACGCTCCCCCTAAAGCATTGTCGTACCCTCACCTGGACCCTAAACCGTCCCCGTCCCCTAACCCTAACCCTAGACCGAACCCTAACCATAACCCTTCCCCGAAGCCTGACCCTCACCCGTCCCCTAATCCTAACCCGTACGCTGACACTAACCCGCGCCCTCACACGTACGCTCCCCTTGAAGCGTTGTCGTACCCTCACCTGGACCCTAAACAGTCCCCGTCCCCTAACCCTAACCCTAGCCCGAACCCTAACCCTAACCCTTCCCCGAAGCCTGACCCTCACCCGTCCCCTAATCCTAACCCGTACGCTGACACTAACCCGCGCCCTCACACGTACGCTCCCCCTAAAGCGTTGTCGTACCCTCACCTGGACCCTAAACCGTCCCCGTCCCCTAACCCTAACCCTAGCCCGAACCCTAACCCTAACCCTTCCCCGAAGCCTGACCCTCACCCGTCCCCTAATCCTAACCCGTACGCTGACACTAACCCGCGCCCTCACATGTACGCTCCCCCTAAAGCGTTGTCGTACCCTCACCTGGACCCTAAACCGTCCCCGTCCCCTAACCCTAACCCTAGCCCGAACCCTAACCCTAACCCTTCCCCGAAGCCTGACCCTCACCCGTCCCCTAATCCTAACCCGTACGCTGACACTAAGCCGCGCCCTCACACGTACGCTCCCCCTAAAGCGTTGTCGTACCCTCACCTGGACCCTAAACCGTCCCCGTCCCCTAACCCTAACCGTAGCCCGAACCCTAACCCTAACCCTTCCCCGAAGCCTGACACTCACCCTTCCCCTAATCCTAACCCGTACGCAGACACTAACCCGAGCCCTCACACGTACGCTCCCCCTAAAGCGTTGTCGTACCCTCACCTGGACCCTAAACCGTCCCTGTCCCCTAACCCTAACCTTAGCCCGAACCCTAACCCTAACCCTTCCGCGAAGCCTGACCCTCACCCTTCCCCTAATCCTAACACGTACGCTGACACTAACCCGCGCCCTCACACGTACGCTCCCCCTAGAGCGTTGTCGTACACTCACCTGGACCCTAAACCGTCCCCGTCCCCTAACCCTAACCCTAGCCCGAACCTTAACCCTAACCCTTCCCCGAAGCCTGACCCTCACCCGTCCCCTAATCCTAACCCGTACGCTGACACTAACCCGCGCCCTCACACGTACGCTCCCCCTAGAGCGTTGTCGTACCCTCACCTGGACCCTAAACCGTCCCCGTCCCCTAACCCTAACCCTAGCCCGAACCCTAACCCTAAACCTTCCCCGAAGCCTGACCCTCACCCGTCCCCTAATCCTAACCCGTACGCTGACACTAACCCGCGCCCTCACACGTACGCTCCCCCTACAACGTTGTCGTACCCTCACCTGGACCCTAAACCGTCCCCGTTTCCTAACCCTAACCCTAGCCCGAACCCTAACCCTAACCCTTCCCCGAAGCCTGACCCTCACCCGTCCCCTAATCCTAACCCGTACGCTGACACTAACCCGCGCCCTCACACGTACGCTCCCCCTAAAGCGTTGTCGTACCCTCACCTGGACCCTAAACCGTCCCCGTCCCCTAACCCTAACCCTAGCCCGAACCCTAACCCTAACCCTTCCCCGAAGCCTGACCCTCACCCGTCCCCTAATCCTAACCCGTACGCTGACACTAACCCGCGCCCTCACACGTACGCTCCCCCTGAAGCGTTGTCGTACCCTCACCTGGACCCTAAACCGTCCCCGTCCCCTAACCCTAACCCTAGCCCGAACCCTAACCCTAACCCTTCCCCGAAGCCTGACCCTCACCCGTCCCCTAATCCTAACCCGTACGCTGACACTAACCCGCGCCCTCACACGTACGCTCCCCCTAAAGCGTTGTCGTACCCTCACCTGGACCCTAAACCGTCCCCGTCCCCTAACCCTAACCCTAGCCCGAACCCTAACCCTAACCCTTCCCCGAAGCCTGACCCTCACCCGTCCCCTAATCCTAACCCGTACGCTGACACTAACCCGCGCCCTCACACGTACGCTCCCCCTAAAGCGTTGTCGTACCCTCACCTGGACCCTAAACCGTCCCCGTCCCCTAACCCTAACCCTAGCCCGAACCCTAACCCTAACCCTTCCCCGAAGCCTGACCCTCACCCGTCCCCTAATCCTAACCCGTACGCTGACACTAACCCGCGCCCTCACACGTACGCTCCCCCTAAAGCGTTGTCGTACCCTCACCTGGACCCTAAACCGTCCCCGTCCCCTAACCCTAACCCTAGCCCGAACCCTAACCCTAACCCTTCCCCGAAGCCTGACCCTCACCCGTCCCCTAATCCTAACCCGTACGCTGACACTAAGCCGCGCCCTCACACGTACGCTCCCCCTAAAGCGTTGTCGTACCCTCACCTGGACCCTAAACCGTCCCCGTCCCCTAACCCTAACCCTAGCCCGAACCCTAACCCTAACTCTTCCCCGAAGCCTGACCCTCACCCGTCCCATAATCCTAACCCGTACGCTGACACTAACCCGTGCCCTCACACGTACGCTCCCCCTAAAGCATTGTCGTACCCTCACCTGGACCCTAAACCGTCCCCGTCCCCTAACCCTAACCCTAGACCGAACCCTAACCCTAACCCTTCCCCGAAGCCTGACCCTCACCCGTCCCCTAATCCTAACCCGTACGCTGACACTAACCCGCGCCCTCACACGTACGCTCCCCCTGAAGCGTTGTCGTACCCTCACCTGGACCCTAAACCGTCCCCGTCCCCTAACCCTAACCCTAGCCCGAACCCTAACCCTAACCCTTCCCCGAAGCCTGACCCTCACCCGTCCCCTAATCCTAACCCGTACGCTGACACTAACCCGCGCCCTCACACGTACGCTCCCCCTAAAGCGTTGTCGTACCCTCACCTGGACCCTAAACCGTCCCCGTCCCCTAACCCTAACCCTAGCCCGAACCCTAACCCTAACCCTTCCCCGAAGCCTGACCCTCACCCGTCCCCTAATCCTAACCCGTACGCTGACACTAACCCGCGCCCTCACACGTACGCTCCCCCTAAAGCGTTGTCGTACCCTCACCTGGACCCTAAACCGTCCCCGTCCCCTAACCCTAACCCTAGCCCGAACCTTAACCCTAACCCTTCCCCGAAGCCTGACCCTCACCCGTCCCCTAATCCTAACCCGTACGCTGACACTAACCCGCGCCCTCACACGTACGCTCCCCCTAAAGCGTTGTCGTACCCTCACCTGGACCCTAAACCGTCCCCGTCCCCTAACCCTAACCCTAGCCCGAACCCTAACCCTAACCCTTCCCCGAAGCCTGACCCTCACCCGTCCCCTAATCCTAACCCGTACGCTGACACTAACCCACGCCCTCACACGTACGCTCCCCCTAAAGCGTTGTCGTACCCTCACCTGGACCCTAAACCGTCCCCGTCCCCTAACCCTAACCCTAGCCCGTACCCTAACCCTAACCCTTCCCCGAAGCCTGACCCTCACCCGTCCCCTAATCCTAACCCGTACGCTGACACTAACCCGCGCCCTCACACGTACGCTCCCCCTAAAGCGTTGTCGTACCCTCACCTGGACCCTAAACCGTCCCCGTCCCCTAACCCTATCCCTAGCCCGAACCCTAACCCTAACCCTTCCCCGAAGCCTGACCCTCACCCGTCCCCTAATCCTAACCCGTACGCTGACACTAACCCGCGCCCTCACACGTACGCTCCCCCTAAAGCGTTGTCGTACCCTCACCTGGACCCTAAACCGTCCCCGTCCCCTAACCCTAACCCTAGTCCGAACCCTAACCCTAACCCTTCCCCGAAGCCTGACCCTCACCCGTCCCCTAATCCTAACCCGTACGCTGACACTAACCCGCGCCCTCACACGTACGCTCCCCCTAAAGCGTTGTCGTACCCTCACCTGGACCCTAAACCGTCCCCGTCCCCTAACCCTAACCCTAGCCCGAACCCTAACCCTAACCCTTCCCCGAAGCCTGACCCTCACCCGTCCCCTAATCCTAACCCGTACGCTGACACTAACCCGCGCCCTCACACGTACGCTCCCCCTAAAGCGTTGTCGTACCCTCACCTGGACCCTAAACCGTCCCCGTCCCCTAACCCTAACCCTAGCCCGAACCCTAACCCTAACCCTTCCCCGAAGCCTGACCCTCACCCGTCCCCTAATCCTAACCCGTACGCTGACACTAACCCGCGCCCTCACACGTACGCTCCCCCTAAAGCGTTGTCGTACCCTCACCTGGACCCTAAACCGTCCCCGTCCCCTAACCCTAACCCTAGCCCGAACCCTAACCCTAACCCTTCCCCGAAGCCTGACCCTCACCCGTCCCCTAATCCTAACCCGTACGCTGACACTAACCCGCGCCCTCACACGTACGCTCCCCCTAAAGCGTTGTCGTACCCTCACCTGGACCCTAAACCGTCCCCGTCCCCTAACCCTAACCCTAGCCCGAACCCTAACCCTAACTCTTCCCCGAAGCCTGACCCTCACCCGTCCCATAATCCTAACCCGTACGCTGACACTAACCCGCGCCCTCACACGTACGCTCCCCCTAAAGCATTGTCGTACCCTCACCTGGACCCTAAACCGTCCCCGTCCCCTAACCCTAACCCTAGACCGAACCCTAACCATAACCCTTCCCCGAAGCCTGACCCTCACCCGTCCCCTAATCCTAACCCGTACGCTGACACTAACCCGCGCCCTCACACGTACGCTCCCCTTGAAGCGTTGTCGTACCCTCACCTGGACCCTAAACAGTCCCCGTCCCCTAACCCTAACCCTAGCCCGAACCCTAACCCTAACCCTTCCCCGAAGCCTGACCCTCACCCGTCCCCTAATCCTAACCCGTACGCTGACACTAACCCGCGCCCTCACACGTACGCTCCCCCTAAAGCGTTGTCGTACCCTCACCTGGACCCTAAACCGTCCCCGTCCCCTAACCCTAACCCTAGCCCGAACCCTAACCCTAACCCTTCCCCGAAGCCTGACCCTCACCCGTCCCCTAATCCTAACCCGTACGCTGACACTAACCCGCGCCCTCACATGTACGCTCCCCCTAAAGCGTTGTCGTACCCTCACCTGGACCCTAAACCGTCCCCGTCCCCTAACCCTAACCCTAGCCCGAACCCTAACCCTAACCCTTCCCCGAAGCCTGACCCTCACCCGTCCCCTAATCCTAACCCGTACGCTGACACTAAGCCGCGCCCTCACACGTACGCTCCCCCTAAAGCGTTGTCGTACCCTCACCTGGACCCTAAACCGTCCCCGTCCCCTAACCCTAACCCTAGCCCGAACCCTAACCCTAACCCTTCCCCGAAGCCTGACACTCACCCTTCCCCTAATCCTAACCCGTACGCAGACACTAACCCGAGCCCTCACACGTACGCTCCCCCTAAAGCGTTGTCGTACCCTCACCTGGACCCTAAACCGTCCCTGTCCCCTAACCCTAACCTTAGCCCGAACCCTAACCCTAACCCTTCCGCGAAGCCTGACCCTCACCCTTCCCCTAATCCTAACACGTACGCTGACACTAACCCGCGCCCTCACACGTACGCTCCCCCTAGAGCGTTGTCGTACACTCACCTGGACCCTAAACCGTCCCCGTCCCCTAACCCTAACCCTAGCCCGAACCTTAACCCTAACCCTTCCCCGAAGCCTGACCCTCACCCGTCCCCTAATCCTAACCCGTACGCTGACACTAACCCGCGCCCTCACACGTACGCTCCCCCTAGAGCGTTGTCGTACCCTCACCTGGACCCTAAACCGTCCCCGTCCCCTAACCCTAACCCTAGCCCGAACCCTAACCCTAAACCTTCCCCGAAGCCTGACCCTCACCCGTCCCCTAATCCTAACCCGTACGCTGACACTAACCCGCGCCCTCACACGTACGCTCCCCCTACAACGTTGTCGTACCCTCACCTGGACCCTAAACCGTCCCCGTTTCCTAACCCTAACCCTAGCCCGAACCCTAACCCTAACCCTTCCCCGAAGCCTGACCCTCACCCGTCCCCTAATCCTAACCCGTACGCTGACACTAACCCGCGCCCTCAAACGTACGCTCCCCCTAAAGCGTTGTCGTACCCTCACCTGGACCCTAAACCGTCCCCGTCCCCTAACCCTAACCCTAGCCCGAACCCTAACCCTAACCCTTCCCCGAAGCCTGACCCTCACCCGTCCCCTAATCCTAACCCGTACGCTGACACTAACCCGCGCCCTCACACGTACGCTCCCCCTGAAGCGTTGTCGTACCCTCACCTGGACCCTAAACCGTCCCCGTCCCCTAACCCTAACCCTAGCCCGAACCCTAACCCTAACCCTTCCCCGAAGCCTGACCCTCACCCGTCCCCTAATCCTAACCCGTACGCTGACACTAACCCGCGCCCTCACACGTACGCTCCCCCTAAAGCGTTGTCGTACCCTCACCTGGACCCTAAACCGTCCCCGTCCCCTAACCCTAACCCTAGCCCGAACCCTAACCCTAACCCTTCCCCGAAGCCTGACCCTCACCCGTCCCCTAATCCTAACCCGTACGCTGACACTAACCCGCGCCCTCACACGTACGCTCCCCCTAAAGCGTTGTCGTACCCTCACCTGGACCCTAAACCGTCCCCGTCCCCTAACCCTAACCCTAGCCCGAACCCTAACCCTAACCCTTCCCCGAAGCCTGACCCTCACCCGTCCCCTAATCCTAACCCGTACGCTGACACTAACCCGCGCCCTCACACGTACGCTCCCCCTAAAGCGTTGTCGTACCCTCACCTGGACCCTAAACCGTCCCCGTCCCCTAACCCTAACCCTAGCCCGAACCCTAACCCTAACCCTTCCCCGAAGCCTGACCCTCACCCGTCCCCTAATCCTAACCCGTACGCTGACACTAACCCGCGCCCTCACACGTACGCTCCCCCTAAAGCGTTGTCGTACCCTCACCTGGACCCTAAACCGTCCCCGTCCCCTAACCCTAACCCTAGCCCGAACCCTAACCCTAACTCTTCCCCGAAGCCTGACCCTCACCCGTCCCATAATCCTAACCCGTACGCTGACACTAACCCGTGCCCTCACACGTACGCTCCCCCTAAAGCATTGTCGTACCCTCACCTGGACCCTAAACCGTCCCCGTCCCCTAACCCTAACCCTAGACCGAACCCTAACCCTAACCCTTCCCCGAAGCCTGACCCTCACCCGTCCCCTAATCCTAACCCGTACGCTGACACTAACCCGCGCCCTCACACGTACGCTCCCCCTGAAGCGTTGTCGTACCCTCACCTGGACCCTAAAACGTCCCCGTCCCCTAACCCTAACCCTAGCCCGAACCCTAACCCTAACCCTTCCCCGAAGCCTGACCCTCACCCGTCCCCTAATCCTAACCCGTACGCTGACACTAACCCGCGCCCTCACACGTACGCTCCCCCTAAAGCGTTGTCGTACCCTCACCTGGACCCTAAACCGTCCCCGCCCCTAACCCTAACCCTAGCCCGAACCCTAACCCTAACCCTTCCCCGAAGCCTGACCCTCACCCGTCCCCTAATCCTAACCCGTACGCTGACACTAACCCGCGCCCTCACACGTACGCTCCCCCTAAAGCGTTGTCGTACCCTCACCTGGACCCTAAACCGTCCCCGTCCCCTAACCCTAACCCTAGCCCGAACCTTAACCCTAACCCTTCCCCGAAGCCTGACCCTCACCCGTCCCCTAATCCTAACCCGTACGCTGACACTAACCCGCGCCCTCACACGTACGCTCCCCCTAAAGCGTTGTCGTACCCTCACCTGGACCCTAAACCGTCCCCGTCCCCTAACCCTAACCCTAGCCCGAACCCTAACCCTAACTCTTCCCCGAAGCCTGACCCTCACCCGTCCCATAATCCTAACCCGTACGCTGACACTAACCCGCGCCCTCACACGTACGCTCCCCCTAAAGCATTGTCGTACCCTCACCTGGACCCTAAACCGTCCCCGTCCCCTAACCCTAACCCTAGACCGAACCCTAACCCTAACCCTTCCCCGAAGCCTGACCCTCACCCGTCCCCTAATCCTAACCCGTACGCTGACACTAACCCGCGCCCTCACACGTACGCTCCCCCTGAAGCGTTGTCGTACCCTCACCTGGACCCTAAACAGTCCCCGTCCCCTAACCCTAACCCTAGCCCGAACCCTAACCCTAACCCTTCCCCGAAGCCTGACCCTCACCCGTCCCATAATCCTAACCCGTACGCTGACACCTACCCGCGCCCTCACACGTACGCTCCCCCTAAAGCGTTGTCGTACCCTCACCTGGACCCTAAACCGTCCCCGTCCCCTAACCCTAACCCTAGCCCGAACCCTAACCCTAACCCTTCCCCGAAGCCTGACCCTCACCCGTCCCCTAATCCTAACCCGTACGCTGACACTAACCCGCGCCCTCACACGTACGCTCCCCCTAAAGCGTTGTCGTACCCTCACCTGGACCCTAAACCGTCCCCGTCCCCTAACCCTAACCCTAGCCCGAACCCTAACCCTAAACCTTCCCCGAAGCCTGACCCTCACCCGTCCCCTAATCCTAACCCGTACGCTGACACTAACCCGCGCCCTCACACGTACGCTCCCCCTAAAGCGTTGTCGTACCCTCACCTGGACCCTAAACCGTCCCCGTCCCCTAACCCTAACCCTAGCCCGAACCCTAACCCTAACCCTTCCCCGAAGCCTGACCCTCACCCGTCCCCTAATCCTAACCCGTACGCTGACACTAACCCGCGCCCTCACACGTACGCTCCCCCTAAAGCGTTGTCGTACCCTCACCTGGACCCTAAACCGTCCCCGTCCCCTAACCCTAACCCTAGCCCGAACCCTAACCCTAACTCTTCCCCGAAGCCTGACCCTCACCCGTCCCATAATCCTAACCCGTACGCTGACACTAACCCGCGCCCTCACACGTACGCTCCCCCTAAAGCATTGTCGTACCCTCACCTGGACCCTAAACCGTCCCCGTCCCCTAACCCTAACCCTAGACCGAACCCTAACCATAACCCTTCCCCGAAGCCTGACCCTCACCCGTCCCCTAATCCTAACCCGTACGCTGACACTAACCCGCGCCCTCACACGTACGCTCCCCCTGAAGCGTTGTCGTACCCTCACCTGGACCCTAAACAGTCACCGTCCCCTAACCCTAACCCTAGCCCGAACCCTAACCCTAACCCTTCCCCGAAGCCTGACCCTCACCCGTCCCCTAATCCTAACCCGTACGCTGACACTAACCCGCGCCCTCACACGTACGCTCCCCCTAAAGCGTTGTCGTACCCTCACCTGGACCCTAAACCGTCCCCGTCCCCTAACCCTAACCCTAGCCCGAACCCTAACCCTAACCCTTCCCCGAAGCCTGACCCTCACCCGTCCCCTAATCCTAACCCGTACGCTGACACTAACCCGCGCCCTCACATGTACGCTCCCCCTAAAGCGTTGTCGTACCCTCACCTGGACCCTAAACCGTCCCCGTCCCCTAACCCTAACCCTAGCCCGAACCCTAACCCTAACCCTTCCCCGAAGCCTGACCCTCACCCGTCCCCTAATCCTAACCCGTACGCTGACACTAAGCCGCGCCCTCACACGTACGCTCCCCCTAAAGCGTTGTCGTACCCTCACCTGGACCCTAAACCGTCCCCGTCCCCTAACCCTAACCCTAGCCCGAACCCTAACCCTAACCCTTCCCCGAAGCCTGACACTCACCCTTCCCCTAATCCTAACCCGTACGCAGACACTAACCCGAGCCCTCACACGTACGCTCCCCCTAAAGCGTTGTCGTACCCTCACCTGGACCCTAAACCGTCCCTGTCCCCTAACCCTAACCTTAGCCCGAACCCTAACCCTAACCCTTCCGCGAAGCCTGACCCTCACCCTTCCCCTAATCCTAACACGTACGCTGACACTAACCCGCGCCCTCACACGTACGCTCCCCCTAGAGCGTTGTCGTACACTCACCTGGACCCTAAACCGTCCCCGTCCCCTAACCCTAACCCTAGCCCGAACCTTAACCCTAACCCTTCCCCGAAGCCTGACCCTCACCCGTCCCCTAATCCTAACCCGTACGCTGACACTAACCCGCGCCCTCACACGTACGCTCCCCCTAGAGCGTTGTCGTACCCTCACCTGGACCCTAAACCGTCCCCGTCCCCTAACCCTAACCCTAGCCCGAACCCTAACCCTAAACCTTCCCCGAAGCCTGACCCTCACCCGTCCCCTAATCCTAACCCGTACGCTGACACTAACCCGCGCCCTCACACGTACGCTCCCCCTACAACGTTGTCGTACCCTCACCTGGACCCTAAACCGTCCCCGTTTCCTAACCCTAACCCTAGCCCGAACCCTAACCCTAACCCTTCCCCGAAGCCTGACCCTCACCCGTCCCCTAATCCTAACCCGTACGCTGACACTAACCCGCGCCCTCACACGTACGCTCCCCCTAAAGCGTTGTCGTACCCTCACCTGGACCCTAAACCGTCCCCGTCCCCTAACCCTAACCCTAGCCCGAACCCTAACCCTAACCCTTCCCCGAAGCCTGACCCTCACCCGTCCCCTAATCCTAACCCGTACGCTGACACTAACCCGCGCCCTCACACGTACGCTCCCCCTGAAGCGTTGTCGTACCCTCACCTGGACCCTAAACCGTCCCCGTCCCCTAACCCTAACCCTAGCCCGAACCCTAACCCTAACCCTTCCCCGAAGCCTGACCCTCACCCGTCCCCTAATCCTAACCCGTACGCTGACACTAACCCGCGCCCTCACACGTACGCTCCCCCTGAAGCGTTGTCGTACCCTCACCTGGACCCTAAACCGTCCCCGTCCCCTAACCCTAACCCTAGCCCGAACCCTAACCCTAACCCTTCCCCGAAGCCTGACCCTCACCCGTCCCCTAATCCTAACCCGTACGCTGACACTAACCCGCGCCCTCACACGTACGCTCCCCCTAAAGCGTTGTCGTACCCTCACCTGGACCCTAAACCGTCCCCGTCCCCTAACCCTAACCCTAGCCCGAACCCTAACCCTAACCCTTCCCCGAAGCCTGACCCTCACCCGTCCCCTAATCCTAACCCGTACGCTGACACTAACCCGCGCCCTCACACGTACGCTCCCCCTAAAGCGTTGTCGTACCCTCACCTGGACCCTAAACCGTCCCCGTCCCCTAACCCTAACCCTAGCCCGAACCCTAACCCTAACCCTTCCCCGAAGCCTGACCCTCACCCGTCCCCTAATCCTAACCCGTACGCTGACACTAAGCCGCGCCCTCACACGTACGCTCCCCCTAAAGCGTTGTCGTACCCTCACCTGGACCCTAAACCGTCCCCGTCCCCTAACCCTAACCCTAGCCCGAACCCTAACCCTAACTCTTCCCCGAAGCCTGACCCTCACCCGTCCCATAATCCTAACCCGTACGCTGACACTAACCCGTGCCCTCACACGTACGCTCCCCCTAAAGCATTGTCGTACCCTCACCTGGACCCTAAACCGTCCCCGTCCCCTAACCCTAACCCTAGACCGAACCCTAACCCTAACCCTTCCCCGAAGCCTGACCCTCACCCGTCCCCTAATCCTAACCCGTACGCTGACACTAACCCGCGCCCTCACACGTACGCTCCCCCTGAAGCGTTGTCGTACCCTCACCTGGACCCTAAACCGTCCCCGTCCCCTAACCCTAACCCTAGCCCGAACCCTAACCCTAACCCTTCCCCGAAGCCTGACCCTCACCCGTCCCCTAATCCTAACCCGTACGCTGACACTAACCCGCGCCCTCACACGTACGCTCCCCCTAAAGCGTTGTCGTACCCTAACCTGGACCCTAAACCGTCCCCGTCCCCTAACCCTAACCCTAGCCCGAACCCTAACCCTAACCCTTCCCCGAAGCCTGACCCTCACCCGTCCCCTAATCGTAACCCGTACGCTGACACTAACCCGCGCCCTCACACGTACGCTCCCCCTAAAGCGTTGTCGTACCCTCACCTGGACCCTAAACCGTCCCCGTCCCGTAACCCTAACCCTAGCCCGAACCCTAACCCTAACCCTTCCCCGAAGCCTGACCCTCACCCGTCCCCTAATCCTAACCCGTACGCTGACACTAACCCGCGCCCTCACACGTACGCTCCCCCTAAAGCGTTGTCGTACCCTCACCTGGACCCTAAACCGTCCCCGTCCCCTAACCCTAACCCTAGCCCGAACCCTAACCCTAACCCTTCCCCGAAGCCTGACCCTCACCCGTCCCCTAATCCTAACCCGTACGCTGACACTAAGCCGCGCCCTCACACGTACGCTCCCCCTAAAGCGTTGTCGTACCCTCACCTGGACCCTAAACCGTCCCCGTCCCCTAACCCTAACCCTAGCCCGAACCCTAACCCTAACCCTTCCCCGAAGCCTGACACTCACCCTTCCCCTAATCCTAACCCGTACGCAGACACTAACCCGAGCCCTCACACGTACGCTCCCCCTAAAGCGTTGTCGTACCCTCACCTGGACCCTAAACCGTCCCTGTCCCCTAACCCTAACCTTAGCCCGAACCCTAACCCTAACACTTCCGCGAAGCCTGACCCTCACCCTTCCCCTAATCCTAACCCGTACGCTGACACTAACCCACGCCCTCACACGTACGCTCCCCCTAGAGCGTTGTCGTACCCTCACCTGGACCCTAAACCGTCCCCGTCCCCTAACCCTAACCCTAGCCCGAACCCTAACCCTAACCCTTCCCCGAAGCCTGACCCTCAACCGTCCCCTAATCCTAACCCGTACGCTGACACTAACCCGCGCCCTCACACGTACGCTCCCCCTAAAGCGTTGTCGTACCCTCACCTGGACCCTAAACCGTCCCCGTCCCCTAACCCTAACCCTAGCCCGAACCCTAACCCTAACCCTTCCCCGAAGCCTGACCCTCACCCGTCCCCTTATCCTAACCCGTACGCTGACACTAACCCGCGCCCTCACACGTACGCTCCCCCTAAAGCGTTGTCGTACCCTCACCTGGACCCTAAACCGTCCCCGTCCCCTAACCCTAACCCTAGCCCGAACCCTAACCCTAACCCTTCCCCGAAGCCTGACCCTCACCCGTCCCCTAATCCTAACCCGTACGCTGACACTAACCCGCGCCCTCACACGTACGCTCCCCGTAAAGCGTTGTCGTACCCTCACCTGGACCCTAAACCGTCCCCGTCCCCTAACCCTAACCGTAGCCCGAACCCTAACCCTAACCCTTCCCCGAAGCCTGACCCTCACCCGTCCCCTAATCCTAACCCGTACGCTGACACTAAGCCGCGCCCTCACACGTACGCTCCCCCTAAAGCGTTGTCGTACCCTCACCTGGACCCTAAACCGTCCCCGTCCCCTAACCCTAACCCTAGCCCGAACCCTAACCCAACCCTTCCCCGAAGCCTGACACTCACCCTTCCCCTAATCCTAACCCGTACGCTGACACTAACCCGCGCCCTCACACGTACGTTCCCCCTAAAGCGTTGTCGTACCCTCACCTGGTCCCTAAACCGTCCCCGTCCCCTAACCCTAACCTTAGCCCGAACCCTAACCCTAACCCTTCCGCGAAGCCTGACCCTCACCCTTCCCCTAATCCTAACACGTACGCTGACACTAACCCGCGCCCTCACACGTACGCTCCCCCTAGAGCGTTGTCGTACACTCACCTGGACCCTAAACCGTCCCTGTCCCCTAACCCTAACCCTAGCCCGAACCTTAACCCTAACCCTTCCCCGAAGCCTGACCCTCACCCGTCCCCTAATCCTAACCCGTACGCTGACACTAACCCGCGCCCTCACACGTACGCTCCCCCTATAGCGTTGTCGTACCCTCACCTGGACCCTAAACCGTCCCCGTCCCCTAACCCTAACCCTAGCCCGTACCCTAACCCTAACCCTTCCCCGAAGCCTGACCCTCACACGTCCCCTAATCCTAACCCGTACGCTGACACTAACCCGCGCCCTCACACGTACGCTCCCCCTAAAGTGTTGTCGTACCCTCACCTGGACCCTAAACCGTCCCCGTCGCCTAACCCTATCCCTAGCCCGAACCCTAACCCTAACCCTTCCCCGAAGCCTGACCCTCACCCGTCCCCTAATCCTAACCCGTACGCTGACACTAACCCGCGCCCTCACACGTACGCTCCCCCTAAAGCGTTGTCGTACCCTCACCTGGACCCTAAACCGTCCCCGTCCCCTAACCCTAACCCTAGCCCGAACCCTAACCCTAACCCTTCCCCGAAGCCTGACCCTCACCCGTCCCCTAATCCTAACCCGTACGATGACACTAACCCGCGCCCTCACACGTACGCTCCCCCTATAGCGTTGTCGTACCCTCACCTGGACCCTAAACCGTCCCCGTCCCCTAACCCTAACCCTAGCCCGAACCCTAACCCTAACCCTTCCCCGAAGCCTGACCCTCACCCGTCCCCTAATCCTAACCCGTACGCTGACACTAACCCGCGCCCTCACACGTACGCTCCCCCTAAAGCGTTGTCGTACCCTCACCTGGACCCTAAACCGTCCCCGTCCCCTAACCCTAACCCTAGCCCGAACCCTAACCCTAACTCTTCCCCGAAGCCTGACCCTCACCCGTCCCATAATCCTAACCCGTACGCTGACACTAACCCGCGCCCTCACACGTACGCTCCCCCTAAAGCATTGTCGTACCCTCAACTGGACCCTAAACCGTCCCCGTCCCCTAACCCTAACCCTAGACCGAACCCTAACCCTAACCCTTCCGCGAAGCCTGACCCTCACCCGTCCCCTAATCCTAACCCGTACGCTGACACTAACCCGCGCCCTCACACGTACGCTCCCCCTGAAGCGTTGTCGTACCCTCACCTGGACCCTAAACCGTCCCCGTCCCCTAACCCTAACCCTAGCCCGAACCCTAACCCTAACACTTCCCCGAAGCCTGACCCTCACCCGTCCCCTAATCCTAACCCGTACGCTGACACTAACCCGCGCCCTCACACGTACGCTCCCCCTAAAGCGTTGTCGTACCCTCACCTGGACCCTAAACCGTCCCCGTCCCCTAACCCTAACCCTAGCCCGAACCCTAACCCTAACACTTCCCCGAAGCCTGACCCTCACCCGTCCCCTAATCCTAACCCGTACGCTGACACTAACCCACGCCCTCACACGTACGCTCCCCCTAAAGCGTTGTCGTACCCTCACCTGGACCCTAAACCGTCCCCGTCCCCTAACCCTAACCCTAGCCCGAACCCTAACCCTAACCCTTCCCCGAAGCCTGACCCTCACCCGTCCCCTAATCCTAACCCGTACGCTGACACTAACCCGCGCCCTCACACGTACGCTCCCCCTAAAGCGTTGTCGTACCCTCACCTGGACCCTAAACCGTCCCCGTCCCCTAACCCTAAACCTAGCCCGAACCCTAACCCTAACCCTTCCCCGAAGCCTGACACTCACCCTTCCCCTAATCCTAACCCGTACGCAGACACTAACCCGAGCCCTCACACGTACGCTCCCCCTAAAGCGTTGTCGTACCCTCACCTGGACCCTAAACCGTCCCCGTCCCCTAACCCTAACCTTAGCCCGAACCCTAACCCTAACACTTCCGCGAAGCCTGACCCTCACCCTTCCCCTAATCCTAACCCGTACGCTGACACTAACCCGCACCCTCACACGTACGCTCCCCCTAGAGCGTTGTCGTACCCTCACCTGGACCCTAACCCGTCCCCGTCCCCTAACCCTAACCCTAGCCCGAACCCTAACTCTAACCCTTCCCCGAAGCCTGACCCTCAACCGTCCCCTAATCCTAACCCGTACGCTGACACTAACCCGCGCCCTCACACGTACGCTCCCCCTAAAGCGTTGTCGTACCCTCACCTGGACCCTAAACCGTCCCCGTCCCCTAACCCTAACCCTAGGCCGAACCCTAACCCTAACCCTTCCCCGAAGCCTGACCCTCACCCGTCCCCTTATCCTAACCCGTACGCTGACACTAACCCGCGCCCTCACACGTACGCTCCCCCTAAAGCGTTGTCGTACCCTCACCTGGACCCTAAACCGTCCCCGTCCCCTAACCCTAACCCTAGCCCGAACCCTAACCCTAACCCTTCCCCGAAGCCTGACCCTCACCCGTCCCCTAATCCTAACCCGTACGCTGACACTAACCCGCGCCCTCACACGTACGCTCCCCCTAGAGCGTTGTCGTACCCTCACCTGGACCCTAAACCGTCCCCGTCCCCTAACCCTAACCCTAGCCCGAACCTTAACCCTAACCCTTCCCCGAAGCCTGACCCTCACCCGTCCCCTAATCCTAACCCGTACGCTGACACTAACCCGCGCCCTCACACGTACGCTCCCCCTAAAGCGTTGTCGTACCCTCACCTGGACCCTAAACCGTCCCCGTCCCCTAACCCTAACCCTAGCCCGAACCCTAACCCTAACCCTTCCCCGAAGCCTGACCCTCACCCGTCCCCTTATCCTAACCCGTACGCTGACACTAACCCGCGCCCTCACACGTACGCTCCCCCTAAAGCGTTGTCGTACCCTCACCTGGACCCTAAACCGTCCCCGTCCCCTAACCCTAACCCTAGCCCGAACCCTAACCCTAACCCTTCCCCGAAGCCTGACCCTCACCCGTCCCCTAATCCTAACCCGTACGCTGACACTAACCCGCGCCCTCACACGTACGCTCCCCCTAGAGCGTTGTCGTACCCTCACCTGGACCCTAAACCGTCCCCGTCCCCTAACCCTAACCCTAGCCCGAACCTTAACCCTAACCCTTCCCCGAAGCCTGACCCTCACCCGTCCCCTAATCCTAACCCGTACGCTGACACTAACCCGCGCCCTCACACGTACGATCCCCCTAAAGCGTTGTCGTACCCTCACCTGGACCCTAAACCGTCCCCGTCCCCTAACCCTAACCCTAGCCCGAACCCTAACCCTAACCCTTCCCCGAAGCCTGACCCTCACCCGTCCCCTAATCCTAACCCGTACGCTGACACTAACCCGCGCCCTCACACGTACGCTCCCCCTACAACGTTGTCGTACCCTCACCTGGACCCTAAACCGTCCCCGTTTCCTAACCCTAACCCTAGCCCGAACCCTAACCCTAACCCTTCCCCGAAGCCTGACCCTCACCCGTCCCCTAATCCTAACCCGTACGCTGACACTAACCCGCGCCCTCACACGTACGCTCCCCCTAAAGCGTTGTCGTACCCTCACCTGGACCCTAAACCGTCCCCGTCCCCTAACCCTAACCCTAGCCCGTACCCTAACCCTAACCCTTCCCCAAAGCCTGACACTCACCCGTCCCCTAATCCTAACCCGTACGCTGACACTAACCCGCGCCCTCACACGTACGCTCCCCCTAAAGCGTTGTCGTACCCTCACCTGGACCCTAAACCGTCCCCGTCCCCTAACCCTAACCCTAGCCCTTACCCTAACCCTAACCCTTCCCCGAAGCCTGACCCTCACCCGTCCCCTAATCCTAACCCGTACGCTGACACTAACCCACGCCCTCACACGTACGCTCCCCCTAAAGCGTTGTCGTACCCTCACCTGGACCCTAAACCGTCCCCGTCCCCTAACCCTATCCCTAGCCCGAACCCTAACCCTAACCCTTCCCCGAAGCCTGACCCTCACCCGTCCCCTAATCCTAACCCGTACGCTGACACTAACCCGCGCCCTCACACGTACGCTCCCCCTAAAGCGTTGTCGTACCCTCACCTGGACCCTAAACCGTCCCCGTCCCCTAACCCTAAGCGTAGCCCGAAACCTAACCCTAACCCTTCCCCGAAGCCTGACCCTCACCCGTCCCCTAATCCTAACCCGTACGCTGACACTAACCCGCGCCCTCACACGTACGCTCCCCCTAAAGCGTTGTCGTACCCTCACCTAGACCCTAAACCGTCCCCGTCCCCTAACCCTAACCCTAGCCCGAACCCTAACCCTAACCCTTCCCCGAAGCCTGACCCTCACCCGTCCCCTAATCCTAACCCGTACGCTGACACTAACCCGCGCCCTCACACGTACGCTCCCCCTAAAGCGTTGTCGTACCCTCACCTGGACCCTAAACCGTCCCCGTCCCCTAACCCTAACCCTAGCCCGAACCCTAAGCCTAACCCTTCCCCGAACCCTGACCCCCACCCGTCCCCTAATCCTAACCCGTACGCTGACACTAACCCGCGCCCTCACACGTACGCTCCCCCTAAAGCGTTGTCGTACGCTCACCTGGACCCTAAACCGTCCCCGTCCCCTAACCCTAACCCTAGCCCGAACCCTAACCCTAACCCTTCCCCGAAGCCTGACCCTCACCCATCCCCTAATCCTAACCCGTACGCTGACACTAAGCCGCGCCCTCACACCTACGCTCCCCCTAAAGCGTTGTCGTACCCTCACCTGGACCCTAAACCGTCCCCGTCCCCTAACCCTAACCCTAGCCCGAACCGTAACCCTAACCCTTCCCCGAAGCCTGACCCTCACCCGTCCCCTAATCCTAACCCGTACGCTGACACTAACCCGCGCCCTCACACGTACGCTCCCCCTAAAGCGTTGTCGTACCCTCACCTGGACCCTAAACCGTCCCCGTCCCCTAACCCTAACCCTAGCCCGAACCCTAACCCTAACCCTTCCCCGAAGCCTGACCCTCACCCGTCCCCTAATCCTAACCCGTACGCTGACACTAACCCGCGCCCTCACACGTACGCTCCCCCTAAAGCGTTGTCGTACCCTCACCTGGACCCTAAACCGTCCCCGTCCCCTAACCCTAATCCTAGACCGAACCCTAACCCTAACCCTTCCCCGAAGCCGACCCTCACCCGTCCCCTAATCCTAACCCGTACGCTGACACTAACCCGCGCCCTCACACGTACGCTCCCCCTAAAGCGTTGTCGTACGCTCACCTGGACCCTAAACCGTCCCCGTCCCCTAACCCTAACCCTAGCCCGAACCCTAACCCTAACCCTTCCCCGAAGCCTGACCCTCACCCATCCCCTAATCCTAACCCGTACGCTGACACTAAGCCGCGCCCTCACACCTACGCTCCCCCTAAAGCGTTGTCGTACCCTCACCTGGACCCTAAACCGTCCCCGTCCCCTAACCCTAACCCTAGCCCGAACCGTAACCCTAACCCTTCCCCGAAGCCTGACCCTCACCCGTCCCCTAATCCTAACCCGTACGCTGACACTAACCCGCGCCCTCACACGTACGCTCCCCCTAAAGCGTTGTCGTACCCTCACCTGGACCCTAAACCGTCCCCGTCCCCTAACCCTAACCCTAGCCCGAACCCTAACCCTAACCCTTCCCCGAAGCCTGACCCTCACCCGTCCCCTAATCCTAACCCGTACGCTGACACTAACCCGCGCCCTCACACGTACGCTCCCCCTAAAGCGTTGTCGTACCCTCACCTGGACCCTAAACCGTCCCCGTCCCCTAACCCTAACCCTAGCCCGAACCCTAACCCTAAACCTTCCCCGAAGCCTGACCCTCACCCGTCCCCTAATCCTAACCCGTACGCTGACACTAACCCGCGCCCTCACACGTACGCTCCCCCTAAAGCGTTGTCGTACCCTCACCTGGACCCTAAACCGTCCCCGTCCCCTAACCCTAACCCTAGCCCGAACCCTAACCCTAACCCTTCCCCGAAGCCTGACACTCACCCTTCCCCTAATCCTAACCCGTACGCAGACACTAACCCGAGCCCTCACACGTACGCTCCCCCTAAAGCGTTGTCGTACCCTCACCTGGACCCTAAACCGTCCCCGTCCCCTAACCCTAACCTTAGCCCGAACCCTAACCCTAACCCTTCCGCGAAGCCTGACCCTCACCCTTCCCCTAATCCTAACCCGTACGCTGACACTAACCCGCGCCCTCACACGTACGCTCCCCCTAGAGCGTTGTCGTACCCTCACCTGGACCCTAAACCGTCCCCGTCCCCTAACCCTAAGCGTAGCCCGAACCCTAACCCTAACCCTTCCCCGAAGCCTGACCCTCAACCGTCCCCTAATCCTAACCCGTACGCTGACACTAACCCGCGCCCTCACACGTACGCTCCCCCTAAAGCGTTGTCGTACCCTCACCTGGACCCTAAACCGTCCCCGTCCCCTAACCCTAACCCTAGCCCGAACCCTAACCCTAACCCTTCCCCGAAGCCTGACCCTCACCCGTCCCCTTATCCTAACCCGTACGCTGACACTAACCCGCGCCCTCACACGTACGCTCCCCCTAAAGCGTTGTCGTACCCTCACCTGGACCCTAAACCGTCCCCGTCCCCTAACCCTAACCCTAGCCCGAACCCTAACCCTAACCCTTCCCCGAAGCCTGACCCTCACCCGTCCCCTAATCCTAACCCGTACGCTGACACCTACCCGCGCCCTCACACGTACGCTCCCCCTAAAGCGTTGTCGTACCCTCACCTGGACCCTAAACCGTCCCCGTCCCCTAACCCTAACCCTAGCCCGAACCCTAACCCTAACCCTTCCCCGAAGCCTGACCCTCACCCGTCCCCTAATCCTAACCCGTACGCTGACACTAACCCGCGCCCTCACACGTACGCTCCCCCTAAAGCGTTGTCGTACCCTCACCTGGACCCTAAACCGTCCCCGTCCCCTAACCCTAACCCTAGCCCGAACCCTAACCCTAACCCTTCCCCGAAGCCTGACCCTCACCCGTCCCCTAATCCTAACCCGTACGCTGACACTAAGCCGCGCCCTCACACGTACGCTCCCCCTAAAGCGTTGTCGTACCCTCACCTGGACCCTAAACCGTCCCCGTCCCCTAACCCTAACCCTAGCCCGAACCCTAACCCTAACCCTTCCCCGAAGCCTGACACTCACCCTTCCCCTAATCCTAACCCGTACGCAGACACTAACCCGAGCCCTCACACGTACGCTCCCCCTAAAGCGTTGTCGTACCCTCACCTGGACCCTAAACCGTCCCTGTCCCCTAACCCTAACCTTAGCCCGAACCCTAACCCTAACACTTCCGCGAAGCCTGACCCTCACCCTTCCCCTAATCCTAACCCGTACGCTGACACTAACCCGCGCCCTCACACGTACGCTCCCCCTAGAGCGTTGTCGTACCCTCACCTGGACCCTAAACCGTCCCCGTCCCCTAACCCTAACCCTAGCCCGAACCCTAACCCTAACCCTTCCCCGAAGCCTGACCCTCAACCGTCCCCTAATCCTAACCCGTACGCTGACACTAACCCGCGCCCTCACACGTACGCTCCCCCTAAAGCGTTGTCGTACCCTCACCTGGACCCTAAACCGTCCCCGTCCCCTAACCCTAACCCTAGCCCGAACCCTAACCCTAACCCTTCCCCGAAGCCTGACCCTCACCCGTCCCCTTATCCTAACCTGTACGCTGACACTAACCCGCGCCCTCACACGTACGCTCCCCCTAAAGCGTTGTCGTACCCTCACCTGGACCCTAAACCGTCCCCGTCCCCTAACCCTAACCCTAGCCCGAACCCTAACCCTAACCCTTCCCCGAAGCCTGACCCTCACCCGTCCCCTAATCCTAACCCGTACGCTGACACTAACCCGCGCCCTCACACGTACGCTCCCCGTAAAGCGTTGTCGTACCCTCACCTGGACCCTAAACCGTCCCCGTCCCCTAACCCTAACCGTAGCCCGAACCCTAACCCTAACCCTTCCCCGAAGCCTGACCCTCACCCGTCCCCTAATCCTAACCCGTACGCTGACACTAAGCCGCGCCCTCACACGTACGCTCCCCCTAAAGCGTTGTCGTACCCTCACCTGGACCCTAAACCGTCCCCGTCCCCTAACCCTAACCCTAGCCCGAACCCTAACCCAACCCTTCCCCGAAGCCTGACACTCACCCGTCCCCTAATCCTAACCCGTACGCTGACACTAACCCGCGCCCTCACACGTACGTTCCCCCTAAAGCGTTGTCGTACCCTCACCTGGTCCCTAAACCGTCCCCGTCCCCTAACCCTAACCTTAGCCCGAACCCTAACCCTAACCCTTCCGCGAAGCCTGACCCTCACCCTTCCCCTAATCCTAACACGTACGCTGACACTAACCCGCGCCCTCACACGTACGCTCCCCCTAGAGCGTTGTCGTACCCTCACCTGGACCCTAAACCGTCCCCGTCCCCTAACCCTAACCCTAGCCCGAAACCTAACCCTAAACCTTCCCCGAAGCCTGACCCTCACCCGTCCCCTAATCCTAACCCGTACGCTGACACTAACCCGCGCCCTCACAAGTACGCTCCCCCTACAACGTTGTCGTACCCTCACCTGGTCCCTAAACCGTCCCCGTTTCCTAACCCTAACCCTAGCCCGAACCCTAACCCTAACCCTTCCCCGAAGCCTGACCCTCACCCGTCCCCTAATCCTAACCCGTACGCTGACACTAACCCGCGCCCTCACACGTACGCTCTCCCTAAAGCGTTGTCGAACCCTCACCTGGACCCTAAACCGTCCCCGTCCCCTAACCCTAACCCTAGCCCGAACCCTAACCCTAACCCTTCCCCGAAGCCTGACCCTCACCCGTCCCCTAATCCTAACCCGTACGCTGACACTAACCCGCGCCCTCACACGTACGCTCCCCCTATAGCGTTGTCGTACCCTCACCTGGACCCTAAACCGTCCCCGTCCCCTAACCCTAACCCTAGCCCGTACCCTAACCCTAACCCTTCCCCGAAGCCTGACCCTCACCCGTCCCCTAATCCTAACCCGTACGCTGACACTAACCCACGCCCTCACACCTACGCTCCCCCTAAAGTGTTGTCGTACCCTCACCTGGACCCTAAACCGTCCCCGTCCCCTAACCCTATCCCTAGCCCGAACCCTAACCCTAACCCTTCCCCGAAGCCTGACCCTCACCCGTCCCCTAATCCTAACCCGTACGCTGACACTAACCCGCGCCCTCACACGTACGCTCCCCCTAAAGCGTTGTCGTACCCTCACCTGGACCCTAAACCGTCCCCGTCCCCTAACCCTAACCCTAGCCCGAACCCTAACCCTAACCCTTCCCCGAAGCCTGACCCTCAGCCGTCCCCTAATCCTAACCCGTACGATGACACTAACCCGCGCCCTCACACGTACGCTCCCCCTAAAGCGTTGTCGTACCCTCACCTGGACCCTAAACCGTCCCCGTCCCCTAACCCTAACCCTAGCCCGAACCCTAACCCTAACCCTTCCCCGAAGCCTGACCCTCACCCGTCCCCTAATCCTAACCCGTACGCTGACACTAACCCGCGCCCTCACACGTACGCTCCCCCTAAAGCGTTGTCGTACCCTCACCTGGACCCTAAACCGTCCCCGTCCCCTAACCCTAACCCTAGCCCGAACCCTAACCCTAACTCTTCCCCGAAGCCTGACCCTCACCCGTCCCATAATCCTAAACCGTACGCTGACACTAACCCGCGCCCTCACACGTACGCTCCCCCTAAAGCATTGTCGTACCCTCAACTGGACCCTAAACCGTCCCCGTCCCCTAACCCTAACCCTAGACCGAACCCTAACCCTAACCCTTCCGCGAAGCCTGACCCTCACCCGTCCCCTAATCCTAACCCGTACGCTGACACTAACCCGCGCCCTCACACGTACGCTCCCCCTGAAGCGTTGTCGTACCCTCACCTGGACCCTAAACCGTCCCCGTCCCCTAACCCTAACCCTAGCCCGAACCCTAACCCTAACCCTTCCCCGAAGCCTGACCCTCACCCGTCCCCTAATCCTAAGCCGTACGCTGACACTAACCCGCGCCCTCACACGTACGCTCCCCCTAAAGCGTTGTCGTACCATCACCTGGACCCTAAACCGTCCCCGTCCCCTAACCCTAACCCTAGCCCGAACCCTAACCCTAACCCTTCCCCGAAGCCTGACCCTCACCCGTCCCCTAATCCTAACCCGTACGCTGACACTAACCCACGCCCTCACACGTACGCTCCCCCTAAAGCGTTGTCGTACCCTCACCTGGACCCTAAACCGTCCCCGTCCCCTAACCCTAACCCTAGCCCGAACCCTAACCCTAACCCTTCCCCGAAGCCTGACCCTCACCCGTCCCCTAATCCTAACCCGTACGCTGACACTAACCCGCGCCCTCACACGTACGCTCCCCCTAAAGCGTTGTCGTACGCTCACCTGGACCCTAAACCGTCCCCGTCCCCTAACCCTAACCCTAGCCCGAACCCTAACCCTAACCCTTCCCCGAAGCCTGACCCTCACCCATCCCCTAATCCTAACCCGTACGCTGACACTAAGCCGCGCCCTCACACCTACGCTCCCCCTAAAGCGTTGTCGTACCCTCACCTGGACCCTAAACCGTCCCCGTCCCCTAACCCTAACCCTAGCCCGAACCGTAACCCTAACCCTTCCCCGAAGCCTGACCCTCACCCGTCCCCTAATCCTAACCCGTACGCTGACACTAACCCGCGCCCTCACACGTACGCTCCCCCTAAAGCGTTGTCGTACCCTCACCTGGACCCTAAACCGTCCCCGTCCCCTAACCCTAACCCTAGCCCGAACCCTAACCCTAACCCTTCCCCGAAGCCTGACCCTCACCCGTCCCCTAATCCTAACCCGTACGCTGACACTAACCCGCGCCCTCACACGTACGCTCCCCCTAAAGCGTTGTCGTACCCTCACCTGGACCCTAAACCGTCCCCGTCCCCTAACCCTAATCCTAGACCGAACCCTAACCCTAACCCTTCCCCGAAGCCGACCCTCACCCGTCCCCTAATCCTAACCCGTACGCTGACACTAACCCGCGCCCTCACACGTACGCTCCCCCTAAAGCGTTGTCGTACGCTCACCTGGACCCTAAACCGTCCCCGTCCCCTAACCCTAACCCTAGCCCGAACCCTAACCCTAACCCTTCCCCGAAGCCTGACCCTCACCCATCCCCTAATCCTAACCCGTACGCTGACACTAAGCCGCGCCCTCACACCTACGCTCCCCCTAAAGCGTTGTCGTACCCTCACCTGGACCCTAAACCGTCCCCGTCCCCTAACCCTAACCCTAGCCCGAACCGTAACCCTAACCCTTCCCCGAAGCCTGACCCTCACCCGTCCCCTAATCCTAACCCGTACGCTGACACTAACCCGCGCCCTCACACGTACGCTCCCCCTAAAGCGTTGTCGTACCCTCACCTGGACCCTAAACCGTCCCCGTCCCCTAACCCTAACCCTAGCCCGAACCCTAACCCTAACCCTTCCCCGAAGCCTGACCCTCACCCGTCCCCTAATCCTAACCCGTACGCTGACACTAACCCGCGCCCTCACACGTACGCTCCCCCTAAAGCGTTGTCGTACCCTCACCTGGACCCTAAACCGTCCCCGTCCCCTAACCCTAACCCTAGCCCGAACCCTAACCCTAACCCTTCCCCGAAGCCTGACCCTCACCCGTCCCCTAATCCTAACCCGTACGCTGACACTAACCCGCGCCCTCACACGTACGCTCCCCCTAAAGCGTTGTCGTACCCTCACCTGGACCCTAAACCGTCCCCGTCCCCTAACCCTAACCCTAGCCCGAACCCTAACCCTAACACTTCCCCGAAGCCTGACACTCACCCTTCCCCTAATCCTAACCAGTATGCAGACACTAACCCGAGCCCTCACACGTACGCTCCCCCTAAAGCGTTGTCGTACCCTCACCTGGACCCTAAACCGTCCTCGTCCCCTAACCCTAACCTTAGCCCGAACCCTAACCCTAACCCTTCCGCGAAGCCTGACCCTCACCCTTCCCCTAATCCTAACCCGTACGCTGACACTAACCCGCGCCCTCACACGTACGCTCCCCCTAGAGCGTTGTCGTACCCTCACCTGGACCCTAAACCGTCCCCGTCCCCTAACCCTAAGCGTAGCCCGAACCCTAACCCTAACCCTTCCCCGAAGCCTGACCCTCAACCGTCCCCTAATCCTAACCCGTACGCTGACACTAACCCGCGCCCTCACACGTACGCTCCCCCTAAAGCGTTGTCGTACCCTCACCTGGACCCTAAACCGTCCCCGTCCCCTAACCCTAACCCTAGCCCGAACCCTAACCCTAACCCTTCCCCGAAGCCTGACCCTCACCCGTCCCCTTATCCTAACCCGTACGCTGACACTAACCCGCGCCCTCACACGTACGCTCCCCCTAAAGCGTTGTCGTACCCTCACCTGGACCCTAAACCGTCCCCGTCCCCTAACCCTAACCCTAGCCCGAACCCTAACCCTAACCCTTCCCCGAAGCCTGACCCTCACCCGTCCCCTAATCCTAACCCGTACGCTGACACTAACCCGCGCCCTCACACGTACGCTCCCCCTAGAGCGTTGTCGTACCCTCACCTGGACCCTAAACCGTCCCCGTCCCCTAACCCTAACCCTAGCCCGAACCTTAACCCTAACCCTTCCCCGAAGCCTGACCCTCACCCGTCCCCTAATCCTAACCCGTACGCTGACACTAACCCGCGCCCTCACACGTACGCTCCCCCTAGAGCGTTGTCGTACCCTCACCTGGACCCTAAACCGTCCCCGTCCCCTAACCCTAACCCTAGCCCGAACCCTAACCCTAACCCTTCCCCGAAGCCTGACCCTCACCCGTCCCCTTATCCTAACCCGTACGCTGACACTAACCCGCGCCCTCACACGTACGCTCCCCCGAAAGCGTTGTCGTACCCTCACCTGGACCCTAAACCGTCCCCGTCCCCTAACCCTAACCCTAGCCCGAACCCTAACCCTAACCCTTCCCCGAAGCCTGACCCTCACCCGTCCCCTAATCCTAACCCGTACGCTGACACTAACCCGCGCCCTCACACGTACGCTCCCCCTAGAGCGTTGTCGTACCCTCACCTGGACCCTAAACCGTCCCCGTCCCCTAACCCTAACCCTAGCCCGAACCTTAACCCTAACCCTTCCCCGAAGCCTGACCCTCACCCGTCCCCTAATCCTAACCCGTACGCTGACACTAACCCGCGCCCTCACACGTACGCTCCCCCTAAAGCGTTGTCGTACCCTCACCTGGACCCTAAACCGTCCCCGTCCCCTAACCCTAACCCTAGCCCGAACCCTAACCCTAACCCTTCCCCGAAGCCTGACCCTCACCCGTCCCCTAATCCTAACCCGTACGCTGACACTAACCCGCGCCCTCACACGTACGCTCCCCCTACAACGTTGTCGTACCCTCACCTGGACCCTAACCGTCCCCGTCTCCTAACCCTAACCCTAGCCCGAACCCTAACCCTAACCCTTCCCCGAAGCCTGACCCTCACCCGTCCCCTAATCCTAACCCGTACGCTGACACTAACCCGCGCCCTCACACGTACGCTCCCCCTAAAGCGTTGTCGTACCCTCACCTGGACCCTAAACCGTCCCCGTCCCCTAACCCTAACCCTAGCCCGTACCCTAACCCTAACACTTCCCCAAAGCCTGACACTCACCCGTCCCCTAATCCTAACCCGTACGCTGACACTAACCCGCGCCCTCACACGTACGCTCCCCCTAAAGCGTTGTCGTACCCTCACCTGGACCCTAAACCGTCCCCGTCCCCTAACCCTAACCCTAGCCCGAACCCTAACCCTAACCCTTCCCCGAAGCCTGACCCTCACCCGTCCCCTAATCCTAACCCGTACGCTGACACTAACCCGCGCCCTCACACGTACGCTCCCCCTAAAGCGTTGTCGTACCCTCACCTGGACCCTAAACCGTCACCGTCCCCTAACCCTAAGCGTAGCCCGAACCCTAACCCTAACCCTTCCCCGAAGCCTGACCCTCACCCGTCCCCTAATCCTAACCCGTACGCTGACACTAACCCGCGCCCTCACACGTACGCTCCCCCAAAAGCGTTGTCGTACCCTCACCTGGACCCTAAACCGTCCCCGTCCCCTAACCCTAACCCTAGCCCGAACCCTAACCCTAACCCTTCCCCGAAGCCTGACCCTCACCCGTCCCCTAATCCTAACCCGTACGCTGACACTAACCCGCGCCCTCACACGTACGCTCCCCCTAAAGCGTTGTCGTACCCTCACCTGGACCCTAAACCGTCCCCGTCCCCTAACCCTAACCCTAGCCCGAACCCTAACCCTAACCCTTCCCCGAAGCCTGACCCCCACCCGTCCCCTAATCCTAACCCGTACGCTGACACTAACCCGCGCCCTCACACGTACGCTCCCCCTAAAGCGTTGTCGTACCCTCACCTGGACCCTAAACCGTCCCCGTCCCCTAACCCTAATCCTAGACCGAACCCTAACCCTAACCCTTCCCCGAAGCCGACCCTCACCCGTCCCCTAATCCTAACCCGTACGCTGACACTAACCCGCGCCCTCACACGTACGCTCCCCCTAAAGCGTTGTCGTACGCTCACCTGGACCCTAAACCGTCCCCGTCCCCTAACCCTAACCCTAGCCCGAACCCTAACCCTAACCCTTCCCCGAAGCCTGACCCTCACCCATCCCCTAATCCTAACCCGTACGCTGACACTAAGCCGCGCCCTCACACCTACGCTCCCCCTAAAGCGTTGTCGTACCCTCACCTGGACCCTAAACCGTCCCCGTCCCCTAACCCTAACCCTAGCCCGAACCGTAACCCTAACCCTTCCCCGAAGCCTGACCCTCATCCGTCCCCTAATCCTAACCCGTACGCTGACACTAACCCGCGCCCTCACACGTACGCTCCCCCTAAACCGTTGTCGTACCCTCACCTGGACCCTAAACCGTCCCCGTCCCCTAACCCTAACCCTAGCCCGAACTCTAACCCTAACCCTTCCCCGAAGCCTGACCCTCACCCGTCCCCTAATCCTAACCCGTACGCTGACACTAACCCGCGCCCTCACACGTACGCTCCCCCTAAAGCGTTGTCGTACCCTCACCTGGACCCTAAACCGTCCCCGTCCCCTAACCCTAACCCTAGACCGAACCCTAACCCTAACCCTTCCCCGAAGCCTGACCCTCACCCGTCCCCTAATCCTAACCCGTACGCTGACACTAACCCGCGCCCTCACACGTACGCTCCCCCTAAAGCGTTGTCGTACGCTCACCTGGACCCTAAACCGTCCCCATCCCCTAACCCTAACCCTAGCCCGAACCCTAACCCTAACCCTTCCCCGAAGCCTGACCCTCACCCGTCCCCTAATCCTAACCCGTACGCTGACACTAACCCGCGCCCTCACACGTACGCTCCCCCTAAAGCGTTGTCGTACGCTCACCTGGACCCTAAACTGTCCCCGTCCCCTAACCCTAACCCTAGCCCGAACCCTAACCCTAACCCTTCCCCGAAGCCTGACCCTCACCCATCCCCTAATCCTAACCCGTACGCTGACACTAAGCCGCGCCCTCACACCTACGCTCCCCCTAAAGCGTTGTCGTACCCTCACCTGGACCCTAAACCGTCCCCGTCCCCTAACCCTAACCCTAGCCCGAACCGTAACCCTAACCCTTCCCCGAAGCCTGACCCTCACCCGTCCCCTAATCCTAACCCGTACGCTGACACTAACCCGCGCCCTCACACGTACGCTCCCCCTAAAGCGTTGTCGTACCCTCACCTGGACCCTAAACCGTCCCCGTCCCCTAACCCTAACCCTAGCCCGAACCCTAACCCTAACCCTTCCCCGAAGCCTGACCCTCACCCGTCCCCTAATCCTAACCCGTACGCTGACACTAACCCGCGCCCTCACACGTACGCTCCCCCTAAAGCGTTGTCGTACCCTCACCTGGACCCTAAACCGTCCCCGTCCCCTAACCCTAACCCTAGCCCGAACCCTAACACTAACCCTTCCCCGAAGCCTGACCCTCACCCGTCCCCTAATCCTAACCCGTACGCTGACACTAACCCGCACCCTCACACGTACGCTCCCCCTAAAGCGTTGTCGTACCCTCACCTGGACCCTAAACCGTCCCCGTCCCCTAACCCTAACCCTAGCCCGAACCCTAACCCTAACCCTTCCCCGAAGCCTGACACTCACCCTTCCCCTAATCCTAACCCGTACGCAGACACTAACCCGAGCCCTCACACGTACGCTCCCCCTAAAGCGTTGTCGTACCCTCACCTGGACCCTAAACCGTCCCCGTCCCCTAACCCTAACCTTAGCCCGAACCCTAACCCTAACCCTTCCGCGAAGCCTGACCCTCACCCTTCCCCTAATCCTAACCCGTACGCTGACACTAACCCGCGCCCTCACACGTACGCTCCCCCTAGAGCGTTGTCGTACCCTCACCTGGACCCTAAACCGTCCCCGTCCCCTAACCCTAAGCGTAGCCCGAACCCTAACCCTAACCCTTCCCCGAAGCCTGACCCTCAACCGTCCCCTAATCCTAACCCGTACGCTGACACTAACCCGCGCCCTCACACGTACGCTCCCCCTAAAGCGTTGTCGTACCCTCACCTGGACCCTAAACCGTCCCCGTCCCCTAACCCTAACCCTAGCCCGAACCCTAACCCTAACCCTTCCCCGAAGCCTGACCCTCACCCGTCCCCTTATCCTAACCCGTACGCTGACACTAACCCGCGCCCTCACACGTACGCTCCCCCTAAAGCGTTGTCGTACCCTCACCTGGACCCTAAACCGTCCCCGTCCCCTAACCCTAACCCTAGCCCGAACCCTAACCCTAACCCTTCCCCGAAGCCTGACCCTCACCCGTCCCCTAATCCTAACCCGTACGCTGACACTAACCCGCGCCCTCACACGTACGCTCCCCCTAGAGCGTTGTCGTACCCTCACCTGGACCCTAAACCGTCCCCGTCCCCTAACCCTAACCCTAGCCCGAACCTTAACCCTAACCCTTCCCCGAAGCCTGACCCTCACCCGTCCCCTAATCCTAACCCGTACGCTGACACTAACCCGCGCCCTCACACGTACGCTCCCCCTAAAGCGTTGTCGTACCCTCACCTGGACCCTAAACCGTCCCCGTCCCCTAACCCTAACCCTAGCTCGAACCCTAACCCTAACCCTTCCCCGAAGCCTGACCCTCACCCGTCCCCTTATCCTAACCCGTACGCTGACACTAACCCGCGCCCTCACACGTACGCTCCCCCTAAAGCGTTGTCGTACCCTCACCTGGACCCTAAACCGTCCCCGTCCCCTAACCCTAACCCTAGCCCGAACCCTAACCCTAACCCTTCCCCGAAGCCTGACCCTCACCCGTCCCCTAATCCTAACCCGTACGCTGACACTAACCCGCGCCCTCACACGTACGCTCCCCCTAGAGCGTTGTCGTACCCTCACCTGGACCCTAAACCGTCCCCCTCCCCTAACCCTAACCCTAGCCCGAACCTTAACCCTAACCCTTCCCCGAAGCCTGACCCTCACCCGTCCCCTAATCCTAACCCGTACGCTGACACTAACCCGCGCCCTCACACGTACGCTCCCCCTAAAGCGTTGTCGTATCCTCACCTGGACCCTAAACCGTCCCCGTCCCCTAACCCTAACCCTAGCCCGAACCCTAACCCTAACCCTTCCCCGAAGCCTGACCCTCACCCGTCCCCTAATCCTAACCCGTACGCTGACACTAACCCGCGCCCTCACACGTACGCTCCCCCTAAAGCGTTGTCGTACCCTCACCTGGACCCTAAACCGTCCCCGTCCCCTAACCCTAACCCTAGCCCGTACCCTAACCCTAACACTTCCCCAAAGCCTGACACTCACCCGTCCCCTAATCCTAACCCGTACGCTGACACTAACCCGCGCCCTCACACGTACGCTCCCCCTAAAGCGTTGTCGTACCCTCACCTGGACCCTAAACCGTCCCCTTCCCCTAACCCTAACCCTAGCCCGAACCCTAACCCTAACCCTTCCCCGAAGCCTGACCCTCACCCGTCCCCTAATCCTAACCCGTACGCTGACACTAACCCGCGCCCTCACACGTACGCTCCCCCTAAAGCGTTGTCGTACCCTCACCTGGACCCTAAACCGTCCCCGTCCCCTAACCCTAAGCGTAGCCCGAACCCTAACCCTAACCCTTCCCCGAAGCCTGACCCTCACCCGTCCCCTAATCCTAACCCGTACGCTGACACTAACCCGCGCCCTCACACGTACGCTCCCCCTAAAGCGTTGTCGTACCCTCACCTGGACCCTAAACCGTCCCCGTCCCCTAACCCTAACCCTAGCCCGAACCCTAACCCTAACCCTTCCCCGAAGCCTGACCCTCACCCGTCCCCTAATCCTAACCCGTACGCTGACACTAACCCGCGCCCTCACACGTACGCTCCCCCTAAAGCGTTGTCGTACCCTCACCTGGACCCTAAACCGTCCCCGTCCCCTAACCCTAACCCTAGCCCGAACCCTAACCCTAACCCTTCCCCGAAGCCTGACCCCCACCCGTCCCCTAATCCTAACCCGTACGCTGACACTAACCCGCGCCCTCACACGTACGCTCCCCCTAAAGCGTTGTCGTACCCTCACCTGGACCCTAAACCGTCCCCGTCCCCTAACCCTAACCCTAGCCCGAACCGTAACCCTAACCCTTCCCCGAAGCCTGACCCTCATCCGTCCCCTAATCCTAACCCGTACGCTGACACTAACCCGCACCGTCACACGTACGCTCCCCCTAAACCGTTGTCGTACCCTCACCTGGACCCTAAACCGTCCCCGTCCCCTAACCCTAACCCTAGCCCGAACCCTAACCCTAACCCTTCCCCGAAGCCTGACCCTCACCCGTCCCCTAATCCTAACCCGTACGCTGACACTAACCCGCGCCCTCACACGTACGCTCCCCCTAAAGCGTTGTCGTACCCTCACCTGGACCCTAAACCGTCCCCGTCCCCTAACCCTAACCCTAGCCCGAACCCTAACCCTAACCCTTCCCCGAAGCCTGACCCTCACCCGTCCCCTAATCCTAACCCGTACGCTGACACTAACCCGCGCCCTCACACGTACGCTCCCCCTAAAGCGTTGTCGTACCCTCACCTGGACCCTAAACCGTCCCCGTCCCCTAACCCTAACCCTAGCCCGAACCCTAACCCTAACCCTTCCCCGAAGCCTGACCCTCACCCGTCCCCTAATCCTAACCCGTACGCTGACACTAACCCGCGCCCTCACACGTACGCTCCCCCTAAAGCGTTGTCGTACACTCACCTGGACCCTAAACCGTCCCCGTCCCCTAACCCTAACCCTAGCCCGAACCGTAACCGTAACCCTTCCCCGAAGCCTGACCCTCACCCGTCCCCTAATCCTAACCCGTACGCTGACACTAACCCGCGCCCTCACACGTACGCTCCCCCTAAAGCGTTGTCGTACCCTCACCTGGACCCTAAACCTTCCCCGTCCCCTAACCCTAACCCTAGACCGAACCCTAACCCTAACCCTTCCCCGAAGCCTGACCCTCAGCCGTCCCCTAATCCTAACCCGTACGCTGACACTAACCCGCGCCCTCACACGTACGCTCCCCCTAAAGCGTTGTCGTACCCTCACCTGGACCCTAAACCGTCCCCGTTTCCTAACCCTAACCCTAGCCCGAACCCTAACCCTAACCCTTCCCCAAGCCTGACCCTCACCCGTTCCCTAATCCTAAACCGTACGCTGACACTAACCCGCGCCCTCACACGTACGCTCCCCCTAAAGCGTTGTCCTACCCTCACCTGGACCCTAAACCGTCCCCGTCCCCTAACCCTAACCGTAGCCCGAACCCTAACCCTAACCCTTCCCCGAAGCCTGACACTCACCCGTCCCCTAATCCTAACCCGTACGCTGACACTAACCCGCGCCCTCACACGTACGCTCCCCCTAAAGCGTTGTCGTACCCTCACCTGGACCCTAAACCGTCCCCGTCCCCTAACCCTAACCCTAGCCCGAACCCTAACCCTAACCCTTCCCCGAAGCCTGACCCTCACCCGTCCCCTAATCCTAACCCGTACGCTGACACTAACCCGTGCCCTCACACGTACGCTCCCCCTAAAGCGTTGTCGTACCCTCACCTGGACCCTAAACCGTCCCCGTCCCCTAACCCTAACCCTAGCCCCAACCCTAACCCTAACCCTTCCCCGAAGCCTGACCCTCACCCGTCCCCTAATCCGAACCCGTACGCTGACACTAACCCGCGCCCTCACACGTACGCTCCCCCTAAAGCGTTGTCGTACCCTCACCTGGACCCTAAACCGTCCCCGTCCCCTAACCATAACCCTAGCCCGAACCCTAACCCTAACCCTTCCCCGAAGCCTGACCCTCACCCGTCCCCTAATCCTAACCCGTACGCTGACACTAACCCGCGCCCTCACACGTACGCTCCCCCTAAAGCGTTGTCGTACCCTCACCTGGACCCTAAACCGTCCCCGTCCCCTAACCCTAACCCTAGCCCGAACCCTAACCCTAACCCTTCCCCGAAGCCTGACCCTCACCCGTCCCCTAATCCTAACCCGTACGCTGACACTAACCCGCGCCCTCACACGTACGCTCCCCCTAAAGCGTTGTCGTACCCTCACCTGGACCCTAAACCTTCCCCGTCCCCTAACCCTAACCCTAGACCGAACCCTAACCCTAACCCTTCCCCGAAGCCTGACCCTCACCCGTCCCCTAATCCTAACCCGTACGCTGACACTAACCCGCGCCCTCACACGTACGCTCCCCCTAAAGCGTTGTCGTACCCTCACCTGGACCCTAAACCGTCCCCTAACCCTAACCCTAGCCCGAACCCTAACCCTAACCCTTCCCCGAAGCCTGACCCTCACCCGTCCCCTAATCCTACCCCGTACGCTGACACTTACCCGCGCCCTCACACATACGCTCCCCCTAAAGCGTTGTCGTACCCTCACCTGGACCCTAAACCTTCCCCGTCCCCTAACCCTAACCCTAGACCGAACCCTAACCCTAACCCTTCCCCGAAGCCTGACCTTCACCCGTCCCCTAATCCTAACCCGTACGCTGACGCTAATCCGCGCCCTCACACGTACGCTCCCCCTAAAGCGTTGTCGTACCCTCACCTGGACCCTAAACCGTCCCCGTCCCCTAACCCTAACCCTAGCCCGAAGCCTAACCCTAACCCTTCCCCAAGCCTGACCCTCACCCGTCCCCTAATCCTAACCCGTACGCTGACACTAACCCGCGCCCTCACACGTACGCTCCCCCTAAAGCGTTGTCGTACCCTCACCTGGACCCTAAACCGTCCCCGTCCCCTAACCCTAACCCTAGCTCGAACCCTAACCCTAACCCTTCCCCGAAGCCTGACCCTCACCCGTCCCCTTATCCTAACCCGTACGCTGACACTAACCCGCGCCCTCACACGTACGCTCCCCCTAAAGCGTTGTCGTACCCTCACCTGGACCCTAAACCGTCCCCGTCCCCTAACCCTAACCCTAGCCCGAACCCTAACCCTAACCCTTCCCCGAAGCCTGACCCTCACCCGTCCCCTAATCCTAACCCGTACGCTGACACTAACCCGCGCCCTCACACGTACGCTCCCCCTAGAGCGTTGTCGTACCCTCACCTGGACCCTAAACCGTCCCCCTCCCCTAACCCTAACCCTAGCCCGAACCTTAACCCTAACCCTTCCCTGAAGCCTGACCCTCACCCGTCCCCTAATCCTAACCCGTACGCTGACACTAACCCGCGCCCTCACACGTACGCTCCCCCTAAAGCGTTGTCGTATCCTCACCTGGACCCTAAACCGTCCCCGTCCCCTAACCCTAACCCTAGCCCGAACCCTAACCCTAACCCTTCCCCGAAGCCTGACCCTCACCCGTCCCCTAATCCTAACCCGTACGCTGACACTAACCCGCGCCCTCACACGTACGCTCCCCCTAAAGCGTTGTCGTACCCTCACCTGGACCCTAAACCGTCCCCGTCCCCTAACCCTAACCCTAGCCCGTACCCTAACCCTAACACTTCCCCAAAGCCTGACACTCACCCGTCCCCTAATCCTAACCCGTACGCTGACACTAACCCGCGCCCTCACACGTACGCTCCCCCTAAAGCGTTGTCGTACCCTCACCTGGACCCTAAACCGTCCCCTTCCCCTAACCCTAACCCTAGCCCGAACCCTAACCCTAACCCTTCCCCGAAGCCTGACCCTCACCCGTCCCCTAATCCTAACCCGTACGCTGACACTAACCCGCGCCCTCACACGTACGCTCCCCCTAAAGCGTTGTCGTACCCTCACCTGGACCCTAAACCGTCCCCGTCCCCTAACCCTAAGCGTAGCCCGAACCCTAACCCTAACCCTTCCCCGAAGCCTGACCCTCACCCGTCCCCTAATCCTAACCCGTACGCTGACACTAACCCGCGCCCTCACACGTACGCTCCCCCTAAAGCGTTGTCGTACCCTCACCTGGACCCTAAACCGTCCCCGTCCCCTAACCCTAACCCTAGCCCGAACCCTAACCCTAACCCTTCCCCGAAGCCTGACCCTTACCCGTCCCCTAATCCTAACCCGTACGCTGACACTAACCCGCGCCCTCACACGTACGCTCCCCCTAAAGCGTTGTCGTACCCTCACCTGGACCCTAAACCGTCCCCGTCCCCTAACCCTAACCCTAGCCCGAACCCTAACCCTAACCCTTCCCCGAAGCCTGACCCCCACCCGTCCCCTAATCCTAACCCGTACGCTGACACTAACCCGCGCCCTCACACGTACGCTCCCCCTAAAGCGTTGTCGTACCCTCACCTGGACCCTAAACCGTCCCCGTCCCCTAACCCTAACCCTAGCCCGAACCGTAACCCTAACCCTTCCCCGAAGCCTGACCCTCATCCGTCCCCTAATCCTAACCCGTACGCTGACACTAACCCGCACCGTCACACGTACGCTCCCCCTAAACCGTTGTCGTACCCTCACCTGGACCCTAAACCGTCCCCGTCCCCTAACCCTAACCCTAGCCCGAACCCTAACCCTAACCCTTCCCCGAAGCCTGACCCTCACCCGTCCCCTAATCCTAACCCGTACGCTGACACTAACCCGCGCCCTCACACGTACGCTCCCCCTAAAGCGTTGTCGTACCCTCACCTGGACCCTAAACCGTCCCCGTCCCCTAACCCTAACCCTAGACCGAACCCTAACCCTAACCCTTCCCCGAAGCCTGACCCTCACCCGTCCCCTAATCCTAACCCGTACGCTGACACTAACCCGCGCCCTCACACGTACGCTCCCCCTAAAGCGTTGTCGTACCCTCACCTGGACCCTAAACCGTCCCCGTCCCCTAACCATAACCCTAGCCCGAACCTTAACCCTAACCCTTCCCCGAAGCCTGACCCTCACCCGTCCCCTAATCCTAACCCGTACGCTGACACTAACCCGCGCCCTCACATGTACGCTCCCCCTAAAGCGTTGTCGTACCCTCACCTGGACCCTAAACCGTCCCCGTCCACTAACCCTAACCCTAGCCCGAACCCTAACCCTAACCCTTCCCCGAAGCCTGACCCTCACCCGTCCACTAATCCTAACCCGTACGCTGACACTAACCCGCGCCCTCACACGTACGCTCCCCCTAAAGCGTTGTCGTACCCTCACCTGGACCCTAAACCGTCCCCGTCCCCTAACCCTAACCCTAGCCCGAACCCTAACCCTAACCCTTCCCCGAAGCCTGACCCTCACCCGTCCCCTAATCCTAACCCGTACGCTGACACTAACCCGCGCCCTCACACGTACGCTCCCCCTAAAGCGTTGTCGTACCCTCACCTGGACCCTAAACCGTCCCCGTCCCCTAACCCTAACCCTAGCCCGAACCCTAACCCTAACCCTTCCCCGAAGCCTGACCCTCACCCGTCCCCTAATCCTAACCCGTACGCTGACACTAACCCGCGCCCTCACACGTACGCTCCCCCTAAAGCGTTGTCGTACACTCACCTGGACCCTAAACCGTCCCCGTCCCCTAACCCTAACCCTAGCCCGAACCGTAACCGTAACCCTTCCCCGAAGCCTGACCCTCACCCGTCCCCTAATCCTAACCCGTACGCTGACACTAACCCGCGCCCTCACACGTACGCTCCCCCTAAAGCGTTGTCGTACCCTCACCTGGACCCTAAACCTTCCCCGTCCCCTAACCCTAACCCTAGACCGAACCCTAACCCTAACCCTTCCCCGAAGCCTGACCCTCAGCCGTCCCCTAATCCTAACCCGTACGCTGACACTAACCCGCGCCCTCACACGTACGCTCCCCCTAAAGCGTTGTCGTACCCTCACCTGGACCCTAAACCGTCCCCGTTTCCTAACCCTAACCCTAGCCCGAACCCTAACCCTAACCCTTCCCCAAGCCTGACCCTCACCCGTTCCCTAATCCTAAACCGTACGCTGACACTAACCCGCGCCCTCACACGTACGCTCCCCCTAAAGCGTTGTCCTACCCTCACCTGGACCCTAAACCGTCCCCGTCCCCTAACCCTAACCGTAGCCCGAACCCTAACCCTAACCCTTCCCCGAAGCCTGACACTCACCCGTCCCCTAATCCTAACCCGTACGCTGACACTAACCCGCGCCCTCACACGTACGCTCCCCCTAAAGCGTTGTCGTACCCTCACCTGGACCCTAAACCGTCCCCGTCCCCTAACCCTAACCCTAGCCCGAACCCTAACCCTAACCCTTCCCCGAAGCCTGACCCTCACCCGTCCCCTAATCCTAACCCGTACGCTGACACTAACCCGTGCCCTCACACGTACGCTCCCCCTAAAGCGTTGTCGTACCCTCACCTGGACCCTAAACCGTCCCCGTCCCCTAACCCTAACCCTAGCCCCAACCCTAACCCTAACCCTTCCCCGAAGCCTGACCCTCACCCGTCCCCTAATCCGAACCCGTACGCTGACACTAACCCGCGCCCTCACACGTACGCTCCCCCTAAAGCGTTGTCGTACCCTCACCTGGACCCTAAACCGTCCCCGTCCCCTAACCATAACCCTAGCCCGAACCCTAACCCTAACCCTTCCCCGAAGCCTGACCCTCACCCGTCCCCTAATCCTAACCCGTACGCTGACACTAACCCGCGCCCTCACACGTACGCTCCCCCTAAAGCGTTGTCGTACCCTCACCTGGACCCTAAACCGTCCCCGTCCCCTAACCCTAACCCTAGCCCGAACCCTAACCCTAACCCTTCCCCGAAGCCTGACCCTCACCCGTCCCCTAATCCTAACCCGTACGCTGACACTAACCCGCGCCCTCACACGTACGCTCCCCCTAAAGCGTTGTCGTACCCTCACCTGGACCCTAAACCTTCCCCGTCCCCTAACCCTAACCCTAGACCGAACCCTAACCCTAACCCTTCCCCGAAGCCTGACCCTCACCCGTCCCCTAATCCTAACCCGTACGCTGACACTAACCCGCGCCCTCACACGTACGCTCCCCCTAAAGCGTTGTCGTACCCTCACCTGGACCCTAAACCGTCCCCGTCCCCTAACCCTAACCCTAGCCCGAACCCTAACCCTAACCCTTCCCCGAAGCCTGACCCTCACCCGTCCCCTAATCCTAAGCCGTACGCTGACACTAACCCGCGCCCTCACACGTACGCTGCCCCTAAAGCGTTGTCGTACCCTCACCTGGACCCTAAACCGTCCCCGTCCCCTAACCCTAACCCTAGCCCGAACCCTAACCTTAACCCTTCCCCAAGCCTGACCCTCACCCGTCCCCTAATCCTAACCCGTACGCTGACACTAACCCGCGCCCTCACACGTACGCTCCCCCTAAAGCGTTGTCCTACCCTCACCTGGACCCTAAACCGTCCCCGTCCCCTAACCCTAACCCTAGCCCGAACCCTAACCCTAACACTTCCCCGAAGCCTGACCCTCACCCGTCCCCTAATCCTAACCCGTAAGCTGACACTAACCCGCGCCCTCACACGTACGCTCCCCCTAAAGCGTTGTCGTACCCTCACCTGGACCCTAAACCGTCCCCGTCCCCTAACCCTAACCCTAGCCCGAACCCTAACCCTAACCCTTCCCCGAAGCCTGACCCTCAGCCGTCCCCTAATCCTAACCCGTACGCTGACACTAACCCGCGCCCTCACACGTACGCTCCCCCTAAAGCGTTGTCGTACCCTCACCTGGACCCTAAACCGTCCCCGTCCCCTAACCCTAACCCTAGCCCGAACCCTAACCCTAACCCTTCCCCGAAGCCTGACCCTCACCCGTCCCCTAATCCTAACCCGTACGCTGACACTAACCCGCGCCCTCACACGTACGCTCCCCCTAAAGCGTTGTCGTACCCTCACCTGGACCCTAAACCATCCCCGTCCCCTAACCCTAACCCTAGCCCGAACCCTAACCCTAACCGTTCCCCGAAGCCTGACCCTCACCCGTCCCCTAATCCTAACCCGTACGCTGACACTAACCCGCGCCCTCACACGTACGCTCCCCCTAAAGCGTTGTCGTACACTCACCTGGACCCTAAACCGTCCCCGTCCCCTAACCCTAACCCTAGCCCGAACCGTAACCGTAACGCTTCCCCGAAGCCTGACCCTCACCCGTCCCCTAATCCTAACCCGTACGCTGACACTAACCCGCGCCCTCACACGTACGCTCCCCCTAAAGCGTTGTCGTACCCTCACCTGGACCCTAAACCTTCCCCGTCCCCTAACCCTAACCCTAGCCCGAACCCTAACCCTAACCCTTCCCCAAGCCTGACCCTCACCCGTCCCCTAATCCTAACCCGTACGCTGACACTAACCCGCGCCCTCACACGTACGCTCCCCCTAAAGCGTTGTCGTACCCTCACCTGGACCCTAAACCGTCCCCGTCCCCTAACCCTAACCCTAGCCCGAACCCTAACCCTAACCCTTCCCCGAAGCCTGACCCTCACACGTCCCCTAATCCTAACCCGTACGCTGACACTAACCCGCGCCCTCACACGTACGCTCCCCCTAAAGCGTTGTCGTACCCTCACCTGGACCCTAAACCGTCCCCGTCCCCTAACCCTAACCCTAGCCCGAACCCTAACCCTAACCCTTCCCCGAAGCCTGACCCTCACCCGTCCCCTAATCCTAACCCGTACGCTGACACTAAACCGCGCCCTCACACGTACGCTCCCCCTAAAGCGTTGTCGTACCCTCACCTGGACCCTAAACCGTCCCCGTCCCCTAACCCTAACCGTAGCCCGAACCCTAACCCTAACCCTTCCCCGAAGCCTGACCCTCACCCGTCCCCTAATCCTAACCCGTACGCTGACACTAACCCGCGCCCTCACACGTACGCTCCCCCTAAAGCGTTGTCGTACCCTCACCTGGACCCTAAACCGTCCCCGTCCCCTAACCCTAACCCTAGCCCGAACCCTAACCCTAACCCTTCCCCAAGCCTGACCCTCACCCGTCCCCTAATCCTAACCCGTACGCTGACACTAACCCGCGCCCTCACACGTACGCTCCCCCTAAAGCGTTGTCGTACCCTGACCTGGACCCTAAACCGTCCCCGTCCCCTAACCCTAACCCTAGCCCGAACCCTAACCCTAACCCTTCCCCGAAGCCTGACCCTCACCCGTCCCCTAATCCTAACCCGTACGCTGACACTAACCCGCGCCCTCACACGTACACTCCCCCTAAAGCGTTGTCGTACCCTCAGCTGGACCCTAAACCGTCCCCGTCCCCTAACCCTAACCCTAGCCCGAACCCTAACCCTAACCCTTCCCCGAAGCCTGACCCTCACCCGTCCCATAATCCTAACCCGTACGCTGACACTAACCCGCGCCCTCACATGTATGCTCCCCCTAAAGCGTTGTCGTACCCTCACCTAGACCCTACACCGTCCCCGTCCCCTAACCCTAAACCTAGCCCGAACCCTAACCCTAACCATTCCCCGAAGCCTGACCCTCACCCGTCCCCTAATCCTAACCCGTACGCTGACACTAACCCGCGCCCTCACACGTACGCTCCCCCTAAAGCGTTGTCGTACCCTCACCTGGACCCTAAACCTTCCCCGTCCCCTAAACCTAACCCTAGCCCGAACCCTAACCCTAACCCTTCCCCGAAGCCTGACCCTCACCCGTCCCATAATCCTAACCCGTACGCTGACACTAACCCGCGCCCTCACATGTATGCTCCCCCTAAAGCGTTGTCGTACCCTCACCTAGACCCTACACCGTCCCCGTCCCCTAACCCTAAACCTAGCCCGAACCCTAACCCTAACCATTCCCCGAAGCCTGACCCTCACCCGTCCCCTAATCCTAACCCGTACGCTGACACTAACCCGCGCCCTCACACGTACGCTCCCCCTAAAGCGTTGTCGTACCCTCACCTGGACCCTAAACCTTCCCCGTCCCCTAACCCTAACCCTAGACCGAACCCTAACCCTAACACTTCCCAGAAGCCTGACCCTCACCCGTCCCCTAATCCTAACGCGTACGCTGACACTAACCCGCGCCCTCACACGTACGCTCCCCCTAAAGCGTTGTCGTACCCTCACCTGGACCCTAAACCGTCCCCGTCCCCTAACCCTAACCCTAGCCCGAACCCTAACCCTAACCCTTCCCCGAAGCCTGACCCTCACCCGTCCCCTAATCCTAACCCGTACGCTGACACTAACCCGCGTCCTCACACGTACCCTCCCCCTAAAGCGTTGTCGTACCCTCACCTGGACCCTAAACCGTCCCCGTCCCCTAACCCTAAACCTAGACCGAACCCTAACCCTAACCCTTCCCCGAAGCCTGACCCTCATCCGTCCCCTAATCCTAACCCGTACGCTGACACTAACCCACGCCCTCACATGTATGCTCCTCCTAAAGCGTTGTCGTACCCTCACCTAGACCCTACACCGTCCCCGTCCCCTAACCCTAACCCTAGCCCGAACCCTAACCCTAACCATTCCCCGAAGTCTGACCCTCACTCGTCCCCTAATCCTAACCCGTACGCTGACACTAACCCGCGTCCTCACACGTACCCTCCCCCTAAAGCGTTGTCGTACCCTCACCTGGACCCTAAACCGTCCCCGTCCCCTAACCCTAACCCTAGCCCGAACCCTAACCCTAACCCTTCCCCGAAGCCTGACCCTCACACGTCCCCTAATCCTAACCCGTACGCTGACACTAACCCGCGCCCTCACACGTACGCTCCCCCTAAAGCGTTGTCGTTACCTCACCTGGACCCTAAACCGTCCCCGTCCCCTAACCCTAACCCTAGCCCGAACCCTAACCCTAACCCTTCCCCGAAGCCTGACCCTCACCCGTCCCCTAATCCTAACCCGTACGCTGACACTAACCCGCGCCCTCACATGTACGCTCCCCCTAAAGCGTTGTCGTACCCTCAACTGGACCCTAAACCGTCCCCGTCCCCTAACCCTAACCCTAGCCCAAACCCTAACCCTAACCCTTCCCCGAAGCCTGACCCTCACCCGTCCCCTAATCCTAACCCGTACGCTGACACTAACCCGCGCCCTCACACGTACGCTCCCCCTAAAGCGTTGTCGTACCCTCACCTGGACCCTAAACCGTCCCCGTCCCCTAACCCTAACCCTAGCCCGAACCCTAACCCTAACCCTTCCCCGAAGCCTGACCCTCACCCGTCCCCTAATCCTAACCCGTACGCTGACACTAACCCGCGGCCTCACATGTACGCTCCCCCTAAAGCGTTGTCGTACCCTCAACTGGACCCTAAACCGTCCCCGTCCCCTAACGCTAACCCTAGCCCGAACCCTAACCCTAACCCTTCCCCGAAGCCTGACCCTCACCCGTCCCCTAATCCTAACCCGTACGCTGACACTAACCCGCGCCCTCACACGTACGCTCCCCCTAAAGCGTTGTCGTACCATCACCTGGACCCTAAACCGTCCCCGTCCCCTAACCCTAACCCTAGCCCGAACCCTAACCCTAACCCTTCCCCGAAGCCTGACCCTCACCCGTCCCCTAATCCTAACCCGTACGCTGACACTAACCCGCGCCCTCACACGTACGCCCCCCCTAAAGCGTTGTCGTACCCTCACATGGACCCTAAACCGTCCCCGTCCCCTAACCCTAACCCTAGCCCGAACCCTAACCCTAACCCTTCCCCGAAGCCTGACCCTCACCCGTCCCCTAATCCTAACCCGTACGCTGACACTAACCCGCGCCCTCACACGTACGCTCCCCCTAAAGCTTTGTCGTACCCTCACCTGGACCCTAAACCGTCCCCGTCCCCTAAAACTAACCCTAGCCCAAACCCTAACCCTAACCCTTCCCCGAAGCCTGACCCTCACACATCCCCTAATCCTAACCCGTACGCTGACACTAACCCGCGCCTTCACACGTACCCTCCCCCTAAAGCGTTGTCGTACCCTCACCTGGACCCTAAACCTTCCCCGTCCCCTAACCCTAGCCCGAACCCTAACCCTAACCCTTCCCCGAAGCCTGACCCTCACCCGTCCCCTAATCCTAACCCGTACGCTGACACTAACCCGCGCCCTCACACGTACGCTCCCTCTAAAGCGTTGTCGTACCCTCACCTGGACCCTAAACCGTCCCCGTCCCCTAACCCTAACCCTAGCCCGAACCGTAACCCTAACCCTTCCCCGAAGCCTGACACTCACCCGTCCCCTAATCCTAACCCGTACGCTGACACTAACCCGCGCCCTCACACACACACTCCCTCTAAAGCGTTGTCGAACCCTCACCTGGACCCTAAACCGTCCCCGTCCCCTAACCCTAACCCTAGCCCGAACCCTAACCCTAACCCTTCCCCGAAGCCTGACCCTCACCCGTCCCCTAATCCTAACCCGTACGCTGACACTAACCCGCGCCCTCACACGTACGCTCCCCCTAAAGCGTTGTCGTACCCTCACCTGGACCCTAAACCGTCCCCGTCCCCTAACCCTAACCCTAGCCCGAACCCTAACCCTAACCCTTCCCCGAAGCCTGACCCTCACCCGTCCCCTAATCCTAACCCGTACGCTGACACTAACCCGCGCCCTCACACGTACGCTCCCCCTAAAGCGTTGTTGTACCCTCACCTGGACCCTAAACCGTCCCCGTCCCCTAACCCTAACCCTAGCCCGAACCCTAACCCTAACCCTTCCCCGAAGCCTGACCCTCACCCGTCCCCTAATCCTAACCCGTACGCTGACACTAACCCGCGCCCTCACACGTACGCTCCCCCTAAAGCGTTGTCGTACCCTCACCTGGACCCTAAACCGTCCCCGTCCCCTAACCCTAACCCTAGCCCAAACACTAACCCTAACCCTTCCCCGAAGCCTGACCCTCACCCGTCCCCTAATCCTAACCCGTACGCTGACACTAACCCGCGCCCTCACACGTACGCTCCCCCTAAAGCGTTGTCGTACCCTCACCTGGACCCTAAACCGTCCCCGTCCCCTAACCCTAACCCTAGCCCGAACCCTAACCCTAACCCTTCCCCGAAGCCTGACCCTCACCCGTCCCCTAATCCTAACCCGTACGCTGACACTAACCCGCGCCCTCACACGTACGCTCCCCCTAAAGCGTTGTCGTACCCTCACCTGGACCCTAAACCGTCCCCGTCCCCTAACCCTAACCCTAGCCCGAACCCTAACCCTAACCCTTCCCCGAAGCCTGACCCTCACCCGTCCCCTAATCCTAACCCGTACGCTGACACTAACCCGCGCCCTCACACATACGCTCCCCCTAAAGCGTTGTCGTACCCTCACCTGGACCCTAAACCTTCCCCGTCCCCTAACCCTAACCCTAGACCGAACCCTAACCCTAACCCTTCCCCGAAGCCTGACCCTCACCCGTCCCCTAATCCTAACCCGTACGCTGACACTAACCCGCGCCCTCACACGTACGCTCCCCCTAAAGCGTTGTCGTACCCTCACCTGGACCCTAAACCGTCCCCGTCCCCTAACCCTAACCCTAGCCCGAACCCTAACCCTAAACCTTCCCCAAGCCTGACCCTCACCCGTCCCCTAATCCTAACCCGTACGCTGAAACTAAACCGTGCCCTCACACGTACGCTCCCCCTAAAGCATTGTCGTACCCTCACCTGGACCCTAAACCGTCCCCGTCCCCTAACCCTAACCCTAGCCCGAACCCTAACCCTAACCCTTCCCCGAAGCCTGACCCTCACACGTCCCCTAATCCTAACCCGTACGCTGACACTAACCCGCGCCCTCACACGTACGCTCCCCCTAAAGCGTTGTCGTACCCTCACCTGGACCCTAAACCGTCCCCGTCCCCTAACCCTAACCCTAGCCCGAACCCTAACCCTAACCCTTCCCTGAAGCCTGACCCTCACCCGTCCCCTAATCCTAACCCGTACGCTGACACTAACCTGCGCCCTCACACGTACGCTCCCCCTAAAGCGTTGTCGTACCCTCACCTGGACCCTAAACCGTCCCCGTCCCCTAACCCTAACCCTAGCCCGAACCGTAACCCTAACCCTTCCCCGAAGCCTGACCCTCACCCGTCCCCTAATCCTAACCCGTACTCTGACACTAAACCGCGCCCTCACACGTACGCTCCCCCTAAAGCGTTGTCGTACCCTCACCTGGACCCTAAACCGTCCCCGTCCCCTAACCCTAACCCTAGCCCGAACCCTAACCCTAACCCTTCCCCGAAGCCTGACCCTCACCCGTCCCCTAATCCTAACCCGTACGCTGACACTAACCCGCGCCCTCACACGTACGCTCCCCCTAAAGCGTTGTCGTACCCTCACCTGGACCCTAAACCGTCCCCGTCCCCTAACCCTAACCCTAGCCCGAACCCTAACCCTAACCCTTCCCCAAGCCTGACCCTCACCCGTCCCCTAATCCTAACCCGTACGCTGACACTAACCCGCGCCCTCACACGTACGCTCCCCCTAAAGCGTTGTCGTACCCTCACCTGGACCCTAAACAGTCCCCGTCCCCTAACCCTAACCCTAGCCCGAACCCTAACCCTAACCCTTCCCCGAAGCCTGACCCTCACCCGTCCCCTAATCCTAACCCGTACGCTGACACTAACCCGCGCCCTCACACGTACGCTCCCCCTAAAGCGTTGTCGTACCCTCACCTGGACCCTAAACCTTCCCCGTCCCCTAACCCTAACCCTAGACCGAACCCTAACCCTAACCCTTCCCAGAAGCCTGACCCTCACCCGTCCCCTAATCCTAACGCGTACGCTGACACTAACCCGCGCCCTCACACGTACGCTCCCCCTAAAGCGTTGTCGTACCCTCACCTGGACCCTAAACCGTCCCCGTCCCCTAACCCTAACCCTAGCCCGAACCCTAACCCTAACACTTCCCCGAAGCCTGACCCTCACCCGTCCCCTAATCCTAACCCGTACGCTGACACTAACCCGCGCCCTCACACGTACACTCCCCCTAAAGCGTTGTCGTACCCTCAGCTGGACCCTAAACCGTCCCCGTCCCCTAACCCTAACCCTAGCCCGAACCCTAACCCTAACCCTTCCCCGAAGCCTGACCCTCACCCGTCCCATAATCCTAACCCGTACGCTGACACTAACCCGCGCCCTCACATGTATGCTCCCCCTAAAGCGTTGTCGTACCCTCACCTAGACCCTACACCGTCCCCGTCCCCTAACCCTAAACCTAGCCCGAACCCTAACCCTAACCATTCCCCGAAGCCTGACCCTCACCCGTCCCCTAATCCTAACCCGTACGCTGACACTAACCCGCGCCCTCACACGTACGCTCCCCCTAAAGCGTTGTCGTACCCTCACCTGGACCCTAAACCTTCCCCGTCCCCTAAACCTAACCCTAGCCCGAACCCTAACCCTAACCCTTCCCCGAAGCCTGACCCTCACCCGTCCCATAATCCTAACCCGTACGCTGACACTAACCCGCGCCCTCACATGTATGCTCCCCCTAAAGCGTTGTCGTACCCTCACCTAGACCCTACACCGTCCCCGTCCCCTAACCCTAAACCTAGCCCGAACCCTAACCCTAACCATTCCCCGAAGCCTGACCCTCACCCGTCCCCTAATCCTAACCCGTACGCTGACACTAACCCGCGCCCTCACACGTACGCTCCCCCTAAAGCGTTGTCGTACCCTCACCTGGACCCTAAACCTTCCCCGTCCCCTAACCCTAACCCTAGACCGAACCCTAACCCTAACACTTCCCAGAAGCCTGACCCTCACCCGTCCCCTAATCCTAACGCGTACGCTGACACTAACCCGCGCCCTCACACGTACGCTCCCCCTAAAGCGTTGTCGTACCCTCACCTGGACCCTAAACCGTCCCCGTCCCCTAACCCTAACCCTAGCCCGAACCCTAACCCTAACCCTTCCCCGAAGCCTGACCCTCACCCGTCCCCTAATCCTAACCCGTACGCTGACACTAACCCGCGTCCTCACACGTACCCTCCCCCTAAAGCGTTGTCGTACCCTCACCTGGACCCTAAACCGTCCCCGTCCCCTAACCCTAAACCTAGACCGAACCCTAACCCTAACCCTTCCCCGAAGCCTGACCCTCATCCGTCCCCTAATCCTAACCCGTACGCTGACACTAACCCACGCCCTCACATGTATGCTCCTCCTAAAGCGTTGTCGTACCCTCACCTAGACCCTACACCGTCCCCGTCCCCTAACCCTAACCCTAGCCCGAACCCTAACCCTAACCATTCCCCGAAGTCTGACCCTCACTCGTCCCCTAATCCTAACCCGTACGCTGACACTAACCCGCGTCCTCACACGTACCCTCCCCCTAAAGCGTTGTCGTACCCTCACCTGGACCCTAAACCGTCCCCGTCCCCTAACCCTAACCCTAGCCCGAACCCTAACCCTAACCCTTCCCCGAAGCCTGACCCTCACACGTCCCCTAATCCTAACCCGTACGCTGACACTAACCCGCGCCCTCACACGTACGCTCCCCCTAAAGCGTTGTCGTTACCTCACCTGGACCCTAAACCGTCCCCGTCCCCTAACCCTAACCCTAGCCCGAACCCTAACCCTAACCCTTCCCCGAAGCCTGACCCTCACCCGTCCCCTAATCCTAACCCGTACGCTGACACTAACCCGCGCCCTCACATGTACGCTCCCCCTAAAGCGTTGTCGTACCCTCAACTGGACCCTAAACCGTCCCCGTCCCCTAACCCTAACCCTAGCCCAAACCCTAACCCTAACCCTTCCCCGAAGCCTGACCCTCACCCGTCCCCTAATCCTAACCCGTACGCTGACACTAACCCGCGCCCTCACACGTACGCTCCCCCTAAAGCGTTGTCGTACCCTCACCTGGACCCTAAACCGTCCCCGTCCCCTAACCCTAACCCTAGCCCGAACCCTAACCCTAACCCTTCCCCGAAGCCTGACCCTCACCCGTCCCCTAATCCTAACCCGTACGCTGACACTAACCCGCGGCCTCACATGTACGCTCCCCCTAAAGCGTTGTCGTACCCTCAACTGGACCCTAAACCGTCCCCGTCCCCTAACGCTAACCCTAGCCCGAACCCTAACCCTAACCCTTCCCCGAAGCCTGACCCTCACCCGTCCCCTAATCCTAACCCGTACGCTGACACTAACCCGCGCCCTCACACGTACGCTCCCCCTAAAGCGTTGTCGTACCATCACCTGGACCCTAAACCGTCCCCGTCCCCTAACCCTAACCCTAGCCCGAACCCTAACCCTAACCCTTCCCCGAAGCCTGACCCTCACCCGTCCCCTAATCCTAACCCGTACGCTGACACTAACCCGCGCCCTCACACGTACGCCCCCCCTAAAGCGTTGTCGTACCCTCACATGGACCCTAAACCGTCCCCGTCCCCTAACCCTAACCCTAGCCCGAACCCTAACCCTAACCCTTCCCCGAAGCCTGACCCTCACCCGTCCCCTAATCCTAACCCGTACGCTGACACTAACCCGCGCCCTCACACGTACGCTCCCCCTAAAGCTTTGTCGTACCCTCACCTGGACCCTAAACCGTCCCCGTCCCCTAAAACTAACCCTAGCCCAAACCCTAACCCTAACCCTTCCCCGAAGCCTGACCCTCACACATCCCCTAATCCTAACCCGTACGCTGACACTAACCCGCGCCTTCACACGTACCCTCCCCCTAAAGCGTTGTCGTACCCTCACCTGGACCCTAAACCTTCCCCGTCCCCTAACCCTAGCCCGAACCCTAACCCTAACCCTTCCCCGAAGCCTGACCCTCACCCGTCCCCTAATCCTAACCCGTACGCTGACACTAACCCGCGCCCTCACACGTACGCTCCCTCTAAAGCGTTGTCGTACCCTCACCTGGACCCTAAACCGTCCCCGTCCCCTAACCCTAACCCTAGCCCGAACCGTAACCCTAACCCTTCCCCGAAGCCTGACACTCACCCGTCCCCTAATCCTAACCCGTACGCTGACACTAACCCGCGCCCTCACACACACACTCCCTCTAAAGCGTTGTCGAACCCTCACCTGGACCCTAAACCGTCCCCGTCCCCTAACCCTAACCCTAGCCCGAACCCTAACCCTAACCCTTCCCCGAAGCCTGACCCTCACCCGTCCCCTAATCCTAACCCGTACGCTGACACTAACCCGCGCCCTCACACGTACGCTCCCCCTAAAGCGTTGTCGTACCCTCACCTGGACCCTAAACCGTCCCCGTCCCCTAACCCTAACCCTAGCCCGAACCCTAACCCTAACCCTTCCCCGAAGCCTGACCCTCACCCGTCCCCTAATCCTAACCCGTACGCTGACACTAACCCGCGCCCTCACACGTACGCTCCCCCTAAAGCGTTGTTGTACCCTCACCTGGACCCTAAACCGTCCCCGTCCCCTAACCCTAACCCTAGCCCGAACCCTAACCCTAACCCTTCCCCGAAGCCTGACCCTCACCCGTCCCCTAATCCTAACCCGTACGCTGACACTAACCCGCGCCCTCACACGTACGCTCCCCCTAAAGCGTTGTCGTACCCTCACCTGGACCCTAAACCGTCCCCGTCCCCTAACCCTAACCCTAGCCCAAACACTAACCCTAACCCTTCCCCGAAGCCTGACCCTCACCCGTCCCCTAATCCTAACCCGTACGCTGACACTAACCCGCGCCCTCACACGTACGCTCCCCCTAAAGCGTTGTCGTACCCTCACCTGGACCCTAAACCGTCCCCGTCCCCTAACCCTAACCCTAGCCCGAACCCTAACCCTAACCCTTCCCCGAAGCCTGACCCTCACCCGTCCCCTAATCCTAACCCGTACGCTGACACTAACCCGCGCCCTCACACGTACGCTCCCCCTAAAGCGTTGTCGTACCCTCACCTGGACCCTAAACCGTCCCCGTCCCCTAACCCTAACCCTAGCCCGAACCCTAACCCTAACCCTTCCCCGAAGCCTGACCCTCACCCGTCCCCTAATCCTAACCCGTACGCTGACACTAACCCGCGCCCTCACACATACGCTCCCCCTAAAGCGTTGTCGTACCCTCACCTGGACCCTAAACCTTCCCCGTCCCCTAACCCTAACCCTAGACCGAACCCTAACCCTAACCCTTCCCCGAAGCCTGACCCTCACCCGTCCCCTAATCCTAACCCGTACGCTGACACTAACCCGCGCCCTCACACGTACGCTCCCCCTAAAGCGTTGTCGTACCCTCACCTGGACCCTAAACCGTCCCCGTCCCCTAACCCTAACCCTAGCCCGAACCCTAACCCTAAACCTTCCCCAAGCCTGACCCTCACCCGTCCCCTAATCCTAACCCGTACGCTGAAACTAAACCGTGCCCTCACACGTACGCTCCCCCTAAAGCATTGTCGTACCCTCACCTGGACCCTAAACCGTCCCCGTCCCCTAACCCTAACCCTAGCCCGAACCCTAACCCTAACCCTTCCCCGAAGCCTGACCCTCACACGTCCCCTAATCCTAACCCGTACGCTGACACTAACCCGCGCCCTCACACGTACGCTCCCCCTAAAGCGTTGTCGTACCCTCACCTGGACCCTAAACCGTCCCCGTCCCCTAACCCTAACCCTAGCCCGAACCCTAACCCTAACCCTTCCCTGAAGCCTGACCCTCACCCGTCCCCTAATCCTAACCCGTACGCTGACACTAACCTGCGCCCTCACACGTACGCTCCCCCTAAAGCGTTGTCGTACCCTCACCTGGACCCTAAACCGTCCCCGTCCCCTAACCCTAACCCTAGCCCGAACCGTAACCCTAACCCTTCCCCGAAGCCTGACCCTCACCCGTCCCCTAATCCTAACCCGTACTCTGACACTAAACCGCGCCCTCACACGTACGCTCCCCCTAAAGCGTTGTCGTACCCTCACCTGGACCCTAAACCGTCCCCGTCCCCTAACCCTAACCCTAGCCCGAACCCTAACCCTAACCCTTCCCCGAAGCCTGACCCTCACCCGTCCCCTAATCCTAACCCGTACGCTGACACTAACCCGCGCCCTCACACGTACGCTCCCCCTAAAGCGTTGTCGTACCCTCACCTGGACCCTAAACCGTCCCCGTCCCCTAACCCTAACCCTAGCCCGAACCCTAACCCTAACCCTTCCCCAAGCCTGACCCTCACCCGTCCCCTAATCCTAACCCGTACGCTGACACTAACCCGCGCCCTCACACGTACGCTCCCCCTAAAGCGTTGTCGTACCCTCACCTGGACCCTAAACAGTCCCCGTCCCCTAACCCTAACCCTAGCCCGAACCCTAACCCTAACCCTTCCCCGAAGCCTGACCCTCACCCGTCCCCTAATCCTAACCCGTACGCTGACACTAACCCGCGCCCTCACACGTACGCTCCCCCTAAAGCGTTGTCGTACCCTCACCTGGACCCTAAACCTTCCCCGTCCCCTAACCCTAACCCTAGACCGAACCCTAACCCTAACCCTTCCCAGAAGCCTGACCCTCACCCGTCCCCTAATCCTAACGCGTACGCTGACACTAACCCGCGCCCTCACACGTACGCTCCCCCTAAAGCGTTGTCGTACCCTCACCTGGACCCTAAACCGTCCCCGTCCCCTAACCCTAACCCTAGCCCGAACCCTAACCCTAACACTTCCCCGAAGCCTGACCCTCACCCGTCCCCTAATCCTAACCCGTACGCTGACACTAACCCGCGCCCTCACACGTACACTCCCCCTAAAGCGTTGTCGTACCCTCACCTGGACCCTAAACCGTCCCCGTCCCCTAACGCTAACCCTAGCCCGAACCCTAACCCTAACCCTTCCCCGAAGCCTGACCCTCACCCGTCCCCTAATCCTAACCCGTACGCTGACACTAACCCGCGCCCTCACACGTACGCTCCCCCTAAAGCGTTGTCGTACCATCACCTGGACCCTAAACCGTCCCCGTCCCCTAACCCTAACCCTAGCCCGAACCCTAACCCTAACCCTTCCCCGAAGCCTGACCCTCACCCGTCCCCTAATCCTAACCCGTACGCTGACACTAACCCGCGCCCTCACACGTACGCCCCCCCTAAAGCGTTGTCGTACCCTCACATGGACCCTAAACCGTCCCCGTCCCCTAACCCTAACCCTAGCCCGAACCCTAACCCTAACCCTTCCCCGAAGCCTGACCCTCACCCGTCCCCTAATCCTAACCCGTACGCTGACACTAACCCGCGCCCTCACACGTACGCTCCCCCTAAAGCTTTGTCGTACCCTCACCTGGACCCTAAACCGTCCCCGTCCCCTAAAACTAACCCTAGCCCAAACCCTAACCCTAACCCTTCCCCGAAGCCTGACCCTCACACATCCCCTAATCCTAACCCGTACGCTGACACTAACCCGCGCCTTCACACGTACCCTCCCCCTAAAGCGTTGTCGTACCCTCACCTGGACCCTAAACCTTCCCCGTCCCCTAACCCTAGCCCGAACCCTAACCCTAACCCTTCCCCGAAGCCTGACCCTCACCCGTCCCCTAATCCTAACCCGTACGCTGACACTAACCCGCGCCCTCACACGTACGCTCCCTCTAAAGCGTTGTCGTACCCTCACCTGGACCCTAAACCGTCCCCGTCCCCTAACCCTAACCCTAGCCCGAACCGTAACCCTAACCCTTCCCCGAAGCCTGACACTCACCCGTCCCCTAATCCTAACCCGTACGCTGACACTAACCCGCGCCCTCACACACACACTCCCTCTAAAGCGTTGTCGAACCCTCACCTGGACCCTAAACCGTCCCCGTCCCCTAACCCTAACCCTAGCCCGAACCCTAACCCTAACCCTTCCCCGAAGCCTGACCCTCACCCGTCCCCTAATCCTAACCCGTACGCTGACACTAACCCGCGCCCTCACACGTACGCTCCCCCTAAAGCGTTGTCGTACCCTCACCTGGACCCTAAACCGTCCCCGTCCCCTAACCCTAACCCTAGCCCGAACCCTAACCCTAACCCTTCCCCGAAGCCTGACCCTCACCCGTCCCCTAATCCTAACCCGTACGCTGACACTAACCCGCGCCCTCACACGTACGCTCCCCCTAAAGCGTTGTTGTACCCTCACCTGGACCCTAAACCGTCCCCGTCCCCTAACCCTAACCCTAGCCCGAACCCTAACCCTAACCCTTCCCCGAAGCCTGACCCTCACCCGTCCCCTAATCCTAACCCGTACGCTGACACTAACCCGCGCCCTCACACGTACGCTCCCCCTAAAGCGTTGTCGTACCCTCACCTGGACCCTAAACCGTCCCCGTCCCCTAACCCTAACCCTAGCCCAAACACTAACCCTAACCCTTCCCCGAAGCCTGACCCTCACCCGTCCCCTAATCCTAACCCGTACGCTGACACTAACCCGCGCCCTCACACGTACGCTCCCCCTAAAGCGTTGTCGTACCCTCACCTGGACCCTAAACCGTCCCCGTCCCCTAACCCTAACCCTAGCCCGAACCCTAACCCTAACCCTTCCCCGAAGCCTGACCCTCACCCGTCCCCTAATCCTAACCCGTACGCTGACACTAACCCGCGCCCTCACACGTACGCTCCCCCTAAAGCGTTGTCGTACCCTCACCTGGACCCTAAACCGTCCCCGTCCCCTAACCCTAACCCTAGCCCGAACCCTAACCCTAACCCTTCCCCGAAGCCTGACCCTCACCCGTCCCCTAATCCTAACCCGTACGCTGACACTAACCCGCGCCCTCACACATACGCTCCCCCTAAAGCGTTGTCGTACCCTCACCTGGACCCTAAACCTTCCCCGTCCCCTAACCCTAACCCTAGACCGAACCCTAACCCTAACCCTTCCCCGAAGCCTGACCCTCACCCGTCCCCTAATCCTAACCCGTACGCTGACACTAACCCGCGCCCTCACACGTACGCTCCCCCTAAAGCGTTGTCGTACCCTCACCTGGACCCTAAACCGTCCCCGTCCCCTAACCCTAACCCTAGCCCGAACCCTAACCCTAAACCTTCCCCAAGCCTGACCCTCACCCGTCCCCTAATCCTAACCCGTACGCTGAAACTAAACCGTGCCCTCACACGTACGCTCCCCCTAAAGCATTGTCGTACCCTCACCTGGACCCTAAACCGTCCCCGTCCCCTAACCCTAACCCTAGCCCGAACCCTAACCCTAACCCTTCCCCGAAGCCTGACCCTCACACGTCCCCTAATCCTAACCCGTACGCTGACACTAACCCGCGCCCTCACACGTACGCTCCCCCTAAAGCGTTGTCGTACCCTCACCTGGACCCTAAACCGTCCCCGTCCCCTAACCCTAACCCTAGCCCGAACCCTAACCCTAACCCTTCCCTGAAGCCTGACCCTCACCCGTCCCCTAATCCTAACCCGTACGCTGACACTAACCTGCGCCCTCACACGTACGCTCCCCCTAAAGCGTTGTCGTACCCTCACCTGGACCCTAAACCGTCCCCGTCCCCTAACCCTAACCCTAGCCCGAACCGTAACCCTAACCCTTCCCCGAAGCCTGACCCTCACCCGTCCCCTAATCCTAACCCGTACTCTGACACTAAACCGCGCCCTCACACGTACGCTCCCCCTAAAGCGTTGTCGTACCCTCACCTGGACCCTAAACCGTCCCCGTCCCCTAACCCTAACCCTAGCCCGAACCCTAACCCTAACCCTTCCCCGAAGCCTGACCCTCACCCGTCCCCTAATCCTAACCCGTACGCTGACACTAACCCGCGCCCTCACACGTACGCTCCCCCTAAAGCGTTGTCGTACCCTCACCTGGACCCTAAACCGTCCCCGTCCCCTAACCCTAACCCTAGCCCGAACCCTAACCCTAACCCTTCCCCAAGCCTGACCCTCACCCGTCCCCTAATCCTAACCCGTACGCTGACACTAACCCGCGCCCTCACACGTACGCTCCCCCTAAAGCGTTGTCGTACCCTCACCTGGACCCTAAACAGTCCCCGTCCCCTAACCCTAACCCTAGCCCGAACCCTAACCCTAACCCTTCCCCGAAGCCTGACCCTCACCCGTCCCCTAATCCTAACCCGTACGCTGACACTAACCCGCGCCCTCACACGTACGCTCCCCCTAAAGCGTTGTCGTACCCTCACCTGGACCCTAAACCTTCCCCGTCCCCTAACCCTAACCCTAGACCGAACCCTAACCCTAACCCTTCCCAGAAGCCTGACCCTCACCCGTCCCCTAATCCTAACGCGTACGCTGACACTAACCCGCGCCCTCACACGTACGCTCCCCCTAAAGCGTTGTCGTACCCTCACCTGGACCCTAAACCGTCCCCGTCCCCTAACCCTAACCCTAGCCCGAACCCTAACCCTAACACTTCCCCGAAGCCTGACCCTCACCCGTCCCCTAATCCTAACCCGTACGCTGACACTAACCCGCGCCCTCACACGTACACTCCCCCTAAAGCGTTGTCGTACCCTCAGCTGGACCCTAAACCGTCCCCGTCCCCTAACCCTAACCCTAGCCCGAACCCTAACCCTAACCCTTCCCCGAAGCCTGACCCTCACCCGTCCCATAATCCTAACCCGTACGCTGACACTAACCCGCGCCCTCACATGTATGCTCCCCCTAAAGCGTTGTCGTACCCTCACCTAGACCCTACACCGTCCCCGTCCCCTAACCCTAAACCTAGCCCGAACCCTAACCCTAACCATTCCCCGAAGCCTGACCCTCACCCGTCCCCTAATCCTAACCCGTACGCTGACACTAACCCGCGCCCTCACACGTACGCTCCCCCTAAAGCGTTGTCGTACCCTCACCTGGACCCTAAACCTTCCCCGTCCCCTAAACCTAACCCTAGCCCGAACCCTAACCCTAACCCTTCCCCGAAGCCTGACCCTCACCCGTCCCATAATCCTAACCCGTACGCTGACACTAACCCGCGCCCTCACATGTATGCTCCCCCTAAAGCGTTGTCGTACCCTCACCTAGACCCTACACCGTCCCCGTCCCCTAACCCTAAACCTAGCCCGAACCCTAACCCTAACCATTCCCCGAAGCCTGACCCTCACCCGTCCCCTAATCCTAACCCGTACGCTGACACTAACCCGCGCCCTCACACGTACGCTCCCCCTAAAGCGTTGTCGTACCCTCACCTGGACCCTAAACCTTCCCCGTCCCCTAACCCTAACCCTAGACCGAACCCTAACCCTAACACTTCCCAGAAGCCTGACCCTCACCCGTCCCCTAATCCTAACGCGTACGCTGACACTAACCCGCGCCCTCACACGTACGCTCCCCCTAAAGCGTTGTCGTACCCTCACCTGGACCCTAAACCGTCCCCGTCCCCTAACCCTAACCCTAGCCCGAACCCTAACCCTAACCCTTCCCCGAAGCCTGACCCTCACCCGTCCCCTAATCCTAACCCGTACGCTGACACTAACCCGCGTCCTCACACGTACCCTCCCCCTAAAGCGTTGTCGTACCCTCACCTGGACCCTAAACCGTCCCCGTCCCCTAACCCTAAACCTAGACCGAACCCTAACCCTAACCCTTCCCCGAAGCCTGACCCTCATCCGTCCCCTAATCCTAACCCGTACGCTGACACTAACCCACGCCCTCACATGTATGCTCCTCCTAAAGCGTTGTCGTACCCTCACCTAGACCCTACACCGTCCCCGTCCCCTAACCCTAACCCTAGCCCGAACCCTAACCCTAACCATTCCCCGAAGTCTGACCCTCACTCGTCCCCTAATCCTAACCCGTACGCTGACACTAACCCGCGTCCTCACACGTACCCTCCCCCTAAAGCGTTGTCGTACCCTCACCTGGACCCTAAACCGTCCCCGTCCCCTAACCCTAACCCTAGCCCGAACCCTAACCCTAACCCTTCCCCGAAGCCTGACCCTCACACGTCCCCTAATCCTAACCCGTACGCTGACACTAACCCGCGCCCTCACACGTACGCTCCCCCTAAAGCGTTGTCGTTACCTCACCTGGACCCTAAACCGTCCCCGTCCCCTAACCCTAACCCTAGCCCGAACCCTAACCCTAACCCTTCCCCGAAGCCTGACCCTCACCCGTCCCCTAATCCTAACCCGTACGCTGACACTAACCCGCGCCCTCACATGTACGCTCCCCCTAAAGCGTTGTCGTACCCTCAACTGGACCCTAAACCGTCCCCGTCCCCTAACCCTAACCCTAGCCCAAACCCTAACCCTAACCCTTCCCCGAAGCCTGACCCTCACCCGTCCCCTAATCCTAACCCGTACGCTGACACTAACCCGCGCCCTCACACGTACGCTCCCCCTAAAGCGTTGTCGTACCCTCACCTGGACCCTAAACCGTCCCCGTCCCCTAACCCTAACCCTAGCCCGAACCCTAACCCTAACCCTTCCCCGAAGCCTGACCCTCACCCGTCCCCTAATCCTAACCCGTACGCTGACACTAACCCGCGGCCTCACATGTACGCTCCCCCTAAAGCGTTGTCGTACCCTCAACTGGACCCTAAACCGTCCCCGTCCCCTAACGCTAACCCTAGCCCGAACCCTAACCCTAACCCTTCCCCGAAGCCTGACCCTCACCCGTCCCCTAATCCTAACCCGTACGCTGACACTAACCCGCGCCCTCACACGTACGCTCCCCCTAAAGCGTTGTCGTACCATCACCTGGACCCTAAACCGTCCCCGTCCCCTAACCCTAACCCTAGCCCGAACCCTAACCCTAACCCTTCCCCGAAGCCTGACCCTCACCCGTCCCCTAATCCTAACCCGTACGCTGACACTAACCCGCGCCCTCACACGTACGCCCCCCCTAAAGCGTTGTCGTACCCTCACATGGACCCTAAACCGTCCCCGTCCCCTAACCCTAACCCTAGCCCGAACCCTAACCCTAACCCTTCCCCGAAGCCTGACCCTCACCCGTCCCCTAATCCTAACCCGTACGCTGACACTAACCCGCGCCCTCACACGTACGCTCCCCCTAAAGCTTTGTCGTACCCTCACCTGGACCCTAAACCGTCCCCGTCCCCTAAAACTAACCCTAGCCCAAACCCTAACCCTAACCCTTCCCCGAAGCCTGACCCTCACACATCCCCTAATCCTAACCCGTACGCTGACACTAACCCGCGCCTTCACACGTACCCTCCCCCTAAAGCGTTGTCGTACCCTCACCTGGACCCTAAACCTTCCCCGTCCCCTAACCCTAGCCCGAACCCTAACCCTAACCCTTCCCCGAAGCCTGACCCTCACCCGTCCCCTAATCCTAACCCGTACGCTGACACTAACCCGCGCCCTCACACGTACGCTCCCTCTAAAGCGTTGTCGTACCCTCACCTGGACCCTAAACCGTCCCCGTCCCCTAACCCTAACCCTAGCCCGAACCGTAACCCTAACCCTTCCCCGAAGCCTGACACTCACCCGTCCCCTAATCCTAACCCGTACGCTGACACTAACCCGCGCCCTCACACACACACTCCCTCTAAAGCGTTGTCGAACCCTCACCTGGACCCTAAACCGTCCCCGTCCCCTAACCCTAACCCTAGCCCGAACCCTAACCCTAACCCTTCCCCGAAGCCTGACCCTCACCCGTCCCCTAATCCTAACCCGTACGCTGACACTAACCCGCGCCCTCACACGTACGCTCCCCCTAAAGCGTTGTCGTACCCTCACCTGGACCCTAAACCGTCCCCGTCCCCTAACCCTAACCCTAGCCCGAACCCTAACCCTAACCCTTCCCCGAAGCCTGACCCTCACCCGTCCCCTAATCCTAACCCGTACGCTGACACTAACCCGCGCCCTCACACGTACGCTCCCCCTAAAGCGTTGTTGTACCCTCACCTGGACCCTAAACCGTCCCCGTCCCCTAACCCTAACCCTAGCCCGAACCCTAACCCTAACCCTTCCCCGAAGCCTGACCCTCACCCGTCCCCTAATCCTAACCCGTACGCTGACACTAACCCGCGCCCTCACACGTACGCTCCCCCTAAAGCGTTGTCGTACCCTCACCTGGACCCTAAACCGTCCCCGTCCCCTAACCCTAACCCTAGCCCAAACACTAACCCTAACCCTTCCCCGAAGCCTGACCCTCACCCGTCCCCTAATCCTAACCCGTACGCTGACACTAACCCGCGCCCTCACACGTACGCTCCCCCTAAAGCGTTGTCGTACCCTCACCTGGACCCTAAACCGTCCCCGTCCCCTAACCCTAACCCTAGCCCGAACCCTAACCCTAACCCTTCCCCGAAGCCTGACCCTCACCCGTCCCCTAATCCTAACCCGTACGCTGACACTAACCCGCGCCCTCACACGTACGCTCCCCCTAAAGCGTTGTCGTACCCTCACCTGGACCCTAAACCGTCCCCGTCCCCTAACCCTAACCCTAGCCCGAACCCTAACCCTAACCCTTCCCCGAAGCCTGACCCTCACCCGTCCCCTAATCCTAACCCGTACGCTGACACTAACCCGCGCCCTCACACATACGCTCCCCCTAAAGCGTTGTCGTACCCTCACCTGGACCCTAAACCTTCCCCGTCCCCTAACCCTAACCCTAGACCGAACCCTAACCCTAACCCTTCCCCGAAGCCTGACCCTCACCCGTCCCCTAATCCTAACCCGTACGCTGACACTAACCCGCGCCCTCACACGTACGCTCCCCCTAAAGCGTTGTCGTACCCTCACCTGGACCCTAAACCGTCCCCGTCCCCTAACCCTAACCCTAGCCCGAACCCTAACCCTAAACCTTCCCCAAGCCTGACCCTCACCCGTCCCCTAATCCTAACCCGTACGCTGAAACTAAACCGTGCCCTCACACGTACGCTCCCCCTAAAGCATTGTCGTACCCTCACCTGGACCCTAAACCGTCCCCGTCCCCTAACCCTAACCCTAGCCCGAACCCTAACCCTAACCCTTCCCCGAAGCCTGACCCTCACACGTCCCCTAATCCTAACCCGTACGCTGACACTAACCCGCGCCCTCACACGTACGCTCCCCCTAAAGCGTTGTCGTACCCTCACCTGGACCCTAAACCGTCCCCGTCCCCTAACCCTAACCCTAGCCCGAACCCTAACCCTAACCCTTCCCTGAAGCCTGACCCTCACCCGTCCCCTAATCCTAACCCGTACGCTGACACTAACCTGCGCCCTCACACGTACGCTCCCCCTAAAGCGTTGTCGTACCCTCACCTGGACCCTAAACCGTCCCCGTCCCCTAACCCTAACCCTAGCCCGAACCGTAACCCTAACCCTTCCCCGAAGCCTGACCCTCACCCGTCCCCTAATCCTAACCCGTACTCTGACACTAAACCGCGCCCTCACACGTACGCTCCCCCTAAAGCGTTGTCGTACCCTCACCTGGACCCTAAACCGTCCCCGTCCCCTAACCCTAACCCTAGCCCGAACCCTAACCCTAACCCTTCCCCGAAGCCTGACCCTCACCCGTCCCCTAATCCTAACCCGTACGCTGACACTAACCCGCGCCCTCACACGTACGCTCCCCCTAAAGCGTTGTCGTACCCTCACCTGGACCCTAAACCGTCCCCGTCCCCTAACCCTAACCCTAGCCCGAACCCTAACCCTAACCCTTCCCCAAGCCTGACCCTCACCCGTCCCCTAATCCTAACCCGTACGCTGACACTAACCCGCGCCCTCACACGTACGCTCCCCCTAAAGCGTTGTCGTACCCTCACCTGGACCCTAAACAGTCCCCGTCCCCTAACCCTAACCCTAGCCCGAACCCTAACCCTAACCCTTCCCCGAAGCCTGACCCTCACCCGTCCCCTAATCCTAACCCGTACGCTGACACTAACCCGCGCCCTCACACGTACGCTCCCCCTAAAGCGTTGTCGTACCCTCACCTGGACCCTAAACCTTCCCCGTCCCCTAACCCTAACCCTAGACCGAACCCTAACCCTAACCCTTCCCAGAAGCCTGACCCTCACCCGTCCCCTAATCCTAACGCGTACGCTGACACTAACCCGCGCCCTCACACGTACGCTCCCCCTAAAGCGTTGTCGTACCCTCACCTGGACCCTAAACCGTCCCCGTCCCCTAACCCTAACCCTAGCCCGAACCCTAACCCTAACACTTCCCCGAAGCCTGACCCTCACCCGTCCCCTAATCCTAACCCGTACGCTGACACTAACCCGCGCCCTCACACGTACACTCCCCCTAAAGCGTTGTCGTACCCTCACCTGGACCCTAAACCGTCCCCGTCCCCTAACCCTAACCCTAGCCCGAACCCTAACCCTAACCCTTCCCCGAAGCCTGACCCTCACCCGTCCCCTAATCCTAACCCGTACGCTGACACTAACCCGCGCCCTCACATGTATGCTCCCCCTAAAGCGTTGTCGTACCCTCACCTAGACCCTACACCGTCCCCGTCCCCTAACCCTAAACCTAGCCCGAACCCTAACCCTAACCATTCCCCGAAGCCTGACCCTCACCCGTCCCCTAATCCTAACCCGTACGCTGACACTAACCCGCGTCCTCACACGTACCCTCCCCCTAAAGCGTTGTCGTACCCTCACCTGGACCCTAAACCGTCCCCGTCCCCTAACCCTAACCCTAGCCCGAACCCTAACCCTAACCCTTCCCCGAAGCCTGACCCTCACCCGTCCCCTAATCCTAACCCGTACGCTGACACTAACCCGCGCCCTCACACGTACGCTCCCCCTAAAGCGTTGTCGTACCCTCACCTGGACCCTAAACCGTCCCCGTCCCCTAACCCTAACCCTAGCCCGAACCCTAACCCTAACCCTTCCCCGAAGCCTGACCCTCACCCGTCCCCTAATCCTAACCCGTACGCTGACACTAACCCGCGCCCTCACACGTACGCTCCCCCTAAAGCGTTGTCGTACCCTCACCTGGACCCTAAACCGTCCCCGTCCCCTAAACCTAACCCTAGCCCAAACCCTAACCCTAACCCTTCCCCGAAGCCTGACCCTCACACATCCCCTAATCCTAACCCGTACGCTGACACTAACCCGCGCCCTCACACGTACGCTCCCCCTAAAGCGTTGTCGTACCCTCACCTGGACCCTAAACCGTCCCCGTCCCCTAACCCTAACCCTAGCCCGAACCCTAACCCTAACCCTTCCCCGAAGCCTGACCCTCACCCGTCCCCTAATCCTAACCCGTACGCTGACACTAACCCGCGCCCTCACACGTACGCTCCCCCTAAAGCGTTGTCGTACCCTCACCTGGACCCTAAACCTTCCCCGTCCCCTAACCCTAACCCTAGACTGAACCCTAACCCTAACCCTTCCCAGAAGCCTGACCCTCACCCGTCCCCTAATCCTAACGCGTACGCTGACACTAACCCGCGCCCTCACACGTACGCTCCCCCTAAAGCGTTGTCGTACCCTCACCTGGACCCTAAACCGTCCCCGTCCCCTAACCCTAACCCTAGCCCGAACCCTAACCCTAACCCTTCCCCGAAGCCTGACCCTCACCCGTCCCCTAATCCTAACCCGTACGCTGACACTAACCCGCGCCCTCACACGTACACTCCCCCTAAAGCGTTGTCGTACCCTCACCTGGACCCTAAACCGTCCCCGTCCCCTAACCCTAACCCTAGCCCGAACCCTAACCCTAACCCTTCCCCGAAGCCTGACCCTCACCCGTCCCCTAATCCTAACCCGTACGCTGACACTAACCCGCGCCCTCACATGTATGCTCCCCCTAAAGCGTTGTCGTACCCTCACCTAGACCCTACACCGTCCCCGTCCCCTAACCCTAAACCTAGCCCGAACCCTAACCCTAACCATTCCCCGAAGCCTGACCCTCACCCGTCCCCTAATCCTAACCCGTACGCTGACACTAACCCGCGTCCTCACACGTACCCTCCCCCTAAAGCGTTGTCGTACCCTCACCTGGACCCTAAACCGTCCCCGTCCCCTAACCCTAACCCTAGCCCGAACCCTAACCCTAACCCTTCCCCGAAGCCTGACCCTCACCCATCCCCTAATCCTAACCCGTACGCTGACACTAACCCGCGCCCTCACACGTACGCTCCCCCTAAAGCGTTGTCGTACCCTCACCTGGACCCTAAACCGTCCCCGTCCCCTAACCCTAACCCTAGCCCGAACCCTAACCCTAACCCTTCCCCGAAGCCTGACCCTCACCCGTCCCCTAATCCTAACCCGTACGCTGACACTAACCCGCGCCCTCACACGTACGCTCCCCCTAAAGCGTTGTCGTACCCTCACCTGGACCCTAAACCGTCCCCGTCCCCTAAACCTAACCCTAGCCCAAACCCTAACCCTAACCCTTCCCCGAAGCCTGACCCTCACACATCCCCTAATCCTAACCCGTACGCTGACACTAACCCGCGCCCTCACACGTACCCTCCCCCTAAAGCGTTGTCGTACCCTCACCTGGACCCTAAACCTTCCCCGTCCCCTAACCCTAGCCCGAACCCTAACCCTAACCCTTCCCCGAAGCCTGACCCTCACCCGTCCCCTAATCCTAACCCATACGCTGACACTAACCCGCGCCCTCACATGTACGCTCCCTCTAAAGCGTTGTCGTACCCTCACCTGGACCCTAAACCGTCCCCGTCCCCTAACCCTAACCCTAGCCCGAACCGTAACCCTAACCCTTCCCCGAAGCCTGACCCTCACCCGTCCCCTAATCCTAACCCGTACGCTGACACTAACCCGCGCCCTCACACACACACTCCCTCTAAAGCGTTGTCGAACCCTCACCTGGACCCTAAACCGACCCCGTCCCCTAACCCTAACCCTAGCCCGAACCCTAACCCTAACCCTTCCCCGAAGCCTGACCCTCACCCGTCCCCTAATCCTAACCCGTACGCTGACACTAACCCGCGCCCTCACACGTACGCTCCCCCTAAAGCGTTGTCGTACCCTCACCTGGACCCTAAACCGTCCCCGTCCCCTAACCCTAACCCTAGCCCGAACCCTAACCCTAACCCTTCCCCGAAGCCTGACCCTCACCCGTCCCCTAATCCTAACCCGTACACTGACACTAACCCGCGCCCTCACACGTACGCTCCCCCTAAAGCGTTGTCGTACCCTCACCTGGACCCTAAACCTTCCCCGTCCCCTAACCCTAACCCTAGCCCGAACCCTAACCCTAACCCTTCCCCGAAGACTGACCCTCACCCGTCCCCTAATCCTAACCCGTACGCTGACACTAACCCGCGCCCTCACACGTACGCTCCCCCTAAAGCGTTGTCGTACCCTCACCTGGACCCTAAACCTTCCCCGTCCCCTAACCCTAACCCTAGCCCGAACCCTAACCCTAACCCTTCCCCGAAGGCTGACCCTCATCCGTCCCCTAATCCTAACCCGTACGCTGACACTAACCCGCGCCCTCACACGTACGCTCCCCCTAAAGCGTTGTCGTACCCTCACCTGGACCCTAAACCGTCCCCGTCCCCTAACCCTAACCCTAGCCCGAACCCTAACCCTAACCCTTCCCCGAAGCCTGACCCTCACCCGTCCCCTAATCCTAACCCGTACGCTGACACTAACCCTCGCCCTCACATGTACGCTCCCCCTAAAGCGTTGTCGTACCCTCAACTGGACCCTAAACCGTCCCCGTCCCCTAACCCTAACCCTAGCCCAAACCCTAACCCTAAGCCTTCCCCGAAGCCTGACCCTCACTCGTCCCCTAATCCTAACCCGTACGCTGACACTAACCCGCGCCCTCACACGTACGCTCCCCCTAAAGCGTTGTCGTACCCTCACCTGGACCCTAAACCGTCCCCGTCCCCTAACCCTAACCCTAGCCCGAACCCTAACCCTAACCCTTCCCCGAAGCCTGACCCTCACCCGTCCCCTAATCCTAACCCGTACGCTGACACTAACCCGCGCCCTCACACGTACGCTCCCCCTAAAGCGTTGTCGTACCCTCACCTGGACCCTAAACCGTCCCCGTCCCCTAAACCTAACCCTAGCCCAAACCCTAACCCTAACCCTTCCCCGAAGCCTGACCCTCACACATCCCCTAATCCTAACCCGTACGCTGACACTAACCCGCGCCTTCACATGTACCCTCCCCCTAAAGCGTTGTCGTACCCTCACCTGGACCCTAAACCTTCCCCGTCCCCTAACCCTAGCCCGAACCCTAACCCTAACCCTTCCCCGAAGCCTGACCCTCACCCGTCCCCTAATCCTAACCCGTACGCTGACACTAACCCGCGCCCTCACACGTACGCTCCCTCTAAAGCGTTGTCGTACCCTCACCTGGATCCTAAACCGTCCCCGTCCCCTAACCCTAACCCTAGCCCGAACCGTAACCCTAACCCTTCCCCGAAGCCTGACCCTCACCCGTCCCCTAATCCAAACACGTACGCTGACACTAACCCGCGCCCTCACACACACACTCCCTCTAAAGCGTTGTCGAACCCTCACCTGGACCCTAAACCGTCCCCGTCCCCTAACCCTAACCCTAGCCCGAACCCTAACCCTAACCCTTCCCCGAAGCCTGACCCTCACCCGTCCCCTAATCCTAACCCGTACGCTGACACTAACCCGCGCCCTCACACGTACGCTCCCCCTAAAGCGTTGTCGTACCCTCACCTGGACCCTAAACCGTCCCCGTCCCCTAACCCTAACCCTAGCCCGAACCCTAACCCTAACCCTTCCCCGAAGCCTGACCCTCACCCGTCCCCTAATCCTAACCCGTACACTGACACTAACCCGCGCCCTCACACGTACGCTCCCCCTAAAGCGTTGTCGTACCCTCACCTGGACCCTAAACCTTCCCCGTCCCCTAACCCTAACCCTAGCCCGAACCCTAACCCTAACCCTTCCCCGAAGACTGACCCTCACCCGTCCCCTAATCCTAACCCGTACGCTGACACTAACCCGCGCCCTCACACGTACGCTCCCCCTAAAGCGTTGTCGTACCCTCACCTGGACCCTAAACCGTCCCCGTCCCCTAACCCTAACCCTAGCCCGAACCCTAACCCTAACCCTTCCCCGAAGGCTGACCCTCATCCGTCCCCTAATCCTAACCCGTACGCTGACACTAACCCGCGCCCTCACACGTACGCTCCCCCTAAAGCGTTGTCGCACCCTCACCTGGACCCTAAACCGTCCCCGTCCCCTAACCCTAACCCTAGCCCGAACCCTAACCCTAACCCTTCCCCGAAGCCTGACCCTCACCCGTCCCCTAATCCTAACCCGTACGCTGACACTAACCCGCGCCCTCACACGTACGCTCCCCCTAAAGCGTTGTCGTACCCTCACCTGGACCCTAAACCGTCCCCGTCCCCTAACCCTAACCCTAGCCCGAACCCTAACCCTAACCCTTCCCCGAAGCCTGACCCTCACCCGTCCCCTAATCCTAACCCGTACGCAGACACTAACCCACGCCCTCACATGTATGCTCCCCCTAAAGCGTTGTCGTACCCTCACCTGGACCCTACACCGTCCCCGTCCCCTAACCCTAACCCTAGCCCGAACCCTAACCCTTCCCCGAAGCCTGACCCTCACCCGTCCCCTAATCCTAACCCATACGCTGACACTAACCCGCGCCCTCACACGTACGCTCCCCCTAAAGCGTTGTCGTACCCTCACCTGGACCCTAAACCGTCCCCGTCCCCTAACCCTAACCCTAGCCCGAACCCTAACCCTAACCCTTCCCCGAAGCCTGACCCTCACCCGTCCCCTAATCCTAACCCGTACGCTGACACTAACCCACGCCCTCACACGTACGCTCCCCCTAAAGCGTTGTCGTACCCTCACCTGGACCCTAAACCGTCCCCGTTCCCTAACCCTAACCCTAGCCCGAACCCTAACCCTAACCCTTCCCCGAAGCCTGACCCTCACCCGTCCCCTAATCCTAACCCGTACGCTGACACTAACCCGCGCCCTCACACGTACGCTCCCCCTAAAGCGTTGTCGTACCCTCACCTGGACCCTAAACCGTCCCCGTCCCCTAACCCTAACCCTAGCCCGAACCCTAACCCTAACCCTTCCCCGAAGCCTGACCCTCACCCGTCCCCTAATCCTAACCCGTACGCTGACACTAACCCACGCCCTCACACGTACGCTCCCCCTAAAGCGTTGTCGTACCCTCACCTGGATCCTAAACCATCCCCATCCCCTAATCCTAACCCTAGCCCGAACCCTAACCCTAACCCTTCTCCGAAGCCTGACCCTCACCCGTCCCCGAATCCTAACCCGTACGCTGACACTAACCCACGCCCTCCGACGTACGCTCCCACTAAAGCGTTGTCGTACCCTCACCTGGACCCTAAACCGACCCCGTCCCCTACCTCTAACCTTAGCCCGAACCTTAACCCTAACCCTTCCCCGAAACCTAACCCTCACCCGTCCCCTAATCCTAACCCGTACGCTGACACTAACCCGCGCCCTCACACGTACGCTCCCCCTAAAGCGTTGTCGTGCCCTCACCTGGACCCTAAACCGTCCCCGTCCCCTAACCCTAACCCTAGCCCGAACCCTAACCCTAACCCTTCTCAGAAGCCTGACCCTCACCCGTTCCCTAATCCTAACCCGTACGCTGACACTAACCCGCGCCCTCACACGTACGCTCCCCCTAAAACGTTGTCGTACCCTCACCTGGACCCTAAACCGTCCCCGTCCCCTAACCCTAACCCTAGCCCGAACCATAACCCTAACCCTTCCCCGAAGCCTGACCAACACACGTCCCCTAATCCTAACGCGTATGCTGACACTAACCCGTGCCCTCACACGTACGCTCCCCCTAAAGCGTTGTCGTACCCTCACCTGGACCCTAAACCGTCCCCATCCCCTAACCCTAACCATAGCCCGAACCCTAACCCTAACCCTTCTCCGAAGCCTGACCCTCACCCGTCCCCTAATCCTAACCCGTACGCTGACACTAACCCACGCCCTCACACGTACGCTCCCCCTAAAGCGTTGTCGTACCCTCACCTGGACCCTAAACCGTCCCCGTCCCCTAACCCTAACCCTAGCCCGAACCCTAACCGTAACCCTTCCCCGAAGCCTGACCCTCAACTGTCCCCTAATCCTAACCCGTACGCTGACACTAACCCGCGCCCTCACACGTACGCTCCCCCTAAAGTGTTGTCGTACCCTCACCTGGACCCTAAACCGTCCCCGTCCCCTAACCCTAACCCTAGCCCGAACCCTAACCCTAACCCTTCCCCGAAACCTGACCCTCACCCGTCCCCTAATCCTAACCCGTACGCTGACACTAACCCGCGTCCTCACACGTACCCTCCCCCTAAAGGGTTGTCGTACCCTCACCTGGACCCTAAACCGTCCCCGTCCCCTAACCCTAACCCTAGCCCGAACCCTAACCCTAACCCTTCCCCGAAGCCTGACCCTCACCCGTCCCCTAATCCTAACCCGTACACTGACACTAACCCGCGCCGTCCGACGTACGCTCCCACTAAAGCATTGTCGTACCCTCACCTGGACCCTAAACCGTCCCCGTCCCCTAACCCTAGCCCGAACCCTAACCCTAACCCTTCCGCGAAGCCTGACACTCACCCGTCCCCTAATCCTAACCCGTACGCTGACACTAACCCGCGCCCTCACACGTACGCTCCCCCTAAAACGTTGTCGTACCCTCACCTGGACCCTAAACCGTCCCCGTCCCCTAACCCTAACCCTAGCCCGAACCCTAACCCTAACCCTTCCCCGAAGCCTGACCCTCACCCGTCCCCTAATCCTAACCCGTACGCTGACACTAACCCGCGCCCTCACACGTACGCTCCCCCTAAAGCGTTGTCGTACCCTCACCTGGACCCTAAACCGTCCCCGTCCCCTAACCCTAACCCTAGCCCGAACCCTAACCCTAACCCTTCCCCGAAGCCTGACCCTCACCCGTCCCCTAATCCTAACCCGTACGCTGACACTAACCCGCGCCCTCACACGTACGCTCCCCCTAAAGCGTTGTCGTACCCTCACCTGGTCCCTAAACCGTCCCCGTCCCCTAACCCTAACCCTAGCCCGAACCCTATCCCTAACACTTCCCCGAAGCCTGACCCTCACCCGTCCCCTAATCCTAACCCGTACGCTGACACTAACCCGCGCCCTCACACGTACGCTCCCCCTAAAGCGTTGTCGTACCCTCACCTGGACCCTAAACCGTCCCCGTCCCCTAACCCTAACCCTAGCCCGAACCCTAACCCTAACACTTCCCCGAAGCCTGACCCTCATCTGTCCCCTAATCCTAACCCGTACGCTGACACTAACCCACGCCCTCACACGTACGCTCCCCCTAAAGTGTTCTCGTACCCTTACCTGGAACCTAAACCGTCCCCGTCCCCTAACCCTAACCCTAGCCCGAACCCTAACCCTAACCCTTCCCCGAAACCTGACACTCACCCGTCCCCTAATCCTAACCCGTACGCTGACACTAACCCGCGCCCTCACACGTACGCTCCCCCTAGAGCGTTGTCGTACCCTCACCTGGACCCTAAACCGTCCCCGTCCCCTAACCCTAACCCTAGCCCGAACCCTAACCCTAACCCTTCCCCGAAGCCTGACCCTCACCCGTCCCCTAATCCTAAACCGTATGCTGACACAAACCCGCGCCCTCACACGTACGCTCCCCCTAAAGCGTTGTCGTACCCTCACCTGGACCCTAAACCGTCCCCGTCCCCTAACCCTAACCCTAGCCCGAACCCTAACCCTAACCCTTCCCCGAAGCCTGACCCTCACCCGTCCCCTAATCCTAACCCGTACGCTGACACTAACCCACGCCCTCACACGTACGCTCCCCCTAAAGCGTTGTCGTACCCTCACCTGGACCCTAAACCGTCCCCGTTCCCTAACCCTAACCCTAGCCCGAACCCTAACCCTAACCCTTCCCCGAAGCCTGACCCTCACCCGTCCCCTAATCCTAACCCGTACGCTGACACTAACCCGCGCCCTCACACGTACGCTCCCCCTAAAGCGTTGTCGTACCGTCACCTGGACCCTAAACCGTCCCCGTCCCCTAACCCTAACCCTAGCCCGAACCCTAACCCTAACCCTTCCCCGAAGCCTGACCCTCACCCGTCCCCTAATCCTAAACCATACGCAGACACTAACCCACGCCCTCACACGTACGCTCCCCCTAAAGCGTTGTCGTACCCTCACCTGGATCCTAAACCATCCCCATCCCCTAATCCTAACCCTAGCCCGAACCCTAACCCTAACCCTTCTCCGAAGCCTGACCCTCACCCGTCCCCGAATCCTAACCCGTACACTGACACTAACCCACGCCCTCCGACGTACGCTCCCACTAAAGCGTTGTCGTACCCTCACCTGGACCCTAAACCGACCCCGTCCCCTACCTCTAACCTTAGCCCGAACCTTAACCCTAACCCTTCCCCGAAACCTAACCCTCACCCGTCCCCTAATCCTAACCCGTACGCTGACACTAACCCGCGCCCTCACACGTACGCTCCCCCTAAAGCGTTGTCGTGCCCTCACCTGGACCCTAAACCGTCCCCGTCCCCTAACCCTAACCCTAGCCCGAACCCTAACCCTAACCCTTCTCAGAAGCCTGACCCTCACCCGTTCCCTAATCCTAACCCGTACGCTGACACTAACACGCGCCCTCACACGTACGCTCCCCCTAAAGCGTTGTCGTACCCTCACCTGGACCCTAAACCGTCCCCGTCCCCTAACCCTAACCCTAGCCCGAACCATAACCCTAACCCTTCCCCGAAGCCTGACCAACACACGTCCCCTAATCCTAACGTGTATGCTGACACTAACCCGTGCCCTCACACGTACGCTCCCCCTAAAGCGTTGTCGTACCCTCACCTGGACCCTAAACCATCCCCATCCCCTAACACTAACCATAGCCCGAACCCTAACCCTAACCCTTCTCCGAAGCCTGACCCTCACCCGTCCCCTAATCCTAACCCGTACGCTGACACTAACCCACGCCCTCACACGTACGCTCCCCCTAAAGCGTTGTCGTACCCTCACCTGGACCCTAAACCGTCCCCGTCCCCTAACCCTAACCCTAGCCCGAACCCTAACCGTAACCCTTCCCCGAAGCCTGACCCTCAACTGTCCCCTAATCCTAACCCGTACGCTGACACTAACCCGCGCCCTCACACGTACGCTCCCCCTAAAGTGTTGTCGTACCCTCACCTGGACCCTAAACCGTCCCCGTCCCCTAACCCTAACCCTAGCCCGAACCCTAACCCTAACCCTTCCCCGAAACCTGACCCTCACCCGTCCCCTAATCCTAACCCGTACGCTGACACTAACCCGCGTCCTCACACGTACCCTCCCCCTAAAGTGTTGTCGTACCCTCACCTGGACCCTAAACCGTCCCCGTCCCCTAACCCTAACCCTAGCCCGAACCCTAACCCTAACCCTTCCCCGAAGCCTGACCCTCACCCGTCCCCTAATCCTAACCCGTACGCTGACACTAACCCGCGCCCTCACACGTACGCTCCCCCTAAAGCGTTGTCGTACCCTCACCTGGACCCTAAACCGTCCCCGTCCCCTAAACCTAACCCTAGCCCAAACCCTAACCCTAACCCTTCCCCGAAGCCTGACCCTCACACATCCCCTAATCCTAACCCGTACGCTGACACTAACCCGCGCCCTCACACGTACGCTCCCCCTAAAGCGTTGTCGTACCCTCACCTGGACCCTAAACCGTCCCCGTCCCCTAACCCTAACCCTAGCCCGAACCCTAACCCTAACCCTTCCCCGAAGCCTGACCCTCACCCGTCCCCTAATCCTAACCCGTACGCTGACACTAACCCGCGCCCTCACACGTACGCTCCCCCTAAAGCGTTGTCGTACCCTCACCTGGACCCTAAACCTTCCCCGTCCCCTAACCCTAACCCTAGACCGAACCCTAACCCTAACCCTTCCCAGAAGCCTGACCCTCACCCGTCCCCTAATCCTAACGCGTACGCTGACACTAACCCGCGCCCTCACACGTACGCTCCCCCTAAAGCGTTGTCGTACCCTCACCTGGACCCTAAACCGTCCCCGTCCCCTAACCCTAACCCTAGCCCGAACCCTAACCCTAACCCTTCCCCGAAGCCTGACCCTCACCCGTCCCCTAATCCTAACCCGTACGCTGACACTAACCCGCGCCCTCACACGTACACTCCCCCTAAAGCGTTGTCGTACCCTCACCTGGACCCTAAACCGTCCCCGTCCCCTAACCCTAACCCTAGCCCGAACCCTAACCCTAACCCTTCCCCGAAGCCTGACCCTCACCCGTCCCCTAATCCTAACCCGTACGCTGACACTAACCCGCGCCCTCACATGTATGCTCCCCCTAAAGCGTTGTCGTACCCTCACCTAGACCCTACACCGTCCCCGTCCCCTAACCCTAAACCTAGCCCGAACCCTAACCCTAACCATTCCCCGAAGCCTGACCCTCACCCGTCCCCTAATCCTAACCCGTACGCTGACACTAACCCGCGTCCTCACACGTACCCTCCCCCTAAAGCGTTGTCGTACCCTCACCTGGACCCTAAACCGTCCCCGTCCCCTAACCCTAACCCTAGCCCGAACCCTAACCCTAACCCTTCCCCGAAGCCTGACCCTCACCCATCCCCTAATCCTAACCCGTACGCTGACACTAACCCGCGCCCTCACACGTACGCTCCCCCTAAAGCGTTGTCGTACCCTCACCTGGACCCTAAACCGTCCCCGTCCCCTAACCCTAACCCTAGCCCGAACCCTAACCCTAACCCTTCCCCGAAGCCTGACCCTCACCCGTCCCCTAATCCTAACCCGTACGCTGACACTAACCCGCGCCCTCACACGTACGCTCCCCCTAAAGCGTTGTCGTACCCTCACCTGGACCCTAAACCGTCCCCGTCCCCTAAACCTAACCCTAGCCCAAACCCTAACCCTAACCCTTCCCCGAAGCCTGACCCTCACACATCCCCTAATCCTAACCCGTACGCTGACACTAACCCGCGCCCTCACACGTACCCTCCCCCTAAAGCGTTGTCGTACCCTCACCTGGACCCTAAACCTTCCCCGTCCCCTAACCCTAGCCCGAACCCTAACCCTAACCCTTCCCCGAAGCCTGACCCTCACCCGTCCCCTAATCCTAACCCATACGCTGACACTAACCCGCGCCCTCACATGTACGCTCCCTCTAAAGCGTTGTCGTACCCTCACCTGGACCCTAAACCGTCCCCGTCCCCTAACCCTAACCCTAGCCCGAACCGTAACCCTAACCCTTCCCCGAAGCCTGACCCTCACCCGTCCCCTAATCCTAACCCGTACGCTGACACTAACCCGCGCCCTCACACACACACTCCCTCTAAAGCGTTGTCGAACCCTCACCTGGACCCTAAACCGACCCCGTCCCCTAACCCTAACCCTAGCCCGAACCCTAACCCTAACCCTTCCCCGAAGCCTGACCCTCACCCGTCCCCTAATCCTAACCCGTACGCTGACACTAACCCGCGCCCTCACACGTACGCTCCCCCTAAAGCGTTGTCGTACCCTCACCTGGACCCTAAACCGTCCCCGTCCCCTAACCCTAACCCTAGCCCGAACCCTAACCCTAACCCTTCCCCGAAGCCTGACCCTCACCCGTCCCCTAATCCTAACCCGTACACTGACACTAACCCGCGCCCTCACACGTACGCTCCCCCTAAAGCGTTGTCGTACCCTCACCTGGACCCTAAACCTTCCCCGTCCCCTAACCCTAACCCTAGCCCGAACCCTAACCCTAACCCTTCCCCGAAGACTGACCCTCACCCGTCCCCTAATCCTAACCCGTACGCTGACACTAACCCGCGCCCTCACACGTACGCTCCCCCTAAAGCGTTGTCGTACCCTCACCTGGACCCTAAACCTTCCCCGTCCCCTAACCCTAACCCTAGCCCGAACCCTAACCCTAACCCTTCCCCGAAGGCTGACCCTCATCCGTCCCCTAATCCTAACCCGTACGCTGACACTAACCCGCGCCCTCACACGTACGCTCCCCCTAAAGCGTTGTCGTACCCTCACCTGGACCCTAAACCGTCCCCGTCCCCTAACCCTAACCCTAGCCCGAACCCTAACCCTAACCCTTCCCCGAAGCCTGACCCTCACCCGTCCCCTAATCCTAACCCGTACGCTGACACTAACCCTCGCCCTCACATGTACGCTCCCCCTAAAGCGTTGTCGTACCCTCAACTGGACCCTAAACCGTCCCCGTCCCCTAACCCTAACCCTAGCCCAAACCCTAACCCTAAGCCTTCCCCGAAGCCTGACCCTCACTCGTCCCCTAATCCTAACCCGTACGCTGACACTAACCCGCGCCCTCACACGTACGCTCCCCCTAAAGCGTTGTCGTACCCTCACCTGGACCCTAAACCGTCCCCGTCCCCTAACCCTAACCCTAGCCCGAACCCTAACCCTAACCCTTCCCCGAAGCCTGACCCTCACCCGTCCCCTAATCCTAACCCGTACGCTGACACTAACCCGCGCCCTCACACGTACGCTCCCCCTAAAGCGTTGTCGTACCCTCACCTGGACCCTAAACCGTCCCCGTCCCCTAAACCTAACCCTAGCCCAAACCCTAACCCTAACCCTTCCCCGAAGCCTGACCCTCACACATCCCCTAATCCTAACCCGTACGCTGACACTAACCCGCGCCTTCACATGTACCCTCCCCCTAAAGCGTTGTCGTACCCTCACCTGGACCCTAAACCTTCCCCGTCCCCTAACCCTAGCCCGAACCCTAACCCTAACCCTTCCCCGAAGCCTGACCCTCACCCGTCCCCTAATCCTAACCCGTACGCTGACACTAACCCGCGCCCTCACACGTACGCTCCCTCTAAAGCGTTGTCGTACCCTCACCTGGATCCTAAACCGTCCCCGTCCCCTAACCCTAACCCTAGCCCGAACCGTAACCCTAACCCTTCCCCGAAGCCTGACCCTCACCCGTCCCCTAATCCAAACCCGTACGCTGACACTAACCCGCGCCCTCACACACACACTCCCTCTAAAGCGTTGTCGAACCCTCACCTGGACCCTAAACCGTCCCCGTCCCCTAACCCTAACCCTAGCCCGAACCCTAACCCTAACCCTTCCCCGAAGCCTGACCCTCACCCGTCCCCTAATCCTAACCCGTACGCTGACACTAACCCGCGCCCTCACACGTACGCTCCCCCTAAAGCGTTGTCGTACCCTCACCTGGACCCTAAACCGTCCCCGTCCCCTAACCCTAACCCTAGCCCGAACCCTAACCCTAACCCTTCCCCGAAGCCTGACCCTCACCCGTCCCCTAATCCTAACCCGTACACTGACACTAACCCGCGCCCTCACACGTACGCTCCCCCTAAAGCGTTGTCGTACCCTCACCTGGACCCTAAACCTTCCCCGTCCCCTAACCCTAACCCTAGCCCGAACCCTAACCCTAACCCTTCCCCGAAGACTGACCCTCACCCGTCCCCTAATCCTAACCCGTACGCTGACACTAACCCGCGCCCTCACACGTACGCTCCCCCTAAAGCGTTGTCGTACCCTCACCTGGACCCTAAACCGTCCCCGTCCCCTAACCCTAACCCTAGCCCGAACCCTAACCCTAACCCTTCCCCGAAGGCTGACCCTCATCCGTCCCCTAATCCTAACCCGTACGCTGACACTAACCCGCGCCCTCACACGTACGCTCCCCCTAAAGCGTTGTCGCACCCTCACCTGGACCCTAAACCGTCCCCGTCCCCTAACCCTAACCCTAGCCCGAACCCTAACCCTAACCCTTCCCCGAAGCCTGACCCTCACCCGTCCCCTAATCCTAACCCGTACGCTGACACTAACCCGCGCCCTCACACGTACGCTCCCCCTAAAGCGTTGTCGTACCCTCACCTGGACCCTAAACCGTCCCCGTCCCCTAACCCTAACCCTAGCCCGAACCCTAACCCTAACCCTTCCCCGAAGCCTGACCCTCACCCGTCCCCTAATCCTAACCCGTACGCAGACACTAACCCACGCCCTCACATGTATGCTCCCCCTAAAGCGTTGTCGTACCCTCACCTGGACCCTACACCGTCCCCGTCCCCTAACCCTAACCCTAGCCCGAACCCTAACCCTTCCCCGAAGCCTGACCCTCACCCGTCCCCTAATCCTAACCCATACGCTGACACTAACCCGCGCCCTCACACGTACGCTCCCCCTAAAGCGTTGTCGTACCCTCACCTGGACCCTAAACCGTCCCCGTCCCCTAACCCTAACCCTAGCCCGAACCCTAACCCTAACCCTTCCCCGAAGCCTGACCCTCACCCGTCCCCTAATCCTAACCCGTACGCTGACACTAACCCACGCCCTCACACGTACGCTCCCCCTAAAGCGTTGTCGTACCCTCACCTGGACCCTAAACCGTCCCCGTTCCCTAACCCTAACCCTAGCCCGAACCCTAACCCTAACCCTTCCCCGAAGCCTGACCCTCACCCGTCCCCTAATCCTAACCCGTACGCTGACACTAACCCGCGCCCTCACACGTACGCTCCCCCTAAAGCGTTGTCGTACCCTCACCTGGACCCTAAACCGTCCCCGTCCCCTAACCCTAACCCTAGCCCGAACCCTAACCCTAACCCTTCCCCGAAGCCTGACCCTCACCCGTCCCCTAATCCTAACCCGTACGCTGACACTAACCCACGCCCTCACACGTACGCTCCCCCTAAAGCGTTGTCGTACCCTCACCTGGATCCTAAACCATCCCCATCCCCTAATCCTAACCCTAGCCCGAACCCTAACCCTAACCCTTCTCCGAAGCCTGACCCTCACCCGTCCCCGAATCCTAACCCGTACGCTGACACTAACCCACGCCCTCCGACGTACGCTCCCACTAAAGCGTTGTCGTACCCTCACCTGGACCCTAAACCGACCCCGTCCCCTACCTCTAACCTTAGCCCGAACCTTAACCCTAACCCTTCCCCGAAACCTAACCCTCACCCGTCCCCTAATCCTAACCCGTACGCTGACACTAACCCGCGCCCTCACACGTACGCTCCCCCTAAAGCGTTGTCGTGCCCTCACCTGGACCCTAAACCGTCCCCGTCCCCTAACCCTAACCCTAGCCCGAACCCTAACCCTAACCCTTCTCAGAAGCCTGACCCTCACCCGTTCCCTAATCCTAACCCGTACGCTGACACTAACCCGCGCCCTCACACGTACGCTCCCCCTAAAACGTTGTCGTACCCTCACCTGGACCCTAAACCGTCCCCGTCCCCTAACCCTAACCCTAGCCCGAACCATAACCCTAACCCTTCCCCGAAGCCTGACCAACACACGTCCCCTAATCCTAACGCGTATGCTGACACTAACCCGTGCCCTCACACGTACGCTCCCCCTAAAGCGTTGTCGTACCCTCACCTGGACCCTAAACCGTCCCCATCCCCTAACCCTAACCATAGCCCGAACCCTAACCCTAACCCTTCTCCGAAGCCTGACCCTCACCCGTCCCCTAATCCTAACCCGTACGCTGACACTAACCCACGCCCTCACACGTACGCTCCCCCTAAAGCGTTGTCGTACCCTCACCTGGACCCTAAACCGTCCCCGTCCCCTAACCCTAACCCTAGCCCGAACCCTAACCGTAACCCTTCCCCGAAGCCTGACCCTCAACTGTCCCCTAATCCTAACCCGTACGCTGACACTAACCCGCGCCCTCACACGTACGCTCCCCCTAAAGTGTTGTCGTACCCTCACCTGGACCCTAAACCGTCCCCGTCCCCTAACCCTAACCCTAGCCCGAACCCTAACCCTAACCCTTCCCCGAAACCTGACCCTCACCCGTCCCCTAATCCTAACCCGTACGCTGACACTAACCCGCGTCCTCACACGTACCCTCCCCCTAAAGGGTTGTCGTACCCTCACCTGGACCCTAAACCGTCCCCGTCCCCTAACCCTAACCCTAGCCCGAACCCTAACCCTAACCCTTCCCCGAAGCCTGACCCTCACCCGTCCCCTAATCCTAACCCGTACACTGACACTAACCCGCGCCGTCCGACGTACGCTCCCACTAAAGCATTGTCGTACCCTCACCTGGACCCTAAACCGTCCCCGTCCCCTAACCCTAGCCCGAACCCTAACCCTAACCCTTCCGCGAAGCCTGACACTCACCCGTCCCCTAATCCTAACCCGTACGCTGACACTAACCCGCGCCCTCACACGTACGCTCCCCCTAAAACGTTGTCGTACCCTCACCTGGACCCTAAACCGTCCCCGTCCCCTAACCCTAACCCTAGCCCGAACCCTAACCCTAACCCTTCCCCGAAGCCTGACCCTCACCCGTCCCCTAATCCTAACCCGTACGCTGACACTAACCCGCGCCCTCACACGTACGCTCCCCCTAAAGCGTTGTCGTACCCTCACCTGGACCCTAAACCGTCCCCGTCCCCTAACCCTAACCCTAGCCCGAACCCTAACCCTAACCCTTCCCCGAAGCCTGACCCTCACCCGTCCCCTAATCCTAACCCGTACGCTGACACTAACCCGCGCCCTCACACGTACGCTCCCCCTAAAGCGTTGTCGTACCCTCACCTGGTCCCTAAACCGTCCCCGTCCCCTAACCCTAACCCTAGCCCGAACCCTATCCCTAACACTTCCCCGAAGCCTGACCCTCACCCGTCCCCTAATCCTAACCCGTACGCTGACACTAACCCGCGCCCTCACACGTACGCTCCCCCTAAAGCGTTGTCGTACCCTCACCTGGACCCTAAACCGTCCCCGTCCCCTAACCCTAACCCTAGCCCGAACCCTAACCCTAACACTTCCCCGAAGCCTGACCCTCATCTGTCCCCTAATCCTAACCCGTACGCTGACACTAACCCACGCCCTCACACGTACGCTCCCCCTAAAGTGTTCTCGTACCCTTACCTGGAACCTAAACCGTCCCCGTCCCCTAACCCTAACCCTAGCCCGAACCCTAACCCTAACCCTTCCCCGAAACCTGACACTCACCCGTCCCCTAATCCTAACCCGTACGCTGACACTAACCCGCGCCCTCACACGTACGCTCCCCCTAGAGCGTTGTCGTACCCTCACCTGGACCCTAAACCGTCCCCGTCCCCTAACCCTAACCCTAGCCCGAACCCTAACCCTAACCCTTCCCCGAAGCCTGACCCTCACCCGTCCCCTAATCCTAAACCGTATGCTGACACAAACCCGCGCCCTCACACGTACGCTCCCCCTAAAGCGTTGTCGTACCCTCACCTGGACCCTAAACCGTCCCCGTCCCCTAACCCTAACCCTAGCCCGAACCCTAACCCTAACCCTTCCCCGAAGCCTGACCCTCACCCGTCCCCTAATCCTAACCCGTACGCTGACACTAACCCACGCCCTCACACGTACGCTCCCCCTAAAGCGTTGTCGTACCCTCACCTGGACCCTAAACCGTCCCCGTTCCCTAACCCTAACCCTAGCCCGAACCCTAACCCTAACCCTTCCCCGAAGCCTGACCCTCACCCGTCCCCTAATCCTAACCCGTACGCTGACACTAACCCGCGCCCTCACACGTACGCTCCCCCTAAAGCGTTGTCGTACCGTCACCTGGACCCTAAACCGTCCCCGTCCCCTAACCCTAACCCTAGCCCGAACCCTAACCCTAACCCTTCCCCGAAGCCTGACCCTCACCCGTCCCCTAATCCTAAACCATACGCAGACACTAACCCACGCCCTCACACGTACGCTCCCCCTAAAGCGTTGTCGTACCCTCACCTGGATCCTAAACCATCCCCATCCCCTAATCCTAACCCTAGCCCGAACCCTAACCCTAACCCTTCTCCGAAGCCTGACCCTCACCCGTCCCCGAATCCTAACCCGTACACTGACACTAACCCACGCCCTCCGACGTACGCTCCCACTAAAGCGTTGTCGTACCCTCACCTGGACCCTAAACCGACCCCGTCCCCTACCTCTAACCTTAGCCCGAACCTTAACCCTAACCCTTCCCCGAAACCTAACCCTCACCCGTCCCCTAATCCTAACCCGTACGCTGACACTAACCCGCGCCCTCACACGTACGCTCCCCCTAAAGCGTTGTCGTGCCCTCACCTGGACCCTAAACCGTCCCCGTCCCCTAACCCTAACCCTAGCCCGAACCCTAACCCTAACCCTTCTCAGAAGCCTGACCCTCACCCGTTCCCTAATCCTAACCCGTACGCTGACACTAACACGCGCCCTCACACGTACGCTCCCCCTAAAGCGTTGTCGTACCCTCACCTGGACCCTAAACCGTCCCCGTCCCCTAACCCTAACCCTAGCCCGAACCATAACCCTAACCCTTCCCCGAAGCCTGACCAACACACGTCCCCTAATCCTAACGTGTATGCTGACACTAACCCGTGCCCTCACACGTACGCTCCCCCTAAAGCGTTGTCGTACCCTCACCTGGACCCTAAACCATCCCCATCCCCTAACACTAACCATAGCCCGAACCCTAACCCTAACCCTTCTCCGAAGCCTGACCCTCACCCGTCCCCTAATCCTAACCCGTACGCTGACACTAACCCACGCCCTCACACGTACGCTCCCCCTAAAGCGTTGTCGTACCCTCACCTGGACCCTAAACCGTCCCCGTCCCCTAACCCTAACCCTAGCCCGAACCCTAACCGTAACCCTTCCCCGAAGCCTGACCCTCAACTGTCCCCTAATCCTAACCCGTACGCTGACACTAACCCGCGCCCTCACACGTACGCTCCCCCTAAAGTGTTGTCGTACCCTCACCTGGACCCTAAACCGTCCCCGTCCCCTAACCCTAACCCTAGCCCGAACCCTAACCCTAACCCTTCCCCGAAACCTGACCCTCACCCGTCCCCTAATCCTAACCCGTACGCTGACACTAACCCGCGTCCTCACACGTACCCTCCCCCTAAAGGGTTGTCGTACCCTCACCTGGACCCTAAACCGTCCCCGTCCCCTAACCCTAACCCTAGCCCGAACCCTAACCCTAACCCTTCCCCGAAGCCTGACCCTCACCCGTCCCCTAATCCTAACCCGTACACTGACACTAACCCGCGCCGTCCGACGTACGCTCCCACTAAAGCGTTGTCGTACTCTCACCTGGACCCTAAACCGTCCCCGTCCCCTAACCCTAGCCCGAACCCTAACCCTAACCCTTCCGCGAAGCCTGACACTCACCCGTCCCCTAATCCTAACCCGTACGCTGACACTAACCCGCGCCCTCACACGTACGCTCCCCCTAAAGCGTTGTCGTACCCTCACCTGGACCCTAAACCGTCCCCGTCCCCTAACCCTAACCCTAGCCCGAACCCTAACCCTAAACCTTCCCCGAAGCCTGACCCTCACCCGTCCCCTAATCCTAACCCGTACGCTGACACTAACCCGCGCCCTCACACGTACGCTCCCCCTAAAGCGTTGTCGTACCCTCACCTGGTCCCTAAACCGTCCCCGTCCCCTAACCCTAACCCTAGCCCGAACCCTAACCCTAACCCTTCCCCGAAGCCTGACCCTCACCCGTCCCCTAATCCTAACCCGTACGCTGACACTAACCCGCGCCCTCACACGTACGCTCCCCCTAAAGCGTTGTCGTACCCTCACCTGGACCCTAAACCGTCCCCGTCCCCTAAACCTAACCCTAGCCCGAACCCTAACCCTAACCCTTCCCCGAAGCCTGACCCTCACCCGTCCCCTAATCCTAACCCGTACGCTGACACTAACCCGCGCCCTCACACGTACGCTCCCCCTAAAGCGTTGTCATACCCTCACCTGGATCCTAAACCGTCCCCGTCCCCTAATCCTAACCCTAGCCCGAACCCTAACCCTAACCCTTCTCCGAAGCCTGACCCTCACCCGTCCCCGAATCCTAACCCGTACACTGACACTAACCCACGCCCTCCGACGTACGCTCCCACTAAAGCGTTGTCGTACCCTCACCTGGACCCTAAACCGACCCCGTCCCCTACCTCTAACCTTAGCCCAAACCTTAACCCTAACCCTTCCCCGAAACCTAACCCTCACCCGTCCCCTAATCCTAACCCGTACGCTGACACTAACCCGCGCCCTCACACGTACGCTCCCCCTAAAGCGTTGTCGTGCCCTCACCTGGACCCTAAACCGTCCCCGTCCCCTAACCCTAACCCTAGCCCGAACCCTAACCCTAACCCTTCTCAGAAGCCTGACCCTCACCCGTCCCCTAATCCTAACCCCTACGCTGACACTAACCCGCGCCCTCACACGTACGCTCCCCCTAAAGCGTTGTCGTACCCTCACCTGGACCCTAAACCGTCCCCGTCCCCTAACCCTAACCCTAGCCCGAACCATAACCCTAACCCTTCCCCGAAGCCTGACCAACACACGTCCCCTAATCCTAACGCGAATGCTGACACTAACCCGTGCCCTCACACGTACGCTCCCCCTAAAGCGTTGTCGTACCCTCACCTGGACCCTAAACCATCCCCATCCCCTAACCCTAACCATAGCCCGAACCCTAACCCTAACCCTTCTCCGAAGCCTGACCCTCACCCGTCCCCTAATCCTAACCCGTACGCTGACACTAACCCACGCCCTCACACGTACGCTCCCCCTAAAGCGTTGTCGTACCCTCACCTGGACCCTAAACCGTCCCCGTCCCCTAACCCTAACCCTAGCCCGAACCCTAACCCTAACCCTTCCCCGAAGCCTGACCCTCAACTGTCCCCTAATCCTAACCCGTACGCTGACACTAACCCGCGCCCTCACACGTACGCTCCCCCTAAAGTGTTGTCGTACCCTCACCTGGACCCTAAACCGTCCCCGTCCCCTAACCCTAACCCTAGCCCGAACCCTAACCCTAACCCTTCCCCGAAACCTGACCCTCACCCGTCCCCTAATCCTAACCCGTACGCTGACACTAACCCGCGTCCTCACACGTACCCTCCCCCTAAAGGGTTGTCGTACCCTCACCTGGACCCTAAACCGTCCCCGTCCCCTAACCCTAACCCTAGCCCGAACCCTAACCCTAACCCTTCCCCGAAGCCTGACCCTCACCCGTCCCCTAATCCTAACCCGTACACTGACACTAACCCGCGCCCTCCGACGTACGCTCCCACTAAAGCGTTGTCGTACCCTCACCTGGACCCTAAACCGTCCCCGTCCCCTAACCCTAGCCCAAACCCTAACCCTAACACTTCCGCCAAGCCTGACCCTCACCCGTCCCCTAATCCTAACCCGTACGCTGACACTAACCCGCGCCCTCACACGTACGCTCGCCCTAAAGCGTTGTCGTACCCTCACCTGGACCCTTAACCTTCCCCGTCCCTTAACCCTAACCCTAGACCGAACCCTAACCCTAACCCTTCCCCGAAGCCTGACACTCACCCGGCCCCTAATCCTAACCCGTACGCTGACACTAACCCGCGCCCTCACACGTACGCTCTCCCTAAAGCGTTGTCGTACCCTCACCTGGACCCTAAACCGTCCCCGTCCACTAACCCTAACCCTAGCCCGAACCCTAACCCTAACCCTTCCCCGAAGCCTGACCCTCACCCGTCCCCTAATCCTAACCCGTACGCTGACACTAACCCACGCCCTCACACGTACGCTCCCCCTAAAGCGTTGTCGTACCCTCACCTGGACCCTAAACCGTCCCCGTCCCCTAACCCTAACCCTAGCCCGAACCCTAACCCTAACCCTTCCCCGAAGCCTGACCCTCACCCGTCCCCTAATCCTAACCCTTACGCTGACACTAACCCGCGCTCTCACACGTACGCTCCCCCTAAAGCGTTGTCGTACCCTCACCTGGACCCTAAACCGTCCCCGTCCCCTAACCCTAACCCTAGCCCGAACCCTAACCCTAACCCTTCCCCGAAGCCTGACCCTCACCCGTCCCCTAATCCTAACCCGTACGCTGACACTAACCCGCGCCCTCACACGTACGCTCCCCCTAAAGCGTTGTCGTACCCTCACCTGGACCCTAAACCGTCCCCGTCCCCTAACCCTAACCCTAGCCCGAACCCTAACCCTAACCCTTCCCCGAAGCCTGACCCTCACCCGTCCCCTAATCCTAACCCGTACGCTGACACTAACCCGCGCCCTCACACGTACGCTCCCCCTAAAGCGTTGTCGTGCCCTCACCTGGACCCTAAACCGTCCCCGTCCCCTAACCCTAACCCTAGCCCGAACCCTAACCCTAACCCTTCCCCGAAGCCTGACCCTCACCCGTCCCCTAATCCTAACCCGTACGCTGACACTAACCCGCGCCCTCACACGTACGCGCCCCCTAAAGCGTTGTCGTACCCTCACATGGTCCCTAAACTGTCCCCGTCCCCTAACCCTAACCCTAGCCCGAACCCTAACCCTAACCCTTCCCCGAAGCCTGACCCTCACCCGTCCCCTAATCCTAACCCGTACACTGACACTAACCCGCGCCCTCACACGTACGCTCCCCCTAAAGCGTTGTCGTACCCTCACCTGGACCCTAAACCGTCCCCGTCCCCTAACCCTAACCCTAGCCCGAACCCTAACCCTAACCCTTCCCCGAAGCCTGACCCTCACCCGTCCCCTAATCCTAACCCGTACACTGACACTAACCCGCGCCCTCACACGTACGCTCCCCCTAAAGCGTTGTCGTACCCTCACCTGGACCCTAAACCGTCCCCGTCCCCTAACCCTAACCCTATCCCGAACCATAACCCTAACCCTTCCCCGAAGCCTGACCAACACCCGTCCCCTAATCCTAACGCGTATGCTGACACTAACCCGTGCCCTCACACGTACGCTCCCCCTAAAGCGTTGTCGTACCCTCAACTGGACCCTAAACCGTCCCCGTCCCCTAACCCTAACCCTAGCCCGAACCCTAACCCTAACCCTTCCCCGAAGTCTGACCCTCAACTGTCCCCTAATCCTAACCCGTACGCTGACACTAACCCGCGCCCTCACACGTACGCTCCCCCTAAAGTGTTGTCGTACCCTCACATGGACCCTAAACCGTCCCCGTCCCCTAACCCTAACCCTAGCCCGAACCCTAACCCTAACCCTTCCCCGAAACCTGACCCTCACCCGTCTCCTAATCCTAACCCGTACGCTGACACTAACCCGCGTCCTCACACGTACCCTCCCCCTAAAGGGTTGTCGTACCCTCACCTGGACCCTAAACCGTCCCCGTCCCCTAACCCTAACCCTAGCCCGAACCCTAACCCTAACCCTTCCCCGAAGCCTGACCCTCACCCGTCCCCTAATCCTAACCCGTACACTGACACTAACCCGCGCCCTCCGACGTACGCTCCCACTAAAGCGTTGTCGTACCCTCACCTGGACCCTAAACCGACCCTGTCCCCTAACCCTAAACTTAGCCCGAACCCTAACCCTAACCCTTCCCCGAAACCTAACCCTCACCCGTCCCCTAATCCTAACCCGTACGCTGACACTAACCCGCGCCCTCACTCGTACGCTCCCCCTAAAGCGTTGTCGTGCCCTCACCTGGACCCTAAACCGTCCCCATCCCCTAACCCTAACCCTAGCCCGAACCATAACCCTAACCCTTCCCCGAAGCCTGACCAACAACCGTCCCCGAATCCTAACGCATATGCTGACACTAACCCGTGCCCTCACATGTACGCTCCCCCTAAAGCGTTGTCGTACCCTCACCTGGACCCTAAACCATCCCCGTCCCCTAACCCTAACCCGAACCCTAACCCTATCCCTTCCCCGAAACCTGACCCTCACCCGTCCCCTAATCCTAACCCGTACGCTGACACTAACCCGCGCCCTCACACGTATGCTCCCCCTAAAGCGTTGTCGTACCCTCACCTGGACCCTAAACCGTCCCCGTCCCCTAACCCTAACCCTAGCCCGAACCCTAACCCTAACACTTCCCCGAAGCCTGACCCTCACCCGTCCCCTAATCCTAACCCGTACGCTGACACTAACCCGCGCCCTCTCATGTACGCTCCCCCTAAAGCGTTTTCGTACCCTCACCTGGACCCTACACCGTCCCCGTCCCCTAACCCTAACCCTAGCCCGAACCCTAACCCTTCCCCGAAGCCTGACCCTCACCCGTCCCCTAATCATAACCCGTACGCTGACACTAACCCCCGCCCTCACACGTACGCTCCCCCTAAAGCGTTGTCATACCCTCACCTGGACCCTAAACCGTCCCCGTCCCCTAACCCTAACCCTAGCCCGAACCCTAACCCTAACCCTTCCCCGAAGCCTGACCCTCACCCGTCCCCTAATCCTAACCCGTACGCTGACACTAACCCGCGCCCTCACACGTACGCGCCCCCTAAAGCGTTGTCGTACCCTCACCTGGTCCCTAAACTGTCCCCGTCCCCTAACCCTAACCCTAGCCCGAACCCTAACCCTAACCCTTCCCCGAAGCCTGACCCTCACCCGTCCCCTAATCCTAACCCGTACACTGACACTAACCCGCGCCCTCACACGTACGCTCCCCCTAAAGCGTTGTCGTACCCTCACCTGGACCCTAAACCGTCCCCGTCCCCTAACCCTAACCCTAGCCCGAACCCTAACCCTAACCCTTCCCCGAAGCCTGACCCTCACCCGTCCCCTAATCCTAACCCGTACGCTGACACTAACCCGCGCCCTCACACGTACGCTCCCCCTAAATCGTTGTCGTACCCTCACCTGGACCCTAAACCATCCCCATACCCTAACCCTAACCCTAGCCCGAACCCTAACCCTAACCCTTCTCCGAAGCCTGACCCTCACCCGTCCCCTAATCCTAACCCGTACGCTGACACTAACCCACGCCCTCACACGTACGCTCCCCCTAAAGCGTTGTCGTACCCTCACCTGGAACCTAAACCGTCCCCGTCCCCTAACCCTAACCCTAGCCCGAACCCTAACCCTAACCCTTCCCCGAAACCTGACCCTCACCCCTCCCCTAATCCTAACCCGTACGCTGACACTAACCCGCGTCCTCACACGTACCCTCCCCCTAAAGCGTTGTCGTACACTCACCTGGACCCTAAACCGTCCCCGTCCCCTAACCCTAACCCTAGCCCGAACCCTAACCCTAACCCTTCCCCGAAGCCTGACCCTCACCCGTCCCCTAATCCTAACCCGTACGCTCACACAAACCCGCGCCCTCACACGTACGCTCCCCCTAAAGCGTTGTCGTACCCTCACCTGGACCCTAAACCGTACCCGTCCCCTAACCCTAACCCTAGCCCGAACCCTAACCCTAACCCTTCCCCGAAGCCTGACCCTCACACGTCCCCTAATCCTAACCCGTACGCTGACACTAACCCGCGCCCTCACACGTACGCTCCCCCTAAAGCGTTGTCGTACCCTCACCTGGACCCTAAACCGTCCCCGTCCCCTAACCCTAGCCCGAACCCTAACCCTAACCCTTCCCCGAAGCCTGACCCTCACCCGTCCCCTAATCCTAACCAGTACGCTGACACTAACCCGCGCCCTCACACGTACGCTCCCCCTAAAGCGTTGTCGTACCCTCACCTGGTCCCTAAACCGTCCCCGTCCCCTAACCCTAACCCTAGCCCAAACCCTAACCCTAACCCTTCCCCGAAGCCTGACCCTCACCCGTCCCCTAATCCTAACCCGTACGCTGACACTAACCCGCGCCCTCACACGTACGCTCCCCCTAAAGCGTTGTCGTACCCTCACCTGGACCCTAAACCGTCCCCGTCCCCTAACCGTAACCCTAGCCCGAACCCTAACCCTAACTCTTCCCCGAAGCCTGACACTCACCCGTCCCCTAATCCTAACCCGTACGCTGACACTAACCCGCGCCCTCACACGTACGCTCCCCCTAAAGCGTTGTCGTACCCTCACCTGGTCCCTAAACCGTCCCCGTCCCCTAACCCTAACCCTAGCCCGAACCCTAACCCTAACCCTTCCCCGAAGCCTGACCCTCACCCGTCCCCTAATCCTAACCCGTACGCTGACACTAACCCGCGCCCTCACACATACGCTCCCCCTAAAGCGTTGTCGTACCCTCACCTGGACCCTAAACCGTCCCCGTCCCCTAACCCTAACCCTAGCCCGAACCCTAACCCTAACCCTTCCCCGAAGCCTGACCCTCACACGTCCCCTAATCCTAACCCGTACGCTGACACTAACCCGTGCCCTCACACGTACGCTCCCCCTAAATCGTTGTCGCACCCTCACCTGGACCCTAAACCGTCCCCGTCCCCTAACCCTAACCCTAGCCCGAACCCTAACCCTAACCCTTCCCCGAAGCCTGACCCTCACCCGTCCCCTAATCCTAACCCGTACGCTGACACTAACCCACGCCCTCACACGTACACTCCCCCTAAAGTGTTGTCATACCCTCACCTGGACCCTAAACCGTCCCCGTCCCCTAAACCTAACCCTAGCCCGAACCCTAACCCTAACCCTTCCCCGAAACCTGACCCTCACCCGTCCCCTAATCCTAACCCGTACGCTGACACTAACCCGCGTCCTCACACGTACCCTCCCCCTGAAGGGTTGTCGTACCCTCACCTGGAACCTAAACCGTCCCCGTCCCCTAACCCTAACCCTAGCCCGAACCCTAACCCTAACTCTTCCTCGAAGCCTGACACTCACCCGTCCCCTAATCCTAACCCGTACGCTGACACTAACCCGCGCCCTCACTCGTACGCTCCCCCTAAAGCTTTGTCGTGCCCTCACCTGGACCCTAAACCGTCCCCATCCCCTAACCCTAACCCTAGCCCGAACCCTAACCCTAACCCTTCTCAGAAGCCTGACCCTCACCCGTCCCCTAATCCTAACCCGTACGCTGACACTAACCCGCGCCCTCACACGTACGCTCCCCCTAAAGCGTTGTCGTACACTCACCTGGACCCTAAACCGTCCCCGTCCCCTAACCCTAACCCTAGCCCGAACCATAACCCTAACACTTCCCCGAAGCGTGACCAACAACCGTCCCCTAATCCTAACGCGTATGCTGACACTAACCCATGCCCTCACACGTACGCTCCCCCTAAAGCGTTGTCGTACCCTCACCTGGACCCTAAACCGTCCCCGTCCCCTAACCCTAACCCGAACCCTAACCCTATCCCTTCCCCGAAGCCTGACCCTCACCCGTCCCCTAATCCTAACCCGTACGCTGACACTAACCCGCGTCCTCACACGTACGCTCCCCCTAAAGCGTTGTCGTACCCTCACCTGGACCCTACACTGTCCCCGTCCCCTAACCCTAACCCTAGCCCGAACCCTAACCCTTCCCCGAAGCCTGACGCTCACCCGTCCCCTAATCCTAACCCGTACGCTGACACTAACCCGCGCCCTCACACGTACGCTCCCCCTAAAGCGTTGTCGTACCCTCACCTGGACCCTAAACCGTCCCCGTCCCCTAACCCAAACCCTAGCCCGAACCCTAACCCTAACCCTTCCCCGAAGCCTGACCCTCACCCGTCCCCTAATTCTAACCCGTACGCTGACTCTAACCCACGCCCTCACACGTACGCTCCCCCTAAAGCGTTGTCGTACCCTCACCTGGACCCTAAACCGTCCCCGTCCCCTAACCCTAACCCTAGCCCGAACCCTAACCCTAACCCTTCCCCGAAGCCTGACCCTCACCTGTCCCCTAATCCTAACCCGTACACTGACACTAACCCGCGCCCTCACACGTACGCTCCACCTAAAGCGTTGTCGTACCCTCACCTGGACCCTAAACCGTTCCCGTCCCCTAACCCTAACCCTAGACCGAACCCTAACCCTAACCCTTCCCCGAAGCCTGACCCTCACTCGTACCCTAATCCTAACCCGTACGCTGACACTAACCCGCGTCCTCACACGTACCCTCCCCCTAAAGCGTTGTCGTACACTCACCTGGACCCTAAACCGTCCCCGTCCCCTAAGCCTAACCCTAGCCCGAACCCTAACCCTAACCCTTCCCCGAAGCCTGACCCTCACCCGTCCCCTAATCCTAACCCGTACGCTGACACTAACCCGCGCCCTCACACGTACGCTCCCCCTAAAGCGTTGTCGTACCCTCACCTGGACCCTAAACCGTCCCCGTCCCCTAACCCTAACCCTAGCCCGAACCCTAACCCTAACCCTTCCCCGAAACCTGACCCTCACCCGTCCCCTAATCCTAACCCGTACGCTGACACTAACACGCGCCCTCACACGTACGCTCCCCCTAAATCGTTGTCGCACCCTCACCTGGACACTAAACCGTCCCCGTCCCCTAACCCTAACCCTAGCCCGAACCCTAACCCTAACCCTTCCCCGAAGCCTGACCCTCACCCGTCCCCTAATCCTAACCCGTACGCTGACACTAACCCGCGCCCTCACACGTACGCTCCCCCTAAAGCGTTGTCGTACCCTCACCTGGACCCTAAACCGTCCCCGTCCCCTAACCCTAACCCTAGCCCGAACCCTAACCCTAACCCTTCCCCGAAGCCTGACCCTCACCCGTCCCCTAATCCTAACCCGTACGCTGACACTAACCCACGCCCTCACACGTACGCTTCCCCTAAAGCGTTGTCGTACCCTCACCTGGACCCTAAACCATCCCCGTCCCCTAACCCTAACCCTAGCCCGAACCCTAACCCTAACCCTTCCCCGAAGCCTGACCCTCACCCGTCCCCTAATCCTAACCCGTACGCTGACACTAACCCGCGCCCTCACACGTACGCTCCCCCTAAAGCGTTGTCGTACCCTCAGCTGGACCCTAAACCATCCCCATCCCCTAACCCTAACCCTAGCCCGAACCCTAACCCTAAACCTTCTCCGAAGCTTGACCCTCACCCGTCCCCTAATCCTAACCCGTACGCTGACACTAACCCACGCCCTCACACGTACGCTCCCCCTAAAGCGTTGTCGTACCCTCACCTGGACCCTAAACAGTCCCCGTCCCCTAACCCTAACCCTAGCCCGAACCCTAACCCTAACCCTTCCCCGAAGCCTGGCCCTCAACTGTCCCCTAATCCTAACCCGTACGCTGACACTAACCCGCGCCCTCACACGTACGATCCCCCTAAAGTGTTGTCGTACCCTCACCTGGACCCTAAACCGTCCCCGTCCCCTAACCCTAACCCTAGCCCGAACCGTAACCCTAACCCTTCCCCGAAACCTGACCCTCACCCGTCCCCTAATCCTAACCCGTACGCTGACACTAACCCGCGTCCTCACACGTACCCTCCCCCTAAAGGGTTGTCGTACCCTCACCTGGACCCTAAACCGTCCCCGTCCCCTAACCCTAACCCTAGCCCGAACCCTAACCCTAACCCTTCCCCGAAGCCTGACCCTCACCCGTCCCCTAATCCTAACCCGTACACTGACACTAACCCGCGCCCTCCGACGTACGCTCCCACTAAAGCGTTGTCGTACCCTCACCTGGACCCTAAACCGACCCTGTCCCCTAACCCTAACCTTAGCCCGAACCCTAACCCTAACCCTTCCCCGAAACCTAACCCTCACCCGTCCCCTAATCCTAACCCGTACGCTGACACTAACCCGCGCCCTCACTCGTACGCTCCCCCTAAAGCGTTGTCTTCCCCTCACCTGGACCCTAAACCGTCCCCGTCCCCTAACCCTAACCCTAGCCCGAACCCTAACCCTAACCCTTCTCAGAAGCCTGACCCTCACCCGTCCCCTAATCCTAACCCGTACGCTGACACTAACCCGCGCCCTCACACGTACACTCCCCCTAAAGCGTTGTCGTACCCTCACCTGGACCCTAAACCGTCCCCGTCCCCTAACCCTAACCCTAGCCCGAACCATAACCCTAACCCTTCCCCGAAGCCTGACCAACAACCGTCCCCTAATCCTAACGCGTATGCTGACACTAACCCGTGCCCTCACACGTACGCTCCCCCTAAAGCGTTGTCGTACCCTCACCTGGACCCTAAACCGTCCCCGTCCCCTAACCCTAACCCGAACCCTAACCCTATCCCTTCCCCGAAGGCTGACCCTCACCCGTCCCCTAATCCTAACACGTACGCTGACACTAACCCGCGCCCTCACACGTACGCTCCCCCTAAAGCGTTGTCCTACCCTCACCTGGACCCTAAACCGTCCCCGTCCCCTAACCCTAACCATAGCCTGAACCCTAACCCTTCCCCGAAGCCTGACCCTCACCCGTCCCCTAATCCTAACCCGTACGCTGACACTAACTCGCGCCCTCACACGTACGCTCCCCCTAAAGCGTTGTCGTACCCTCACCTGGACCCTAAAACGTCCCCGTCCCCTAACCCTAACCCTAGCCCGAACCCTAACCCTAACCCTTCCCCGAAGCCTGACGCTCACCCGTCCCCTAATCCTAACCCGTACGCTGACAGTAACCCGCGCCCTCACACGTACGCTCCCCCTAAAGCGTTGTCGTACCCTCACCTGGACCCTAAACCGTCCCCGTCCCCTAACCCTAACCCTAGCCCGAACCCTAACCCTAACCCTTCCCCGAAGCCTGACCCTCACCCGTCCCCTAATCCTAACCCGTACGCTGACACTAACCCACGCCCTCACACGTACGCTCCCCCTAAAGCGTTGTCGTACCCTCACCTGGACCCTAAACCGTCCCCGTCCCCTAACCCTAACCCTAGCCCGAACCCTAACCCTAACACTTCCCCGAAGCCTGACCCTCACCTGTCCCCTAATCCTAACCCGTACGCTGACACTAACCCGCGCCCTCACACGTACGCTCCCCCTAAAGCGTTGTCGTACCCTCACCTGGAACCTAAACCGTCCCCGTCCCCTAACCCTAACCCTAGCCCGAACCCTAACCCTAACCCTTCCCCGAAGCCTGACCCTCACCCGTCCCCTAATCCTAACCCGTACACTGACACTAACCCGTGCCCTCCGACGTACGCTCCCACTAAAGCGTTGTCGTACCCTCACCTGGACCCTAAACCGACCCTGTCCCCTAACCCTCACCTTAGCCCGAACCCTAACCCTAACCCTTCCCCGAAACCTAAACCTCACCCGTCCCCTAATCCTAACCCGTACGCTGACACTAACCCACGCGCTCACTCGTACGCTCCCCCTAAAGCGTTGTCGTGCCCTCACCTGGACCCTAAACCGTCCCCGTCCCCTAACCCTAACCCTAGCCCGAACCCTAACCCTAAACCTTCTCAGAAGCCTGACCCTCACCCGTCCCCTAATCCTAACCCGTACGCTGACACTAACCCGCGCCCTCACACGTACACTCCCCCTAAAGCGTTGTCGTACCCTCACCTGGACCCTAAACCGTCCCCGTCCCCTAACCCTAACCCTAGCCCGAACCATAACCCTAACCCTTCCCCGAAGCCTGACCAACAACCGTCCCCTAATCCTAACGCGTATGCTGACACTAACCCGTGCCCTCACACGTACGCTCCCCCTAAAGCGTTGTCGTACCCTCACCTGGACCCTAAACCGTCCCCGTCCCCTAACCCTAACCCGAACCCTAACCCTATCCCTTCCCCGAAGGCTGACCCTCACCCGTCCCCTAATCCTAACACGTACGCTGACACTAACCCGCGCCCTCACACGTACGCTCCACCTAAAGCGTTGTCGTACCCTCACCTGGACCCTAAACCGTCCCCGTCCCCTAACCCTAACCATAGCCTGAACCCTAACCCTTCCCCGAAGCCTGACCCTCACCCATCCCCTAATCCTAACCCGTACGCTGACACTAACCCGCGCCCTCACACGTACGCTCCCCCTAAAGCGTTGTCGTACCCTCACCTGGACCCTAAAACGTCCCCGTCCCCTAACCCTAACCCTAGGCCGAACCCTAACCCTAACCCTTCCCCGAAGCCTGACGCTCACCCGTCCCCTAATCCTAACCCGTACGCTGACAGTAACCCGCGCCCTCACACGTACGCTCCCCCTAAAGCGTTGTCGTACCCTCACCTGGACCCTAAACCGTCCCCGTCCCCTAACCCTAACCCTAGCCCGAACCCTAACCCTAACCCTTCCCCGAAGCCTGACCCTCACCCGTCCCCTAATCCTAACCCGTACGCTGACACTAACCCACGCCCTCACACGTACGCTCCCCCTAAAGCGTTGTCGTACCCTCACCTGGACCCTAAACCGTCCCCGTCCCCTAACCCTAACCCTAGCCCGAACCCTAACCCTAACACTTCCCCGAAGCCTGACCCTCACCCGTCCCCTAATCCTAACCCGTACGCTGACACTAACCCGCGCCCTCACACGTACGCTCCCCCTAAAGCGTTGTTGTACCCTCACCTGGACCCTAAACCGTCCCTGTCCCCTAACCCTAACCCTAGCCCGAACCCTAACCCTAACCCTTCCCCGAAGCCTGACACTCACCCGTCCCCTAATCCTAACCCGTACGCTGACACTAACCCGCGCCCTCACACGTACGCTCCCCCTAAAGCGTTGTCGTACCCTCACCTGGACCCTAAACCGTCCCCGTCCCCTAACCCTAACCCTAGCCCGAACCCTAACCCTAACCCTTCCCCGAAGCCTGACCCTCACCCGTCCCATAATCCTAACCCGTACGCTGACACTAACCCGCGCCCTCACACGTACGCTCCCCCTAAAGAGTTGTCGTACCCTCACCTGGTCCCTAAACCGTCCCCGTCCCCTAACCCTAACCCTAGCCCGAACCCTAACCCTAACCCTTCCCCGAAGCCTGACCCTCACCCGTCCCCTAATCCTAACCCATACGTTGACACTAACCTGCACCCTCACACGTACGCTCCCCCTAAAGCGTTGTCGTACCCTCACCTGGACCCTAAACCGTCCCCGTCCCCTAACCCTAACCCTAGCCCGAACCCTAACCCTAACCCTTCCCCGAAGCCTGACCCTCACCCGTCCCCTAATCCTAACCCGTACGCTGACACTAACCCGCGCCCTCACACGTACGCTCCCCCTAAAGCGTTGTCGTACCCTCACCTGGACCCTAAACCGTCCCCGTCCCCTAACCCTAACCCTAGCCCGAACCCTAACCCTAACCCTTCCCCGAAGCCTGACCCTCACCCGTCCCCTAATCCTAACCCGTACGCTGACACTAACCCGCACCCTCACACGTACGCTCCCCCTAAAGCGTTGTCGTACCCTCACCTGGACCCTAAACCCTCCCCGTCCCCTAACCCTAACCCTAGCCCGAACCCTAACCCTAACCCTTCCCCGAAGCCTGACCCTCACCCGTCCCCTAATCCTAACCCGAACGCTGACACTAACCCGCGCCCTCACACGTACGCTCCCCCTAAAGCGTTGTCGTACCCTCACCTGGACCCTAAACCGTCCCCGTCCCCTAACCCTAACCCTAGCCCGAACCCTAACCCTAACCCTTCCCCGAAGCCTGACACTCACCCGTCCCCTAATCCTAACCCGTACGCTGACACTAACCCGCGCCCTCACACGTACGCTCCCACTAAAGCGTTGTCGTACCCTCACCTGGACCCTAAACCGTCCCCGTCCCCTAACCCTAACCCTAGCCCGAACCCTAACCCTAACCCTTCCCCGAAGCCTGACCCTCACCCGTCCCCTAATCCTAACCCGTACGCTGACACTAACCCGCGCCCTCACACGTACGCTCCCCCTAAAGCGTTGTCGTACCCTCACCTGGACCCTAAACCGTCCCCGTCCCCTAAACCTAACCCTAGCCCGAACCCTAACCCTAACCCTTCCCCGAAGCCTGACCCTCACACGTCCCCTAATCCTAACCCGTACGCTGACACTAACCCGCGCCCTCACACGTACGCTCCCCCTAAAGCGTTGTCGTACCCTCACCTGGACCCTAAACCGTCCCCGTCCCCTAACCCTAACCCTAGCCCGAACCCTAACCCTAACCCTTCCCCGAAGCCTGACCCTCAACTGTCCCCTAATCCTAACCCGTACGCTGACACTAACCTGCGCCCTCACACGTACGCTCCCCCTAAAGTGTTGTCGTACCCTCACCTGGACCCTAAACCGTCCCCGTCCCCTAACCCTAACCCTAGCCCGAACCCTAACCCTAACCCTTCCCCGAAACCTGACCCTCACCCGTCCCCTAATCCTAACCCGTACGCTGACACTAACCCGCGTCCTCACACGTACCCTCCCCCTAAAGGGTTGTCGTACCCTCACCTGGACCCTAAACCGTCCCCGTCCCCTCACCCTAACCCTAGCCCGAACCCTAACCCTAACCCTTCCCCGAAGCCTGACCCTCACCCGTCCCCTAATCCTAACCCGTACAGTGACACTAACCCGCGTCCTCACACGTACCCTCCCCCTAAAGCGTTGTCGTACCCTCACCTGGACCCTAAACCGTCCCCGTCCCCTAACCCTAACCCTAGCCCGAACCCTAACCCTAACCCTTCCCCGAAGCCTGACCCTCACCCGTCCCCTAATCCTAACCCGTACGCTGACACTAACCCGCGCCCTCACACGTACGCTCCCCCTAAAGCGTTGTCGTACCCTCACCTGGACCCTAAACCGTCCCCGTCCCCTAACCCTAACCCTAGCCCGAACCCTAACCCTAACCCTTCCCCGAAGCCTGACCCTCACCCGTCCCCTAATCCTAACCCGTACGCTGACACTAACCCGCGCCCTCACACGTACGCTCCCCCTAAAGCGTTGTCGTACCCTCACCTGGACCCTAAACCGTCCCCGTCCCCTAACCCTAACCCTAGCCCGAACCCTAACCCTAACCCTTCCCCGAAGCCTGACCCTCACCCGTCCCCTAATCCTAACCCGTACGCTGACACTAACCCGCACCCTCACACGTACGCTCCCCCTAAAGCGTTGTCGTACCCTCACCTGGACCCTAAACCGTCCCCGTCCCCTAACCCTAACCCTAGCCCGAACCCTAACCCTAACCCTTCCCCGAAGCCTGACCCTCACCCGTCCCCTAATCCTAACCCGTACGCTGACACTAACCCACGCCCTCACACGTACGCTCCCCCTGAAGCGTTGTCGTACCCTCACCTGGACCCTAAACCGTCCCCGTCCCCTAACCCTAACCCTAGCCCGAACCCTAACCCTAACCCTTCCCCGAAGCCTGACCCTCACCCGTCCCCTAATCCTAACCCGTACGCTGACACTAACCCGCGCCCTCACACGTACGCTCCCCCTAAAGCGTTGTCGTACCCTCACCTGGACCCTAAACCGTCCCCGTCCCCTAACCCTAACCCTAGCCCGAACCCTAACCCTAACCCTTCCCCGAAGCCTGACACTCACCCGTCCCCTAATCCTAACCCGTACGCTGACACTCACCCGCGCCCTCACACGTACGCTCCCCCTAAAGCGTTGTCGTACCCTCACCTGGTCCCTAAACCGTCCCCGTCCCCTAACCCTAACCCTAGCCCAAACCCCAACCCTAACCCTTCCCCGAAGCCTGACCCTCACCCGTCCCCTAATCCTAAACCGTACGTTGACACTAACCTGCACCCTCACACGTACGCTCCCCCTAAAGCGTTGTCGTACCCTCACCTGGACCCTAAACCGTCCCCGTCCCCTAACCCTAACCCTAGCCCGAACCCTAACCCTAACCCTTCCCCGAAGCCTGACCCTCACCCGTCCCCTAATCCTAACCCGTACGCAGACACTAACCCGCGCCCTCACACGTACGCTCCCCCTAAAGCGTTTTCGTACCCTCACCTGGACCCTAAACCGTCCCCGTCCCCTAACCCTAACCCTAGCCCGAACCCTAACCCTAACACTTCCCCGAAGCCTGACACTCACCCGTCCCATAATCCTAACCCGTACGCTGACACTAACCCGCACCCTCACACGTACGCTCCCCATAAAGCGTTGTCGTACCCTCACCTGGACCCTAAACCGTCCCCGTCCCCTAACCCTAACCCTAGCCCGAACCCTAACCCTAACCCTTCCCCGAAGCCTGACCCTCACCCGTCCCCTAATCCTAACCCGTACGCTGACACTAACCCGCGCCCTCACACGTACGCTCCCCCTAAAGCGTTGTCGTACCCTCACCTGGACCCTAAACTGTCCCCGTCCCCTAACCCTAACCCTAGCCCGAACCCTAACCCTAACCCTTTCCCGAAGCCTGACCCTCACCCGTCCCCTAATCCTAACCCGTACGCTGACACTAACCCGCGACCTCACACGTACGCTCCCCCTAAAGCGTTGTCGTACCCTCACCTGGACCCTAAACCGTCCCCGTCCCCTAACCCTAACCCTAGCCCGAACCCTAACCCTAACCCTTCCCCAAGCCTGACCCTCACCCGTCCCCTAATCCTAACCCGTACGCTGACACTAACCCGCGCCCTCACTCGTACTCTCCCCCTAAAGCGTTGTCATACCCTCACCTGGACCCTAAACCATCCCCATCCCCTAACCCTAACCCTAGCCCGAACCCTAACCCTAACCCTTCTCCAAAGCCTGACCCTCACCCGTCCCCTAATCCTAAACCGTACGCTGACACTAACCCACTCCCTCACACGTACGCTCCCCCTAAAGCGTTGTCGTACCCTCACCTGGACCCTAAACCGTCCCCGTCCCCTAACCCTAACCCTAGCCCGAACCCTAACCCTAACCCTTCCCTGAAGCCTGACCCTCACACGTCCACTAATCCTAACCCGTACGCTGACACTAACCCGCGCCCTCACACGTACGCTCCCCCTAAAGCGTTGTTGTACCCTCACCTGGACCCTAAACCGTCCCTGTCCCCTAACCCTAACCCTAGCCCGAACCCTAACCCTAACCCTTCCCCGAAGCCTGACACTCACCCGTCCCCTAATCCTAACCCGTACGCTGACACTAACCCGCGCCCTCACACGTACGCTCCCCCTAAAGCGTTGTCGTACCCTCACCTGGACCCTAAACCGTCCCCGTCCCCTAACCCTAACCCTAGCCCGAACCCTAACCCTAACCCTTCCCCGAAGCCTGACCCTCACCCGTCCCATAATCCTAACCCGTACGCTGACACTAACCCGCGCCCTCACACGTACGCTCCCCCTAAAGAGTTGTCGTACCCTCACCTGGTCCCTAAACCGTCCCCGTCCCCTAACCCTAACCCTAGCCCGAACCCTAACCCTAACCCTTCCCCGAAGCCTGACCCTCACCCGTCCCCTAATCCTAACCCGTACGTTGACACTAACCTGCACCCTCACACGTACGCTCCCCCTAAAGCGTTGTCGTACCCTCACCTGGACCCTAAACCGTCCCCGTCCCCTAACCCTAACCCTAGCCCGAACCCTAACCCTAACCCTTCCCCGAAGCCTGACCCTCACCCGTCCCCTAATCCTAACCCGTACGCTGACACTAACCCGCGCCCTCACACGTACGCTCCCCCTAAAGCGTTGTCGTACCCTCACCTGGACCCTAAACCGTCCCCGTCCCCTAACCCTAACCCTAGCCCGAACCCTAACCCTAACCCTTCCCCGAAGCCTGACCCTCACCCGTCCCCTAATCCTAACCCGTACGCTGACACTAACCCGCGCCCTCACACGTACGCTCCCCCTAAAGCGTTGTCGTACCCTCACCTGGACCCTAAACTGTCCCCGTCCCCTAACCCTAACCCTAGCCCGAACCCTAACCCTAACCCTTTCCCGAAGCCTGACCCTCACCCGTCCCCTAATCCTAACCCGTACGCTGACACTAACCCGCGACCTCACACGTACGCTCCCCCTAAAGCGTTGTCGTACCCTCACCTGGACCCTAAACCGTCCCCGTCCCCTAACCCTAACCCTAGCCCGAACCCTAACCCTAAACCTTCCCCAAGCCTGACCCTCACCCGTCCCCTAATCCTAACCCGTACGCTGACACTAAGCCGCGCCCTCACTCGTACTCTCCCCCTAAAGCGTTGTCATACCCTCACCTGGACCCTAAACCATCCCCATCCCCTAACCCTAACCCTAGCCCGAACCCTAACCCTAACCCTTCTCCAAAGCCTGACCCTCACCCGTCCCCTAATCCTAAACCGTACGCTGACACTAACCCACTCCCTCACACGTACGCTCCCCCTAAAGCGTTGTCGTACCCTCACCTGGACCCTAAACCGTCCCCGTCCCCTAACCCTAACCCTAGCCCGAACCCTAATCCTAACCCTTCCCTGAAGCCTGACCCTCACACGTCCACTAATCCTAACCCGTACGCTGACACTAACCCGCGCCCTCACACGTACGCTCCCCCTAAAGCGTTGTTGTACCCTCACCTGGACCCTAAACCGTCCCTGTCCCCTAACCCTAACCCTAGCCCGAACCCTAACCCTAACCCTTCCCCGAAGCCTGACACTCACCCGTCCCCTAATCCTAACCCGTACGCTGACACTAACCCGCGCCCTCACACGTACGCTCCCCCTAAAGCGTTGTCGTACCCTCACCTGGACCCTAAACCGTCCCCGTCCCCTAACCCTAACCCTAGCCCGAACCCTAACCCTAACCCTTCCCCGAAGCCTGACCCTCACCCGTCCCATAATCCTAACCCGTACGCTGACACTAACCCGCGCCCTCACACGTACGCTCCCCCTAAAGAGTTGTCGTACCCTCACCTGGTCCCTAAACCGTCCCCGTCCCCTAACCCTAACCCTAGCCCGAACCCTAACCCTAACCCTTCCCCGAAGCCTGACCCTCACCCGTCCCCTAATCCTAACCCGTACGTTGACACTAACCTGCACCCTCACACGTACGCTCCCCCTAAAGCGTTGTCGTACCCTCACCTGGACCCTAAACCGTCCCCGTCCCCTAACCCTAACCCTAGCCCGAACCCTAACCCTAACCCTTCCCCGAAGCCTGACCCTCACCCGTCCCCTAATCCTAACCCGTACGCTGACACTAACCCGCGCCCTCACACGTACGCTCCCCCTAAAGCGTTGTCGTACCCTCACCTGGACCCTAAACCGTCCCCGTCCCCTAACCCTAACCCTAGCCCGAACCCTAACCCTAACCCTTCCCCGAAGCCTGACCCTCACCCGTCCCCTAATCCTAACCCGTACACTGACACTAACCCGTGCCCTCCGACGTACGCTCCCACTAAAGCGTTTTCGTACCCTCACCTTGACCCTAAACCGACCCTGTCCCCTAACCCTCACCTTAGCCCGAACCCTAACCCTAACCCTTCCCCGAAACCTAAACCTCACCCGTCCCCTAATCCTAACCCGTACGCTGACACTAACCCACGCCCTCACTCGTACGCTCCCCCTAAAGCGTTGTCGTGCCCTCACCTGGACCCTAAACCGTCCCCGTCCCCTAACCCTAACCCTAGCCCGAACCCTAACCCTAAACCTTCTCAGAAGCCTGACCCTCACCCGTCCCCTAATCCTAACCCGTACGCTGACACTAACCCGCGCCCTCACACGTACGCTCCCCCTAAAGCGTTGTCGTACCCTCACCTGGACCCTAAACCGTCCCCGTCCCCTAACCCTAACCCTAGCCCGAACCATAAACCTAACCCTTCCCCGAAGCGTGACCAACAACCGTCCCCTAATCCTAACGCGTATGCTGACACTAACCCGTGCCCTCACACGTACGCTCCCCCTAAAGCGTTGTCGTACCCTCACCTGGACCCTAAACCGTCCCCGTCCCCTAACCCTAACCCGAACCCTAACCCTATCCCTTCCCCGAAGCCTGACCCTCACCCGTCCCCTAATCCTAACCCGTACGCTGACACTAACCCGCGCCCTCACACGTACGCTCCCCCTAAAGCGTTGTCGTACCCTCACCTGGACCCTACACCGTCCCCGTCCCCTAACCCTAGCCCTAGCCCGAACCCTAACCCTTCCCCGAAGCCTGACCCTCAACCGTCCCCTAATCCTAACCCGTACGCTGACACTAACCCGTGCCCTCACACGTACGCTCCCCCTAAAGCGTTGTCGTACCCTCACCTGGACCCTAAACCGTCCCCGTCCCCTAACCCTAACCCTAGCCCGAACCCTAACCCTAACCCTTCCCCGAAGCCTGACCCTCACACGTCCCCTAATCCTAACCCGTACGCTGACACTAACCCGCGCCCTCACACGTACGCTCCCCCTAAAGCGTTGTCGTACCCTCACCTGGACCCTAAACCGTCCCCGTCCCCTAACCCTAACCCTAGCCCGAACCCTAACCCTAACCCTTCCCCGAAGCCTGACACTCACCCGTCCCCTAATCCTAACCCGTACGCTGACACTAACCCGCGCCCTCACACGTACGCTCCCCCTAAAGCGTTGTCGTACCCTCACCTGGACCCTAAACCGTCCCCGTCCCCTAACCCTAACCCTAGCCCGAACCCTAACCCTAACCCTTCCCCGAAGCCTGACCCTCACCCGTCCCCTAATCCTAACCCGTACGCTGACACTAACCCGCGCCCTCACACGTACGCTCCCCCTAAAGCGTTGTCATACCCTCACCTGGACCCTAAACCATCCCCATCCCCTAACCCTAACCCTAGCCCGAACCCTAACGCTAACCCTTCTCCAAAGCCTGACCCTCACCCGTCCCCTAATCCTAAACCGTACGCTGACACTAACCCGCGCCCTCACACGTACGCTCCCCCTAAAGCGTTGTTGTACCCTCACCTGGACCCTAAACCGTCCCTGTCCCCTAACCCTAACCCTAGCCCGAACCCTAACCCTAACCCTTCCCCGAAGCCTGACACTCACCCGTCCCCTAATCCTAACCCGTACGCTGACACTAACCCGCGCCCTCACACGTACGCTCCCCCTAAAGCGTTGTCGTACCCTCACCTGGACCCTAAACCGTCCCCGTCCCCTAACCCTAACCCTAGCCCGAACCCTAACCCTAACCCTTCCCCGAAGCCTGACCCTCACCCGTCCCATAATCCTAACCCGTACGCTGACACTAACCCGCGCCCTCACACGTACGCTCCCCCTAAAGAGTTGTCGTACCCTCACCTGGTCCCTAAACCGTCCCCGTCCCCTAACCCTAACCCTAGCCCGAACCCTAACCCTAACCCTTCCCCGAAGCCTGACCCTCACCCGTCCCCTAATCCTAACCCGTACGTTGACACTAACCTGCACCCTCACACGTACGCTCCCCCTAAAGCGTTGTCGTACCCTCACCTGGACCCTAAACCGTCCCCGTCCCCTAACCCTAACCCTAGCCCGAACCCTAACCCTAACCCTTCCCCGAAGCCTGACCCTCACCCGTCCCCTAATCCTAACCCGTACGCTGACACTAACCCGCGCCCTCACACGTACGCTCCCCCTAAAGCGTTGTCGTACCCTCACCTGGACCCTAAACCGTCCCCGTCCCCTAACCCTAACCCTAGCCCGAAACCTAACCCTAACCCTTCCCCGAAGCCTGACCCTCACCCGTCCCCTAATCCTAACCCGTACGCTGACACTAACCCGCACCCTCACACGTACGCTCCCCCTAAAGCGTTGTCGTACCCTCACCTGGACCCTAAACCGTCCCCGTCCCCTAACCCTAACCCTAGCCCGAACCCTAACCCTAACCCTTCCCCGAAGCCTGACCCTCACCCGTCCCCTAATCCTAACCCGAACGCTGACACTAACCCGCGCCCTCACACGTACGCTCCCCCTAAAGCGTTGTCGTACCCTCACCTGGACCCTAAACCGTCCCCGTCCCCTAACCCTAACCCTAGCCCGAACCCTAACCCTAACCCTTCCCCGAAGCCTGACCCTCACCCGTCCCCTAATCCTAACCCGTACGCTGACACTAACCCGCGCCCTCACACGTACGCTCCCACTAAAGCGTTGTCGTACCCTCACCTGGACCCTAAACCGTCCCCGTCCCCTAACCCTAACCCTAGCCCGAACCCTAACCCTAACCCTTCCCCGAAGCCTGACCCTCACCCGTCCCCTAATCCTAACCCGTACGCTGACACTAACCCGCGCCCTCACACGTACGCTCCCCCTAAAGCGTTGTCGTACCCTCACCTGGACCCTAAACCGTCCCCGTCCCCTAAACCTAACCCTAGCCCGAACCCTAACCCTAACCCTTCCCCGAAGCCTGACCCTCACACGTCCCCTAATCCTAACCCGTACGCTGACACTAACCCGCGCCCTCACACGTACGCTCCCCCTAAAGCGTTGTCGTACCCTCACCTGGACCCTAAACCGTCCCCGTCCCCTAACCCTAACCCTAGCCCGAACCCTAACCCTAACCCTTCCCCGAAGCCTGACCCTCAACTGTCCCCTAATCCTAACCCGTACGCTGACACTAACCTGCGCCCTCACACGTACGCTCCCCCTAAAGTGTTGTCGTACCCTCACCTGGACCCTAAACCGTCCCCGTCCCCTAACCCTAACCCTAGCCCGAACCCTAACCCTAACCCTTCCCCGAAACCTGACCCTCACCCGTCCCCTAATCCTAACCCGTACGCTGACACTAACCCGCGTCCTCACACGTACGCTCCCCCTAAAGGGTTGTCGTACCCTCACCTGGACCCTAAACCGTCCCCGTCCCCTCACCCTAACCCTAGCCCGAACCCTAACCCTAACCCTTCCCCGAAGCCTGACCCTCACCCGTCCCCTAATCCTAACCCGTACAGTGACACTAACCCGCGTCCTCACACGTACCCTCCCCCTAAAGCGTTGTCGTACCCTCACCTGGACCCTAAACCGTCCCCGTCCCCTAACCCTAACCCTAGCCCGAACCCTAACCCTAACCCTTCCCCGAAGCCTGACCCTCACCCGTCCCCTAATCCTAACCCGTACGCTGACACTAACCCGCGCCCTCACACGTACGCTCCCCCTAAAGCGTTGTCGTACCCTCACCTGGACCCTAAACCGTCCCCGTCCCCTAACCCTAACCCTAGCCCGAACCCTAACCCTAACCCTTCCCCGAAGCCTGACCCTCACACGTCCCCTAATCCTAACCCGTACGCTGACACTAACACGCGCCCTCACACGTACGCTCCCCCTAAAGCGTTGTCGTACCCTCACCTGGACCCTAAACCGTCCCCGTCCCCTAACCCTAACCCTAGCCCGAACCCTAACCCTAACACTTCCCCGAAGCCTGACCCTCACCTGTCCCCTAATCCTAACCCGTACGCTGACACTAACCCGCGCCCTCACACGTACGCTCCCCCTAAAGCGTTGTAATACCCTCACCTGGAACCTAAACCGTCCCCGTCCCCTAACCCTAACCCTAGCCCGAACCCTAACCCTAACACTTCCCCGAAGCCTGACCCTCACACGTCCCCTAATCCTAACCCGTACGCTGACACTAACCCGCGTCCTCACACGTACCCTCCCCCTAAAGCGTTGTTGTACCCTCACCTGGACCCTAAACCGTCCCCGTCCCCTAACCCTAACCCTAGCCCGAACCCTAACCCTAAACCTTCCCCGAAGCCTGAGCCTCACCCGTCCCCTAATCCTAACCCGTACGCTGACACTAACCCGTGCCCTCACACGTACGCTCCCCCTAAAGCGTTGTTGTACCGTCACCTGGACCCTAAACCGTCCCCGTCCCCTAACCCTAACCCTAGCCCGAACCCTAACCCTAACCCTTCCCTGAAGCCTGACCCTCACCCGTCCCCTAATCCTAACCCGTACGCTGACACTAACCCGTGTCCTCACACGTACCCTCCCCCTAAAGGGTTGTCGTACCCTCACCTGGACCCTAAACCGTCCCCGTCCCCTCACCCTAACCCTAGCCCGAACCCTAACCCTAACCCTTCCCCGAAGCCTGACCCTCACCCGTCCCCTAATCCTAACCCGTACACTGACACTAACCCGCGTCCTCACACGTACCCTCCCCCTAAAGCGTTGTCGTACCCTCACCTGGACCCTAAACCGTCCCCGTCCCCTAACCCTAACCCTAGCCCGAACCCTAACCCTAACCCTTCCCCGAAGCCTGACCCTCACCCGTCCCCTAATCCTAACCCGTACGCTGACACTAACCCGCGCCCTCACACGTACGCTCCCCCTAAAGCGTTGTCGTACCCTCACCTGGACCCTAAACCGTCCCCGTCCCCTAACCCTAACCCTAGCCCGAACCCTAACCCTAACCCTTCCCCGAAGCCTGACCCTCACACGTCCCCTAATCCTAACCCGTACGCTGACACTAACACGCGCCCTCACACGTACGCTCCCCCTAAAGCGTTGTCGTACCCTCACCTGGACCCTAAACCGTCCCTGTCCCTTAACCCTAACCCTAGCCCGAACCCTAACCCTAACCCTTCCCCGAAGACTGACACTCACCCGTCCCCTAATCCTAACCCGTACGCTGACACTAACCCGCGCCCTCACACGTACGCTCCCTCTAAAGCGTTGTCGTACCCTCACCTGGACCCTAAACCGTCCCCGTCCCCTAACCCTAACCCTAGCCCGAACCCTAACCCTAACCCTTCCCCGTAGCCTGACCCTCACCCGTCCCCTAATCCTAACCCGTACGCTGACACTAACCCGCGCCCTCACACGTACGCTCCCCCTAAAGCGTTGTCATACCCTCACCTGGTCCCTAAACCGTCCCCGTCCCCTAACCCTAACCCTAGCCCGAACCCTAACCCTAACCCTTCCCCGAAGCCTGACCCTCACCCGTCCCCTAATCCTAACCCGTACACTGACACTAACCCGCGCCCTCACACGTACGCTCCCCCTAAAGCGTTGTCGTACCCTCACCTGGACCCTAAACCGTCCCCGTCCCCTAACCCTAACCCTAGCCCGAACCCTAACCCTAACCCTTCCCCGAAGCCTGACCCTCACCCGTCCCCTAATCCTAACCCGTACGCTGACACTAACCCGCACCCTCACACGTACGCTCCCCCTAAAGCGTTGTCGTACCCTCACCTGGACCCTAAACCGTCCCCGTCCCCTAATCCTAACCCTAGCCCGAACCCTAACCCTAACCCTTCCCCGAAGCCTGACCCTCACCCGTCCCCTAATCCTAACCCGTACGCTGACACTAACCCACGCCCTCACACGTACGCTCCCCCTAAAGCGTTGTCGTACCCTCACCTGGACCCTAAACCGTCCCCGTCCCCTAACCCTAACCCTAGCCCGAACCCTAACCCTAACACTTCCCCGAAGCCTGACCCTCACCTGTCCCCTAATCCTAACCCGTACGCTGACACTAACCCGCGCCCTCACACGTACGCTCCCCCTAAAGCGTTGTAATACCCTCACCTGGAACCTAAACCGTCCCCGTCCCCTAACCCTAACCCTAGCCCGAACCCTAACCCTAACCCTTCCCCGAAGCCTGACCCTCACACGTCCCCTAATCCTAACCCGTACGCTGACACTAACCCGCGTCCTCACACGTACCCTCCCCCTAAAGCGTTGTTGTACCCTCACCTGGACCCTAAACCGTCCCCGTCCCCTAACCCTAACCCTAGCCCGAACCCTAACCCTAAACCTTCCCCGAAGCCTGAGCCTCACCCGTCCCCTAATCCTAACCCGTACGCTGACACTAACCCGTGCCCTCACACGTACGCTCCCCCTAAAGCGTTGTTGTACCGTCACCTGGACCCTAAACCGTCCCCGTCCCCTAACCCTAACCCTAGCCCGAACCCTAACCCTAACCCTTCCCTGAAGCCTGACCCTCACACGTCCCCTAATCCTAACCCGTACGCTGACACTAATCCGCGCCCTCACACATACGCTCCCCCTAAAGCGTTGTCGTACCCTCACCTGGACCCTAAACCGTCCCTGTCCCCTAACCCTAACCCTAGCCCGAACCCTAACCCTAACCCTTCCCCGAAGCCTGACACTCACCCGTCCCCTAATCCTAACCCGTACGCTGACACTAACCCACGCCCTCACACGTACGCTCCCCCTAAAGCGTTGTCGTACCCTCACCTGGACCCTAAACCGTCCCCGTCCCCTAACCCTAACCCTAGCCCGAACCCTAACCCTAACCCTTCCCCGAAGCCTGACCCTCACCCGTCCCCTAATCCTAACCCGTACGCTGACACTAACCCGCGCCCTCACACGTACGCTCCCCCTAAAGCGTTGTCGTACCCTCACCTGGACCCTAAACCGTCCCCGTCCCCTAACCCTAACCCTAGCCCGAACCCTAACCCTAACCCTTCCCCGAAGCCTGACACTCACCCGTCCCCTAATCCTAACCCGTACGCTGACACTAACCCGCGCCCTCACACGTACGCTCCCCCTAAAGCGTTGTCGTACCCTCACCTGGACCCTAAACCGTCCCCGTCCCCTAACCCTAACCCTAGCCCGAACCCTAACCCTAACCCTTCCCCGAAGCCTGACCCTCACCCGTGCCATAATCCTAACCCGTACGCTGACACTAACCCGCGCCCTCACACGTACGCTCCCCCTAAAGCGTTGTCGTACCCTCACCTGGTCCCCAAACCGTCCCCGTCCCCTAACCCTAACCCTAGCCCAAACCCCAACCCTAACCCTTCCCCGAAGCCTGACCCTCACCCGTCCCCTAATCCTAAACCGTACGTTGACACTAACCTGCACCCTCACACGTACGCTCCCCCTAAAGCGTTGTCATACCCTCACCTGGACCCTAAACCGTCCCCGTCCCCTATCCCTAACCCTAGCCCGAACCCTAACCCTAACCCTTCCCCGAAGCCTGACCCTCACCCGTCCCCTAATCCTAACCCGTACGCAGACACTAACCCGCGCCCTCACACGTACGCTCCCCCTAAAGCGTTTTCGTACCCTCACCTGGACCCTAAACCGTCCCCGTCCCCTAACCCTAACCCTAGCCCGAACCCTAACCCTAACACTTCCCCGAAGCCTGACCCTCACCCGTCCCATAATCCTAACCCGTACGCTGACACTAACCCGCACCCTCACACGTACGCTCCCCATAAAGCGTTGTCGTACCCTCACCTGGACCCTAAACCGTCCCCGTCCCCTAACCCTAACCCTAGCCCGAACCCTAACCCTAACCCTTCCCCGAAGCCTGACCCTCACCCGTCCCCTAATCCTAACCCGTACGCTGACACTAACCCGCGCCCTCACACGTACGCTCCCCCTAAAGCGTTGTCGTACCCTCACCTGGACCCTAAACTGTCCCCGTCCCCTAACCCTAACCCTAGCCCGAACCCTAACCCTAACCCTTTCCCGAAGCCTGACCCTCACCCGTCCCCTAATCCTAACCCGTACGCTGACACTAACCCGCGACCTCACACGTACGCTCCCCCTAAAGCGTTGTCGTACCCTCACCTGGACCCTAAACCGTCCCCGTCCCCTAACCCTAACCCTAGCCCGAACCCTAACCCTAACCCTTCCCCAAGCCTGACCCTCACCCGTCCCCTAATCCTAACCCGTACGCTGACACTAACCCGCGCCCTCACTCGTACGCTCCCCCTAAAGCGTTGTCATACCCTCACCTGGACCCTAAACCATCCCCATCCCCTAACCCTAACCCTAGCCCGAACCCTAACCCTAACCCTTCTCCAAAGCCTGACCCTCACCCGTCCCCTAATCCTAAACCGTACGCTGACACTAACCCACTCCCTCACACGTACGCTCCCCCTAAAGCGTTGTCGTACCCTCACCTGGACCCTAAACCGTCCCCGTCCCCTAACCCTAACCCTAGCCCGAACCCTAACCCTAACCCTTCCCTGAAGCCTGACCCTCACACGTCCACTAATCCTAACCCGTACGCTGACACTAACCCGCGCCCTCACACGTACGCTCCCCCTAAAGCGTTGTTGTACCCTCACCTGGACCCTAAACTGTCCCTGTCCCCTAACCCTAACCCTAGCCCGAACCCTAACCCTAACCCTTCCCCGAAGCCTGACACTCACCCGTCCCCTAATCCTAACCCGTACGCTGACACTAACCCGCGCCCTCACACGTACGCTCCCCCTAAAGCGTTGTCGTACCCTCACCTGGACCCTAAACCGTCCCCGTCCCCTAACCCTAACCCTAGCCCGAACCCTAACCCTAACCCTTCCCCGAAGCCTGACCCTCACCCGTCCCATAATCCTAACCCGTACGCTGACACTAACCCGCGCCCTCACACGTACGCTCCCCCTAAAGAGTTGTCGTACCCTCACCTGGTCCCTAAACCGTCCCCGTCCCCTAACCCTAACCCTAGCCCGAACCCTAACCCTAACCCTTCCCCGAAGCCTGACCCTCACCCGTCCCCTAATCCTAACCCGTACGTTGACACTAACCTGCACCCTCACACGTACGCTCCCCCTAAAGCGTTGTCGTACCCTCACCTGGACCCTAAACCGTCCCCGTCCCCTAACCCTAACCCTAGCCCGAACCCTAACCCTAACCCTTCCCCGAAGCTTGACCCTCACCCGTCCCCTAATCCTAACCCGTACGCTGACACTAACCCGCGCCCTCACACGTACGCTCCCCCTAAAGCGTTGTCGTACCCTCACCTGGACCCTAAACCGTCCCCGTCCCCTAACCCTAACCCTAGCCCGAACCCTAACCCTAACCCTTCCCCGAAGCCTGACCCTCACCCGTCCCCTAATCCTAACCCGTACGCTGACACTAACCCGCACCCTCACACGTACGCTCCCCCTAAAGCGTTGTCGTACCCTCACCTGGACCCTAAACCGTCCCCGTCCCCTAACCCTAACCCTAGCCCGAACCCTAACCCTAACCCTTCCCCGAAGCCTGACCCTCACCCGTCCCCTAATCCTAACCCGTACGCTGACACTAACCCGCGCCCTCACACGTACGCTCCCCCTAAAGCGTTGTCGTACCCTCACCTGGACCCTAAACCGTCCCCGTCCCCTAACCCTAACCCTAGCCCGAACCCTAACCCTAACCCTTCCCCGAAGCCTGACCCTCACCCGTCCCCTAATCCTAACCCGTACGCTGACACTAACCCGCGCCCTCACACGTACGCTCCCCCTAAAGCGTTGTCGTACCCTCACCTGGACCCTAAACCGTCCCCGTCCCCTAACCCTAACCCTAGCCCGAACCCTAACCCTAACCCTTCCCCGAAGCCTGACCCTCACCCGTCCCCTTATCCTAACCCGTACGCTGACACTAACCCGCGCCCTCACACGTACGCTCCCCCTAAAGCGTTGTCGTACCCTCACCTGGACCCTAAACCGTCCCCGTCCCCTAAACCTAACCCTAGCCCGAACCCTAACCCTAACCCTTCCCCGAAGCCTGACCCTCACCCGTCCCCTAATCCTAACCCGTACGCTGACACTAACCCGCGCCCTCACACGTACGCTCCCCCTAAAGCGTTGTCGTACCCTCACCTGGACCCTAAACCGTCCCCGTCCCCTAACCCTAACCCTAGCCCGAACCCTAACCCTAACCCTTCCCCGAAGCCTGACCCTCAACTGTCCCCTAATCCTAACCCGTACGCTGACACTAACCTGCGCCCTCACACGTACGCTCCCCCTAAAGTGTTGTCGTACCCTCACCTGGACCCTAAACCGTCCCCGTCCCCTAACCCTAACCCTAGCCCGAACCCTAACCCTAACCCTTCCCCGAAACCTGACCCTCACCCGTCCCCTAATCCTAACCCGTACGCTGACACTAACCTGCGTCCTCACACGTACCCTCCCCCTAAAGGGTTGTCGTACCCTCACCTGGACCCTAAACCGTCCCCGTCCCCTCACCCTAACCCTAGCCCGAACCCGAACCCTAACCCTTCCCCGAAGCCTGACCCTCACCCGTCCCCTAATCCTAACCCGTACACTGACACTAACCCGCGTCCTCACACGTACCCTCCCCCTAAAGCGTTGTCGTACCCTCACCTGGACCCTAAACCGTCCCCGTCCCCTAACCCTAACCCTAGCCCGAACCCTAACCCTAACCCTTCCCCGAAGCCTGACCCTCACCCGTCCCCTAATCCTAACCCGTACGCTGACACTAACCCGCGCCCTCACACGTACGCTCCCCCTAAAGCGTTGTCGTACCCTCACCTGGACCCTAAACCGTCCCCGTCCCCTAACCCTAACCCTAGCCCGAACCCTAACCCTAACCCTTCCCCGAAGCCTGACCCTCACACGTCCCCTAATCCTGACCCGTACGCTGACACTAACACGCGCCCTCACATGTACGCTCCCCCTAAAGCGTTGTCGTACCCTCACCTGGACCCTAAACCGTCCCTGTCCCCTAACCCTAACCCTAGCCCGAACCCTAACCCTAACCCTTCCCCGAAGACTGACACTCACCCGTCCCCTAATCCTAACCCGTACGCTGACACTAACCCGCGCCCTCACACGTACGCTCCCCCTAAAGCGTTGTCGTACCCTCACCTGGACCCTAAACCGTCCCCGTCCCCTAACCCTAAGCGTAGCCCGAACCCTAACCCTAACCCTTCCCCGTAGCCTGACCCTCACCCGTCCCCTAATCCTAACCCGTACGCTGACACTAACCCGCGCCCTCACACGTACGCTCCCCCTAAAGCGTTGTCATACCCTCACCTGGTCCCTAAACCGTCCCCGTCCCCTAACCCTAACCCTAGCCCGAACCCTAACCCTAACCCTTCCCCGAAGCCTGACCCTCACCCGTCCCCTAATCCTAACCCGTACGCTGACACTAACCCGCGCCCTCACACGTACGCTCCCCCTAAAGCGTTGTCGTACCCTCACCTGGACCCTAAACCGTCCCCGTCCCCTAACCCTAACCCTAGCCCGAACCCTAACCCTAACCCTTCCCCGAAGCCTGACCCTCACCCGTCCCCTAATCCTAACCCGTACGCTGACACTAACCCGCACCCTCACACGTACGCTCCCCCTAAAGCGTTGTCGTACCCTCACCTGGACCCTAAACCGTCCCCGTCCCCTAACCCTAACCCTAGCCCGAACCCTAACCCTAACCCTTCCCCGAAGCCTGACCCTCACCCGTCCCCTAATCCTAACCCGTACGCTGACACTAACCCGCGCCCTCACACGTACGCTCCCCCTAAAGCGTTGTCATACCCTCACCTGGACCCTAAACCATCCCCATCCCCTAACCCTAACCCTAGCCCGAACCCTAACGCTAACCCTTCTCCAAAGCCTGACCCTCACCCGTCCCCTAATCCTAAACCGTACGCTGACACTAACCCGCGCCCTCACACGTACGCTCCCCCTAAAGCGTTGTTGTACCCTCACCTGGACCCTAAACCGTCCCTGTCCCCTAACCCTAACCCTAGCCCGAACCCTAACCCTAACCCTTCCCCGAAGCCTGACACTCACCCGTCCCCTAATCCTAACCCGTACGCTGACACTAACCCACGCCCTCACACGTACGCTCCCCCTAAAGCGTTGTCGTACCCTCACCTGGACCCTAAACCGTCCCCGTCCCCTAACCCTAACCCTAGCCCGAACCCTAACCCTAACCCTTCCCCGAAGCCTGACCCTCACCCGTCCCATAATCCTAACCCGTACGCTGACACTAACCCGCGCCCTCACACGTACGCTCCCCCTAAAGAGTTGTCGTACCCTCACCTGGTCCCTAAACCGTCCCCGTCCCCTAACCCTAACCCTAGCCCGAACCCTAACCCTAACCCTTCCCCGAAGCCTGACCCTCACCCGTCCCCTAATCCTAACCCGTACGTTGACACTAACCTGCACCCTCACACGTACGCTCCCCCTAAAGCGTTGTCGTACCCTCACCTGGACCCTAAACCGTCCCCGTCCCCTAACCCTAACCCTAGCCCGAACCCTAACCCTAACCCTTCCCCGAAGCCTGACCCTCACCCGTCCCCTAATCCTAACCCGTACGCTGACACTAACCCACGCCCTCACACGTACGCTCCCCCTAAAGCGTTGTCGTACCCTCACCTGGACCCTAAACCGTCCCCGTCCCCTAACCCTAACCCTAGCCCGAACCCTAACCCTAACCCTTCCCCGAAGCCTGACCCTCACCCGTCCCCTAATCCTAACCCGTACGCTGACACTAACCCGCACCCTCACACGTACGCTCCCCCTAAAGCGTTGTCGTACCCTCACCTGGACCCTAAACCGTCCCCGTCCCCTAACCCTAACCCTAGCCCGAACCCTAACCCTAACCCTTCCCCGAAGCCTGACCCTCACCCGTCCCCTAATCCTAACCCGTACGCTGACACTAACCCGCGCCCTCACACGTACGCTCCCCCTAAAGCGTTGTCGTACCCTCACCTGGACCCTAAACCGTCCCCGTCCCCTAACCCTAACCCTAGCCCGAACCCTAACCCTAACCCTTCCCCGAAGCCTGACCCTCACCCGTCCCCTAATCCTAACCCGTACGCTGACACTAACCCGCGCCCTCACACGTACGCTCCCCCTAAAGCGTTGTCGTACCCTCACCTGGACCCTAAACCGTCCCCGTCCCCTAAACCTAACCCTAGCCCGAACCCTAACCCTAACCCTTCCCCGAAGCCTGACCCTCACCCGTCCCCTAATCCTAACCCGTACGCTGACACTAACCCGCGCCCTCACACGTACGCTCCCCCTAAAGCGTTGTCGTACCCTCACCTGGACCCTAAACCGTCCCCGTCCCCTAAACCTAACCCTAGCCCGAACCCTAACCCTAACCCTTCCCCGAAGCCTGACCCTCACACGTCCCCTAATCCTAACCCGTACGCTGACACTAACCCGCGCCCTCACACGTACGCTCCCCCTAAAGCGTTGTCGTACCCTCACCTGGACCCTAAACCGTCCCCGTCCCCTAACCCTAACCCTAGCCCGAACCCTAACCCTAACCCTTCCCCGAAGCCTGACCCTCAACTGTCCCCTAATCCTAACCCGTACGCTGACACTAACCTGCGCCCTCACACGTACGCTCCCCCTAAAGTGTTGTCGTACCCTCACCTGGACCCTAAACCGTCCCCGTCCCCTAACCCTAACCCTAGCCCGAACCCTAACCCTAACCCTTCCCCGAAACCTGACCCTCACCCGTCCCCTAATCCTAACCCGTACGCTGACACTAACCCGCGTCCTCACACGTACCCTCCCCCTAAAGGGTTGTCGTACCCTCACCTGGACCCTAAACCGTCCCCGTCCCCTCACCCTAACCCTAGCCCGAACCCTAACCCTAACCCTTCCCCGAAGCCTGACCCTCACCCGTCCCCTATTCCTAACCCGTACACTGACACTAACCCGCGTCCTCACACGTACCCTCCCCCTAAAGCGTTGTCGTACCCTCACCTGGACCCTAAACCGTCCCCGTCCCCTAACCCTAACCCTAGCCCGAACCCTAACCCTAACCCTTCCCCGAAGCCTGACCCTCACCCGTCCCCTAATCCTAACCCGTACGCTGACACTAACCCGCGCCCTCACACGTACGCTCCCCCTAAAGCGTTGTCGTACCCTCACCTGGACCCTAAACCGTCCCCGTCCCCTAACCCTAACCCTAGCCCGAACCCTAACCCTAACCCTTCCCCGAAGCCTGACCCTCACACGTCCCCTAATCCTAACCCGTACGCTGACACTAACACGCGCCCTCACACGTACGCTCCCCCTAAAGCGTTGTCGTACCCTCACCTGGACCCTAAACCGTCCCTGTCCCCTAACCCTAACCCTAGCCCGAACCCTAACCCTAACCCTTCCCCGAAGACTGACACTCACCCGTCCCCTAATCCTAACCCGTACGCTGACACTAACCCGCGCCCTCACACGTACGCTCCCTCTAAAGCGTTGTCGTACCCTCACCTGGACCCTAAACCGTCCCCGTCCCCTAACCCTAACCCTAGCCCGAACTCTAACCCTAACCCTTCCCCGTAGCCTGACCCTCACCCGTCCCCTAATCCTAACCCGTACGCTGACACTAACCCGCGCCCTCACACGTACGCTCCCCCTAAAGCGTTGTCATACCCTCACCTGGTCCCTAAACCGTCCCCGTCCCCTAACCCTAACCCTAGCCCGAACCCTAACCCTAACCCTTCCCCGAAGCCTGACCCTCACCCGTCCCCTAATCCTAACCCGTACGCTGACACTAACCCGCGCCCTCACACGTACGCTCCCCCTAAAGCGTTGTCGTACCCTCACCTGGACCCTAAACCGTCCCCGTCCCCTAACCCTAACCCTAGCCCGAACCCTAACCCTAACCCTTCCCCGAAGCCTGACCCTCACCCGTCCCCTAATCCTAACCCGTACGCTGACACTAACCCGCACCCTCACACGTACGCTCCCCCTAAAGCGTTGTCGTACCCTCACCTGGACCCTAAACCGTCCCCGTCCCCTAACCCTAACCCTAGCCCGAACCCTAACCCTAACCCTTCCCCGAAGCCTGACCCTCACCCGTCCCCTAATCCTAACCCGTACGCTGACACTAACCCGCGCCCTCACACGTACGCTCCCCCTAAAGCGTTGTCATACCCTCACCTGGACCCTAAACCATCCCCATCCCCTAACCCTAACCCTAGCCCGAACCCTAACGCTAACCCTTCTCCAAAGCCTGACCCTCACCCGTCCCCTAATCCTAAACCGTACGCTGACACTAACCCACGCCCTCACACGTACGCTCCCCCTAAAGCGTTGTCGTACCCTCACCTGGACCCTAAACCGTCCCCGTCCCCTAACCCTAACCCTAGCTCGAACCCTAACCCTAACCCTTCCCTGAAGCCTGACCCTCACACGTCCCCTAATCCTAACCCGTACGCTGACACTAACCCGCGCCCTCACACGTACGCTCCCCCTAAAGCGTTGTCGTACCCTCACCTGGACGCTAAACCGTCCCTGTCCCCTAACCCTAACCCTAGCCCGAACCCTAACCCTAACCCTTCCCCGAAGCCTGACACTCACCCGTCCCCTAATCCTAACCCGTACGCTGACACTAACCCGCGCCCTCACACGTACGCTCCCCCTAAAGCGTTGTCGTACCCTCACCTGGACCCTAAACCGTCCCCGTCCCCTAACCCTAACCCTAGCCCGAACCATAACCCTAACACTTCCCCGAAGCCTGACCAACAACCGTCCCCTAATCCTAACGCGTATGCTGACACTAACCCATTCCCTCACACGTACGCACCCCCTAAAGCGTTGTCGTACCCTCACCTGGAACCTAAACCGTCCCCGTCCCCTAACCCTAACCCTAGCCCGAACCCTAACCCTAACCCTTCCCCGAAGCCTGACCCTCACCCGTCCCCTAATCCTAACCCGTACACTGACACTAACCCGCGTCCTCACACGTACCCTCCCCCTAAAGCGTTGTCGTACCCTCACCTGGACCCTAAACCGTCCCCGTCCCCTAACCCTAACCCTAGCCCGAACCCTAACCCTAACCCTTCCCCGAAGCCTGACCCTCACCCGTCCCCTAATCCTAACCCGTACGCTGACACTAACCCGCGCCCTCACACGTACGCTCCCCCTAAAGCGTTGTCGTACCCTCACCTGGACCCTAAACCGTCCCCGTCCCCTAACCCTAACCCTAGCCCGAACCCTAACCCTAACCCTTCCCCGAAGCCTGACCCTCACACGTCCCCTAATCCTAACCCGTACGCTGACACTAACCCGCGCCCTCACACGTACGCTCCCCCAAAAGCGTTGTCGTACCCTCACCTGGACCCTAAACCGTCCCTGTCCCCTAACCATAACCCTAGCCCGAACCCTAACCCTAACCCTTCCCCGAAGACTGACACTCACCCGTCCCCTAATCCTAACCCGTACGCTGACACTAACACGCGCCCTCACACGTACGCTCCCCCTAAAGCGTTGTCGTACCCTCACCTGGACCCTAAACCATCCCCGTCCCCTAACCCTAACCCTAGCCCGAACCCTACCCCTAACCCTTCCCCGTAGCCTGACCCTCACCCGTCCCCTAATCCTAACCCGTACGCTGACAGTAACCCGCGCCCTCACACGTACGCTCCCCCTAAAGTGTTGTCATACCCTCACCTGGTCCCTAAACCGTCCCCGTCCCCTAACCCTAACCCTAGCCCGAACCCTAACCCTAACCCTTCCCCGAAGCCTGACCCTCACCCGTCCCCTAATCCTAAACCGTACGCTGACACTAACCCGCACCCTCACACGTACGCTCCCCCTAAAGCGTTGTCGTACCCTCACCTGGACCCTAAACCGTCCCCGTCCCCTAACCCTAACCCTAGCCCGAACCCTAACCCTAACCCTTCCCCGAAGCCTGACCCTCACCCGTCCCCTAATCCTAACCCGTACGCTGACACTATCCCGCGCCCTCACACGTACGCTCCCCCTAAAGCGTTGTCGTACCCTCACCTGGACCCTAAACCGTCCCCGTTCCCTAACCCTAACCCTAGCCCGAACCCTAAACCTAACCCTTCCCCGAAGCCTGACCCTCACCCGTCCCCTAATCCTAACCCGTACGCTGACACTAACCCGCGCCCTCACACGTACGCTCCCCCTAAAGCGTTGTCGTACCCTCACCTGGACCCTAAACCGTCCCCATCCCCTAAACCTAACCCTAGCCCGAACCCTAACCCTAACCCTTCCCCGAAGCTTGACCCTCACACATCCCCTAATCCTAACCCGTACGCTGACACTAACCCGCGCCCTCACACGTACGCTCCCCCTAAAGCGTTGTCGTACCCTCACCTAGACCCTAAACCGTCCCCGTCCCCTAACCCTAACCCTAGCCCGAACCCTAACCCTAACCCTTTCCCGAAGCCTGACCCTCACCCGTCCCCTAATCCTAACCCGTACGCTGACACTAACCCGCGCCCTCACACGTACGCTCCCCCTAAAGCGTTGTCGTACCCTCACCTGGACCCTAAACCGTCCCCGTCCCCTAACCCTAACCCTAGCCCGAACCCTAACCCTAACCCTTTCCCGAAGCCTGACCCTCACCCGTCCCCTAATCCTTACCCGTACGCTGACACTAACCCGCGCCCTCACACGTACGCTCCCCCTAAAGCGTTGTCGTACTCTCACCTGGACCCTAAACCGTCCCCGTCCCCTAACCCTAACCCTAGCCCGAACCGTAACCCTAACCCTTCCCCGAAGCCTGAACCTCACCCGTCCCCTAATCCTAACTCGTACGCTGACACTAACCCGCGCCCTCACACATACACTCCCCCTAAAGCGTTGTCGTACCATCACCTGGACCCTAAACCGTCCCCTTCCCCGAAGCCTGACCCTCACCCGTCCCATAATCCTAACCCGTACGTTGACACTAACCCGCACCCTCACACGTACGCTCCCCCTAAAGCGTTGTCGTACCCTCACCTGGACCCTAAACCGTCCCCGTCCCCTAACCCTAACCCTAGCCCGAACCCTAACCCTAACCCTTCCCCGAAGCCTGACCCTCACCCGTCCCCTAATCCTAACCCGTACGCTGACACTAACCCGCGCCCTCACACGTACGCTCCCCCTAAAGCGTTGTCGTACCCTCACCTGGACCCTAAACCGTCCCCGTCCCCTAACCCTAACCCTAGCCCGAACCCTAACCCTAACCCTTCCCCGAAGCCTGACCCTCACCCGTCCCCTAATCCTAACCCGTACGCTGACACTAACCCGCACCCTCACACGTACGCTCCCCCTAAAGCGTTGTCGTACCCTCACCTGGACCCTAAACCGTCCCCGTCCCCTAACCCTAACCCTAGCCCGAACCCTAACCCTAACCCTTCCCCGAAGCCTGACCCTCACCCGTCCCCTAATCCTAACCCGTACGCTGACACTAACCCGCGCCCTCACACGTACGCTCCCCCTAAAGCGTTGTCGTACCCTCACCTGGACCCTAAACCGTCCCCGTCCCCTAACCCTAACCCTAGGCCGAACCCTAACCCTAACCCTTCCCCGAAGCCTGACCCTCACCCGTCCCCTAATCCTAACCCGTACGCTGACACTAACCCGCGCCCTCACACGTACGCTCCCCCTAAAGCGTTGTCGTACCCTCACCTGGACCCTAAACCGTCCCCGTCCCCTAACCCTAACCCTAGCCCGAACCCTAACCCTAACCCTTCCCCGAAGCCTGACCCTCACCCGTCCCCTAATCCTAACCCGTACGCTGACACTAACCCGCGCCCTCACACGTACGCTCCCACTAAAGCGTTGTCGTACCCTCACCTGGACCCTAAACCGTCCCCGTCCCCTAAACCTAACCCTAGCCCGAACCCTAACCCTAACCCTTCCCCGAAGCCTGACCCTCACCCGTCCCCTAATCCTAACCCGTACGCTGACACTAACCCGCGCCCTCACACGTACGCTCCCCCTAAAGCGTTGTCGTACCCTCACCTGGACCCTAAACCGTCCCCATCCCCTAACCCTAACTCTAGCCCGAACCCTAACCCTAATCCTTCCCCGAAGCCTGACCCTCAACTGTCCCCTAATCCTAACCCGTACGCTGACACTAACCTGCGCCCTCACACGTACGCTCCCCCTAAAGTGTTGTCGTACCCTCACCTGGACCCTAAACCGTCCCCGTCCCCTAACCCTAACCCTAGCCCGAACCCTAACCCTAACCCTTCCCCGAAACCTGACCCTCACCCGTCCCCTAATCCTAACCCGTACGCTGACACTAACCCGCGTCCTCACACGTACCCTCCCCCTAAAGGGTTGTCGTACGCTCACCTGGACCCTAAACCGTCCCCGTCCCCTCACCCTAACCCTAGCCCGAACCCTAACCCTAACCCTTCCCCGAAGCCTGACCCTCACCCGTCCCCTAATCCTAACCCGTACACTGACACTAACCCGCGTCCTCACACGTACCCTCCCCCTAAAGCGTTGTCGTACCCTCACCTGGACCCTAAACCGTCCCCGTCCCCTAACCCTAACCCTAGCCCGAACCCTAACCCTAACCCTTCCCCGAAGCCTGACCCTCACCCGTACCCTAATCCTAACCCGTACGCTGACACTAACCCGCGCCCTCACACGTACGCTCCCCCTAAAGCGTTGTCGTACCCTCACCTGGACCCTAAACCGTCCCCGTCCCCTAACCCTAACCCTAGCCCGAACCCTAACCCTAACCCTTCCCCGAAGCCTGACACTCACACGTCCCCTAATCCTAACCCGTACGCTGACACTAACACGCGCCCTCACACGTACGCTCCCCCTAAAGCGTTGTCGTACCCTCACTTGGACCCTAAACCGTCCCTGTCCCCTAACCCTAACCCTAGCCCGAACCCTAACCCTAACCCTTCCCCGAAGACTGACACTCACCCGTCCCCTAATCCTAACCCGTACGCTGACACTAACCCGCGCCCTCACACGTACGCTCCCCCTAAAGCGTTGTCGTACCCTCACCTGGACCCTAAACCGTCCCCGTCCCCTAACCCTAACCCTAGCCCGAACCCTAACCCTAACCCTTCCCCGTAGCCTGACCCTCACCCGTCCCCTAATCCTAACCCGTACGCTGACACTAACCCGCACCCTCACACGTACGCTCCCCCTAAAGCGTTGTCATACCCTCACCTGGTCCCTAAACCGTCCCCGTCCCCTAACCCTAACCCTAGCCCGAACCCTAACCCTAACCCTTCCCCGAAGCCTGACCCTCACCCGTCCCCTAATCCTAACCCGTACGCTGACACTAACCCGCGCCCTCACACGTACGCTCCCCCTAAAGCGTTGTCGTACCCTCACCTGGACCCTAAACCGTCCCCGTCCCCTAACCCTAACCCTAGCCCGAACCCTAACCCTAACCCTTCCCCGAAGCCTGACCCTCACCCGTCCCCTAATCCTAACCCGTACGCTGACACTAACCCGCGCCCTCACACGTACGCTCCCCCTAAAGCGTTGTCGTACCCTCACCTGGACCCTAAACCGTCCCCGTCCCCTAACCCTAAGCGTAGCCCGAACCATAACCCTAACCCTTCCCCGTAGCCTGACCCTCACCCGTCCCCTAATCCTAACCCGTACGCTGACACTAACCCGCGCCCTCACACGTACGCTCCCCCTAAAGCGTTGTCATACCCTCACCTGGTCCCTAAACCGTCCCCGTCCCCTAACCCTAACCCTAGCCCGAACCCTAACCCTAACCCTTCCCCGAAGCCTGACCCTCACCCGTCCCCTAATCCTAACCCGTACGCTGACACTAACCCGCGCCCTCACACGTACGCTCCCCCTAAAGAGTTGTCGTACCCTCACCTGGTCCCTAAACCGTCCCCGTCCCCTAACCCTAACCCTAGCCCGAACCCTAACCCTAACCCTTCCCCGAAGCCTGACCCTCACCCGTCCCCTAATCCTAACCCGTACGTTGACACTAACCTGCACCCTCACACGTACGCTCCCCCTAAAGCGTTGTCGTACCCTCACCTGGACCCTAAACCGTCCCCGTCCCCTAACCCTAACCCTAGCCCGAACCCTAACCCTAACCCTTCCCCGAAGCCTGACCCTCACCCGTCCCCTAATCCTAACCCGTACGCTGACACTAACCCGCGCCCTCACACGTACGCTCCCCCTAAAGCGTTGTCGTACCCTCACCTGGACCCTAAACCGTCCCCGTCCCCTAACCCTAACCCTAGCCCGAACCCTAACCCTAACCCTTCCCCGAAGCCTGACCCTCACCCGTCCCCTAATCCTAACCCGTACGCTGACACTAACCCGCACCCTCACACGTACGCTCCCCCTAAAGCGTTGTCGTACCCTCACCTGGACCCTAAACCGTCCCCGTCCCCTAACCCTAACCCTAGCCCGAACCCTAACCCTAACCCTTCCCCGAAGCCTGACCCTCACCCGTCCCCTAATCCTAACCCGTACGCTGACACTAACCCGCGCCCTCACACGTACGCTCCCCCTAAAGCGTTGTCGTACCCTCACCTGGACCCTAAACCGTCCCCGTCCCCTAACCCTAACCCTAGCCCGAACCCTAACCCTAACCCTTCCCCGAAGCCTGACCCTCACCCGTCCCCTAATCCTAACCCGTACGCTGACACTAACCCGCGCCCTCACACGTACGCTCCCCCTAAAGCGTTGTCGTACCCTCACCTGGACCCTAAACCGTCCCCGTCCCCTAACCCTAACCCTAGCCCGAACCCTAACCCTAACCCTTCCCCGAAGCCTGACCCTCACCCGTCCCCTAATCCTAACCCGTACGCTGACACTAACCCGCGCCCTCACACGTACGCTCCCCCTAAAGCGTTGTCGTACCCTCACCTGGACCCTAAACCGTCCCCGTCCCCTAAACCTAACCCTAGCCCGAACCCTAACCCTAACCCTTCCCCGAAGCCTGACCCTCACACGTCCCCTAATCCTAACCCGTACGCTGACACTAACCCGCGCCCTCACACGTACGCTCCCCCTAAAGCGTTGTTGTACCCTCACCTGGACCCTAAACCGTCCCCGTCCCCTAACCCTAACCCTAGCCCGAACCCTAACCCTAACCCTTCCCCGAAGCCTGACCCTCAACTGTCCCCTAATCCTAACCCGTACGCTGACACTAACCTGCGCCCTCACACGTACGCTCCCCCTAAAGTGTTGTCGTACCCTCACCTGGACCCTAAACCGTCCCCGTCCCCTAACCCTAACCCTAGCCCGAACCCTAACCCTAACCCTTCCCCGAAACCTGACCCTCACCCGTCCCCTAATCCTAACCCGTACGCTGACACTAACCCGCGTCCTCACACGTACCCTCCCCCTAAAGGGTTCTCGTACCCTCACCTGGACCCTAAACCGTCCCCGTCCCCTCACCCTAACCCTAGCCCGAACCCTAACCCTAACCCTTCCCCGAAGCCTGACCCTCACCCGTCCCCTATTCCTAACCCGTACACTGACACTAACCCGCGTCCTCACACGTACCCTCCCCCTAAAGCGTTGTCGTACCCTCACCTGGACCCTAAACCGTCCCCGTCCCCTAACCCTAACCCTAGCCCGAACCCTAACCCTAACCCTTCCCCGAAGCCTGACCCTCACCCGTCCCCTAATCCTAACCCGTACGCTGACACTAACCCGCGCCCTCACACGTACGCTCCCCCTAAAGCGTTGTCGTACCCTCACCTGGACCCTAAACCGTCCCCGTCCCCTAACCCTAACCCTAGCCCGAACCCTAACCCTAACCCTTCCCCGAAGCCTGACCCTCACACGTCCCCTAATCCTAACCCGTACGCTGACACTAACACGCGCCCTCACACGTACGCTCCCCCTAAAGCGTTGTCGTACCCTCACCTGGACCCTAAACCGTCCCTGTCCCCTAACCCTAACCCTAGCCCGAACCCTAACCCTAACCCTTCCCCGAAGACTGACACTCACCCGTCCCCTAATCCTAACCCGTACGCTGACACTAACCCGCGCCCTCACACGTACGCTCCCTCTAAAGCGTTGTCGTACCCTCACCTGGACCCTAAACCGTCCCCGTCCCCTAACCCTAACCCTAGCCCGAACTCTAACCCTAACCCTTCCCCGTAGCCTGACCCTCACCCGTCCCCTAATCCTAACCCGTACGCTGACACTAACCCGCGCCCTCACACGTACGCTCCCCCTAAAGCGTTGTCATACCCTCACCTGGTCCCTAAACCGTCCCCGTCCCCTAACCCTAACCCTAGCCCGAACCCTAACCCTAACCCTTCCCCGAAGCCTGACCCTCACCCGTCCCCTAATCCTAACCCGTACGCTGACACTAACCCGCGCCCTCACACGTACGCTCCCCCTAAAGCGTTGTCGTACCCTCACCTGGACCCTAAACCGTCCCCGTCCCCTAACCCTAACCCTAGCCCGAACCCTAACCCTAACCCTTCCCCGAAGCCTGACCCTCACCCGTCCCCTAATCCTAACCCGTACGCTGACACTAACCCGCACCCTCACACGTACGCTCCCCCTAAAGCGTTGTCGTACCCTCACCTGGACCCTAAACCGTCCCCGTCCCCTACCCCTAACCCTAGCCCGAACCCTAACCCTAACCCTTCCCCGAAGCCTGACCCTCACCCGTCCCCTAATCCTAACCCGTACGCTGACACTAACCCGCGCCCTCACACGTACGCTCCCCCTAAAGCGTTGTCATACCCTCACCTGGACCCTAAACCATCCCCATCCCCTAACCCTAACCCTAGCCCGAACCCTAACGCTAACCCTTCTCCAAAGCCTGACCCTCACCCGTCCCCTAATCCTAAACCGTACGCTGACACTAACCCACGCCCTCACACGTACGCTCCCCCTAAAGCGTTGTCGTACCCTCACCTGGACCCTAAACCGTCCCCGTCCCCTAACCCTAACCCTAGCTCGAACCCTAACCCTAACCCTTCCCTGAAGCCTGACCCTCACACGTCCCCTAATCCTAACCCGTACGCTGACACTAACCCGCGCCCTCACACGTACGCTCCCCCTAAAGCGTTGTCGTACACTCACCTGGACGCTAAACCGTCCCTGTCCCCTAACCCTAACCCTAGCCCGAACCCTAACCCTAACCCTTCCCCGAAGCCTGACACTCACCCGTCCCCTAATCCTAACCCGTACGCTGACACTAACCCGCGCCCTCACACGTACGCTCCCCCTAAAGCGTTGTCGTACCCTCACCTGGACCCTAAACCGTCCCCGTCCCCTAACCCTAACCCTAGCCCGAACCATAACCCTAACACTTCCCCGAAGCCTGACCAACAACCGTCCCCTAATCCTAACGCGTATGCTGACACTAACCCATTCCCTCACACGTACGCACCCCCTAAAGCGTTGTCGTACCCTCACCTGGACCCTAAACCGTCCCCGTCCCCTAACCCTAACCCTAGCCCGAACCCTAACCCTAACCCTTCCCCGAAGCCTGACCCTCACCCGTCCCCTAATCCTAACCCGTACGCTGACACTAACCCGCGCCCTCACACGTACGCTCCCCCTAAAGCGTTGTCGTACCCTCACCTGGACCCTAAACCGTCCCCGTCCCCTAACCCTAACCCTAGCCCGAACCCTAACCCTAACCCTTCCCCGAAGCCTGACCCTCACCCGTCCCCTAATCCTAACCCGTACGCTGACACTAACCCGCGCCCTCACACGTACGCTCCCCCTAAAGCGTTGTCGTACCCTCACCTGGACCCTAAACCGTCCCCATCCCCTAAACCTAACCCTAGCCCGAACCCTAACCCTAACCCTTCCCCGAAGCTTGACCCTCACACATCCCCTAATCCTAACCCGTACGCTGACACTAACCCGCGCCCTCACACGTACGCTCCCCCTAAAGCGTTGTCGTACCCTCACCTGGACCCTAAACCGTCCCCGTCCCCTAACCCTAACCCTAGCCCGAACCCTAACCCTAACGCTTTCCCGAAGCCTGACCCTCACCCGTCCCCTAATCCTAACCCGTACGCTGACACTAACCCGCGCCCTCACACGTACGCTCGCCCTAAAGCGTTGTCGTACCCTCACCTGGACCCTAAACCGTCCCCGTCCCCTAACCCTAACCCTAGCCCGAACCCTAAACCTAACACTTCCCCGAAGCCTGACCCTCACCCGTCCCCTAATCCTAACCCGTACGCTGACACTAACCCGCGCCCTCACACGTACGCTCCCCCTAAAGCGTTGTCGTACCCTCACCTGGACCCTAAACCGTCCCCGTCCCCTAACCCTAACCCTAGCCCGAACCCTAACCCTAACCCTTTCCCGAAGCCTGACCCTCACCCGTCCCCTAATCCTAACCCGTACGCTGACACTAACCCGCGCCCTCACACGTACGCTCCCCCTAAAGCGTTGTCGTACTCTCACCTGGACCCTAAACCGTCCCCGTCCCCTAACCCTAACCCTAGCCCGAACCGCAACCCTAACCCTTCCCCGAAGCCTGACCCTCACCCGTCCCCTAATCCTAACCCGTACGCTGACACTAACCCGCGCCCTCACACATACACTCCCCCTAAAGCGTTGTCGTACCATCACCTGGACCCTAAACCGTCCCCTTCCCCGAAGCCTGACCCTCACCCGTCCCATAATCCTAACGCGTACGCTGACACTAACCCGCTCCCTCACACGTACGCTCCCCCTAAAGCGTTGTCGTACCCTCACCTGGACCCTAAACCGTCCCCGTCCCCTAACCCTAACCCTAGCCCGAACCCTAACCCTAACCCTTCCCCGAAGCCTGACCCTCACCCGTCCCCTAATCCTAACCCGTACGCTGACACTAACCCGTGCCCTCACACGTACGATCCCCCTAAAGTGTTGTCGTACCCTCACCTGGACCCTAAACCGTCCCCGTCCCCTAACCCTAACCCTAGCCCGAACCCTAACCCTAACCCTTCCCCGAAGCCTGACCCTCACCCGTCCCCTAATCCTAACCCGTACGCTGACACTAACCCGCGCCCTCACACATACGCTCCCCCTAAAGCGTTGTCGTACCCTCACCTGGACCCTAAACCGTCCCCGTCCCCTAACCCTAACCCTAGCCCGAACCATAACCCTAACCCTTCCCCGAAGCCTGACCAACAACCGTCCCCTAATCCTAACGCGTATGCTGACACTAACCCGTGCCCTCACACGTACGCTCCCCCTAAAGCGTTGTCGTACCCTCACCTGGACCCTAAACCTTCCCCGTTCCCTAATCCTAACCCTAGCCCGAACCCTAACCCTAACCCTTCCCCGAAGCCTGACCCTCACCCGTCACCTAATCCTAACCCGTACGCTGACACTAACCCACGCCCTCACTCGTACAATCCCCCTAAAGCGTTGTCGTGCCCTCACCTGGACCCTAAACCGTCCCCGTCCCCTAACCCTAACCCTAGCCCGAACCCTAACCCTAAACCTTCTCAGAAGCCTGACCCTCACCCGTCCCCTAATCCTAACCCGTACGCTGACACTAACCCGCGCCCTCACACGTACGCTCCCCCTAAAGCGTTGTCGTACCCTCACCTGGACCCTAAACCGTCCCCGTCCCCTAACCCTAACCCTAGCCCGAACCCTAACCCTAACCCTTCCCCGAAGCCTGACCCTCACCCGTCCCCTAATCCTAACCCGTACGCTGACACTAACCCACGCCCTCACACGTACGCTCCCCCTAAAGCGTTGTCGTACCCTCACCTGGACCCTAAACCGTCCCCGTCCCCTAACCCTAACCCTAGCCCGAACCCTAACCCTAACACTTCCCCGAAGCCTGACCCTCACCCGTCCCCTAATCCTAACCCGTACGCTGACACTAACCCGCGCCCTCACACGTACGCTCCCCCTAAAGCGTTGTCGTACCCTCACCTGGACCCTAAACCGTCCCCGTCCCCTAACCCTAACCCTAGCCCGAACCCTAACCCTAACCCTTCCCCGAAGCCTGACCCTCACCCGTCCCCTAATCCTAACCCGTACGCTGACACTAACCCGCGCCCTCACACGTACGCTCCCCCTAAAGCGTTGTCGTACCCTCACCTGGACCCTAAACCGTCCCCGTCCCCTAACCCTAACCCTAGCCCGAACCATAACCCTAACCCTTCCCCGAAGCCTGACCAACAACCGTCCCCTAATCCTAACGCGTATGCTGACACTAACCCGTGCCCTCACACGTACGCTCCCCCTAAAGCGTTGTCGTACCCTCACCTGGACCCTAAACCTTCCCCGTTCCCTAATCCTAACCATAGCCCGAACCCTAACCCTAACACTTCCCCGAAGCCTGACCCTCACCCGTCACCTAATCCTAACCCGTACGCTGACACTAACCCACGCCCTCACTCGTACGCTCCCCCTAAAGCGTTGTCGTGCCCTCACCTGGACCCTAAACCGTCCCCGTCCCCTAAACCTAACCCTAGCCCGAACCCTAACCCTAACCTTTCTCAGAAGCCTGACCCTCACCCGTCCCCTAATCTTAACCCGTACGCTGACACTAACCCGCGCCCTCACACGTACGCTCCCCCTAAAGCGTTGTCGTACCCTCACCTGGACCCTAAACCGTCCCCGTCCCCTAACCCTAACCCTAGCCCGAACCATAACCCTAACCCTTCCCCGAAGCCTGACCAACAACCGTCCCCTAATCCTAACGCGTATGCTGACACTAACCCGTGCCCTCACACGTACGCTCCCCCTAAAGCGTTGTCGTACCCTCACCTGGACCCTAAACCGTCCCCGTCCCCTAACCCTAACCCGTACCCTAACCCTATCCCTTCCCCGAAGCCTGACCCTCACCCGTCCCCTAATCCTAACCCGTACGCTGACACTAACCCGCGCCGTCACACGTACGCTCCCCCGAAAGCGTTGTCGTACCCTCACCTGGACCCTAAACCGTCCCCGTCCCCTAACCCTAACCCTAGCCCGAACCCTAACCCTAACCCTTCCCCGAAGCCTGACCCTCACCCGTCCCCTAATCCTAACCCGTACGCTGACACTAACCCACGTTCTCACACGTACTCTCCCCCTAAAGTGTTGTCGTACCCTCACCTGAACCCTAAACGGTCCCCGTCCCCTAACCCTAACCCTAGCCCGAACCCTAACCCTAACACTTCCCCGAAGCCTGACACTCACCCGTCCCCTACTCCTAACCCGTACGCTGACACTAACCCGCGCCCTCACACGTACGCTCCCCCTAAAGCGTTGTCGTACCCTCACCTGGACCCTAAACCGTCCCCGTCCCCTAACCCTAACCCTAGCCCGAACCCTAACCCTAACCCTTCCCCGAAGCCTGACCCTCACCCGTCCCCTAATCCTAACCCGTACGCTGACACTAACCCGCGCCCTCACACGTACGCTCCCCCTAAACTGTTGTCGTACCCTCACCTGGACCCTAAACCGTCCCCGTCCCCTAACCCTAACCCTAGCCCGAACCCTAACCCTAACCCTTCCCCGAAGCCTGACCCTCACCCGTCCCCTAATCCTAACCCGTACGCTGACACTAACCCGCGCCCTCACACGTACGCTCCCCCTAAAGCGTTGTCGTACCCTCACCTGGACCCTAAACCGTCCCCGTCCCCTAACCCTAACCCTAGCCCGAACCATAACCCTAACCCTTCCCCGAAGCCTGACCAACAACCGTCCCCTAATCCTAACGCGTATGCTGACACTAACCCGTGCCCTCACACGTACGCTCCCCCTAAAGCGTTGTCGTACCCTCACCTGGACCCTAAACCTTCCCCGTTCCCTAATCCTAACCCTAGCCCGAACCCTAACCCTAACCTTCCCCGAAGCCTGACCCTCACCCGTCACCTAATCCTAACCCGTACGCTGACACTAACCCACGCCCTCACTCGTACGCTCCCCCTAAAGCGTTGTCGTGCCCTCACCTGGACCCTAAACCGTCCCCGTCCCCTAACCCTAACCCTAGCCCGAACTCTAACCCTAACCCTTCTCAGAAGCCTGACCCTCACCCGTCCCCTAATCCTAACCCGTACGCTGACACTAACCCGCGCCCTCACACGTACGCTCCCCCTAAAGCGTTGTCGTACCCTCACCTGGACCCTAAACCGTCCCCGTCCCCTAACCCTAACCCTAGCCCGAACCCTAACCCTAACCCTTCCCCGAAGCCTGACCCTCACCCGTCCCCTAATCCTAACCCGTACGCTGACACTAACCCGCGCCCTCACACGTACGCTCCCCCTAAAGCGTTGTCGTACCCTCACCTGGACCCTAAACCGTCCCCGTCCCCTAACCCTAACCCTAGCCCGAACCCTAACCCTAACACTTCCCCGAAGCCTGACCCTCACCCGTCCCCTAATCCTAACCCGTACGCTGACACTAACCCGTGCCCTCACACGTACGCTCCCCCTAAAGCGTTGTCGTACCCTCACCTGGACCCTAAACCTTCCCCGTTCCCTAATCCTAACCCTAGCCCGAACCCTAACCCTAACCCTTCCCCGAAGCCTGACCCTCACCCGTCCCCTAATCCTAACCCGTACGCTGACACTAGCCCGCGCCCTCACACGTACGCTCCCCCTAAAGCGTTGTCGTACCCTCACCTGGACCCTAAACCGTCCCCGTCCCCTAACCCTAACCCTAGCCCGAACCATAACCCTAACCCTTCCCCGAAGCCTGACCAACAACCGTCCCCTAATCCTAACGCGTATGCTGACACTAACCCGTGCCCTCACACGTACGCTCCCCCTAAAGCGTTGTCGTACCCTCACCTGGACCCTAAACCTTCCCCGTTCCCTAATCCTAACCCTAGCCCGAACCCTAACCCTAACACTTCCCCGAAGCCTGACCCTCACCCGTCACCTAATCCTAACCCGTACGCTGACACTAACCCACGCCCTCACTCGTACGCTCCCCCTAAAGCGTTGTCGTGCCCTCACCTGGACCCTAAACCGTCCCCGTCCCCTAAACCTAACCCTAGCCCGAACCCTAACCCTAACCTTTCTCAGAAGCCTGACCCTCACCCGTCCCCTAATCTTAACCCGTACGCTGACACTAACCCGCGCCCTCACACGTACGCTCCCCCTAAAGCGTTGTCGTACCCTCACCTGGACCCTAAACCGTCCCCGTCCCCTAACCCTAACCCTAGCCCGAACCATAACCCGAACCCTTCCCCGAAGCCTGACCAACAACCGTCCCCTAATCCTAACGCGTATGCTGACACTAACCCGTGCCCTCACACGTACGCTCCCCCTAAAGCGTTGTCGTACCCTCACCTGGACCCTAAACCGTCCCCGTCCCCTAACCCTAACCCGTACCCTAACCCTATCCCTTCCCCGAAGCCTGACCCTCACCCGTCCCCTAATCCTAACCCGTACGCTGACACTAACCCGCGCCCTCACACGTACGCTCCCCCGAAAGCGTTGTCGTACCCTCACCTGGACCCTAAACCGTCCCCGTCCCCTAACCCTAACCCTAGCCCGAACCCTAACCCTAACCCTTCCCCGAAGCCTGACCCTCACCCGTCCCCTAATCCTAACCCGTACGCTGACACTAACCCACGTTCTCACACGTACTCTCCCCCTAAAGTGTTGTCGTACCCTCACCTGAACCCTAAACGGTCCCCGTCCCCTAACCCTAACCCTAGCCCGAACCCTAACCCTAACACTTCCCCGAAGCCTGACACTCACCCGTCCCCTAATCCTAACCCGTACGCTGACACTAACCTGTGCCCTCACACGTATGCTCCCCCTAAAGCGTTGTCGTACCCTCACCTGGACCCTAAACCGTCCCCGTCCCATAACTCTAACGCTAGACCGAACCCTAACCCTAACCCTTCCCCGAAGCCTGACCCTCACCCGTCCCCTAATCCTAACCCGTACGCTGACACTAGCCCGCGCCCTCACACGTACGCTCCCCCTAAAGCGTTGTCGTACCCTCACCTGGACCCTAAACCGTCCCCGTCCCCTAACCCTAACCCTAGCCCGAACCATAACCCTAACCCTTCCCCGAAGCCTGACCAACAACCGTCCCCTAATCCTAACGCGTATGCTGACACTAACCCGTGCCCTCACACGTACGCTCCCCCTAAAGCGTTGTCGTACCCTCACCTGGACCCTAAACCTTCCCCGTTCCCTAATCCTAACCCTAGCCCGAACCCTAACCCTAACACTTCCCCGAAGCCTGACCCTCACCCGTCACCTAATCCTAACCCGTACGCTGACACTAACCCACGCCCTCACTCGTACGCTCCCCCTAAAGCGTTGTCGTGCCCTCACCTGGACCCTAAACCGTCCCCGTCCCCTAAACCTAACCCTAGCCCGAACCCTAACCCTAACCTTTCTCAGAAGCCTGACCCTCACCCGTCCCCTAATCTTAACCCGTACGCTGACACTAACCCGCGCCCTCACACGTACGCTCCCCCTAAAGCGTTGTCGTACCCTCACCTGGACCCTAAACCGTCCCCGTCCCCTAACCCTAACCCTAGCCCGAACCATAACCCGAACCCTTCCCCGAAGCCTGACCAACAACCGTCCCCTAATCCTAACGCGTATGCTGACACTAACCCGTGCCCTCACACGTACGCTCCCCCTAAAGCGTTGTCGTACCCTCACCTGGACCCTAAACCGTCCCCGTCCCCTAACCCTAACCCGTACCCTAACCCTATCCCTTCCCCGAAGCCTGACCCTCACCCGTCCCCTAATCCTAACCCGTACGCTGACACTAACCCGCGCCCTCACACGTACGCTCCCCCGAAAGCGTTGTCGTACCCTCACCTGGACCCTAAACCGTCCCCGTCCCCTAACCCTAACCCTAGCCCGAACCCTAACCCTAACCCTTCCCCGAAGCCTGACCCTCACCCGTCCCCTAATCCTAACCCGTACGCTGACACTAACCCACGTTCTCACACGTACTCTCCCCCTAAAGTGTTGTCGTACCCTCACCTGAACCCTAAACGGTCCCCGTCCCCTAACCCTAACCCTAGCCCGAACCCTAACCCTAACACTTCCCCGAAGCCTGACACTCACCCGTCCCCTAATCCTAACCCGTACGCTGACACTAACCTGTGCCCTCACACGTATGCTCCCCCTAAAGCGTTGTCGTACCCTCACCTGGACCCTAAACCGTCCCCGTCCCATAACTCTAACGCTAGACCGAACCCTAACCCTAACCCTTCCCCGAAGCCTGACCCTCACCCGTCCCCTAATCCTAACCCGTACGCTGACACTAACCCGCGCCCTCACACGTACGCTCCCCCTAAAGCGTTGTCGTACCCTCACCTGGACCCTAAACCGTCCCCGTCCCCTAACCCTAACCCTAGCCCGAACCCTAACCCTAACCCTTCCCCGAAGCCTGACCCTCACCCGTCCCCTAATCCTAACCCGTACGCTGACACTAACCCGCGCCCTCACACGTACGATCCCCCTAAAGTGTTGTCGTACCCTCACCTGGACCCTAAACCGTCCCCGTCCCCTAACCCTAACCCTAGCCCGAACCCTAACCCTAACCCTTCCCCGAAGCCTGACCCTCACCCGTCCCCTAATCCTAACCCGTACGCTGACACTAACCCGCGCCCTCACACGTACGCTCCCCCTAAAGCGTTGTCGTACCCTCACCTGGACCCTAAACCGTCCCCATCCCCTAACCCTAACCCTAGCCCGAACCATAACCCTAACCCTTCCCCGAAGCCTGACCAACAACCGTCCCCTAATCCTAACGCGTATGCTGACACTAACCCGTGCCCTCACACGTACGCTCCCCCTAAAGCGTTGTCGTACCCTCACCTGGACCCTAAACCTTCCCCGTTCCCTAATCCTAACCCTAGCCCGAACCCTAACCCTAACCCTTCCCCGAAGCCTGACCCTCACCCGTCACCTAATCCTAACCCGTACGCTGACACTAACCCACGCCCTCACTCGTACGCTCCCCCTAAAGCGTTGTCGTGCCCTCACCTGGACCCTAAACCGTCCCCGTCCCCTAACCCTAACCCTAGCCCGAACCCTAACCCTAACCCTTCTCAGAAGCCTGACCCTCACCCGTCCCCTAATCCTAACCCGTACGCTGACACTAACCCGCGCCCTCACACGTACGCTCCCCCTAAAGCGTTGTCGTACCCTCACCTGGACCCTAAACCGTCCCCGTCCCCTAACCCTAACCCTAGCCCGAACCCTAACCCTAACCCTTCCCCGAAGCCTGACCCTCAACCGTCCCCTAATCCTAACCCGTACGCTGACACTAACCCACGCCCTCACACGTACGCTCCCCCTAAAGCGTTGTCGTACCCTCACCTGGATCCTAAACCGTCCCCGTCCCCTAACCCTAACCCTAGCCCGAACCCTAACCCTAACACTTCCCCGAAGCCTGACCCTCACCCGTCCCCTAATCCTAACCCGTACGCTGACACTAACCCGCGCCCTCACACGTACGCTCCCTCTAAAGCGTTGTCGTACCCTCACCTGGACCCTAAACCGTCCCCGTCCCCTAACCCTAACCCTAGCCCGAACCCTAACCCTAACCCTTCCCCGAAGCCTGACCCTCACCCGTCCCCTAATCCTAACCCGTACGCTGACACTAACCCGCGCCCTCACACGTACGCTCCCCCTAAAGCGCTGTCGTACCCTCACCTGGACCCTAAACCGTCCCCGTCCCCTAACCCTAACCCTAGCCCGAACCATAACCCTAACCCTTCCCCGAAGCCTGACCAACAACCGTCCCCTAATCCTAACGCGTATGCTGACACTAACCCGTGCCCTCACACGTACGCTCCCCCTAAAGCGTTGTCGTACCCTCACCTGGACCCTAAACCGTCCCCGTCCCCTAACCCTAACCCGTACCCTAACCCTATCCCTTCCCCGAAGCCTGACCCTCACCCGTCCCCTAATCCTAACCCGTACGCTGACACTAACCCGCGCCCTCACACGTACGCTCCCCCTAAAGCGTTGTCGTACCCTCACCTGGACCCTAAACCGTCCCCGTCCCCTAACCCTAACCCTAGCCCGAACCATAACCCTAACCCTTCCCCGAAGCCTGACCAACAACCGTCCCCTAATCCTAACGCGTATGCTGACACTAACCCGTGCCCTCACACGTACGCTCCCCCTAAAGCGTTGTCGTACCCTCACCTGGACCCTAAACCTTCCCCGTTCCCTAATCCTAACCCTAGCCCGAACCCTAACCCTAACCCTTCCCCGAAGCCTGACCCTCACCCGTCACCTAATCCTAACCCGTACGCTGACACTAACCCACGCCCTCACTCGTACGCTCCCCCTAAAGCGTTGTCGTGCCCTCACCTGGACCCTAAACCGTCCCCGTCCCCTAACCCTAACCCTAGCCCGAACCCTAACCCTAACCCTTCTCAGAAGCCTGACCCTCACCCGTCCCCTAATCCTAACCCGTACGCTGACACTAACCCGCGCCCTCACACGTACGCTCCCCCTAAAGCGTTGTCGTACCCTCACCTGGACCCTAAACCGTCCCCGTCCCCTAACCCTAACCCTAGCCCGAACCCTAACCCTAACCCTTCCCCGAAGCCTGACCCTCACCCGTCCCCTAATCCTAACCCGTACGCTGACACTAACCCGCGCCCTCACACGTACGCTCCCCCTAAAGCTTTGTCGTACCCTCACCTGGACCCTAAACCGTCCCCGTCCCCTAACCCTAACCCTAGCCCGAACCCTAACCCTAACACTTCCCCGAAGCCTGACCCTCACCCGTCCCCTAATCCTAACCCGTACGCTGACACTAACCCGCGCCCTCACACGTACGCTCCCCCTAAAGCGTTGTCGTACCCTCACCTGGACCCTAAACCGTCCCCGTCCCCTAACCCTAACCCTAGCCCGAACCCTAACCCTAACCCTTCCCCGAAGCCTGACACTCACCCGTCCCCTAATCCTAACCCGTACGCTGACACTAACCCGCGCCCTCACACGTACGCTCCCCCTAAAGCGTTGTCGTACCCTCACCTGGACCCTAAACCGTCCCCGTCCCCTAACCCTAACCCTAGCCCGAACCATAACCCTAACCCTTCCCCGAAGCCTGACCAACAACCGTCCCCTAATCCTAACGCGTATGCTGACACTAACCCGTGCCCTCACACGTACGCTCCCCCTAAAGCGTTGTCGTACCCTCACCTGGACCCTAAACCTTCCCCGTTCCCTAATCCTAACCCTAGCCCGAACCCTAACCCTAACCCTTCCCCGAAGCCTGACCCTCACCCGTCCCCTAATCCTAACCCGTACGCTGACACTAGCCCGCGCCCTCACACGTACGCTCCCCCTAAAGCGTTGTCGTACCCTCACCTGGACCCTAAACCGTCCCCGTCCCCTAACCCTAACCCTAGCCCGAACCATAACCCTAACCCTTCCCCGAAGCCTGACCAACAACCGTCCCCTAATCCTAACGCGTATGCTGACACTAACCCGTGCCCTCACACGTACGCTCCCCCTAAAGCGTTGTCGTACCCTCACCTGGACCCTAAACCTTCCCCGTTCCCTAATCCTAACCCTAGCCCGAACCCTAACCCTAACACTTCCCCGAAGCCTGACCCTCACCCGTCACCTAATCCTAACCCGTACGCTGACACTAACCCACGCCCTCACTCGTACGCTCCCCCTAAAGCGTTGTCGTGCCCTCACCTGGACCCTAAACCGTCCCCGTCCCCTAAACCTAACCCTAGCCCGAACCCTAACCCTAACCTTTCTCAGAAGCCTGACCCTCACCCGTCCCCTAATCTTAACCCGTACGCTGACACTAACCCGCGCCCTCACACGTACGCTCCCCCTAAAGCGTTGTCGTACCCTCACCTGGACCCTAAACCGTCCCCGTCCCCTAACCCTAACCCTAGCCCGAACCATAACCCTAACCCTTCCCCGAAGCCTGACCAACAACCGTCCCCTAATCCTAACGCGTATGCTGACACTAACCCGTGCCCTCACACGTACGCTCCCCCTAAAGCGTTGTCGTACCCTTACCTGGACCCTAAACCGTCCCCGTCCCCTAACCCTAACCCGTACCCTAACCCTATCCCTTCCCCGAAGCCTGACCCTCACCCGTCCCCTAATCCTAACCCGTACGCTGACACTAACCCGCGCCCTCACACGTACGCTCCCCCGAAAGCGTTGTCGTACCCTCACCTGGACCCTAAACCGTCCCCGTCCCCTAACCCTAACCCTAGCCCGAACCCTAACCCTAACCCTTCCCCGAAGCCTGACCCTCACCCGTCCCCTAATCCTAACCCGTACGCTGACACTAACCCACGTTCTCACACGTACTCTCCCCCTAAAGTGTTGTCGTACCCTCACCTGAACCCTAAACGGTCCCCGTCCCCTAACCCTAACCCTAGCCCGAACCCTAACCCTAACACTTCCCCGAAGCCTGACACTCACCCGTCCCCTAATCCTAACCCGTACGCTGACACTAACCTGTGCCCTCACACGTATGCTCCCCCTAAAGCGTTGTCGTACCCTCACCTGGACCCTAAACCGTCCCCGTCCCATAACTCTAACGCTAGACCGAACCCTAACCCTAACCCTTCCCCGAAGCCTGACCCTCACCCGTCCCCTAATCCTAACCCGTACGCTGACACTAACCCGCGCCCTCACACGTACGCTCCCCCTAAAGCGTTGTCGTACCCTCACCTGGACCCTAAACCGTCCCCGTCCCCTAACCCTAACCCTAGCCCGAACCCTAACCCTAACCCTTCCCCGAAGCCTGACCCTCACCCGTCCCCTAATCCTAACCCGTACGCTGACACTAACCCGCACCCTCACACGTACGATCCCCCTAAAGTGTTGTCGTACCCTCACCTGGACCCTAAACCGTCCCCGTCCCCTAACCCTAACCCTAGCCCGAACCCTAACCCTAACCCTTCCCCGAAGCCTGACCCTCACCCGTCCCCTAATCCTAACCCGTACGCTGACACTAACCCGCGCCCTCACACGTACGCTCCCCCTAAAGCGTTGTCGTACCCTCACCTGGACCCTAAACCGTCCCCATCCCCTAACCCTAACCCTAGCCCGAACCATAACCCTAACCCTTCCCCGAAGCCTGACCAACAACCGTCCCCTAATCCTAACGCGTATGCTGACACTAACCCGTGCCCTCACACGTACGCTCCCCCTAAAGCGTTGTCGTACCCTCACCTGGACCCTAAACCTTCCCCGTTCCCTAATCCTAACCCTAGCCCGAACCCTAACCCTAACCCTTCCCCGAAGCCTGACCCTCACCCGTCACCTAATCCTAACCCGTACGCTGACACTAACCCACGCCCTCACTCGTACGCTCCCCCTAAAGCGTTGTCGTGCCCTCACCTGGACCCTAAACCGTCCCCGTCCCCTAACCCTAACCCTAGCCCGAACCCTAACCCTAACCCTTCTCAGAAGCCTGACCCTCACCCGTCCCCTAATTCTAACCCGTACGCTGACACTAACCCGCGCCCTCACACGTACGCTCCCCCTAAAGCGTTGTCGTACCCTCACCTGGACCCTAAACCGTCCCCGTCCCCTAACCCTAACCCTAGCCCGAACCCTAACCCTAACCCTTCCCCGAAGCCTGACCCTCAACCGTCCCCTAATCCTAACCCGTACGCTGACACTAACCCACGCCCTCACACGTACGCTCCCCCTAAAGCGTTGTCGTACCCTCACCTGGATCCTAAACCGTCCCCGTCCCCTAACCCTAACCCTAGCCCGAACCCTAACCCTAACACTTCCCCGAAGCCTGACCCTCACCCGTCCCCTAATCCTAACCCGTACGCTGACACTAACCCGCGCCCTCACACGTACGCTCCCTCTAAAGCGTTGTCGTACCCTCACCTGGACCCTAAACCGTCCCCGTCCCCTAACCCTAACCCTAGCCCGAACCCTAACCCTAACCCTTCCCCGAAGCCTGACCCTCACCCGTCCCCTAATCCTAACCCGTACGCTGACACTAACCCGCGCCCTCACACGTACGCTCCCCCTAAAGCGTTGTCGTACCCTCACCTGGACCCTAAACCGTCCCCGTCCCCTAACCCTAACCCTAGCCCGAACCATAACCCTAACCCTTCCCCGAAGCCTGACCAACAACCGTCCCCTAATCCTAACGCGTATGCTGACACTAACCCGTGCCCTCACACGTACGCTCCCCCTAAAGCGTTGTCGTACCCTCACCTGCACCCTAAACCTTCCCCGTTCCCTAATCCTAACCCTAGCCCGAACCCTAACCCTAACCCTTCCCCGAAGCCTGACCCTCACCCGTCACCTAATCCTAACCCGTACGCTGACACTAACCCACGCCCTCACTCGTACGCTCCCCCTAAAGCATTGTCGTGCCCTCACCTGGACCCTAAACTGTCCCCGTCCCCTAACCCTAACCCTAGCCCGAACCCTAACCCTAACCCTTCTCAGAAGCCTGACCCTCACCCGTCCCCTAATCCTAACCCGTACGCTGACACTAACCCGCGCCCTCACACGTATGCTCCCCCTAAAGCGTTGTCGTACCCTCACCTGGACCCTAAACCGTCCCCGTCCCCTAACCCTAACCCTAGCCCGAACCATAACCCTAACCCTTCCCCGAAGCCTGACCAACAACCGTCCCCTAATCCTAACGCGTATGCTGACACTAACCCGTGCCCTCACACGTACGCTCCCCCTAAAGCGTTGTCGTACCCTCACCTGGACCCTAAACCGTCCCCGTCCCCTAACCCTAACCCGTACCCTAACCCTATCCCTTCCCCGAAGCCTGACCCTCACCCGTCCCCTAATCCTAACCCGTACGCTGACACTAACCCGCGCCCTCACAGGTAAGCTCCCCCGAAAGCGTTGTCGTACCCTCACCTGGACCCTAAACCGTCCCCGTCCCATAACTCTAACGCTAGACCGAACCCTAACCCTAACACTTCCCTGAAGCCTGACCCTCACCCGTCCCCTAATCCTAACCCGCACACTGACACTAACCCGCGCCCTCACACGTACGCTCCCCCTAAAGCGTGTCGTGCCCTCACCTGGACCCTAAACCGTCCCCGTCCCCTAAGCCTAACCCTAGCCCGAAACTTAACCCTAAACCTTCCCCGAAGCCTGACCCTCACCCGTCCCCTAATCCTAACCCGTACGCTGACACTAACCCACGTTCTCACACGTACTCTCCCCCTAAAGTGTTGTCGTACCCTCACCTGGACCCTAAACCGTCCCCGTCCCATAACTCTAACGCTAGACCGAACCCTAACCCTAACCCTTCCCCGAAGCCTGACCCTCACCCGTCCCCTAATCCTAACCCGTACGCTGACACTAACCCGCGCCCTCACACGTACGCTCCCCCTAAAGCGTTGTCGTACCCTCACCTGGACCCTAAACCGTCCCCGTCCCCTAACCCTAACCCTAGCCCGAACCCTAACCCTAACCCTTCCCCGAAGCCTGACCCTCACCCGTCCCCTAATCCTAACCCGTACGCTGACACTAACCCGCGCCCTCACACGTACGATCCCCCTAAAGTGTTGTCGTACCCTCACCTGGACCCTAAACCGTCCCCGTCCCCTAACCCTAACCCTAGCCCGAACCCTAACCCTAACACTTCCCCGAAGCCTGACCCTCACCCGTCCCCTAATCCTAACCCGTACGCTGACACTAACCCGCGCCCTCACACGTACGCTCCCCCTAAAGCGTTGTCGTACCCTCACCTGGACCCTAAACCGTCCCCGTCCCCTAACCCTAACCCTAGCCCGAACCATAACCCTAACCCTTCCCCGAAGCCTGACCAAAAACCGTCCCCTAATCCTAACGCGTATGCTGACACTAACCCGTGCCCTCACACGTACGCTCCCCCTAAAGCGTTGTCGTACCCTCACCTGGACCCTAAACCTTCCCCGTTCCCTAATCCTAACCCTAGCCCGAACCCTAACCCTAACCCTTCCCCGAAGCCTGACCCTCACCCGTCACCTAATCCTAACCCGTACGCTGACACTAACCCACGCCCTCACTCGTACGCTCCCCCTAAAGCGTTGTCGTGCCCTCACCTGGACCCTAAACCGTCCCCGTCCCCTAACCCTAACCCTAGCCCGAACCCTAACCCTAACCCTTCTCAGAAGCCTGACCCTCACACGTCCCCTAATCCTAACCCGTATGCTGACACTAACCCGCGCCCTCACACGTACGCTCCCCCTAAAGCGTTGTCGTACCCTCACCTGGACCCTAAACCGTCCCCGTCCCCTAACCCTAACCCTAGCCCGAACCCTAACCCTAACCCTTCCCCGAAGCCTGACCCTCAACCGTCCCCTAATCCTAACCCGTACGCTGACACTAACCCGCGCCCTCACACGTACGCTCCCCCTAAAGCGTTGTCGTACCCTCACCTGGACCCTAAACCGTCCCCGTCCCCTAACCCTAACCCTAGCCCGAACCCTAACCCTAACACTTCCCCGAAGCCTGACCCTCACCCGTCCCCTAATCCTAACCCGTACGCTGACACTAACCCGCGCCCTCACACATACGCTCCCCCTAAAGCGTTGTCGTACCCTCACCTGGACCCTAAACCGTCCCCGTCCCCTAACCCTAACCCTAGCCCGAACCCTAACCCTAACCCTTCCCCGAAGCCTGACCCTCACCCGTCCCCTAATCCTAACCCGTACGCTGACACTAACCCGCGCCCTCACACGTACGCTCCCCCTAAAGCGTTGTCGTACCCTCACCTGGACCCTAAACCGTCCCCGTCCCCTAACCCTAACCCTAGCCCGAACCATAACCCTAACCCTTCCCCGAAGCCTGACCAACAACCGTCCCCTAATCCTAACGCATATGCTGACACTAACCCATGCCCTCACACGTACGCTCCCCCTAAAGCGTTGTCGTACCCTCACCTGGACCCTAAAACTTCCCCGTTCCCTAATCCTAACCCTAGCCCGAACCCTAAACCTAACCCTTCCCCGAAGCCTGACCCTCACCCGTCACCTAATCCTAACCCGTACGCTGACACTAACCCACGCCCTCACTCGTACGCTCCCCCTAAAGCGTTGTCGTGCCCTCACCTGGACCCTAAACTGTCCCCGTCCCCTAACCCTAACCCTAGCCCGAACCCTAACCCTAACCCTTCTCAGAAGCCTGACCCTCACCCGTCCCCTAATCCTAACCCGTACGCTGACACTAACCCGCGCCCTCACACGTACGCTCCCCCTAAAGCGTTGTCGTACCCTCACCTGGACCCTAAACCGTCCCCATCCCCTAACCCTAACCCTAGCCCGAACCATAACCCTAACCCTTCCCCGAAGCCTGACCAACAACCGTCCCCTAATCCTAACGCGTATGCTGACACTAACCCGTGCCCTCACACGTACACTCCCCCTAAAGCGTTGTCGTACCCTCACCTGGACCCTAAACCGTCCCCGTCCCCTAACCCTAACCCGTACCCTAACCCTATCCCTTCCCCGAAGCCTGACCCTCACCCGTCCCCTAATCCTAACCCGTACGCTGACACTAACCCGCGCCCTCACACGTACGCTCCCCCGAAAGCGTTGTCGTACCCTCACCTGGACCCTAAACCGTCCCCGTCCCCTAACCCTAACCCTAGCCCGAACCCTAACCCTAACCCTTCCCCGAAGCCTGACCCTCACCCGTCCCCTAATCCTAACCCGTACGCTGACACTAACCCACGCTCTCACACGTACTCTCCCCCTAAAGTGTTGTCGTACCCTCACCTGAACCCTAAACGGTCCCCGTCCCCTAACCCTAACCCTAGCCCGAACCCTAACCCTAACACTTCCCCGAAGCCTGACACTCACCCGTCCCCTAATCCTAACCCGTACGCTGACACTAACCTGTGCCCTCACACGTATGCTCCCCCTAAAGCGTTGTCGTACCTTCACCTGGACCCTAAACCGTCCCCGTCCCATAAATCTAACGCTAGACCGAACCCTAACCCTAACACTTCCCTGAAGCCTGACCCTCACCCGTCCCCTAATCCTAACCCGCACACTGACACTAACCCGCGCCCTCACACGTACGCTCCCCCTAAAGCGTGTCGTGCCCTCACCTGGACCCTAAACCGTCCCCGTCCCCTAAGCCTAACCCTAGCCCGAAACTTAACCCTAAACCTTCCCCGAAGCCTGACCCTCACCCGTCCCCTATTCCTAACCCGTACGCTGACGCTAACCCGCGCCTTCACACGTACGCTCCCCCTAAAGCGTTGTCGTACCCTCACCTGGACCCTAAACCGTCCCCATCTCCTAACCCTTACCTTAGCCCGAACCCTAATACTAACCCTTCCCCGAAGCCTGACTGTCACCCGTCCCCCAATCCTAACCCGGACGCTAACATTAACCCACGCCCTGACACGCACGCTCCCCCTTAAGCGATGTCGTACCATCACCTAGACCCTAAAACGTCCCCGTACCCTAACCCTAACCCTAGCCCGAATCCTAACCCTAACCCTTCCCCGAAACCTGAACCTCACACGTCCCCTAATCCTAACCTGTACGCTAACACTAAGCCTTGCCCTCACACGCACGCTCCCCCTAAAGCGTTGTCGTACCCTCACCTGGACCCTAAAACATCCCCGTCCCCTAACCCTAACCCTAGCCCGAACCCTAACCCTAAGCATTCCCCGAAGCCTGACCCTCACCCGTCCCCTAATCCTAACCCGGACACTAACACTAACCCGCGCCCTCACACGCACGCTCCCCCTAAAGCGTTGTCGTACCCTCACCTGGACCCTAAACCATCCCCGTCGCCTAACCCTAGCCCGAACCCTAAACCTAAACCTTCCCCGAAGCCTGACCCTCACCCGTCCCCTAATCCTAACCCGTACGCTAACACTAACCTGCGCCCTCACACGCACGCTCCCCCTAAAGCGTTGTTGTACTCTCACCTGGACCCTAAACCGTCCCCGTCCCCTAACCCTAACCCTAGCCCGAAACCTAACACAAACCCTTCCCCGAAGCCTGACCATCACCCGTCCCCTAATCCTAACCCGTTCGCTAACACTAACCTGCGCCCTCACATGCACGCTCCCCCTAAAGCGTTGTTGTACTGTCACCTGGACCCTAAACCGTCCCCGTCCCCTAACCCTAACCATAGCCAGAACCCAAACCCTAACCCTTCCCCAAAGCCTGACCCTCACCCGTCCCTTAATCCTAACCCGGGCCCTAAAACTAACCCGCGCCCACACACGCACGCTCACCCTAAAGTGTTGTCGTACCCTCACCTGGACCCTAAACCGTCCCCGTCCGCTAACCATAACCCTAGCCCGAACCCTAACCCTAACCCTTCCCCGAAGCCTGACCCACACCCGTCCCCTATTCCTAACACGGACGCTAACACTAACCCGCACCCTCACACGCACGCTCCCCCTAAAGCATTGTCGTACCCTCACCTGGACCCTAAAGCGTCCCCGTCCCCGTCCCCTAACCCTAACCCTAGCCCGAACCCTAACCCTAACGCTTCCCCGAAGCTTGACCCTCACCCGTCCCCTAATCCTAACGCGTACGCTAACACTAACCCGCGCCCTCACACGCACGCTCCCCCTAAAGCGTTTTCATACTCTCACCTGGACCCTAAACCGTCCCCGTCCCCTAAACCTAACCCTAACCCGAACCCTAACCCTAACACTTCCCCGAAGCCTGACCCTCACCCGTCCCCTAATCCTAACCCGTACACTAACACTAACCCGCGTCCTCACACGCACGCTACCCGTAAAGCGTTGTCGTACCCTCACCTGGACCCTAAACCGTCCCCGTCCTCTAACGCTAACCCTACCCCGAACCCTAACCCTAACCCTTCCCCGAACCTGACCCTCACACTTCCCTTAAACCTAACCCGGACGCTAACACTAACCTGCGTCCTCACACGCACGCTCCCCCTAAAGCATTGTCATACCCTCACCTGGACACTAAACCTTCCCCGTTCCCTAACCCTAACCCTAGCCCGAACCCTAACCCTAAGCCTTCCCCGAAGCCTGACCCTCACCCGTCCCCTAATCTTAACCCGTACGCTAACACTATCCCGCACCCTCACACGCACGCTCCCCCTAAAGCGTTGTCGTACCCTAACCTGTCCCCTAAACCGTCCCCGTCCCCTAACCCTAACCCTTCCCCGAAGCCTTACCCTAACCCTTCCCCTAATACCAACCCGTACGCTAACACTAATCCGTGCCCTCCCACGTACGCTCACCCTAAACCGTTGTCGTACCCTAACCTGTCCCCTAAACCATCCCCATTCCCTAACCCTAACCCTTACCCGAAGCCTTACCCTAACCCATCCCCTAATCCTAACCCGTACGGTAACACTAACTCATATTCTAACACGTACACTCACCCTAAACCGTTGTAGTACCCTAATCTGTACCCTAAACCATCCCCGTCACTTAACCCTAACCCTAACCCTAACCCTTACCTGTAGCCTTACCCTAACCCGTCACCTAATTCTAACCCGTACGCTAACACTAACCCATACCCTAACATGTATGGTCACCCTAAACCGCTGTCACACCCTAACCTGTACCCTAAACTGTCCCCCTCTCCTAACCCTAACCCTTACCTGAAGCCTTACCCTAACCTGTCCCCTAATCCTAACCCGTACGCTAAACTAACCCGTACCCTAACACGTACACTCACCCTAAACCATTGTCGTACCCTAAACTGTACCCTAAACTTCCCCGTCCCCTAACCCTAACCCTAACCTTTACCCGAAGCCTTACCTTAACCTGTCCCCTAATCCTAACCCGTATGCTAACACTAACCCATGCCCTAACATGTACACTCACCCTAAACCATCGTCGTTCCCTAACCTGTACCCTAAACCTTCCCAGTCCCCTAATCCTAACCTTAAACTTTACCTGACGCCTTACCCTAACCCGTCCCCTAATTCTAACCCATATTCTAACACTAACCCATACCCTAACATGTGCGCTCACCCTAAACTCTTGTCGTACCCTAACCTGTACCCTAAACTTTCCCCATCCCCTAACCCTATCACTAACCCTTACCCGAAGTCTTACCCTATGTGTTCCCCTAATCCTAACCCATACGCTAACTCTAACTCATACCCTAACACGAATGCTGACTCTCAACCATTGTCATACCCTAACCTGTTCCCTAAACGGTCACCGTCCCCTATCCCTAGCGCTAACCCTAACCCTTACCCGAAGCCTTACCCTAACCCGTCCCCTAATCCTAACCCGTACGTTAACACTAACCCTTACCCTTACATGTACGCTATCCCTAAACTGTTGTCATACCCTAACCTCTACCCTAAACCGTCCCCATTCCCTAAACATAACCCTAACCTGAATCATTACCCTAACACTTACCCTAATCCTAAATTGTACACTAACACTGACCTGTACCCTAACACTTTCTCTCATCCTAAACCATTGTCGCATCCTAAACCATACCCGTTCCCTAACCCTAACTCTAACCCTAACCCTAAACCTACTTATAGCACTATAACTCAGGAAAATTAAAATAACAAGAAACAACCACCCCAAAGTTTAGGGCTGCTCTGTTTACAAGAGTCTCGACTACGGTACAAATTAAATATCCTTGAAAGAGAGAAATGGGTAAAGAAGTTTTCATACTTACGTACAACGGAACATCACTCAACAATGAAATCAATGTTGTCCGGCCCGTACAAACATAATGAATGGATTTAGGTACAATGATTCAAAGGAAATAAGTCACACAGAAAAAGAAACTTATCATAAGATATCACTTATAGAGGGAATGTAAACTTGGCTACAAATGAACTGAATTACAAAACAGAACAGAGTCTCACATTTAGAAAACAAACTTATGCTTTCTTAAGGGGAATGATGAGTTGGGGTGCTACGTAAAACCAGAGATTGAAATTAGCACAGATACTATTCCATAAGCCAAATATGTAATAGACGAGATATACTCCTTGCTCAACGAATTAGACTCAACACCGCCTATTCACTGCAGAGGAATATATCTGACAATAAGAATATTAAAACATATGTATTTATATGTCTCCGTAAGAGAATCAAGTGTGTGTAGAGCAGTATACACAGCCATGAAAATCAACTAAACCCCATTATTAAAATAAATTTCAAAAACAAAGACTGGAAGGAGAGAAAGTTCTTAAATAATTCGTTCAGGGCTTGTGATGAAACTTGGATTTACCACATCTACACCCACAGCTGGGTGAGACATAAGGCAGGACATTTGGGGCTGAGAGGATTGGTGAGGTTCGGTGAGCAAATGGAGACCCTTTGAAGTAATACTGTATGCTACCCATTCCATGGGTCCCAACTCTCCTGGTTTAAGGGATTCTTCCTAGAGCTAAAACATGCATGGGAAACCCAGAGGATTGTACACCATGTGATCGGGCAACGTTTCTAAACCGCATCTCATTTTTTGTCCCTTGGTACACGGGTTCGCCATTCCAGATGCTTTACTAAAAATCTCCCCACGTGGAGAATCTGTGCCTTAAAACTCCTGTTTAGCACAGTTAGCAGTTTCTGCAGAGGTTGAACAGGAATAGGGAGAACCAATGAGAGACTAGCTGTAGGTGTTTGGACGGTCACATTTCACTCTAATTTCCCACCAGGAAGAGGAATTAACAAAAGGCTCAGCATGCCGTGATGAAACCAGATTAGGGCCTGAAGCAATCCTGCGGTTTTGCGGCCAGCTCACAAGAAAGCGAGTTGAAGAAAGGACCTTAGGGGCACTGTAATTCATAAACCTGCAGAGTTATAAATGACAGCTATCGTCCAAAAATATTCTGAAGTAAGGCTGCAAAGAGGACTTGAAAGCACGGCACAATTGCAGGAAATATATTTCAGGAGGTAGATGGAAACTGCATTAAAACATATGAAAAGCGACAGAACTTCGACAATGATGCACTTGGCCAAAAAATGCACATGCGTTTTTTCCTGAATATATCCAGGAAAAAACGCATACGGCCTTTTTTGCCAACCAAGGAAGCGTGCAATGGAAATCCGCACTACAATGAAGTCTCACTTCCCACCGGTCAAATGGGCCATCTGAAAAAAGTGTAAAAACCAGAAAGGCAGGACAGGCCATGGAGAACAGGGAGCCTTGTTATGCTGATGGGCGGGATGTAAATGGCCAACAGCCACTCTGGAGAAGTGTATGGTGTTTCCTGAAACCTCTAAAAAACAAAGCTACAGAGACTCGGGCACTTCCACCTATGGCCCTATAGCCTAGGAAAATTAAAATCAACAAGACTCAGCCACCCCAAAGTTTAGGGCTGCTGTGTTTACAAGAACCTCAACAACAGAACAACTTAAGTATCCCAGAAAGTGAAAAATGGATAAAGAAGTTGTGGTACTTACATAGAATGGAATATCACTCTGCAATGAAATCAATGTCATCAGGCCCATAGCAGCATAATGAGTGGATTTAGGTAAGATGATTCTGAGTGAAATAAGTCACACAGAAAAAGAAACTAGTCATAAGATATCACTTATAGAGGGAATGTAAACTTGGCTACACATGAACTGAATTACAAAACAGAACAGAGTCTCACATTTAGAAAACAAACTTTTGCTTGCTTAAAGGGAAAGGTGAGTTGGGGTGCTGCATAAAACCAGAGATTGAAATTAGCACAGATACCGTTCCATAAGCCAGTAATAGACAAGATATACTCCTTGTTCAATGAAGTGGACTCAACACCCCCTATTCACTGCAGAGGAATATATCTGACTAGTAAGAATCTTAAAACCTATGTGTTTATATGTCTCCATAAGAGGATCAAGTGTGCATCGAGCGGCATAAACACAGCAGTGAAAATCAGCTAAACCCCATTATAAAAATAAATTTCAAAATCAAAACACAAAGACAGTGAAAGAGAGATAAATTCTTAAATAATTCGTTCAGGGCTTGTGACGAAACCTGGATTTACCACATCTACACCCACAGCTGGGAGAGACATAAGGCTGGACAGTTGGGGCTGTGAGGATTGGTGAGTTTTGGTGAGCAAATGCAAACCCTTTGAAGTAGTACTGCGTGCTACCCATTCCATGGGTCCCAACTCTCCAGGTTTAAGGGATTCTTCCTACAGCTAAAACATGCGTGGGAAACCCAGAGGATGGTCCACAGTGTGATCGGGCAAGGTTTCTAAAACGCATCTCATTATTCGTCCGCTGGTACTCGGGTTCGCCATTCCAGACGCTTTACTAACAATCTCCCCACTTGGAGAGTCAGTGCTTGTAACCTCCTGTTTGGCACACTCTGCAATTTCTGTGGAGGATGAACGGGAATAGGGAGAACCAATGAGAGACTAGCTGTAGGTGTTTGGACGGGCACATTTCACTCTAATTTCCCACCAGGATGTAGAATTAACCAAAGACTCAGCGTGCCATGCCGGAACCAGAATAGGGCCTGAAGCAATCCTGTTGATTTGTGGCCAGCTCACAGAAAGCGAGTTGAAAAAAGGAGCTCAGGGGCACTGCAATTCACAAACCTGCAGAGTTATAAAGGACAACTATCGTCCAAAAATATATTGAGGTATGGCTGTGAAGAGGACTTGAAACAAGGCACAATTGCAGGAAACAGATTTCAGGAGGTAGATTGGAATTGCATTTAAAGCATATGAAAAGCGGCAGATCTTCGGCAACGATACACTTGGCCAAAAAGTGCGTATGCGTTTTTTCCTGAATATATTCAGGATAAAACACATACGCCCTTTTTGGCCAACCAAGCAAGTGGGAAATTCAAATCTGCACTACAAAGAAGTCTCATCCTAACACGTACCCTAACCCTATCTCACTACCGTACCCTAACCTGTACCTGAGACCGTACCCGTTCCCTAACCCTAACCCTTACCGTAAGCTGTACACAAACACTAACCCGTACGCTAACATGTACCCTAACAGTAACACATAGCCATACACTAAACTTTATCCTTACCCTACCCCATATTCTAACCCTTTCCCTAAACCGTACCATAACCCGTACCCTAATCCTAACCCATCCCCTAACATTAACCGATAACCTAACCCGTACCCTAATCCTAACCCATACACTAACACGTACCCTAACCCTAACCCGTTGTCATACCCTAACCTGTAACCTAATCTGTACCCATTCCCTAACCCTAACCCTAACCCTTACACTATCCCGTACCATAATCCTAACCCGTACACTAACACTAAACCGTACCCTAACACTTACCCTACTCCTAACCCGTGGTCATACCCTAAACTGTACCCCAAACCATACCCGTTCCCTAACCCTAACCCTAAACCTTACCCTAAACCATACCTTAATCCTAACCCGTACACTAACACTAAACTGTACCCTAACATGTACCCTAACCCTAACCCTTTGTTGTTCCCTATACTGTACCCTAAACTGTACCCCTTCCTTAACACTAAACCTAACCCTAACCCTTACCCTAACCCATACCTAACACTAACCCATACACTAAACCTAACCATAACCCTGAATGTAAACCATACCCTAATCCTAACCCATACCCTAACACTAACCCATACCTTAACCCATACCCTAACACTAAACCATAGCCATACCCTAAACTGTACCCTAACACTAACCCATACCATAACCATAACCCTAAACCATACTCTAAGCCGTACAATAATCCTAACCCGTATCCTAACCCTAAACCTTACCCTAAACCATAATCCTTACCCCTAGCTTAATTTTGTTTTTTTGTATTTAAAAAAATATTTTCTTGGGTTAAAACAAACTAGCAGAACAACAAAATAAGGGGCTTCGCTGGTGGTGTGGTGGTTAGAATCTGCCTGCTAATGCAGGGGACACAGGTTCGAGCCCTGGTCTGGGAGGATCCCACATGCCATGGAGCAACTAGGCCCATAAGCCACAACCAGTGAGCCCTCGCATCTGGAGCCTGTGCTCTGCAACAAGAGAGGCCGCAATAGTGAGAGGCCCACGCACCGAGATCAAGAGTGGCCCCCCACTTGCCACAACTAGAGAAAGCCCTCACACGGAAACTCAGACCCAACACAACAAAAATAAATAAATAAATAATAAACTCCTACCCCCCCCCAGAAAAAGAAAAACAAAATAAAACAGAAAGTAACCTGAGTGTCCCTCAAAAAGCTAAGTCTGAAATAGCTGGTACTTCTGTTCTATGGACTGTTATGTAGCCTATAAAAAGTGTGAGAGCTAAATCTGTTTTTCTACAGTGAGAAGCATGATATTCCAGATGTATAGAACACCTGGATAAAATGAGAACTCTACACATTATGCTGGTCGTTTCAGTAAATGGGAAAGGATGGCAAGTGGTAAAATATTATCTTTTCCTTTAATTTTTTAAATTTCACTTGTTACAAAGAACTTCAATTATAATTGTACTTTAAAAAAGTAACAATGGAAATTTAAAAGAAAAAATATATATTGTGTGTTCAGTTACGTTTCATAGAATTATGAAATGCTCCACCCTCTGGCCATTACCTGCAAAAGCAGCTTTAAAACCTATGCTAATTTTCACTTCATATGAACAAATCCTGCAGGGCTGTAAAGGAAACCTGCCTTCATCATGTTTTGCGGGAGGTAAAGGCCAAAGTATTTCAAAATGTGGCACATATTTCAAGAAAACCATTTGAAGAACTAAGCTGTAATAACCGTTTGAAAAATAAAAGGACATGCCTGAAAGCTCAATTTCAAAGGATTATGAGACACATGCAAATCCAACCACACAGAGGTATCAGCTCACACCATTCAGAATAACCATCAGGAAAGAAACTACAAATGATCAATGCTGAAGAGGTTGTGGAGAAATGCATACCCTTAATTTGAAGTGGGACGTAACCTGGTAAGAGTCACTAATGGGAACAGGGTGGAGGTGCCTTTAAAAAGTAAACATTGAGCTACTATATGATCCAGCAGGCCCACTCCTGGGCCTATAACATAAGAAGACATAATTGGAAAGACACAAGCAGGCAAATCTGCACTGCAGCAGTATTACAATAGCCAAGACATGGAAGCAACCAAAAGTCCATCAACAGATGAGTGGACAAAGAAGAACTGTTACATGTAGAGATGGAATATTAGCTCGGGAAAAAAATGAAACAATGCCATTTGCAACACCATAGATGAGTCTAGAGGTAACCATGCAACTTGTAGTAAGTGAGAAAGCGAAAGACACCTAACGTATATCACTTATAGGTGTTACCTGAAAATTGATAACAATGAAGATATTTCCACAGAGAAAGGCAATCACAGATTCATTGAACAAACTTATGGTTCCCCAAATCGAAAGGTGTGAGGATTGGATACATTACAATATTGGGGTTAACATAGATATAGAAACACATGTGAAATATATAATCACCAAAGACCTACGGAATACCAAGAGAAGACTACTCAACATTGTGTCATAACCTACCTGGGAAAAGGTTCCAAAGAAGAATAGATATATGTATGTGTGTGAAAGAACCACATCTTGCACACCTAGAACAAAAAAAAAAACCATTGTAATCAAATTTGCTGCGATAAAAAATAAAAATTAAGTTAAAAATATGAACAAGAAATAATGAGACATAAACTGAAAGGAATTTTTCCTGGCACATCCCATTCTAATTTTCAACCTAGAACAGGACTTCCATTAAGGCTCTGTTGCCCTGGTAACCAGATTTGGTAAAGGAGAAATGCTGCCGCCTTGTGGCTGTTTCACACAACAGCAGCTTTAAACCAAGAGGTAATGTTCACTTAATATTCAAAATATGTGCAGCACTGTAAAGGACACCGGGCCTCAAAAAATGTCCTGGGGTCGTAATTGACCAGAAAATTCAAAAGACGTCAACATTTCAAGAAGACAATGTCAAGAGGCATATTTTACGCACATTGTCTTTTCTTTTTTTTCTCTTTAAAATAAAAGGAAATTGAAAAATGCGCAACATGAGCAATGAATAAAGCCATACAAATCCAATTACAGAAATGTTCACCTCACAGCCGTCAGAATGTTCTTCAGCAAAAAGTCTACAAAAAATAAATGTTGAAGGGGTTTCAGAGAACTGTGTACCCTCCAGCTGCTGGGGGGATGTAAACTGGTAACAGCCAGTAGTGAGAACATAATGGAGGTGCGTTTAAGGGTAAAAATTGAGCTACCATGTGATCTGGTAGGTCCTTTGATGTGTCTATCACCTGAGCAGAGCAGAATGGAAAAGACACAGGCTGGCAATCCTGTACTGCAGGAATATTTAACATAGCCAAGACTTGGAAGAAACCAAAATGTCCATCAACAGAAAAATGCACAAAGAGGAAGTGGTCCATGTAAACAATGGAATATTAGCCATGGAAAACAACGAAACAGTGCCGTTTGCACCACCATATAAGGACCTAGAGATAATCACTCAAATTAAAGAAAGAAAGTGAAAGACAGATATCCTATGACATCACTTCTAGGTGTTACCTAAAAGTTGATACTCATGAACTTATTTCCAAGAGAAGGAAAAGCATGGATTAAGAAAAAAAAATTATGTTTAACCAAATGGAAAAGTGTAAGGAATGTGTGAATTAGGATATGAGGGTTAACAGACATGTACTAATACATATGAAATATATAATCACAAAATACCTACGGAATACCAAGAGAGGTCTAGGCAACACTCTGTAATAACCTACATGGTAAAGAATGCAAAGATAAATGACAGATACATTGATATAATGAACCAGATTCTGTACACCTAGGAGAAACAAAATATTTTTATCAAGTTTGCTCTGATAATTAATAAAAATTAAATTTATAAAACAAACAAGAAGTAAGGAGATATAAGCTCTTGGGGATGTGCTCTGGCACATTCCACTCTAATTTGCAGCCTACTAACACGATTTCCAGGAAGGCTCTGCTGCCCAAAAACCCAGAGTTGGAAATGTAGAAATTCTGCTGCCTTGTGGCCGTTTTCCGCAAGAGCGGCGTTAAGCCCACAGCTAATGTTCTCTTAATATTCACAAGGACTCAGGGCTGCAAAGGACACCTGCCCTAAACAACTGTGCTGAGGTAGGGAATGGACAATAAAATTCAAAACTGACAAATTTTTCAAGACGATAGTATGAAGAGGTAAGTTTGACTCACTCTCTTGTTTAAAAAAAGGAAAATGGGTGAAAGCTCAACCTCAGGAATTATTAGACTCATGCAAATCTAATGTACAAAAAGGTTTCAACTCACACCAGTCGACTGACCATCAGCAAAAGGTCTACAAACAATAAATTCTGAAGGGGTTTTAGAGAACTGTGTACCCTCTAGCTGCTGGTGAGATGTAACGTGGTAAGAGCCAATAATGAGAACAGAAAGGAGCTACGATTAAAAGTAAAAGTTGAGATATCATTCAATGCAGCAGTCACACCACTGGGCCTCTCACCTGAGAAGACCAGAATCGAGAAGACGCGGGCTGCAAAAGCTACACTGCAGCCTTATTCACAATAGCCAAGACAGTGAAGCCACCAAAATGTCCATCAACAGATGTATGGATGAAGAAGAAGTGGTCCACGTTCACAATAGAATATTAACCATGGAAAACAATGAAACACTGCTATTTGAGGTGCCATAGATGAGCTTGGAGATAATCACAGAATATGAGGTAAGTCAGAAAGCAAAAGACCTATATCCTATGATATCACTTATAGGCGTTATCTAATAACTAACACAAATGAACATATTTCCACAGAGAAAGACACTCACAGACTTAGAAATTAAGTATGCTTATCTAAAAGGAAAGGTGGGCAGAATGGATAAATTAAGATTAACGTTACCATACGTATACAAATACATATAATAAACATATATCAAAAAGACGGACCATATAGCAAGGGAGGTCTACGGAACACTGTAATATTTTACATGGGAAGAGGATCTGAACATGAATAGACATATATATTGTACAAATGAACCAGATTGTGTACATCTGGACAAACAATATCTAATCATTACCCCGATTAAATACATTTTAAAAACCAAGATGTAATGAGACATAATCTTATGGGCGTTCCTCCTGGCACATTCCATTCTAACTTAAAACCTAGAACCACGACTTCCAGAAAGGCTCTGCTGCCCTAGTACTCAGATTTGGGAAAGGACAAATGCTGCCTCCTTGTGGCCGTTTCCCACAACAGCAGCTTTAAACCCAGTGCTAATGGTCACTAAATATTCACCAAACTTGCAGTTCTGTAATGACATCTGCCCTCCAAAAAAATCCTGGGGTCGAATATCCACCAAAAATTCAAAAGAGGGCAACCTTCCAAGAAGAGAGCTTCAAGAGATATATTGTACTCACACTTGATTTTTAACAGAAAGGAAAAAGGCGTGGAAAATGATGAATTTTAGGAATTTTTAAAGTCATGCAAACCCAAATTACAAAAACCTATCAGGTCACAGCAGTCAGATTGGCCATTAGCAAAAATGCTGCAAACTATAAATGCTAAAGGGATTGTGGAGAAGTTCGTACCCTCGGTTCTAAGGGAGACATGGTAAGAGCCACTAATGAAAACACAATGGAGGTGCTTTGAAAAGGTAAACATTGAGCTACTAGTCAATCAGTCACACCCACTGCTGGGCCTATCACCTGAGAAAATGAGAATCAAAAAGTCACAGGCTGGCAATCTTGCACTCCAGCAATATTTAATATAGCCAACACTTGGAAGCAACGAAAATGTCCCTCAACAGAGCTATGCACCAAGAAGTGGTCCATATACACAATGGAATATTACTCCGATAAAAATATAAATTAAATTTAAAAAACAAACAAAAATAAGGAGACATCAGCCTTTGGGGGTTTATCCGGGCACATTCCACTCTAATTTATAACCGAGGAAGACCACTGGCCGGAAGCTCTGTTTCCCTAGTACCAGAATGGGGAACAAAGAAAGGCTGCCGCAATCTGGCCGTTACCTGCAAAAGCAGCTTTAAAGCCTGTGCTAATGGTCACTTCATGTGAACAAGTACTGCAGGGCTGTAAATGAAACCTGCCCTCAAAATGTTTTGAGGGAGGTAATGGCCAATAAATTTCAAAATGTAACACATACTTTAGAAAACACTTTGAAGAGCTAAGCTGTAATCACAGTTTGAAAAATAAAAAGGACATGCCTTAAAGCTCAATTTCAAAGGATTATGAGTCATATGCAAATTCAACCACAAAGAGGTATCAGCTCACACCAGTCAGAATATCCATCAGCAAGAAAACTACAAACAATAAATGCTGAAGCCATAAAAAGAAACGAAATTGAGCTATTTGTAATGAGGTGGATAAACCTAGAGTCTATCATACACAGTGAAGTAAGTCAGAAAGAGAGAGACAAATACCGTATGCTAACACATATACCTGGAATTTAAGAAAAAAAAGTCATGAAGAACCTAGGGGTAAAACAGGAATAAAGACAGAGACCTACTAGAGAATGGACTTGAGGATATGGGGAGGGGGAAGGGTAAGCTGTGACAAAGGGAGAGAGAGGCATGGACATATATACACTACCAAACATAAGGTAGATAGCTAGTGGGAAGCAGCAGCATGGCACAGGGAGATCAGCTCGGTGCTTTGTGACTGCCTGGAGGGGAGGGAGGGTGGGAGGGAGGGAGACGCAAGAGGGAAGTGATCTGGGAACATATGTATATGTATAACTGATTCATTTTGTTGTAAAGCACAAGCTAGCACACCATTGTAAAGCAATTATACTTCAATAAAGATGTTAAAAATAAATAAATGCTGAAGGTGTTGTGGAGAAATGCATACCCTCAACTTTAAGTGAGATGTAACCTGGAAAGATCCACTAATGAGCACAGAATCATGGTGCATTTAAACGGTAAACCCTGAGATACTATATGATACAGGAGGCCCACTCTTGGGCCTATAACATAAGAAGACAGAATTGGAAAGACACAGGCAGGCAAATGTGCAGTGCAGCAGTATTACAATAACCAGGACATGGAGGCAACCAGAAAGTCCATCAAGAGGTGAGTGGACAAAGAAGAACTGGTACATGTACAGATGGAATATTATCTAGGGAAAAAAATGAAACAATGCCATTTGCAGCACCGTAGATGATTCTAGAGGTAATCAGGCAAATTGTACTAAGTCAGACAGCAAAAGACACATATCCTATAATATCACTTATAGGTGTTAGCTAAAAATTGATACCAATGAAGATATTTCCACAGAGAAAGGCAATCACAGATTCATTAAACAAAGTTAAGGTTCACCAAATGGAAAGGTGTGAGGACTGGATATATTAGGATATTGGGGTTAACATAGATATAGAAACACATGTGAAATATATAATCATCAAAGACCTACGGAATACCAAGAGAAGACTACTCAACATTGTTTCACAAGCTACATGAGAAAACGATCTGAAGAAGTATAGATACATGTATATGTGTAAAAGAACCACATCTTACACACCTAGAACAAACAAAACATTTTAATCAAATTTGCTCTGATAAAAAATAAAAATTAAAAAAAGAACAAGAAAAAAAAGAGAGAAAAAAGGGGAAAAAAAGAACAAGAAGTAATGAGACATACACTTAAGGGACTTTTTGCTGGCACATTGCATTCTAGTTTACAACCAGAACACGACTTCCATTAAAGCTCTGTCATCACTAATAAAGCAGCTTTATAAGCAATGTTGAAGGTAGCTTAAAGGAATTCTCACTAATTATTGACAGTAACAAGAAAACAAACAAAAGTAAAAATCTCACGGCAAAAAGTATACATAGAGTAAGGGTAGTAGATCAAACACTTATTAAACTTCTGTAAAGAATAAAAGACAACAGTAGTACTTTTTTTAAAAGAGAGGGCCCAAATAAATCAGAACTGAAAGAGATGATGTTACAAGAGCCACCATAGAAATACAAAGTATCCTAAGATACACACAGGGTAACTCAGGGCTCAGACTGGACAGAGCCCACTCTCCATTCCCCTGTACATGACTTACAGGAGCCTCAGGAATTGAGGAGGGGGTCCTTGAGGAGAGGCACAAGATAGAAGATGTTAGGCATTAACATGACTGCATTCATTTTAAACATGCCTGAACTACATTCACATGAGATGATTTTGTCCTGTTTGTACATCAGCACCTCTAGTCGGAACTGCAGATCTTTGGTTTCACCACCTCTATGACAGCATTAGCTTCACCTGCTGTGGACCGTCTCCTATAGGATTTCTAGAACCACAAAACATCGAAGCTTCACAGGACCCAGAGTCTGTGCGACTCCACTCAGAGTCTCAACTGCACTCAGAGACTCAGAGTCTCAACAGAGACTCCCCTCTTGGAGGACACACACAAAGTAGTGTGCACATAAGGACCCAGGGGAAGGAGCAGTCACCCCATAGGTGAATGATCATACCTAACTGCTAGTTTTAGAGGGTCTCCTGCAGAGGTGGGGTGTGGCTGCGGCTCACCATGGGGACAACGACACTGACAGCAGAAGTTCTGGGAAATACTCCTTGGCGTGAACTCTCCCAGAGTCCACCTTTAGCCTCACCAAGAGCAAGGTAGGCTCCAGTGCTGGGTCGCCTCAGTCCAAACAACCAACAGGGAGGGAACCCAGCCCCATGCCTCAGCAGACAAGCGGATTAAACTTTTTATTAAACTTTTATTTAATCCACAGACAAGCAGATTAAAGCTCTGCCCACCAGAGCAACACCCAGCTCTACCCACCACCAGTCCCTCGCATAAGGAAGCTTGCACAAGCCTCTCAGATAGACTCAATCACTGGAGAGCAGACAGCAGAAGCAAGAAGAACTACAATTCTGCAGTCTGTGGAAGGAAAACCACATTCACAGAAAGATAGAGAAAATGAAAAGGCAGAGGACTTTATACCAGATCAAAGAACAAGATAAATCCTCAGAAAAACAACGAAATGAAGTGGGGATAGGTAACCTTCCAGTAAAAGAATTCAGAATAATGATAGTGAAGATGATCCAAGACCTTAGAAAAATAATGGAGGCAAAGATCGAGAAGATGCAAGAAATGCTTAACAAAGACCTAGAAGAATTAAGGAACAAACACCTAGAAGAATTAAAGAACAAACAAACAGAGATGAACAATACAATAACTGAAATGAAAAATACACTAGAAGGAATCAGTAGCAGAATAACTGTGACAGAAGAACGGATAAGTGACCTGGAAGACAGAAAGGTGGAAATCACTGCCATGGAACAGAATAAAGAAAAAGAATGAAAATAAATGAAGACAACCTAAGAGACTTCTGGGACAACATTAAATGCAACAACATTCGCATTATAGGGGTCCCAGATGGAGAACAGAGAGAGAAAGGACTCGAGAAAATATCTGAAGAGATTATAGTTGAAAACTTCCCTAGCATGGGAAAAGAAATAGCCACCAAAGTCCATGAAGCGCAGAGAGTCCCAGGCAGGATAAACCAAAGGAGAAAAATGCCGAGACACACAGTAATCAAATTGAAAAAATTAAAGACAAAGAAAAATTATTGAAAGCAACAAGGGAAAAATGACAACATACAACGGAACTCCCATAAGGTTAACAGCTGATTTCTCAGCAGAAAATCTACAAGCCAGAAGGGAGTGGCATGATAAATTTAACGTGATGAAAGGGAAGAACCTACCACCAAGAGTACTCCACCCAGCAAGTATCTCATTCAGATTTGATGGAGAAATCAAAAGCTTTACAGACAAGCAAAAGCTAAGAGAATTCAGCACCACGAAACCAGCTCTACAACAAATGCTAAAGGAACTTCTCTAAGTGGGAAACACAAGAGAAGAAAAGGACCCACTAAGACAAACCCATAACAATTAAGAAAATAATAATAGGAACATACATATTGATAATTACCTTAAACATGAATGGATTAAATGCTCCAACCAAATGACACAGGCTCACTGAATGGATACAAAAACAAGATCCATATATATGCTGTCTACAAGAGACCCATTTCAGACCTAGGGACACATACAGACTGAAAGTGAGGGGATGGAAAAATATATTCCATGCAAATGAAAATCAAAAGAAAGCTGGAGTAACAATACTCATATCAGATAAAATAGATTTTAAAATAAAGAATGTTACAAGAGACAAGGAAGGACACTACATAATGATCAAGGGATCAATCCAAGATATAACAATTATAAATGTATATGTACCCAACACAGGAACACCTCAATATATAAGGCAACTGCTAACAGCTATAAAAGAGGAAATCAACAGTAACACAATAATAGCAAGGGACTTTAACACCTCACTTACACCAATGGAGATCATCCAGACAGAAAATTAATAAGGAAACACAAGCTTTAAATGACACAATAGACCAGATAGATTTAATGGATATTTATAGGACATTCCATCCAAAAACAGCAGACTACAAGTTCTTCTCAATGGTACACCGAAAATTCTCTGGGATAGATCACATCTTGGGTCACAAATAAAGCCTCAGTAAATTTAAGAAAACTAAAATCATATCAAGCAGCTGTTCCGACCACAATGCTATGAGATTAGAACTCAATTACAGGGAAAATAATGTAAAAAACAAACACATGGAGGCTAAACAATACGTTTCTAAATAACCAAGAGATCACTGAAGAAATAAAAGAAGAAATCAAAAACTACCTAGAGACAAATGACAACAAAAACACGATGATTGAAAACCTATGGGAGGCAGCAAAAACAGTTCTAAGAGGGAAGTTTATAGCAATAAAAGCCTACCTCAAGAAACCAGAAAAATCTCAAATAAACAATCTAACCCTACACCTAAAGGAACTAGAGAACGAAGAACAAAACCCAAAGTTAATAGAAGGAAAGAAATCATAAAGATCAGAGCAGAAATAAATGAAATAAAAACAATAGCAAAGATCAATAAAACTAAAAGCTGGTTCTTTGAGAAGATAAACAAAAATGATAAACCTGTAGCCAGACTCAAGTAAAAGAGGGAGAGGACTCAAATCAATAAAATTAGAAATGAAAAAGGAGAAGTTGTAACAGACACCACAGAAATACAAAGCATCCTAAGAGACCTCTACAAGCAACTCTATGCCAATAAAATGGACAACCTGGAAGAAATGGACAAATTCTTAGAAAGGTATAACCTTCCAAGACTGAACTGGGAAGAAATAGAAAATATGAACAGACCTATCACAAGTAATGAAATTGAAAGTGTGATTAAAAATCTTCCAACAAACAAAAGTCCAGAACTAGATGGCATCAGAGGTGAATTCTATCAAACATTTAGACAAGAGCTAACACCCAATCTTCTCAAACTCTTCAGAACTTTTCAGGGGAAGGAACACTCCCAAACTCATTATATGAGGCCACCATCACCCTGATACCAAAACCAGACAAAGATACTACAGAAAAACAAAATTAGAGACCAATATCACTGATTAATATAGATGTAAAAATCCTCAACAAAATACTAGGAAACAGAATTGAACAACACATTAAAAGGATCATACACCATGATCAGGTGGGGTTTATCCCAGGGATGCAAGAATTCTTCAATATACACAAATCAATCAATGTGATACACCATATTAACAAATTGTAGAATAAAAATATGATCATCCCAATAGATGCAGGAAAAGCTTTCAACAAAATTCAACACCAATTTATGATTAAAAGTCTCCAAAAAGTGGGCATAGAGGGAATCTACCTCAACATAATAAAGGCAGTATATGACAAACCCACAGCAAACATCATTCTCAATAGTGAAAAACTAAAAGCATTTCCTCTAAGATCAGGAACAAGATAAGGATGTCCACTCTCACCACTATTACTCAACATAGTTTTGGAAGTCCTAGACACAGTAATCAGAGAAGAAAAAGAAATAAAAGGAATACAAATTGGAAAAGAAGAAGTAAAATTGTCACTGTTTGCAAATGACACGATACTACACATAGTGAATCCTAAAGATGCCACCAGAAAACTACTAGAGCTAATCAATGAATTTGGTAAAGTTGCAGGATACAAAATTAATGCACAGAAATCTCTTGCATTCCTATACACTAACAATGAAAGATCAGAAAGAGAAATTAAGGAAACAATCTCATTCACCATTGCAACAAAAAGAATAAAATACGGAGGAATGAACCTACATAAGGAGGTAAAAGACCTGTACTCAGAAAACTATAAGACACTGCTGAAAGAAATCAAAGATGATATAAACATATGGAAGTATAAACCATGTTCTTGGATTAGAAGAATCAATATTGTGAAAATGACTATAGTACCCAAAGCAAGCTACAGATTCAATGCAATCCCTATCAAATACCACTGGCATTTTCTACAGAACTAGAACAAAAAAATCTTAAAATTTGTATGGAGACACAAAAGACCCCGAATAGCCAAAGCAGTCTTGAGGGAAATTAAAAGAGCTGGAGGAATCAGACTTCCTAACTTCAGACTATACTACAAAGCTACATTAATCAAGACTATATGGTACTGGCACAAAAACAGAAATATAGATCAATTGAACAAGATAGAAAGCCCAGAGATAAACCTACGTACCTATGGCTAACTCATCTATGACAAAGGAGGCAAAGATATACAATGAAGAAAAGACAGTCTCTTCAGTAAGTGGTGCTGGGAAAACTGGACAACTACACGTGAAAGAATGAAATTAGAACACTCCATAACACCATACACAAAAATAAACTCAAAATGAATTAGAGATCTAAATGTTAGACCAGACACTATAAAATTATTAGAGGAAAACATAGGCAGAACACTCTATGACATAAATCACAGCAAGATCCTTTTTGACCCACCTCCTAGAGAAGTGGAAATAAAAACAAAAATAAACAAATGGGACCTAATGAAACTTCAAAGCTTTTGCACAGCAAAGGAAAACATAAACAAGACGAAAATACAACCCTCAGAATGGGAGAAAATGTTTTCAAATGAAGCAAATGACAAAAGATTAATCTCCAAAATTTACAAGCAGCTCGTGTAGCTCAATATCACAAAAACAAACAACACAATCCAAAAATGGGCAGAAGACCTAAATAGACATTTCTCCAAAGGAGATATACAGATTGCCAATAAACACATGAAAGGATGCTGAACATCACTAATCATTAGAGAAATGCAAATCAAAACTACAGTGAGGTATCACCTCCCAGCAGTCAGAATGGCAATCATCAAAAAATCTACAAACAATAAATGCTGGAGAGGCATTTACTGGAGAAAAGGGAACGTTCTTGCACTGTTGCTGGGAATGTAAATTGCTATACCCACTAGGGATAACAGTATAGAGGTTCCTTAAAAAACTAAAAATAGAAGTACCATACGACCCAGCAATCCAACTACTGGGCATTTGCCCTGAGAAAACCATAATTCAAAAAGAGTTATATACAACAATGTTCATTGCAGTTCTACTTACAATAGCCAGGACATGGAAGCAACCTAAGTGTCCATCGACAGATGAATGGATAAAGAATATCTGGCACATATATAAATGGAATATTACTCAGCCATAAAAAGAAACAAAACTGAGTTATTTGTAGTGAGGGGGATGGACTTAGAGTCTGTCCTACACAGTGAAGTAAGTCAGAAAGAGAAAAATAAATACCGTGTGCTAACAGAGATATATGGAATCTAAAGAAAAAAGTTTATGAAGAACCTAGGGGCAGGACAGGATTAAGGACACAGACATAGAGAAAGGACTTGAGGACACAGGGAGGGGGAAGGGTAAGCTGGGATGAAGTGAGAGAGTGCCATGGACATATATACATTACCAAATGTAACATCGATAGCTACTGGGAAGCAGCCACATAGCACAGGGAGATCAGCTCAGTGCTTTGTGACCACCTAAAGGGGTGGGATGTGGAGGGTGGGAGGGAGATGTAAGAGGGAGGGGATATGGTGATATATGTATATGTATAATTGATTCACTTTGTTATACAGCAGAAACTAACACTCCATTGTAAAGCAATTATACTCCAATAAAGGTGTAAAAGGAAAATAAAAAAGAAAGAAGCCCAGAGATAAACCTACACACCTATGGTCAACTAATCTATGACAAAGTAGGCAAGACTATACAATGGAGAAAAGACAGTGTCTTCAATCAGTGGTGCTGGGAAAAATGGACAGCTACATGTAAAAGAATGAAATTAGAACACCCTCTAACACCATACACAAAAATAAATTCAAAATGGATTAGAGACCTTAATGTAAGACCGAACAGTATAAAACTCTTAGAGGAAAACATAGGAAGAATACTCTAACATAAATCACAGCAAGATCTTTTTTGATCCACCTCCTAGAATAATGACATAAAAAAGAAAACTAAACAAATGGGACCTAATGAAATGTAAAAGCTTTTGCAAAGCAATGGAAACTACAAACACAAAAAGACAACCCTCAGAATGGGAGAATATATTTGCAACTGAATCAATGGACAAAGGATTAATCTCCAATATATATAAACAGCTCATGCAGCTCAATATTAAAAAAACAAACAACCCAATACAAAAATGGGCAGAAGATCTAAATAGACATTTCTTCCAAGAAGACGTAGAGATGGCCAAGGAGCACATGAAAAGCTGCTCTACATCACTAATTATTAGAGAAATGCAAATCAAAACTACAATGAGGTATCACCTCACACCTGTTAGAATGGGCATCATCAGAAAATCTACAAACAACAAATGCTGGAGAGGGTGTGGAGAAAAGGAACCCTCTTCCACGATTGGTGGGAATGTAAATTGATAATCACTATGGAGAACAGTATGGAGGTTCCTTAAAAAACTAAAAATAGAATTACCATATGATCCAGCAACCCACTACTGGGCATATACCCAGAGAAAACCATAAATCAAAAAGACACATTCACCACAATGTTCATTGCAGCACTATTTACAATAGCCAGGTAATGGAAGCAACCTAAATGCCCACAGACAGACGAATGGATAAAGATGTGGTACATATATAAAATGGACTATTAGCCATAAAAAGGAATGAAATTGGGTCATTTGTAGAGACGTCAATGGATCTAGAGACTGTCATACAGAGTGAAGTAAGTCAGAAAGAGAAAAACAAATATTGTATATTAACGCATATAGGTGGAACCTAGAAAAATGGTACAGATGAACCGGTTTGAAGGGCAGAAATAGAGACACAGATGTAGAGAACAAATGTATGGACACAAAGAGGGGAAAGCCATGGGGGGGGGTGGGAGGAGTTGGGAGATTGGGATTGACATGTATACATTTATATGTATAAAATAGATAACCAATAAGAACCTGCTGTATAAAAAATAAATAAAATAAAATGAAAAATAAAATTTTTTAAAAAACGGAAAAAAGTTATTCCCTTCATATACATGTATTTATATGAATGAATTATTTCCATGCTTACATCCATAACAACAAAAAAGAGGAATAAAACCTACCTTGAAACAAAAAAGAAAAAAACAAAACAGAACCCACCAGTTATACAGATGAAAACCCTATCAGGGCACTTGCTCCAGTGGTAGACAATTCTGAAGTTGGTCAGAGGTGGGGAATCGTCTCGCATGCAGCCAGCAGCCCCCCCGCAAGGAGTGTCCTCATTACAAGCCTGGGGGACCGTGCCGAGGCATCTGTGAGTAAACGTGAGATGAGCCCCAGGCCAGCTGCTGCTGAACTGTTCCCAACCTTCCCAGGTAAAACACCTGAATATGTACAAGGACTTGAAAGCCTAGAGGAAGGGCCATGGAGCCACACGAGTGACAGCATGCCGGCTGACTTGGTGCCTGCAGGCCAGCCAGGATGGTCCTGGCCCTGGGTGCTCTTCTGGAAGATTTCCATTTCCCTGCCTGAGATACCCGTCCTGTCCCTGCCCCCACTGCTTTTTTCCTTCCTCACCTCTGCCCAGGGAGAAATTCCAGCAGCAGGTATGGGTGACACATCCTCTTCTTTAGCAGGTGGCAGCCTGGCAACTGCTGCAGAAAGTCCAGCAGAGCCCCACTCACACTGGGCCACCCACAAAGCTGTGGCCTCTCACTCCCTCCCACCAGCCCAGCCCCGAGACTGCTGACAGGGCAGAGAAAATGGCGTCAGGCACAGCTGCAGGGGCTCTTGCTGCCTGGAGTGGTATTCATATTGATCTCAACCCAGGCACACCTGGGGAGGGCTGGCCGGCACGGTAAGGCTGCCCAGGTCAGCCAATCATCACCCCTCAGGGGCTCACAGTTGCAGAAAATGGAACTTGCTGAACCGGCCAGGTACAAGGAACAGGTGGGAGATCCTGAGAGTCAGGATAGACAAGGGGCTGCAGCTTTGGCTTGTTTTCTAATCATTTTATCTGGCCCATGAGTGGGAGACAACTTCAAGAAAACCCTCTCCTAATGAGAGGAACCCAGGAGTCAGGGAGAGGAGGGGTGGGCGGTGGTTGGAGACAGAGGCCTGGTGCCCCGGGTGCAGTGGAAGTCTCTGGAAGACCAGGTGGAGGGAGGCCACACAGAGTGATGCCCAGGGTCACAGAACTGTTGCAGCTGCTGTTTGTTAGTTCATGTCCTGCTCTGAGGTGCTCTGTGTCAGCTCTGAGTGACAGGTGAGCTGGGGGTGCTCTGCAATTAGGGCTATGTGCATGGTTCCTGTGTGCCCAGCCCTGCCACGGTACCTGCAAGGGTAACTCTGTATCCGGGGATTGGTCTGACTATGAGAGCCCCATGGGCTGCTGGGGACCTGGTAAAGGATGTCAGGACAGTCAGTGAAGCCACCGAGGATATACCTCCAGCTGCTCCTAATTCCTACACCCTGCTGGTCATTCTACCAACCACCAGGACATGGTATTCTGTATTAGTCTTCAATGATGCCTTCTTTTGTATTCCATTAGTCCCAGAGTCACAAGAAATTTTGGCTTGTGAGTGGCAGGACTCAACATACAACTAAAACAATACTTCTGGGCCGTCTTGCCTCAAGGGTGCAAAAATTCCCACACCGTCTTTGGGGAAAGCTTAGCTAAAGACCTAAAAGTTCAACCTCTGGAAAAGGAAACCCTCCTTCAATACGCAGATGACATTCTGATCGCCAACCCTACTAAGGAGGCCTCTGAACTACCAAGCCAATAAAGGATAGAAGTTGTCCAAGAAAAAGCTCAAATATCACAGACTGCGGTGACCTGCCTGGGCTTCATTCTCACAGAAGGTCGGAGAAGCCCATCCCAGGAAAGGGAAGAAACCATTTTCAGCCTTACCCCTTTCTAAAACTAGAAGACAGCTTAGGGGTTCCTGGGGAGGCCAGGGTTTGCTGCTTCTGGATCCCTAACTACAGTCTACTAGTTGGGCCTCTATATGAAACACTGAAAGGAAAAGATGATGATCCTTTTGAATAGAATCCAGAAGTGGCCTTTCAAGAATGGAAAGAGCAGTCAATTCAGACCCTTGCCCTGGAACTCCCTAATTTAGCTAAACCCTTTGACCTTTACATTCCCGGTGAAAGGTGAATCGCCATTGGAGAATTAGTGCAAAAACTGGGACCACTTGAAATGGAACAATGCAAGAATGCCATCCAGGTAGGATAAACTACAGTCACCAAGGGGCTTGGCCCACTGCCACATCTGGCCAAGATACTGGCGGTATCTAAAAACCTGGAAATCAGCAGCCCAAAAGGCCACCTCCCTCCTACGGGAAAAGGACCCCACGTGGTGATCCTAACCACCAACCATGCCCTGAAGTTGCAGGGTTCGCTCCGTGGGCACACCGACCTCGAGTGAGGAGGCCCTCCAACTCCAACATCCAGAGAGATAACCGGGGGCAACAGGGCACCATGACGACTCGTGTGAACATCACTTGACCTGGAGTTTCTCTCATAAAACAACAAGAGTGTGCCCCAAAGGAGTAGACTACTGCTTGCAGGACTTACTGCACCCAGAGGGGAGGTAATAATCTTGGCAGGGGAACCGTATATCACACTGTCACCATAGAAAAGCCTACAGACACCGTGATGATGGTGGCCAATAAGACCAGCTGGACTCCTGTTTACTTCAAAAGGCTGTTGACTCAGTGGCCATCATGGTCCTTGATCACCACTGACCCTGGACTGTCTGGGAGTTCAGCGGGCAGGGCTCTGACACCTGGTGCTGTTTGTACGTTAATTCAGGGGCCTAATTGAAGAAAGTACAGACTACTGTTCAGAGCATCTAGGCTGGCAGAAACGGTCAGCCTAAGGAGGCCGAAAAAATGTGGGGTGGGGTGAAACCAGCCCCCACAGCGTCTCTGCACATCTCTTTCCTGGACCCTTAAAGGTCATTAGAATCTATAACACTTCCAATGCTGGTGCTCAGGTGGACGAGCAAGGAGGCAGGGGGCCTGGGGACAATCAACGTCACCTGGAGGCTGCTGGGGAGAAGCTCTGACCCTCGCCCCCGGGTATGAGGGCTCCCAACTCAGCACTCAGCAGTTACAGAAGAAGGGTCTGCCCCCTCAGCACTCCAAGAATGAGGAACGGGACAAAAGGCAGAGGAGGGGTTTCTCCCCAGCAAAGCCCGTTAAAAATCCCTGGGAGATAAAAATAGAATCTGTGCAATAAAGTCAAGTCTAACCTTTTGTATCCTTTGTGCTTTGTCTAATTTCACGTACTCCTAGGGTCTCGCATGCAGAGGTTCCACACCCGGCACTTCAGACCAGATTTCCTAGTGCAGAATGGCTGGGACGACACCTCAGCTCCTGGGGCCCAGTGCAGACTCCGCGATATAGAGCCTGAGCTGCAGCCAACCCAGCCCTTGAAAGCTCTGTCCCCTCCCTCCCACTGACTCTGACGGGATCTCTACACAGCAGCCCAGCCCACAGCCCACGGGGTAGTGCATGCTCTCACCTCTCCATTCTCTGATCAAAATATAAAGTTTCCTTTGCTTGTGAACCAAACTCACTCTCGATCTGTTGGCCCCAATGACACTGGGCAGGGGGACACTTGTTGGGGTCCACTCTGGAGGATCAGTAACAGAAATTGAGACTATTGTAACCTCAATGAACAGATGTGTGAGCCAAACTGTATTTAACATAGAACAGTGTATAAGGCTCGGGTAAAATAAGATGTTTCTAACACTTCCATTTGATATTTCCATCACTTTATTATAAGCAAGTTCAGTGAAAGGGTTTGTCTTATTTGTCAGGTCAATATTAGAGAAACGAAGTGATTTCTTTCCAAGGATGTACATCTAATAATCTTGGTTAAAGCTTCAATCTTGTTTTAAATGCTTTTCCATTGAAAATGATACCTCTCTTTCAGCTCCCCCATGTCTGAGAAGTATAAAATCTTATAATTTATTATTACCAAAGGGGAAAGGTGGGAGGAGGGATAAATTAACAGTTTGGGATTAACACATACACACTGCTATGTATAAAATAGATCATCAACAAGGAACTACTGTATAGCACAGGGAACTACACTCAACATTTTGCAATAACCTATAAGGGGAAATAATCTGAAAAAGAATAGATATTTTTATTGACATCATTTATCAATGACAGTTAAAGTGTAACCTAAGGGAAGCTGGTGGTGAGTACTTCTGACCCTGAAGACTTCAATCATCTAAAGTTTGGACTCTGCCTACTTCCCAAGGCCCTTAATGAACATATGTGTAGCCGTAGCTTAAAAAATTCCCCAGTTTGGGTTTCGGGGAGACACTGATTTTGAAAAAGCCCTGGTGTTCTCCTTACATGAATGGGACTCTTCCTACTGCTAAAACATGTCTGTCACACCCAGAGGATAGTATACCGTCTGATCGGGAAGAGTTTGGAAAAGGCATCTCATCTCCTCATCTCCTGGTGCTCGGGTTCACCCCTCCAGCCTCTTTACTAACAGTCTCCCCACTTGGAGATGTCAGCACTGTCAACATCCTGTTGCGTACAGTTTGGAATTTGTCCAGAGGATGAAGCGGAAGGATGAGGAACAATGAGAGACAAGTCCTAGGTGTTCAGACAGGCACATGTCACTTTAATTTCCAATCAGGAAGACGAATTGACCAAAGGCTAGGTTTGCCCATGGAAACAGTAGAGGGCTTGAGGAAATCCTGCTGCTTTGTGGCCAGTTCCCATAAACACAAGTTGAACAATGGAACTCAGGGGCAGTAAAATTCACAAAACTGCAGAGTTGAAAATATCTATCACTGAAAAATGTCATGAGGAAAGTCAGAGAAAAGGACTTGTAAGCAAGGGAGAATGGCAGGAAAGGGATTTGAGGAGGTAGAAAGGACTCGCCATAAAGCACAAGAAAAGGGGCTGAACATTGCCAACATTGCAGTTGACCAAAAAGGGTGTATGCGTTTTTTTCTGTATATATTCAAGAAAAGGGCATACACTTTTTTAGCCAACCAAACAGGTGGGCACTGGAAATCAATACTACAAAAGATATCACTTTGCATCAGTCAGAAGAGCCATCCTCATAAAGCGTAAACAACAGAAATGCAGGACAGGGCAAGGAGAAGAGGGAGCCCTGTGAGACTTATAGTGGAAATGTATATTGCCAACGGCCATTCTGGAGAAGTGTATTGTGTTTACTAAAGCATCTAAAAAATGAGCTACAGAGCATAGGGCACTTGCACTCATGGGCGTATATCTTGGGAAAAACAAAAATCGAGAGGACACAGGCACCCCAATGTTTACCCCCTCTCTGTTTAAAAGATCCTCGACTAGTATATAACTTAAATGTCTCCGGAGAGAACAAATGGATAGAGATGTGGTACTTAGGTAGAGTGGAATATTATTCAGCCTGGAAATCAATGAAATATGGCCAGTTGTAACAACTCCGGAGGAGTTACGTATGATCATTCTAAGTGACATAATTCAAAAAGAAAAAGACACATATCATAAGATATCACTTAAAGATGGAATCCAAAATGGCTACACATGAAATAAATTACAAAACAAAAACATAGTCAAATATGTAGAAAACACGCATAAGGCTGCTAAACGGGAAAGGTGGGGAGGGGTGAGGCATCATCCAGGAGGTTGAAATTAGCAAAGATACCATTCCAAATACCAAACTGATAATCAACAAGGCCTACACGGTAGCTAAAAGAACTGTACTCAGCACACTCAAGTCACCGGAAAAGAATATATACGACTGGTAAGAATCTGAAAAAGAATTTACTGATGTCTCTCTGTACGTGAATCAAGTGGATGTACAGCAGCAAGAAACAGAGCTTTGAAAATCAGCTGTAACCAATATAGTAATAAATTGAAAAAAATAAACGACAGAGAGACAGAGAAAACTTCTTACAACTTTTCCTCAGGGATGGTGATGCAACATGGATTGAACACATCTAGACCCACAGCAGGATGAGACATAAGGCTGGAAACTGTTTGCGCTAAGAGAAATGTGAGGTTGGGTGAGGAAATGCACACCCTTTAAAGTAATACTACCTGGTACCCATTCAATGGGTCCCAAATCTGCAGGTTCAAGGGATCTTCCTACAGCTAAAACATGCATGGAAAACCCAGAGGACTGTACACCATGTGATCGGGAGATGTGTCTAAAATGCAGCTCATTTATCCTCTCCTGGTGCTCCTGTTCACCATTCCAGCCACGTTACTTAGAATCTCCCCACTTGGAGAATCAGCACATTTCAACTTCTGTTTCACACATTTTGCAAATTGTGAGGAGGATGAACGGGAAGAGGGGGAAACAATGAGAGAATAGTTGTAGGGGTTTGGACAGGCACATATCACTCTAATTTCCCATTAAGAATAAGAATTGAAAAAAGGCTCAGCCCGCCTCGCTGGAGCCAAAATAGGGCCTGAAGCAATCCTGCGGGTTTGAGGCCAGCTCACAAAAGAACAACTTAAAAAATGGAGCTCAGGGTCACTGCAATTCACACACCTGCAGAGTTATAAATGAAAACTAACATCCAAAACTATGTTGAGGTAAGGCAAAGAAGAGGATCTGAATGCAAGACAGAATTGCAAGAAACAGATTTCAAGAGATAGATTGGACTCGTCTTTAAAGCACATGAAAAGTGGCAGAATTTCGATAATGATGCAGTTGGTCCAAAAGGGCGTATGCGTTTTTTCCTGATTATATCCAGGAAAACACGCATATGCACCTTATGGGCAAGGAAACAAGGAAGCAATGCAAGTGTGCACAACAAAGAAGTCTCATTTCCCACTGGTCAAAAGGGCCATCCTAAAAAATTGTAAAAACCAGAAATGCAGGACAGGCCATGGAGAACAGGGAGCCTTTATACGCTGATGGGCAGTGTGTGAACTGCCGAGAGCCACTCTGGAGAAGTGTATGGTGGTTCCTAAATCATCTAAAAAACAGAGCTACAGAGCATAGGACACTTCCAATCATGGGAGTATATCTAGGGAAGTCTAAAAATCAACAAGACACAAGCACACCACAGTTTAGGGCTACTCTGTTTACAAGAACCTCAACTTCAGTACACCTTAAATATCCCAGGAAAGAGAACAATGGATAAAGAAGATGTGGTACTTATGTACAATGGAATATCTCTTCACCATGAAATCAATGTAATAAGGCTAGTAGAAGGATAAAGAGTGGATTTAGGTCCGATAATACTACTTGAAATAAGTCAAACAGAAAAAGAAACATATCATAAGATATCACTTATAGAGGGAGGGTAAATATGGCTGCACAAGAAATGAATTACAGAACAGAACAGTGTCTCACATTTAGAAAACACACTTATGTCAGCTTAAGGGGAAAGGAGAGGTGGGGTGATGCATAAAACCAGAGTTTGAAATTAGCACAGATACCGTTCAATAAACCAAATAGGTATTAGACAAGATCTACACCTTGCTCAATGAACTGACCTCAACACACCCAATACACTGCACAGAAATATATCTGAGTAATAAGAATCTTAAAACCCATGTATTGATATATCTTCATAAGGGAATCAAGTGTGTGCAGAGCAGCAGAAACACAGCAGTGAAAATGAGCTAAACCCCATTATAGAAATAAATTTTAAAAACAAAACGCAGAAACAATCAAAGAGAGAAAAATTCTTACAATATTCGCTCAGGGGCTGTGATGCAACCTGGATTGACCACATATAAACCCACAGCTGGATAAGACATAAGGCTGGACACTTGGGGCTGAGAGGATTGGTGAGCTTTGGTGAGCAACTGCCGAAAGTTTAATGCAATACTTCATGCTACTCATTCCAAGGGTCCCAACACTCCAGGTTGAAGGGAATCTTCCTACAGCTAAACAATGCTTGGGAAACCCAGCGACTGGTATACCATATGATTAGGAAAGGTTTCTAAAACGCACCTCATTGTTCCTCTCCTGGGGCTCCGGATCGACATTCCAGCCGCTTTACTAACAACAACCCCACATGGAGAGTCAATGCCTTTAAGTTTTGGTATCGCACAGTCTGCAGTTAGTGTGGAGGATGAATGGGAATAGGGGGAACCAGTGAGAAACTAGATGTAGCGGTTTCAATGGGCACATGTCACTCTAATTTCATATCAGTAAGAAGAATTAACCAAAGGCACAGCAAGGCGTCCCAGAAGAAGAATAGGGCCTGAAGGAATCCTGTGGTTATGAGGCAAGATCACAAAAATAAGAGCTGAAAAATGGAACTAAGGGCCACTGCAATTCAAAAAAGTGCAGAGTTATAAAGGCCAACTATTTTCAAAAAGTATATTGAGGAAAGGCTATGAAGAGGCATTGAAAGCAAGGCAGAATTACCGGAAACCGATTTCAGGAGGTAGACTGGAATTGCATTTAAAGCATAGGAAAAGAGGCAGAACTTCGACAATGATGCACTTGGCCAAAAAGGGCGTATGCGTTTTTTCCTAAATATATTCAGGAAAAAACGCATACGCCCTTTCTGGCCAACCAAGCAAGCTTGCAAAGGAAATCTGCACTACAATGAAGTCTCACTTCCCCCTGGTCAAAAGGGCCATCTGAAAAAAGTGTAAAATCCAGAAAGGCAGGACAGGCCATGGAGAACTGGGAGCCTTGTTATGCTGATGGGCGAGATGTAAATTGCCAACAGCCACTCAGGAGAAGTGTATGGTGTTTCCTGAAACATCTAAAAAACAAAGCAACAGAGCCTAAGGCACTTCCACTTATGGTCCTATAGCTTAGGTAAATTAAAATCAAAAAGACACAGCCACCCCAAAGTTTGGGACGGCTCTGTTCACAAGAACCTCGCTTACGGTACAAGTTCAATATCGCAGAAAGCGAAAAATGGATAAAGAAGTTGTGGTACTTACGTACAATGCAATATCACTCAGCAATGAAATGTACGTCATCAGGCCCGTAGCAGCATAATGAGTGGATTCAGGTATGATGATTCTAACTGGAATAAGTCACACAGAAAAAGAAACATCATAAGATATCACTAATACACGGAATGTAAACTTGGCTACACAGGAACTGAATTCCAAAACAGAACAGGGTCTCAAATTTAGAAAACCAACTTATGCTTGCTTAAGGGGAAAGGTGAGTTGGGGTGCTGCATAAAACCAGAGATTGAAATGAGCACAGATAAAGTTCCTTAAGCCAAACTTGGAATAGACAAGAGCTACTCCTTGCTCAACGAAATGGACTCAACACCCCATATTAAACGCCTAAGAATGTACCTGACTAGTAAGTATCTTAAAACCTACGGATTGCTATGTCTCCGAAAGAGAATCAAGCGTGTGTACAGGGGCATAAACGCAGCAGTGATAGGATTGGAGAGGTTTGGTGAGCAAATGAAGACCCTTTGAAGTCATATTGCATGGTACCCATTCCACGGGTCTCAACTCTCCAGGTTTAAGGGATTCTTCCTTCAGCTAAAACATGCATGTGGAACCCAGAGTATGATCAACCATGTGATTGGGAGACGTGTTCAAATATGTCTCACTTTTCCTCCGCTGGTACTCGGGTGCAACTTTCCAGATTCTTTACTAACACTCTCCCGACTTGGAGAGTCAGTGCCTTTAACCTCCTGTTTGGCCCAGTTTGCAATTTCTGCGGAAGATGAACAGGAATAGGGAGAACCGATGAGAGACTAGCTGGAGGTGTCTGGACGGGCAAATTTAACTCTCATTTCCCACCAGGAAGAGGAATTAACCAAAGGCTCAGCGTGCCGTGCCGGAACCAGATTAGGGCCTGAAGCAATCCTGTGGTGTTGCGGCCAGCTCACAAGAAACCGAGTTGAAGAAAGGAGCTGAGGGGCACTGTAATTCACAAACCTGCAGACTTATAAATGACAGCTACCGTCCAAAAATATACTGAAGTAAGGCTACCAAGAAGACTTGAAAGCGTAGCAGAATTGCAGGAAACCGATTTCAGGAGGTAGACTGGAATTGCATTGAAAGCATAGGAAAAGAGGCAGAACGTCCACAATGATGCACTTGGCCAAAAAGGGCGTATGCGTTTTTTCCTGAATATATTCAGGAAAAAACGCATACGCCCTTGTTGGCCAACCAAGCAAGCTTGCAAAGGAAATCTGCACTACAATGAAGTCTCACTTCCCCCTGGTCAAAAGGGCCATCTGAAAAAAGTGTAAAATCCAGAAAGGCAGGACAGGCCATGGAGAACTGGGAGCCTTGTTATGCTGATGGGCGGGATGTAAATTGCCAACAGCCACTCAGGAGAAGTGTATGGTGTTTCCTGAAACATCTAAAAAACAAAGCAACAGAGCCTAAGGCACATCCACTTATGGTCCTATAGCTTAGGTAAATTAAAATCAAAAAGACACAGCCACCCCAAAGTTTGGGACAGCTCTGTTTACAAGAACCTCGTTTACGGTACAAGTTCAATATCGCAGAAAGCGAAAAATGGATAAAGAAGTTGTGGTACTTACGTACAATGCAATATCACTCAGCAATGAAATGTACGTCATCAGGCCCGTAGCAGCATAATGAGTGGATTCAGGTATGATGATTCTAACTGGAATAAGTCACACAGAAATAGAAACATCATAAGATATCACTAATACACAGAATGTAAACTTGGCTACACAGGAACTGAATTACAAAACAGAACAGGGTCTCAAATTTAGAAAACCAACTTATGCTTGCTTAAGGGGAAAGGTGAGTTGGGGTGCTGCATAAAACCAGAGATTGAAATGAGCACAGATAAAGTTCCTTAAGCCAAATATGGAATAGACAAGAGCTACTCCTTGCTCAACGAAATGGACTCAACACCCCATATTAAACGCCTAAGAATGTACCTGACTAGTAAGTATCTTAAAACCTACGGATTGCTATGTCTCCGAAAGGGAATCAAGCGTGTGTACAGGGGCATAAACGCAGCAGTGATAGGATTGGAGAGGTTTGGTGAGCAAATGAAGACCCTTTGAAGTCATATTGCATGGTACCCATTCCACGGGTCTCAACTCTCCAGGTTTAAGGGATTCTTCCTTCAGCTAAAACATGCATGTGGAACCCAGAGTATGATCAACCGTGTGATCGGGAGACGTGTTCAAATATGTCTCCGTTCTCGTCCCCTGGTACTCGGGTGCAACATTCCAGACGCTTTACTAACACTCTCCCGACTTGGAGAGTCAGTGCCTTTAACCTCCTGTTTGGCCCAGTTTGCAATTTCTGCGGAAGATGAACAGGAATAGGGAGAACCGATGAGAGACTAGCTGGAGGTGTCTGGACGGGCAAATTTAACTCTCATTTCCCACCAGGAAGAGGAATTAACCAAAGGCTCAGCGTGCCGTGCCGGAACCAGATTAGGGCCTGAAGCAATCCTGCGGTGTTGCGGCCAGGTCACAAGAAACCGAGTTGAAGAAAAGAGCTCAGGGGCACTGTAATTCACAAACCTGCAGAGTTATAAATGACAGCTACCGTCCAAAAATATACTGAAGTAAGGCTACCAAGAAGACTTGAAAGCGTAGCAGAATTGCAGGAAACCGATTTCAGGAGGTAGACTGGAATTGCATTGAAAGCATAGGAAAAGAGGCAGAACGTCGACAATGATGCACTTGGCCAAAAAGGGCGTATGCGTTTTTTCCTAAATATATTCAGGAAAAAACGCATACGCCCTTTTTGGCCAACCAAGCAAGCTTGCAAATGAAATCTGCACTACAATGAAGTCTCACTTCCCCCTGGTCAAAAGGGCCATCTGAAAAAAGTGTAAAATCCAGAAAGGCAGGACAGGCCATGGAGAACTGGGAGCCTTGTTATGCTGATGGGCGGGATGTAAATTGCCAACAGCCACTGGGGAGAAGTGTATGGTGTTTACTGAAACATCTAAAAAACAAAGCAACAGAGCCTAAGGCACTTCCACTTATGGTCCTATAGCTTAGGTAAATTAAAATCAAAAAGACACAGCCACCCCAAAGTTTGGGACGGCTCTGTTTACAAGAACCTCGTTTACGGTACAACTTCAATATCGCAGAAAGCGAAAAATGGATAAAGAAGTTGTGGTACTTACGTACAATGCAATATCACTCAGCAAAGAAATGTACGTCATCAGGCCCGTAGCAGCATAATGAGTGGATTCAGGTATGATGATTCTAACTGGAATAAGTCACACAGAAATAGAAACATCATAAGATATCAGTAATACACGGAATGTAAACTTGGCTACACAGGAACTGAATTACAAAACAGAACAGGGTCTCAAATTTAGAAAACCAACTTATGCTTGCTTAAGGGGAAAGGTGAGTTGGGATGCTGCATAAAACCAGAGATTGAAATGAGCACAGATAAAGTTCCTTAAGCCAAACTTGGAATAGACAAGAGCTACTCCTTGCTCAACGAAATGGACTCAACACCCCATATTAAACGCCTAAGAATGTACCTGACTAGTAAGTATCTTAAAACCTACGGATTGCTATGTCTCCGAAAGAGAATCAAGCGTGTGTACAGGGGCATAAACGCAGCAGTGATAGGATTGGAGAGGTTTGGTGAGCAAATGAAGACCCTCTGAAGTCATATTGCATGGTACCCATTCCACGGGTCTCAACTCTCCAGGTTTAAGGGATTCTTCCTTCAGCTAAAACATGCATGTGGAACCCAGAGTATGATCAACCATGTGATTGGGAGACGTGTTCAAATATGTCTCACTTTTCCTCCGCTGGTACTCGGGTGCAACTTTCCAGATTCTTTACTAACACTCTCCCGACTTGGAGAGTCAGTGCCTTTAACCTCCTGTTTGGCCCAGTTTGCAATTTCTGCGGAAGATGAACAGGAATAGGGAGAACCGATGAGAGACTAGCTGGAGGTGTCTGGACGGGCAAATTTAACTCTCATTTCCCACCAGGAAGAGGAATTAACCAAAGGCTCAGCGTGCCGTGCCGGAACCAGATTAGGGCCTGAAGCAATCCTGTGGTGTTGCGGCCAGGTCACAAGAAACCGAGTTGAAGAAAGGAGCTCAGGGGCACTGTAATTCACAAACATGCAGAGTTATAAATGACAGCTACCGTCCAAAAATATACTGAAGTAAGGCTACCAAGAAGACTTGAAAGCGTAGCAGAATTGCAGGAAACCGATTTCAGGAGGTAGACTGGAATTGCATTTAAAGCATAGGAAAAGAGGCAGAGCGTCCACAATGATGCACTTGGCCAAAAAGGGCGTATGCGTTTTTTCCTGAATATATTCAGGAAAAAACGCATACGCCCTTTTTGGCCAACCAAGCAAGCTTGCAAACGAAATCTGCACTACAATGAAGTCTAACTTCCCCCAGGTCAAAAGGGCCATCTGAAAAAAGTGTAAAATCCAGAAAGGCAGGACAGGCCATGGAGAACTGGGAGCCTTGTTATGCTGATGGGCGGGATGTAAATTGCCAACAGTCACTTGGGAGAAGTGTATGGTGTTTCCTGAACCATCTAAGAAACAAAGCAACAGAGCCTAGGCCACTTCCACTTATGGTCCTATAGCTTAGGGAAATTAAAATCAAAAAGACACAGCCACCCCAAAGTTTGTGACAACTCTGTTTACAAGAACCTCGTTTACGGTACAAGTTCAATATCGCAGAAAGTGAAAAAAGGATAAAGAATTTGTGGTACTTACATACAATGCAATATCACTCAGCAAAGAAATCTATGTCATCAGGCCCGTAGCAGCATAATGAGTGGATTCAGGTATGATGATTCTAACTGAAATAAGTCACACAGAAAAAGAAACATCATAAGATATCACTAATACACGGAATGTAAACTTGGCTACACAGGAACTGAATTACAAAACAGAACAGGGTCTCAAATTTAGAAAACCAACTTATGCTTGCTTAAGGGGAAAGGTGATTTGGGGTGCTGCATAAAACCAGAGATTGAAATGAGCACAGATAAAGTTCCTTAAGCCAAACATGGAATAGAAAAGAGCTACTCCTTGCTCAATGAAATGGACTCAACACCCCATATTAAACGCCTAAGAATGTACCTGACTAGTAAGTATCTTAAAACCTATGGATTGCTATGTCTCCGAAAGAGAATCAAGCATGTGTACAGGGGCATAAACGCAGCAGTGATAGGATTGGAGAGGTTCGGTGAGCAAATGAAGACCCTTTGAAGTCATATTGCATGGTACCCATTCCACGGGTCTCAAGTCTCCAGGTTTAAGGGATTCTTCCTTCAGCTAAAACATGCATGTGGAACCCAGAGTATGATCAACCATGTGATCGGGAGACGTGTTCAAATATGTCTCAGTTCTCGTGCCCTGGTACTCGGGTGCAACATTCCAGACGCTTTACTAACACTCTCCCGACTTGGAGAGTCAGTGCCTTTAACCTCCTGTTTGGCACAGTTTGCAATTTCTGCGGAAGATGAACAAGAATAGGGAGAACCAATGAGAGACTAGCTGGAGGTGTCTGGACGGGCAAATTTAACTCTCATTTCCCACCTGGAAGAGGAATTAACCAAAGGCTCAGCGTGCCGTGCTGGAACCAGATTAGGGCCTGAAGCAATCCTGCGGTGTTGCGGCCAGCTCACAAGAAAGCGAGTTGAAGAAAGGAGCTCAGGGGCACTGTAATTCACAAACCTGCAGTGCAATAAATGACAGCTATTGTCCAAAACTATACAGAAGTAAGGCTGCCAAGAGGACTTGAAAGCGGGGCAGAATTGCAGGAAACCGATTTCAGGAGGTAGACTGGAATTGCATTGAAAGCATAGGAAAAGAGGCAGAACGTCGACAATGATGCACTTGGCCAAAAAGTGCGTATGCGTTTTTTCCTGAATATATTCAGGAAAAAACGCATACGCCCTTTTTGGCCAACCAAGCAAGCTTGCAAATGAAATCTGCACTACAATGAAGTCTCACTTCCCCCTGGTCAAAAGGGCCATCTGAAAAAAGTGTAAAATCCAGAAAGGCAGGACAGGCCATGGAGAACTGGGAGCCTTGTTATGCTGATGGGCGGGATGTAAATTGCCAACAGCCACTGGGGAGAAGTGTATGGTGTTTACTGAAACATCTAAAAAACAAAGCAACAGAGCCTAAGGCACTTCCACTTATGGACCTATAGCTTAGGTAAATTAAAATAAAAAAGACACAGCCACCCCAAAGTTTGGGACGGCTCTGTTTACAAGAACCTCTTTTACGGTACAACTTCAATATCGCAGAAAGCGAAAAATGGATAAAGAAGTTGTGGTACTTACGTACAATGCAATATCACTCAGCAATGAAATGTACGTCATCAGGCCCGTAGCAGCATAATGAGTGGATTCAGGTATGATGATTCTAACTGGAATAAGTCACACAGAAATAGAAACATCATAAGATATCAGTAATACACGGAATGTAAACTTGGCTACACAGGAACTGAATTACAAAACAGAACAGGGTCTCAAATTTAGAAAACCAACTTATGCTTGCTTAAGGGGAAAGGTGAGTTGGGATGCTGCATAAAACCAGAGATTGAAATGAGCACAGATAAAGTTCCTTAAGCCAAACTTGGAATAGACAAGAGCTACTCCTTGCTCAACGAAATGGACTCAACACCCCATATTAAACGCCTAAGAATGTACCTGACTAGTAAGTATCTTAAAACCTACGGATTGCTATGTCTCCGAAAGAGAATCAAGCGTGTGTACAGGGGCATAAACGCAGCAGTGATAGGATTGGAGAGGTTTGGTGAGCAAATGAAGACCCTCTGAAGTCATATTGCATGGTACCCATTCCACGGGTCTCAACTCTCCAGGTTAAAGGGATTCTTCCTTCAGCTAAAACATGCATGTGGAACCCAGAGTATGATCAACCATGTGATTGGGAGACGTGTTCAAATATGTCTCACTTTTCCTCCGCTGGTACTCGGGTGCAACTTTCCAGATTCTTTACTAACACTCTCCCAACTTGGAGAGTCAGTGCCTTTAACCTCCTGTTTGGCCCAGTTTGCAATTTCTGCGGAAGATGAACAGGAATAGGGAGAACCGATGAGAGACTAGCTGGAGGTGTCTGGACGGGCAAATTTAACTCTCATTTCCCACCAGGAAGAGGAATTAACCAAAGGCTCAGCGTGCCGTGCCGCAACCAGATTAGGGCCTGAAGCAATCCTGTGGTGTTGCGGCCAGGTCACAAGAAACCGAGTTGAAGAAAGGAGCTCAGGGGCACTGTAATTCACAAACCTGCAGAGTTATAAATGACAGCTACCGTCCAAAAATATACTGAAGTAAGGCTACCAAGAAGACTTGAAAGCGTAGCAGAATTGCAGGAAACCGATTTCAGGAGGTAGACTGGAATTGCATTTAAAGCATAGGAAAAGAGGCAGAGCGTCCACAATGATGCACTTGGCCAAAAAGGGCGTATGCGTTTTTTCCTGAATATATTCAGGAAAAAACGCATACGCCCTTTTTGGCCAACCAAGCAAGCTTGCAAACGAAATCTGCACTACAATGAAATCTCACTTCCCCCCGGTCAAAAGGGCCATCTGAAAAAAGTGTAAAATCCAGAAAGGCAGGACAGGCCATGGAGAACTGGGAGCCTTGTTATGCTGATGGGCGGGATGTAAATTGCCAACAGTCACTTGGGAGAAGTGTATGGTGTTTCCTGAACCATCTAAGAAACAAAGCAACAGAGCCTAGGCCACTTCCACTTATGGTCCTATAGCTTAGGGAAATTAAAATCAAAAAGACACAGCCACCCCAAAGTTTGTGACAACTCTGTTTACAAGAACCTCGTTTACGGTACAAGTTCAATATCGCAGAAAGTGAAAAAAGGATAAAGAATTTGTGGTACTTACATACAATGCAATATCACTCAGCAAAGAAATCTATGTCATCAGGCCCGTAGCAGCATAATGAGTGGATTCAGGTATGATGATTCTAACTGAAATAAGTCACACAGAAAAAGAAACATCATAAGATATCACTAATACACGGAATGTAAACTTGGCTACACAGGAACTGAATTACAAAACACAGCAGGGTCTCAAATTTAGAAAACCAACTTATGCTTGCTTAAGGGGAAAGGTGATTTGGGGTGCTGCATAAAACCAGAGATTGAAATGAGCACAGATAAAGTTCCTTAAGCCAAACATGGAATAGAAAAGAACTACTCCTTGCTCAATGAAATGGACTCAACACCCCATATTAAACGCCTAAGTATGTACCTGACTAGTAAGTATCTTAAAACCTATGGATTGCTCTGTCTCCGAAAGAGAATCAAGCATGTGTACAGGGGCATAAACGCAGCAATGATAGGATTGGAGAGGTTCGGTGAGCAAATGAAGACCCTTTGAAGTCATATTGCATGGTACCCATTCCAAGGGTTTCAACTACCCAGGTTTAAGGTATTCTTCCTTCAGCTAAAACATGCATGTGGAACCCAGAGTATGATCAACCATGTGATCGGGAGACGTGTTCAAATATGTCTCAGTTTTAGTACCCTGGTACTCGGGTGCAACATTCCAGATGCTTTACTAACACTCTCCCGACTTGGAGAGTCAGTCCCTTTAACCTCCTGTTTGGCCCAGTTTGCAATTTCTGCGGAAGATGAACAGGAATAGCGAGAACCAATGAGAGACTAGCTGGAGGTGTCTGGACGGGCAAATTTAACTCTCATTTCCCACCAGGAAGAGGAAATAAACAAAGGCTCAGTGTGCCGTGCCGGAACCAGATTAGGGCCTGAAGCCATCCTGCGGTGTTGCAGCCAGCTCAAAAGAAAGCGAGTTGAAGAAAGGAGCTCAGGGGCACTGTAATTCACAAACCTGCAGAGTTATAAATGACAGCTATCGTCCAAAAATATACTGAAGTAAGGCTGCCAAGAGGACTTGAAAGCGGGGCAGAATTGCAGGAAACCGATTTCAGGACGTAGACTGGAATTGCATTGAAAGCATAGGAAAAGAGGCAGAACGTCCACAATGATGCACTTGGCCAAAAAGGGCGTATGCGTTTTTTCCTGAATATATTCAGGAAAAAACGCATACGCCCTTTTTGGCCAACCAAGCAAGCTTGCAAAGGAAATCTGCACTACAATGAAGTCTCACTTCCCCCCGGTCAAAAGGGCCATCTGAAAAAAGTGTAAAATCCAGAAAGGCAGGACAGGCCATGGAGAACTGGGAGCCTTGTTATGCTGATGGGCGGGATGTAAATTGCCAACAGACACTCGGGAGAAGTGTATGGTGTTTCCTGAAACATCTAAAAAACAAAGCAACAGAGCCTAGGGCACTTCCACTTATGGTCCTATAGCTTAGGGAAATTAAAATCAAAAAGACACAGCCACCCCAAAGTTTGGGACGCCTCTGTTTACAAGAACCTCGTTTACCGTACAAGTTCAATATCACAGAAAGTGAAAAATGGATAAAGAACTTGTGGTACTTACGTACAATGCAGTATCACTCAGCAGTGAAATCTATGTCATCAGGCCCGTAGCAGCACAATGAGTGGATTCAGGTACGATGATTCTAACTGAAATAAGTCACACAGAAAAAGAAACATCATAAGATATCACTAATACACGGAATGTAAACTTGGCTACACAGGAACTGAATTCCAAAACAGAACAGGGTCTCAAATTTAGAAAACCAACTTATGTTTGCTTAAGGGGAAAGGTGAGTTGGGGTGCTGCATAAAACCAGAGATTGAAATGAGCACAGATAAAGTTCCTTAAGCCAAATATGGAATAGACAAGAGCTACTCCTTGCTCAACGAAATGGACTCAACACCGCATATTAAACGCCTAAGAATGTACCTGACTAGTAAGTATCTTAAAACCTATGGATTGCTATGTCTCCAAAAGAGAATCAAGCGTGTGTACCGGGGCATAAACGCAGCAGTGATAGGATTGGAGAGGTTCGGTGAGCAAATGAAGACCCTTTGAAGTCATATTGCATGGTACCCATTCCACGGGTTTCAACTACCCAGGTTTAAGGTATTCTTCCTTCAGCTAAAACATGCATGTGGAACCCAGAGTATGATCAACCGTGTGAACGGGAGACGTGTTCAAATATGTCTCAGTTTTCCTCCCCTGGTACTCGGGTGCAACATTCCAGACGCTTTACTAACACTCTCCCCACTTGGAGAGTCAGCGCCTTTAACCACCTGTTTGGCCCAGTTTGCAATTTCTGCGGAAGATGAACAGGAATAGGGAGAACCAATGAGAGACTAGCTGGAGGTGTCTGGACGGGCAAATTTAACTCTCATTTCCCACCAGGAAGAGGAATTAACCAAAGGCTCAGCGTGCCGTGCCGGAACGAGATTAGGGCCTGAAGCCATCCTGCGGTGTTGCGGCCAGCTCACAAGAAAGCGAGTTGAAGAAAGGAGCTCAGGGTCACTGTAATTCACAAACCTGCAGAGTTATAAATGACAGCTATCGTCCAAAAATATACTGAAGTAAGGCTGCCAAGAGGACTTGAAAGCGGGGCAGAATTGCAGGAAACCGATTTCAGGAGGTAGACTGGAATTGCATTGAAAGCATAGGAAAAGAGGCAGAACGTCCACAATGATGCACTTGGCCAAAAAGTGCGTATGCGTTTTTTCCTGAATATATTCAGGAAAAAACGCATACGCACTTTTTGGCCAACCAAGCAAGCTTGCAAAGGAAATCTGCACTACAATGAAGTCTCACTTCCCCCCGGTCAAAAGGGCCATCTGAAAAAAGTGTAAAATCCAGAAAGGCAGGACAGGCCATGGAGAACTGGGAGCCTTGTTATGCTGATGGGCGGGATGTAAATTGCCAACAGACACTCGGGAGAAGTGTATGGTGTTTCCTGAAACATCTAAAAAACAAAGCAACAGAGCCTAGGGCACTTCCATTTATGGTCCTATAGCTTAGGGAAATTAAAATCAAAACGACACAGCCACCCCAAAGTTTGGGACGCCTCTGTTTACAAGAACCTCGTTTACCGTACAAGTTCAATATCACAGAAAGTGAAAAATGGATAAAGAACTTGTGGTACTTACGTACAATGCAGTATCACTCAGGAGTGAAATCTATGTCATCAGGCCCGTAGCAGCACAATGAGTGGATTCAGGTACGATGATTCTAACTGAAATAAGTCACACAGAAAAAGAAACATCATAAGATATCACTAATACACGGAATGTAAACTTGGCTACACAGGAACTGAATTCCAAAACAGAACAGGGTCTCAAATTTAGAAAACCAACTTATGCTTGCTTAAGGGTAAAGGTGAGTTGGGGTGCTGCATAAAACCAGAGATTGAAATGAGCACAGATAAAGTTCCTTAAGCCAAATATGGAATAGACAAGAGCTACTCCTTGCTCAATGAAATGGACTCAACACCCCATATTAAACGCCTAAGAATGTACCTGACTAGTAAGTATCTTAAAACCTATGGATTGCTATGTCTCCAAAAGAGAATCAAGCGTGTGTACAGGGGCATAAACTCAGCAGTGATAGGATTGGAGAGGTTCGGTGAGCAAATGAAGACCCTTTGAAGTCATATTGCATGGTACCCATTACACGGGTCTCAACTCTCCAGGTTTAAGGTATTCTTCCTTCAGCTAAAACATGCATGTGGAACCCAGAGTATGATCAACCGTGTGAACGGGAGATGTGTTCAAATATGTCTCAGTTTTCCTCCCTTGGTACTCAGGTGCAACATTCCAGACGCTTTACTAACACTCTCCCCACTTGGAGAGTCAGCGCCTTTAACCTCCTGTTTGGCCTAGTTTGCAATTTCTGCGGAAGATGAACAGGAATAGGGAGAACCAATGAGAGACTAGCTGAATGTGTCTGGACGGGCAAATTTAACTCTCATTTCCCACCAGGAAGAGGAAATAACCAAAGGCTCAGCGTGCCATGCCGGAACCAGATTAGGGCCTGAAGCCATCCTGTGGTGTTGCGGCCAGCTCAAAAGAAAGCGAGTTGAAGAAAGGAGCTCAGGGGCACTGTAATTCACAAACCTGCAGAGTTATAAATGACAGCTATCGTCCAAAAATATACTGAAGTAAGGCTGCCAAGAGGACTTGAAAGCGGGGCAGAATTGCAGGAAACCGATTTCAGGAGGTAGACTGGAATTGCATTGAAAGCATAGGAAAAGAGGCAGAACGTCCACAATGATGCACTTGGCCAAAAAGGGCGTATGCGTTTTTTCCTGAATATATTCAGGAAAAAACGCATACGCCCTTTTTGGCCAACCAAGCAAACTTGCAAAGGAAATCTGCACTACAATGAAGTCTCACTTCCCCCCGGTCAAAAGGGCCATCTGAAAAAAGTGTAAAATCCAGAAAGGCAGGACAGGCCATGGAGAACTGGGAGCCTTGTTATGCTGATGGGCGGGATGTAAATTGTCAACAGACACTCGGGAGAAGTGTATGGTGTTTCCTGAAACATCTAAGAAACAAAGCAACAGAGCCTAGGGCACTTCCACTTATGGTCCTATAGCTTAGGGAAATTAAAATAAAAAAGACACAGCCACCCCAAAGTTTGGGACGCCTCTGTTTACAAGAACCTCGTTTACCGTACATGTTCAATATCACAGAAAGTGAAAAATGGATAAAGAACATGTGGTACTTACGTACAATGCAGTATCACTCAGCAATGAAATCTATGTCATCAGGCCCTTAGCAGCATAATGAGTGCATTCAGGTACGATGATTCTAACTGAAATAAGTCACAGAGAAAAAGAAACATCATAAGATATCACTAATACACGGAATGTAAACTTGGCTACACAGGAACTGAATTCCAAAACAGAACAGGGTCTCAAATTTAGAAAACCAACTTATGCTTGCTTAAGGGGAAAGGTGAGTTGGGGTGCTGCATAAAACCAGAGATTGAAATGAGCACAGATAAAGTTCCTTAAGACAAATATGGAATAGACAAGAGCTACTCCTTGCTCAACGAAATGGACTCAACACCCCATATTAAACGCTTAAGAATGTACCTGACTAGTAAGTATCTTAAAACCTATGGATTGCTATGTCTCCAAAAGAGAATCAAGCGTGTGTACAGGGGCATAAACGCAGCAGTGATAGGATTGGAGAGGTTCGGTGAGCAAATGAAGACCCTTTGAATTCATATTGCATGGTACCCATTCCACGGGTCTCAACTCTCCAGGTTTAAGGTATTCTTCCTTCAGCTAAAACATGCATGTGGAACCCAGAGTATGATCAACCGTGTGAACGGGAGACGTGTTCAAATATGTCTCAGTTTTCCTCCCCTGGTACTCGGGTGCAACATTCCAGATGCTTTACTAACAGTCTCCCGACCTGGAAAGTCAGCGCCTTTAACCTCCTGTTTGGCCCAGTTTGCAATTTCTGCGGAAGATGAACAGGAATAGGGAGAACCAATGAGAGACTAGCTGGAGGTGTCCGGACGGGCAAATTTAACTCTCATTTCCCACCAGGAAGAGGAAATAACCAAAGTCTCAGCGTGCCGTGCCGGAACCAGATTAGAGCCTGAAGCCATCCTGCGGTGTTGCGGCCAGCTCAAAGGAAAGCGAGTTGAAGAAAGAGCTCAGGGGCACTGAAATTCACAAACCTGCAGAGTTATAAATAACAGCTATCGTCCAAAAATATACTGAAGTAAGGCTGCCAAGAGGACTTGAAAGCGGGGCAGAATTGCAGGAAACCGATTTCAGGAGGTAGACTGGAATTGCATTCAAAGCATAGGAAAACAGGCAGAACGTCCACAATGATGCACTTGGCCAAAAAGGGTGCATGCGTTTATTCCTGAATATATTCAGGAAAAAACGCATACGCACTTTTTGGCCATCCAAGCAAACTTGCAAAGGAAATCTGCACTACAATGAAGTCTCACTTCCCCCCGGTCAAAAGAGCCATCTGAAAAAAGTGTAAAATCCAGAAAGGCAGGACAGGCCATGGAGAACTGGGAGCCTTGTTATGCTGATGGGCGGGATGTAAATTGCCAACAGACACTCGGGAGAAGTGTATGGTGTTTCCTGAAACATCTAAAAAACAAAGCAACAGAGCCTAGGGCACTTCCACTTATGGTCCTATAGCTTAGGGAAATTAAAATCAAAAAGACACAGCCACCCCAAAGTTTGGGACGCCTCTGTTTACAAGAACCTCGTTTACCGTACAAGTTCAATATCACAGAAAGTGAAAAATGGATAAAGAACTTGTGGTACTTACGTACAATGCAGTATCACTCAGCAATGAAATCTATGTCATCACGCCCATAGCAGCACAATGAGTGGATTCAGGTATGATGATTCTAACTGAAATAATTCACACAGAAAAAGAAACATCATATGATATCACTAATACACGGAATGTAAACTTGGCTACACAGGAACTGAATTCCAAAACAGAACAGGGTCTCAAATTTAGAAAACCAACTTATGCTTGCTTAAGGGGAAAGGTGAGTTGGGGTGCTGCATAAAACCAGAGATTGAAATGAGCACAGATAAAGTTCCTTAAGCCAAATATGGAATAGACAAGACCTACTCCTTGCTCAACGAAATGGAATCAACACCTCATATTAAACGCCTAAGAATGTACCTGACTAGTAAGTATCTTAAAACCTATGGATTGCTATGTCTCAGAAAGAGAATCAAGCATGTGTACAGGGGCATAAACGCAACAGTGATAGGATTGGAGAGGTTCGGTGAGCAAATGAAGACCCTTTGAAGTCATATTGCATGGTACCCATTCCACGGGTCTCAACTACCCAGGTTTAAGGTATTCTTCCTTCAGCTAAAACATGCATGTGGAACCTAGAGTATGATCAACCATGTGATCGGGAGACGTGTTCAAATATGTGTCAGTTTTCATACCCTGCTACTCGGGTGCAACATTCCAGACGCTTTACTAACACTCTCCCGACTTGGAGAGTCAGTCCCTTTAACCTCCTGTTTGGCCCAGTTTGCAATTTCTGCGGAAGATGAACAGGAATAGCGAGAACCAATGAGAGACTAGCTGGAGGTGTCTGGACGGGCAAATTTAACTCTCATTTCCCACCAGGAAGAGGAATTAAGCAAAGGCTCAGTGTGCCGTGCTGGAACCAGATTAGGGCCTGAAGCCATCCTGCGGTGTTGCGGCCAGCTCACAAGAAAGCGAGTTGAAGATAGGAGCTCAGGGGCACTGTAATTCACAAACCTGCAGAGTTATAAATGACAGCTGTCGTCCAAAAATATACTGAAGTAAGGCTGCCAAGAGGACTTGAAAGCGGGGCAGAATTGCAGGAAACCGATTTCAGGAGGTAGACTGGAATTGCATTGAAAGCATAGGAAAAGAGGCAGAGCGTCCACAATGATGCACTTGGCCAAAAAGGGCGTATGAGTTTTTTCCTGAATATATTCAGGAAAAAACGCATACGTCCTTTTTGGCCAACAAAGCAAGCTTGCAAAGGAAATCTGCACTACAATGAAGTCTCACTTCCCCCCGGTCAAAAGGGCCATCTGAAAAAAGTGTAAAATCCAGAAAGGCAGGACAGGCCATGGAGAACTGGGAGCCTTGTTATGCTGATGGGCGGGATGTAAATTGCCTACAGACACTGGGGAGAAGTGTATGGTGTTTCCTGAAACATCTAAAAAACAAAGCAACAGAGCCTACGGCACTTCCACTTATAGTCCTATAGCTTAGGGAAATTAAAATCAAAAAGATACAGCCACCCCAATGTTTGGGACACCTCTGTTTACAAGAACCTCGTTTACCGTACAAGTTCAATATCACAGAAAGTGAAAAATGGATAAAGAACTTGTGGCACTTACGTACAATGCAGTATCACTCAGCAGTGAAATCTATGTCATCAGGCCCGTAGCAGCACAATGAGTGGATTCAGGTACGATGATTCTAACTGAAATAAGTCACACAGAGAAAGAAACATCATAAGATATCAGTAATACACGGAATGTAAACTTGGCTACACAGGAACTGAATTACAGAACAGAACAGGGTCTCAAATTTAGAAAACCAACTTATGCTTGTTTAAGGGTAAAGGTGAGTTGGGGTGCTGCATAAAACCAGAGATTGAAATGAGCACAGATAAAGTTCCTTAAGCCAAATATGGAATAGACAAGAGCTACTCCTTGCTCAACGAAATGGACTCAACACCGCATATTAAACGCGTAAGAATGTATTTGACTACTAAGTATCTTAAAACCTATGGATTGCTATGTCTCCGAAAGAGAATCAAGCATGTGTACAGGGGCATAAACGCAGTAGTGATAGGATTGGAAAGGTTCAGAGAGCAAATGAAGACCCTTTGAAGTCATATTGCATGGTACCCATTCCACGAGTCTCAACTACCCAGGTTTAAGGTATTCTTCCTTCAGCTAAAACATGCATGTGAAACCCAGAGTATGATCAACAGTGTGAACGGCTGACGTGTTCAAATATATCTCAGTTTTCCTCCCCTGGTACTCGGGTGCAACATTCCAGACGCTTTACTAACACTCTCCCCACTTGGAGAGTCAGCGCCTTTAACCTCCTGTTTGGCCCAGTTTGCAATTTCTGCGGAAGATGAACAGGAATAGGGAGAACCAATGAGAGACTAGGTGGAGGTGTCTGGACGGGCAAATTTAACTCTCATTTCCCACCAGGAAGAGGAACTAACCAAAGGCTCAGCGTGCCGTGCCGGAACCAGATTAGGGCCTGAAGCCATCCTGCGGTGTTGCGGCCAGCTCAAAAGAAAACGAGTTGAAGAAAGGAGCTCAGGGGCACTGTAATTCACAAACCTGCAGAGTTATAAATGACAGCTATCGTCCAAAAATATACTGAAGTAAGGCTGCCAAGAGGACTTGAAAGCGGGGCAGAATTGCAGGAAACCAATTTCAGGAGGTAGACTGGAATTGCATTGAAAGCATAGGAAAAGAGGCAGAACGTCGACAATGATGCACTTGGCCAAAAAGGGCGTATGCGTTTTTTCCTGAATATATTCAGGAATATATTTTCCTGAATATATTTTTCAGGAATATATTTTCCTGAATATATTTTTCCTGAATATATTCAGGAAAAAACGCATACGCCCTTTTTGGCCAACCAAGCAACCTTGCAAAGGAAATCTGCACTACAATGAAGTCTCACTTCCCGCCGGTCAAAAGGGCCATCTGAAAAAAGTGTACAATCCAGAAAGGCAGGACAGGCCATGGAGAACTGGGAGCCTTGTTATGCTGATGGGCGGGATGTAAATTGCCAACAGACACTCGGGAGAAGTGTATGGTGTTTCCTGAAACATCTAAAAAACAAAGCAACAGAGCCTAGGGCACTTCCACTTATGGTCCTATAGCTTAGGGAAATTAAAATCAAAAAGACACAGCCACCCCAAAGTTTGGGACGGCTCTGTTTACAAGAACCTCGTTTACAGTACAAGTTCAACATCGCAGAAAGTGAAAAATGGATAAAGAAGTTGTGGTATTTACTTACAAAGCAATATCACTCAGCAATGAAATCTATGTCATCAGGCCCGTAGCAGCACAATGAGTGGATTCAGGTATGATGATTCTAACTGAAATAAGTCACACAGAAAAAGAAACATCATAAGATATCAGTAATACACGGAATATAAACTTGGCTACACAGGAACTGAATTACAGAACAGAACAGGGTCTCAAATTTAGAAAACCAACTTATGCTTGCTTAAGGGGAAAGGTGAGTTGGGGTGCTGCATAAAACCAGAGATTGAAATGAGCACAGATAAAGTTCCTTAAGCCAAATATGGAATAGACAAGAGCTACTCCTTGCTCAACGAAATGGACTCAACACCGCATATTAAACGCGTAAGAATGTATCTGACTAGTAAGTATCTTAAAACCTATGGATTGCTATGTCTCCGAAAGAGAATCAAGCATGTGTACAGGGGCATAAACGCAATAGTGATAGGATTGGAAAGGTTCAGAGAGCAAATGAAGACCCTTTGAAGTCATATTGCATGGTACCCATTCCACGAGTCTCAACTACCCAGGTTTAAGGTATTCTTCCTTCAGCTAAAACATGCATGTGAAACCCAGAGTATGATCAACAGTGTGAACGGCAGACGTGTTCAAATATGTCTCAGTTTTCCTCCCCTGGTACTCGGGTGCAACATTCCAGACGCTTTACTAACACTCTCCCCACTTGGAGAGTCAGCGCCTTTAACCTCCTGTTTGGCCCAGTTTGCAATTTCTGCGGAAGATGAACAGGAATAGGGAGAACCAATGAGAGACTAGGTGGAGGTGTCTGGACGGGCAAATTTAACTCTCATTTCCCACCAGGAAGAGGAACTAACCAAAGGCTCAGCGTGCCGTGCCGGAACCAGATTAGGGCCTGAAGCCATCCTGCGGTGTTGCGGCCAGCTCAAAAGAAAACGCGTTGAAGAAAGGAGCTCAGGGGCACTGTAATTCACAAACCTGCAGAGTTATAAATGACAGCTATCGTCCAAAAATATACTGAAGTAAGGCTGCCAAGAGGACTTGAAAGCGGGGCAGAATTGCAGGAAACCGATTTCAGGAGGTAGACTGGAATTGCATTGAAAGCATAGGAAAAGAAGCAGAACGTCCACAATGATGCACTTGGCCAAAAAGGGCGTATGCGTGTTTTCCTGAATATATTCAGGAAAACACGCATACGCCCTTTTTGGTCAACCAAGCAAGCTTGCAAAGGAAATCTGCACTACAATGAAGTCTCACTTCCCCCCGGTCAAAAGGGCCATCTGAAAAAAGTGTAAAATCCAGAAAGGCAGGACAGGCCATGGAGAACTGGGAGCCTTGTTATGCTGATGGGCGGGATGTAAATTGCCAACAGACACTGGGGAGAAGTGTATGGTGTTTCCTGAAACATCTAAAAAACAAAGCAACAGAGCCTAGGGCACTTCCACTTATGGTCCTATAGCTTAGGGAAATTAAAATCAAAAAGACACAGCCACCCCAAAGTTTGGGACGCCTCTGTTTACAAGAACCTCCTTTACAGTACAAGTTCAACATCGCAGAAAGTGAAAAATGGATAAAGAAGTTGTGGTATTTACTTACAAAGCAATATCACTCAGCAATGAAATCTATGTCATCAGGCCCTTAGCAGCACAATGAATGGATTCAGGTATGATGATTCTACTGAAATAAGTCACACAGAAAAAGAAACATCATAAGATATCAGTAATACACGGAATGTAAACTTGGCTACACAGGAACTGAAGTACAGAACAGAACAGGGTCTCAAATTTAGAAAACCAACTTATGCTTGCTTAAGGGTAAAGGTGAGTTGGGGTGCTGCATAAAACCAGAGATTGAAATGAGCACAGATAAAGTTCCTTAAGCCAAATATGGAATAGACAAGAGCTACTCCTTGCTCAACGAAATGGACTCAACACCGCATATTAAACGCGTAAGAATGTACCTGACTAGTAAGTATCTTAAAACCTATGGATTGCTATGTCTCCGAAAGAGAATCAAGCATGTTTACATGGGCATAAACGCAGTAGTGATAGGATTGGAGAGGTTCGGTGAGCAAATGAAGACCCTTTGAAGTCATATTGCATGGTACCCATTCCACGAGTCTCAACTACCCAGGTTTAAGGTATTCTTCCTTCAGCTAAAACATGCATGTGAAACCCAGAGTATGATCAATAGTGTGAACGGCAGACGTGTTCAAATATGTCTCAGTTTTCCTCCCCTGGTACTCGGGTGCAACATTCCAGACGCTTTACTAACACTCTCCCCATTTGGAGAGTCAGCACCTTTAACCTCCTGTTTGGCCCAGTTTGCAATTTCTGCGGAAGATGAACAGGAATAGGGAGAACCAATGAGAGACTAGCTGGAGGTGTCTGGACGGGCAAATTTAACTATCATTTCCCACCAGGAAGAGGAACTAACCAAAGGCTCAGCGTGCCGTGCCGGAACCAGTTTAGGGCCTGAAGCCATCCTGCGGTGTTGCGGCCAGCTCAAAAGAAAACGAGTTGAAGAAAGGAGCTCAGGGGCACTGTAATTCACAAACCTGCAGAGTTATAAATGACAGCTATCGTCCAAAAATATACTGAAGTAAGGCTGCCAAGAGGACTTGAAAGCGGGGCAGAATTGCAGGAAACCGATTTCAGGAGGTAGACTGGAATTGCATTGAAAGCATAGGAAAACAGGCAGAACGTCCACAATGATGCACTTGGCTAAAAAGGGCGTATGCGTTTTTTCCTGAATATATTCAGGAAAACAACCAAGCAAGCTTGCAAAGGAAATCTGCACTACAATGAAGTCTCACTTCCCCCCGGTCAAAAGGGCCATCTGAAAAAAGTGTAAAATCCAGAAAGGCAGGACAGGCCATGGAGAACTGGGAGCCTTGTTATGCTGATGGGCGGGATGTAAATTGCCAACAGACACTCGGGAGAAGTGTATGGTGTTTCCTGAAACATCTAAAAAACAAAGCAACAGAGCCTAGGGCACTTCCACTTACGGTCCTATTGCTTAGGGAAATTAAAATCAAAACGACACAGCCACCCCAAAGTTTGGGACGCCTCTGTTTACAAGAACCTCGTTTACCGTACAAGTTCAATATCACAGAAAGTGAAAAATGGATAAAGAACTTGTGGTACTTACGTAAAATGCAGTATCACTCAGCAATGAAATCTATGTCATCAGGCCCTTAGCAGCACAATGAGTGGATTCAGGTATGATGATTCTAACTGAAATAAGTCACACAGAAAAAGAAACATCATAAGATATCACTAATACACGGAATGTAAACTTGGCTACACAGGAACTGAATTCCAAAACAGAACAGGGTCTCAAATTTAGAAAACCAACTTCTGCTTGCTTAAGGGGAAAGGTGAGTTGGGGTGCTGCATAAAACCAGAGATTGAAATGAGCACAGATAAAGTTCCTTAAGCCAAATATGGAATAGACAAGAGCTACTCCTTGCTCAACGAAATGGACTCAACACCGCATATTAAACGCCTAAGAATGTACCTGACTAGTAAGTATCTTAAAACCTATGGATTGCTATGTCTCCGAAAGAGAATCAAGCATGTGTACAGGGACATAAACGCAGCAGTGATAGGATTGGAGAGGTTCGGTGAGCAAATGAAGACCCTTTGAAGTCATATTTCATGGTACCCATTCCACGGGTTTCAACTACCCAGGTTTAAGGTATTCTTCCTTCAGCTAAAACATGCATGTGGAACCCAGAGTATGATCAACCGTGTGAACGGGAGATGTGTTCAAATATGTCTCAGTTTTCCTCCCCTGGTACTCGGGTGCAACATTCCAGACGCTTTACTAACACTCTCCCCACTTGGAGAGTCAGCGCCTTTAACCTCCTGTTTGGCCCAGTTTGCAATTTCTGTGGAAGATGAACAGGAATAGGGAGAACCAATGAGAGACTAGCTGGAGGTGTCTGGACGGGCAAATTTAACTCTCATTTCCCACCAGGAAGAGGAACTAACCAAAGGCTCAGCATGCCGTGCCGGAACCAGATTAGGGCCTGAAGCCATCCTGCGGTGTTGCGGCCAGCTCAAAAGAAAGCGAGTTGAAGAAAGGAGCTCAGGGGCACTGTAATTCACAAACCTGCAGAGTTATAAATGACAGCTATCGTCCAAAAATATACTGAAGTAAGGCTGCCAAGAGGACTTGAAAGCGGGGCAGAATTGCAGGAAACCGATTTCAGGAGGTAGACTGGAATTGCATTGAAAGCATAGGAAAACAGGCAGAACGTCCACAATGATGCACTTGGCCAAAAAGGGCGTATGCGTTTTTTCCTGAATATATTCAGGAAAAAACACATACGCCCTTTTTGGCCAACCAAGCAAGCTTGCAAAGGAAATCTGCACTACAATGAAGTCTCACTTCCCCCCGGTCAAAAGGGCCATCTGAAAAAAGTGTAAAATCCAGAAAGGCAGGACAGGCCATGGAGAACTGGGAGCCTTGTTATGCTGATGGGCGGGATGTAAATTGCCAACAGACACTCGGGAGAAGTGTATGGTGTTTCCTGAAACATCTAAAAAACAAAGCAACAGAGCCTAGGGCACTTCCACTTATGGTCCTATAGCTTAGGGAAATTAAAATCAAAAAGACACAGCCACCCCAAAGTTTGGAACGGCTCTGTTTACAAGAACCTCGTTTACAGTACAAGTTCAACATCGCAGAAAGTGAAAAATGGATAAAGAAGTTGTGGTATTTACTTACAAAGAAATATCACTCAGCAATGAAATCTATGTCATCAGGCCCTTAGCAGCACAATGAGTGGATTCAGGTATGATGACTCTAACTGAAATAAGTCACACAGAAAAAGAAACATCATAAGATATCAGTAATACACGGAATGTAAACTTGGCTACACAGGAACTGAATTCCAAAACAGAACAGGGTCTCAAATTTAGAAAACCAACTAAGGCTTGCTGAAGAGGAAAGGTGAATTGGGGTGCTGCATAAAACCAGAGATTGAAATGAGCACAGATAAAGTTCCTTAAGCCAAATATGGAATAGACAAGAGCTACTCCTTGCTCAACGAAATGGACTCAACACCCCATATTAAACGCCTAAGAATGTACCTGACTAGTAAGTATCTTAAAACCTATGGATTGCTATGTCTCCGAAAGAGAATCAAGTGTGTGTACGGGGCATAAACGCAGCAGTGATAGGATTGGAGAGGTTCGGTGAGCAAATGAAGACCCTTTGAAGTCATATTGCATGGTACCCATTACACGGGTCTCAACTCTCCAGGTTTAAGGTATTCTTCCTTCAGCTAAAACATGCATGTGGAACCCAGAGTATGATCAACCGTGTGATCGGGAGACGTGTTCAAATATTTCTCAGTTTTCATACCATGGTACTCGGGTGCAACATTCCAGATGCTTTACTAACACTCTCCTGACTTGGAGAGTCAGTCCCTTTAACTTCCTGTTTGGCCCAGTTTGCAATTTCTGCGGAAGATGAACAGGAATAGGGAGAACCAATGAGAGACTAGCTGGAGGTGTCTGGATGGGCAAATTTAACTCTCATTTCCCATCAGGAAGAGGAAAACCAAAGGCTCAGCGTGCTGTGCCGGAACCAGATTAGGGCCTGAAGCCATCCTGCGGTGTTGCGGCCAGGTCACAAGAAAGCGAGTTGAAGAAAGGAGCTCAGGGGCACTGTAATTCACAAACCTGCAGAGTTATAAATGACAGCTATCGTCCAAAACTATACTGAAGTAAGGCTGCCAAGAGGACTTGAAAGCGGGACAGAATTGCAGGAAACCGATTTCAGGAGGTAGACTGGAATTGCATTGAAAGCATAGGAAAAGAGGCAGAACGTCCACAATGATGCACTTGGCCAAAAAGGGCGTATGCGTTTTTTCCTGAATATATTCAGGAAAAAACGCATACGCCCTTTTTGGCCAACCAAGCAAACTTGCAAAGGAAATCTGCACTACAATGAAGTCTCACTTCCCCCCGGTCAAAAGGGCCATCTGAAAAAAGTGTAAAATCCAGAAAGGCAGGACAGGCCATGGAGAACTGGGAGCCTTGTTATGCTGATGGGCGGGATGTAAATTGCCAACAGACACTCGGGAGAAGTGTATGGTGCTTCCTGAAACATCTAAGAAACAAAGCAACAGAGCCTAAGGCACTACCACTTATGGTCCTATAGCTTAGGGAAATTAAAATCAAAAAGACACAGCCACCCCAAAGTTTGGAACGGCTCTGTTTACAAGGACCTCGTTTACAGTACAAGTTCAACATCGCAGAAAGTGAAAAATGGATAAAGAAGTTGTGGTATTTACTTACAAAGCAATATCACTCAGCAATGAAATCTATGTCATCAGGCCCTTAGCAGCACAATGAGTGGAGTCAGGTATGATGATTCTAACTGAAATAAGTCACACAGAAAAAGAAACATCATAAGATATCAGTAATACACGGAATGTAAACTTGGCTACACAGGAACTGAATTCCAAAACAGAACAGGGTCTCAAATTTAGAAAACCAACTTCTGCTTGCTTAAGGGAAAGGTGAGTTGGGGTGCTGCATAAAACCAGAGATTGAAATGAGCACAGAAAAAGTTCCTTAAGCCAAATATGGAATAGACAAGAGCTACTCCTTGCTCAACGAAATGGACTCAACACCCCATATTAAACGCCTAAGAATGTACCTGACTAGTAAGTATCTTAAAACCTATGGATTGCTATGTCTCCGAAAGAGAATCAAGCGTGTGTACAGGGGCATAAACGCAGCAGTGATAGGATTGGAGAGGTTCGGTGAGCAAATGAAGACCCTTTGAAGTCATATTGCATGGTACCCATTACACGGGTCTCAACTCTCCAGGTTTAAGGTATTCTTCCTTCAGCTAAAACATGCATGTGGAACCCAGAGTATGATCAACCTTGTGAACGGGAGACGTGTTCAGATATGTCTCAGTTTTCGTACCCTGGTACTCGGGTGCAACATTCCAGACGCTTTAATAACACTCTCCCCACTTGGAGAGTCAGCGCCTTTAACCTCCTGTTTGGCCCAGTTTGCAATTTCTGCGGAAGATGAACAGGAATAGCGAGAACCAATGAGAGACTAGCTGGAGGTGTCTGGACGGGCAAATTTAACTCTCATTTCCCACCAGGAAGAGGAAATAACCAAAGGCTCAGCGTGCCGTGCTGGAACCAGATTAGGGCCTGAAGCCATCCTGCGGTGTTGCGCCCAGCTCACAAGAAAGCGAGTTGAAGAAAGGAGCTCAGGGGCACTGTAATTCACAAACCTGCAGAGTTACAAATGACAGCTATCGTCCAAAAATATACTGAAGTAAGGCTGCCAAGAGGACTTGAAAGCGGGGCAGAATTGCAGGAAACCGATTTCAGGAGGTAGACTGGAATTGCATTGAAAGCATAGGAAAAGAGGCAGAACGTCCACAATGATGCACTTGGCCAAAAAGGGCATATGCGTTTTTTCCTGAATATATTCAAGAAAAAACGCATACGCCCTTTTTGGCCAACCAAACAAGCTTGCAAAGGAAATCTGCACTACAATGAAGTCTCACTTCCCCCCGGTCAAAAGGGCCATCTGAAAAAAGTGTAAAATCCAGAAAGGCAGGACAGGCCATGGAGAACTGGGAGCCTTGTTATGCTGATGGGCGGGATGTAAATTGCCAACAGACACTCGGGATAAGTGTATGGTGTTTCCTGAAACATCTAAAAAACAAAGCAACAGAGCCTAGGGTACTTCCACTTATGGTCCTATAGCTTAGGGAAATTAAAATCAAAAAGACACAGCCACCCCAAAGTTTGGAACGGCTCTGTTTACAAGAACCTCGTTTACAGTACAAGTTCAACATCGCAGAAAGTGAAAAATGGATAAAGAAGTTGTGGTATTTACTTACAAAGAAATATCACTCAGCAATGAAATCTATGTCATCAGGCCCTTAGCAGCACAATGAGTGGATTCAGGTATGATGATTCTAACTGAAATAAGTCACACAGAAAAAGAAACATCATAAGATATCAGTAATACACGGAATGTAAACTTGGCTACACAGGAACTGAATTCCAAAACAGAACAGGGTCTCAAATTTAGAAAACCAACTTATGCTTGCTGAAGAGGAAAGGTGAATTGGGGTGCTGCATAAAACCAGAGATTGAAATGAGCACAGATAAAGTTCCTTAAGCCAAATATGGAATAGACAATAGCTACTCCTTGCTAAACGAAATGGACTCAACACCCCATATTAAACGCCTAAGAATGTACCTGACTAGTAAGTATCTTAAAACCTATGGATTGCTATGTCTCCAAAAGAGAATCAAGCGTGTGTACAGGGGCATAAACGCAGCAGTGATAGGATTGGAGAGGTTTGGTGAGCAAATGAAGACCCTCTGAAGTCATATTGCATGGTACCCATTCCACGGGTCTCAACTACCCAGGTTTAAGGTATTCTTCCTTCAGCTAAAACATGCATGTGGAACCCAGAGTATGATCAACCGTGTGAACGGGAGACGTTTTCAGATATGTCTCAATTTTCGTACCCTGGTACTCGGGTGCAACATTCCAGACGCTTTAATAACACTCTCCCGACTTGGAGAGTCAGCGCCTTTAACCTCCTGTTTGGCCCAGTTTGCAATTTCTGCGGAAGATGAACAGGAATAGGGAGAACCAATGAGAGACTAGCTGGAGGTGGCTGGACGGGCAAATTTAACTCTCATTTCCCACCAGGAAGAGGAAATAACCAAAGGCTCAGCGTGCCGTGCCGGAACCAGATTAGGGCCTGAAGCCATCCTGCGGTGTTGCGGCCAGCTCACAAGAAAACGAGTTGAAGAAAGGAGCTCAGGGGCACTGTAATTCACAAACCTGCAGAGTTATAAATGACAGCTATCGTCCAAAACTATACTGAAGTAAGGCTGCCAAGAGGACTTGAAAGCGGGGCAGAATTGCAGGAAACCGATTTCAGGAGGTAGACTGGAATTGCATTGAAAGCATAGGAAAAGAGGCAGAACGTCCACAATGATGCACTTGGCCAAAAAGGGCGTATGCGTTTTTTCCTGAATATATTCAAGAAAAAATGCATACGCACTTTTTGGCCAACCAAACAAGCTTGCAAAGGAAATCTGCACTACAATGAAGTCTCACTTCCCCCTGGTCAAAAGGGCCATCTGAAAAAAGTGTAAAATCCAGAAAGGCAGGACAGGCCATGGAGAACTGGGAGCCTTGTTATGCTGATGGGCGGGATGTAAATTGCCAACAGACACTCAGGAGAAGTGTATGGTGTTTCCTGAAACATCTAAAAAACAAAGCAACAGAGCCTAGGGCACTTCCACTTATGGTCCTATAGCTTAGGGAAATTAAAATCAAAAAGACACAGCCACCCCAAAGTTTGGAACGGCTCTGTTTACAAGAACCTCGTTTACAGTACAAGTTCAACATCGCAGAAAGTGAAAAATGGATAAAGAAGTTGTGGTATTTACTTACAAAGCAATATCACTCAGCAATGAAATCTATGTCATCAGGCCCTTAGCAGCACAATGAGTGGATTCAGGTATGATGATTCTAACTGAAATAAGTCACACAGAAAAAGAAACATCATAAGATATCAGTAATACACGGAATGTAAACTTGGCTACACAGGAAGTGAATTCCAAAACAGAACAGGGTCTCAAATTTAGAAAACCAACTTCTGCTTGCTTAAGGGGAAAGGTGAATTCGGGTGCTGCATAAAACCAGAGATTGAAATGAGCACAGATAAAGTAACTTAAGCCAAATATGGAATAGACAAGAGCTACTCCTTGCTCAACGAAATGGACTCAACACCGCATATTAAACGCCTAAGAATGTACCTGACTAGTAAGTATCTTAAAACCTATGGATTGCTATGTCTCCGAAAGAGAATCAAGCGTGTGTACAGGGCATAAACGCAGCAGTGATAGGATTGGAGAGGTTCGGTGAGCAAATGAAGACCCTTTGAAGTCATATTGCATGGTACCCATTCCACGGGTCTCAACTCTCCAGGTTTAAGGTATTCTTCCTTCAGCTAAAACATGCATGTGGAACCTAGAGTATGATCAACCATGTGATCGGGAGACGTGTTCAAATATGTCTCAGTTTTCATACCCTGGTACTCGGGTGCAACATTCCAGATGCTTTACTAACACTCTCCCGACTTGGAGAGTCAGTCCCTTTAACCTCCTGTTTGGCCCAGTTTGCAATTTCTGCGGAAGATGAACAGGAATAGGGAGAACCAATGAGAGACTAGCTGGAGGTGTCTGGATGGGCAAATTTAACTCTCATTTCCCACCAGGAAGAGGAAATAAGCAAAGGCTCAGCGTGCTGTGCCGGAACCAGATTAGGGCCTGAATCCATCCTGCGGTGTTGCGGCCAGCTCACAAGAAAGCGAGTTGAAGAAAGGAGCTCAGGGGCACTGTAATTCACAAACCTGCAGAGTTATAAATGACAGCTATCGTCCAAAACTATACTGAAGTAAGGCTGCCAAGAGGACTTGAAAGCGGGGCAGAATTGCAGGAAACCGATTTCAGGAGGTAGACTGGAATTGCATTGAAAGCATAGGAAAAGAGGCAGAACGTCTGCAATCATGCACTTGGCCAAAAAGGGCGTATGCCTTTTTTCCTGAATATATTCAGGAAAAAACGCATACGCCCTTTTTGGCCAACCAAGCAAACTTGCAAAGGAAATGTGCACTACAATGAAGTCTCACTTCCCCCCGGTCAAAAGGGCCATCTGAAAAAAGTGTAAAATCCAGAAAGGCAGGACAGGCCATGGAGAACTGGGAGCCTTGTTATGCTGATGGGCGGGATGTAAATTGCCAACAGACACTCGGGAGAAGTGTATGGTGTTTCCTGAAACATCTAAGAAACAAAGCAACAGAGCCTAAGGCACTTCCGCTTATGGTCCTATAGCTTAGGGAAATTAAAATCAAAAAGACACAGCCACCCCAATTTGGGACACCTCTGTTTACAAGAACCTCGTTTACCGTACAAGTTCAATATCACAGAAAGTGAAAAATGGATAAAGAACTTGTGGTACTTACGTACAATGCAGTATCACTCAGCAATGAAATCTATGTCATCAGGCCCGTAGCAGCATAATGAGTGGATTCAGGTACGATGATTCTAACTGAAATAAGTCACACAGAAAAAGAAACATCATAAGATATCACTAATACACGGAATGTAAACTTGGCTACACAGGAACTGAATTCCAAAACAGAACAGTGTCTCAAATTTAGAAAAGCAACTTATGCTTGCTTAAGGGGAAAGGTGAGTTGGGGTGCTGCATAAAACCAGAGATTGAAATGAGCACAGATAAAGTTCCTTAAGCCAAATATGGAATAGACAAGAGCTACTCCTTGCTCAACGAAATGGACTCAACACCCCATATTAAACGCCTAAGAATGTACCTGACTCGTAAGTATCTTAAAACCTATGGATTGCTATGTCTCTGAAAGAGAATCAAGCGTGTGTACAGGGGCATAAACACAGCAGTGATAGGATTGGAGAGGTTCGGTGAGCAAATGAAGACCCTTTGAAGTCATATTGCATGGTACCCATTACACGGGTCTCAACTCTCCAGGTCTAAGGTATTCTTCCTTCAGCTAAAACATGCATGTGGAACCCAGAGTATGATCAACCGTGTGAACGGGAGACGTGTTCAGATATGTCTCAGTTTTCGTACCCTGGTACTCGGGTGCAACATTCCAGACGCTTTAATAACACTCTCCTCACTTGGAGAGTCAGCGCCTTTAACCTCCTGTTTGGCCCAGTTTGCAATTTCTGCGGAAGATGAACAGGAATAGGGAGAACCAATGAGAGACTAGCTGGAGGTGTCTGGACGGGCAAATTTAACTCTCATTTCCCACCAGGAAGAGGAATTAACCAAAGGCTCAGCGTGCCGTGCCGGAACCAGATTAGGGCCTGAAGCCATCCTGCGGTGTTGCGGCCAGCTCACAAGAAAGCGAGTTGAAGAAAGGAGCTCAGGGGCACTGTAATTCACAAACCTGCAGAGTTATAAATGACAGCTATCGTCCAAAAATATACTGAAGTAAGGCTGCCAAGAGGACTTGAAAGCGGGGCAGAATTGCAGGAAACCGATTTCAGGAGGTAGACTGGAATTGCATTGAAAGCATAGGAAAAGAGGCAGAACGTCCACAATGATGCACTTGGCCAAAAAGGGCGTATGCGTTTTTTCCTGAATATATTCAGGAAAAAATGCATACGCCCTTTTTGGCCAACCAAGCAAACTTGCAAAGGAAATCTGCACTACAATGAAGTCTCACTTCCCCCCGGTCAAAAGGGCCACCTGAAAAAAGTGTAAAATCCAGAAAGGCAGGACAGGCCATGGAGAACTGGGAGCCTTGTTATGCTGATGGGCGGGATGTAAATTGCCAACAGACACTCGGGAGAAGTGTATGGTGTTTCCTGAAACATCTAAAAAACAAAGCAACAGAGCCTAGGGCACTTCCACTTATGGTCCTATACCTTAGGGAAATTAAAATCAAAAAGACACAGCCACCCCAAAGTTTGGGACGCCTCTGTTTACAAGAACCTCGTTTACAGTACAAGTTCAACATCGCAGAAAGTGAAAAATGGATAAAGAAGTTGTGGTATTTACTTACAAAGCAATATCACTCAGCAATGAAATCTATGTCAGCAGGCCCTTAGCAGCACAATGAGTGGATTCAGGTATGATGATTCTAACTGAAATAAGTCACACAGAAAAAGAAACATCATAAGATATCACTAATACACGGAATGTAAACCTGGCTACACAGGAACTGAATTCCAAAACAGAACAGCGTCTCAAATTTAGAAAACCAACTTATGCTTGCTTAAGGGGAAAGGTGAGTTGGGGTGCTGCATAAAACCAGAGATTGAAATGAGCACAGATAAAGTTCCTTAAGCCAAATATGGAATAGACAAGAGCTACTCCTTGCTCAACGAAATGGACTCAACACCGCATATTAAATGCCTAAGAAAGTACCTGACTAGTAAGTATCTTAAAACCTATGGATTGCTATGTCTCCAAAAGAGAATCAAGCGTGTGTACAGGGGCATAAACGCAGCAGTGATAGGATTGGAGAGGTTCGGTGAGCAAATGAAGACCCTTTGAAGTCATATTGCATGGTACCCATTCCACGGGTCTCAACTCTCCAGGTTTAAGGTATTCTTCCTTCAGCTAAAACATGCATGTGGAACCCAGAGTATGATCAACCGTGTGAACGGGAGACGTGTTCAAATATGTCTCAGTTTTCCTCCCCTGGTACTCGGGTGCAACATTGCAGATGCTTTACTAACACTCTCCCGACTTGGAGAGTCAGCGCCTTTAACCTCCTGTTTGGCCCAGTTTGCAATTTCTGCGGAAGATGAACAGGAATAGGGAGAACCAATGAGAGACTAGCTGGAGGTGTCTGGACGGGCAAATTTAACTCTCATTTCCCACCAGGAAGAGGAACTAACCAAAGGCTCAGCGTGCCGTGCCGGAACCAGATTAGGGCCTGAAGCCATCCTGCGGTGTTGCGGCCAGCTCAAAAGAAAACGCGTTGAAGAAAGGAGCTCAGGGGCACTGTAATTCACAAACCTGCAGAGTTATAAATGACAGCTATCGTCCAAAAATATACTGAAGTAAGGCTGCCAAGAGGACTTGAAAGCGGGGCAGAATTGCAGGAAACCGATTTCAGGAGGTAGACTGGAATTGCATTGAAAGCATAGGAAAAGAAGCAGAACGTCCACAATGATGCACTTGGCCAAAAAGGGCGTATGCGTGTTTTCCTGAATATATTCAGGAAAACACGCATACGCCCTTTTTGGTCAACCAAGCAAGCTTGCAAAGGAAATCTGCACTACAATGAAGTCTCACTTCCCCCCGGTCAAAAGGGCCATCTGAAAAAAGTGTAAAATCCAGAAAGGCAGGACAGGCCATGGAGAACTGGGAGCCTTGTTATGCTGATGGGCGGGATGTAAATTGCCAACAGACACTGGGGAGAAGTGTATGGTGTTTCCTGAAACATCTAAAAAACAAAGTAACAGAGCCTAGGGCACTTCCACTTATGGTCCTATAGCTTAGGGAAATTAAAATCAAAAAGACACAGCCACCCCAAAGTTTGGGACGCCTCTGTTTACAAGAACCTCCTTTACAGTACAAGTTCAACATCGCAGAAAGTGAAAAATGGATAAAGAAGTTGTGGTATTTACTTACAAAGCAATATCACTCAGCAATGAAATCTATGTCATCAGGCCCTTAGCAGCACAATGAATGGATTCAGGTATGATGATTCTACTGAAATAAGTCACACAGAAAAAGAAACATCATAAGATATCAGTAATACACGGAATGTAAACTTGGCTACACAGGAACTGAAGTACAGAACAGAACAGGGTCTCAAATTTAGAAAACCAACTTATGCTTGCTTAAGGGTAAAGGTGAGTTGGGGTGCTGCATAAAACCAGAGATTGAAATGAGCACAGATAAAGTTCCTTAAGCCAAATATGGAATAGACAAGAGCTACTCCTTGCTCAACGAAATGGACTCAACACCGCATATTAAACGCGTAAGAATGTACCTGACTAGTAAGTATCTTAAAACCTATGGATTGCTATGTCTCCGAAAGAGAATCAAGCATGTTTACATGGGCATAAACGCAGTAGTGATAGGATTGGAGAGGTTCGGTGAGCAAATGAAGACCCTTTGAAGTCATATTGCATGGTACCCATTCCACGAGTCTCAACTACCCAGGTTTAAGGTATTCTTCCTTCAGCTAAAACATGCATGTGAAACCCAGAGTATGATCAATAGTGTGAACGGCAGACGTGTTCAAATATGTCTCAGTTTTCCTCCCCTGGTACTCGGGTGCAACATTCCAGACGCTTTACTAACACTCTCCCCATTTGGAGAGTCAGCACCTTTAACCTCCTGTTTGGCCCAGTTTGCAATTTCTGCGGAAGATGAACAGGAATAGGGAGAACCAATGAGAGACTAGCTGGAGGTGTCTGGACGGGCAAATTTAACTATCATTTCCCACCAGGAAGAGGAACTAACCAAAGGCTCAGCGTGCCGTGCCGGAACCAGTTTAGGGCCTGAAGCCATCCTGCGGTGTTGCGGCCAGCTCAAAAGAAAACGAGTTGAAGAAAGGAGCTCAGGGGCACTGTAATTCACAAACCTGCAGAGTTATAAATGACAGCTATCGTCCAAAAATATACTGAAGTAAGGCTGCCAAGAGGACTTGAAAGCGGGGCAGAATTGCAGGAAACCGATTTCAGGAGGTAGACTGGAATTGCATTGAAAGCATAGGAAAACAGGCAGAACGTCCACAATGATGCACTTGGCTAAAAAGGGCGTATGCGTTTTTTCCTGAATATATTCAGGAAAACAACCAAGCAAGCTTGCAAAGGAAATCTGCACTACAATGAAGTCTCACTTCCCCCCGGTCAAAAGGGCCATCTGAAAAAAGTGTAAAATCCAGAAAGGCAGGACAGGCCATGGAGAACTGGGAGCCTTGTTATGCTGATGGGCGGGATGTAAATTGCCAACAGACACTCGGGAGAAGTGTATGGTGTTTCCTGAAACATCTAAAAAACAAAGCAACAGAGCCTAGGGCACTTCCACTTACGGTCCTATTGCTTAGGGAAATTAAAATCAAAACGACACAGCCACCCCAAAGTTTGGGACGCCTCTGTTTACAAGAACCTCGTTTACCGTACAAGTTCAATATCACAGAAAGTGAAAAATGGATAAAGAACTTGTGGTACTTACGTAAAATGCAGTATCACTCAGCAATGAAATCTATGTCATCAGGCCCTTAGCAGCACAATGAGTGGATTCAGGTATGATGATTCTAACTGAAATAAGTCACACAGAAAAAGAAACATCATAAGATATCACTAATACACGGAATGTAAACTTGGCTACACAGGAACTGAATTCCAAAACAGAACAGGGTCTCAAATTTAGAAAACCAACTTCTGCTTGCTTAAGGGGAAAGGTGAGTTGGGGTGCTGCATAAAACCAGAGATTGAAATGAGCACAGATAAAGTTCCTTAAGCCAAATATGGAATAGACAAGAGCTACTCCTTGCTCAACGAAATGGACTCAACACCGCATATTAAACGCCTAAGAATGTACCTGACTAGTAAGTATCTTAAAACCTATGGATTGCTATGTCTCCGAAAGAGAATCAAGCATGTGTACAGGGACATAAACGCAGCAGTGATAGGATTGGAGAGGTTCGGTGAGCAAATGAAGACCCTTTGAAGTCATATTTCATGGTACCCATTCCACGGGTTTCAACTACCCAGGTTTAAGGTATTCTTCCTTCAGCTAAAACATGCATGTGGAACCCAGAGTATGATCAACCGTGTGAACGGGAGATGTGTTCAAATATGTCTCAGTTTTCCTCCCCTGGTACTCGGGTGCAACATTCCAGACGCTTTACTAACACTCTCCCCACTTGGAGAGTCAGCGCCTTTAACCTCCTGTTTGGCCCAGTTTGCAATTTCTGTGGAAGATGAACAGGAATAGGGAGAACCAATGAGAGACTAGCTGGAGGTGTCTGGACGGGCAAATTTAACTCTCATTTCCCACCAGGAAGAGGAACTAACCAAAGGCTCAGCATGCCGTGCCGGAACCAGATTAGGGCCTGAAGCCATCCTGCGGTGTTGCGGCCAGCTCAAAAGAAAGCGAGTTGAAGAAAGGAGCTCAGGGGCACTGTAATTCACAAACCTGCAGAGTTATAAATGACAGCTATCGTCCAAAAATATACTGAAGTAAGGCTGCCAAGAGGACTTGAAAGCGGGGCAGAATTGCAGGAAACCGATTTCAGGAGGTAGACTGGAATTGCATTGAAAGCATAGGAAAACAGGCAGAACGTCCACAATGATGCACTTGGCCAAAAAGGGCGTATGCGTTTTTTCCTGAATATATTCAGGAAAAAACACATACGCCCTTTTTGGCCAACCAAGCAAGCTTGCAAAGGAAATCTGCACTACAATGAAGTCTCACTTCCCCCCGGTCAAAAGGGCCATCTGAAAAAAGTGTAAAATCCAGAAAGGCAGGACAGGCCATGGAGAACTGGGAGCCTTGTTATGCTGATGGGCGGGATGTAAATTGCCAACAGACACTCGGGAGAAGTGTATGGTGTTTCCTGAAACATCTAAAAAACAAAGCAACAGAGCCTAGGGCACTTCCACTTATGGTCCTATAGCTTAGGGAAATTAAAATCAAAAAGACACAGCCACCCCAAAGTTTGGAACGGCTCTGTTTACAAGAACCTCGTTTACAGTACAAGTTCAACATCGCAGAAAGTGAAAAATGGATAAAGAAGTTGTGGTATTTACTTACAAAGAAATATCACTCAGCAATGAAATCTATGTCATCAGGCCCTTAGCAGCACAATGAGTGGATTCAGGTATGATGACTCTAACTGAAATAAGTCACACAGAAAAAGAAACATCATAAGATATCAGTAATACACGGAATGTAAACTTGGCTACACAGGAACTGAATTCCAAAACAGAACAGGGTCTCAAATTTAGAAAACCAACTAAGGCTTGCTGAAGAGGAAAGGTGAATTGGGGTGCTGCATAAAACCAGAGATTGAAATGAGCACAGATAAAGTTCCTTAAGCCAAATATGGAATAGACAAGAGCTACTCCTTGCTCAACGAAATGGACTCAACACCCCATATTAAACGCCTAAGAATGTACCTGACTAGTAAGTATCTTAAAACCTATGGATTGCTATGTCTCCGAAAGAGAATCAAGTGTGTGTACGGGGCATAAACGCAGCAGTGATAGGATTGGAGAGGTTCGGTGAGCAAATGAAGACCCTTTGAAGTCATATTGCATGGTACCCATTACACGGGTCTCAACTCTCCAGGTTTAAGGTATTCTTCCTTCAGCTAAAACATGCATGTGGAACCCAGAGTATGATCAACCGTGTGATCGGGAGACGTGTTCAAATATTTCTCAGTTTTCATACCATGGTACTCGGGTGCAACATTCCAGATGCTTTACTAACACTCTCCTGACTTGGAGAGTCAGTCCCTTTAACTTCCTGTTTGGCCCAGTTTGCAATTTCTGCGGAAGATGAACAGGAATAGGGAGAACCAATGAGAGACTAGCTGGAGGTGTCTGGATGGGCAAATTTAACTCTCATTTCCCATCAGGAAGAGGAAAACCAAAGGCTCAGCGTGCTGTGCCGGAACCAGATTAGGGCCTGAAGCCATCCTGCGGTGTTGCGGCCAGGTCACAAGAAAGCGAGTTGAAGAAAGGAGCTCAGGGGCACTGTAATTCACAAACCTGCAGAGTTATAAATGACAGCTATCGTCCAAAACTATACTGAAGTAAGGCTGCCAAGAGGACTTGAAAGCGGGACAGAATTGCAGGAAACCGATTTCAGGAGGTAGACTGGAATTGCATTGAAAGCATAGGAAAAGAGGCAGAACGTCCACAATGATGCACTTGGCCAAAAAGGGCGTATGCGTTTTTTCCTGAATATATTCAGGAAAAAACGCATACGCCCTTTTTGGCCAACCAAGCAAACTTGCAAAGGAAATCTGCACTACAATGAAGTCTCACTTCCCCCCGGTCAAAAGGGCCATCTGAAAAAAGTGTAAAATCCAGAAAGGCAGGACAGGCCATGGAGAACTGGGAGCCTTGTTATGCTGATGGGCGGGATGTAAATTGCCAACAGACACTCGGGAGAAGTGTATGGTGCTTCCTGAAACATCTAAGAAACAAAGCAACAGAGCCTAAGGCACTACCACTTATGGTCCTATAGCTTAGGGAAATTAAAATCAAAAAGACACAGCCACCCCAAAGTTTGGAACGGCTCTGTTTACAAGGACCTCGTTTACAGTACAAGTTCAACATCGCAGAAAGTGAAAAATGGATAAAGAAGTTGTGGTATTTACTTACAAAGCAATATCACTCAGCAATGAAATCTATGTCATCAGGCCCTTAGCAGCACAATGAGTGGAGTCAGGTATGATGATTCTAACTGAAATAAGTCACACAGAAAAAGAAACATCATAAGATATCAGTAATACACGGAATGTAAACTTGGCTACACAGGAACTGAATTCCAAAACAGAACAGGGTCTCAAATTTAGAAAACCAACTTCTGCTTGCTTAAGGGAAAGGTGAGTTGGGGTGCTGCATAAAACCAGAGATTGAAATGAGCACAGAAAAAGTTCCTTAAGCCAAATATGGAATAGACAAGAGCTACTCCTTGCTCAACGAAATGGACTCAACACCCCATATTAAACGCCTAAGAATGTACCTGACTAGTAAGTATCTTAAAACCTATGGATTGCTATGTCTCCGAAAGAGAATCAAGCGTGTGTACAGGGGCATAAACGCAGCAGTGATAGGATTGGAGAGGTTCGGTGAGCAAATGAAGACCCTTTGAAGTCATATTGCATGGTACCCATTACACGGGTCTCAACTCTCCAGGTTTAAGGTATTCTTCCTTCAGCTAAAACATGCATGTGGAACCCAGAGTATGATCAACCTTGTGAACGGGAGACGTGTTCAGATATGTCTCAGTTTTCGTACCCTGGTACTCGGGTGCAACATTCCAGACGCTTTAATAACACTCTCCCCACTTGGAGAGTCAGCGCCTTTAACCTCCTGTTTGGCCCAGTTTGCAATTTCTGCGGAAGATGAACAGGAATAGCGAGAACCAATGAGAGACTAGCTGGAGGTGTCTGGACGGGCAAATTTAACTCTCATTTCCCACCAGGAAGAGGAAATAACCAAAGGCTCAGCGTGCCGTGCTGGAACCAGATTAGGGCCTGAAGCCATCCTGCGGTGTTGCGCCCAGCTCACAAGAAAGCGAGTTGAAGAAAGGAGCTCAGGGGCACTGTAATTCACAAACCTGCAGAGTTACAAATGACAGCTATCGTCCAAAAATATACTGAAGTAAGGCTGCCAAGAGGACTTGAAAGCGGGGCAGAATTGCAGGAAACCGATTTCAGGAGGTAGACTGGAATTGCATTGAAAGCATAGGAAAAGAGGCAGAACGTCCACAATGATGCACTTGGCCAAAAAGGGCATATGCGTTTTTTCCTGAATATATTCAAGAAAAAACGCATACGCCCTTTTTGGCCAACCAAACAAGCTTGCAAAGGAAATCTGCACTACAATGAAGTCTCACTTCCCCCCGGTCAAAAGGGCCATCTGAAAAAAGTGTAAAATCCAGAAAGGCAGGACAGGCCATGGAGAACTGGGAGCCTTGTTATGCTGATGGGCGGGATGTAAATTGCCAACAGACACTCGGGATAAGTGTATGGTGTTTCCTGAAACATCTAAAAAACAAAGCAACAGAGCCTAGGGTACTTCCACTTATGGTCCTATAGCTTAGGGAAATTAAAATCAAAAAGACACAGCCACCCCAAAGTTTGGAACGGCTCTGTTTACAAGAACCTCGTTTACAGTACAAGTTCAACATCGCAGAAAGTGAAAAATGGATAAAGAAGTTGTGGTATTTACTTACAAAGAAATATCACTCAGCAATGAAATCTATGTCATCAGGCCCTTAGCAGCACAATGAGTGGATTCAGGTATGATGATTCTAACTGAAATAAGTCACACAGAAAAAGAAACATCATAAGATATCAGTAATACACGGAATGTAAACTTGGCTACACAGGAACTGAATTCCAAAACAGAACAGGGTCTCAAATTTAGAAAACCAACTTATGCTTGCTGAAGAGGAAAGGTGAATTGGGGTGCTGCATAAAACCAGAGATTGAAATGAGCACAGATAAAGTTCCTTAAGCCAAATATGGAATAGACAATAGCTACTCCTTGCTAAACGAAATGGACTCAACACCCCATATTAAACGCCTAAGAATGTACCTGACTAGTAAGTATCTTAAAACCTATGGATTGCTATGTCTCCAAAAGAGAATCAAGCGTGTGTACAGGGGCATAAACGCAGCAGTGATAGGATTGGAGAGGTTTGGTGAGCAAATGAAGACCCTCTGAAGTCATATTGCATGGTACCCATTCCACGGGTCTCAACTACCCAGGTTTAAGGTATTCTTCCTTCAGCTAAAACATGCATGTGGAACCCAGAGTATGATCAACCGTGTGAACGGGAGACGTTTTCAGATATGTCTCAATTTTCGTACCCTGGTACTCGGGTGCAACATTCCAGACGCTTTAATAACACTCTCCCGACTTGGAGAGTCAGCGCCTTTAACCTCCTGTTTGGCCCAGTTTGCAATTTCTGCGGAAGATGAACAGGAATAGGGAGAACCAATGAGAGACTAGCTGGAGGTGGCTGGACGGGCAAATTTAACTCTCATTTCCCACCAGGAAGAGGAAATAACCAAAGGCTCAGCGTGCCGTGCCGGAACCAGATTAGGGCCTGAAGCCATCCTGCGGTGTTGCGGCCAGCTCACAAGAAAACGAGTTGAAGAAAGGAGCTCAGGGGCACTGTAATTCACAAACCTGCAGAGTTATAAATGACAGCTATCGTCCAAAACTATACTGAAGTAAGGCTGCCAAGAGGACTTGAAAGCGGGGCAGAATTGCAGGAAACCGATTTCAGGAGGTAGACTGGAATTGCATTGAAAGCATAGGAAAAGAGGCAGAACGTCCACAATGATGCACTTGGCCAAAAAGGGCGTATGCGTTTTTTCCTGAATATATTCAAGAAAAAATGCATACGCACTTTTTGGCCAACCAAACAAGCTTGCAAAGGAAATCTGCACTACAATGAAGTCTCACTTCCCCCTGGTCAAAAGGGCCATCTGAAAAAAGTGTAAAATCCAGAAAGGCAGGACAGGCCATGGAGAACTGGGAGCCTTGTTATGCTGATGGGCGGGATGTAAATTGCCAACAGACACTCAGGAGAAGTGTATGGTGTTTCCTGAAACATCTAAAAAACAAAGCAACAGAGCCTAGGGCACTTCCACTTATGGTCCTATAGCTTAGGGAAATTAAAATCAAAAAGACACAGCCACCCCAAAGTTTGGAACGGCTCTGTTTACAAGAACCTCGTTTACAGTACAAGTTCAACATCGCAGAAAGTGAAAAATGGATAAAGAAGTTGTGGTATTTACTTACAAAGCAATATCACTCAGCAATGAAATCTATGTCATCAGGCCCTTAGCAGCACAATGAGTGGATTCAGGTATGATGATTCTAACTGAAATAAGTCACACAGAAAAAGAAACATCATAAGATATCAGTAATACACGGAATGTAAACTTGGCTACACAGGAAGTGAATTCCAAAACAGAACAGGGTCTCAAATTTAGAAAACCAACTTCTGCTTGCTTAAGGGGAAAGGTGAATTCGGGTGCTGCATAAAACCAGAGATTGAAATGAGCACAGATAAAGTAACTTAAGCCAAATATGGAATAGACAAGAGCTACTCCTTGCTCAACGAAATGGACTCAACACCGCATATTAAACGCCTAAGAATGTACCTGACTAGTAAGTATCTTAAAACCTATGGATTGCTATGTCTCCGAAAGAGAATCAAGCGTGTGTACAGGGCATAAACGCAGCAGTGATAGGATTGGAGAGGTTCGGTGAGCAAATGAAGACCCTTTGAAGTCATATTGCATGGTACCCATTCCACGGGTCTCAACTCTCCAGGTTTAAGGTATTCTTCCTTCAGCTAAAACATGCATGTGGAACCTAGAGTATGATCAACCATGTGATCGGGAGACGTGTTCAAATATGTCTCAGTTTTCATACCCTGGTACTCGGGTGCAACATTCCAGATGCTTTACTAACACTCTCCCGACTTGGAGAGTCAGTCCCTTTAACCTCCTGTTTGGCCCAGTTTGCAATTTCTGCGGAAGATGAACAGGAATAGGGAGAACCAATGAGAGACTAGCTGGAGGTGTCTGGATGGGCAAATTTAACTCTCATTTCCCACCAGGAAGAGGAAATAAGCAAAGGCTCAGCGTGCTGTGCCGGAACCAGATTAGGGCCTGAATCCATCCTGCGGTGTTGCGGCCAGCTCACAAGAAAGCGAGTTGAAGAAAGGAGCTCAGGGGCACTGTAATTCACAAACCTGCAGAGTTATAAATGACAGCTATCGTCCAAAACTATACTGAAGTAAGGCTGCCAAGAGGACTTGAAAGCGGGGCAGAATTGCAGGAAACCGATTTCAGGAGGTAGACTGGAATTGCATTGAAAGCATAGGAAAAGAGGCAGAACGTCTGCAATCATGCACTTGGCCAAAAAGGGCGTATGCCTTTTTTCCTGAATATATTCAGGAAAAAACGCATACGCCCTTTTTGGCCAACCAAGCAAACTTGCAAAGGAAATGTGCACTACAATGAAGTCTCACTTCCCCCCGGTCAAAAGGGCCATCTGAAAAAAGTGTAAAATCCAGAAAGGCAGGACAGGCCATGGAGAACTGGGAGCCTTGTTATGCTGATGGGCGGGATGTAAATTGCCAACAGACACTCGGGAGAAGTGTATGGTGTTTCCTGAAACATCTAAGAAACAAAGCAACAGAGCCTAAGGCACTTCCGCTTATGGTCCTATAGCTTAGGGAAATTAAAATCAAAAAGACACAGCCACCCCAATTTGGGACACCTCTGTTTACAAGAACCTCGTTTACCGTACAAGTTCAATATCACAGAAAGTGAAAAATGGATAAAGAACTTGTGGTACTTACGTACAATGCAGTATCACTCAGCAATGAAATCTATGTCATCAGGCCCGTAGCAGCATAATGAGTGGATTCAGGTACGATGATTCTAACTGAAATAAGTCACACAGAAAAAGAAACATCATAAGATATCACTAATACACGGAATGTAAACTTGGCTACACAGGAACTGAATTCCAAAACAGAACAGTGTCTCAAATTTAGAAAAGCAACTTATGCTTGCTTAAGGGGAAAGGTGAGTTGGGGTGCTGCATAAAACCAGAGATTGAAATGAGCACAGATAAAGTTCCTTAAGCCAAATATGGAATAGACAAGAGCTACTCCTTGCTCAACGAAATGGACTCAACACCCCATATTAAACGCCTAAGAATGTACCTGACTCGTAAGTATCTTAAAACCTATGGATTGCTATGTCTCTGAAAGAGAATCAAGCGTGTGTACAGGGGCATAAACACAGCAGTGATAGGATTGGAGAGGTTCGGTGAGCAAATGAAGACCCTTTGAAGTCATATTGCATGGTACCCATTACACGGGTCTCAACTCTCCAGGTCTAAGGTATTCTTCCTTCAGCTAAAACATGCATGTGGAACCCAGAGTATGATCAACCGTGTGAACGGGAGACGTGTTCAGATATGTCTCAGTTTTCGTACCCTGGTACTCGGGTGCAACATTCCAGACGCTTTAATAACACTCTCCTCACTTGGAGAGTCAGCGCCTTTAACCTCCTGTTTGGCCCAGTTTGCAATTTCTGCGGAAGATGAACAGGAATAGGGAGAACCAATGAGAGACTAGCTGGAGGTGTCTGGACGGGCAAATTTAACTCTCATTTCCCACCAGGAAGAGGAATTAACCAAAGGCTCAGCGTGCCGTGCCGGAACCAGATTAGGGCCTGAAGCCATCCTGCGGTGTTGCGGCCAGCTCACAAGAAAGCGAGTTGAAGAAAGGAGCTCAGGGGCACTGTAATTCACAAACCTGCAGAGTTATAAATGACAGCTATCGTCCAAAAATATACTGAAGTAAGGCTGCCAAGAGGACTTGAAAGCGGGGCAGAATTGCAGGAAACCGATTTCAGGAGGTAGACTGGAATTGCATTGAAAGCATAGGAAAAGAGGCAGAACGTCCACAATGATGCACTTGGCCAAAAAGGGCGTATGCGTTTTTTCCTGAATATATTCAGGAAAAAATGCATACGCCCTTTTTGGCCAACCAAGCAAACTTGCAAAGGAAATCTGCACTACAATGAAGTCTCACTTCCCCCCGGTCAAAAGGGCCACCTGAAAAAAGTGTAAAATCCAGAAAGGCAGGACAGGCCATGGAGAACTGGGAGCCTTGTTATGCTGATGGGCGGGATGTAAATTGCCAACAGACACTCGGGAGAAGTGTATGGTGTTTCCTGAAACATCTAAAAAACAAAGCAACAGAGCCTAGGGCACTTCCACTTATGGTCCTATACCTTAGGGAAATTAAAATCAAAAAGACACAGCCACCCCAAAGTTTGGGACGCCTCTGTTTACAAGAACCTCGTTTACAGTACAAGTTCAACATCGCAGAAAGTGAAAAATGGATAAAGAAGTTGTGGTATTTACTTACAAAGCAATATCACTCAGCAATGAAATCTATGTCAGCAGGCCCTTAGCAGCACAATGAGTGGATTCAGGTATGATGATTCTAACTGAAATAAGTCACACAGAAAAAGAAACATCATAAGATATCACTAATACACGGAATGTAAACCTGGCTACACAGGAACTGAATTCCAAAACAGAACAGCGTCTCAAATTTAGAAAACCAACTTATGCTTGCTTAAGGGGAAAGGTGAGTTGGGGTGCTGCATAAAACCAGAGATTGAAATGAGCACAGATAAAGTTCCTTAAGCCAAATATGGAATAGACAAGAGCTACTCCTTGCTCAACGAAATGGACTCAACACCGCATATTAAATGCCTAAGAAAGTACCTGACTAGTAAGTATCTTAAAACCTATGGATTGCTATGTCTCCAAAAGAGAATCAAGCGTGTGTACAGGGGCATAAACGCAGCAGTGATAGGATTGGAGAGGTTCGGTGAGCAAATGAAGACCCTTTGAAGTCATATTGCATGGTACCCATTCCACGGGTCTCAACTCTCCAGGTTTAAGGTATTCTTCCTTCAGCTAAAACATGCATGTGGAACCCAGAGTATGATCAACCGTGTGAACGGGAGACGTGTTCAAATATGTCTCAGTTTTCCTCCCCTGGTACTCGGGTGCAACATTGCAGATGCTTTACTAACACTCTCCCGACTTGGAGAGTCAGCGCCTTTAACCTCCTGTTTGGCCCAGTTTGCAATTTCTGCGGAAGATGAACAGGAATAGGGAGAACCAATGAGAGACTAGCTGGAGGTGTCTGGACGGGCAAATTTAACTCTCATTTCCCACCAGGAAGAGGAAATAAACAAAGGCTCAGCGTGCCGGGCCGGAACAAGATTAGAGCCTGAAGCCATCCTGCAGTGTTGCGGCCAGCTCAAAAGAAAGCGAGTTGAAGAAAGGAGCTCAGGGGCACTGTAATTCACAAACCTGCAGAGTTATAAATGACAGCTATCGTCCAAAAATATACTGAAGTAAGGCTGCCAAGAGGACTTGAAAGCGGGGCAGAATTGCAGGAAACCGATTTCAGGAGGTAGACTGGAATTGCATTGAAAGCATAGGAAAAGAGGCAGAACGTCCACAATGATGCACTTGGCCAAAAAGGGCGTATGCGTTTTTTCCTGAATATATTCAGGAAAAAACGCATACGCCCTTTTTGGCCAACCAAGCAAGCTTGCAAAGGAAATCTGCACTACAATGAAGTCTCACTTCCCCCCGGTCAAAAGGGCCATCTGAAAAAAGTGTAAAATCCAGAAAGGCAGGACAGGCCATGGAGAACTGGGAGCCTTGTTATGCTGATGGGCGGGATGTAAATTGCCAACAGACACTCGGGAGAAGTGTATGGTGTTTCCTGAAACATCTAAAAAACAAAGCAACAGAGCCTAGGGCACTTCCACTTATGGTCCTATACCTTAGGGAAATTAAAATCAAAAAGACACAGCCACCCCAAAGTTTGGGACGCCTCTGTTTACAAGAACCTCGTTTACAGTACAAGTTCAACATCGCAGAAAGTGAAAAATGGATAAAGAAGTTGTGGTATTTACTTACAAAGCAATATCACTCAGCAATGAAATCTATGTCAGCAGGCCCTTAGCAGCACAATGAGTGGATTCAGGTATGATGATTCTAACTGAAATAAGTCACACAGAAAAAGAAACATCATAAGATATCACTAATACACGGAATGTAAACCTGGCTACACAGGAACTGAATTCCAAAACAGAACAGCGTCTCAAATTTAGAAAACCAACTTATGCTTGCTTAAGGGGAAAGGTGAGTTGGGGTGCTGCATAAAACCAGAGATTGAAATGAGCACAGATAAAGTTCCTTAAGCCAAATATGGAATAGACAAGAGCTACTCCTTGCTCAACGAAATGGACTCAACACCGCATATTAAATGCCTAAGAAAGTACCTGACTAGTAAGTATCTTAAAACCTATGGATTGCTATGTCTCCAAAAGAGAATCAAGCGTGTGTACAGGGGCATAAACGCAGCAGTGATAGGATTGGAGAGGTTCGGTGAGCAAATGAAGACCCTTTGAAGTCATATTGCATGGTACCCATTCCACGGGTCTCAACTCTCCAGGTTTAAGGTATTCTTCCTTCAGCTAAAACATGCATGTGGAACCCAGAGTATGATCAACCGTGTGAACGGGAGACGTGTTCAAATATGTCTCAGTTTTCCTCCCCTGGTACTCGGGTGCAACATTGCAGATGCTTTACTAACACTCTCCCGACTTGGAGAGTCAGCGCCTTTAACCTCCTGTTTGGCCCAGTTTGCAATTTCTGCGGAAGATGAACAGGAATAGGGAGAACCAATGAGAGACTAGCTGGAGGTGTCTGGACGGGCAAATTTAACTCTCATTTCCCACCAGGAAGAGGAAATAAACAAAGGCTCAGCGTGCCGGGCCGGAACAAGATTAGAGCCTGAAGCCATCCTGCAGTGTTGCGGCCAGCTCAAAAGAAAGCGAGTTGAAGAAAGGAGCTCAGGGGCACTGTAATTCACAAACCTGCAGAGTTATAAATGACAGCTATCGTCCAAAAATATACTGAAGTAAGGCTGCCAAGAGGACTTGAAAGCGGGGCAGAATTGCAGGAAACCGATTTCAGGAGGTAGACTGGAATTGCATTGAAAGCATAGGAAAAGAGGCAGAACGTCCACAATGATGCACTTGGCCAAAAAGGGCGTATGCGTTTTTTCCTGAATATATTCAGGAAAAAACGCATACGCCCTTTTTGGCCAACCAAGCAAGCTTGCAAAGGAAATCTGCACTACAATGAAGTCTCACTTCCCCCCGGTCAAAAGGGCCATCTGAAAAAAGTGTAAAATCCAGAAAGGCAGGACAGGCCATGGAGAACTGGGAGCCTTGTTATGCTGATGGGCGGGATGTAAATTGCCAACAGACACTCGGGAGAAGTGTATGGTGTTTCCTGAAACATCTAAAAAACAAAGCAACAGAGCCTAGGGCACTTCCACTTATGGTCCTATAGCTTAGGGAAATTAAAATCAAAAAGACACAGCCACCCCAAAGTTTGGGACGCCTCTGTTTACAAGAACCTCGTTTACAGTACAAGTTCAACATCGCAGAAAGTGAAAAATGGATAAAGAAGTTGTGGTATTTACTTACAAAGCAATATCACTCAGCAATGAAATCTATGTCAGCAGGCCCTTAGCAGCACAATGAGTGGATTCAGGTATGATGATTCTAACTGAAATAAGTCACACAGAAAAAGAAACATCATAAGATATCACTAATACACGGAATGTAAACCTGGCTACACAGGAACTGAATTCCAAAACAGAACAGCGTCTCAAATTTAGAAAAGCAACTTATGCTTGCTTAAGGGGAAAGGTGAGTTGGGGTGCTGCATAAAACCAGAGATTGAAATGAGCACAGATAAAGTTCCTTAAGCCAAATATGGAATAGACAAGAGCTACTCCTTGCTCAACGAAATGGACTCAACACCGCATATTAAATGCCTAAGAAAGTACCTGACTAGTAAGTATCTTAAAACCTATGGATTGCTATGTCTCCAAAAGAGAATCAAGCGTGTGTACAGGGGCATAAACGCAGCAGTGATAGGATTGGAGAGGTTCGGTGAGCAAATGAAGACCCTTTGAAGTCATATTGCATGGTACCCATTCCACGGGTCTCAACTCTCCAGGTTTAAGGTATTCTTCCTTCAGCTAAAACATGCATGTGGAACCCAGAGTATGATCAACCGTGTGAACGGGAGACGTGTTCAAATATGTCTCAGTTTTCCTCCCCTGGTACTCGGGTGCAACATTGCAGATGCTTTACTAACACTCTCCCGACTTGGAGAGTCAGCGCCTTTAACCTCCTGTTTGGCCCAGTTTGCAATTTCTGCGGAAGATGAACAGGAATAGGGAGAACCAATGAGAGACTAGCTGGAGGTGTCTGGACGGGCAAATTTAACTCTCATTTCCCACCAGGAAGAGGAAATAAACAAAGGCTCAGCGTGCCGGGCCGGAACAAGATTAGAGCCTGAAGCCATCCTGCAGTGTTGCGGCCAGCTCAAAAGAAAGCGAGTTGAAGAAAGGAGCTCAGGGGCACTGTAATTCACAAACCTGCAGAGTTATAAATGACAGCTATCGTCCAAAAATATACTGAAGTAAGGCTGCCAAGAGGACTTGAAAGCGGGGCAGAATTGCAGGAAACCGATTTCAGGAGGTAGACTGGAATTGCATTGAAAGCATAGGAAAAGAGGCAGAACGTCCACAATGATGCACTTGGCCAAAAAGGGCGTATGCGTTTTTTCCTGAATATATTCAGGAAAAAACGCATACGCCCTTTTTGGCCAACCAAGCAAGCTTGCAAAGGAAATCTGCACTACAATGAAGTCTCACTTCCCCCCGGTCAAAAGGGCCATCTGAAAAAAGTGTAAAATCCAGAAAGGCAGGACAGGCCATGGAGAACTGGGAGCCTTGTTATGCTGATGGGCGGGATGTAAATTGCCAACAGACACTCGGGAGAAGTGTATGGTGTTTCCTGAAACATCTAAAAAACAAAGCAACAGAGCCTAGGACACTTCCACTTATGGTCCTATAGCTTAGGGAAATTAAAATCAAAAAGACACAGCCACCCCAAAGTTTGGGACGCCTCTGTTTACAAGAACCTCGTTTACCGTACAAGTTCAATATCACAGAAAGTGAAAAATGGATAAAGAACTTGTGGTACTTACGTACAATGAAGTATCACTCAGCAATGAAATCTATGTCATCAGGCCTGTAGCAGCATAATGAGTGGATTCAGGTACGATGATTCTAACTGAAATAAGTCACACAGAAAAAGAAACATCATAAGATATCACTAATACACGGAATGTAAACTTGGCTACACAGGAACTGAATTCCAAAACAGAACAGGGTCTCAAATTTAGAAAACCAACTTCTGCTTGCTTAAGGGGAAAGGTGAGTTGGGGTGCTGCATAAAACCAGAGATTGAAATGAGCACAGATAAAGTTCCTTAAGCCAAATATGGAATAGACAAGAGCTACTCCTTGCTCAACGAAATGGACTCAACACCGCATATTAAACGCCTAAGAATGTACCTGACTAGTAAGTATCTTAAAACCTATGGATTGCTATGTCTCCGAAAGAGAATCAAGCATGTGTACAGGGGCATAAACGCAGCAGTGATAGGATTGGAGAGGTTCGGTGAGCAAATGAAGACCCTTTGAAGTCATATTGCATGGTACCCATTACACGGGTCTCAACTCTCCAGGTTTAAGGTATTCTTCCTTCAGCTAAAACATGCATGTGGAACCCAGAGTATGATCAACCGTGTGAACGGGAGACGTGTTCAGATATGTCTGTTTTCGTACCCTGGTACTCGGGTGCAACATTCCAGACGCTTTAATAACACTCTCCCCACTTGGAGAGTCAGCGCCTTTAACCTCCTGTTTGGCCCAGTTTGCAATTTCTGCGGAAGATGAACAGGAATAGGGAGAACCAATGAGAGACTAGCTGGAGGTGGCTGGACGGGCAAATTTAACTCTCATTTCCCACCAGGAAGAGGAAATAACCAAAGGCTCTGTGTGCCGTGCCGGAAGAATATTAGGGCCTGAAGCCATCCTGCGGTGTTGCGTCCAGCTCACAAGAAAGCGAGATGAAGAAAGGAGCTCAGGGGCACTGTAATTCAAAAACCTGCAGAGTTATAAATGACAGCTATCGTCCAAAACTATACTGAAGTAAGGCTGCCAAGAGGACTTGAAAGCGGGGCAGAATTGCAGGAAACCGATTTCAGGAGGTAGACTGGAATTGCATTGAAAGCATAGGAAAAGAGGCAGAACGTCCACAATGATGCACTTGGCCAAAAAGGGCGTATGCGTTTTTTCCTGAATATATTCAAGAAAAAATGCATACGCACTTTTTGGCCAACCAAACAAGCTTGCAAAGGAAATCTGCACTACAATGAAGTCTCACTTCCCCCTGGTCAAAAGGGCCATCTGAAAAAAGTGTAAAATCCAGAAAGGCAGGACAGGCCATGGAGAACTGGGAGCCTTGTTATGCTGATGGGCGGGATGTAAATTGCCAACAGACACTCAGGAGAAGTGTATGGTGTTTCCTGAAACATCTAAAAAACAAAGCAACAGAGCCTAGGGCACTTCCACTTATGGTCCTATAGCTTAGGGAAATTAAAATCAAAAAGACACAGCCACCCCAAAGTTTGGAACGGCTCTGTTTACAAGAACCTCGTTTACAGTACAAGTTCAACATCGCAGAAAGTGAAAAATGGATAAAGAAGTTGTGGTATTTACTTACAAAGCAATATCACTCAGCAATGAAATCTATGTCATCAGGCCCTTAGCAGCACAATGAGTGGATTCAGGTATGATGATTCTAACTGAAATAAGTCACACAGAAAAAGAAACATCATAAGATATCAGTAATACACGGAATGTAAACTTGGCTACACAGGAAGTGAATTCCAAAACAGAACAGGGTCTCAAATTTAGAAAACCAACTTCTGCTTGCTTAAGGGGAAAGGTGAATTCGGGTGCTGCATAAATCCAGAGATTGAAATGAGCACAGATAAAGTAACTTAAGCCAAATATGGAATAGACAAGAGCTACTCCTTGCTCAACGAAATGGACTCAACACCGCATATTAAACGCCTAAGAATGTACCTGACTAGTAAGTATCTTAAAACCTATGGATTGCTATGTCTCCGAAAGAGAATCAAGCGTGTGTACAGGGCATAAACGCAGCAGTGATAGGATTGGAGAGGTTCGGTGAGCAAATGAAGACCCTTTGAAGTCATATTGCATGGTACCCATTCCACGGGTCTCAACTCTCCAGGTTTAAGGTATTCTTCCTTCAGCTAAAACATGCATGTGGAACCTAGAGTATGATCAACCATGTGATCGGGAGACGTGTTCAAATATGTCTCAGTTTTCATACCCTGGTACTCAGGTGCAACATTCCAGATGCTTTACTAACACTCTCCCGACTTGGAGAGTCAGTCCCTTTAACCTCCTGTTTGGCCCAGTTTGCAATTTCTGCGGAAGATGAACAGGAATAGGGAGAACCAATGAGAGACTAGCTGGAGGTGTCTGGATGGGCAAATTTAACTCTCATTTCCCACCAGGAAGAGGAAATAAGCAAAGGCTCAGCGTGCTGTGCCGGAACCAGATTAGGGCCTGAATCCATCCTGCGGTGTTGCGGCCAGCTCACAAGAAAGCGAGTTGAAGAAAGGAGCTCAGGGGCACTGTAATTCACAAACCTGCAGAGTTATAAATGACAGCTATCGTCCAAAACTATACTGAAGTAAGGCTGCCAAGAGGACTTGAAAGCGGGGCAGAATTGCAGGAAACCGATTTCAGGAGGTAGACTGGAATTGCATTGAAAGCATAGGAAAAGAGGCAGAACGTCTGCAATCATGCACTTGGCCAAAAAGGGCGTATGCCTTTTTTCCTGAATATATTCAGGAAAAAACGCATACGCCCTTTTTGGCCAACCAAGCAAACTTGCAAAGGAAATGTGCACTACAATGAAGTCTCACTTCCCCCCGGTCAAAAGGGCCATCTGAAAAAAGTGTAAAATCCAGAAAGGCAGGACAGGCCATGGAGAACTGGGAGCCTTGTTATGCTGATGGGCGGGATGTAAATTGCCAACAGACACTCGGGAGAAGTGTATGGTGTTTCCTGAAACATCTAAGAAACAAAGCAACAGAGCCTAAGGCACTTCCGCTTATGGTCCTATAGCTTAGGGAAATTAAAATCAAAAAGACACAGCCACCCCAATTTGGGACACCTCTGTTTACAAGAACCTCGTTTACCGTACAAGTTCAATATCACAGAAAGTGAAAAATGGATAAAGAACTTGTGGTACTTACGTACAATGCAGTATCACTCAGCAATGAAATCTATGTCATCAAGCCCGTAGCAGCATAATGAGTGGATTCAGGTACGATGATTCTAACTGAAATAAGTCACACAGAAAAAGAAACATCATAAGATATCACTAATACACGGAATGTAAACTTGGCTACACAGGAACTGAATTCCAAAACAGAACAGTGTCTCAAATTTAGAAAAGCAACTTATGCTTGCTTAAGGGGAAAGGTGAGTTGGGGTGCTGCATAAAACCAGAGATTGAAATGAGCACAGATAAAGTTCCTTAAGCCAAATATGGAATAGACAAGAGCTACTCCTTGCTCAACGAAATGGACTCAACACCCCATATTAAACGCCTAAGAATGTACCTGACTCGTAAGTATCTTAAAACCTATGGATTGCTATGTCTCTGAAAGAGAATCAAGCGTGTGTACAGGGGCATAAACACAGCAGTGATAGGATTGGAGAGGTTCGGTGAGCAAATGAAGACCCTTTGAAGTCATATTGCATGGTACCCATTACACGGGTCTCAACTCTCCAGGTCTAAGGTATTCTTCCTTCAGCTAAAACATGCATGTGGAACCCAGAGTATGATCAACCGTGTGAACGGGAGACGTGTTCAGATATGTCTCAGTTTTCGTACCCTGGTACTCGGGTGCAACATTCCAGACGCTTTAATAACACTCTCCTCACTTGGAGAGTCAGCGCCTTTAACCTCCTGTTTGGCCCAGTTTGCAATTTCTGCGGAAGATGAACAGGAATAGGGAGAACCAATGAGAGACTAGCTGGAGGTGTCTGGACGGGCAAATTTAACTCTCATTTCCCACCAGGAAGAGGAATTAACCAAAGGCTCAGCGTGCCGTGCCGGAACCAGATTAGGGCCTGAAGCCATCCTGCGGTGTTGCGGCCAGCTCACAAGAAAGCGAGTTGAAGAAAGGAGCTCAGGGGCACTGTAATTCACAAACCTGCAGAGTTATAAATGACAGCTATCGTCCAAAAATATACTGAAGTAAGGCTGCCAAGAGGACTTGAAAGCGGGGCAGAATTGCAGGAAACCGATTTCAGGAGGTAGACTGGAATTGCATTGAAAGCATAGGAAAAGAGGCAGAACGTCCACAATGATGCACTTGGCCAAAAAGGGCGTATGCGTTTTTTCCTGAATATATTCAGGAAAAAATGCATACGCCCTTTTTGGCCAACCAAGCAAACTTGCAAAGGAAATCTGCACTACAATGAAGTCTCACTTCCCCCCGGTCAAAAGGGCCACCTGAAAAAAGTGTAAAATCCAGAAAGGCAGGACAGGCCATGGAGAACTGGGAGCCTTGTTATGCTGATGGGCGGGATGTAAATTGCCAACAGACACTCGGGAGAAGTGTATGGTGTTTCCTGAAACATCTAAAAAACAAAGCAACAGAGCCTAGGGCACTTCCACTTATGGTCCTATACCTTAGGGAAATTAAAATCAAAAAGACACAGCCACCCCAAAGTTTGGGACGCCTCTGTTTACAAGAACCTCGTTTACCGTACAAGTTCAATATCACAGAAAGTGAAAAATGGATAAAGAACTTGTGGTACTTACGTACAATGAAGTATCACTCAGCAATGAAATCTATGTCATCAGGCCTGTAGCAGCATAATGAGTGGATTCAGGTACGATGATTCTAACTGAAATAAGTCACACAGAAAAAGAAACATCATAAGATATCACTAATACACGGAATGTAAACTTGGCTACACAGGAACTGAATTCCAAAACAGAACAGGGTCTCAAATTTAGAAAACCAACTTCTGCTTGCTTAAGGGGAAAGGTGAGTTGGGGTGCTGCATAAAACCAGAGATTGAAATGAGCACAGATAAAGTTCCTTAAGCCAAATATGGAATAGACAAGAGCTACTCCTTGCTCAACGAAATGGACTCAACACCGCATATTAAACGCCTAAGAATGTACCTGACTAGTAAGTATCTTAAAACCTATGGATTGCTATGTCTCCGAAAGAGAATCAAGCATGTGTACAGGGGCATAAACGCAGCAGTGATAGGATTGGAGAGGTTCGGTGAGCAAATGAAGACCCTTTGAAGTCATATTGCATGGTACCCATTACACGGGTCTCAACTCTCCAGGTTTAAGGTATTCTTCCTTCAGCTAAAACATGCATGTGGAACCCAGAGTATGATCAACTGTGTGAACGGGAGACGTGTTCAGATATGTCTGTTTTCGTACCCTGGTACTCGGGTGCAACATTCCAGACGCTTTAATAACACTCTCCCCACTTGGAGAGTCAGCGCCTTTAACCTCCTGTTTGGCCCAGTTTGCAATTTCTGCGGAAGATGAACAGGAATAGGGAGAACCAATGAGAGACTAGCTGGAGGTGTCTGGACGGGCAAATTTAACTCTCATTTCCCACCTGGAAGAGGAATTAACCAAAGGCTCAGCGTGCCGTGCCGGAACCAGATTAGGGCCTGAAGCCATCCTGCGGTGTTGCGCCCAGCTCAAAAGAAAGCGAGTTGAAGAAAGGAGCTCAGAGGCACTGTAATTCACAAACCTGCAGAGTTACAAATGACAGCTATCGTCCAAAAATATACTGAAGTAAGGCTGCCAAGAGGACTTGAAAGCGGGGCAGAATTGCAGGAAACCGATTTCAGGAGGGAGACTGGAATTGCATTGAAAGCATAGGAAAAGAGGCAGAACGTCCACAATGATGCACTTGGCCAAAAAGGGCGTATGCATTTTTTCCTGAATATATTCAGGAAAAGAGGCAGAAAGTCCACAATGATGCACTTGGCCAAAAAGGGCGTATGCGTTTTTACCTGAATATATTCAGGAAAAAACGCATACGCCCTTTTTGGCCTACCAAGCAAGCTTGCAAAGGAAATCTGCACTACAATGAAGTCTCACTTCCCCCCAGTCAAAAGGGCCATCTGAAAAAAGTGTAAAATCCAGAAAGGCAGGACAGGCCATGGAGAACTGGGAGCCTTGTTATGCTGATGGGCGGGATGTAAATTGCCAACAGACACTCGGGAGAAGTGTATGGTGTTTCCTGAAACATCTAAGAAACAAAGCAACACAGCCTAAGGCACTTCCACTTATGGTCCTATAGCTTAGGGAAATTAAAATCAAAAAGACACAGCCACCCCAATTTGGGACGCCTCTGTTTACAAGAACCTCGTGTACCGTACAAGTTCAATATCACGGAAAGTGAAAAATGGATAAAGAACTTGTGGTACTTACGTACAATGCAGTATCACTCAGCAATGAAATCTATGTCATCAGGCCCGTAGCAACATAATGAGTGGATTCAGGTACGATGATTCTAACTGAAATAAGTCACACAGAAAAAGAAACATCATAAGATATCACTAATACACGGAATGTAAACTTGGCTACACAGGAACTGAATTCCAAAACAGAACAGGGTCTCAAATTTAGAAAACCAACTTATGCTTGCTTAAGGGGAAAGGTGAGTTGGGGTGCTGCATAAAACCAGAGATTGAAATGAGCACAGATAAAGTTCCTTAAGCCAAATATGGAATAGACAAGAGCTACTCCTTGCTCAACGAAATGGACTCAACACCGCATATTAAACGCCTAAGAATGTACCTGACTCTTAAGTATCTTCAAACCTATGGATTGCTATGTCTCCGAAAGAGAATCAAGCATGTGTACAGGGGCATAAACACAGCAGTGATAGGATTGGAGAGGTTCGGTGAGCAAATGAAGACCCTTTGAAGTCATATTGCATGGTACCCATTCCACGGGTCTCAACTCTCCAGGTTTAAGGTATTCTTCCTTCAGCTAAAACATGCATGTGGAACCCAGAGTATGATCAACCGTGTCAACGGGAGACGTGTTCAAATATGTCTCAGTTTTCCTCCCCTGGTACTCGGGTGCAACATTCCAGACGCTTTACTAACACTCTCCCCACTTGGAGAGTCAGCGCCTTTAACCTCCTGTTTGGCCCAGTTTGCAATTTCTGCGGAAGATGAACAGGAATAGGGAGAACCAATGAGAGACTAGCTGGAGGTGTCTGGACGGGCAAATTTAACTCTCATTTCCCACCAGGAAGAGGAAATAACCAAGGCTCAGCGTGCCGTGCCGGACCTAGATTAGGGCCTGAAGCCATCCTGCGGTGTTGCGGCCAGGTCACAGGAAAGCGAGTTGAAGAAAGGAGCTCAGGGACACTGTAATTCACAAACCTGCAGAGTTATAAATGACAGCTATCGTCCAAAAATATACTGAAGTAAGGCTGCCAAGAGGACTTGAAAGCGGGGCAGAATTGCAGGAAACCGATTTCAGGAGGTAGACTGGAATTGCATTGAAAGCATAGGAAAAGAGGCAGAACGTCCACAATGATGCACTTGGCCAAAAAGGGCGTATGCGTTTTTTCCTGAATATATTCAGGAAAAAACGCATACGCCCTTTTTGGCCAACCAAGAAAACTTTCAAAGGAAATCTGCACTACAATGAAGTCTCACTTCCCCCCGGTCAAAAGGGACATCTGAAAAAAGTGTAAAACCCAAAAAGGCAGGACAGGCCATGGAGAACTGGGAGCCTTGTTATGCTGATGGGCAGGATGTAAATTGCCAACAGACACTCCGGAGATGTGTATGGTGTTTCCTGAAACATCTTAAAAACAAAGCAACAGAGCCTAGGGCACTTCCACTTATGGTTCTATAGCTTAGGGAAATTAAAATCAAAAAGACACAGCCACCCCAAAGTTTGGGACGCCTCTGTTTACAAGAACCTCGTTTACCGTACAAGTTCAACATCACAGAAAGTGAAAAATGGATAAAGAACTTGTGGTACTTACGTACAATGCAGTATCACTCAGCAATGAAATCTATGTCATCAGGCCCATAGCAGCACAATGAGTGGATTCAGGTATGATGATTCTAACTGAAATAAGTCACACAGAAAAAGAAACATCATAAGATATCACTAATACACGGAATGTAAACTTGGCTACACAGGAACTGAATTACAGAACAGAACAGGGTCTCAAATTTAGAAAACCAACTTATACTTGCTTAAGGGGAAAGGTGAGTTGGGGTGCTGCATAAAACCAGAGATTGAAATGAGCACAGATAAAGTTCCTTAAGCCAAATATGGAATAGACAAGAGCTACTCCTTGCTCAACGAAATGGACTCAACACCGCATATTAAACGCCTAAGAATGTACCTGACTAGTAAGTATCTTAAAACCTATGGATTGCTATGTCTCCGAAAGAGAATCAAGCATGTGTACAGGGGCATAAACGCAGCAGTGATAGGATTGGAGAGGTTCGGTGAGCAAATGAAGACCCTTTGAAGTCATATTGCATGGTACCCATTCCACGGGTCTCAACTCTCCAGGTTTAAGGTATTCTTCCTTCAGCTAAAACATGCATGTGGAACCCAGAGTATGATCAACCGTGTGAACGGGAGACGTGTTCAGATATGTCTCAGTTTTCGTACCCTGTAACTCGGGTGCAACATTCCAGACGCTTTACTAACACTCTCCCGACTTGGAGAGTCGGTCCCTTTAACCTCCTGTTTGGCCCAGTTTGCAATTTCTGCGGAAGATGAACAGGAATAGGGAGAACCAATGAGAGACTAGCTGGAGGTGTCTGGACGGGCAAATTTAACTCTCATTTCCCACCAGGAAGAGGAATTAACCAAAGGCTCAGCGTGCTGTGCCGGAACCAGATTAGGGCCTGAAGCCATCCTGCGCTGTTGCGGCCAGCTCAAAAGACAGCGAGTTGAAGAAAGGAGCTCAGGGACACTGTAATTCACAAACCTGCAGAGTTATAAATGACAGCTATCGTCCAAAAATATACTGAAGTAAGGCTGCCAAGAGGACTTGAAAGCGGGGCAGAATTGCAGGAAACCGATTTCAGGAGGTAGACTGGAATTGCATTGAAAGCATAGGAAAAGAGGCAGAACGTCCACAATGATGCACTTGGCCAAAAAGGGCGTATGCGTTTTTTCCTGAATATATTCAGGAAAAAACGCATACGCCCTTTTTGGCCAACCAAGAAAACTTTCAAAGGAAATCTGCACTACAATGAAGTCTCACTTCCCCCCGGTCAAAAGGGACATCTGAAAAAAGTGTAAAACCCAAAAAGGCAGGACAGGCCATGGAGAACTGGGAGCCTTGTTATGCTGATGGGCGGGATGTAAATTGCCAACAGACACTCGGGAGAAGTGTATGGTGTTTCCTGAAACATCTTAAAAACAAAGCAACAGAGCCTAGGGCACTTCCACTTATGGTTCTATAGCTTAGGGAAATTAAAATCAAAAAGACACAGCCACCCCAAAGTTTGGGACGCCTCTGTTTACAAGAACCTCGTTTACCGTACAAGTTCAACATCAAAGAAAGTGAAAAATGGATAAAGAACTTGTGGTACTTACGTACAATGCAGTATCACTCAGCAATGAAATCTATGTCATCAGGCCTGTAGCAACATAATGAGTGGATTCAGGTACGATGATTCTAACTGAAATAAGTCACACAGAAAAAGAAACATCATAAGATATCACTAATACACGGAATGTAAACTTGGCTACACAGGAACTGAATTCCAAAACAGAACAGGGTCTCAAATTTAGAAAACCAACTTATGCTTGCTTAAGGGGAAAGGTGAGTTGGGGTGCTGCATGAAACCAGAGATTGAAATGAGCACAGATAAAGTTCCTTAAGCCAAATATGGAATAGACAAGAGCTACTCCTTGCTCAACGAAATGGACTCAACACCCCATATTAAACGCCTAAGAATGTACCTGACTCTTAAGTATCTTAAAACCTATGGATTGCTATGTCTCCAAAAGAGAATCAAGCGTGTGTACAGGAGCATAAACGCAGCAGTGATAGGATTGGAGAGGTTCGGTGAGCAAATGAAGACCCTTTGAAATCATATTGCATGGTACCCCTTACACGGGTCTCAACTCTCCAGGTTTAAGGTATTCTTCCTTCAGCTAAAACATGCATGTGGAACCCAGAGTATGATCAACCGTGTGAACGGGAGACGTGTTCAAATATGTCTCAGTTTTCGTACCCTGGTACTCGGGTGCAACATTCCAGACGCTTTACTAACACTCTCCCGACTTGGAGAGTCAGTCCCTTTAACCTCCTGTTTGGCCCAGTTTGCAATTTCTGCGGAAGATGAACAGGAATAGCGAGAACTAATGAGAGACTAGCTGGAGGTGTCTGGACGGGCAAATTTAACTCTCATTTCCCACCAGGAAGAGGAATTAAACAAAGGCTCAGCGTGCCGTGCCGGAACCAGATTAGGGCCTGAAGCCATCCTGCGGTGTTGCGGCCAGGTCACAAGAAAGTGAGTTGAAGAAAGGAGCTCAGGGGCACTGTAATTCACAAACCTGCAGAGTTATAAATGACAGCTATCGTCCAAAAATATACTGAAGTAAGGCTGCCAAGAGGACTTGAAAGCGGGGCAGAATTGCAGGAAACCGATTTCAGGAGGTAGACTGGAATTGCATTGAAAGCATAGGAAAAGAGGCAGAACGTCCACAATGATGCACTTGGCCAAAAAGGGCGTATGCGTTTTTACCTGAATATATTCAGGAAAAAACGCATACGCCCTTTTTGGCCAACCAAGCAAGCTTGCAAAGGAAATCTGCACTACAATGAAGTCTCACTTCCCCCCGGTCAAAAGGGCCATCTGAAAAAAGTGTAAAATCCAGAAAGGCAGGACAGGACATGGAGAACTGGGAGCCTTGTTATGCTGATGGGCGGGATGTAAATTGCCAACAGACACTCGGGAGAAGTGTATGGTGTTTCCTGAAACATCTAAGAAACAAAGCAACGGAGCCTAGGGCACATTCACTTATGGTCCTATAGCTTAGGGAAATTAAAATCAAAAAGACACAGCCACCCCAAAGTTTGGGACGCCTCTGTTTACAAGAACCTTGTTTACCGTACAAGTTTAATATCACAGAAAGTGAAAAATGGATAAAAAACTTGTGGTACTTACGTACAATGCAGTATCACTCAGCAATGAAATCTATGTCATCAGGCTCATAGCAGCACAATGAGTGGATTCAGGTATGATGATTCTAACTGAAATAAGTCACACAGAAAAAGAAACATCATAAGATATCAGTAATACACGGAATGTAAACTTGGCTACACAGGAACTGAATTCCAAAACAGAACAGGGTCTCAAATTTAGAAAACCAACTTATGCTTGCTTAAGGGGAAAGGTGAGTTGGGGTGCTGCATAAAACCAGAGATTGAAATGAGCACAGATAAAGTTCCTTAAGCCAAATATGGAATAGACAAGAGCTACTCCTTGCTCAACGAAATGGACTCAACACCGCATATTAAACGCCTAAGAATGTACCTGACTAGTAAGTATCTTAAAACCTATGGATTGCTATGTCTCCAAAAGAGAATCAAGCGTGTGTACAGGAGCATAAACGCAGCAGTGATAGGATTGGAGAGGTTCGGTGAGCAAATGAAGACCCTTTGAAGTCATATTGCATGGTACCCATTCCACGGGTCTCAACTCTCCAGGTTTAAGGGATTCTTCCTTCAGCTAAAACATGCATGTGGAACCCAGAGTATGATCAACCGTGTGAACGGGAGACGTGTTCAAATATGTCTCAGTTTTCCTCCCCTGGTACTCGGGTGCAACATTCCAGACGCTTTAATAACACTCTCCCCACTTGGAGAGTCAGCGCCTTTAAACTCCTGTTTGGCCCAGTTTGCAATTTCTGCGGAAGATGAACAGGAATAGGGAGAACCAATGAGAGACTAGCTGGAGGTGTCTGGACGGGCAAATTTAACTCTCATTTCCCACCAGGAAGAGGAAATAACCAAAGGCTCAGCGTGCCGTGCCGGAACCAGATTAGGGCCTGAAGCCATCCTGCGGTGTTGCGGCCAGCTCACAAGAAAGCGAGTTGAAGAAAGGAGCTCAGAGGCACTGTAATTCACAAACCTGCAGAGTTATAAATGACAGCTATCGTCCAAAAATATACTGAAGTAAGGCTGCCAAGAGGACTTGAAAGCGGGGCAGAATTGCAGGAAACCGATTTCAGGAGGTAGACTGGAATTGCATTGAAAGCATAGGAAAAGAGGCAGAACGTCCACAATGATGAACTTGGCCAAAAAGAGCATATGCGTTTTTTCCTCAATATATTCAGGAAAAAACGCATACGCCCTTTTTGGCCAACCAAGCAAACTTGCAAAGGAAATCTGCACTACAATGAAGTCTCACTTCCCCCCGGTCAAAAGGGCCATCTGAAAAAAGTGTAAAATCCAGAAAGGCAGGACAGGCCATGGAGAACTGGGAGCCTTGTTATGCTAATGGGTGGGATGTAAATTGCCAGCAGACACTCGGGAGAAGTGTATGGTGTTTCCTGAAACATCTGAAAAACAAAGCAACAGAGCCTAGGGCACTTCCACTTATGGTCTTATAGCTTAGGGAAATTAAAATCAAAACGACACAGCCACCCCAAAGTTTGGGACGCCTCTGTTTACAAGAACCTCGTTTACCGTACAAGTTCAATATCACAGAAAGTGAAAAATGGATAAAGAACTTGTGGTACTTACGTACAATGCAGTATCACTCAACAATGATATCTATGTCATCAGGCCCGTAGCAGCATAATGAGTGGATTCAGGTACGATGATTCTAACTGAAATAAGTCACACAGAAAAAGAAACATCATAAGATATAATTAATACACGGAATGTAAACTTGGCTACACAGGAACTGAATTCCAAAACAGAACAGGGTCTCAAATTTAGAAAACCAACTTATGCTTGCTTAAGGGGAAAGGTGAGTTGGGGTGCTGCATAAAACCAGAGATTGAAATGAGCACAGATAAAGTTCCTTAAGCCAAATATGGAATAGACAAGAGCTACTCCTTGCTCAACGAAATGGATTCAACACCCCATATTAAACGCCTAAGAATGTACCTGACTAGTAAGTATCTTAAAACCTATGGATTGCTATGTCTCTGAAAGAGAATCAAGCGTGTGTACAGGGGCATAAACACAGCAGTGATAGGATTGGAGAGGTTCGGTGAGCAAATGAAGACCCTTTGAAGTCATATTGCATGGTACCCATTACACGGGTCTCAACTCTCCAGGTTTAAGGTATTCTTCCTTCAGCTAAAACATGCATGTGGAACCCAGAGTATGATCAACCGTGTGAACGGGAGACGTGTTCAGATATGTCTCAGTTTTCGTACCCTGGTACTCGGGTGCAACATTCCAGACGCTTTAATAACACTCTCCCCACTTGGAGAGTCAGCGCCTTTAACCTCCTGTTTGGCCCAGTTTGCAATTTCTGCGGAAGATGAACAGGAATAGGGAGAACCAATGAGAGACTAGCTGGAGGTGTCTGGACGGGCAAATTTAACTCTCATTTCCCACCAGGAAGAGGAATTAACCAAAGGCTCAGCGTGCCGTGCCGGAACCAGATTAGGGCCTGAAGCCATCCTGCGGTGTTGCACCAGCTCAAAAGAAAGCGAGTTGAAGAAAGAGCTCAGGGGCGCTGTAATTCACAAACTTGCAGAGTTACAAATGACAGCTATCGTCCAAAAATATACTGAAGTAAGGCTGCCAAGAGGACTTGAAAGCGGGGCAGAATTGCAGGAAACCGATTTCAGGAGGTAGACTGGAATTGCATTGAAAGCATAGGAAAAGAGGCAGAACGTCCACAATGATGCACTTGGCCAAAAAGGGCGTATGCGTTTTTTCCTGAATATATTCAGGAAAAAACGCATACGCCCTTTTTGGCCAACCAAGCAAACTTGCAAAGGAAATCTGCACTACAATGAAGTCTCACTTCCCCCCGGTCAAAAGGGCCATCTGAAAAAAGTGTAAAATCCAGAAAGGCAGGACAGGCCATGGAGACCTGGGAGCCTTGTTATGCTGATGGGCGGGATGTAAATTGCCAACAGACACTCGGGAGAAGTGTATGGTGTTTCCTGAAACATCTAAAAAACAAAGCAACAGAGCCTAGGGCACTTCCAATTATGGTCCTATAGCTTAGGGAAATTAAAATCAAAAAGACACAGCCACCCCAAAGTTTGGAACGGCTGTGTTTACAAGAACCTCGTTTACAGTACAAGTTCAACATCGCAGAAAGTGAAAAATGGATAAAGAAGTTGTGGTATTTACTTACAAAGCAATATCACTCAGCAATGAAATCTATGTCATCAGGCCCTTAGCAGCACAATGAGTGGATTCAGGTATGATGATTCTAACTGAAATAAGTCACACAGAAAAAGAAACATCATAAGATATCAGTAATACACGGAATGTAAACTTGGCTACACAGGAACTGAATTCCAAAACAGAACAGGGTCTCAAATTTAGAAAACCAACTTATGCTTGCTTAAGGGGAAAGGTGAGTTGGGGTGCTGCATAAAACCAGAGATTGAAATGAGCACAGATAAAGTAACTTAAGCCAAATATGGAATAGACAATAGCTACTCCTTGCTCAAGGAAATGGACTCAACACCGCATATTAAACGCCTAAGAATGTACCTGACTAGTAAGTATCTTAAAACCTATGGATTGCTATGTCTCCGAAAGAGAATCAAGCGTGTGTACAGGGCATAAACGCAGCAGTGATAGGATTGGAGAGGTTCGGTGAGCAAATGAAGACCCTTTGAAATCATATTGCATGGTACCCATTACACGGGTCTCAACTCTCCAGGTTTAAGGTATTCTTCCTTCAGCTAAAACATGCATGTGGAACCTAGAGTATGATCAACCATGTGATCGGGAGACGTGTTCAAATATGTCTCAGTTTTCCTCCCCTGGTACTCGGGTGCAACATTCCAGACGCTTTACTAACACTCTCCCGACTTGGAGAGTCAGTCCCTTTAACCTCCTGTTTGGCCCAGTTTGCAATTTCTGCGGAAGATGAACAGGAATAGCGAGAACCAATGAGAGACTAGCTGGAGGTGTCTGGACGGGCAAATTTAACTCTCATTTCCCACCAGGAAGAGGAATTAACCAAAGGCGCAGCGTGCCGTGCCGGAACAAGATTAGGGCCTGAAGCCATCCTGCGGTGTTGCAGACAGGTCACAAGAAAGCGAGTTGTAGAAAGGAGCTCAGGGGCACTGTAATTCACAAACCTGCAGAGTTATAAATGACAGCTATCGTCCAAAAATATACTGAAGTAAGGCTGCCAAGAGGACTTGAAAGCGGGGCAGAATTGCAGGAAACCGATTTCAGAAGGTAGACTGGAATTGCATTGAAAGCATAGGAAAAGAGGCAGAACGTCCACAATGATGCACTTGGCCAAAAAGGGCGTAGGCGTTTTTTCCTTAATATATTCAGGAAAAAACGCCTACGCACTTTTTGGCCAACCAAGCAAGCTTGCAAAGGAAATCTGCACTACAATGAAGTCTCACTTCCCCCTAGTCAAAAGGGCCATCTGAAAAAAGTGTAAAATCCAGAAAGGCAGGACAGGCCATGGAGAACTGGGAGCCTTGTTATGCTGATGGGCGGGATGTAAATTGCCAACAGACACTCGGGAGAAGTGTATGGTGTTTCCTGAAACATCTAAAAAACAAAGCAACAGAGCCTAGGTCACTTCCACTTATGGTCCTATAGCTTAGGGAAATTAAAATCAAAAAGACACAGCCACCCCAAAGTTTGGGACGCCTCTGTTTACAAGAACCTCGTTTACCGTACAAGTTCAACATTGCAGAAAGTGAAAAATGGATAAAGAAGTTGTGGTATTTACTTACAAAGCAATATCACTCAGCAATGAAATCTATGTCATCAGGCCCTTAGCAGCACAATGAGTGGATTCAGGTATGATGATTCTAACTGAAATAAGTCACACAGAAAAAGAAACATCATAAGATATCACTAATACACGGAATGTAAACTTGGCTACACAGGAACTGAATTCCAAAACAGAACAGGGTCTCAAATTTAGAAAACCAACTTATGCTTGCTTAAGGGGAAAGGTGAGTTGGGGTGCTGCATAAAACCAGAGATTGAAATGAGCACAGATAAAGTTCCTTAAGCCAAATATGGAATAGACAAGAGCTACTCCTTGCTCAACGAAATGGATTCAACACCCCATATTAAACGCCTAAGAATGTACCTGACTAGTAAGTATCTTAAAACCTATGGATTGCTATGTCTCTGAAAGAGAATCAAGCGTGTGTACAGGGGCATAAACACAGCAGTGATAGGATTGGAGAGGTTCGGTGAGCAAATGAAGACCCTTTGAAGTCATATTGCATGGTACCCATTACACGGGTCTCAACTCTCCAGGTTTAAGGTATTCTTCCTTCAGCTAAAACATGCATGTGGAACCCAGAGTATGATCAACCGTGTGAACGGGAGACGTGTTCAGATATGTCTCAGTTTTCGTACCCTGGTACTCGGGTGCAACATTCCAGACGCTTTAATAACACTCTCCCCACTTGGAGAGTCAGCGCCTTTAACCTCCTGTTTGGCCCAGTTTGCAATTTCTGCGGAAGATGAACAGGAATAGGGAGAACCAATGAGAGACTAGCTGGAGGTGTCTGGACGGGCAAATTTAACTCTCATTTCCCACCAGGAAGAGGAATTAACCAAAGGCTCAGCGTGCCGTGCCGGAACCAGATTAGGGCCTGAAGCCATCCTGCGGTGTTGCACCAGCTCAAAAGAAAGCGAGTTGAAGAAAGAGCTCAGGGGCGCTGTAATTCACAAACTTGCAGAGTTACAAATGACAGCTATCGTCCAAAAATATACTGAAGTAAGGCTGCCAAGAGGACTTGAAAGCGGGGCAGAATTGCAGGAAACCGATTTCAGGAGGTAGACTGGAATTGCATTGAAAGCATAGGAAAAGAGGCAGAACGTCCACAATGATGCACTTGGCCAAAAAGGGCGTATGCGTTTTTTCCTGAATATATTCAGGAAAAAACGCATACGCCCTTTTTGGCCAACCAAGCAAACTTGCAAAGGAAATCTGCACTACAATGAAGTCTCACTTCCCCCCGGTCAAAAGGGCCATCTGAAAAAAGTGTAAAATCCAGAAAGGCAGGACAGGCCATGGAGACCTGGGAGCCTTGTTATGCTGATGGGCGGGATGTAAATTGCCAACAGACACTCGGGAGAAGTGTATGGTGTTTCCTGAAACATCTAAAAAACAAAGCAACAGAGCCTAGGGCACTTCCAATTATGGTCCTATAGCTTAGGGAAATTAAAATCAAAAAGACACAGCCACCCCAAAGTTTGGAACGGCTGTGTTTACAAGAACCTCGTTTACAGTACAAGTTCAACATCGCAGAAAGTGAAAAATGGATAAAGAAGTTGTGGTATTTACTTACAAAGCAATATCACTCAGCAATGAAATCTATGTCATCAGGCCCTTAGCAGCACAATGAGTGGATTCAGGTATGATGATTCTAACTGAAATAAGTCACACAGAAAAAGAAACATCATAAGATATCAGTAATACACGGAATGTAAACTTGGCTACACAGGAACTGAATTCCAAAACAGAACAGGGTCTCAAATTTAGAAAACCAACTTATGCTTGCTTAAGGGGAAAGGTGAGTTGGGGTGCTGCATAAAACCAGAGATTGAAATGAGCACAGATAAAGTAACTTAAGCCAAATATGGAATAGACAATAGCTACTCCTTGCTCAAGGAAATGGACTCAACACCGCATATTAAACGCCTAAGAATGTACCTGACTAGTAAGTATCTTAAAACCTATGGATTGCTATGTCTCCGAAAGAGAATCAAGCGTGTGTACAGGGCATAAACGCAGCAGTGATAGGATTGGAGAGGTTCGGTGAGCAAATGAAGACCCTTTGAAATCATATTGCATGGTACCCATTACACGGGTCTCAACTCTCCAGGTTTAAGGTATTCTTCCTTCAGCTAAAACATGCATGTGGAACCTAGAGTATGATCAACCATGTGATCGGGAGACGTGTTCAAATATGTCTCAGTTTTCCTCCCCTGGTACTCGGGTGCAACATTCCAGACGCTTTACTAACACTCTCCCGACTTGGAGAGTCAGTCCCTTTAACCTCCTGTTTGGCCCAGTTTGCAATTTCTGCGGAAGATGAACAGGAATAGCGAGAACCAATGAGAGACTAGCTGGAGGTGTCTGGACGGGCAAATTTAACTCTCATTTCCCACCAGGAAGAGGAATTAACCAAAGGCGCAGCGTGCCGTGCCGGAACAAGATTAGGGCCTGAAGCCATCCTGCGGTGTTGCAGACAGGTCACAAGAAAGCGAGTTGTAGAAAGGAGCTCAGGGGCACTGTAATTCACAAACCTGCAGAGTTATAAATGACAGCTATCGTCCAAAAATATACTGAAGTAAGGCTGCCAAGAGGACTTGAAAGCGGGGCAGAATTGCAGGAAACCGATTTCAGAAGGTAGACTGGAATTGCATTGAAAGCATAGGAAAAGAGGCAGAACGTCCACAATGATGCACTTGGCCAAAAAGGGCGTAGGCGTTTTTTCCTTAATATATTCAGGAAAAAACGCCTACGCACTTTTTGGCCAACCAAGCAAGCTTGCAAAGGAAATCTGCACTACAATGAAGTCTCACTTCCCCCTAGTCAAAAGGGCCATCTGAAAAAAGTGTAAAATCCAGAAAGGCAGGACAGGCCATGGAGAACTGGGAGCCTTGTTATGCTGATGGGCGGGATGTAAATTGCCAACAGACACTCGGGAGAAGTGTATGGTGTTTCCTGAAACATCTAAAAAACAAAGCAACAGAGCCTAGGTCACTTCCACTTATGGTCCTATAGCTTAGGGAAATTAAAATCAAAAAGACACAGCCACCCCAAAGTTTGGGACGCCTCTGTTTACAAGAACCTCGTTTACCGTACAAGTTCAACATTGCAGAAAGTGAAAAATGGATAAAGAAGTTGTGGTATTTACTTACAAAGCAATATCACTCAGCAATGAAATCTATGTCATCAGGCCCTTAGCAGCACAATGAGTGGATTCAGGTATGATGATTCTAACTGAAATAAGTCACACAGAAAAAGAAACATCATAAGATATCACTAATACACGGAATGTAAACTTGGCTACACAGGAACTGAATTCCAAAACAGAACAGTGTCTCAAATTTAGAAAACCAACTTATGCTTGCTTAAGGGGAAAGGTGAGTTGGGGTGCTGCATAAAACCAGAGATTGAAATGAGCACAGATAAAGTTCCTTAAGCCAAATATGGAATAGACAAGAGCTACTCCTTGCTCAACGAAATGGACTCAACACCCCATATTAAACACCTAAGAATGTACCTGACTAGTAAGTATCTTAAAACCTATGGATTGCTATGTCTCCGAAAGAGAATCAAGCGTGTGTACAGGGGCATAAACGCAGCAGTGATAGGATTGGAGAGGTTCGGTGAGCAAATGAAGACCCTTTGAAGTCATATTGCATGGTACCCATTACATGGGTCTCAACTCTCCAGGTTTAAGGTATTCTTCCTTCAGCTAAAACATGCATGTGGAACCCAGAGTATGATCAACCGTGTGAACGGGAGACGTGTTCAGATATGTCTCAGTTTTCGTACCCTGGTACTCGGGTGCAACATTCCAGACGCTTTAATAACACTCTCCCCACTTGGAGAGTCAGCGCCTTTAACCTCCTGTTTGGCCCAGTTTGCAATTTCTGAGGAAGATGTACAGGAATAGGGAGAAACAATGAGAGACTAGCTGGAGGTGTCTGGACGGGCAAATTTAACTCTCATTTCCCACCAGGAAGAGGAATTAACCAAAGGCTCAGCGTGCCGTGCCGGAACCAGATTAGGGCCTGAAGCCATCCTGTGGTGTTGCGCCCAGCTCAAAAGAAAGCGAGTTGAAGAAAGGAGCTCAGGGGCACTGTAATTCACAAACCTGCAGTGTTATAAATGACAGTTATCGTCCAAAAATATACTGAAGTAAGGCTGCCAACAGGACTTGAAAGTGGGGCAGAATTGCAGGAAACCGATTTCAGGATGTAGACTGGAATTGCATTGAAAGCATAGGAAAAGAGGCAGAACATCCACAATGATGCACTTGGCCAAAAAGGGCGTATGCGTTTTTTCCTGAATATATTCAGGAAAAAACGCATACGCCCTTTTTGGCCAACCAAGCAAGCTTGCAAAGGAAATCTGCACTACAATGAAGTCTCACTTCCCCCCAGTCAAAAGGGCCATCTGAAAAAAGTGTAAAATCCAGAAAGGCAGGACAGGCCATGGAGAACTGGGAGCCTTGTTATGCTGATGGGCGGGATGTAAATTGCCAACAGACACTCCGGAGAAGTGTATGGTGTTTCCTGAAACATCTAAGAAACAAAGCAACGGAGCCTAGGGCACATTCACTTATGGTCCTATAGCTTAGGGAAATTAAAATCAAAAACACACAGCCACCCCAAAGTTTGGGACGCCTCTGTTTACAAGAACCTCGTTTACCGTACAAGTTCAATATCACAGAAAGTGAAAAATGGATAAAAAACTTGTGGTACTTACGTACAATGCAGTATCACTCAGCAATGAAATCTATGTCATCAGGCCCATAGCAGCACAATGAGTGGATTCAGGTATGATGATTCTAACTGAAATAAGTCACACAGAAAAAGAAACATCATAAGATATCACTAATACACGGAATGTAAACTTGGCTACACAAGAACTGAATTCCAAAACAGAACAATGTCTCAAATTTAGAAAACCAACTTATGCTTGCTTAAGGGGAAAGGTGAGTTGGGGTGCTGCATAAAACCAGAGATTGAAATGAGCACAGATAAAGTAACTTAAGCCAAATATGGAATAGACAAGAGCTACTCCTTGCTCAAGGAAATGGACTCAACACCGCACATTAAACGCCTAAGAATGTACCTGACTAGTAAGTATCTTAAAACCTATGGATTGCTATGTCTCCGAAAGAGAATCAAGCGTGTGTACGGGGCATAAACGCAGCAGTGATAGGATTGGAGAGGTTCAGTGAGCAAATGAAGACCCTTTGAAGTCATATTGCATGGTACCCATTCCACGGGTCTCAACTCTCCAGGTTTAAGGTATTCTTCCTTCAGCTAAAACATGCATGTGGAACCTAGAGTATGATCAACCATGTGATCGGGAGACGTGTTCAAATATGTCTCAGTTTTCATACCCTGGTACTCGGGTGCAACATTCCAGACGCTTTACTAACACTCTCCCGACTTGGAGAGTCAGTCCCTTTAACCTCCTGTTTGGCCCAGTTTGCAATTTCTGCGGAAGATGAACAGGAATAGCGAGAACCAATGAGAGACTAGCTGGAGGTGTCTGGACGGGCAAATTTAACTCTCATTTCCCACCAGGAAGAGGAATTAACCAAAGGTGCAGCGTGCCGTGCCGGAACCAGATTAGGGCCTGAAGCCATCCTGCGGTGTTGCGGACAGGTCACAAGAAAGCGAGTTGAAGAAAGGAGCTCAGGGGCACTGTAATTCACAAACCTGCAGAGTTATAAATGACAGCTATCGTCCAAAAATATACTGAAGTAAGGCTGCCAAGAGGACTTGAAAGCGGGGCAGAATTGCAGGAAACCGATTTCAGGAGGTAGACTGGAATTGCATTGAAAGCATAGGAAAAGAGGCAGAACGTCCACAATGATGCACTTGGCCAAAAAGGGCGTAGGCGTTTTTTCCTGAATATATTCAGGAAAAAACGCCTACGCCCTTTTTGGCCAACCAAGCAAGCTTGCAAAGGAAATCTGCACTACAATGAAGTCTCACTTCCCCCCGGTCAAAAGGGCCATCTGAAAAAAGTGTAAAATCCAGAAAGGCAGGACAGGCCATGGAGAACTGGGAGCCTTGTTATGCTGATGGGCGGGATGTAAATTGCCAACAGACACTCGGGAGAAGTGTATGGTGTTTCCTGAAACATCTAAAAAACAAAGCAACAGAGCCTAGGGCACTTCCACTTATGGTCCTATAGCTTAGGGAAATTAAAATCAAAAAGACACAGCCACCCCAAAGTTTGGGACGCCTCTGTTTACAAGAACCTCGTTTACAGTACAAGTTCTACATCACAGAAAGTGAAAAATGGATAAAGAACTTGTGGTATATACTTACAAAGCAATATCACTCAGCAATGAAATCTATGTCAGTAGGCCCTTAGCAGCACAATGAGTGGATTCAGGTATGATGATTCTAACTGAAATAAGTCACACAGAAAAAGAAACATCATAAGATATCACTAATACACGGAATGTAAACTTGGCTACACAGGAACTGAATTCCAAAACAGAACAGGGTCTCAAATTTAGAAAACCAACTTATGCTTGCTTAAGGGCAAAGGTGAGTTGATGTGCTGCATAAAACCAGAGATTGAAATGAGCACAGATAAAGTTCCTTAAGCCAAATATGGAATAGACAAGAGCTACTCCTTGCTCAACGAAATGGACTCAACACCCCATATTAAACGCCTAAGAATGTACCTGACTAGTAAGTATCTTAAAACCTATGGATTGCTATGTCTCCGAAAGAGAATCAAGCGTGTGTACAGGGGCATAAACGCAGCAGTGATAGGATTGGAGAGGTTCGGTGAGCAAATGAAGACCCTTTGAAGTCATATTGCATGGTACCCATTACATGGGTCTCAACTCTCCAGGTTTAAGGTATTCTTCCTTCAGCTAAAACATGCATGTGGAACCCAGAGTATGATCAACCGTGTGAACGGGAGACGTGTTCAGATATGTCTCAGTTTTCGTACCCTGGTACTCGGGTGCAACATTCCAGACGCTTTAATAACACTCTCCCCACTTGGAGAGTCAGCGCCTTTAACCTCCTGTTTGGCCCAGTTTGCAATTTCTGAGGAAGATGTACAGGAATAGGGAGAAACAATGAGAGACTAGCTGGAGGTGTCTGGACGGGCAAATTTAACTCTCATTTCCCACCAGGAAGAGGAATTAACCAAAGGCTCAGCGTGCCGTGCCGGAACCAGATTAGGGCCTGAAGCCATCCTGTGGTGTTGCGCCCAGCTCAAAAGAAAGCGAGTTGAAGAAAGGAGCTCAGGGGCACTGTAATTCACAAACCTGCAGAGTTATAAATGACAGTTATCGTCCAAAAATATACTGAAGTAAGGCTGCCAACAGGACTTGAAAGTGGGGCAGAATTGCAGGAAACCGATTTCAGGAGGTAGACTGGAATTGCATTGAAAGCATAGGAAAAGAGGCAGAACATCCACAATGATGCACTTGGCCAAAAAGGGCGTATGCGTTTTTTCCTGAATATATTCAGGAAAAAACGCATACGCCCTTTTTGGCCAACCAAGCAAGCTTGCAAAGGAAATCTGCACTACAATGAAGTCTCACTTCCCCCCAGTCAAAAGGGCCATCTGAAAAAAGTGTAAAATCCAGAGAGGCAGGACAGGCCATGGAGAACTGGGAGCCTTGTTATGCTGATGGGCGGGATGTAAATTGCCAACAGACACTCCGGAGAAGTGTATGGTGTTTCCTGAAACATCTAAGAAACAAAGCAACGGAGCCTAGGGCACATTCACTTATGGTCCTATAGCTTAGGGAAATTAAAATCAAAAAGACACAGCCACCCCAAAGTTTGGGACGCCTCTGTTTACAAGAACCTCGTTTACCGTACAAGTTCAATATCACAGAAAGTGAAAAATGGATAAAAAACTTGTGGTACTTACGTACAATGCAGTATCACTCAGCAATGAAATCTATGTCATCAGGCCCATAGCAGCACAATGAGTGGATTCAGGTACGATGATTCTAACTGAAATAAGTCACACAGAAAAAGAAACATCATAAGATATCACTAATACACGGAATGTAAACTTGGCTACACAGGAACTGAATTCCAAAACAGAACAGGGTCTCAAATTTAGAAAACCAACTTATGCTTGCTTAAGGGGAAAGGTGAGTTGGGGTGCTGCATAAAACCAGAGATTGAAATGAGCACAGATAAAGTTCCTTAAGCCAAATATGGAATAGACAAGAGCTACTCCTTGCTCAACGAAATGGACTCAACACCGCATATTAAACGCCTAAGAATGTACCTGACTAGTAAGTATCTTAAAACCTATGGATTGCTATGTCTCCAAAAGAGAATCAAGCGTGTGTACAGGAGCATAAACGCAGCAGTGATAGGATTGGAGAGGTTCAGTGAGCAAATGAAGACCCTTTGAAATCATATTGCATGGTACCCCTTACACGGGTCTCAACTCTCCAGGTTTAAGGTATTCTTCCTTCAGCTAAAACATGCATGTGGAACACAGAGTATGATCAACCGTGTGAACGGGAGACGTGTTCAGATATGTCTCAGTTTTCGTACCCTGGTACTCGGGTGCAACATTCCAGACGCTTTAATAACACTCTCCCCACTTGGAGAGTCAGCGCCTTTAACCTCCTGTTTGGCCCAGTTTGCAATTTCTGCGGAAGATGAACAGGAATAGCGAGAACCAATGAGAGACTAGCTGGAGGTGTCTGGACGGGCAAATTTAACTCTCATTTCCCACCAGGAAGAGGAATTAACCAAAGGCGCAGCGTGCCGTGCCGGAACAAGATTAGGGCCTGAAGCCATCCTGCGGTGTTGCAGACAGGTCACAAGAAAGCGAGTTGTAGAAAGGAGCTCAGGGGCACTGTAATTCACAAACCTGCAGAGTTATAAATGACAGCTATCGTCCAAAAATATACTGAAGTAAGGCTGCCAAGAGGACTTGAAAGCGGGGCAGAATTGCAGGAAACCGATTTCAGAAGGTAGACTGGAATTGCATTGAAAGCATAGGAAAAGAGGCAGAACGTCCACAATGATGCACTTGGCCAAAAAGGGCGTAGGCGTTTTTTCCTTAATATATTCAGGAAAAAACGCCTACGCACTTTTTGGCCAACCAAGCAAGCTTGCAAAGGAAATCTGCACTACAATGAAGTCTCACTTCCCCCTAGTCAAAAGGGCCATCTGAAAAAAGTGTAAAATCCAGAAAGGCAGGACAGGCCATGGAGAACTGGGAGCCTTGTTATGCTGATGGGCGGGATGTAAATTGCCAACAGACACTCGGGAGAAGTGTATGGTGTTTCCTGAAACATCTAAAAAACAAAGCAACAGAGCCTAGGTCACTTCCACTTATGGTCCTATAGCTTAGGGAAATTAAAATCAAAAAGACACAGCCACCCCAAAGTTTGGGACGCCTCTGTTTACAAGAACCTCGTTTACCGTACAAGTTCAACATTGCAGAAAGTGAAAAATGGATAAAGAAGTTGTGGTATTTACTTACAAAGCAATATCACTCAGCAATGAAATCTATGTCATCAGGCCCTTAGCAGCACAATGAGTGGATTCAGGTATGATGATTCTAACTGAAATAAGTCACACAGAAAAAGAAACATCATAAGATATCACTAATACACGGAATGTAAACTTGGCTACACAGGAACTGAATTCCAAAACAGAACAGGGTCTCAAATTTAGAAAACCAACTTATGCTTGCTTAAGGGGAAAGGTGAGTTGGGGTGCTGCATAAAACCAGAGATTGAAATGAGCACAGATAAAGTTCCTTAAGCCAAATATGGAATAGACAAGAGCTACTCCTTGCTCAACGAAATGGATTCAACACCCCATATTAAACGCCTAAGAATGTACCTGACTAGTAAGTATCTTAAAACCTATGGATTGCTATGTCTCTGAAAGAGAATCAAGCGTGTGTACAGGGGCATAAACACAGCAGTGATAGGATTGGAGAGGTTCGGTGAGCAAATGAAGACCCTTTGAAGTCATATTGCATGGTACCCATTACACGGGTCTCAACTCTCCAGGTTTAAGGTATTCTTCCTTCAGCTAAAACATGCATGTGGAACCCAGAGTATGATCAACCGTGTGAACGGGAGACGTGTTCAGATATGTCTCAGTTTTCGTACCCTGGTACTCGGGTGCAACATTCCAGACGCTTTAATAACACTCTCCCCACTTGGAGAGTCAGCGCCTTTAACCTCCTGTTTGGCCCAGTTTGCAATTTCTGCGGAAGATGAACAGGAATAGGGAGAACCAATGAGAGACTAGCTGGAGGTGTCTGGACGGGCAAATTTAACTCTCATTTCCCACCAGGAAGAGGAATTAACCAAAGGCTCAGCGTGCCGTGCCGGAACCAGATTAGGGCCTGAAGCCATCCTGCGGTGTTGCACCAGCTCAAAAGAAAGCGAGTTGAAGAAAGAGCTCAGGGGCGCTGTAATTCACAAACTTGCAGAGTTACAAATGACAGCTATCGTCCAAAAATATACTGAAGTAAGGCTGCCAAGAGGACTTGAAAGCGGGGCAGAATTGCAGGAAACCGATTTCAGGAGGTAGACTGGAATTGCATTGAAAGCATAGGAAAAGAGGCAGAACGTCCACAATGATGCACTTGGCCAAAAAGGGCGTATGCGTTTTTTCCTGAATATATTCAGGAAAAAACGCATACGCCCTTTTTGGCCAACCAAGCAAACTTGCAAAGGAAATCTGCACTACAATGAAGTCTCACTTCCCCCCGGTCAAAAGGGCCATCTGAAAAAAGTGTAAAATCCAGAAAGGCAGGACAGGCCATGGAGACCTGGGAGCCTTGTTATGCTGATGGGCGGGATGTAAATTGCCAACAGACACTCGGGAGAAGTGTATGGTGTTTCCTGAAACATCTAAAAAACAAAGCAACAGAGCCTAGGGCACTTCCAATTATGGTCCTATAGCTTAGGGAAATTAAAATCAAAAAGACACAGCCACCCCAAAGTTTGGAACGGCTGTGTTTACAAGAACCTCGTTTACAGTACAAGTTCAACATCGCAGAAAGTGAAAAATGGATAAAGAAGTTGTGGTATTTACTTACAAAGCAATATCACTCAGCAATGAAATCTATGTCATCAGGCCCTTAGCAGCACAATGAGTGGATTCAGGTATGATGATTCTAACTGAAATAAGTCACACAGAAAAAGAAACATCATAAGATATCAGTAATACACGGAATGTAAACTTGGCTACACAGGAACTGAATTCCAAAACAGAACAGGGTCTCAAATTTAGAAAACCAACTTATGCTTGCTTAAGGGGAAAGGTGAGTTGGGGTGCTGCATAAAACCAGAGATTGAAATGAGCACAGATAAAGTAACTTAAGCCAAATATGGAATAGACAATAGCTACTCCTTGCTCAAGGAAATGGACTCAACACCGCATATTAAACGCCTAAGAATGTACCTGACTAGTAAGTATCTTAAAACCTATGGATTGCTATGTCTCCGAAAGAGAATCAAGCGTGTGTACAGGGCATAAACGCAGCAGTGATAGGATTGGAGAGGTTCGGTGAGCAAATGAAGACCCTTTGAAATCATATTGCATGGTACCCATTACACGGGTCTCAACTCTCCAGGTTTAAGGTATTCTTCCTTCAGCTAAAACATGCATGTGGAACCTAGAGTATGATCAACCATGTGATCGGGAGACGTGTTCAAATATGTCTCAGTTTTCCTCCCCTGGTACTCGGGTGCAACATTCCAGACGCTTTACTAACACTCTCCCGACTTGGAGAGTCAGTCCCTTTAACCTCCTGTTTGGCCCAGTTTGCAATTTCTGCGGAAGATGAACAGGAATAGCGAGAACCAATGAGAGACTAGCTGGAGGTGTCTGGACGGGCAAATTTAACTCTCATTTCCCACCAGGAAGAGGAATTAACCAAAGGCGCAGCGTGCCGTGCCGGAACAAGATTAGGGCCTGAAGCCATCCTGCGGTGTTGCAGACAGGTCACAAGAAAGCGAGTTGTAGAAAGGAGCTCAGGGGCACTGTAATTCACAAACCTGCAGAGTTATAAATGACAGCTATCGTCCAAAAATATACTGAAGTAAGGCTGCCAAGAGGACTTGAAAGCGGGGCAGAATTGCAGGAAACCGATTTCAGAAGGTAGACTGGAATTGCATTGAAAGCATAGGAAAAGAGGCAGAACGTCCACAATGATGCACTTGGCCAAAAAGGGCGTAGGCGTTTTTTCCTTAATATATTCAGGAAAAAACGCCTACGCACTTTTTGGCCAACCAAGCAAGCTTGCAAAGGAAATCTGCACTACAATGAAGTCTCACTTCCCCCTAGTCAAAAGGGCCATCTGAAAAAAGTGTAAAATCCAGAAAGGCAGGACAGGCCATGGAGAACTGGGAGCCTTGTTATGCTGATGGGCGGGATGTAAATTGCCAACAGACACTCGGGAGAAGTGTATGGTGTTTCCTGAAACATCTAAAAAACAAAGCAACAGAGCCTAGGTCACTTCCACTTATGGTCCTATAGCTTAGGGAAATTAAAATCAAAAAGACACAGCCACCCCAAAGTTTGGGACGCCTCTGTTTACAAGAACCTCGTTTACCGTACAAGTTCAACATTGCAGAAAGTGAAAAATGGATAAAGAAGTTGTGGTATTTACTTACAAAGCAATATCACTCAGCAATGAAATCTATGTCATCAGGCCCTTAGCAGCACAATGAGTGGATTCAGGTATGATGATTCTAACTGAAATAAGTCACACAGAAAAAGAAACATCATAAGATATCACTAATACACGGAATGTAAACTTGGCTACACAGGAACTGAATTCCAAAACAGAACAGTGTCTCAAATTTAGAAAACCAACTTATGCTTGCTTAAGGGGAAAGGTGAGTTGGGGTGCTGCATAAAACCAGAGATTGAAATGAGCACAGATAAAGTTCCTTAAGCCAAATATGGAATAGACAAGAGCTACTCCTTGCTCAACGAAATGGACTCAACACCCCATATTAAACACCTAAGAATGTACCTGACTAGTAAGTATCTTAAAACCTATGGATTGCTATGTCTCCGAAAGAGAATCAAGCGTGTGTACAGGGGCATAAACGCAGCAGTGATAGGATTGGAGAGGTTCGGTGAGCAAATGAAGACCCTTTGAAGTCATATTGCATGGTACCCATTACATGGGTCTCAACTCTCCAGGTTTAAGGTATTCTTCCTTCAGCTAAAACATGCATGTGGAACCCAGAGTATGATCAACCGTGTGAACGGGAGACGTGTTCAGATATGTCTCAGTTTTCGTACCCTGGTACTCGGGTGCAACATTCCAGACGCTTTAATAACACTCTCCCCACTTGGAGAGTCAGCGCCTTTAACCTCCTGTTTGGCCCAGTTTGCAATTTCTGAGGAAGATGTACAGGAATAGGGAGAAACAATGAGAGACTAGCTGGAGGTGTCTGGACGGGCAAATTTAACTCTCATTTCCCACCAGGAAGAGGAATTAACCAAAGGCTCAGCGTGCCGTGCCGGAACCAGATTAGGGCCTGAAGCCATCCTGTGGTGTTGCGCCCAGCTCAAAAGAAAGCGAGTTGAAGAAAGGAGCTCAGGGGCACTGTAATTCACAAACCTGCAGTGTTATAAATGACAGTTATCGTCCAAAAATATACTGAAGTAAGGCTGCCAACAGGACTTGAAAGTGGGGCAGAATTGCAGGAAACCGATTTCAGGATGTAGACTGGAATTGCATTGAAAGCATAGGAAAAGAGGCAGAACATCCACAATGATGCACTTGGCCAAAAAGGGCGTATGCGTTTTTTCCTGAATATATTCAGGAAAAAACGCATACGCCCTTTTTGGCCAACCAAGCAAGCTTGCAAAGGAAATCTGCACTACAATGAAGTCTCACTTCCCCCCAGTCAAAAGGGCCATCTGAAAAAAGTGTAAAATCCAGAAAGGCAGGACAGGCCATGGAGAACTGGGAGCCTTGTTATGCTGATGGGCGGGATGTAAATTGCCAACAGACACTCCGGAGAAGTGTATGGTGTTTCCTGAAACATCTAAGAAACAAAGCAACGGAGCCTAGGGCACATTCACTTATGGTCCTATAGCTTAGGGAAATTAAAATCAAAAACACACAGCCACCCCAAAGTTTGGGACGCCTCTGTTTACAAGAACCTCGTTTACCGTACAAGTTCAATATCACAGAAAGTGAAAAATGGATAAAAAACTTGTGGTACTTACGTACAATGCAGTATCACTCAGCAATGAAATCTATGTCATCAGGCCCATAGCAGCACAATGAGTGGATTCAGGTATGATGATTCTAACTGAAATAAGTCACACAGAAAAAGAAACATCATAAGATATCACTAATACACGGAATGTAAACTTGGCTACACAAGAACTGAATTCCAAAACAGAACAATGTCTCAAATTTAGAAAACCAACTTATGCTTGCTTAAGGGGAAAGGTGAGTTGGGGTGCTGCATAAAACCAGAGATTGAAATGAGCACAGATAAAGTAACTTAAGCCAAATATGGAATAGACAAGAGCTACTCCTTGCTCAAGGAAATGGACTCAACACCGCACATTAAACGCCTAAGAATGTACCTGACTAGTAAGTATCTTAAAACCTATGGATTGCTATGTCTCCGAAAGAGAATCAAGCGTGTGTACGGGGCATAAACGCAGCAGTGATAGGATTGGAGAGGTTCAGTGAGCAAATGAAGACCCTTTGAAGTCATATTGCATGGTACCCATTCCACGGGTCTCAACTCTCCAGGTTTAAGGTATTCTTCCTTCAGCTAAAACATGCATGTGGAACCTAGAGTATGATCAACCATGTGATCGGGAGACGTGTTCAAATATGTCTCAGTTTTCATACCCTGGTACTCGGGTGCAACATTCCAGACGCTTTACTAACACTCTCCCGACTTGGAGAGTCAGTCCCTTTAACCTCCTGTTTGGCCCAGTTTGCAATTTCTGCGGAAGATGAACAGGAATAGCGAGAACCAATGAGAGACTAGCTGGAGGTGTCTGGACGGGCAAATTTAACTCTCATTTCCCACCAGGAAGAGGAATTAACCAAAGGTGCAGCGTGCCGTGCCGGAACCAGATTAGGGCCTGAAGCCATCCTGCGGTGTTGCGGACAGGTCACAAGAAAGCGAGTTGAAGAAAGGAGCTCAGGGGCACTGTAATTCACAAACCTGCAGAGTTATAAATGACAGCTATCGTCCAAAAATATACTGAAGTAAGGCTGCCAAGAGGACTTGAAAGCGGGGCAGAATTGCAGGAAACCGATTTCAGGAGGTAGACTGGAATTGCATTGAAAGCATAGGAAAAGAGGCAGAACGTCCACAATGATGCACTTGGCCAAAAAGGGCGTAGGCGTTTTTTCCTGAATATATTCAGGAAAAAACGCCTACGCCCTTTTTGGCCAACCAAGCAAGCTTGCAAAGGAAATCTGCACTACAATGAAGTCTCACTTCCCCCCGGTCAAAAGGGCCATCTGAAAAAAGTGTAAAATCCAGAAAGGCAGGACAGGCCATGGAGAACTGGGAGCCTTGTTATGCTGATGGGCGGGATGTAAATTGCCAACAGACACTCGGGAGAAGTGTATGGTGTTTCCTGAAACATCTAAAAAACAAAGCAACAGAGCCTAGGGCACTTCCACTTATGGTCCTATAGCTTAGGGAAATTAAAATCAAAAAGACACAGCCACCCCAAAGTTTGGGACGCCTCTGTTTACAAGAACCTCGTTTACAGTACAAGTTCTACATCACAGAAAGTGAAAAATGGATAAAGAACTTGTGGTATATACTTACAAAGCAATATCACTCAGCAATGAAATCTATGTCAGTAGGCCCTTAGCAGCACAATGAGTGGATTCAGGTATGATGATTCTAACTGAAATAAGTCACACAGAAAAAGAAACATCATAAGATATCACTAATACACGGAATGTAAACTTGGCTACACAGGAACTGAATTCCAAAACAGAACAGGGTCTCAAATTTAGAAAACCAACTTATGCTTGCTTAAGGGCAAAGGTGAGTTGATGTGCTGCATAAAACCAGAGATTGAAATGAGCACAGATAAAGTTCCTTAAGCCAAATATGGAATAGACAAGAGCTACTCCTTGCTCAACGAAATGGACTCAACACCCCATATTAAACGCCTAAGAATGTACCTGACTAGTAAGTATCTTAAAACCTATGGATTGCTATGTCTCCGAAAGAGAATCAAGCGTGTGTACAGGGGCATAAACGCAGCAGTGATAGGATTGGAGAGGTTCGGTGAGCAAATGAAGACCCTTTGAAGTCATATTGCATGGTACCCATTACATGGGTCTCAACTCTCCAGGTTTAAGGTATTCTTCCTTCAGCTAAAACATGCATGTGGAACCCAGAGTATGATCAACCGTGTGAACGGGAGACGTGTTCAGATATGTCTCAGTTTTCGTACCCTGGTACTCGGGTGCAACATTCCAGACGCTTTAATAACACTCTCCCCACTTGGAGAGTCAGCGCCTTTAACCTCCTGTTTGGCCCAGTTTGCAATTTCTGAGGAAGATGTACAGGAATAGGGAGAAACAATGAGAGACTAGCTGGAGGTGTCTGGACGGGCAAATTTAACTCTCATTTCCCACCAGGAAGAGGAATTAACCAAAGGCTCAGCGTGCCGTGCCGGAACCAGATTAGGGCCTGAAGCCATCCTGTGGTGTTGCGCCCAGCTCAAAAGAAAGCGAGTTGAAGAAAGGAGCTCAGGGGCACTGTAATTCACAAACCTGCAGAGTTATAAATGACAGTTATCGTCCAAAAATATACTGAAGTAAGGCTGCCAACAGGACTTGAAAGTGGGGCAGAATTGCAGGAAACCGATTTCAGGAGGTAGACTGGAATTGCATTGAAAGCATAGGAAAAGAGGCAGAACATCCACAATGATGCACTTGGCCAAAAAGGGCGTATGCGTTTTTTCCTGAATATATTCAGGAAAAAACGCATACGCCCTTTTTGGCCAACCAAGCAAGCTTGCAAAGGAAATCTGCACTACAATGAAGTCTCACTTCCCCCCAGTCAAAAGGGCCATCTGAAAAAAGTGTAAAATCCAGAGAGGCAGGACAGGCCATGGAGAACTGGGAGCCTTGTTATGCTGATGGGCGGGATGTAAATTGCCAACAGACACTCCGGAGAAGTGTATGGTGTTTCCTGAAACATCTAAGAAACAAAGCAACGGAGCCTAGGGCACATTCACTTATGGTCCTATAGCTTAGGGAAATTAAAATCAAAAAGACACAGCCACCCCAAAGTTTGGGACGCCTCTGTTTACAAGAACCTCGTTTACCGTACAAGTTCAATATCACAGAAAGTGAAAAATGGATAAAAAACTTGTGGTACTTACGTACAATGCAGTATCACTCAGCAATGAAATCTATGTCATCAGGCCCATAGCAGCACAATGAGTGGATTCAGGTACAATGATTCTAACTGAAATAAGTCACACAGAAAAAGAAACATCATAAGATATCACTAATACACGGAATGTAAACTTGGCTACACAGGAACTGAATTCCAAAACAGAACAGGGTCTCAAATTTAGAAAACCAACTTATGCTTGCTTAAGGGGAAAGGTGAGTTGGGGTGCTGCATAAAACCAGAGATTGAAATGAGCACAGATAAAGTTCCTTAAGCCAAATATGGAATAGACAAGAGCTACTCCTTGCTCAACGAAATGGACTCAACACCGCATATTAAACGCCTAAGAATGTACCTGACTAGTAAGTATCTTAAAACCTATGGATTGCTATGTCTCCAAAAGAGAATCAAGCGTGTGTACAGGAGCATAAACGCAGCAGTGATAGGATTGGAGAGGTTCAGTGAGCAAATGAAGACCCTTTGAAATCATATTGCATGGTACCCCTTACACGGGTCTCAACTCTCCAGGTTTAAGGTATTCTTCCTTCAGCTAAAACATGCATGTGGAACCCAGAGTATGATCAACCGTGTGAACGGGAGACGTGTTCAGATATGTCTCAGTTTTCGTACCCTGGTACTCGGGTGCAACATTCCAGACGCTTTAATAACACTCTCCCCACTTGGAGAGTCAGCGCCTTTAACCTCCTGTTTGGCCCAGTTTGCAATTTCTGCGGAAGATGAACAGGAATAGGGAGAACCAATGAGAGACTAGCTGGAGGTGTCTGGACGGGCAAATTTAACTCTCATTTCCCACCAGGAAGAGGAATTAACCAAAGGCTCAGCGTGCCGTGCCGGAACCAGATTAGGGCCTGAAGCCATCCTGCGGTGTTGCACCAGCTCAAAAGAAAGCGAGTTGAAGAAAGAGCTCAGGGGCGCTGTAATTCACAAACCTGCAGAGTTACAAATGACAGCTATCGTCCAAAAATATACTGAAGTAAGGCTGCCAACAGGACTTGAAAGCGGGGCAGAATTGCAGGAAACCGATTTCAGGAGGTAGACTGGAATTGCATTGAAAGCATAGGAAAAGAGGCAGAACGTCCACAATGATGCACTTGGCCAAAAAGGGCGTATGCGTTTTTTCCTGAATATATTCAGGAAAAAACGCATACGCCCTTTTTGGCCAACCAAGCAAACTTGCAAAGGAAATCTGCACTACAATGAAGTCTCACTTCCACCCGGTCAAAAGGGCCATCTGAAAAAAGTGTAAAATCCAGAAAGGCAGGACAGGCCATGGAGAACTGGGAGCCTTGTTATGCTGATGGGCGGGATGTAAATTGCCAACAGACACTCGGGAGAAGTGTATGGTGTTTCCTGAAACATCTAAAAAACAAAGCAACAGAGCCTAGGGCACTTCCACTTATGGTCCTATAGCTTAGGGAAATTAAAATCAAAAAGACACAGCCACCCCAAAGTTTGGAACGGCTCTGTTTACAAGAACCTCGTTTACAGTACAAGTTCAACATCGCAGAAAGTGCAAAATGGATAAAGAAGTTGTGGTATTTACTTACAAAGCAATATCACTCAGCAATGAAATCTATGTCATCAGGCCCTTAGCAGCACAATGAGTGGATTCAGGTATGATGATTCTAACTGAAATAAGTCACACAGAAAAAGAAACATCATAAGATATCACTAATACACGGAATGTAAACTTGGCTACACAGGAACTGAATTCCAAAACAGAACAGTGTCTCAAATTTAGAAAACCAACTTATGCTTGCTTAAGGGGAAAGGTGAGTTGGGGTGCTGCATAAAACCAGAGATTGAAATGAGCACAGATAAAGTTCCTTAAGCCAAATATGGAATAGACAAGAGCTACTCCTTGCTCAACGAAATGGACTCAACACCGCATATTAAATGCCTAAGAATGTACCTGACTAGTAAGTATCTTAAAACCTATGGATTGCTATGTCTCCGAAAGAGAATCAAGTGTGTGTACGGGGCATAAACGCAGCAGTGATAGGATTGGAGAGGTTCGGTGAGCAAACGAAGACCCTTTGAAGTCATATTGCATGGTACCCATTCCACGGGTCTCAACTCTCCAGGTTTAAGGTATTCTTCCTTCAGCTAAAACATGCATGTGGAACCTAGAGTATGATCAACCATGTGATCGGGAGACGTGTTCAAATATGTCTCAGTTTTCAAACCCTGGTACTCGGGTGCAACATTCCAGACGCTTTACTAACACTCTCCCGACTTGGAGAGTCAGTCCCTTTAACCTCCTGTCTGGCCCAGTTTGCAATTTCTGCGGAAGATGAACAGGAATAGGGAGAACCAATGAGAGACTAGCTGGAGGTGTCTGGACGGGCAAATTTAACTCTCATTTCCCACCAGGAAGAGGAAATAAACAAAGGCTCAGCGTGCCGTGCCAGAACAAGATTAGAGCCTGAAGCCATCCTGCAGTGTTACGGCCAGCTCAAAAGAAAGCGAGTTGAAGAAAGGAGCTCAGGGGCACTGTAATTCACAAACCTGCAGAGTTATAAATGACAGCTATCCTCCAAAAATATACTGAAGTAAGGCTGCCAAGAGGACTTGAAAGCGGGGCAGAATTGCAGGAAACCGATTTCAGGAGGTAGACTGGAATTGCATTGAAAGCATAGGAAAAGAGGCAGAATGTCCACAATGATGCACTTGGCCAAAAAGGGCGTATGCGTTTTTTCCTGAATATATTCAGGAAAAAACGCATACGCCCTTTTTGGCCAACCAAGCAAGCTTGCAAAGGAAATCTGCACTACAATGAAGTCTCACTTCCCCCGGGTCAAAAGGGCCATCTGAAAAAAGTGTAAAATCCAGAAAGGCAGGACAGGCCATGGAGAACTGGGAGCCTTGTTATGCTGATGGGCGGGATGTAAATTGCCAACAGACACTCGGGAGAAGTGTATGGTGTTTCCTGAAACATCTAAAAAACAAAGCAACAGAGCCTAGGGCACTTCCACTTATGGTCCTATAGCTTAGGGAAATTAAAATCAAAAAGACACAGCCACCCCAAAGTTTGGGACGCCTCTGTTTACAAGAACCTCGTTTACCGTACAAGTTCAATATCACAGAAAGTGAAAAATGGATAAAGAACTTGTGGTACTTACATACAATGCAGTATCACTCAGCAATGAAATCTATGTCATCAGGCCTGTAGCAGCATAATGAGTGGATTCAGGTACGATGATTCTAACTGAAATAAGTCACACAGAAAAAGAAACATCATAAGATATCACTAATACACGGAATGTAAACTTGGCTACACAGGAACTGAATTCCAAAACAGAACAGGGTCTCAAATTTAGAAAACCAACTTCTGCTTGCTTAAGGGGAAAGGTGAGTTGGGGTGCTGCATAAAACCAGAGATTGAAATGAGCACAGATAAAGTTCCTTAAGCCAAATATGGAATAGACAAGAGCTACTCCTTGCTCAATGAAATGGACACAACACCGCATATTAAACGCCTAAGAATGTACCTGACTAGTAAGTATCTTAAAACCTATGGATTGCTATGTCTCCGAAAGAGAATCAAGCATGTGTACAGGGGCATAAACGCAGCAGTGATAGGATTGGAGAGGTTCGGTGAGCAAATGAAGACCCTTTGAAGTCATATTGCATGGTACCCATTACACGGGTCTCAACTGTCCAGGTTTAAGGTATTCTTCCTTCAGCTAAAACATGCATGTGGAACCCAGAGTATGATCAACCGTGTGAACGGGAGACGTGTTCAGATATGTCTCAGTTTTCGTACCCTGGTACTCGGGTGCAACATTCCAGACGCTTTAATAACACTCTCCCCACTTGGAGAGTCAGCGCCTTTAACCTCCTGTTTGGCCCAGTTTGCAATTTCTGCGGAAGATGAACAGGAATAGGGAGAACCAATGAGAGACTAGCTGGAGGTGTCTGGACGGGCAAATTTAACTCTCATTTCCCACCTGGAAGAGGAATTAACCAAAGGCTCAGCGTGCCGTGCCGGAACCAGATTAGGGCCTGAAGCCATCCTGCGGTGTTGCGCCCAGCTCAAAAGAAAGCGAGTTGAAGAAAGGAGCTCAGAGGCACTGTAATTCACAAACCTGCAGAGTTACAAATGACAGCTATCGTCCAAAAATATACTGAAGTAAGGCTGCCAAGAGGACTTGAAAGCGGGGCAGAATTGCAGGAAACCGATTTCAGGAGGTAGACTGGAATTGCATTGAAAGCATAGGAAAAGAGGCAGAACGTCCACAATGATGCACTTGGCCAAAAAGGGCGTATGCATTTTTTCCTGAATATATTCAGGAAAAGAGGCAGAAAGTCCACAATGATGCACTTGGCCAAAAAGGGCGTATGCGTTTTTACCTGAATATATTCAGGAAAAAACGCATACACCCTTTTTGGCCTACCAAGCAAGCTTGCAAAGGAAATCTGCACTACAATGAAGTCTCACTTCCCCCCGGTCAAAAGGGACATCTGAAAAAAGTGTAAAATCCAGAAAGGCAGGACAGGCCATGGAGAACTGGGAGCCTTGTTATGCTGATGGGCGGGATGTAAATTGCCAACAGACACTCGGGAGAAGTGTATGGTGTTTCCTGAAACATCTAAGAAACAGAGCAACACAGCCTAAGGCACTTCCACTTATGGTCCTATAGCTTAGGGAAATTAAAATCAAAAAGACACAGCCACCCCAATTTGGGACGCCTCTGTTTACAAGAACCTCGTGTACCGTACAAGTTCAATATCACGGAAAGTGAAAAATGGATAAAGAACTTGTGGTACTTACGTACAATGCAGTATCACTCAGCAATGAAATCTATGTCATCAGGCCCGTAGCAGCATAATGAGTGGATTCAGGTACGATGATTCTAACTGAAATAAGTCACACAGAAAAAGAAACATCATAAGATATCACTAATACACGAAATGTAAACTTGGCTACACAGGAACTGAATTCCAAAACAGAACAGGGTCTCAAATTTAGAAAACCAACTTATGCTTGCTTAAGGGGAAAGGTGAGTTGGGGTGCTGCATAAAACCAGAGATTGAAATGAGCACAGATAAAGTTCCTTAAGCCAAATATGGAATAGACAAGAGCTACTCCTTGCTCAACGAAATGGACTCAACACCGCATATTAAACGCCTAAGAATGTACCTGACTCTTAAGTATCTTAAAACCTATGGATTGCTATGTCTCCGAAAGAGAATCAAGCATGTGTACAGGGGCATAAACGCAGCAGTGATAGGATTGGAGAGGTTCGGTGAGCAAATGAAGACCCTTTGAAGTCATATTGCATGGTACCCATTCCACGGGTCTCAACTCTCCAGGTTTAAGGTATTCTTCCTTCAGCTAAAACATGCATGTGGAACCCAGAGTATGATCAACCGTGTGAACGGGAGACGTGTTCAAATATGTCTCAGTTTTCCTCCCCTGGTACTCGGGTGCAACATTCCAGACGCTTTACTAACACTCTCCCCACTTGGAGAGTCAGCGCCTTTAACCTCCTGTTTGGCCCAGTTTGCAATTTCTGCGGAAGATGAACAGGAATAGGGAGAACCAATGAGAGACTAGCTGGAGGTGTCTGGACGGGCAAATTTAACTCTCATTTCCCACCAGGAAGAGGAAATAACCAAGGCTCAGCGTGCCGTGCCAGACCTAGATTAGGGCCTGAAGCCATCCTGCGGTGTTGCGGCCAGGTCACAGGAAAGCGAGTTGAAGAAAGGAGCTCAGGGACACTGTAATTCACAAACCTGCAGAGTTATAAATGACAGCTATCGTCCAAAAATATACTGAAGTAAGGCTGCCAAGAGGACTTGAAAGCGGGGCAGAATTGCAGGAAACCGATTTCAGGAGGTAGACTGGAATTGCATTGAAAGCATAGGAAAAGAGGCAGAACGTCCACAATGATGCACTTGGCCAAAAAGGGCGTATGCGTTTTTTCCTGAATATATTCAGGAAAAAACGCATACGCCCTTTTTGGCCAACCAAGAAAACTTTCAAAGGAAATCTGCACTACAATGAAGTCTCACTTCCCCCCGGTCAAAAGGGACATCTGAAAAAAGTGTAAAACCCAAAAAGGCAGGACAGGCCATGGAGAACTGGGAGCCTTGTTATGCTGATGGGCAGGATGTAAATTGCCAACAGACACTCCGGAGAAGTGTATGGTGTTTCCTGAAACATCTTAAAAACAAAGCAACAGAGCCTAGGGCACTTCCACTTATGGTTCTATAGCTTAGGGAAATTAAAATCAAAAAGACACAGCCACCCCAAAGTTTGGGATGCCTCTGTTTACAAGAACCTCGTTTACCGTACAAGTTCAACATCACAGAAAGTGAAAAATGGATAAAGAACTTGTGGTACTTACGTACAATGCAGTATCACTCAGCAATGAAATCTATGTCATCAGGCCCGTAGCAACATAATGAGTGGATTCAGGTACGATGATTCTAACTGAAATAAGTCACACAGAAAAAGAAACATCATAAGATATCACTAATACACGGAATGTAAACTTGGCTACACAGGAACTGAATTCCAAAACAGAACAGGGTCTCAAATTTAGAAAACCAACTTATGCTTGCTTAAGGGGAAAGGTGAGTTGGGGTGCTGCATAAAACCAGAGATTGAAATGAGCACAGATAAAGTTCCTTAAGCCAAATATGGAATAGACAAGAGCTACTCCTTGCTCAACGAAATGGACTCAACACCCCATATTAAACGCCTAAGAATGTACCTGACTCGTAAGTATCTTAAAACCTATGGATTGCTATGTCTCCGAAAGAGAATCAAGCATGTGTACAGGGACATAAACGCAGCAGTGATAGGATTGGAGAGGTTCGGTGAGCAAATGAAGACCCTTTGAAGTCATATTGCATGGTACCCATTCCACGGGTTTCAACTACCCAGGTTTAAGGTATTCTTCCTTCAGCTAAAACATGCATGTGGAACCTAGAGTATGATCAACCATGTGATCGGGAGACGTGTTCAAATATATCTCAGTTTTCGTACCCTGGTACTCGGGTGCAACATTCCAGACGCTTTACTAACACTCTCCCGACTTGGAGAGTCAGTCCCTTTAACCTCCTGTTTGGCCCAGTTTGCAATTTCTGCGGAAGATGAACAGGAATAGCGAGAACCAATGAGAGACTAGCTGGAGGTGTCTGGACGGGCAAATTTAACTCTCATTTCCCACCAGGAAGAGGAATTAAACAAAGGCTCAGCGTGCCGTGCCGGAACCAGATTAGGGCCTGAAGCCATCCTGCGGTGTTGCGGCCAGGTCACAAGAAAGCGAGTTGAAGAAAGGAGCTCAGGGGCACTGTAATTCACAAACCTGCAGAGTTATAAATGACAGCTATCGTCCAAAAATATACTGAAGTAAGGCTGCCAAGAGGACTTGAAAGCGGGGCAGAATTGCAGGAAACCGATTTCAGGAGGTAGACTGGAATTGCATTGAAAGCATAGGAAAAGAGGCAGAACGTCCACAATGATGCACTTGGCCAAAAAGGGCGTATGCGTTTTTTCCTGAATATATTCAGGAAAAAACGCATACGCCCTTTTTGGCCAACCAAGCAAGCTTGCAAAGGAAATCTGCACTACAATGAAGTCTCACTTCCCCCCGGTCAAAAGGGCCATATGAAAAAAGTGTAAAATCCAGAAAGGCAGGACAGGCCATGGAGAACTGGGAGCCTTGTTATGCTGATGGGCGGGATGTAAATTGCCAACAGACACTCGGGAGAAGTGTATGGTGTTTCCTGAAACATCTAAAAAACAAAGCAACAGAGCCTAGGGCACTTCCACTTATGGTCCTATAGCTTAGGGAAATTAAAATCAAAAAGACACAGCCACCCCAATGTTTGGGACGCCTCTGTTTACAAGAACCTCGTTTACCGTACAAGTTCAATATCACAGAAAGTGAAAAATGGATAAAGAACTTGTGGTACTTACGTACAATGCAGTATCACTCAGCAGTGAAATCTATGTCATCAGGCCCGTAGCAGCACAATGAGTGGATTCAGGTACGATGATTCTAACTGAAATAAGTCACACAGAAAAAGAAACATCATAAGATATCAGTAATACACGGAATGTAAACTTGGCTACACAGGAACTGAATTACAGAACAGAACAGGGTCTCCAATTTAGAAAACCAACTTATGCTTGTTTAAGGGTAAAGGTGAGTTGGGGTGCTGCATAAAACCAGAGATTGAAATGAGCACAGATAAAGTTCCTTAAGCCAAATATGGAATAGACAAGAGCTACTCCTTGCTCAACGAAATGGACTCAACACCGCATATTAAACGCCTAAGAATGTACCTGACTCTTAAGTATCTTAAAACCTATGGATTGCTATGTCTCCGAAAGAGAATCAAGCATGTGTACAGGGACATAAACGCAGCAGTGATAGGATTGGAGAGGTTCGGTGAGCAAATGAAGACCCTTTGAAGTCATATTGCATGGTACCCATGCCACGGGTTTCAACTACCCAGGTTTAAGGTATTCTTCCTTCAGCTAAAACATGCATGTGGAACCTAGAGTATGATCAACCATGTGATCGGGAGACGTGTTCAAATATGTCTCAGTTTTCGTACCCTGGTACTCGGGTGCAACATTCCAGACGCTTTACTAACACTCTCCCGACTTGGAGAGTCAGTCCCTTTAACCTCCTGTTTGGCCCAGTTTGCAATTTCTGCGGAAGATGAACAGGAATAGCGAGAACCAATGAGAGACTAGCTGGAGGTGTCTGGACGGGCAAATTTAACTCTCATTTCCCACCAGGAAGAGGAAATAACCAAAGGCTCAGCGTGCCGTGCCGGAACCAGATTAGGGCCTGAAGCCATCCTGCGGTGTTGCGGCCAGCTCACAAGAAAGCGAGTTGAAGAAAGGAGCTCAGGGGCACTGTAATTCACAAACCTGCAGAGTTATAAATGACAGCTATCGTCCAAAAATATACTGAAGTAAGGCTGCCAAGAGGACTTGAAAGCGGGGCAGAATTGCAGGAAACCGATTTCAGGAGGTAGACTGGAATTGCACTGAAAGCATAGGAAAAGAGGCAGAACGTCCACAATGATGCACTTGGCCAAAAAGGGCGTATGCGTATTTTCCTGAATATATTCAGGAAAAAACGCATACGCCCTTTTTGGCCAACCAAGCAAGCTTGCAAAGGAAATCTGCACTACAATGAAGTCTCACTTCCCCCCGGTCAAAAGGGCCATCTGAAAAAAGTGTAAAATCCAGAAAGGCAGGACAGGCCATGGAGAACTGGGAGCCTTGTTATGCTGATGGGCGGGATGTAAACTGCCAACAGACACTCGGGAGAAGTGTATGGTGTTTCCTGAAACATCTAAAAAACAAAGCAACAGAGCCTAGGGCACTTCCACTTATGGTCCTATAGCTTAGGGAAATTAAAATCAAAAAGACACAGCCACCCCAATGTTTGGGACGCCTCTGTTTACAAGAACCTCGTTTACCGTACAAGTTCAATATCACAGAAAGTGAAAAATGGATAAAGAACTTGTGGTACTTACGTACAATGCAGTATCACTCAGCAGTGAAATCTATGTCATCAGGCCCGTAGCAGCACAATGAGTGGATTCAGGTACGATGATTCTAACTGAAATAAGTCACACAGAAAAAGAAACATCATAAGATATCAGTAATACACGGAATGTAAACTTGGCTACACAGGAACTGAATTACAGAACAGAACAGGGTCTCAAATTTAGAAAACCAACTTATGCTTGTTTAAGGGTAAAGGTGAGTTGGGGTGCTGCATAAAACCAGAGATTGAAATGAGCACAGATAAAGTTCCTTAAGCCAAATATGGAATAGACAAGAGCTACTCCTTGCTCAATGAAATGGACTCAACACCGCATATTAAACGCCTAAGAATGTACCTGACTCTTAAGTATCTTAAAACCTATGGATTGCTATGTCTCCGAAAGAGAATCAAGCATGTGTACAGGGACATAAACGCAGCAGTGATAGGATTGGAGAGGTTCGGTGAGCAAATGAAGACCCTTTGAAGTCATATTGCATGGTACCCATGCCACGGGTTTCAACTACCCAGGTTTAAGGTATTCTTCCTTCAGCTAAAACATGCATGTGGAACCTAGAGTATGATCAACCATGTGATCGGGAGACGTGTTCAAATATGTCTCAGTTTTCGTACCCTGGTACTCGGGTGCAACATTCCAGACGCTTTACTAACACTCTCCCGACTTGGAGAGTCAGTCCCTTTAACCTCCTGTTTGGCCCAGTTTGCAATTTCTGCGGAAGATGAACAGGAATAGCGAGAACCAATGAGAGACTAGCTGGAGGTGTCTGGACGGGCAAATTTAACTCTCATTTCCCACCAGGAAGAGGAAATAACCAAAGGCTCAGCGTGCCGTGCCGGAACCAGATTAGGGCCTGAAGCCATCCTGCGGTGTTGCGGCCAGCTCACAAGAAAACGAGTTGAAGAAAGGAGCTCAGGGGCACTGTAATTCACAAACCTGCAGAGTTATAAATGACAGCTATCGTCCAAAAATATACTGAAGTAAGGCTGCCAAGAGGACTTGAAAGCGGGGCAGAATTGCAGGAAACCGATTTCAGGAGGTAGACTGGAATTGCATTGAAAGCATAGGAAAAGAGGCAGAACGTCCACAATGATGCACTTGGCCAAAAAGGGCGTATGCGTTTTTTCCTGAATATATTCAGGAAAAAACGCATACGCCCTTTTTGGCCAACCAAGCAAGCTTGCAAAGGAAATCTGTACTACAATGAAGACTCACTTCCCCCCGGTCAAAAGGGCCATCTGAAAAAAGTGTAAAATCCAGAAAGGCAGGACAGGCCATGGAGAACTGGGAGCCTTGTTATGCTGATGGGCGGGATGTAAATTGCCAACAGACACTCGGGAGAAGTGTATGGTGTTTCCTGAAACATCTAGAAAACAAAGCAACAGAGCCTAGGGCACTTCCACTTATGGTCCTATAGCTTAGGGAAATTAAAATCAAAAAGACACAGCCACCCCAATGTTTGGGACGCCTCTGTTTACAAGAACCTCGTTTACCGTACAAGTTCAATATCACAGAAAGTGAAAAATGGATAAAGAACTTGTGGTACTTACGTACAATGCAGTATCACTCAGCAGTGAAATCTATGTCATCAGGCCCGTAGCAGCACAATGAGTGGATTCAGGTACGATGATTCTAACTGAAATAAGTCACACAGAAAAAGAAACATCATAAGATATCAGTAATACACGGAATGTAAACTTGGCTACACAGGAACTGAATTACAGAACAGAACAGGGTCTCAAATTTAGAAAACCAACTTATGCTTGTTTAAGGGTAAAGGTGAGTTGGGGTGCTGCATAAAACCAGAGATTGAAATGAGCACAGATAAAGTTCCTTAAGCCAAATATGGAATAGACAAGAGCTACTCCTTGCTCAACGAAATGGACTCAACACCCCATATTAAACGCCTAAGAATGTACCTGACTCTTAAGTATCTTAAAACCGATGGATTGCTATGTCTCCGAAAGAGAATCAAGCATGTGTACAGGGACATAAACGCAGCAGTGATAGGATTGGAGAGGTTCGGTGAGCAAATGAAGACCCTTTGAAGTCATATTGCATGGTACCCATTCCACGGGTTTCAACTACCCAGGTTTAAGGTATTCTTCCTTCAGCTAAAACATGCATGTGGAACCTAGAGTATGATCAACCATGTGATCGGGAGACGTGTTCAAATATGTCTCAGTTTTCGTACCCTGGTACTCGGGTGCAACATTCCAGACGCTTTACTAACACTCTCCCGACTTGGAGAGTCAGTCCCTTTAACCTCCTGTTTGGCCCAGTTTGCAATTTCTGCGGAAGATGAACAGGAATAGCGAGAACCAATGAGAGACTAGCTGGAGGTGTCTGGACGGGCAAATTTAACTCTCATTTCCCACCAGGAAGAGGAAATAACCAAAGGCTCAGCGTGCCGTGCCGGAACCAGATTAGGGCCTGAAGCCATCCTGCGGTGTTGCGGCCAGCTCACAAGAAAACGAGTTGAAGAAAGGAGCTCAGGGGCACTGTAATTCACAAACCTGCAGAGTTATAAATGACAACTATCGTCCAAAAATATACTGAAGTAAGGCTGCCAAGAGGACTTGAAAGCGGGGCAGAATTGCAGGAAACCGATTTCAGGAGGTAGACTGGAATTGCATTGAAAGCATAGGAAAAGAGGCAGAACGTCCACAATGATGCACTTGGCCAAAAAGGGCGTATGCGTTTTTTCCTGAATATATTCAGGAAAAAACGCATACGCCCTTTTTGGCCAACCAAGCAAGCTTGCAAAGGAAATCTGCACTACAATGAAGTCTCACTTCCCCCCGGTCAAAAGGGCCATCTGAAAAAAGTGTAAAATCCAGAAAGGCAGGACAGGCCATGGAGAACTGGGAGCCTTGTTATGCTGATGGGCGGGATGTAAATTGCCAACAGACACTCGGGAGAAGTGTATGGTGTTTCCTGAAACATCTAAAAAACAAAGCAACAGAGCCTAGGCCACTTCCACTTATGGTCCTATAGCTTAGGGAAATTAAAATCAAAAAGATACAGCCACCCCAATGTTTGGGACGCCTCTGTTTACAAGAACCTCGTTTACCGTACAAGTTCAATATCACAGAAAGTGAAAAATGGATAAAGAACTTGTGGTACTTACGTACAATGCAGTATCACTCAGCAGTGAAATCTATGTCATCAGGCCCGTAGCAGCACAATGAGTGGATTCAGGTACGATGATTCTAACTGAAATAAGTCACACAGAAAAAGAAACATCATAAGATATCAGTAATACACGGAATGTAAACTTGGCTACACAGGAACTGAATTACAGAACAGAACAGGGTCTCAAATTTAGAAAACCAACTTATGCTTGTTTAAGGGTAAAGGTGAGTTGGGGTGCTGCATAAAACCAGAGATTGAAATGAGCACAGATAAAGTTCCTTAAGCCAAATATGGAATAGACAAGAGCTACTCCTTGCTCAACGAAATGGACTCAACACCGCATATTAAACGCCTAAGAATGTACCTGACTCTTAAGTATCTTAAAACCTATGGATTGCTATGTCTCCGAAAGAGAATCAAGCATGTGTACAGGGACATAAACGCAGCAGTGATAGGATTGGAGAGGTTCGGTGAGCAAATGAAGACCCTTTGAAGTCATATTGCATGGTACCCATTCCACGGGTTTCAACTACCCAGGTTTAAGGTATTCTTCCTTCAGCTAAAACATGCATGTGGAACCTAGAGTATGATCAACCATGTGATCGGGAGACGTGTTCAAATATGTCTCAGTTTTCGTACCCTGGTACTCGGGTGCAACATTCCAGACGCTTTACTAACACTCTCCCGACTTGGAGAGTCAGTCCCTTTAACCTCCTGTTTGGCCCAGTTTGCAATTTCTGCGGAAGATGAACAGGAATAGCGAGAACCAATGAGAGACTAGCTGGAGGTGTCTGGACGGGCAAATTTAACTCTCATTTCCCACCAGGAAGAGGAAATAACCAAAGGCTCAGCGTGCCGTGCCGGAACCAGATTAGGGCCTGAAGCCATCCTGCGGTGTTGCGGCCAGCTCACAAGAAAACGAGTTGAAGAAAGGAGCTCAGGGGCACTGTAATTCACAAACCTGCAGAGTTATAAATGACAGCTATCGTCCAAAAATATACTGAAGTAAGGCTGCCAAGAGGACTTGAAAGCGGGGCAGAATTGCAGGAAACCGATTTCAGGAGGTAGACTGGAATTGCATTGAAAGCATAGGAAAAGAGGCAGAACGTCCACAATGATGCACTTGGCCAAAAAGGGCGTATGCGTTTTTTCCTGAATATATTCAGGAAAAAACGCATACGCCCTTTTTGGCCAACCAAGCAAGCTTGCAAAGGAAATCTGCACTACAATGAAGACTCACTTCCCCCCGGTCAAAAGGGCCATCTGAAAAAAGTGTAAAATCCAGAAAGGCAGGACAGGCCATGGAGAACTGGGAGCCTTGTTATGCTGATGGGCGGGATGTAAATTGCCAACAGACACTCGGGAGAAGTGTATGGTGTTTCCTGAAACATCTAGAAAACAAAGCAACAGAGCCTAGGGCACTTCCACTTATGGTCCTATAGCTTAGGGAAATTAAAATCAAAAAGACACAGCCACCCCAATGTTTGGGACGCCTCTGTTTACAAGAACCTCGTTTACCGTACAAGTTCAATATCACAGAAAGTGAAAAATGGATAAAGAACTTGTGGTACTTACGTACAATGCAGTATCACTCAGCAGTGAAATCTATGTCATCAGGCCCGTAGCAGCACAATGAGTGGATTCAGGTACGATGATTCTAACTGAAATAAGTCACACAGAAAAAGAAACATCATAAGATATCAGTAATACACGGAATGTAAACTTGGCTACACAGGAACTGAATTACAGAACAGAACAGGGTCTCAAATTTAGAAAACCAACTTATGCTTGTTTAAGGGTAAAGGTGAGTTGGGGTGCTGCATAAAACCAGAGATTGAAATGAGCACAGATAAAGTTCCTTAAGCCAAATATGGAATAGACAAGAGCTACTCCTTGCTCAACGAAATGGACTCAACACCCCATATTAAACGCCTAAGAATGTACCTGACTCTTAAGTATCTTAAAACCTATGGATTGCTATGTCTCCGAAAGAGAATCAAGCATGTGTACAGGGACATAAACGCAGCAGTGATAGGATTGGAGAGGTTCGGTGAGCAAATGAAGACCCTTTGAAGTCATATTGCATGGTACCCATTCCACGGGTTTCAACTACCCAGGTTTAAGGTATTCTTCCTTCAGCTAAAACATGCATGTGGAACCTAGAGTATGATCAACCATGTGATCGGGAGACGTGTTCAAATATGTCTCAGTTTTCGTACCCTGGTACTCGGGTGCAACATTCCAGACGCTTTACTAACACTCTCCCGACTTGGAGAGTCAGTCCCTTTAACCTCCTGTTTGGCCCAGTTTGCAATTTCTGCGGAAGATGAACAGGAATAGCGAGAACCAATGAGAGACTAGCTGGAGGTGTCTGGACGGGCAAATTTAACTCTCATTTCCCACCAGGAAGAGGAAATAACCAAAGGCTCAGCGTGCCGTGCCGGAACCAGATTAGGGCCTGAAGCCATCCTGCGGTGTTGCGGCCAGCTCACAAGAAAGCGAGTTGAAGAAAGGAGCTCAGGGGCACTGTAATTCACAAACCTGCAGAGTTATAAATGACAGCTATCGTCCAAAAATATACTGAAGTAAGGCTGCCAAGAGGACTTGAAAGCGGGGCAGAATTGCAGGAAACCGATTTCAGGAGGTAGACTGGAATTGCATTGAAAGCATAGGAAAAGAGGCAGAACGTCCACAATGATGCACTTGGCCAAAAAGGGCGTATGCGTTTTTTCCTGAATATATTCAGGAAAAAACGCATACGCCCTTTTTGGCCAACCAAGCAAGCTTGCAAAGGAAATCTGCACTACAATGAAGTCTCACTTCCCCCCGGTCAAAAGGGCCATCTGAAAAAAGTGTAAAATCCAGAAAGGCAGGACAGGCCATGGAGAACTGGGAGCCTTGTTATGCTGATGGGCGGGATGTAAATTGCCAACAGACACTCGGGAGAAGTGTATGGTGTTTCCTGAAACATCTAGAAAACAAAGCAACAGAGCCTAGGGCACTTCCACTTATGGTCCTATAGCTTAGGGAAATTAAAATCAAAAAGATACAGCCACCCCAATGTTTGGGACGCCTCTGTTTACAAGAACCTCGTTTACCGTACAAGTTCAATATCACAGAAAGTGAAAAATGGATAAAGAACTTGTGGTACTTACGTACAATGCAGTATCACTCAGCAGTGAAATCTATGTCATCAGGCCCGTAGCAGCACAATGAGTGGATTCAGGTACGATGATTCTAACTGAAATAAGTCACACAGAAAAAGAAACATCATAAGATATCAGTAATACACGGAATGTAAACTTGGCTACACAGGAACTGAATTACAGAACAGAACAGGGTCTCAAATTTAGAAAACCAACTTATGCTTGTTTAAGGGTAAAGGTGAGTTGGGGTGCTGCATAAAACCAGAGATTGAAATGAGCACAGATAAAGTTCCTTAAGCCAAATATGGAATAGACAAGAGCTACTCCTTGCTCAACGAAATGGACTCAAAACCGCATATTAAACGCCTAAGAATGTACCTGACTCTTAAGTATCTTAAAACCTATGGATTGCTATGTCTCCGAAAGAGAATCAAGCATGTGTACAGGGACATAAACGCAGCAGTGATAGGATTGGAGAGGTTCGGTGAGCAAATGAAGACCCTTTGAAGTCATATTGCATGGTACCCATTCCACGGGTTTCAACTACCCAGGTTTAAGGTATTCTTCCTTCAGCTAAAACATGCATGTGGAACCTAGAGTATGATCAACCATGTGATCGGGAGACGTGTTCAAATATGTCTCAGTTTTCGTACCCTGGTACTCGGGTGCAACATTCCAGACGCTTTACTAACACTCTCCCGACTTGGAGAGTCAGTCCCTTTAACCTCCTGTTTGGCCCAGTTTGCAATTTCTGCGGAAGATGAACAGGAATAGCGAGAACCAATGAGAGACTAGCTGGAGGTGTCTGGACGGGCAAATTTAACTCTCATTTCCCACCAGGAAGAGGAAATAACCAAAGGCTCAGCGTGCCGTGCCGGAACCAGATTAGGGCCTGAAGCCATCCTGCGGTGTTGCGGCCAGCTCACAAGAAAGCGAGTTGAAGAAAGGAGCTCAGGGGCACTGTAATTCACAAACCTGCAGAGTTATAAATGACAACTATCGTCCAAAAATATACTGAAGTAAGGCTGCCAAGAGGACTTGAAAGCGGGGCAGAATTGCAGGAAACCGATTTCAGGAGGTAGACTGGAATTGCATTGAAAGCATAGGAAAAGAGGCAGAACGTCCACAATGATGCACTTGGCCAAAAAGGGCGTATGCGTTTTTTCCTGAATATATTCAGGAAAAAACGCATACGCCCTTTTTGGCCAACCAAGCAAGCTTGCAAAGGAAATCTGCACTACAATGAAGTCTCACTTCCCCCCGGTCAAAAGGGCCATCTGAAAAAAGTGTAAAATCCAGAAAGGCAGGACAGGCCATGGAGAACTGGGAGCCTTGTTATGCTGATGGGCGGGATGTAAATTGCCAACAGACACTCGGGAGAAGTGTATGGTGTTTCCTGAAACATCTAAAAAACAAAGCAACAGAGCCTAGGGCACTTCCACTTATGGTCCTATAGCTTAGGGAAATTAAAATCAAAAAGATACAGCCACCCCAATGTTTGGGACGCCTCTGTTTACAAGAACCTCGTTTACCGTACAAGTTCAATATCACAGAAAGTGAAAAATGGATAAAGAACTTGTGGTACTTACGTACAATGCAGTATCACTCAGCAGTGAAATCTATGCCATCAGGCCCGTAGCAGCACAATGAGTGGATTCAGGTACGATGATTCTAACTGAAATAAGTCACACAGAAAAAGAAACATCATAAGATATCAGTAATACACGGAATGAAAACTTGGCTACACAGGAACTGAATTACAGAACAGAACAGGGTCTCAAATTTAGAAAACCAACTTATGCTTGTTTAAGGGTAAAGGTGAGTTGGGGTGCTGCATAAAACCAGAGATTGAAATGAGCACAGATAAAGTTCCTTAAGCCAAATATGGAATAGACAAGAGCTACTCCTTGCTCAACGAAATGGACTCAACACCGCATATTAAACGCCTAAGAATGTACCTGACTCTTAAGTATCTTAAAACCTATGGATTGCTTTGTCTCCGAAAGAGAATGAAGCATGTGTACAGGGACATAAACGCAGCAGTGATAGGATTGGAGAGGTTCGGTGAGCAAATGAAGACCCTTTGAAGTCATATTGCATGGTACCCATTCCACGGGTTTCAACTACCCAGGTTTAAGGTATTCTTCCTTCAGCTAAAACATGCATGTGGAACCCAGAGTATGATCAACCGTGTGATCGGGAGACGTCTTCAAATATGTCTCCGTTCTCGTCCCCTGGTACTCGGGTGCAACATTCCAGACGCTTTACTAACACTCTCCCGACTTGGAGAGTCAGTCCCTTTAACCTCCTGTTTGGCCCAGTTTGCAATTTCTGCGGAAGATGAACAGGAATAGCGAGAACCAATGAGAGACTAGCTGGAGGTGTCTGGACGGGCAAATTTAACTCTCATTTCCCACCAGGAAGAGGAAATAACCAAAGGCTCAACGTGCCGTGCCGGAACCAGATTAGGGCCTGAAGCCATCCTGCGGTGTTGCGGCCAGCTCACAAGAAAGCGAGTTGAAGAAAGGAGCTCAGGGGCACTGTAATTCACAAACCTGCAGAGTTATAAATGACAACTATCGTCCAAAAATATACTGAAGTAAGGCTGCCAAGAGGACTTGAAAGCGGGGCAGAATTGCAGGAAACCGATTTCAGGAGGTAGACTGGAATTGCATTGAAAGCATAGGAAAAGAGGCAGAACGTCCACAATGATGCACTTGGCCAAAAAGGGCGTATGCGTTTTTTCCTGAATATATTCAGGAAAAAACGCATACGCCCTTTTTGGCCAACCAAGCAAGCTTGCAAAGGAAATCTGCACTACAATGAAGTCTCACTTCCCACCCCCCCCCCGGTCAAAAGGGCCATCTGAAAAAAGTGTAAAATCCAGAAAGGCAGGACAGGCCATGGAGAACTGGGAGCCTTGTTATGCTGATGGGCGGGATGTAAACTGCCAACAGACACTCGGGAGAAGTGTATGGTGTTTCCTGAAACATCTAAAAAACAAAGCAACAGAGCCTAGGGCACTTCCACTTATGGTCCTATAGCTTAGGGAAATTAAAATCAAAAAGACACAGCCACCCCAATGTTTGGGACGCCTCTGTTTACAAGAACCTCGTTTACCGTACAAGTTCAATATCACAGAAAGTGAAAAATGGATAAAGAACTTGTGGTACTTACGTACAATGCAGTATCACTCAGCAGTGAAATCTATGCCATCAGGCCCGTAGCAGCACAATGAGTGGATTCAGGTACGATGATTCTAACTGAAATAAGTCACACAGAAAAAGAAACATCATAAGATATCAGTAATACACGGAATGTAAACTTGGCTACACAGGAACTGAATTACAGAACAGAACAGGGTCTCAAATTTAGAAAACCAACTTATGCTTGTTTAAGGGTAAAGGTGAGTTGGGGTGCTGCATAAAACCAGAGATTGAAATGAGCACAGATAAAGTTCCTTAAGCCAAATATGGAATAGACAAGAGCTACTCCTTGCTCAACGAAATGGACTCAACACCGCATATTAAACGCCTAAGAATGTACCTGACTCTTAAGTATCTTAAAACCGATGGATTGCTATGTCTCCGAAAGAGAATCAAGCATGTGTACAGGGACATAAACGCAGCAGTGATAGGATTGGAGAGGTTCGGTGAGCAAATGAAGACCCTTTGAAGTCATATTGCATGGTACCCATTCCACGGGTTTCAACTACCCAGATTTAAGGTATTCTTCCTTCAGCTAAAACATGCATGTGGAACCTAGAGTATGATCAACCATGTGATCGGGAGACGTGTTCAAATATGTCTCAGTTTTCGTACCCTGGTACTCGGGTGCAACATTCCAGACGCTTTACTAACACTCTCCCGACTTGGAGAGTCAGTCCCTTTAACCTCCTGTTTGGCCCAGTTTGCAATTTCTGCGGAAGATGAACAGGAATAGCGAGAACCAATGAGAGACTAGCTGGAGGTGTCTGGACGGGCAAATTTAACTCTCATTTCCCACCAGGAAGAGGAAATAACCAAAGGCTCAGCGTGCCGTGCCGGAACCAGATTAGGGCCTGAAGCCATCCTGCGGTGTTGCGGCCAGCTCACAAGAAAACGAGTTGAAGAAAGGAGCTCAGGGGCACTGTATTCACAAACCTGCAGAGTTATAAATGACAGCTATCGTCCAAAAATATACTGAAGTAAGGCTGCCAAGAGGACTTGAAAGCGGGGCAGAATTGCAGGAAACCGATTTCAGGAGGTAGACTGGAATTGCATTGAAAGCATAGGAAAAGAGGCAGAACGTCCACAATGATGCACTTGGCCAAAAAGGGCGTATGCGTTTTTTCCTGAATATATTCAGGAAAAAACGCATACGCCCTTTTTGGCCAACCAAGCAAGCTTGCAAAGGAAATCTGCACTACAATGAAGTCTCACTTCCCCCCGGTCAAAAGGGCCATCTGAAAAAAGTGTAAAATCCAGAAAGGCAGGACAGGCCATGGAGAACTGGGAGCCTTGTTATGCTGATGGGCGGGATGTAAATTGCCAACAGACACTCGGGAGAAGTGTATGGTGTTTCCTGAAACATCTAAAAAACAAAGCAACAGAGCCTAGGGCACTTCCACTTATGGTCCTATAGCTTAGGGAAATTAAAATCAAAAAGATACAGCCACCCCAATGTTTGGGACGCCTCTGTTTACAAGAACCTCGTTTACCGTACAAGTTCAATATCACAGAAAGTGAAAAATGGATAAAGAACTTGTGGTACTAACGTACAATGCAGTATCACTCAGCAGTGAAATCTATGCCATCAGGCCCGTAGCAGCACAATGAGTGGATTCAGGTACGATGATTCTAACTGACATAAGTCACACAGAAAAAGAAACATCATAAGATATCAGTAATACACGGAATGTAAACTTGGCTACACAGGAACTGAATTACAGAACAGAACAGGGTCTCAAATTTAGAAAACCAACTTATGCTTGTTTAAGGGTAAAGGTGAGTTGGGGTGCTGCATAAAACCAGAGATTGAAATGAGCACAGATAAAGTTCCTTAAGCCAAATATGGAATAGACAAGAGCTACTCCTTGCTCAACGAAATGGACTCAACACCCCATATTAAACGCCTAAGAATGTACCTGACTCTTAAGTATCTTAAAACGTATGGATTGCTATGTCTCCGAAAGAGAATCAAGCATGTGTACAGGGACATAAACGCAGCAGTGATAGGATTGGAGAGGTTCGGTGAGCAAATGAAGACCCTTTGAAGTCATATTGCATGGTACCCATTCCACGGGTTTCAACTACCCAGGTTTAAGGTATTCTTCCTTCAGCTAAAACATGCATGTGGAACCTAGAGTATGATCAACCATGTGATCGGGAGACGTGTTCAAATATGTCTCAGTTTTCGTACCCTGGTACTCGGGTGCAACATTCCAGACGCTTTACTAACACTCTCCCGACTTGGAGAGTCAGTCCCTTTAATCTCCTGTTTGGCCCAGTTTGCAATTTCTGCGGAAGATGAACAGGAATAGCGAGAACCAATGAGAGACTAGCTGGAGGTGTCTGGACGGGCAAATTTAACTCTCATTTCCCACCAGGAAGAGGAAATAACCAAAGGCTCAGCGTGCCGTGCCGGAACCAGATTAGGGCCTGAAGCCATCCTGCGGTGTTGCGGCCAGCTCACAAGAAAGCGAGTTGAAGAAAGGAGCTCAGGGGCACTGTAATTCACAAACCTGCAGAGTTATAAATGACAGCTATCGTCCAAAAATATACTGAAGTAAGGCTGCCAAGAGGACTTGAAAGCGGGGCAGAATTGCAGGAAACCGATTTCAGGAGGTAGACTGGAATTGCATTGAAAGCATAGGAAAAGAGGCAGAACGTCCACAATGATGCACTTGGCCAAAAAGGGCGTATGCGTTTTTTCCTGAATATATTCAGGAAAAAACGCATACGCCCTTTTTGGCCAACCAAGCAAGCTTGCAAAGGAAATCTGCACTACAATGAAGTCTCACTTCCCCCCGGTCAAAAGGGCCATCTGAAAAAAGTGTAAAATCCAGAAAGGCAGGACAGGCCATGGAGAACTGGGAGCCTTGTTATGCTGATGGGCGGGATGTAAATTGCCAACAGACACTCGGGAGAAGTGTATGGTGTTTCCTGAAACATCTAGAAAACAAAGCAACAGAGCCTAGGGCACTTCCACTTATGGTCCTATAGCTTAGGGAAATTAAAATCAAAAAGATACATCCACCCCAATGTTTGGGACGCCTCTGTTTACAAGAACCTCGTTTACCGTACAAGTTCAATATCACAGAAAGTGAAAAATGGATAAAGAACTTGTGGTACTTACGTACAATGCAGTATCACTCAGCAGTGAAATCTATGTCATCAGGCCCGTAGCAGCACAATGAGTGGATTCAGGTACGATGATTCTAACTGAAATAAGTCACACAGAAAAAGAAACATCATAAGATATCAGTAATACACGGAATGTAAACTTGGCTACACAGGAACTGAATTACAGAACAGAACAGGGTCTCAAATTTAGAAAACCAACTTATGCTTGTTTAAGGGTAAAGGTGAGTTGGGGTGCTGCATAAAACCAGAGATTGAAATGAGCACAGATAAAGTTCCTTAAGCCAAATATGGAATAGACAAGAGCTACTCCTTGCTCAACGAAATGGACTCAACACCGCATATTAAACGCCTAAGAATGTACCTGACTCTTAAGTATCTTAAAACCTATGGATTGCTATGTCTCCGAAAGAGAATCAAGCATGTGTACAGGGACATAAACGCAGCAGTGATAGGATTGGAGAGGTTCGGTGAGCAAATGAAGACCCTTTGAAGTCATATTGCATGGTACCCATTCCACGGGTTTCAACTACCCAGGTTTAAGGTATTCTTCCTTCAGCTAAAACATGCATGTGGAACCTAGAGTATGATCAACCATGTGATCGGGAGACGTGTTCAAATATGTCTCAGTTTTCGTACCCTGGTACTCGGGTGCAACATTCCAGACGCTTTACTAACACTCTCCCGACTTGGAGAGTCAGTCCCTTTAACCTCCTGTTTGGCCCAGTTTGCAATTTCTGCGGAAGATGAACAGGAATAGCGAGAACCAATGAGAGACTAGCTGGAGGTGTCTGGACGGGCAAATTTAACTCTCATTTCCCACCAGGAAGAGGAAATAACCAAAGGCTCAGCGTGCCGTGCCGGAACCAGATTAGGGCCTGAAGCCATCCTGCGGTGTTGCGGCCAGCTCACAAGAAAGCGAGTTGAAGAAAGGAGCTCAGGGGCACTGTAATTCACAAACCTGCAGAGTTATAAATGACAGCTATCGTCCAAAAATATACTGAAGTAAGGCTGCCAAGAGGACTTGAAAGCGGGGCAGAATTGCAGGAAACCGATTTCAGGAGGTAGACTGGAATTGCATTGAAAGCATAGGAAAAGAGGCAGAACGTCCACAATGATGCACTTGGCCAAAAAGGGCGTATGCGTTTTTTCCTGAATATATTCAGGAAAAAACGCATACGCCCTTTTTGGCCAACCAAGCAAGCTTGCAAAGGAAATCTGCACTACAATGAAGTCTCACTTCCCACCCCCCCCCGGTCAAAAGGGCCATCTGAAAAAAGTGTAAAATCCAGAAAGGCAGGACAGGCCATGGAGAACTGGGAGCCTTGTTATGCTGATGGGCGGGATGTAAATTGCCAACAGACACTTGGGAGAAGTGTATGGTGTTTCCTGAAACATCTAAAAAACAAAGCAACAGAGCCTAGGGCACTTCCACTTATGGTCCTATAGCTTAGGGAAATTAAAATCAAAAAGATACAGCCACCCCAATGTTTGGGACGCCTCTGTTTACAAGAACCTCGTTTACCGTACAAGTTCAATATCACAGAAAGTGAAAAATGGATAAAGAACTTGTGGTACTTACGTACAATGCAGTATCACTCAGCAGTGAAATCTATGCCATCAGGCCCGTAGCAGCACAATGAGTGGATTCAGGTACGATGATTCTAACTGAAATAAGTCACACAGAAAAAGAAACATCATAAGATATCAGTAATACACGGAATGTAAACTTGGCTACACAGGAACTGAATTACAGAACAGAACAGGGTCTCAAATTTAGAAAACCAACTTATGCTTGTTTAAGGGTAAAGGTGAGTTGGGGTGCTGCATAAAACCAGAGATTGAAATGAGCACAGATAAAGTTCCTTAAGCCAAATATGGAATAGACAAGAGCTACTCCTTGCTCAACGAAATGGACTCAACACCGCATATTAAACGCCTAAGAATGTACCTGACTCTTAAGTATCTTAAAACCTATGGATTGCTATGTCTCCGAAAGAGAATCAAGCATGTGTACAGGGACATAAACGCAGCAGTGATAGGATTGGAGAGGTTCGGTGAGCAAATGAAGACCCTTTGAAGTCATATTGCATGGTACCCATTCCACGGGTTTCAACTACCCAGGTTTAAGGTATTCTTCCTTCAGCTAAAACATGCATGTGGAACCTAGAGTATGATCAACCATGTGATCGGGAGACGTGTTCAAATATGTCTCAGTTTTCGTACCCTGGTACTCGGGTGCAACATTCCAGACGCTTTACTAACACTCTCCCGACTTGGAGAGTCAGTCCCTTTAACCTCCTGTTTGGCCCAGTTTGCAATTTCTGCGGAAGATGAACAGGAATAGCGAGAACCAATGAGAGACTAGCTGGAGGTGTCTGGACGGGCAAATTTAACTCTCATTTCCCACCAGGAAGAGGAAATAACCAAAGGCTCAGCGTGCCGTGCCGGAACCAGATTAGGGCCTGAAGCCATCCTGCGGTGTTGCGGCCAGCTCACAAGAAAGCGAGTTGAAGAAAGGAGCTCAGGGGCACTGTAATTCACAAACCTGCAGAGTTATAAATGACAACTATCGTCCAAAAATATACTGAAGTAAGGCTGCCAAGAGGACTTGAAAGCGGGGCAGAATTGCAGGAAACCGATTTCAGGAGGTAGACTGGAATTGCATTGAAAGCATAGGAAAAGAGGCAGAACGTCCACAATGATGCACTTGGCCAAAAAGGGCGTATGCGTTTTTTCCTGAATATATTCAGGAAAAAACGCATACGCCCTTTTTGGCCAACCAAGCAAGCTTGCAAAGGAAATCTGCACTACAATGAAGTCTCACTTCCCCCCGGTCAAAAGGGCCATCTGAAAAAAGTGTAAAATCCAGAAAGGCAGGACAGGCCATGGAGAACTGGGAGCCTTGTTATGCTGATGGGCGGGATGTAAATTGCCAACAGACACTCGGGAGAAGTGTATGGTGTTTCCTGAAACATCTAAAAAACAAAGCAACAGAGCCTAGGGCACTTCCACTTATGGTCCTATAGCTTAGGGAAATTAAAATCAAAAAGATACAGCCACCCCAATGTTTGGGACGCCTCTGTTTACAAGAACCTCGTTTACCGTACAAGTTCAATATCACAGAAAGTGAAAAATGGATAAAGAACTTGTGGTACTTACGTACAATGCAGTATCACTCAGCAGTGAAATCTATGCCATCAGGCCCGTAGCAGCACAATGAGTGGATTCAGGTACGATGATTCTAACTGAAATAAGTCACACAGAAAAAGAAACATCATAAGATATCAGTAATACACGGAATGAAAACTTGGCTACACAGGAACTGAATTACAGAACAGAACAGGGTCTCAAATTTAGAAAACCAACTTATGCTTGTTTAAGGGTAAAGGTGAGTTGGGGTGCTGCATAAAACCAGAGATTGAAATGAGCACAGATAAAGTTCCTTAAGCCAAATATGGAATAGACAAGAGCTACTCCTTGCTCAACGAAATGGACTCAACACCGCATATTAAACGCCTAAGAATGTACCTGACTCTTAAGTATCTTAAAACCTATGGATTGCTTTGTCTCCGAAAGAGAATGAAGCATGTGTACAGGGACATAAACGCAGCAGTGATAGGATTGGAGAGGTTCGGTGAGCAAATGAAGACCCTTTGAAGTCATATTGCATGGTACCCATTCCACGGGTTTCAACTACCCAGGTTTAAGGTATTCTTCCTTCAGCTAAAACATGCATGTGGAACCCAGAGTATGATCAACCGTGTGATCGGGAGACGTCTTCAAATATGTCTCCGTTCTCGTCCCCTGGTACTCGGGTGCAACATTCCAGACGCTTTACTAACACTCTCCCGACTTGGAGAGTCAGTCCCTTTAACCTCCTGTTTGGCCCAGTTTGCAATTTCTGCGGAAGATGAACAGGAATAGCGAGAACCAATGAGAGACTAGCTGGAGGTGTCTGGACGGGCAAATTTAACTCTCATTTCCCACCAGGAAGAGGAAATAACCAAAGGCTCAACGTGCCGTGCCGGAACCAGATTAGGGCCTGAAGCCATCCTGCGGTGTTGCGGCCAGCTCACAAGAAAGCGAGTTGAAGAAAGGAGCTCAGGGGCACTGTAATTCACAAACCTGCAGAGTTATAAATGACAACTATCGTCCAAAAATATACTGAAGTAAGGCTGCCAAGAGGACTTGAAAGCGGGGCAGAATTGCAGGAAACCGATTTCAGGAGGTAGACTGGAATTGCATTGAAAGCATAGGAAAAGAGGCAGAACGTCCACAATGATGCACTTGGCCAAAAAGGGCGTATGCGTTTTTTCCTGAATATATTCAGGAAAAAACGCATACGCCCTTTTTGGCCAACCAAGCAAGCTTGCAAAGGAAATCTGCACTACAATGAAGTCTCACTTCCCACCCCCCCCCCGGTCAAAAGGGCCATCTGAAAAAAGTGTAAAATCCAGAAAGGCAGGACAGGCCATGGAGAACTGGGAGCCTTGTTATGCTGATGGGCGGGATGTAAACTGCCAACAGACACTCGGGAGAAGTGTATGGTGTTTCCTGAAACATCTAAAAAACAAAGCAACAGAGCCTAGGGCACTTCCACTTATGGTCCTATAGCTTAGGGAAATTAAAATCAAAAAGACACAGCCACCCCAATGTTTGGGACGCCTCTGTTTACAAGAACCTCGTTTACCGTACAAGTTCAATATCACAGAAAGTGAAAAATGGATAAAGAACTTGTGGTACTTACGTACAATGCAGTATCACTCAGCAGTGAAATCTATGCCATCAGGCCCGTAGCAGCACAATGAGTGGATTCAGGTACGATGATTCTAACTGAAATAAGTCACACAGAAAAAGAAACATCATAAGATATCAGTAATACACGGAATGTAAACTTGGCTACACAGGAACTGAATTACAGAACAGAACAGGGTCTCAAATTTAGAAAACCAACTTATGCTTGTTTAAGGGTAAAGGTGAGTTGGGGTGCTGCATAAAACCAGAGATTGAAATGAGCACAGATAAAGTTCCTTAAGCCAAATATGGAATAGACAAGAGCTACTCCTTGCTCAACGAAATGGACTCAACACCGCATATTAAACGCCTAAGAATGTACCTGACTCTTAAGTATCTTAAAACCGATGGATTGCTATGTCTCCGAAAGAGAATCAAGCATGTGTACAGGGACATAAACGCAGCAGTGATAGGATTGGAGAGGTTCGGTGAGCAAATGAAGACCCTTTGAAGTCATATTGCATGGTACCCATTCCACGGGTTTCAACTACCCAGATTTAAGGTATTCTTCCTTCAGCTAAAACATGCATGTGGAACCTAGAGTATGATCAACCATGTGATCGGGAGACGTGTTCAAATATGTCTCAGTTTTCGTACCCTGGTACTCGGGTGCAACATTCCAGACGCTTTACTAACACTCTCCCGACTTGGAGAGTCAGTCCCTTTAACCTCCTGTTTGGCCCAGTTTGCAATTTCTGCGGAAGATGAACAGGAATAGCGAGAACCAATGAGAGACTAGCTGGAGGTGTCTGGACGGGCAAATTTAACTCTCATTTCCCACCAGGAAGAGGAAATAACCAAAGGCTCAGCGTGCCGTGCCGGAACCAGATTAGGGCCTGAAGCCATCCTGCGGTGTTGCGGCCAGCTCACAAGAAAACGAGTTGAAGAAAGGAGCTCAGGGGCACTGTATTCACAAACCTGCAGAGTTATAAATGACAGCTATCGTCCAAAAATATACTGAAGTAAGGCTGCCAAGAGGACTTGAAAGCGGGGCAGAATTGCAGGAAACCGATTTCAGGAGGTAGACTGGAATTGCATTGAAAGCATAGGAAAAGAGGCAGAACGTCCACAATGATGCACTTGGCCAAAAAGGGCGTATGCGTTTTTTCCTGAATATATTCAGGAAAAAACGCATACGCCCTTTTTGGCCAACCAAGCAAGCTTGCAAAGGAAATCTGCACTACAATGAAGTCTCACTTCCCCCCGGTCAAAAGGGCCATCTGAAAAAAGTGTAAAATCCAGAAAGGCAGGACAGGCCATGGAGAACTGGGAGCCTTGTTATGCTGATGGGCGGGATGTAAATTGCCAACAGACACTCGGGAGAAGTGTATGGTGTTTCCTGAAACATCTAAAAAACAAAGCAACAGAGCCTAGGGCACTTCCACTTATGGTCCTATAGCTTAGGGAAATTAAAATCAAAAAGATACAGCCACCCCAATGTTTGGGACGCCTCTGTTTACAAGAACCTCGTTTACCGTACAAGTTCAATATCACAGAAAGTGAAAAATGGATAAAGAACTTGTGGTACTAACGTACAATGCAGTATCACTCAGCAGTGAAATCTATGCCATCAGGCCCGTAGCAGCACAATGAGTGGATTCAGGTACGATGATTCTAACTGACATAAGTCACACAGAAAAAGAAACATCATAAGATATCAGTAATACACGGAATGTAAACTTGGCTACACAGGAACTGAATTACAGAACAGAACAGGGTCTCAAATTTAGAAAACCAACTTATGCTTGTTTAAGGGTAAAGGTGAGTTGGGGTGCTGCATAAAACCAGAGATTGAAATGAGCACAGATAAAGTTCCTTAAGCCAAATATGGAATAGACAAGAGCTACTCCTTGCTCAACGAAATGGACTCAACACCCCATATTAAACGCCTAAGAATGTACCTGACTCTTAAGTATCTTAAAACGTATGGATTGCTATGTCTCCGAAAGAGAATCAAGCATGTGTACAGGGACATAAACGCAGCAGTGATAGGATTGGAGAGGTTCGGTGAGCAAATGAAGACCCTTTGAAGTCATATTGCATGGTACCCATTCCACGGGTTTCAACTACCCAGGTTTAAGGTATTCTTCCTTCAGCTAAAACATGCATGTGGAACCTAGAGTATGATCAACCATGTGATCGGGAGACGTGTTCAAATATGTCTCAGTTTTCGTACCCTGGTACTCGGGTGCAACATTCCAGACGCTTTACTAACACTCTCCCGACTTGGAGAGTCAGTCCCTTTAATCTCCTGTTTGGCCCAGTTTGCAATTTCTGCGGAAGATGAACAGGAATAGCGAGAACCAATGAGAGACTAGCTGGAGGTGTCTGGACGGGCAAATTTAACTCTCATTTCCCACCAGGAAGAGGAAATAACCAAAGGCTCAGCGTGCCGTGCCGGAACCAGATTAGGGCCTGAAGCCATCCTGCGGTGTTGCGGCCAGCTCACAAGAAAGCGAGTTGAAGAAAGGAGCTCAGGGGCACTGTAATTCACAAACCTGCAGAGTTATAAATGACAGCTATCGTCCAAAAATATACTGAAGTAAGGCTGCCAAGAGGACTTGAAAGCGGGGCAGAATTGCAGGAAACCGATTTCAGGAGGTAGACTGGAATTGCATTGAAAGCATAGGAAAAGAGGCAGAACGTCCACAATGATGCACTTGGCCAAAAAGGGCGTATGCGTTTTTTCCTGAATATATTCAGGAAAAAACGCATACGCCCTTTTTGGCCAACCAAGCAAGCTTGCAAAGGAAATCTGCACTACAATGAAGTCTCACTTCCCCCCGGTCAAAAGGGCCATCTGAAAAAAGTGTAAAATCCAGAAAGGCAGGACAGGCCATGGAGAACTGGGAGCCTTGTTATGCTGATGGGCGGGATGTAAATTGCCAACAGACACTCGGGAGAAGTGTATGGTGTTTCCTGAAACATCTAAAAAACAAAGCAACAGAGCCTAGGGCACTTCCACTTATGGTCCTATAGCTTAGGGAAATTAAAATCAAAAAGATACATCCACCCCAATGTTTGGGACGCCTCTGTTTACAAGAACCTCGTTTACCGTACAAGTTCAATATCACAGAAAGTGAAAAATGGATAAAGAACTTGTGGTACTTACGTACAATGCAGTATCACTCAGCAGTGAAATCTATGTCATCAGGCCCGTAGCAGCACAATGAGTGGATTCAGGTACGATGATTCTAACTGAAATAAGTCACACAGAAAAAGAAACATCATAAGATATCAGTAATACACGGAATGTAAACTTGGCTACACAGGAACTGAATTACAGAACAGAACAGGGTCTCAAATTTAGAAAACCAACTTATGCTTGTTTAAGGGTAAAGGTGAGTTGGGGTGCTGCATAAAACCAGAGATTGAAATGAGCACAGATAAAGTTCCTTAAGCCAAATATGGAATAGACAAGAGCTACTCCTTGCTCAACGAAATGGACTCAACACCGCATATTAAACGCCTAAGAATGTACCTGACTCTTAAGTATCTTAAAACCTATGGATTGCTATGTCTCCGAAAGAGAATCAAGCATGTGTACAGGGACATAAACGCAGCAGTGATAGGATTGGAGAGGTTCGGTGAGCAAATGAAGACCCTTTGAAGTCATATTGCATGGTACCCATTCCACGGGTTTCAACTACCCAGGTTTAAGGTATTCTTCCTTCAGCTAAAACATGCATGTGGAACCTAGAGTATGATCAACCATGTGATCGGGAGACGTGTTCAAATATGTCTCAGTTTTCGTACCCTGGTACTCGGGTGCAACATTCCAGACGCTTTACTAACACTCTCCCGACTTGGAGAGTCAGTCCCTTTAACCTCCTGTTTGGCCCAGTTTGCAATTTCTGCGGAAGATGAACAGGAATAGCGAGAACCAATGAGAGACTAGCTGGAGGTGTCTGGACGGGCAAATTTAACTCTCATTTCCCACCAGGAAGAGGAAATAACCAAAGGCTCAGCGTGCCGTGCCGGAACCAGATTAGGGCCTGAAGCCATCCTGCGGTGTTGCGGCCAGCTCACAAGAAAGCGAGTTGAAGAAAGGAGCTCAGGGGCACTGTAATTCACAAACCTGCAGAGTTATAAATGACAGCTATCGTCCAAAAATATACTGAAGTAAGGCTGCCAAGAGGACTTGAAAGCGGGGCAGAATTGCAGGAAACCGATTTCAGGAGGTAGACTGGAATTGCATTGAAAGCATAGGAAAGGAGGCAGAACGTCCACAATGATGCACTTGGCCAAAAAGGGCGTATGCGTTTTTTCCTGAATATATTCAGGAAAAAACGCATACGCCCTTTTTGGCCAACCAAGCAAGCTTGCAAAGGAAATCTGCACTACAATGAAGTCTCACTTCCCACCCCCCCCCGGTCAAAAGGGCCATCTGAAAAAAGTGTAAAATCCAGAAAGGCAGGACAGGCCATGGAGAACTGGGAGCCTTGTTATGCTGATGGGCGGGATGTAAATTGCCAACAGACACTTGGGAGAAGTGTATGGTGTTTCCTGAAACATCTAAAAAACAAAGCAACAGAGCCTAGGGCACTTCCACTTATGGTCCTATAGCTTAGGGAAATTAAAATCAAAAAGATACAGCCACCCCAATGTTTGGGACGCCTCTGTTTACAAGAACCTCGTTTACCGTACAAGTTCAATATCACAGAAAGTGAAAAATGGATAAAGAACTTGTGGTACTTACGTACAATGCAGTATCACTCAGCAGTGAAATCTATGCCATCAGGCCCGTAGCAGCACAATGAGTGGATTCAGGTACGATGATTCTAACTGAAATAAGTCACACAGAAAAAGAAACATCATAAGATATCAGTAATACACGGAATGTAAACTTGGCTACACAGGAACTGAATTACAGAACAGAACAGGGTCTCAAATTTAGAAAACCAACTTATGCTTGTTTAAGGGTAAAGGTGAGTTGGGGTGCTGCATAAAACCAGAGATTGAAATGAGCACAGATAAAGTTCCTTAAGCCAAATATGGAATAGACAAGAGCTACTCCTTGCTCAACGAAATGGACTCAACACCGCATATTAAACGCCTAAGAATGTACCTGACTCTTAAGTATCTTAAAACCTATGGATTGCTATGTCTCCGAAAGAGAATCAAGCATGTGTACAGGGACATAAACGCAGCAGTGATAGGATTGGAGAGGTTCGGTGAGCAAATGAAGACCCTTTGAAGTCATATTGCATGGTACCCATTCCACGGGTTTCAACTACCCAGGTTTAAGGTATTCTTCCTTCAGCTAAAACATGCATGTGGAACCTAGAGTATGATCAACCATGTGATCGGGAGACGTGTTCAAATATGTCTCAGTTTTCGTACCCTGGTACTCGGGTGCAACATTCCAGACGCTTTACTAACACTCTCCCGACTTGGAGAGTCAGTCCCTTTAACCTCCTGTTTGGCCCAGTTTGCAATTTCTGCGGAAGATGAACAGGAATAGCGAGAACCAATGAGAGACTAGCTGGAGGTGTCTGGACGGGCAAATTTAACTCTCATTTCCCACCAGGAAGAGGAAATAACCAAAGGCTCAGCGTGCCGTGCCGGAACCAGATTAGGGCCTGAAGCCATCCTGCGGTGTTGCGGCCAGCTCACAAGAAAACGAGTTGAAGAAAGGAGCTCAGGGGCACTGTAATTCACAAACCTGCAGAGTTATAAATGACAGCTATCGTCCAAAAATATACTGAAGTAAGGCTGCCAAGAGGACTTGAAAGCGGGGCAGAATTGCAGGAAACCGATTTCAGGAGGTAGACTGGAATTGCATTGAAAGCATAGGAAAAGAGGCAGAACGTCCACAATGATGCACTTGGCCAAAAAGGGCGTATGCGTTTTTTCCTGAATATATTCAGGAAAAAACGCATACGCCCTTTTTGGCCAACCAAGCAAGCTTGCAAAGGAAATCTGCACTACAATGAAGTCTCACTTCCCCCCGGTCAAAAGGGCCATCTGAAAAAAGTGTAAAATCCAGAAAGGCAGGACAGGCAATGGAGAACTGGGAGCCTTGTTATGCTGATGGGCGGGATGTAAATTGCCAACAGACACTCGGGAGAAGTGTATGGTGTTTCCTGAAACATCTAAAAAACAAAGCAACAGAGCCTAGGGCACTTCCACTTATGGTCCTATAGCTTAGGGAAATTAAAATCAAAAAGATACAGCCACCCCAATGTTTGGGACGCCTCTGTTTACAAGAACCTCGTTTACCGTACAAGTTCAATATCACAGAAAGTGAAAAATGGATAAAGAACTTGTGGTACTTACGTACAATGCAGTATCACTCAGCAGTGAAATCTATGTCATCAGGCCCGTAGCAGCACAATGAGTGGATTCAGGTACGATGATTCTAACTGAAATAAGTCACACAGAAGAAGAAACATCATAAGATATCAGTAATACACGGAATGTAAACTTGGCTACACAGGAACTGAATTACAGAACAGAACAGGGTCTCAAATTTAGAAAACCAACTTATGCTTGTTTAAGGGTAAAGGTGAGTTGGGGTGCTGCATAAAACCAGAGATTGAAATGAGCACAGATAAAGTTCCTTAAGCCAAATATGGAATAGACAAGAGCTACTCCTTGCTCAACGAAATGGACTCAACACCGCATATTAAACGCCTAAGAATGTACCTGACTCTTAAGTATCTTAAAACCTATGGATTGCTATGTCTCCGAAAGAGAATCAAGCATGTGTACAGGGACATAAACGCAGCAGTGATAGGATTGGAGAGGTTCGGTGAGCAAATGAAGACCCTTTGAAGTCATATTGCATGGTACCCATTCCACGGGTTTCAACTACCCAGGTTTAAGGTATTCTTCCTTCAGCTAAAACATGCATGTGGAACCTAGAGTATGATCAACCATGTGATCGGGAGACGTGTTCAAATATGTCTCAGTTTTCGTACCCTGGTACTCGGGTGCAACATTCCAGACGCTTTACTAACACTCTCCCGACTTGGAGAGTCAGTCCCTTTAACCTCCTGTTTGGCCCAGTTTGCAATTTCTGCGGAAGATGAACAGGAATAGCGAGAACCAATGAGAGACTAGCTGGAGGTGTCTGGACGGGCAAATTTAACTCTCATTTCCCACCAGGAAGAGGAAATAACCAAAGGCTCAGCGTGCCGTGCCGGAACCAGATTAGGGCCTGAAGCCATCCTGCGGTGTTGCGGCCAGCTCACAAGAAAACGAGTTGAAGAAAGGAGCTCAGGGGCACTGTAATTCACAAACCTGCAGAGTTATAAATGACAACTATCGTCCAAAAATATACTGAAGTAAGGCTGCCAAGAGGACTTGAAAGCGGGGCAGAATTGCAGGAAACCGATTTCAGGAGGTAGACTGGAATTGCATTGAAAGCATAGGAAAAGAGGCAGAACGTCCACAATGATGCACTTGGCCAAAAAGGGCGTATGCGTTTTTTCCTGAATATATTCAGGAAAAAACGCATACGCCCTTTTTGGCCAACCAAGCAAGCTTGCAAAGGAAATCTGCACTACAATGAAGTCTCACTTCCCCCCGGTCAAAAGGGCCATCTGAAAAAAGTGTAAAATCCAGAAAGGCAGGACAGGCCATGGAGAACTGGGAGCCTTGTTATGCTGATGGGCAGGATGTAAATTGCCAACAGACACTCGGGAGAAGTGTATGGTGTTTCCTGAAACATCTAAAAAACAAAGCAACAGAGCCTAGGGCACTTCCACTTATGGTCCTATAGCTTAGGGAAATGAAAATCAAAAAGATACAGCCACCCCAATGTTTGGGACGCCTCTGTTTACAAAAACCTCGTTTACCGTACAAGTTCAATATCACAGAAAGTGAAAAATGGATAAAGAACTTGTGGTACTTACGTACAATGCAGTATCACTCAGCAGTGAAATCTATGTCATCAGGCCCGTAGCAGCACAATGAGTGGATTCAGGTACGATGATTCTAACTGAAATAAGTCACACAGAAAAAGAAACATCATAAGATATCAGTAATACACGGAATGTAAACTTGGCTACACAGGAACTGAATTACAGAACAGAACAGGGTCTCAAATTTAGAAAACCAACTTATGCTTGTTTAAGGGTAAAGGTGAGTTGGGGTGCTGCATAAAACCAGAGATTGAAATGAGCACAGATAAAGTTCCTTAAGCCAAATATGGAATAGACAAGAGCTACTCCTTGCTCAACGAAATGGACTCAACACCGCATATTAAACGCCTAAGAATGTACCTGACTCTTAAGTATCATAAAACCTATGGATTGCTATGTCTCCGAAAGAGAATCAAGCATGTGTACAGGGACATAAACGCAGCAGTGATAGGATTGGAGAGGTTCGGTGAGCAAATGAAGACCCTTTGAAGTCATATTGCATGGTACCCATTCCACGGGTATCAACTACCGAGGTTTAAGGTATTCTTCCTTCAGCTAAAACATGCATGTGGAACCTAGAGTATGATCAACCATGTGATCGGGAGACGTGTTCAAATATGTCTCAGTTTTCGTACCCTGGTACTCGGGTGCAACATTCCAGACGCTTTACTAACACTCTCCCGACTTGGAGAGTCAGTCCCTTTAACCTCCTGTTTGGCCCAGTTTGCAATTTCTGCGGAAGATGAACAGGAATAGCGAGAACCAATGAGAGACTAGCTGGAGGTGTCTGGACGGGCAAATTTAACTCTCATTTCCCACCAGGAAGAGGAAATAACCAAAGGCTCAGCGTGCCGTGCCGGAACCAGATTAGGGCCTGAAGCCATCCTGCGGTGTTGCGGCCAGCTCACAAGAAAGCGAGTTGAAGAAAGGAGCTCAGGGGCACTGTAATTCACAAACCTGCAGAGTTATAAATGACAGCTATCGTCCAAAAATATACTGAAGTAAGGCTGCCAAGAGGACTTGAAAGCGGGGCAGAATTGCAGGAAACCGATTTCAGGAGGTAGACTGGAATTGCATTGAAAGCATAGGAAAAGAGGCAGAACGTCCACAATGATGCACTTGGCCAAAAAGGGCGTATGCGTTTTTTCCTGAATATATTCAGGAAAAAACGCATACGCCCTTTTTGGCCAACCAAGCAAGCTTGCAAAGGAAATCTGCACTACAATGAAGTCTCACTTCCCCCCGGTCAAAAGGGCCATCTGAAAAAAGTGTAAAATCCAGAAAGGCAGGACAGGCCATGGAGAACTGGGAGCCTTGTTATGCTGATGGGCGGGATGTAAATTGCCAACAGACACTCGGGAGAAGTGTATGGTGTTTCCTGAAACATCTAAAAAACAAAGCAACAGAGCCTAGGGCACTTCCACTTATGGTCCTATAGCTTAGGGAAATGAAAATCAAAAAGATACAGCCACCCCAATGTTTGGGACGCCTCTGTTTACAAGAACCTCGTTTACCGTACAAGTTCAATATCACAGAAAGTGAAAAATGGATAAAGAACTTGTGGTACTTACGTACAATGCAGTATCACTCAGCAGTGAAATCTATGTCATCAGGCCCGTAGCAGCACAATGAGTGGATTCAGGTACGATGATTCTAACTGAAATAAGTCACACAGAAAAAGAAACATCATAAGATATCAGTAATACACGGAATGTAAACTTGGCTACACAGGAACTGAATTACAGAACAGAACAGGGTCTCAAATTTAGAAAACCAACTTATGCTTGTTTAAGGGTAAAGGTGAGTTGGGGTGCTGCATAAAACCAGAGATTGAAATGAGCACAGATAAAGTTCCTTAAGCCAAATATGGAATAGACAAGAGCTACTCCTTGCTCAACGAAATGGATTCAACACCGCATATTAAACGCCTAAGAATGTACCTGACTCTTAAGTATCTTAAAACCTATGGATTGCTATGTCTCCGAAAGAGAATCAAGCATGTGTACAGGGACATAAACGCAGCAGTGATAGGATTGGAGAGGTTCGGTGAGCAAATGAAGACCCTTTGAAGTCATATTGCATGGTACCCATTCCACGGGTTTCAACTACCCAGGTTTAAGGTATTCTTCCTTCAGCTAAAACATGCATGTGGAACCTAGAGTATGATCAACCATGTGATCGGGAGACGTGTTCAAATATGTCTCAGTTTTCGTACCCTGGTACTCGGGTGCAACATTCCAGACGCTTTACTAACACTCTCCCGACTTGGAGAGTCAGTCCCTTTAACCTCCTGTCTGGCCCAGTTTGCAATTTCTGCGGAAGATGAACAGGAATAGCGAGAACCAATGAGAGACTAGCTGGAGGTGTCTGGACGGGCAAATTTAACTCTCATTTCCCACCAGGAAGAGGAAATAACCAAAGGCTCAGCGTGCCGTGCCGGAACCAGATTAGGGCCTGAAGCCATCCTGCGGTGTTGCGGCCAGCTCACAAGAAAACGAGTTGAAGAAAGGAGCTCAGGGGCACTGTAATTCACAAACCTGCAGAGTTATAAATGACAACTATCGTCCAAAAATATACTGAAGTAAGGCTGCCAAGAGGACTTGAAAGCGGGGCAGAATTGCAGGAAACCGATTTCAGGAGGTAGACTGGAATTGCATTGAAAGCATAGGAAAAGAGGCAGAACGTCCACAATGATGCACTTGGCCAAAAAGGGCGTATGCGTTTTTTCCTGAATATATTCAGGAAAAAACGCATACGCCCTTTTTGGCCAACCAAGCAAGCTTGCAAAGGAAATCTGCACTACAATGAAGTCTCACTTCCCCCCGGTCAAAAGGGCCATCTGAAAAAAGTGTAAAATCCAGAAAGGCAGGACAGGCCATGGAGAACTGGGAGCCTTGTTATGCTGATGGGCGGGATGTAAATTGCCAACAGACACTCGGGAGAAGTGTATGGTGTTTCCTGAAACATCTAAAAAACAAAGCAACAGAGCCTAGGGCACTTCCACTTATGGTCCTATAGCTTAGGGAAATTAAAATCAAAAAGACACAGCCACCCCAATGTTTGGGACGCCTCTGTTTACAAGAACCTCGTTTACCGTACAAGTTCAATATCACAGAAAGTGAAAAATGGATAAAGAACTTGTGGTACTTACGTACAATGCAGTATCACTCAGCAGTGAAATCTATGTCATCAGGCCCGTAGCAGCACAATGAGTGGATTCAGGTACGATGATTCTAACTGAAATAAGTCACACAGAAGAAGAAACAGCATAAGATATCAGTAATACACGGAATGTAAACTTGGCTACACAGGAACTGAATTACAGAACAGAACAGGGTCTCAAATTTAGAAAACCAACTTATGCTTGTTTAAGGGTAAAGGTGAGTTGGGGTGCTGCATAAAACCAGAGATTGAAATGAGCACAGATAAAGTTCCTTAAGCCAAATATGGAATAGACAAGAGCTACTCCTTGCTCAACGAAATGGACTCAACACCCCATATTAAACGCCTAAGAATGTACCTGACTCTTAAGTATCTTAAAACCTATGGATTGCTATGTCTCCGAAAGAGAATCAAGCATGTGTACAGGGACATAAACGCAGCAGTGATAGGATTGGAGAGGTTCGGTGAGCAAATGTAGACCCTTTGAAGTCATATTGCATGGTACCCATTCCACGGGTTTCAACTACCCAGGTTTAAGGTATTCTTCCTTCAGCTAAAACATGCATGTGGAACCTAGAGTATGATCAACCATGTGATCGGGAGACGTGTTCAAATATGTCTCAGTTTTCGTACCCTGGTACTCGGGTGCAACATTCCAGACGCTTTACTAACACTCTCCCGACTTGGAGAGTCAGTCCCTTTAACCTCCTGTTTGGCCCAGTTTGCAATTTCTGCGGAAGATGAACAGGAATAGCGAGAACCAATGAGAGACTAGCTGGAGGTGTCTGGACGGGCAAATTTAACTCTCATTTCCCACCAGGAAGAGGAAATAACCAAAGGCTCAGCGTGCCGTGCCGGAACCAGATTAGGGCCTGAAGCCATCCTGCGGTGTTGCGGCCAGCTCACAAGAAAGCGAGTTGAAGAAAGGAGCTCAGGGGCACTGTAATTCACAAACCTGCAGAGTTATAAATGACAGCTATCGTCCAAAAATATACTGAAGTAAGGCTGCCAAGAGGACTTGAAAGCGGGGCAGAATTGCAGGAAACCGATTTCAGGAGGTAGACTGGAATTGCATTGAAAGCATAGGAAAAGAGGCAGAACGTCCACAATGATGCACTTGGCCAAAAATGGCGTATGCGTTTTTTCCTGAATATATTCAGGAAAAAACGCATACGCCCTTTTTGGCCAACCAAGCAAGCTTGCAAAGGAAATCTGCACTACAATGAAGTCTCACTTCCCCCCGGTCAAAAGGGCCATCTGAAAAAAGTGTAAAATCCAGAAAGGCAGGACAGGCCATGGAGAACTGGGAGCCTTGTTATGCTGATGGGCGGGATGTAAATTGCCAACAGACACTCGGGAGAAGTGTATGGTGTTTCCTGAAACATCTAGAAAACAAAGCAACAGAGCCTAGGGCACTTCCACTTATGGTCCTATAGCTTAGGGAAATTAAAATCAAAAAGATACAGCCACCCCAATGTTTGGGACGCCTCTGTTTACAAGAACCTCGTTTACCGTACAAGTTCAATATCACAGAAAGTGAAAAATGGATAAAGAACTTGTGGTACTTACGTACAATGCAGTATCACTCAGCAGTGAAATCTATGTCATCAGGCCCGTAGCAGCACAATGAGTGGATTCAGGTACGATGATTCTAACTGAAATAAGTCACACAGAAAAAGAAACATCATAAGATATCAGTAATACACGGAATGTAAACTTGGCTACACAGGAACTGAATTACAGAACAGAACAGGGTCTCAAATTTAGAAAACCAACTTATGCTTGTTTAAGGGTAAAGGTGAGTTGGGGTGCTGCATAAAACCAGAGATTGAAATGAGCACAGATAAAGTTCCTTAAGCCAAATATGGAATAGACAAGAGCTACTCCTTGCTCAACGAAATGGACTCAACACCCCATATTAAACGCCTAAGAATGTACCTGACTCTTAAGTATCTTAAAACCTATGGATTGCTATGTCTCCGAAAGAGAATCAAGCATGTGTACAGGGACATAAACGCAGCAGTGATAGGATTGGAGAGGTTCGGTGAGCAAATGAAGACCCTTTGAAGTCATATTGCATGGTACCCATTCCACGGGTTTCAACTACCCAGGTTTAAGGTATTCTTCCTTCAGCTAAAACATGCATGTGGAACCTAGAGTATGATCAACCATGTGATCGGGAGACGTGTTCAAATATGTCTCAGTTTTCGTACCCTGGTACTCGGGTGCAACATTCCAGACGCTTTACTAACACTCTCCCGACTTGGAGAGTCAGTCCCTTTAACCTCCTGTTTGGCCCAGTTTGCAATTTCTGCGGAAGATGAACAGGAATAGCGAGAACCAATGAGAGACTAGCTGGAGGTGTCTGGACGGGCAAATTTAACTCTCATTTCCCACCAGGAAGAGGAAATAACCAAAGGCTCAGCGTGCCGTGCCGGAACCAGATTAGGGCCTGAAGCCATCCTGCGGTGTTGCGGCCAGCTCACAAGAAAGCGAGTTGAAGAAAGGAGCTCAGGGGCACTGTAATTCACAAACCTGCAGAGTTATAAATGACAACTATCGTCCAAAAATATACTGAAGTAAGGCTGCCAAGAGGACTTGAAAGCGGGGCAGAATTGCAGGAAACCGATTTCAGGAGGTAGACTGGAATTGCATTGAAAGCATAGGAAAAGAGGCAGAACGTCCACAATGATGCACTTGGCCAAAAAGGGCGTATGCGTTTTTTCCTGAATATATTCAGGAAAAAACGCATACGCCCTTTTTGGCCAACCAAGCAAGCTTGCAAAGGAAATCTGCACTACAATGAAGTCTCACTTCCCCCCGGTCAAAAGGGCCATCTGAAAAAAGTGTAAAATCCAGAAAGGCAGGACAGGCCATGGAGAACTGGGAGCCTTGTTATGCTGATGGGCGGGATGTAAATTGCCAACAGACACTCGGGAGAAGTGTATGGTGTTTCCTGAAACATCTAAAAAACAAAGCAACAGAGCCTAGGGCACTTCCACTTATGGTCCTATAGCTTAGGGAAATTAAAATCAAAAAGATACAGCCACCCCAATGTTTGGGACGCCTCTGTTTACAAGAACCTCGTTTACCGTACAAGTTCAATATCACAGAAAGTGAAAAATGGATAAAGAACTTGTGGTACTTACGTACAATGCAGTATCACTCAGCAGTGAAATCTATGTCATCAGGCCCGTAGCAGCACAATGAGTGGATTCAGGTACGATGATTCTAACTGAAATAAGTCACACAGAAAAAGAAACATCATAAGATATCAGTAATACACGGAATGTAAACTTGGCTACACAGGAACTGAATTACAGAACAGAACAGGGTCTCAAATTTAGAAAACCAACTTATGCTTGTTTAAGGGTAAAGGTGAGTTGGGGTGCTGCATAAAACCAGAGATTGAAATGAGCACAGATAAAGTTCCTTAAGCCAAATATGGAATAGACAAGAGCTACTCCTTGCTCAACGAAATGGACTCAACACCCCATATTAAACGCCTAAGAATGTACCTGACTCTTAAGTATCTTAAAACCTATGGATTGCTATGTCTCCGAAAGAGAATCAAGCATGTGTACAGGGACATAAACGCAGCAGTGATAGGATTGGAGAGGTTCGGTGAGCAAATGAAGACCCTTTGAAGTCATATTGCATGGTACCCATTCCACGGGTTTCAACTACCCAGGTTTAAGGTATTCTTCCTTCAGCTAAAACATGCATGTGGAACCTAGAGTATGATCAACCATGTGATCGGGAGACGTGTTCAAATATGTCTCAGTTTTCGTACCCTGGTACTCGGGTGCAACATTCCAGACGCTTTACTAACACTCTCCCGACTTGGAGAGTCAGTCCCTTTAACCTCCTGTTTGGCCCAGTTTGCAATTTCTGCGGAAGATGAACAGGAATAGCGAGAACCAATGAGAGACTAGCTGGAGGTGTCTGGACGGGCAAATTTAACTCTCATTTCCCACCAGGAAGAGGAAATAACCAAAGGCTCAGCGTGCCGTGCCGGAACCAGATTAGGGCCTGAAGCCATCCTGCGGTGTTGCGGCCAGCTCACAAGAAAGCGAGTTGAAGAAAGGAGCTCAGGGGCACTGTAATTCACAAACCTGCAGAGTTATAAATGACAGCTATCGTCCAAAAATATACTGAAGTAAGGCTGCCAAGAGGACTTGAAAGCGGGGCAGAATTGCAGGAAACCGATTTCAGGAGGTAGACTGGAATTGCATTGAAAGCATAGGAAAAGAGGCAGAACGTCCACAATGATGCACTTGGCCAAAAAGGGCGTATGCGTTTTTTCCTGAATATATTCAGGAAAAAACGCATACGCCCTTTTTGGCCAACCAAGCAAGCTTGCAAAGGAAATCTGCACTACAATGAAGTCTCACTTCCCCCCGGTCAAAAGGGCCATCTGAAAAAAGTGTAAAATCCAGAAAGGCAGGACAGGCCATGGAGAACTGGGAGCCTTGTTATGCTGATGGGCGGGATGTAAATTGCCAACAGACACTCGGGAGAAGTGTATGGTGTTTCCTGAAACATCTAAAAAACAAAGCAACAGAGCCTAGGGCACTTCCACTTATGGTCCTATAGCTTAGGGAAATTAAAATCAAAAAGATACAGCCACCCCAATGTTTGGGACGCCTCTGTTTACAAGAACCTCGTTTACCGTACAAGTTCAATATCACAGAAAGTGAAAAATGGATAAAGAACTTGTGGTACTTACGTACAATGCAGTATCACTCAGCAGTGAAATCTATGTCATCAGGCCCGTAGCAGCACAATGAGTGGATTCAGGTACGATGATTCTAACTGAAATAAGTCACACAGAAAAAGAAACATCATAAGATATCAGTAATACACGGAATGTAAACTTGGCTACACAGGAACTGAATTACAGAACAGAACAGGGTCTCAAATTTAGAAAACCAACTTATGCTTGTTTAAGGGTAAAGGTGAGTTGGGGTGCTGCATAAAACCAGAGATTGAAATGAGCACAGATAAAGTTCCTTAAGCCAAATATGGAATAGACAAGAGCTACTCCTTGCTCAACGAAATGGACTCAACACCGCATATTAAACGCCTAAGAATGTACCTGACTCTTAAGTATCTTAAAACCTATGGATTGCTATGTCTCCGAAAGAGAATCAAGCATGTGTACAGGGACATAAACGCAGCAGTGATAGGATTGGAGAGGTTCGGTGAGCAAATGAAGACCCTTTGAAGTCATATTGCATGGTACCCATTCCACGGGTTTCAACTACCCAGGTTTAAGGTATTCTTCCTTCAGCTAAAACATGCATGTGGAACCTAGAGTATGATCAACCATGTGATCGGGAGACGTGTTCAAATATGTCTCAGTTTTCGTACCCTGGTACTCGGGTGCAACATTCCAGACGCTTTACTAACACTCTCCCGACTTGGAGAGTCAGTCCCTTTAACCTCCTGTTTGGCCCAGTTTGCAATTTCTGCGGAAGATGAACAGGAATAGCGAGAACCAATGAGAGACTAGCTGGAGGTGTCTGGACGGGCAAATTTAACTCTCATTTCCCACCAGGAAGAGGAAATAACCAAAGGCTCAGCGTGCCGTGCCGGAACCAGATTAGGGCCTGAAGCCATCCTGCGGTGTTGCGGCCAGCTCACAAGAAAGCGAGTTGAAGAAAGGAGCTCAGGGGCACTGTAATTCACAAACCTGCAGAGTTATAAATGACAGCTATCGTCCAAAAATATACTGAAGTAAGGCTGCCAAGAGGACTTGAAAGCGGGGCAGAATTGCAGGAAACCGATTTCAGGAGGTAGACTGGAATTGCATTGAAAGCATAGGAAAAGAGGCAGAACGTCCACAATGATGCACTTGGCCAAAAAGGGCGTATGCGTTTTTTCCTGAATATATTCAGGAAAAAACGCATACGCCCTTTTTGGCCAACCAAGCAAGCTTGCAAAGGAAATCTGCACTACAATGAAGTCTCACTTCCCCCCGGTCAAAAGGGCCATCTGAAAAAAGTGTAAAATCCAGAAAGGCAGGACAGGCCATGGAGAACTGGGAGCCTTGTTATGCTGATGGGCGGGATGTAAATTGCCAACAGACACTCGGGAGAAGTGTATGGTGTTTCCTGAAACATCTAAAAAACAAAGCAACAGAGCCTAGGGCACTTCCACTTATGGTCCTATAGCTTAGGGAAATTAAAATCAAAAAGATACAGCCACCCCAATGTTTGGGACGCCTCTGTTTACAAGAACCTCGTTTACCGTACAAGTTCAATATCACAGAAAGTGAAAAATGGATAAAGAACTTGTGGTACTTACGTACAATGCAGTATCACTCAGCAGTGAAATCTATGCCATCAGGCCCGTAGCAGCACAATGAGTGGATTCAGGTACGATGATTCTAACTGAAATAAGTCACACAGAAAAAGAAACATCATAAGATATCAGTAATACACGGAATGTAAACTTGGCTACACAGGAACTGAATTACAGAACAGAACAGGGTCTCAAATTTAGAAAACCAACTTATGCTTGTTTAAGGGTAAAGGTGAGTTGGGGTGCTGCATAAAACCAGAGATTGAAATGAGCACAGATAAAGTTCCTTAAGCCAAATATGGAATAGACAAGAGCTACTCCTTGCTCAACGAAATGGACTCAACACCGCATATTAAACGCCTAAGAATGTACCTGACTCTTAAGTATCTTAAAACCTATGGATTGCTATGTCTCCGAAAGAGAATCAAGCATGTGTACAGGGACATAAACGCAGCAGTGATAGGATTGGAGAGGTTCGGTGAGCAAATGAAGACCCTTTGAAGTCATATTGCATGGTACCCATTCCACGGGTTTCAACTACCCAGGTTTAAGGTATTCTTCCTTCAGCTAAAACATGCATGTGGAACCTAGAGTATGATCAACCATGTGATCGGGAGACGTGTTCAAATATGTCTCAGTTTTCGTACCCTGGTACTCGGGTGCAACATTCCAGATGCTTTACTAACACTCTCCCGACTTGGAGAGTCAGTCCCTTTAACCTCCTGTTTGGCCCAGTTTGCAATTTCTGCGGAAGATGAACAGGAATAGCGAGAACCAATGAGAGACTAGCTGGAGGTGTCTGGACGGGCAAATTTAACTCTCATTTCCCACCAGGAAGAGGAAATAACCAAAGGCTCAGCGTGCCGTGCCGGAACCAGATTAGGGCCTGAAGCCATCCTGCGGTGTTGCGGCCAGCTCACAAGAAAGCGAGTTGAAGAAAGGAGCTCAGGGGCACTGTAATTCACAAACCTGCAGAGTTATAAATGACAGCTATCGTCCAAAAATATACTGAAGTAAGGCTGCCAAGAGGACTTGAAAGCGGGGCAGAATTGCAGGAAACCGATTTCAGGAGGTAGACTGGAATTGCATTGAAAGCATAGGAAAAGAGGCAGAACGTCCACAATGATGCACTTGGCCAAAAAGGGCGTATGCGTTTTTTCCTGAATATATTCAGGAAAAAACGCATACGCCCTTTTTGGCCAACCAAGCAAGCTTGCAAAGGAAATCTGCACTACAATGAAGTCTCACTTCCCCCCGGTCAAAAGGGCCATCTGAAAAAAGTGTAAAATCCAGAAAGGCAGGACAGGCCATGGAGAACTGGGAGCCTTGTTATGCTGATGGGCGGGATGTAAATTGCCAACAGACACTCGGGAGAAGTGTATGGTGTTTCCTGAAACATCTAAAAAACAAAGCAACAGAGCCTAGGGCACTTCCACTTATGGTCCTATAGCTTAGGGAAATTAAAATCAAAAAGATACAGCCACCCCAATGTTTGGGACGCCTCTGTTTACAAGAACCTCGTTTACCGTACAAGTTCAATATCACAGAAAGTGAAAAATGGATAAAGAACTTGTGGTACTTACGTACAATGCAGTATCACTCAGCAGTGAAATCTATGTCATCAGGCCCGTAGCAGCACAATGAGTGGATTCAGGTACGATGATTCTAACTGAAATAAGTCACACAGAAAAAGAAACATCATAAGATATCAGTAATACATGGAATGTAAACTTGGCTACACAGGAACTGAATTACAGAACAGAACAGGGTCTCAAATTTAGAAAACCAACTTATGCTTGTTTAAGGGTAAAGGTGAGTTGGGGTGCTGCAGAAAACCAGAGATTGAAATGAGCACAGATAAAGTTCCTTAAGCCAAATATGGAATAGACAAGAGCTACTCCTTGCTCAACGAAATGGACTCAACACCGCATATTAAACGCCTAAGAATGTACCTGACTCTTAAGTATCTTAAAACCTATGGATTGCTATGTCTCCGAAAGAGAATCAAGCATGTGTACAGGGACATAAACGCAGCAGTGATAGGATTGGAGAGGTTCGGTGAGCAAATGAAGACCCTTTGAAGTCATATTGCATGGTACCCATTCCACGGGTTTCAACTACCCAGGTTTAAGGTATTCTTCCTTCAGCTAAAACATGCATGTGGAACCTAGAGTATGATCAACCATGTGATCGGGAGACGTGTTCAAATATGTCTCAGTTTTCGTACCCTGGTACTCGGGTGCAACATTCCAGACGCTTTACTAACACTCTCCCGACTTGGAGAGTCAGTCCCTTTAACCTCCTGTTTGGCCCAGTTTGCAATTTCTGCGGAAGATGAACAGGAATAGCGAGAACCAATGAGAGACTAGCTGGAGGTGTCTGGACGGGCAAATTTAACTCTCATTTCCCACCAGGAAGAGGAAATAACCAAAGGCTCAGCGTGCCGTGCCGGAACCAGATTAGGGCCTGAAGCCATCCTGCGGTGTTGCGGCCAGCTCACAAGAAAGCGAGTTGAAGAAAGGAGCTCAGGGGCACTGTAATTCACAAACCTGCAGAGTTATAAATGACAGCTATCGTCCAAAAATATACTGAAGTAAGGCTGCCAAGAGGACTTGAAAGCGGGGCAGAATTGCAGGAAACCGATTTCAGGAGGTAGACTGGAATTGCATTGAAAGCATAGGAAAAGAGGCAGAACGTCCACAATGATGCACTTGGCCAAAAAGGGCGTATGCGTTTTTTCCTGAATATATTCAGGAAAAAACGCATACGCCCTTTTTGGCCAACCAAGCAAGCTTGCAAAGGAAATCTGCACTACAATGAAGTCTCACTTCCCCCCGGTCAAAAGGGCCATCTGAAAAAAGTGTAAAATCCAGAAAGGCAGGACAGGCCATGGAGAACTGGGAGCCTTGTTATGCTGATGGGCGGGATGTAAATTGCCAACAGACACTCGGGAGAAGTGTATGGTGTTTCCTGAAACATCTAAAAAACAAAGCAACAGAGCCTAGGGCACTTCCACTTATGGTCCTATAGCTTAGGGAAATTAAAATCAAAAAGATACAGCCACCCCAATGTTTGGGACGCCTCTGTTTACAAGAACCTCGTTTACCGTACAAGTTCAATATCACAGAAAGTGAAAAATGGATAAAGAACTTGTGGTACTTACGTACAATGCAGTATCACTCAGCAGTGAAATCTATGTCATCAGGCCCGTAGCAGCACAATGAGTGGATTCAGGTACGATGATTCTAACTGAAATAAGTCACACAGAAAAAGAAACATCATAAGATATCAGTAATACACGGAATGTAAACTTGGCTACACAGGAACTGAATTACAGAACAGAACAGGGTCTCAAATTTAGAAAACCAACTTATGCTTGTTTAAGGGTAAAGGTGAGTTGGGGTGCTGCATAAAACCAGAGATTGAAATGAGCACAGATAAAGTTCCTTAAGCCAAATATGGAATAGACAAGAGCTACTCCTTGCTCAACGAAATGGACTCAACACCGCATATTAAACGCCTAAGAATGTACCTGACTCTTAAGTATCTTAAAACCTATGGATTGCTATGTCTCCGAAAGAGAATCAAGCATGTGTACAGGGACATAAACGCAGCAGTGATAGGATTGGAGAGGTTCGGTGAGCAAATGAAGACCCTTTGAAGTCATATTGCATGGTACCCATTCCACGGGTTTCAACTACCCAGGTTTAAGGTATTCTTCCTTCAGCTAAAACATGCATGTGGAACCTAGAGTATGATCAACCATGTGATCGGGAGACGTGTTCAAATATGTCTCAGTTTTCGTACCCTGGTACTCGGGTGCAACATTCCAGACGCTTTACTAACACTCTCCCGACTTGGAGAGTCAGTCCCTTTAACCTCCTGTTTGGCCCAGTTTGCAATTTCTGCGGAAGATGAACAGGAATAGCGAGAACCAATGAGAGACTAGCTGGAGGTGTCTGGACGGGCAAATTTAACTCTCATTTCCCACCAGGAAGAGGAAATAACCAAAGGCTCAGCGTGCCGTGCCGGAACCAGATTAGGGCCTGAAGCCATCCTGCGGTGTTGCGGCCAGCTCACAAGAAAGCGAGTTGAAGAAAGGAGCTCAGGGGCACTGTAATTCACAAACCTGCAGAGTTATAAATGACAGCTATCGTCCAAAAATATACTGAAGTAAGGCTGCCAAGAGGACTTGAAAGCGGGGCAGAATTGCAGGAAACCGATTTCAGGAGGTAGACTGGAATTGCATTGAAAGCATAGGAAAAGAGGCAGAACGTCCACAATGATGCACTTGGCCAAAAAGGGCGTATGCGTTTTTTCCTGAATATATTCAGGAAAAAACGCATACGCCCTTTTTGGCCAACCAAGCAAGCTTGCAAAGGAAATCTGCACTACAATGAAGTCTCACTTCCCCCCGGTCAAAAGGGCCATCTGAAAAAAGTGTAAAATCCAGAAAGGCAGGACAGGCCATGGAGAACTGGGAGCCTTGTTATGCTGATGGGCGGGATGTAAATTGCCAACAGACACTCGGGAGAAGTGTATGGTGTTTCCTGAAACATCTAGAAAACAAAGCAACAGAGCCTAGGGCACTTCCACTTATGGTCCTATAGCTTAGGGAAATTAAAATCAAAAAGACACAGCCACCCCAATGTTTGGGACGCCTCTGTTTACAAGAACCTCGTTTACCGTACAAGTTCAATATCACAGAAAGTGAAAAATGGATAAAGAACTTGTGGTACTTACGTACAATGCAGTATCACTCAGCAGTGAAATCTATGTCATCAGGCCCGTAGCAGCACAATGAGTGGATTCAGGTACGATGATTCTAACTGAAATAAGTCACACAGAAAAAGAAACATCATAAGATATCAGTAATACACGGAATGTAAACTTGGCTACACAGGAACTGAATTACAGAACAGAACAGGGTCTCAAATTTAGAAAACCAACTTATGCTTGTTTAAGGGTAAAGGTGAGTTGGGGTGCTGCATAAAACCAGAGATTGAAATGAGCACAGATAAAGTTCCTTAAGCCAAATATGGAATAGACAAGAGCTACTCCTTGCTCAACGAAATGGACTCAACACCGCATATTAAACGCCTAAGAATGTACCTGACTCTTAAGTATCTTAAAACCTATGGATTGCTATGTCTCCGAAAGAGAATCAAGCATGTGTACAGGGACATAAACGCAGCAGTGATAGGATTGGAGAGGTTCGGTGAGCAAATGAAGACCCTTTGAAGTCATATTGCATGGTACCCATGCCACGGGTTTCAACTACCCAGGTTTAAGGTATTCTTCCTTCAGCTAAAACATGCATGTGGAACCTAGAGTATGATCAACCATGTGATCGGGAGACGTGTTCAAATATGTCTCAGTTTTCGTACCCTGGTACTCGGGTGCAACATTCCAGACGCTTTACTAACACTCTCCCGACTTGGAGAGTCAGTCCCTTTAACCTCCTGTTTGGCCCAGTTTGCAATTTCTGCGGAAGATGAACAGGAATAGCGAGAACCAATGAGAGACTAGCTGGAGGTGTCTGGACGGGCAAATTTAACTCTCATTTCCCACCAGGAAGAGGAAATAACCAAAGGCTCAGCGTGCCGTGCCGGAACCAGATTAGGGCCTGAAGCCATCCTGCGGTGTTGCGGCCAGCTCACAAGAAAACGAGTTGAAGAAAGGAGCTCAGGGGCACTGTAATTCACAAACCTGCAGAGTTATAAATGACAACTATCGTCCAAAAATATACTGAAGTAAGGCTGCCAAGAGGACTTGAAAGCGGGGCAGAATTGCAGGAAACCGATTTCAGGAGGTAGACTGGAATTGCATTGAAAGCATAGGAAAAGAGGCAGAACGTCCACAATGATGCACTTGGCCAAAAAGGGCGTATGCGTTTTTTCCTGAATATATTCAGGAAAAAACGCATACGCCCTTTTTGGCCAACCAAGCAAGCTTGCAAAGGAAATCTGCACTACAATGAAGTCTCACTTCCCCCCCACCGGTCAAAAGGGCCATCTGAAAAAAGTGTAAAATCCAGAAAGGCAGGACAGGCCATGGAGAACTGGGAGCCTTGTTATGCTGATGGGCGGAATGTAAACTGCCAACAGACACTCCGGAGAAGTGTATGGTGTTTCCTGAAACATCTAAAAAACAAAGCAACAGAGCCTAGGGCACTTCCACTTATGGTCCTATAGCTTAGGGAAATTAAAATCAAAAAGATACAGCCACCCCAATGTTTGGGACGCCTCTGTTTACAAGAACCTCGTTTACCGTACAAGTTCAATATCACAGAAAGTGAAAAATGGATAAAGAACTTGTGGTACTTACGTACAATGCAGTATCACTCAGCAGTGAAATCTATGCCATCAGGCCCGTAGCAGCACAATGAGTGGATTCAGGTACGATGATTCTAACTGAAATAAGTCACACAGAAAAAGAAACATCATAAGATATCAGTAATACACGGAATGTAAACTTGGCTACACAGGAACTGAATTACAGAACAGAACAGGGTCTCAAATTTAGAAAACCAACTTATGCTTGTTTAAGGGTAAAGGTGAGTTGGGGTGCTGCATAAAACCAGAGATTGAAATGAGCACAGATAAAGTTCCTTAAGCCAAATATGGAATAGACAAGAGCTACTCCTTGCTCAACGAAATGGACTCAACACCGCATATTAAACGCCTAAGAATGTACCTGACTCTTAAGTATCTTAAAACCTATGGATTGCTATGTCTCCGAAAGAGAATCAAGCATGTGTACAGGGACATAAACGCAGCAGTGATAGGATTGGAGAGGTTCGGTGAGCAAATGAAGACCCTTTGAAGTCATATTGCATGGTACCCATTCCACGGGTTTCAACTACCCAGGTTTAAGGTATTCTTCCTTCAGCTAAAACATGCATGTGGAACCTAGAGTATGATCAACCATGTGATCGGGAGACGTGTTCAAATATGTCTCAGTTTTCATACCCTGGTACTCGGGTGCAACATTCCAGACGCTTTACTAACACTCTCCCGACTTGGAGAGTCAGTCCCTTTAACCTCCTGTTTGGCCCAGTTTGCAATTTCTGCGGAAGATGAACAGGAATAGCGAGAACCAATGAGAGACTAGCTGGAGGTGTCTGGACGGGCAAATTTAACTCTCATTTCCCACCAGGAAGAGGAAATAACCAAAGGCTCAGCGTGCCGTGCCGGAACCAGATTAGGGCCTGAAGCCATCCTGCGGTGTTGCGGCCAGCTCACAAGAAAACGAGTTGAAGAAAGGAGCTCAGGGGCACTGTAATTCACAAACCTGCAGAGTTATAAATGACAACTATCGTCCAAAAATATACTGAAGTAAGGCTGCCAAGAGGACTTGAAAGCGGGGCAGAATTGCAGGAAACCGATTTCAGGAGGTAGACTGGAATTGCATTGAAAGCATAGGAAAAGAGGCAGAACGTCCACAATGATGCACTTGGCCAAAAAGGGCGTATGCGTTTTTTCCTGAATATATTCAGGAAAAAACGCATACGCCCTTTTTGGCCAACCAAGCAAGCTTGCAAAGGAAATCTGCACTACAATGAAGTCTCACTTCCCCCCGGTCAAAAGGGCCATCTGAAAAAAGTGTAAAATCCAGAAAGGCAGGACAGGCCATGGAGAACTGGGAGCCTTGTTATGCTGATGGGCGGGATGTAAATTGCCAACAGACACTCGGGAGAAGTGTATGGTGTTTCCTGAAACATCTAAAAAACAAAGCAACAGAGCCTAGGCCACTTCCACTTATGGTCCTATAGCTTAGGGAAATTAAAATCAAAAAGAGACAGCCACCCCAATGTTTGGGACGCCTCTGTTTACAAGAACCTCGTTTACCGTACAAGTTCAATATCACAGAAAGTGAAAAATGGATAAAGAACTTGTGGTACTTACGTACAATGCAGTATCACTCAGCAGTGAAATCTATGCCATCAGGCCCGTAGCAGCACAATGAGTGGATTCAGGTACGATGATTCTAACTGAAATAAGTCACACAGAAAAAGAAACATCATAAGATATCAGTAATACACGGAATGTAAACTTGGCTACACAGGAACTGAATTACAGAACAGAACAGGGTCTCAAATTTAGAAAACCAACTTATGCTTGTTTAAGGGTAAAGGTGAGTTGGGGTGCTGCATAAAACCAGAGATTGAAATGAGCACAGATAAAGTTCCTTAAGCCAAATATGGAATAGACAAGAGCTACTCCTTGCTCAACGAAATGGACTCAACACCGCATATTAAACGCCTAAGAATGTACCTGACTCTTAAGTATCTTAAAACCTATGGATTGCTATGTCTCCGAAAGAGAATCAAGCATGTGTACAGGGACATAAACGCAGCAGTGATAGGATTGGAGAGGTTCGGTGAGCAAATGAAGACCCTTTGAAGTCATATTGCATGGTACCCATTCCACGGGTTTCAACTACCCAGGTTTAAGGTATTCTTCCTTCAGCTAAAACATGCATGTGGAACCTAGAGTATGATCAACCATGTGATCGGGAGACGTGTTCAAATATGTCTCAGTTTTCGTACCCTGGTACTCGGGTGCAACATTCCAGACGCTTTACTAACACTCTCCCGACTTGGAGAGTCAGTCCCTTTAACCTCCTGTTTGGCCCAGTTTGCAATTTCTGCGGAAGATGAACAGGAATAGCGAGAACCAATGAGAGACTAGCTGGAGGTGTCTGGACGGGCAAATTTAACTCTCATTTCCCACCAGGAAGAGGAAATAACCAAAGGCTCAGCGTGCCGTGCCGGAACCAGATTAGGGCCTGAAGCCATCCTGCGGTGTTGCGGCCAGCTCACAAGAAAACGAGTTGAAGAAAGGAGCTCAGGGGCACTGTAATTCACAAACCTGCAGAGTTATAAATGACAACTATCGTCCAAAAATATACTGAAGTAAGGCTGCCAAGAGGACTTGAAAGCGGGGCAGAATTGCAGGAAACCGATTTCAGGAGGTAGACTGGAATTGCATTGAAAGCATAGGAAAAGAGGCAGAACGTCCACAATGATGCACTTGGCCAAAAAGGGCGTATGCGTTTTTTCCTGAATATATTCAGGAAAAAACGCATACGCCCTTTTTGGCCAACCAAGCAAGCTTGCAAAGGAAATCTGCACTACAATGAAGTCTCACTTCCCCCCGGTCAAAAGGGCCATCTGAAAAAAGTGTAAAATCCAGAAAGGCAGGACAGGCCATGGAGAACTGGGAGCCTTGTTATGCTGATGGGCGGGATGTAAACTGCCAACAGACACTCGGGAGAAGTGTATGGTGTTTCCTGAAACATCTAAAAAACAAAGCAACAGAGCCTAGGGCACTTCCACTTATGGTCCTATAGCTTAGGGAAATTAAAATCAAAAAGACACAGCCACCCCAATGTTTGGGACGCCTCTGTTTACAAGAACCTCGTTTACCGTACAAGTTCAATATCACAGAAAGTGAAAAATGGATAAAGAACTTGTGGTACTTACGTACAATGCAGTATCACTCAGCAGTGAAATCTATGTCATCAGGCCCGTAGCAGCACAATGAGTGGATTCAGGTACGATGATTCTAACTGAAATAAGTCACACAGAAAAAGAAACATCATAAGATATCAGTAATACACGGAATGTAAACTTGGCTACACAGGAACTGAATTACAGAACAGAACAGGGTCTCAAATTTAGAAAACCAACTTATGCTTGTTTAAGGGTAAAGGTGAGTTGGGGTGCTGCATAAAACCAGAGATTGAAATGAGCACAGATAAAGTTCCTTAAGCCAAATATGGAATAGACAAGAGCTACTCCTTGCTCAACGAAATGGACTCAACACCGCATATTAAACGCCTAAGAATGTACCTGACTGTTAAGTATCTTAAAACCTATGGATTGCTATGTCTCCGAAAGAGAATCAAACGTGTACAGGGACATAAACGCAGCAGTGATAGGATTGGAGAGGTTCGGTGAGCAAATGAAGACCCTTTGAAGTCATATTGCATGGTACTCATTCCACGGGTTTCAACTACCCAGGTTTAAGGTATTCTTCCTTCAGCTAAAACATGCATGTGGAACCTAGAGTATGATCAACCATGTGATCGGGAGACGTGTTCAAATATGTCTCAGTTTTCGTACCCTGGTACTCGGGTGCAACATTCCAGACGCTTTACTAACACTCTCCCGACTTGGAGAGTCAGTCCCTTTAACCTCCTGTTTGGCCCAGTTTACAATTTCTGCGGAAGATGAACAGGAATAGCGAGAACCAATGAGAGACTAGCTGGAGGTGTCTGGACGGGCAAATTTAACTCTCATTTCCCACCAGGAAGAGGAAATAACCAAAGGCTCAGCGTGCCGTGCCGGAACCAGATTAGGGCCTGAAGCCATCCTGCGGTGTTGCGGCCAGCTCACAAGAAAGCGAGTTGAAGAAAGGAGCTCAGGGGCACTGTAATTCACAAACCTGCAGAGTTATAAATGACAACTATCGTCCAAAAATATACTGAAGTAAGGCTGCCAAGAGGACTTGAAAGCGGGGCAGAATTGCAGGAAACCGATTTCAGGAGGTAGACTGGAATTGCATTGAAAGCATAGGAAAAGAGGCAGAACGTCCACAATGATGCACTTGGCCAAAAAGGGCGTATGCGTTTTTTCCTGAATATATTCAGGAAAAAACGCATACGCCCTTTTTGGCCAACCAAGCAAGCTTGCAAAGGAAATCTGCACTACAATGAAGTCTCACTTCCCCCCGGTCAAAAGGGCCATATGAAAAAAGTGTAAAATCCAGAAAGGCAGGACAGGCCATGGAGAACTGGGAGCCTTGTTATGCTGATGGGCGGGATGTAAATTGCCAACAGACACTCGGGAGAAGTGTATGGTGTTTCCTGAAACATCTAAAAAACAAAGCAACAGAGCCTAGGGCACTTCCACTTATGGTCCTATAGCTTAGGGAAATTAAAATCAAAAAGATACAGCCACCCCAATGTTTGGGACGCCTCTGTTTACAAGAACCTCGTTTACCGTACAAGTTCAATATCACAGAAAGTGAAAAATGGATAAAGAACTTGTGGTACTTACGTACAATGCAGTATCACTCAGCAGTGAAATCTATGTCATCAGGCCCGTAGCAGCACAATGAGTGGATTCAGGTACGATGATTCTAACTGAAATAAGTCACACAGAAAAAGAAACATCATAAGATATCAGTAATACACGGAATGTAAACTTGGCTACACAGGAACTGAATTACAGAACAGAACAGGGTCTCAAATTTAGAAAACCAACTTATGCTTGTTTAAGGGTAAAGGTGAGTTGGGGTGCTGCATAAAACCAGAGATTGAAATGAGCACAGATAAAGTTCCTTGAGCCAAATATGGAATAGACAAGAGCTACTCCTTGCTCAACGAAATGGACTCAACACCGCATATTAAACGCCTAAGAATGTACCTGACTCTTAAGTATCTTAAAACCTATGGATTGCTATGTCTCCGAAAGAGAATCAAGCATGTGTACAGGGACATAAACGCAGCAGTGATAGGATTGGAGAGGTTCGGTGAGCAAATGAAGACCCTTTGAAGTCATATTGCATGGTACCCATTCCACGGGTTTCAACTACCCAGGTTTAAGGTGTTCTTCCTTCAGCTAAAACATGCATGTGGAACCTAGAGTATGATCAACCATGTGATCGGGAGACGTGTTCAAATATGTCTCAGTTTTCGTACCCTGGTACTCGGGTGCAACATTCCAGACGCTTTACTAACACTCTCCCGACTTGGAGAGTCAGTCCCTTTAACCTCCTGTTTGGCCCAGTTTGCAATTTCTGCGGAAGATGAACAGGAATAGCGAGAACCAATGAGAGACTAGCTGGAGGTGTCTGGACGGGTAAATTTAACTCTCATTTCCCACCAGGAAGAGGAAATAACCAAAGGCTCAGCGTGCCGTGCCGGAACCAGATTAGGGCCTGAAGCCATCCTGCGGTGTTGCGGCCAGCTCACAAGAAAACGAGTTGAAGAAAGGAGCTCAGGGGCACTGTAATTCACAAACCTGCAGAGTTATAAATGACAACTATCGTCCAAAAATATACTGAAGTAAGGCTGCCAAGAGGACTTGAAAGCGGGGCAGAATTGCAGGAAACCGATTTCAGGAGGTAGACTGGAATTGCATTGAAAGCATAGGAAAAGAGGCAGAACGTCCACAATGATGCACTTGGCCAAAAAGGGCGTATGCGTTTTTTCCTGAATATATTCAGGAAAAAACGCATACGCCCTTTTTGGCCAACCAAGCAAGCTTGCAAAGGAAATCTGCACTACAATGAAGTCTCACTTCCCCCCGGTCAAAAGGGCCATCTGAAAAAAGTGTAAAATCCAGAAAGGCAGGACAGGCAATGGAGAACTGGGAGCCTTGTTATGCTGATGGGCGGGATGTAAATTGCCAACAGACACTCGGGAGAAGTGTATGGTGTTTCCTGAAACATCTAAAAAACAAAGCAACAGAGCCTAGGGCACTTCCACTTATGGTCCTATAGCTTAGGGAAATTAAAATCAAAAAGATACAGCCACCCCAATGTTTGGGACGCCTCTGTTTACAAGAACCTCGTTTACCGTACAAGTTCAATATCACAGAAAGTGAAAAATGGATAAAGAACTTGTGGTACTTACGTACAATGCAGTATCACTCAGCAGTGAAATCTATGTCATCAGGCCCGTAGCAGCACAATGAGTGGATTCAGGTACGATGATTCTAACTGAAATAAGTCACACAGAAAAAGAAACATCATAAGATATCAGTAATACACGGATGTAAACTTGGCTACACAGGAACTGAATTACAGAACAGAACAGGGTCTCAAATTTAGAAAACCAACTTATGCTTGTTTAAGGGTAAAGGTGAGTTGGGGTGCTGCATAAAACCAGAGATTGAAATGAGCACAGATAAAGTTCCTTAAGCCAAATATGGAATAGACAAGAGCTACTCCTTGCTCAACGAAATGGACTCAACACCGCATATTAAACGCCTAAGAATGTACCTGACTCTTAAGTATCTTAAAACGTATCGATGGCTATGTCTCCGAAAGAGAATCAAGCATGTGTACAGGGACATAAACGCAGCAGTGATAGGATTGGAGAGGTTCGGTGAGCAAATGAAGACCCTTTGAAGTCATATTGCATGGTACCCATTCCACGGGTTTCAACTACCCAGGTTTAAGGTATTCTTCCTTCAGCTAAAACATGCATGTGGAACCTAGAGTATGATCAACCATGTGATCGGGAGACGTGTTCAAATATGTCTCAGTTTTCGTACCCTGGTACTCGGGTGCAACATTCCAGACGCTTTACTAACACTCTCCCGACTTGGAGAGTCAGTCCCTTTAACCTCCTGTTTGGCCCAGTTTGCAATTTCTGCGGAAGATGAACAGGAATAGCGAGAACCAATGAGAGACTAGCTGGAGGTGTCTGGACGGGCAAATTTAACTCTCATTTCCCACCAGGAAGAGGAAATAACCAAAGGCTCAGCGTGCCGTGCCGGAACCAGATTAGGGCCTGAAGCCATCCTGCGGTGTTGCGGCCAGCTCACAAGAAAGCGAGTTGAAGAAAGGAGCTCAGGGGCACTGTAATTCACAAACCTGCAGAGTTATAAATGACAGCTATCGTCCAAAAATATACTGAAGTAAGGCTGCCAAGAGGACTTGAAAGCGGGGCAGAATTGCAGGAAACCGATTTCAGGAGGTAGACTGGAATTGCATTGAAAGCATAGGAAAAGAGGCAGAACGTCCACAATGATGCACTTGGCCAAAAAGGGCGTATGCGTTTTTTCCTGAATATATTCAGGAAAAAACGCATACGCCCTTTTTGGCCAACCAAGGAAGCTTGCAAAGGAAATCTGCACTACAATGAAGTCTCACTTCCCCCCGGTCAAAAGGGCCATCTGAAAAAAGTGTAAAATCCAGAAAGGCAGGACAGGCCATGGAGAACTGGGAGCCTTGTTATGCTGATGGGCGGGATGTAAATTGCCAACAGACACTCCGGAGAAGTGTATGGGGTTTCCTGAAACATCTAGAAAACAAAGCAACAGAGCCTAGGGCACTTCCACTTATGGTCCTATAGCTTAGGGAAATTAAAATCAAAAAGACACAGCCACCCCAATGTTTGGGACGCCTCTGTTTACAAGAACCTCGTTTACCGTACAAGTTCAATATCACAGAAAGTGAAAAATGGATAAAGAACTTGTGGTACTTACGTACAATGCAGTATCACTCAGCAGTGAAATCTATGTCATCAGGCCCGTAGCAGCACAATGAGTGGATTCAGGTACGATGATTCTAACTGAAATAAGTCACACAGAAAAAGAAACATCATAAGATATCAGTAATACACGGATGTAAACTTGGCTACACAGGAACTGAATTACAGAACAGAACAGGGTCTCAAATTTAGAAAACCAACTTATGCTTGTTTAAGGGTAAAGGTGAGTTGGGGTGCTGCATAAAACCAGAGATTGAAATGAGCACAGATAAAGTTCCTTAAGCCAAATATGGAATAGACAAGAGCTACTCCTTGCTCAACGAAATGGACTCAACACCGCATATTAAACGCCTAAGAATGTACCTGACTCTTAAGTATCTTAAAACGTATCGATGGCTATGTCTCCGAAAGAGAATCAAGCATGTGTACAGGGACATAAACGCAGCAGTGATAGGATTGGAGAGGTTCGGTGAGCAAATGAAGACCCTTTGAAGTCATATTGCATGGTACCCATTCCACGGGTTTCAACTACCCAGGTTTAAGGTATTCTTCCTTCAGCTAAAACATGCATGTGGAACCTAGAGTATGATCAACCATGTGATCGGGAGACGTGTTCAAATATGTCTCAGTTTTCGTACCCTGGTACTCGGGTGCAACATTCCAGACGCTTTACTAACACTCTCCCGACTTGGAGAGTCAGTCCCTTTAACCTCCTGTTTGGCCCAGTTTGCAATTTCTGCGGAAGATGAACAGGAATAGCGAGAACCAATGAGAGACTAGCTGGAGGTGTCTGGACGGGCAAATTTAACTCTCATTTCCCACCAGGAAGAGGAAATAACCAAAGGCTCAGCGTGCCGTGCCGGAACCAGATTAGGGCCTGAAGCCATCCTGCGGTGTTGCGGCCAGCTCACAAGAAAGCGAGTTGAAGAAAGGAGCTCAGGGGCACTGTAATTCACAAACCTGCAGAGTTATAAATGACAGCTATCGTCCAAAAATATACTGAAGTAAGGCTGCCAAGAGGACTTGAAAGCGGGGCAGAATTGCAGGAAACCGATTTCAGGAGGTAGACTGGAATTGCATTGAAAGCATAGGAAAAGAGGCAGAACGTCCACAATGATGCACTTGGCCAAAAAGGGCGTATGCGTTTTTTCCTGAATATATTCAGGAAAAAACGCATACGCCCTTTTTGGCCAACCAAGCAAGCTTGCAAAGGAAATCTGCACTACAATGAAGTCTCACTTCCCCCCGGTCAAAAGGGCCATCTGAAAAAAGTGTAAAATCCAGAAAGGCAGGACAGGCCATGGAGAACTGGGAGCCTTGTTATGCTGATGGGCGGGATGTAAATTGCCAACAGACACTCGGGAGAAGTGTATGGTGTTTCCTGAAACATCTAGAAAACAAAGCAACAGAGCCTAGGGCACTTCCACTTATGGTCCTATAGCTTAGGGAAATTAAAATCAAAAAGACACAGCCACCCCAATGTTTGGGACGCCTCTGTTTACAAGAACCTCGTTTACCGTACAAGTTCAATATCACAGAAAGTGAAAAATGGATAAAGAACTTGTGGTACTTACGTACAATGCAGTATCACTCAGCAGTGAAATCTATGTCATCAGGCCCGTAGCAGCACAATGAGTGGATTCAGGTACGATGATTCTAACTGAAATAAGTCACACAGAAAAAGAAACATCATAAGATATCAGTAATACACGGAATGTAAACTTGGCTACACAGGAACTGAATTACAGAACAGAACAGGGTCTCAAATTTAGAAAACCAACTTATGCTTGTTTAAGGGTAAAGGTGAGTTGGGGTGCTGCATAAAACCAGAGATTGAAATGAGCACAGATAAAGTTCCTTAAGCCAAATATGGAATAGACAAGAGCTACTCCTTGCTCAACGAAATGGACTCAACACCCCATATTAAACGCCTAAGAATGTACCTGACTCTTAAGTATCTTAAAACCTATGGATTGCTATGTCTCCGAAAGAGAATCAAGCATGTGTACAGGGACATAAACGCAGCAGTGATAGGATTGGAGAGGTTCGGTGAGCAAATGAAGACCCTTTGAAGTCATATTGCATGGTACCCATTCCACGGGTTTCAACTACCCAGGTTTAAGGTATTCTTCCTTCAGCTAAAACATGCATGTGGAACCTAGAGTATGATCAACCATGTGATCGGGAGACGTGTTCAAATATGTCTCAGTTTTCGTACCCTGGTACTCGGGTGCAACATTCCAGACGCTTTACTAACACTCTCCCGACTTGGAGAGTCAGTCCCTTTAACCTCCTGTTTGGCCCAGTTTGCAATTTCTGCGGAAGATGAACAGGAATAGCGAGAACCAATGAGAGACTAGCTGGAGGTGTCTGGACGGGCAAATTTAACTCTCATTTCCCACCAGGAAGAGGAAATAACCAAAGGCTCAGCGTGCCGTGCCAGAACCAGATTAGGGCCTGAAGCCATCCTGCGGTTTTGCGGCCAGCTCACAAGAAAGCGAGTTGAAGAAAGGAGCTCAGGGGCACTGTAATTCACAAACCTGCAGAGTTATAAATGACAACTATCGTCCAAAAATATACTGAAGTAAGGCTGCCAAGAGGACTTGAAAGCGGGGCAGAATTGCAGGAAACCGATTTCAGGAGGTAGACTGGAATTTCATTGAAAGCATAGGAAAAGAGGCAGAACGTCCACAATGATGCACTTGGCCAAAAAGGGCGTATGCGTTTTTTCCTGAATATATTCAGGAAAAAACGCATACGCCCTTTTTGGCCAACCAAGCAAGCTTGCAAAGGAAATCTGCACTACAATGAAGTCTCACTTCCCCCCGGTCAAAAGGGCCATCTGAAAAAAGTGTAAAATCCAGAAAGGCAGGACAGGCCATGGAGAACTGGGAGCCTTGTTATGCTGATGGGCGGGATGTAAATTGCCAACAGACACTTGGGAGAAGTGTATGGTGTTTCCTGAAACATCTAAAAAACAAAGCAACAGAGCCTAGGGCACTTCCACTTATGGTCCTATAGCTTAGGGAAATTAAAATCAAAAAGATACAGCCACCCCAATGTTTGGGACGCCTCTGTTTACAAGAACCTCGTTTACCGTACAAGTTCAATATCACAGAAAGTGAAAAATGGATAAAGAACTTGTGGTACTTACGTACAATGCAGTATCACTCAGCAGTGAAATCTATGTCATCAGGCCCGTAGCAGCACAATGAGTGGATTCAGGTACGATGATTCTAACTGAAAAAGTCACACAGAAAAAGAAACATCATAAGATATCAGTAATACACGGAATGTAAACTTGGCTACACAGGAACTGAATTACAGAACAGAACAGGGTCTCAAATTTAGAAAACCAACTTATGCTTGTTTAAGGGTAAAGGTGAGTTGGGGTGCTGCATAAAACCAGAGATTGAAATGAGCACAGATAAATTTCCTTAAGCCAAATATGGAATAGACAAGAGCTACTCCTTGCTCAACGAAATGGACTCAACACCGCATATTAAACGCCTAAGAATGTACCTGACTCTTAAGTATCTTAAAACCTATGGATTGCTATGTCTCCGAAAGAGAATCAAGCATGTGTACAGGGACATAAACGCAGCAGTGATAGGATTGGAGAGGTTCGGTGAGCAAATGAAGACCCTTTGAAGTCATATTGCATGGTACCCATTCCACGGGTTTCAACTACCCAGGTTTAAGGTATTCTTCCTTCAGCTAAAACATGCATGTGGAACCTAGAGTATGATCAACCATGTGATCGGGAGACGTGTTCAAATATGTCTCAGTTTTCGTACCCTGGTACTCGGGTGCAACATTCCAGACGCTTTACTAACACTCTCCCGACTTGGAGAGTCAGTCCCTTTAACCTCCTGTTTGGCCCAGTTTGCAATTTCTGCGGAAGATGAACAGGAATAGCGAGAACCAATGAGAGACTAGCTGGAGGTGTCTGGACGGGCAAATTTAACTCTCATTTCCCACCAGGAAGAGGAAATAACCAAAGGCTCAGCGTGCCGTGCCGGAACCAGATTAGGGCCTGAAGCCATCCTGCGGTGTTGCGGCCAGCTCACAAGAAAACGAGTTGAAGAAAGGAGCTCAGGGGCACTGTAATTCACAAACCTGCAGAGTTATAAATGACAACTATCGTCCAAAAATATACTGAAGTAAGGCTGCCAAGAGGACTTGAAAGCGGGGCAGAATTGCAGGAAACCGATTTCAGGAGGTAGACTGGAATTGCATTGAAAGCATAGGAAAAGAGGCAGAACGTCCACAATGATGCACTTGGCCAAAAAGGGCGTATGCGTTTTTTCCTGAATATATTCAGGAAAAAACGCATACGCCCTTTTTGGCCAACCAAGCAAGCTTGCAAAGGAAATCTGCACTACAATGAAGTCTCACTTCCCCCCGGTCAAAAGGGCCATCTGAAAAAAGTGTAAAATCCAGATAGGCAGGACAGGCCATGGAGAACTGGGAGCCTTGTTATGCTGATGGGCGGGATGTAAACTGCCAACAGACACTCGGGAGAAGTGTATGGTGTTTCCTGAAACATCTAAAAAACAAAGCAACAGAGCCTAGGGCACTTCCACTTATGGTCCTATAGCTTAGGGAAATTAAAATCAAAAAGACACAGCCACCCCAATGTTTGGGACGCCTCTGTTTACAAGAACCTCGTTTACCGTACAAGTTCAATATCACAGAAAGAGAAAAATGGATAAAGAACTTGTGGTACTTACGTACAATGCAGTATCACTCAGCAGTGAAATCTATGTCATCAGGCCAGTAGCAGCACAATGAGTGGATTCAGGTACGATGATTCTAACTGAAATAAGTCACACAGAAAAAGAAACATCATAAGATATCAGTAATACACGGAATGTAAACTTGGCTACACAGGAACTGAATTACAGAACAGAACAGGGTCTCAAATTTAGAAAACCAACTTATGCTTGTTTAAGGGTAAAGGTGAGTTGGGGTGCTGCATAAAACCAGAGATTGAAATGAGCACAGATAAAGTTCCTTAAGCCAAATATGGAATAGACAAGAGCTACTCCTTGCTCAACGAAATGGACTCAACACCGCATATTAAACGCCTAAGAATGTACCTGACTCTTAAGTATCTTAAAACCTATGGATTGCTATGTCTCCGAAAGAGAATCAAGCATGTGTACAGGGACATAAACGCAGCAGTGATAGGATTGGAGAGGTTCGGTGAGCAAATGAAGACCCTTTGAAGTCATATTGCATGGTACCCATTCCACGGGTTTCAACTACCCAGGTTTAAGGTATTCTTCCTTCAGCTAAAACATGCATGTGGAACCTAGAGTATGATCAACCATGTGATCGGGAGACGTGTTCAAATATGTCTCAGTTTTCGTACCCTGGTACTCGGGTGCAACATTCCAGACGCTTTACTAACACTCTCCCGACTTGGAGAGTCAGTCCCTTTAACCTCCTGTTTGGCCCAGTTTGCAATTTCTGCGGAAGATGAACAGGAATAGCGAGAACCAATGAGAGACTAGCTGGAGGTGTCTGGACGGGCAAATTTAACTCTCATTTCCCACCAGGAAGAGGAAATAACCAAAGGCTCAGCGTGCCGTGCCGGAACCAGATTAGGGCCTGAAGCCATCCTGCGGTGTTGCGGCCAGCTCACAAGAAAGCGAGTTGAAGAAAGGAGCTCAGGGGCACTGTAATTCACAAACCTGCAGAGTTATAAATGACAACTATCGTCCAAAAATATACTGAAGTAAGGCTGCCAAGAGGACTTGAAAGCGGGGCAGAATTGCAGGAAACCGATTTCAGGAGGTAGACTGGAATTGCATTGAAAGCATAGGAAAAGAGGCAGAACGTCCACAATGATGCACTTGGCCAAAAAGGGCGTATGCGTTTTTTCCTGAATATATTCAGGAAAAAACGCATACGCCCTTTTTGGCCAACCAAGCAAGCTTGCAAAGGAAATCTGCACTACAATGAAGTCTCACTTCCCCCCGGTCAAAAGGGCCATCTGAAAAAAGTGTAAAATCCAGAAAGGCAGGACAGGCCATGGAGAACTGGGAGCCTTGTTATGCTGATGGGCGGGATGTAAATTGCCAACAGACACTCGGGAGAAGTGTATGGTGTTTCCTGAAACATCTAAAAAACAAAGCAACAGAGCCTAGGGCACTTCCACTTATGGTCCTATAGCTTAGGGAAATTAAATTCAAAAAGATACAGCCACCCCAATGTTTGGGACGCCTCTGTTTACAAGAACCTCGTTTACCGTACAAGTTCAATATCACAGAAAGTGAAAAATGGATAAAGAACTTGTGGTACTTACGTACAATGCAGTATCACTCAGCAGTGAAATCTATGTCATCAGGCCCGTAGCAGCACAATGAGTGGATTCAGGTACGATGATTCTAACTGAAATAAGTCACACAGAAACAGAAACATCATAAGATATCAGTAATACACGGAATGTAAACTTGGCTACACAGGAACTGAATTACAGAACAGAACAGGGTCTCAAATTTAGAAAACCAACTTATGCTTGTTTAAGGGTAAAGGTGAGTTGGGGTGCTGCATAAAACCAGAGATTGAAATGAGCACAGATAAAGTTCCTTAAGCCAAATATGGAATAGACAAGAGCTACTCCTTGCTCAACGAAATGGACTCAACACCGCATATTAAACACCTAAGAATGTACCTGACTCTTAAGTATCTTAAAACCTATGGATTGCTATGTCTCCGAAAGAGAATCAAGCATGTGTACAGGGACATAAACGCAGCAGTGATAGGATTGGAGAGGTTCGGTGAGCAAATGAAGACCCTTTGAAGTCATATTGCATGGTACCCATTCCACGGGTTTCAACTACCCAGGTTTAAGGTATTCTTCCTTCAGCTAAAACATGCATGTGGAACCTAGAGTATGATCAACCATGTGATCGGGAGACGTGTTCAAATATGTCTCAGTTTTCGTACCCTGGTACTCGGGTGCAACATTCCAGACGCTTTACTAACACTCTCCCGACTTGGAGAGTCAGTCCCTTTAACCTCCTGTTTGGCCCAGTTTGCAATTTCTGCGGAAGATGAACAGGAATAGCGAGAACCAATGAGAGACTAGCTGGAGGTGTCTGGACGGGCAAATTTAACTCTCATTTCCCACCAGGAAGAGGAAATAACCAAAGGCTCAGCGTGCCGTGCCGGAACCAGATTAGGGCCTGAAGCCATCCTGCGGTGTTGCGGCCAGCTCACAAGAAAGCGAGTTGAAGAAAGGAGCTCAGGGGCACTGTAATTCACAAACCTGCAGAGTTATAAATGACAACTATCGTCCAAAAATATACTGAAGTAAGGCTGCCAAGAGGACTTGAAAGCGGGGCAGAATTGCAGGAAACCGATTTCAGGAGGTAGACTGGAATTGCATTGAAAGCATAGGAAAAGAGGCAGAACGTCCACAATGATGCACTTGGCCAAAAAGGGCGTATGCGTTTTTTCCTGAATATATTCAGGAAAAAACGCATACGCCCTTTTTGGCCAACCAAGCAAGCTTGCAAAGGAAATCTGCACTACAATGAAGTCTCACTTCCCCCCGGTCAAAAGGGCCATCTGAAAAAAGTGTAAAATCCAGAAAGGCAGGACAGGCCATGGAGAACTGGGAGCCTTGTTATGCTGATGGGCGGGATGTAAATTGCCAACAGACACTCGGGAGAAGTGTATGGTGTTTCCTGAAACATCTAAAAAACAAAGCAACAGAGCCTAGGGCACTTCCACTTATGGTCCTATAGCTTAGGGAAATTAAAATCAAAAAGATACAGCCACCCCAATGTTTGGGACGCCTCTGTTTACAAGAACCTCGTTTACCGTACAAGTTCAATATCACAGAAAGTGAAAAATGGATAAAGAACTTGTGGTACTTACGTACAATGCAGTATCACTCAGCAGTGAAATCTATGCCATCAGGCCCGTAGCAGCACAATGAGTGGATTCAGGTACGATGATTCTAACTGAAATAAGTCACACAGAAAAAGAAACATCATAAGATATCAGTAATACACGGAATGTAAACTTGGCTACACAGGAACTGAATTACAGAACAGAACAGGGTCTCAAATTTAGAAAACCAACTTATGCTTGTTTAAGGGTAAAGGTGAGTTGGGGTGCTGCATAAAACCAGAGATTGAAATGAGCACAGATAAAGTTCCTTAAGCCAAATATGGAATAGACAAGAGCTACTCCTTGCTCAACGAAATGGACTCAACACCGCATATTAAACGCCTAAGAATGTACCTGGCTCTTAAGTATCTTAAAACGTATGGATTGCTATGTCTCCGAAAGAGAATCAAGCATGTGTACAGGGACATAAACGCAGCAGTGATAAGATTGGAGAGGTTCGGTGAGCAAATGAAGACCCTTTGAAGTCATATTGCATGGTACCCATTCCACGGGTTTCAACTACCCAGGTTTAAGGTATTCTTCCTTCAGCTAAAACATGCATGTGGAACCTAGAGTATGATCAACCATGTGATCGGGAGACGTGTTCAAATATGTCTCAGTTTTTGTACCCTGGTACTCGGGTGCAACATTCCAGACGCTTTACTAACACTCTCCCGACTTGGAGAGTCAGTCCCTTTAACCTCCTGTTTGGCCCAGTTTGCAATTTCTGCGGAAGATGAACAGGAATAGCGAGAACCAATGAGAGACTAGCTGGAGGTGTCTGGACGGGCAAATTTAACTCTCATTTCCCACCAGGAAGAGGAAATAACCAAAGGCTCAGCGTGCCGTGCCGGAACCAGATTAGGGCCTGAAGCCATCCTGCGGTGTTGCGGCCAGCTCACAAGAAAACGAGTTGAAGAAAGGAGCTCAGGGGCACTGTAATTCACAAACCTGCAGAGTTATAAATGACAACTATCGTCCAAAAATATACTGAAGTAAGGCTGCCAAGAGGACTTGAAAGCGGGGCAGAATTGCAGGAAACCGATTTCAGGAGGTAGACTGGAATTGCATTGAAAGCATAGGAAAAGAGGCAGAACGTCCACAATGATGCACTTGGCCAAAAAGGGCGTATGCGTTTTTTCCTGAATATATTCAGGAAAAAACGCATACGCCCTTTTTGGCCAACCAAGCAAGCTTGCAAAGGAAATCTGCACTACAATGAAGTCTCACTTCCCCCCCCCCCCCCGGTCAAAAGGGCCATCTGAAAAAAGTGTAAAATCCAGAAAGGCAGGACAGGCCATGGAGAACTGGGAGCCTTGTTATGCTGATGGGCGGGATGTAAACTGCCAACAGACACTCGGGAGAAGTGTATGGTGTTTCCTGAAACATCTAAAAAACAAAGCAACAGAGCCTAGGGCACTTCCACTTATGGTCCTATAGCTTAGGGAAATTAAAATCAAAAAGATACAGCCACCCCAATGTTTGGGACGCCTCTGTTTACAAGAACCTCGTTTACCGTACAAGTTTAATATCACAGAAAGTGAAAAATGGATAAAGAACTTGTGGTACTTACGTACAATGCAGTATCACTCAGCAGTGAAATCTATGCCATCAGGCCCGTAGCAGCACAATGAGTGGATTCAGGTACGATGATTCTAACTGAAATAAGTCACACAGAAAAAGAAACATCATAAGATATCAGTAATACACGGAATGTAAACTTGGCTACACAGGAACTGAATTACAGAACAGAACAGGGTCTCAAATTTAGAAAACCAACTTATGCTTGTTTAAGGGTAAAGGTGAGTTGGGGTGCTGCATAAAACCAGAGATTGAAATGAGCACAGATAAAGTTCCTTAAGCCAAATATGGAATAGACAAGAGCTACTCCTTGCTCAACGAAATGGACTCAACACCGCATATTAAACGCCTAAGAATGTACCTGACTCTTAAGTATCTTAAAACCGATGGATTGCTATGTCTCCGAAAGAGAATCAAGCATGTGTACAGGGACATAAACGCAGCAGTGATAGGATTGGAGAGGTTCGGTGAGCAAATGAAGACCCTTTGAAGTCATATTGCATGGTACCCATTCCACGGGTTTCAACTACCCAGGTTTAAGGTATTCTTCCTTCAGCTAAAACATGCATGTGGAACCTAGAGTATGATCAACCATGTGATCGGGAGACGTGTTCAAATATGTCTCAGTTTTTGTACCCTGGTACTCGGGTGCAACATTCCAGACGCTTTACTAACACTCTCCCGACTTGGAGAGTCAGTCCCTTTAACCTCCTGTTTGGCCCAGTTTGCAATTTCTGCGGAAGATGAACAGGAATAGCGAGAACCAATGAGAGACTAGCTGGAGGTGTCTGGACGGGCAAATTTAACTCTCATTTCCCACCAGGAAGAGGAAATAACCAAAGGCTCAGCGTGCCGTGCCGGAACCAGATTAGGGCCTGAAGCCATCCTGCGGTGTTGCGGCCAGCTCACAAGAAAACGAGTTGAAGAAAGGAGCTCAGGGGCACTGTAATTCACAAACCTGCAGAGTTATAAATGACAACTATCGTCCAAAAATATACTGAAGTAAGGCTGCCAAGAGGACTTGAAAGCGGGGCAGAAATGCAGGAAACCGATTTCAGGAGGTAGACTGGAATTGCATTGAAAGCATAGGAAAAGAGGCAGAACGTCCACAATGATGCACTTGGCCAAAAAGGGCGTATGCGTTTTTTCCTGAATATATTCAGGAAAAAACGCATACGCCCTTTTTGGCCAACCAAGCAAGCTTGCAAAGGAAATCTGCACTACAATGAAGTCTCACTTCCCCCCCCCCCCGGTCAAAAGGGCCATCTGAAAAAAGTGTAAAATCCAGAAAGGCAGGACAGGCCATGGAGAACTGGGAGCCTTGTTATGCTGATGGGCGGGATGTAAACTGCCAACAGACACTCGGGAGAAGTGTATGGTGTTTCCTGAAACATCTAAAAAACAAAGCAACAGAGCCTAGGGCACTTCCACTTATGGTCCTATAGCTTAGGGAAATTAAAATCAAAAAGACACAGCCACCCCAATGTTTGGGACGCCTCTGTTTACAAGAACCTCGTTTACCGTACAAGTTCAATATCACAGAAAGTGAAAAATGGATAAAGAACTTGTGGTACTTACGTACAATGCAGTATCACTCAGCAGTGAAATCTATGTCATCAGGCCCGTAGCAGCACAATGAGTGGATTCAGGTACGATGATTCTAACTGAAATAAGTCACACAGAAAAAGAAACATCATAAGATATCAGTAATACACGGAATGTAAACTTGGCTACACAGGAACTGAATTACAGAACAGAACAGGGTCTCAAATTTAGAAAACCAACTTATGCTTGTTTAAGGGTAAAGGTGAGTTGGGGTGCTGCATAAAACCAGAGATTGAAATGAGCACAGATAAAGTTCCTTAAGCCAAATATGGAATAGACAAGAGCTACTCCTTGCTCAACGAAATGGACTCAACACCGCATATTAAACGCCTAAGAATGTACCTGACTCTTAAGTATCTTAAAACCTATGGATTGCTATGTCTCCGAAAGAGAATGAAGCATGTGTACAGGGACATAAACGCAGCAGTGATAGGATTGGAGAGGTTCGGTGAGCAAATGAAGACCCTTTGAAGTCATATTGCATGGTACCCATTCCACGGGTTTCAACTACCCAGTTTTAAGGTATTCTTCCTTCAGCTAAAACATGCATGTGGAACCTAGAGTATGATCAACCATGTGATCGGGAGACGTGTTCAAATATGTCTCAGTTTTCGTACCCTGGTACTCGGGTGCAACATTCCAGACGCTTTACTAACACTCTCCCGACTTGGAGAGTCAGTCCCTTTAACCTCCTGTTTGGCCCAGTTTGCAATTTCTGCGGAAGATGAACAGGAATAGCGAGAACCAATGAGAGACTAGCTGGAGGTGTCTGGACGGGCAAATTTAACTCTCATTTCCCACCAGGAAGAGGAAATAACCAAAGGCTCAGCGTGCCGTGCCGGAACCAGATTAGGGCCTGAAGCCATCCTGCGGTGTTGCGGCCAGCTCACAAGAAAACGAGTTGAAGAAAGGAGCTCAGGGGCACTGTAATTCACAAACCTGCAGAGTTATAAATGACAACTATCGTCCAAAAATATACTGAAGTAAGGCTGCCAAGAGGACTTGAAAGCGGGGCAGAATTGCAGGAAACCGATTTCAGGAGGTAGACTGGAATTGCATTGAAAGCATAGGAAAAGAGGCAGAACGTCCACAATGATGCACTTGGCCAAAAAGGGCGTATGCGTTTTTTCCTGAATATATTCAGGAAAAAACGCATACGCCCTTTTTGGCCAACCAAGCAAGCTTGCAAAGGAAATCTGCACTACAATGAAGTCTCACTTCCCCCCGGTCAAAAGGGCCATCTGAAAAAAGTGTAAAATCCAGAAAGGCAGGACAGGCCATGGAGAACTGGGAGCCTTGTTATGCTGATGGGCGGGATGTAAACTGCCAACAGACACTCGGGAGAAGTGTATGGTGTTTCCTGAAACATCTAAAAAACAAAGCAACAGAGCCTAGGGCACTTCCACTTATGGTCCTATAGCATAGGGAAATTAAAATCAAAAAGATACAGCCACCCCAATGTTTGGGACGCCTCTGTTTACAAGAACCTCGTTTACCGTACAAGTTCAATATCACAGAAAGTGAAAAATGGATAAAGAACTTGTGGTACTTACGTACAATGCAGTATCACTCAGCAGTGAAATCTATGTCATCAGGCCCGTAGCAGCACAATGAGTGGATTCAGGTACGATGATTCTAACTGAAATAAGTCACACAGAAAAAGAAACATCATAAGATATCAGTAATACACGGAATGTAAACTTGGCTACACAGGAACTGAATTACAGAACAGAACAGGGTCTCAAATTTAGAAAACCAACTTATGCTTGTTTAAGGGTAAAGGTGAGTTGGGGTGCTGCATAAAACCAGAGATTGAAATGAGCACAGATAAAGTTCCTTAAGCCAAATATGGAATAGACAAGAGCTACTCCTTGCTCAACGAAATGGACTCAACACCCCATATTAAACGCCTAAGAATGTACCTGACTCTTAAGTATCTTAAAACCTATGGATTGCTATGTCTCCGAAAGAGAATCAAGCATGTGTACAGGGACATAAACGCAGCAGTGATAGGATTGGAGAGGTTCGGTGAGCAAATGAAGACCCTTTGAAGTCATATTGCATGGTACCCATTCCACGGGTTTCAACTACCCAGGTAAGGTATTCTTCCTTCAGCTAAAACATTCATGTGGAACCTAGAGTATGATCAACCATGTGATCGGGAGACGTGTTCAAATATGTCTCAGTTTTCGTACCCTGGTACTCGGGTGCAACATTCCAGACGCTTTACTAACACTCTCCCGACTTGGAGAGTCAGTCCCTTTAACCTCCTGTTTGGCCCAGTTTGCAATTTCTGCGGAAGATGAACAGGAATAGCGAGAACCAATGAGAGACTAGCTGGAGGTGTCTGGACGGGCAAATTTAACTCTCATTTCCAACCAGGAAGAGGAAATAACCAAAGGCTCAGCGTGCCGTGCCGGAACCAGATTAGGGCCTGAAGCCATCCTGCGGTGTTGCGGCCAGCTCACAAGAAAACGAGTTGAAGAAAGGAGCTCAGGGGCACTGTAATTCACAAACCTGCAGAGTTATAAATGACAACTATCGTCCAAAAATATACTGAAGTAAGGCTGCCAAGAGGACTTGAAAGCGGGGCAGAATTGCAGGAAACCGATTTCAGGAGGTAGACTGGAATTGCATTGAAAGCATAGGAAAAGAGGCAGAACGTCCACAATGATGCACTTGGCCAAAAAGGGCGTATGCGTGTTTTCCTGAATATATTCAGGAAAAAACGCATACGCCCTTTTTGGCCAACCAAGCAAGCTTGCAAAGGAAATCTGCACTACAATGAAGTCTCACTTCCCCCCGGTCAAAAGGGCCATCTGAAAAAAGTGTAAAATCCAGAAAGGCAGGACAGGCCATGGAGAACTGGGAGCCTTGTTATGCTGATGGGCGGGATGTAAACTGCCAACAGACACTCGGGAGAAGTGTATGGTGTTTCCTGAAACATCTAAAAAACAAAGCAACAGAGCCTAGGGCACTTCCACTTATGGTCCTATAGCTTAGGGAAATTAAAATCAAAAAGATACAGCCACCCCAATGTTTGGGACGCCTCTGTTTACAAGAACCTCGTTTACCGTACAAGTTCAATATCACAGAAAGTGAAAAATGGATAAAGAACTTGTGGTACTTACGTACAATGCAGTATCACTCAGCAGTGAAATCTATGTCATCAGGCCCGTAGCAGCACAATGAGTGGATTCAGGTACGATGATTCTAACTGAAATAAGTCACACAGAAAAAGAAACATCATAAGATATCAGTAATACACGGAATGTAAACTTGGCTACACAGGAACTGAATTACAGAACAGAACAGGGTCTCAAATTTAGAAAACCAACTTATGCTTGTTTAAGGGTAAAGGTGAGTTGGGCTGCTGCATAAAACCAGAGATTGAAATGAACACAGATAAAGTTCCTTAAGCCAAATATGGAATAGACAAGAGCTACTCCTTGCTCAACGAAATGGACTCAACACCCCATATTAAACGCCTAAGAATGTACCTGACTCTTAAGTATCTTAAAACCTATGGATTGCTATGTCTCCGAAAGAGAATCAAGCATGTGTACAGGGACATAAACGCAGCAGTGATAGGATTGGAGAGGTTCGGTGAGCAAATGAAGACCCTTTGAAGTCATATTGCATGGTACCCATTCCACGGGTTTCAACTACCCAGGTAAGGTATTCTTCCTTCAGCTAAAACATTCATGTGGAACCTAGAGTATGATCAACCATGTGATCGGGAGACGTGTTCAAATATGTCTCAGTTTTCGTACCCTGGTACTCGGGTGCAACATTCCAGACGCTTTACTAACACTCTCCCGACTTGGAGAGTCAGTCCCTTTAACCTCCTGTTTGGCCCAGTTTGCAATTTCTGCGGAAGATGAACAGGAATAGCGAGAACCAATGAGAGACTAGCTGGAGGTGTCTGGACGGGCAAATTTAACTCTCATTTCCCACCAGGAAGAGGAAATAACCAAAGGCTCAGCGTGCCGTGCCGGAACCAGATTAGGGCCTGAAGCCATCCTGCGGTGTTGCGGCCAGCTCACAAGAAAACGAGTTGAAGAAAGGAGCTCAGGGGCACTGTAATTCACAAACCTGCAGAGTTATAAATGACAACTATCGTCCAAAAATATACTGAAGTAAGGCTGCCAAGAGGACTTGAAAGCGGGGCAGAATTGCAGGAAACCGATTTCAGGAGGTAGACTGGAATTGCATTGAAAGCATAGGAAAAGAGGCAGAACGTCCACAATGATGCACTTGGCCAAAAAGGGCGTATGCGTGTTTTCCTGAATATATTCAGGAAAAAACGCATACGCCCTTTTTGGCCAACCAAGCAAGCTTGCAAAGGAAATCTGCACTACAATGAAGTCTCACTTCCCCCCGGTCAAAAGGGCCATCAAAAAAAGTGTAAAATCCAGAAAGGCAGGACAGGCCATGGAGAACTGGGAGCCTTGTTATGCTGATGGGCGGGATGTAAACTGCCAACAGACACTCGGGAGAAGTGTATGGTGTTTCCTGAAACATCTAAAAAACAAAGCAACAGAGCCTAGGGCACTTCCACTTATGGTCCTATAGCTTAGGGAAATTAAAATCAAAAAGATACAGCCACCCCAATGTTTGGGACGCCTCTGTTTACAAGAACCTCGTTTACCGTACAAGTTCAATATCACAGAAAGTGAAAAATGGATAAAGAACTTGTGGTACTTACGTACAATGCAGTATAACTCAGCAGTGAAATCTATGTCATCAGGCCCGTAGCAGCACAATGAGTGGATTCAGGTACGATGATTCTAACTGAAATAAGTCACACAGAAAAAGAAACATCATAAGATATCAGTAATACACGGAATGTAAACTTGGCTACACAGGAACTGAATTACAGAACAGAACAGGGTCTCAAATTTAGAAAACCAACTTATGCTTGTTTAAGGGTAAAGGTGAGTTGGGGTGCTGCATAAAACCAGAGATTGAAATGAGCACAGATAAAGTTCCTTAAGCCAAATATGGAATAGACAAGAGCTACTCCTTGCTCAACGAAATGGACTCAACACCCCATATTAAACGCCTAAGAATGTACCTGACTCTTAAGTATCTTAAAACGTATGGATTGCTATGTCTCCGAAAGAGAATCAAGCATGTGTACAGGGACATAAACGCAGCAGTGATAGGATTGGAGAGGTTCGGTGAGCAAATGAAGACCCTTTGAAGTCATATTGCATGGTACCCATTCCACGGGTTTCAACTACCCAGGTTTAAGGTATTCTTCCTTCAGCTAAAACATGCATGTGGAACCTAGAGTATGATCAACCATGTGATCGGGAGACGTGTTCAAATATGTCTCAGTTTTCGTACCCTGGTACTCGGGTGCAACATTCCAGACGCTTTACTAACACTCTCCCGACTTGGAGAGTCAGTCCCTTTAACCTCCTGTTTGGCCCAGTTTGCAATTTCTGCGGAAGATGAACAGGAATAGCGAGAACCAATGAGAGACTAGCTGGAGGTGTCTGGACGGGCAAATTTAACTATCATTTCCCACCAGGAAGAGGAAGTAACCAAAGGCTCAGCGTGCCGTGCCGGAACCAGATTAGGGCCTGAAGCCATCCTGCGGTGTTGCGGCCAGCTCACAAGAAAACGAGTTGAAGAAAGGAGCTCAGGGGCACTGTAATTCACAAACCTGCAGAGTTATAAATGACAGCTATCGTCCAAAAATATACTGAAGTAAGGCTGCCAAGAGGACTTGAAAGCGGGGCAGAATTGCAGGAAACCGATTTCAGGAGGTAGACTGGAATTGCATTGAAAGCATAGGAAAAGAGGCAGAACGTCCACAATGATGCACTTGGCCAAAAAGGGCGTATGCGTTTTTTCCTGAATATATTCAGGAAAAAACGCATACGCCCTTTTTGGCCAACCAAGCAAGCTTGCAAAGGAAATCTGCACTACAATGAAGTCTCACTTCCCCCCGGTCAAAAGGGCCATCTGAAAAAAGTGTAAAATCCAGAAAGGCAGGACAGGCCATGGAGAACTGGGAGCCTTGTTATGCTGATGGGCGGGATGTAAACTGCCAACAGACACTCGGGAGAAGTGTATGGTGTTTCCTGAAACATCTAAAAAACAAAGCAACAGAGCCTAGGGCACTTCCACTTATGGTCCTATAGCTTAGGGAAATTAAAATCAAAAAGACACAGCCACCCCAATGTTTGGGACGCCTCTGTTTACAAGAACCTCGTTTACCGTACAAGTTCAATATCACAGAAAGTGAAAAATGGATAAAGAACTTGTGGTACTTACGTACAATGCAGTATCACTCAGCAGTGAAATCTATGTCATCAGGCCCGTAGCAGCACAATGAGTGGATTCAGGTACGATGATTCTAACTGAAATAAGTCACACAGAAAAAGAAACATCATAAGATATCAGTAATACACGGAATGTAAACTTGGCTACACAGGAACTGAATTACAGAACAGAACAGGGTCTCAAATTTAGAAAACCAACTTATGCTTGTTTAAGGGTAAAGGTGAGTTGGGGTGCTGCATAAAACCAGAGATTGAAATGAGCACAGATAAAGTTCCTTAAGCCAAATATGGAATAGACAAGAGCTACTCCTTGCTCAACGAAATGGACTCAACACCCCATATTAAACGCCTAAGAATGTACCTGACTCTTAAGTATCTTAAAACCTATGGATTGCTATGTCTCCGAAAGAGAATCAAGCATGTGTACAGGGACATAAACGTAGCAGTGATAGGATTGGAGAGGTTCGGTGAGCAAATGAAGACCCTTTGAAGTCATATTGCATGGTACCCATTCCACGGGTTTCAACTACCCAGGTAAGGTATTCTTCCTTCAGCTAAAACATTCATGTGGAACCTAGAGTATGATCAACCATGTGATCGGGAGACGTGTTCAAATATGTCTCAGTTTTCGTACCCTGGTACTCGGGTGCAACATTCCAGACGCTTTACTAACACTCTCCCGACTTGGAGAGTCAGTCCCTTTAACCTCCTGTTTGGCCCAGTTTGCAATTTCTGCGGAAGATGAACAGGAATAGCGAGAACCAATGAGAGACTAGCTGGAGGTGTCTGGACGGGCAAATTTAACTCTCATTTCCCACCAGGAAGAGGAAATAACCAAAGGCTCAGCGTGCCGTGCCGGAACCAGATTAGGGCCTGAAGCCATCCTGCGGTGTTGCGGCCAGCTCACAAGAAAACGAGTTGAAGAAAGGAGCTCAGGGGCACTGTAATTCACAAACCTGCAGAGTTATAAATGACAGCTATCGTCCAAAAATATACTGAAGTAAGGCTGCCAAGAGGACTTGAAAGCGGGGCAGAATTGCAGGAAACCGATTTCAGGAGGTAGACTGGAATTGCATTGAAAGCATAGGAAAAGAGGCAGAACGTCCACAATGATGCACTTGGCCAAAAAGGGCATATGCGTTTTTTCCTGAATATATTCAGGAAAAAACGCATACGCCCTTTTTGGCCAACCAAGCAAGCTTGCAAAGGAAATCTGCACTACAATGAAGTCTCACTTCCCACCGGTCAAAAGGGCCATCTGAAAAAAGTGTAAAATCCAGAAAGGCAGGACAGGCCATGGAGAACTGGGAGCCTTGTTATGCTGATGGGCGGGATGTAAACTGCCAACAGACACTCGGGAGAAGTGTATGGTGTTTCCTGAAACATCTAAAAAACAAAGCAACAGAGCCTAGGGCACTTCCACTTATGGTCCTATAGCTTAGGGAAATTAAAATCAAAAAGACACAGCCACCCCAATGTTTGGGACGCCTCTGTTTACAAGAACCTCGTTTACCGTACAAGTTCAATATCACAGAAAGTGAAAAATGGATAAAGAACTTGTGGTACTTACGTACAATGCAGTATCACTCAGCAGTGAAATCTATGTCATCAGGCCCGTAGCAGCACAATGAGTGGATTCAGGTACGATGATTCTAACTGAAATAAGTCACACAGAAAAAGAAACATCATAAGATATCAGTAATACACGGAATGTAAACTTGGCTACACAGGAACTGAATTACAGAACAGAACAGGGTCTCAAATTTAGAAAACCAACTTATGCTTGTTTAAGGGTAAAGGTGAGTTGGGGTGCTGCATAAAACCAGAGATTGAAATGAGCACAGATAAAGTTCCTTAAGCCAAATATGGAATAGACAAGAGCTACTCCTTGCTCAACGAAATGGACTCAACACCGCATATTAAACGCCTAAGAATGTACCTGACTCTTAAGTATCTTAAAACGTATGGATTGCTATGTCTCCGAAAGAGAATCAAGCATGTGTACAGGGACATAAACGCAGCAGTGATAGGATTGGAGAGGTTCGGTGAGCAAATGAAGACCCTTTGAAGTCATATTGCATGGTACCCATTCCACGGGTTTCAACTACCCAGGTTTAAGGTATTCTTCCTTCAGCTAAAACATGCATGTGGAACCTAGAGTATGATCAACCATGTGATCGGGAGACGTGTTCAAATATGTCTCAGTTTTCGTACCCTGGTACTCGGGTGCAACATTCCAGACGCTTTACTAACACTCTCCCGACTTGGAGAGTCAGTCCCTTTAACCTCCTGTTTGGCCCAGTTTGCAATTTCTGCGGAAGATGAACAGGAATAGCGAGAACCAATGAGAGACTAGCTGGAGGTGTCTGGACGGGCAAATTTAACTCTCATTTCCCACCAGGAAGAGGAAATAACCAAAGGCTCAGCGTGCCGTGCCGGAACCAGATTAGGGCCTGAAGCCATTCTGCGGTGTTGCGGCCAGCTCACAAGAAAACGAGTTGAAGAAAGGAGCTCAGGGGCACTGTAATTCACAAACCTGCAGAGTTATAAATGACAACTATCGTCCAAAAATATACTGAAGTAAGGCTGCCAAGAGGACTTGAAAGCGGGGCAGAATTGCAGGAAACCGATTTCAGGAGGTAGACTGGAATTGCATTGAAAGCATAGGAAAAGAGGCAGAACGTCCACAATGATGCACTTGGCCAAAAAGGGCGTATGCGTTTTTTCCTGAATATATTCAGGAAAAAACGCATACGCCCTTTTTGGCCAACCAAGCAAGCTTGCAAAGGAAATCTGCACTACAATGAAGTCTCACTTCCCCCCCCCCCCTGGTCAAAAGGGCCATCTGAAAAAAGTGTAAAATCCAGAAAGGCAGGACAGGCCATGGAGAACTGGGAGCCTTGTTATGCTGATGGGCGGGATGTAAACTGCCAACAGACACGCGGGAGAAGTGTATGGTGTTTCCTGAAACATCTAAAAAACAAAGCAACAGAGCCTAGGGCACTTCCACTTATGGTCCTATAGCTTAGGGAAATTAAAATCAAAAAGATACAGCCACCCCAATGTTTGGGACGCCTCTGTTTACAAGAACCTCGTTTACCGTACAAGTTCAATATCACAGAAAGTGAAAAATGGATAAAGAACTTGTGGTACTTACGTACAATGCAGTATCACTCAGCAGTGAAATCTATGTCATCAGGCCCGTAGCAGCAAAATGAGTGGATTCAGGTACGATGATTCTAACTGAAATAAGTCACACAGAAAAAGAAACATCATAAGATATCAGTAATACACGGAATGTAAACTTGGCTACACAGGAACTGAATTACAGAACAGAACAGGGTCTCAAATTTAGAAAACCAACTTATGCTTGTTTAAGGGTAAAGGTGAGTTGGGGTGCTGCATAAAACCAGAGATTGAAATGAGCACAGATAAAGTTCCTTAAGCCAAATATGGAATAGACAAGAGCTACTCCTTGCTCAACGAAATGGACTCAACACCCCATATTAAACGCCTAAGAATGTACCTGACTCTTAAGTATCTTAAAACCTATGGATTGCTATGTCTCCGAAAGAGAATCAAGCATGTGTACAGGGACATAAACGCAGCAGTGATAGGATTGGAGAGGTTCGGTGAGCAAATGAAGACCCTTTGAAGTCATATTGCATGGTACCCATTCCACGGGTTTCAACTACCCAGGTTTAAGGTATTCTTCCTTCAGCTAAAACATGCATGTGGAACCTAGAGTATGATCAACCATGTGATCGGGAGACGTGTTCAAATATGTCTCAGTTTTCGTACCCTGGTACTCGGGTGCAACATTCCAGACGCTTTACTAACACTCTCCCGACTTGGAGAGTCAGTCCCTTTAACCTCCTGTTTGGCCCAGTTTGCAATTTCTGCGGAAGATGAACAGGAATAGCGAGAACCAATGAGAGACTAGCTGGAGGTGTCTGGACGGGCAAATTTAACTCTCATTTCCCACCAGGAAGAGGAAATAACCAAAGGCTCAGCGTGCCATGCCGGAACCAGATTAGGGCCTGAAGCCATCCTGCGGTGTTGCGGCCAGCTCACAAGAAAACGAGTTGAAGAAAGGAGCTCAGGGGCACTGTAATTCACAAACCTGCAGAGTTATAAATGACAACTATCGTCCAAAAATATACTGAAGTAAGGCTGCCAAGAGGACTTGAAAGCGGGGCAGAATTGCAGGAAACCGATTTCAGGAGGTAGACTGGAATTGCATTGAAAGCATAGGAAAAGAGGCAGAACGTCCACAATGATGCACTTGGCCAAAAAGGGCGTATGCGTTTTTTCCTGAATATATTCAGGAAAAAACGCATACGCCCTTTTTGGCCAACCAAGCAAGCTTGCAAAGGAAATCTGCACTACAATGAAGTCTCACTTCCCCCCGGTCAAAAGGGCCATCTGAAAAAAGTGTAAAATCCAGAAAGGCAGGACAGGCCATGGAGAACTGGGAGCCTTGTTATGCTGATGGGCGGGATGTAAACTGCCAACAGACACTCGGGAGAAGTGTATGGTGTTTCCTGAAACATCTAAAAAACAAAGCAACAGAGCCTAGGGCACTTCCACTTATGGTCCTATAGCTTAGGGAAATTAAAATCAAAAAGATACAGCCACCCCAATGTTTGCGACGCCTCTGTTTACAAGAACCTCGTTTACCGTACAAGTTCAATATCACAGAAAGTGAAAAATGGATAAAGAACTTGTGGTACTTACGTACAATGCAGTATCACTCAGCAGTGAAATCTATGTCATCAGGCCCGTAGCAGCACAATGAGTGGATTCAGGTACGATGATTCTAACTGAAATAAGTCACACAGAAAAAGAAACATCATAAGATATCAGTAATACACGGAATGTAAACTTGGCTACACAGGAACTGAATTACAGAACAGAACAGGGTCTCAAATTTAGAAAACCAACTTATGCTTGTTTAAGGGTAAAGGTGAGTTGGGGTGCTGCATAAAACCAGAGATTGAAATGAGCACAGATAAAGTTCCTTAAGCCAAATATGGAATAGACAAGAGCTACTCCTTGCTCAACGAAATGGACTCAACACCCCATATTAAACGCCTAAGAATGTACCTGACTCTTAAGTATCTTAAAACCTATGGATTGCTATGTCTCCGAAAGAGAATCAAGCATGTGTACAGGGACATAAACGCAGCAGTGATAGGATTGGAGAGGTTCGGTGAGCAAATGAAGACCCTTTGAAGTCATATTGCATGGTACCCATTCCACGGGTTTCAACTACCCAGGTTTAAGGTATTCTTCCTTCAGCTAAAACATGCATGTGGAACCTAGAGTATGATCAACCATGTGATCGGGAGACGTGTTCAAATATGTCTCAGTTTTCGTACCCTGGTACTCGGGTGCAACATTCCAGACGCTTTACTAACACTCTCCCGACTTGGAGAGTCAGTCCCTTTAACCTCCTGTTTGGCCCAGTTTGCAATTTCTGCGGAAGATGAACAGGAATAGCGAGAACCAATGAGAGACTAGCTGGAGGTGTCTGGACGGGCAAATTTAACTCTCATTTCCCACCAGGAAGAGGAAATAACCAAAGGCTCAGCGTGCCGTGCCGGAACCAGATTAGGGCCTGAAGCCATCCTGCGGTGTTGCGGCCAGCTCACAAGAAAACGAGTTGAAGAAAGGAGCTCAGGGGCACTGTAATTCACAAACCTGCAGAGTTATAAATGACAACTATCGTCCAAAAATATACTGAAGTAAGGCTGCCAAGAGGACTTGAAAGCGGGGCAGAATTGCAGGAAACCGATTTCAGGAGGTAGACTGGAATTGCATTGAAAGCATAGGAAAAGAGGCAGAACGTCCACAATGATGCACTTGGCCAAAAAGGGCGTATGCGTTTTTTCCTGAATATATTCAGGAAAAAACGCATACGCCCTTTTTGGCCAACCAAGCAAGCTTGCAAAGGAAATCTGCACTACAATGAAGTCTCACTTCCCCCCGGTCAAAAGGGCCATCTGAAAAAAGTGTAAAATCCAGAAAGGCAGGACAGGCCATGGAGAACTGGGAGCCTTGTTATGCTGATGGGCGGGATGTAAACTGCCAACAGACACTCGGGAGAAGTGTATGGTGTTTCCTGAAACATCTAAAAAACAAAGCAACAGAGCCTAGGGCACTTCCACTTATGGTCCTATAGCTTAGGGAAATTAAAATCAAAAAGATACAGCCACCCCAATGTTTGGGACGCCTCTGTTTACAAGAACCTCGTTTACCGTACAAGTTCAATATCACAGAAAGTGAAAAATGGATAAAGAACTTGTGGTACTTACGTACAATGCAGTATCACTCAGCAGTGAAATCTATGTCATCAGGCCCGTAGCAGCACAATGAGTGGATTCAGGTACGATGATTCTAACTGAAATAAGTCACACAGAAAAAGAAACATCATAAGATATCAGTAATACACGGAATGTAAACTTGGCTACACAGGAACTGAATTACAGAACAGAACAGGGTCTCAAATTTAGAAAACCAACTTATGCTTGTTTAAGGGTAAAGGTGAGTTGGGGTGCTGCATAAAACCAGAGATTGAAATGAGCACAGATAAAGTTCCTTAAGCCAAATATGGAATAGACAAGAGCTACTCCTTGCTCAACGAAATGGACTCAACACCGCATATTAAACGCCTAAGAATGTACCTGACTCTTAAGTATCTTAAAACCTATGGATTGCTATGTCTCCGAAAGAGAATCAAGCATGTGTACAGGGACATAAACGCAGCAGTGATAGGATTGGAGAGGTTCGGTGAGCAAATGAAGACCCTTTGAAGTCATATTGCATGGTACCCATTCCACGGGTTTCAACTACCCAGGTTTAAGGTATTCTTCCTTCAGCTAAAACATGCATGTGGAACCTAGAGCATGATCAACCATGTGATCGGGAGACGTGTTCAAATATGTCTCAGTTTTCGTACCCTGGTACTCGGGTGCAACATTCCAGACGCTTTACTAACACTCTCCCAACTTGGAGAGTCAGTCCCTTTAACCTCCTGTTTGGCCCAGTTTGCAATTTCTGCGGAAGATGAACAGGAATAGCGAGAACCAATGAGAGACTAGCTGGAGGTGTCTGGACGGGCAAATTTAACTCTCATTTCCCACCAGGAAGAGGAAATAACCAAAGGCTCAGCGTGCCGTGCCGGAACCAGATTAGGGCCTGAAGCCATCCTGCGATGTTGCGGCCAGCTCACAAGAAAACAAGTTGAAGAAAGGAGCTCAGGGTCACTGTAATTCACAAACCTGCAGAGTTATAAATGACAACTATCGTCCAAAAATATACTGAAGTAAGGCTGCCAAGAGGACTTGAAAGCGGGGCAGAATTGCAGGAAACCGATTTCAGGAGGTAGACTGGAATTGCATTGAAAGCATAGGAAAAGAGGCAGAACGTCCACAATGATGCACTTGGCCAAAAAGGGCGTATGCGTTTTTTCCTGAATATATTCAGGAAAAAACGCATACGCCCTTTTTGGCCAACCAAGCAAGCTTGCAAAGGAAATCTGCACTACAATGAAGTCTCACTTCCCCCCGGTCAAAAGGGCCATCTGAAAAAAGTGTAAAATCCAGAAAGGCAGGACAGGCCATGGAGAACTGGGAGCCTTGTTATGCTGATGGGCGGGATGTAAACTGCCAACAGACACTCGGGAGAAGTGTATGGTGTTTCCTGAAACATCTAAAAAACAAAGCAACAGAGCCTAGGGCACTTCCACTTATGGTCCTATAGCTTAGGGAAATTAAAATCAAAAAGACACAGCCACCCCAATGTTTGGGACACCTCTGTTTACAAGAACCTCGTTTACCGTACAAGTTCAATATCACAGAAAGTGAAAAATGGATAAAGAACTTGTGGTACTTACGTACAATGCAGTATCACTCAGCAGTGAAATCTATGTCATCAGGCCCGTAGCAGCACAATGAGTGGATTCAGGTACGATGATTCTAACTGAAATAAGTCACACAGAAAAAGAAACATCATAAGATATCAGTAATACACGGAATGTAAACTTGGCTACACAGGAACTGAATTACAGAACAGAACAGGGTCTCAAATTTAGAAAACCAACTTATGCTTGTTTAAGGGTAAAGGTGAGTTGGGGTGCTGCATAAAACCAGAGATTGAAATGAGCACAGATAAAGTTCCTTAAGCCAAATATGGAATAGACAAGAGCTACTCCTTGCTCAACGAAATGGACTCAACACCGCATATTAAACGCCTAAGAATGTACCTGACTCTTAAGTATCTTAAAACCTATGGATTGCTATGTCTCCGAAAGAGAATCAAGCATGTGTACAGGGACATAAACGCAGCAGTGATAGGATTGGAGAGGTTCGGTGAGCAAATGAAGACGCTTTGAAGTCATATTGCATGGTACCCATTCCACGGGTTTCAACTACCCAGGTAAGGTATTCTTCCTTCAGCTAAAACATTCATGTGGAACCTAGAGTATGATCAACCATGTGATCGGGAGACGTGTTCAAATATGTCTCAGTTTTCGTACCCTGGTACTCGGGTGCAACATTCCAGACGCTTTACTAACACTCTCCCGACTTGGAGAGTCAGTCCCTTTAACCTCCTGTTTGGCCCAGTTTGCAATTTCTGCGGAAGATGAACAGGAATAGCGAGAACCAATGAGAGACTAGCTGGAGGTGTCTGGACGGGCAAATTTAACTCTCATTTCCCACCAGGAAGAGGAAATAACCAAAGGCTCAGCGTGCCGTGCCGGAACCAGATTAGGGCCTGAAGCCATCCTGCGGTGTTGCGGCCAGCTCACAAGAAAACGAGTTGAAGAAAGGAGCTCAGGGGCACTGTAATTCACAAACCTGCAGAGTTATAAATGACAACTATCGTCCAAAAATATACTGAAGTAAGGCTGCCAAGAGGACTTGAAAGCGGGGCAGAATTGCAGGAAACCGATTTCAGGAGGTAGACTGGAATTGCATTGAAAGCATAGGAAAAGAGGCAGAACGTCCACAATGATGCACTTGGCCAAAAAGGGCGTATGCGTTTTTTCCTGAATATATTCAGGAAAAAACGCATACGCCCTTTTTGGCCAACCAAGCAAGCTTGCAAAGGAAATCTGCACTACAATGAAGTCTCACTTCCCCCCGGTCAAAAGGGCCATCTGAAAAAAGTGTAAAATCCAGAAAGGCAGGACAGGCCATGGAGAACTGGGAGCCTTGTTATGCTGATGGGCGGGATGTAAACTGCCAACAGACACTCGGGAGAAGTGTATGGTGTTTCCTGAAACATCTAAAAAACAAAGCAACAGAGCCTAGGGCACTTCCACTTATGGTCCTATAGCTTAGGGAAATTAAAATCAAAAAGACACAGCCACCCCAATGTTTGGGACGCCTCTGTTTACAAGAACCTCGTTTACCGTACAAGTTCAATATCACAGAAAGTGAAAAATGGATAAAGAACTTGTGGTACTTACGTACAATGCAGTATCGCTCAGCAGTGAAATCTATGTCATCAGGCCCGTAGCAGCACAATGAGTGGATTCAGGTACGATGATTCTAACTGAAATAAGTCACACAGAAAAAGAAACATCATAAGATATCAGTAATACACGGAATGTAAACTTGGCTACACAGGAACTGAATTACAGAACAGAACAGGGTCTCAAATTTAGAAAACCAACTTATGCTTGTTTAAGGGTAAAGGTGAGTTGGGGTGCTGCATAAAACCAGAGATTGAAATGAGCACAGATAAAGTTCCTTAAGCCAAATATGGAATAGACAAGAGCTACTCCTTGCTCAACGAAATGGACTGAACACCGCATATTAAACGCCTAAGAATGTACCTGACTCTTAAGTATCTTAAAACCTATGGATTGCTATGTCTCCGAAAGAGAATCAAGCATGTGTACAGGGACATAAACGCAGCAGTGATAGGATTGGAGAGGTTCGGTGAGCAAATGAAGACCCTTTGAAGTCATATTGCATGGTACCCATTCCACGGGTTTCAACTACCCAGGTTTAAGGTATTCTTCCTTCAGCTAAAACATGCATGTGGAACCTAGAGTATGATCAACCATGTGATCGGGAGACGTGTTCAAATATGTCTCAGTTTTCGTACCCTGGTACTCGGGTGCAACATTCCAGACGCTTTACTAACACTCTCCCGACTTGGAGAGTCAGTCCCTTTAACCTCCTGTTTGGCCCAGTTTGCAATTTCTGCGGAAGATGAACAGGAATAGCGAGAACCAATGAGAGACTAGCTGGAGGTGTCTGGACGGGCAAATTTAACTCTCATTTCCCACCAGGAAGAGGAAATAACCAAAGGCTCAGCGTGCCGTGCCGGAACCAGATTAGGGCCTGAAGCCATCCTGCGGTGTTGCGGCCAGCTCACAAGAAAACGAGTTGAAGAAAGGAGCTCAGGGGCACTGTAATTCACAAACCTGCAGAGTTATAAATGACAGCTATCGTCCAAAAATATACTGAAGTAAGGCTGCCAAGAGGACTTGAAAGCGGGGCAGAATTGCAGGAAACCGATTTCAGGAGGTAGACTGGAATTGCATTGAAAGCATAGGAAAAGAGGCAGAACGTCCACAATGATGCACTTGGCCAAAAAGGGCGTATGCGTTTTTTCCTGAATATATTCAGGAAAAAACGCATACGCCCTTTTTGGCCAACCAAGCAAGCTTGCAAAGGAAATCTGCACTACAATGAAGTCTCACTTCCCACCGGTCAAAAGGGCCATCTGAAAAAAGTGTAAAATCCAGAAAGGCAGGACAGGCCATGGAGAACTGGGAGCCTTGTTATGCTGATGGGCGGGATGTAAACTGCCAACAGACACTCGGGAGAAGTGTATGGTGTTTCCTGAAACATCTAAAAAACAAAGCAACAGAGCCTAGGGCACTTCCACTTATGGTCCTATAGCTTAGGGAAATTAAAATCAAAAAGACACAGCCACCCCAATGTTTGGGACGCCTCTGTTTACAAGAACCTCGTTTACCGTACAAGTTCAATATCACAGAAAGTGAAAAATGGATAAAGAACTTGTGGTACTTACGTACAATGCAGTATCACTCAGCAGTGAAATCTATGTCATCAGGCCCGTAGCAGCACAATGAGTGGATTCAGGTACGATGATTCTAACTGAAATAAGTCACACAGAAAAAGAAACATCATAAGATATCAGTAATACACGGAATGTAAACTTGGCTAGACAGGAACTGAATTACAGAACAGAACAGGGTCTCAAATTTAGAAAACCAACTTATGCTTGTTTAAGGGTAAAGGTGAGTTGGGGTGCTGCATAAAACCAGAGATTGAAATGAGCACAGATAAAGTTCCTTAAGCCAAATATGGAATAGACAAGAGCTACTCCTTGCTCAACGAAATGGACTCAACACCGCATATTAAACGCCTAAGAATGTACCTGACTCTTAAGTATCTTAAAACCTATGGATTGCTATGTCTCCGAAAGAGAATCAAGCATGTGTACAGGGACATAAACGCAGCAGTGATAGGATTGGAGAGGTTCGGTGAGCAAATGAAGACCCTTTGAAGTCATATTGCATGGTACCCATTCCACGGGTTTCAACTACCCAGGTTTAAGGTATTCTTCCTTCAGCTAAAACATGCATGTGGAACCTAGAGCATGATCAACCATGTGATCGGGAGACGTGTTCAAATATGTCTCAGTTTTCGTACCCTGGTACTCAGGTGCAACATTCCAGACGCTTTACTAACACTCTCCCGACTTGGAGAGTCAGTCCCTTTAACCTCCTGTTTGGCCCAGTTTGCAATTTCTGCGGAAGATGAACAGGAATAGCGAGAACCAATGAGAGACTAGCTGGAGGTGTCTGGACGGGCAAATTTAACTCTCATTTCCCACCAGGAAGAGGAAATAACCAAAGGCTCAGCATGCCGTGCCGGAACCAGATTAGGGCCTGAAGCCATCCTGCGGTGTTGCGGCCAGCTCACAAGAAAACGAGTTGAAGAAAGGAGCTCAGGGGCACTGTAATTCACAAACCTGCAGAGTTATAAATGACAGCTATCGTCCAAAAATATACTGAAGTAAGGCTGCCAAGAGGACTTGAAAGCGGGGCAGAATTGCAGGAAACCGATTTCAGGAGGTAGACTGGAATTGCATTGAAAGCATAGGAAAAGAGGCAGAACGTCCACAATGATGCACTTGGCCAAAAAGGGCGTATGCGTTTTTTCCTGAATATATTCAGGAAAAAACGCATACGCCCTTTTTGGCCAACCAAGCAAGCTTGCAAAGGAAATCTGCACTACAATGAAGTCTCACTTCCCGCCGGTCAAAAGGGCCATCTGAAAAAAGTGTAAAATCCAGAAAGGCAGGACAGGCCATGGAGAACTGGGAGCCTTGTTATGCTGATGGGCGGGATGTAAATTGCCAACAGACACTCGGGAGAAGTGTATGGTGTTTCCTGAAACATCTAAAAAACAAAGCAACAGAGCCTAGGGCACTTCCACTTATGGTCCTATTGCTTAGGGAAATTAAAATCAAAAAGACACAGCCACCCCAATGTTTGGGACGCCTCTGTTTACAAGAACCTCGTTTACCGTACAAGTTCAATATCACAGAAAGTGAAAAATGGATAAAGAACTTGTGGTACTTACGTACAATGCAGTATCACTCAGCAGTGAAATCTATGTCATCAGGCCCGTAGCAGCACAATGAGTGGATTCAGGTACGATTATTCTAACTGAAATAAGTCACACAGAAAAAGAAACATCATAAGATATCAGTAATACACGGAATGTAAACTTGGCTACACAGGAACTGAATTACAGAACAGAACAGGGTCTCAAATTTAGAAAACCAACTTATGCTTGTTTAAGGGTAAAGGTGAGTTGGGGTGCTGCATAAAACCAGAGATTGAAATGAGCACAGATAAAGTTCCTTAAGCCAAATATGGAATAGACAAGAGCTACTCCTTGCTCAACGAAATGGACTCAACACCGCATATTAAACGCCTAAGAATGTACCTGACTCTTAAGTATCTTAAAACCTATGGATTGCTATGTCTCCGAAAGAGAATCAAGCATGTGTACAGGGACATAAACGCAGCAGTGATAGGATTGGAGAGGTTCGGTGAGCAAATGAAGACCCTTTGAAGTCATATTGCATGGTACCCATTCCACGGGTTTCAACTACCCAGGTTTAAGGTATTCTTCCTTCAGCTAAAACATGCATGTGGAACCTAGAGTATGATCAACCATGTGATCGGGAGACGTGTTCAAATATGTCTCAGTTTTCGTACCCTGGTACTCGGGTGCAACATTCCAGACGCTTTACTAACACTCTCCCGACTTGGAGAGTCAGTCCCTTTAACCTCCTGTTTGGCCCAGTTTGCAATTTCTGCGGAAGATGAACAGGAATAGCGAGAACCAATGAGAGACTAGCTGGAGGTGTCTGGACGGGCAAATTTAACTCTCATTTCCCACCAGGAAGAGGAAATAACCAAAGGCTCAGCGTGCCGTGCCAGAACCAGATTAGGGCCTGAAGCCATCCTGCGGTGTTGCGGCCAGCTCACAGGAAAATGAGTTGAAGAAAGGAGCTCAGGGGCACTGTAATTCACAAACCTGCAGAGTTATAAATGACAACTATCGTCCAAAAATATACTGAAGTAAGGCTGCCAAGAGGACTTGAAAGCGGGGCAGAATTGCAGGAAACCGATTTCAGGAGGTAGACTGGAATTGCATTGAAAGCATAGGAAAAGAGGCAGAACGTCCACAATGATGCACTTGGCCAAAAAGGGCATATGCGTTTTTTCCTGAATATATTCAGGAAAAAACGCATATGCCCTTTTTGGCCAACCAAGCAAGCTTGCAAAGGAAATCTGCACTACAATGAAGTCTCACTTCCCCCCGGTCAAAAGGGCCATCTGAAAAAAGTGTAAAATCCAGAAAGGCAGGACAGGCCATGGAGAACTGGGAGCCTTGTTATGCTGATGGGCGGGATGTAAGTTGCCAACAGACACTCGGGAGAAGTGTATGGTGTTTCCTGAAACATCTAAAAAACAAAGCAACAGAGCCTAGGGCACTTCCACTTATGGTCCTATAGCTTAGGGAAATTAAAATCAAAAAGACACAGCCACCCCAATGTTTGGGACGCCTCTGTTTACAAGAACCTCGTTTACCGTACAAGTTCAATATCACAGAAAGTGAAAAATGGATAAAGAACTTGTGGTACTTACGTACAATGCAGTATCGCTCAGCAGTGAAATCTATGTCATCAGGCCCGTAGCAGCACAATGAGTGGATTCAGGTACGATGATTCTAACTGAAATAAGTCACACAGAAAAAGAAACATCATAAGATATCAGTAATACACGGAATGTAAACTTGGCTACACAGGAACTGAATTACAGAACAGAACAGGGTCTCAAATTTAGAAAACCAACTTATGCTTGTTTAAGGGTAAAGGTGAGTTGGGGTGCTGCATAAAACCAGAGATTGAAATGAGCACAGATAAAGTTCCTTAAGCCAAATATGGAATAGACAAGAGCTACTCCTTGCTCAACGAAATGGACTCAACACCGCATATTAAACGCCTAAGAATGTACCTGACTCTTAAGTATCTTAAAACCTATGGATTGCTATGTCTCCGAAAGAGAATCAAGCATGTGTACAGGGACATAAACGCAGCAGTGATAGGATTGGAGAGGTTCGGTGAGCAAATGAAGACCCTTTGAAGTCATATTGCATGGTACCCATTCCACGGGTTTCAACTACCCAGGTTTAAGGTATTCTTCCTTCAGCTAAAACATGCATGTGGAACCTAGAGTATGATCAACCATGTGATCGGGAGACGTGTTCAAATATGTCTCAGTTTTCGTACCCTGGTACTCGGGTGCAACATTCCAGACGCTTTACTAACACTCTCCCGACTTGGAGAGTCAGTCCCTTTAACCTCCTGTTTGGCCCAGTTTGCAATTTCTGCGGAAGATGAACAGGAATAGCGAGAACCAATGAGAGACTAGCTGGAGGTGTCTGGACGGGCAAATTTAACTCTCATTTCCCACCAGGAAGAGGAAATAACCAAAGGCTCAGCGTGCCGTGCCGGAACCAGATTAGGGCCTGAAGCCATCCTGCGGTGTTGCGGCCAGCTCACAAGAAAACGAGTTGAAGAAAGGAGCTCAGGGGCACTGTAATTCACAAACCTGCAGAGTTATAAATGACAACTATCGTCCAAAAATATACTGAAGTAAGGCTGCCAAGAGGACTTGAAAGCGGGGCAGAATTGCAGGAAACCGATTTCAGGAGGTAGACTGGAATTGCATTGAAAGCATAGGAAAAGAGGCAGAACGTCCACAATGATGCACTTGGCCAAAAAGGGCGTATGCGTTTTTTCCTGAATATATTCAGGAAAAAACGCATACGCCCTTTTTGGCCAACCAAGCAAGCTTGCAAAGGAAATCTGCACTACAATGAAGTCTCACTTCCCCCCGGTCAAAAGGGCCATCTGAAAAAAGTGTAAAATCCAGAAAGGCAGGACAGGCCATGGAGAACTGGGAGCCTTGTTATGCTGATGGGCGGGATGTAAATTGCCAACAGACACTCGGGAGAAGTGTATGGTGTTTCCTGAAACATCTAAAAAACAAAGCAACAGAGCCTAGGGCACTTCCACTTATGGTCCTATAGCTTAGGGAAATTAAAATCAAAAAGACACAGCCACCCCAATGTTTGGGACGCCTCTGTTTACAAGAACCTCGTTTACCGTACAAGTTCAATATCACAGAAAGTGAAAAATGGATAAAGAACTTGTGGTACTTACGTACAATGCAGTATCACTCAGCAGTGAAATCTATGTCATCAGGCCCGTAGCAGCACAATGAGTGGATTCAGGTACGATGATTCTAACTGAAATAAGTCACACAGAAACAGAAACATCATAAGATATCAGTAATACACGGAATGTAAACTTGGCTAGACAGGAACTGAATTACAGAACAGAACAGGGTCTCAAATTTAGAAAACCAACTTATGCTTGTTTAAGGGTAAAGGTGAGTTGGGGTGCTGCATAAAACCAGAGATTGAAATGAGCACAGATAAAGTTCCTTAAGCCAAATATGGAATAGACAAGAGCTACTCCTTGCTCAACGAAATGGACTCAACACCGCATATTAAACGCCTAAGAATGTACCTGACTCTTAAGTATCTTAAAACGTATGGATTGCTATGTCTCCGAAAGAGAATCAAGCATGTGTACAGGGACATAAACGCAGCAGTGATAGGATTGGAGAGGTTCGGTGAGCAAATGAAGACCCTTTGAAGTCATATTGCATGGTACCCATTCCACGGGTTTCAACTACCCAGGTTTAAGGTATTCTTCCTTCAGCTAAAACATGCATGTGGAACCTAGAGTATGATCAACCATGTGATCGGGAGACGTGTTCAAATATGTCTCAGTTTTCGTACCCTGGTACTCGGGTGCAACATTCCAGACGCTTTACTAACACTCTCCCGACTTGGAGAGTCAGTCCCTTTAACCTCCTGTTTGGCCCAGTTTGCAATTTCTGCGGAAGATGAACAGGAATAGCGAGAACCAATGAGAGACTAGCTGGAGGTGTCTGGACGGGCAAATTTAACTCTCATTTCCCACCAGGAAGAGGAAATAACCAAAGGCTCAGCGTGCCGTGCCGGAACCAGATTAGGGCCTGAAGCCATCCTGCGGTGTTGCGGCCAGCTCACAAGAAAGCGAGTTGAAGAAAGGAGCTCAGGGGCACTGTAATTCACAAACCTGCAGAGTTATAAATGACAGCTATCGTCCAAAAATATACTGAAGTAAGGCTGCCAAGAGGACTTGAAAGCGGGGCAGAATTGCAGGAAACCGATTTCAGGAGGTAGACTGGAATTGCATTGAAAGCATAGGAAAAGAGGCAGAACGTCCACAATGATGCACTTGGCCAAAAAGGGCGTATGCGTTTTTTCCTGAATATATTCAGGAAAAAACGCATACGCCCTTTTTGGCCAACCAAGCAAGCTTGCAAAGGAAATCTGCACTACAATGAAGTCTCACTTCCCCCCGGTCAAAAGGGCCATCTGAAAAAAGTGTAAAATCCAGAAAGGCAGGACAGGCCATGGAGAACTGGGAGCCTTGTTATGCTGATGGGCGGGATGTAAATTGCCAACAGACACTCGGGAGAAGTGTATGGTGTTTCCTGAAACATCTAAAAAACAAAGCAACAGAGCCTAGGGCACTTCCACTTATGGTCCTATAGCTTAGGGAAATTAAAATCAAAAAGACACAGCCACCCCAATGTTTGGGACGCCTCTGTTTACAAGAACCTCGTTTACCGTACAAGTTCAATATCACAGAAAGTGAAAAATGGATAAAGAACTTGTGGTACTTACGTACAATGCAGTATCACTCAGCAGTGAAATCTATGTCATCAGGCCCGTAGCAGCACAATGAGTGGATTCAGGTACGATGATTCTAACTGAAATAAGTCACACAGAAACAGAAACATCATAAGATATCAGTAATACACGGAATGTAAACTTGGCTAGACAGGAACTGAATTACAGAACAGAACAGGGTCTCAAATTTAGAAAACCAACTTATGCTTGTTTAAGGGTAAAGGTGAGTTGGGGTGCTGCATAAAACCAGAGATTGAAATGAGCACAGATAAAGTTCCTTAAGCCAAATATGGAATAGACAAGAGCTACTCCTTGCTCAACGAAATGGACTCAACACCGCATATTAAACGCCTAAGAATGTACCTGACTCTTAAGTATCTTAAAACGTATGGATTGCTATGTCTCCGAAAGAGAATCAAGCATGTGTACAGGGACATAAACGCAGCAGTGATAGGATTGGAGAGGTTCGGTGAGCAAATGAAGACCCTTTGAAGTCATATTGCATGGTACCCATTCCACGGGTTTCAACTACCCAGGTTTAAGGTATTCTTCCTTCAGCTAAAACATGCATGTGGAACCTAGAGTATGATCAACCATGTGATCGGGAGACGTGTTCAAATATGTCTCAGTTTTCGTACCCTGGTACTCGGGTGCAACATTCCAGACGCTTTACTAACACTCTCCCGACTTGGAGAGTCAGTCCCTTTAACCTCCTGTTTGGCCCAGTTTGCAATTTCTGCGGAAGATGAACAGGAATAGCGAGAACCAATGAGAGACTAGCTGGAGGTGTCTGGACGGGCAAATTTAACTCTCATTTCCCACCAGGAAGAGGAAATAACCAAAGGCTCAGCGTGCCGTGCCGGAACCAGATTAGGGCCTGAAGCCATCCTGCGGTGTTGCGGCCAGCTCACAAGAAAGCGAGTTGAAGAAAGGAGCTCAGGGGCACTGTAATTCACAAACCTGCAGAGTTATAAATGACAGCTATCGTCCAAAAATATACTGAAGTAAGGCTGCCAAGAGGACTTGAAAGCGGGGCAGAATTGCAGGAAACCGATTTCAGGAGGTAGACTGGAATTGCATTGAAAGCATAGGAAAAGAGGCAGAACGTCCACAATGATGCACTTGGCCAAAAAGGGCGTATGCGTTTTTTCCTGAATATATTCAGGAAAAAACGCATACGCCCTTTTTGGCCAACCAAGCAAGCTTGCAAAGGAAATCTGCACTACAATGAAGTCTCACTTCCCCCCGGTCAAAAGGGCCATCTGAAAAAAGTGTAAAATCCAGAAAGGCAGGACAGGCCATGGAGAACTGGGAGCCTTGTTATGCTGATGGGCGGGATGTAAACTGCCAACAGACACTCGGGAGAAGTGTATGGTGTTTCCTGAAACATCTAAAAAACAAAGCAACAGAGCCTAGAGCACTTCCACTTATGGTCCTATAGCTTAGGGAAATTAAAATCAAAAAGACACAGCCACCCCAATGTTTGGGACGCCTCTGTTTACAAGAACCTCGTTTACCGTACAAGTTCAATATCACAGAAAGTGAAAAATGGATAAAGAACTTGTGGTACTTACGTACAATGCAGTATCACTCAGCAGTGAAATCTATGTCATCAGGCCCGTAGCAGCACAATGAGTGGATTCAGGTACGATGATTCTAACTGAAATAAGTCACACAGAAAAAGAAACATCATAAGATATCAGTAATACACGGAATGTAAACTTGGCTACACAGGAACTGAATTACAGAACAGAACAGGGTCTCAAATTTAGAAAACCAACTTATGCTTGTTTAAGGGTAAAGGTGAGTTGGGGTGCTGCATAAAACCAGAGATTGAAATGAGCACAGATAAAGTTCCTTAAGCCAAATATGGAATAGACAAGAGCTACTCCTTGCTCAACGAAATGGACTCAACACCGCATATTAAACGCCTAAGAATGTACCTGACTCTTAAGTATCTTAAAACCTATGGATTGCTATGTCTCCGAAAGAGAATCAAGCATGTGTACAGGGACATAAACGCAGCAGTGATAGGATTGGAGAGGTTCGGTGAGCAAATGAAGACCCTTTGAAGTCATATTGCATGGTACCCATTCCACGGGTTTCAACTACCCAGGTTTAAGGTATTCTTCCTTCAGCTAAAACATGCATGTGGAACCTAGAGTATGATCAACCATGTGATCGGGAGACGTGTTCAAATATGTCTCAGTTTTCGTACCCTGGTACTCGGGTGCAACATTCCAGACGCTTTACTAACACTCTCCCGACTTGGAGAGTCAGTCCCTTTAACCTCCTGTTTGGCCCAGTTTGCAATTTCTGCGGAAGATGAACAGGAATAGCGAGAACCAATGAGAGACTAGCTGGAGGTGTCTGGACGGGCAAATTTAACTCTCATTTCCCACCAGGAAGAGGAAATAACCAAAGGCTCAGCGTGCCGTGCCGGAACCAGATTAGGGCCTGAAGCCATCCTGCGGTGTTGCGGCCAGCTCACAAGAAAACGAGTTGAAGAAAGGAGCTCAGGGGCACTGTAATTCACAAACCTGCAGAGTTATAAATGACAACTATCGTCCAAAAATATACTGAAGTAAGGCTGCCAAGAGGACTTGAAAGCGGGGCAGAATTGCAGGAAACCGATTTCAGGAGGTAGACTGGAATTGCATTGAAAGCATAGGAAAAGAGGCAGAACGTCCACAATGATGCACTTGGCCAAAAAGGGCGTATGCGTTTTTTCCTGAATATATTCAGGAAAAAACGCATACGCCCTTTTTGGCCAACCAAGCAAGCTTGCAAAGGAAATCTGCACTACAATGAAGTCTCACTTCCCCCCGGTCAAAAGGGCCATCTGAAAAAAGTGTAAAATCCAGAAAGGCAGGACAGGCCATGGAGAACTGGGAGCCTTGTTATGCTGATGGGCGGGATGTAAACTGCCAACAGACACTCGGGAGAAGTGTATGGTGTTTCCTGAAACATCTAAAAAACAAAGCAACAGAGCCTAGGGCACTTCCACTTATGGTCCTATAGCTTAGGGAAATTAAAATCAAAAAGACACAGCCACCCCAATGTTTGGGACGCCTCTGTTTACAAGAACCTCGTTTACCGTACAAGTTCAATATCACAGAAAGTGAAAAATGGATAAAGAACTTGTGGTACTTACGTACAATGCAGTATCGCTCAGCAGTGAAATCTATGTCATCAGGCCCGTAGCAGCACAATGAGTGGATTCAGGTACGATGATTCTAACTGAAATAAGTCACACAGAAAAAGAAACATCATAAGATATCAGTAATACACGGAATGTAAACTTGGCTACACAGGAACTGAATTACAGAACAGAACAGGGTCTCAAATTTAGAAAACCAACTTATGCTTGTTTAAGGGTAAAGGTGAGTTGGGGTGCTGCATAAAACCAGAGATTGAAATGAGCACAGATAAAGTTCCTTAAGCCAAATATGGAATAGACAAGAGCTACTCCTTGCTCAACGAAATGGACTCAACACCGCATATTAAACGCCTAAGAATGTACCTGACTCTTAAGTATCTTAAAACCTATGGATTGCTATGTCTCCGAAAGAGAATCAAGCATGTGTACAGGGACATAAACGCAGCAGTGATAGGATTGGAGAGGTTCGGTGAGCAAATGAAGACCCTTTGAAGTCATATTGCATGGTACCCATTCCACGGGTTTCAACTACCCAGGTTTAAGGTATTCTTCCTTCAGCTAAAACATGCATGTGGAACCTAGAGTATGATCAACCATGTGATCGGGAGACGTGTTCAAATATGTCTCAGTTTTCGTACCCTGGTACTCGGGTGCAACATTCCAGACGCTTTACTAACACTCTCCCGACTTGGAGAGTCAGTCCCTTTAACCTCCTGTTTGGCCCAGTTTGCAATTTCTGCGGAAGATGAACAGGAATAGCGAGAACCAATGAGAGACTAGCTGGAGGTGTCTGGACGGGCAAATTTAACTCTCATTTCCCACCAGGAAGAGGAAATAACCAAAGGCTCAGCGTGCCGTGCCGGAACCAGATTAGGGCCTGAAGCCATCCTGCGGTGTTGCGGCCAGCTCACAAGAAAGCGAGTTGAAGAAAGGAGCTCAGGGGCACTGTAATTCACAAACCTGCAGAGTTATAAATGACAGCTATCGTCCAAAAATATACTGAAGTAAGGCTGCCAAGAGGACTTGAAAGCGGGGCAGAATTGCAGGAAACCGATTTCAGGAGGTAGACTGGAATTGCATTGAAAGCATAGGAAAAGAGGCAGAACGTCCACAATGATGCACTTGGCCAAAAAGGGCGTATGCGTTTTTTCCTGAATATATTCAGGAAAAAACGCATACGCCCTTTTTGGCCAACCAAGCAAGCTTGCAAAGGAAATCTGCACTACAATGAAGTCTCACTTCCCCCCGGTCAAAAGGGCCATCTGAAAAAAGTGTAAAATCCAGAAAGGCAGGACAGGCCATGGAGAACTGGGAGCCTTGTTATGCTGATGGGCGGGATGTAAATTGCCAACAGACACTCGGGAGAAGTGTATGGTGTTTCCTGAAACATCTAAAAAACAAAGCAACAGAGCCTAGGGCACTTCCACTTATGGTCCTATAGCTTAGGGAAATTAAAATCAAAAAGACACAGCCACCCCAATGTTTGGGACGCCTCAGTTTACAAGAACCTCATTTACCGTACAAGTTCAATATCACAGAAAGTGAAAAATGGATAAAGAACTTGTGGTACTTACGTACAATGCAGTATCACTCAGCAGTGAAATCTATGTCATCAGGCCCGTAGCAGCACAATGAGTGGATTCAGGTACGATGATTCTAACTGAAATAAGTCACACAGAAAAAGAAACATCATAAGATATCAGTAATACACGGAATGTAAACTTGGCTACACAGGAACTGAATTACAGAACAGAACAGGGTCTCAAATTTAGAAAACCAACTTATGCTTGTTTAAGGGTAAAGGTGAGTTGGGGTGCTGCATAAAACCAGAGATTGAAATGAGCACAGATAAAGTTCCTTAAGCCAAATATGGAATAGACAAGAGCTACTCCTTGCTCAACGAAATGGACTCAACACCCCATATTAAACGCCTAAGAATGTACCTGACTCTTAAGTATCTTAAAACCTATGGATTGCTATGTCTCCGAAAGAGAATCAAGCATGTGTACAGGGACATAAACGCAGCAGTGATAGGATTGGAGAGGTTCGGTGAGCAAATGAAGACCCTTTGAAGTCATATTGCATGGTACCCATTCCACGGGTTTCAACTACCCAGGTTTAAGGTATTCTTCCTTCAGCTAAAACATGCATGTGGAACCTAGAGTATGATCAACCATGTGATCGGGAGACGTATTCAAATATGTCTCAGTTTTCGTACCCTGGTACTCGGGTGCAACATTCCAGACGCTTTACTAACACTCTCCCGACTTGGAGAGTCTGTCCCTTTAACCTCCTGTTTGGCCCAGTTTGCAATTTCTGCGGAAGATGAACAGGAATAGCGAGAACCAATGAGAGACTAGCTGGAGGTGTCTGGACGGGCAAATTTAACTCTCATTTCCCACCAGGAAGAGGAAATAACCAAAGGCTCAGCGTGCCGTGCCGGAACCAGATTAGGGCCTGAAGCCATCCTGCGGTGTTGCGGCCAGCTCACAAGAAAACGAGTTGAAGAGAGGAGCTCAGGGGCACTGTAATTCACAAACCTGCAGAGTTATAAATGACAGCTATCGTCCAAAAATATACTGAAGTAAGGCTGCCAAGAGGACTTGAAAGCGGGGCAGAATTGCAGGAAACCGATTTCAGGAGGTAGACTGGAATTGCATTGAAAGCATAGGAAAAGAGGCAGAACGTCCACAATGATGCACTTGGCCAAAAAGGGCGTATGCGTTTTTTCCTGAATATATTCAGGAAAAAACGCATACGCCCTTTTTGGCCAACCAAGCAAGCTTGCAAAGGAAATCTGCACTACAATGAAGTCTCACTTCCCCCCGGTCAAAAGGGCCATCTGAAAAAAGTGTAAAATCCAGAAAGGCAGGACAGGCCATGGAGAACTGGGAGCCTTGTTATGCTGATGGGCGGGATGTAAATTGCCAACAGACACTCGGGAGAAGTGTATGGTGTTTCCTGAAACATCTAAAAAACAAAGCAACAGAGCCTAGGGCACTTCCACTTATGGTCCTATAGCTTAGGGAAATTAAAATCAAAAAGACACAGCCACCCCAATGTTTGGGACGCCTCTGTTTACAAGAACCTCGTTTACCGTACAAGTTCAATATCACAGAAAGTGAAAAATGGATAAAGAACTTGTGGTACTTACGTACAATGCAGTATCGCTCAGCAGTGAAATCTATGTCATCAGGCCCGTAGCAGCACAATGAGTGGATTCAGGTACGATGATTCTAACTGAAATAAGTCACACAGAAAAAGAAACATCATAAGATATCAGTAATACACGGAATGTAAACTTGGCTACACAGGAACTGAATTACAGAACAGAACAGGGTCTCAAATTTAGAAAACCAACTTATGCTTGTTTAAGGGTAAAGGTGAGTTGGGGTGCTGCATAAAACCAGAGATTGAAATGAGCACAGATAAAGTTCCTTAAGCCAAATATGGAATAGACAAGAGCTACTCCTTGCTCAACGAAATGGACTCAACACCGCATATTAAACGCCTAAGAATGTACCTGACTCTTAAGTATCTTAAAACCTATGGATTGCTATGTCTCCGAAAGAGAATCAAGCATGTGTACAGGGACATAAACGCAGCAGTGATAGGATTGGAGAGGTTCGGTGAGCAAATGAAGACCCTTTGAAGTCATATTGCATGGTACCCATTCCACGGGTTTCAACTACCCAGGTTTAAGGTATTCTTCCTTCAGCTAAAACATGCATGTGGAACCTAGAGTATGATCAACCATGTGATCGGGAGACGTGTTCAAATATGTCTCAGTTTTCGTACCCTGGTACTCGGGTGCAACATTCCAGACGCTTTACTAACACTCTCCCGACTTGGAGAGTCAGTCCCTTTAACCTCCTGTTTGGCCCAGTTTGCAATTTCTGCGGAAGATGAACAGGAATAGCGAGAACCAATGAGAGACTAGCTGGAGGTGTCTGGACGGGCAAATTTAACTCTCATTTCCCACCAGGAAGAGGAAATAACCAAAGGCTCAGCGTGCCGTGCCGGAACCAGATTAGGGCCTGAAGCCATCCTGCGGTGTTGCGGCCAGCTCACAAGAAAGCGAGTTGAAGAAAGGAGCTCAGGGTCACTGTAATTCACAAACCTGCAGAGTTATAAATGACAGCTATCGTCCAAAAATATACTGAAGTAAGGCTGCCAAGAGGACTTGAAAGCGGGGCAGAATTGCAGGAAACCGATTTCAGGAGGTAGACTGGAATTGCATTGAAAGCATAGGAAAAGAGGCAGAACGTCCACAATGATGCACTTGGCCAAAAAGGGCGTATGCGTTTTTTCCTGAATATATTCAGGAAAAAACGCATACGCCCTTTTTGGCCAACCAAGCAAGCTTGCAAAGGAAATCTGCACTACAATGAAGTCTCACTTCCCCCCGGTCAAAAGGGCCATCTGAAAAAAGTGTAAAATCCAGAAAGGCAGGACAGGCCATGGAGAACTGGGAGCCTTGTTATGCTGATGGGCGGGATGTAAACTGCCAACAGACACTCGGGAGAAGTGTATGGTGTTTCCTGAAACATCTAAAAAACAAAGCAACAGAGCCTAGGGCACTTCCACTTATGGTCCTATAGCTTAGGGAAATTAAAATCAAAAAGACACAGCCACCCCAATGTTTGGGACGCCTCTGTTTACAAGAACCTCGTTTACCGTACAAGTTCAATATCACAGAAAGTGAAAAATGGATAAAGAACTTGTGGTACTTACGGACAATGCAGTATCACTCAGCAGTGAAATCTATGTCATCAGGCCCGTAGCAGCACAATGAGTGGATTCAGGTACGATGATTCTAACTGAAATAAGTCACACAGAAACAGAAACATCATAAGATATCAGTAATACACGGAATGTAAACTTGGCTACACAGGAACTGAATTACAGAACAGAACAGGGTCTCAAATTTAGAAAACCAACTTATGCTTGTTTAAGGGTAAAGGTGAGTTGGGGTGCTGCATAAAACCAGAGATTGAAATGAGCACAGATAAAGTTCCTTAAGCCAAATATGGAATAGACAAGAGCTACTCCTTGCTCAACGAAATGGACTCAACACCGCATATTAAACGCCTAAGAATGTACCTGACTCTTAAGTATCTTAAAACCTATGGATTGCTATGTCTCCGAAAGAGAATCAAGCATGTGTACAGGGACATAAACGCAGCAGTGATAGGATTGGAGAGGTTCGGTGAGCAAATGAAGACCCTTTGAAGTCATATTGCATGGTACCCATTCCACGGGTTTCAACTACCCAGGTTTAAGGTATTCTTCCTTCAGCTAAAACATGCATGTGGAACCTAGAGTATGATCAACCATGTGATCGGGAGACGTGTTCAAATATGTCTCAGTTTTCGTACCCTGGTACTCGGGTGCAACATTCCAGACGCTTTACTAACACTCTCCCGACTTGGAGAGTCAGTCCCTTTAACCTCCTGTTTGGCCCAGTTTGCAATTTCTGCGGAAGATGAACAGGAATAGCGAGAACCAATGAGAGACTAGCTGGAGGTGTCTGGACGGGCAAATTTAACTCTCATTTCCCACCAGGAAGAGGAAATAACCAAAGGCTCAGCGTGCCGTGCCGGAACCAGATTAGGGCCTGAAGCCATCCTGCGGTGTTGCGGCCAGCTCACAAGAAAGCGAGTTGAAGAAAGGAGCTCAGGGTCACTGTAATTCACAAACCTGCAGAGTTATAAATGACAGCTATCGTCCAAAAATATACTGAAGTAAGGCTGCCAAGAGGACTTGAAAGCGGGGCAGAATTGCAGGAAACCGATTTCAGGAGGTAGACTGGAATTGCATTGAAAGCATAGGAAAAGAGGCAGAACGTCCACAATGATGCACTTGGCCAAAAAGGGCGTATGCGTTTTTTCCTGAATATATTCAGGAAAAAACGCATACGCCCTTTTTGGCCAACCAAGCAAGCTTGCAAAGGAAATCTGCACTACAATGAAGTCTCACTTCCCCCCGGTCAAAAGGGCCATCTGAAAAAAGTGTAAAATCCAGAAAGGCAGGACAGGCCATGGAGAACTGGGAGCCTTGTTATGCTGATGGGCGGGATGTAAACTGCCAACAGACACTCGGGAGAAGTGTATGGTGTTTCCTGAAACATCTAAAAAACAAAGCAACAGAGCCTAGGGCACTTCCACTTATGGTCCTATAGCTTAGGGAAATTAAAATCAAAAAGACACAGCCACCCCAATGTTTGGGACGCCTCTGTTTACAAGAACCTCGTTTACCGTACAAGTTCAATATCACAGAAAGTGAAAAATGGATAAAGAACTTGTGGTACTTACGGACAATGCAGTATCACTCAGCAGTGAAATCTATGTCATCAGGCCCGTAGCAGCACAATGAGTGGATTCAGGTACGATGATTCTAACTGAAATAAGTCACACAGAAAAAGAAACATCATAAGATATCAGTAATACACGGAATGTAAACTTGGCTACACAGGAACTGAATTACAGAACAGAACAGGGTCTCAAATTTAGAAAACCAACTTATGCTTGTTTAAGGGTAAAGGTGAGTTGGGGTGCTGCATAAAACCAGAGATTGAAATGAGCACAGATAAAGTTCCTTAAGCCAAATATGGAATAGACAAGAGCTACTCCTTGCTCAACGAAATGGACTCAACACCGCATATTAAACGCCTAAGAATGTACCTGACTCTTAAGTATCTTAAAACCTATGGATTGCTATGTCTCCGAAAGAGAATCAAGCATGTGTACAGGGACATAAACGCAGCAGTGATAGGATTGGAGAGGTTCGGTGAGCAAATGAAGACCCTTTGAAGTCATATTGCATGGTACCCATTCCACGGGTTTCAACTACCCAGGTTTAAGGTATTCTTCCTTCAGCTAAAACATGCATGTGGAACCTAGAGTATGATCAACCATGTGATCGGGAGACGTGTTCAAATATGTCTCAGTTTTCGTACCCTGGTACTCGGGTGCAACATTCCAGACGCTTTACTAACACTCTCCCGACTTGGAGAGTCAGTCCCTTTAACCTCCTGTTTGGCCCAGTTTGCAATTTCTGCGGAAGATGAACAGGAATAGCGAGAACCAATGAGAGACTAGCTGGAGGTGTCTGGACGGGCAAATTTAACTCTCATTTCCCACCAGGAAGAGGAAATAACCAAAGGCTCAGCGTGCCGTGCCGGAACCAGATTAGGGCCTGAAGCCATCCTGCGGTGTTGCGGCCAGCTCACAAGAAAGCGAGTTGAAGAAAGGAGCTCAGGGGCACTGTAATTCACAAACCTGCAGAGTTATAAATGACAGCTATCGTCCAAAAATATACTGAAGTAAGGCTGCCAAGAGGACTTGAAAGCGGGGCAGAATTGCAGGAAACCGATTTCAGGAGGTAGACTGGAATTGCATTGAAAGCATAGGAAAAGAGGCAGAACGTCCACAATGATGCACTTGGCCAAAAAGGGCGTATGCGTGTTTTCCTGAATATATTCAGGAAAAAACGCATACGCCCTTTTTGGCCAACCAAGCAAGCTTGCAAAGGAAATCTGCACTACAATGAAGTCTCACTTCCCCCCGGTCAAAAGGGCCATCTGAAAAAAGTGTAAAATCCAGAAAGGCAGGACAGGCCATGGAGAACTGGGAGCCTTGTTATGCTGATGGGCGGGATGTAAACTGCCAACAGACACTCGGGAGAAGTGTATGGTGTTTCCTGAAACATCTAAGAAACAAAGCAACAGAGCCTAGGGCACTTCCACTTATGGTCCTATAGCTTAGGGAAATTAAAATCAAAAAGACACAGCCACCCCAATGTTTGGGACGCCTCTGTTTACAAGAACCTCGTTTACCGTACAAGTTCAATATCACAGAAAGTGAAAAATGGATAAAGAACTTGTGGTACTTACGTACAATGCAGTATCGCTCAGCAGTGAAATCTATGTCATCAGGCCCGTAGCAGCACAATGAGTGGATTCAGGTACGATGATTCTAACTGAAATAAGTCACACAGAAACAGAAACATCATAAGATATCAGTAATACACGGAATGTAAACTTGGCTACACAGGAACTGAATTACAGAACAGAACAGGGTCTCAAATTTAGAAAACCAACTTATGCTTGTTTAAGGGTAAAGGTGAGTTGGGGTGCTGCATAAAACCAGAGATTGAAATGAGCACAGATAAAGTTCCTTAAGCCAAATATGGAATAGACAAGAGCTACTCCTTGCTCAACGAAATGGACTCAACACCCCATATTAAACGCCTAAGAATGTACCTGACTCTTAAGTATCTTAAAACCTATGGATTGCTATGTCTCCGAAAGAGAATCAAGCATGTGTACAGGGACATAAACGCAGCAGTGATAGGATTGGAGAGGTTCGGTGAGCAAATGAAGACCCTTTGAAGTCATATTGCATGGTACCCATTCCACGGGTTTCAACTACCCAGGTTTAAGGTATTCTTCCTTCAGCTAAAACATGCATGTGGAACCTAGAGTATGATCAACCATGTGATCGGGAGACGTGTTCAAATATGTCTCAGTTTTCGTACCCTGGTACTCGGGTGCAACATTCCAGACGCTTTACTAAAACTCTCCCGACTTGGAGAGTCAGTCCCTTTAACCTCCTGTTTGGCCCAGTTTGCAATTTCTGCGGAAGATGAACAGGAATAGCGAGAACCAATGAGAGACTAGCTGGAGGTGTCTGGACGGGCAAATTTAACTCTCATTTCCCACCAGGAAGAGGAAATAACCAAAGGCTCAGCGTGCCGTGCCGGAACCAGATTAGGGCCTGAAGCCATCCTGCGGTGTTGCGGCCAGCTCACAAGAAAACGAGTTGAAGAAAGGAGATCAGGGGCACTGTAATTCACAAACCTGCAGAGTTATAAATGACAGCTATCGTCCAAAAATATACTGAAGTAAGGCTGCCAAGAGGACTTGAAAGCGGGGCAGAATTGCAGGAAACCGATTTCAGGAGGTAGACTGGAATTGCATTGAAAGCATAGGAAAAGAGGCAGAACGTCCACAATGATGCACTTGGCCAAAAAGGGCGTATGCGTTTTTTCCTGAATATATTCAGGAAAAAACGCATACGCCCTTTTTGGCCAACCAAGCAAGCTTGCAAAGGAAATCTGCACTACAATGAAGTCTCACTTCCCCCCGGTCAAAAGGGCCATCTGAAAAAAGTGTAAAATCCAGAAAGGCAGGACAGGCCATGGAGAACTGGGAGCCTTGTTATGCTGATGGGCGGGATGTAAACTGCCAACAGACACTCGGGAGAAGTGTATGGTGTTTCCTGAAACATCTAAAAAACAAAGCAACAGAGCCTAGGGCACTTCCACTTATGGTCCTATAGCTTAGGGAAATTAAAATCAAAAAGACACAGCCACCCCAATGTTTGGGACGCCTCTGTTTACAAGAACCTCGTTTACCGTACAAGTTCAATATCACAGAAAGTGAAAAATGGATAAAGAACTTGTGGTACTTACGTACAATGCAGTATCGCTCAGCAGTGAAATCTATGTCATCAGGCCCGTAGCAGCACAATGAGTGGATTCAGGTACGATGATTCTAACTGAAATAAGTCACACAGAAAAAGAAACATCATAAGATATCAGTAATACACGGAATGTAAACTTGGCTACACAGGAACTGAATTACAGAACAGAACAGGGTCTCAAATTTAGAAAACCAACTTATGCTTGTTTAAGGGTAAAGGTGAGTTGGGGTGCTGCATAAAACCAGAGATTGAAATGAGCACAGATAAAGTTCCTTAAGCCAAATATGGAATAGACAAGAGCTACTCCTTGCTCAACGAAATGGACTCAACACCGCATATTAAACGCCTAAGAATGTACCTGACTCTTAAGTATCTTAAAACCTATGGATTGCTATGTCTCCGAAAGAGAATCAAGCATGTGTACAGGGACATAAACGCAGCAGTGATAGGATTGGAGAGGTTCGGTGAGCAAATGAAGACCCTTTGAAGTCATATTGCATGGTACCCATTCCACGGGTTTCAACTACCCAGGTTTAAGGTATTCTTCCTTCAGCTAAAACATGCATGTGGAACCTAGAGTATGATCAACCATGTGATCGGGAGACGTGTTCAAATATGTCTCAGTTTTCGTACCCTGGTACTCGGGTGCAACATTCCAGACGCTTTACTAACACTCTCCCGACTTGGAGAGTCAGTCCCTTTAACCTCCTGTTTGGCCCAGTTTGCATTTTCTGCGGAAGATGAACAGGAATAGCGAGAACCAATGAGAGACTAGCTGGAGGTGTCTGGACGGGCAAATTTAACTCTCATTTCCCACCAGGAAGAGGAAATAACCAAAGGCTCAGCGTGCCGTGCCGGAACCAGATTAGGGCCTGAAGCCATCCTGCGGTGTTGCGGCCAGCTCACAAGAAAGCGAGTTGAAGAAAGGAGCTCAGGGGCACTGTAATTCACAAACCTGCAGAGTTATAAATGACAGCTATCGTCCAAAAATATACTGAAGTAAGGCTGCCAAGAGGACTTGAAAGCGGGGCAGAATTGCAGGAAACCGATTTCAGGAGGTAGACTGGAATTGCATTGAAAGCATAGGAAAAGAGGCAGAACGTCCACAATGATGCACTTGGCCAAAAAGGGCGTATGCGTTTTTTCCTGAATATATTCAGGAAAAAACGCATACGCCCTTTTTGGCCAACCAAGCAAGCTTGCAAAGGAAATCTGCACTACAATGAAGTCTCACTTCCCCCCGGTCAAAAGGGCCATCTGAAAAAAGTGTAAAATCCAGAAAGGCAGGACAGGCCATGGAGAACTGGGAGCCTTGTTATGCTGATGGGCGGGATGTAAATTGCCAACAGACACTCGGGAGAAGTGTATGGTGTTTCCTGAAACATCTAAGAAACAAAGCAACAGAGCCTAGGGCACTTCCACTTATGGTCCTATAGCTTAGGGAAATTAAAATCAAAAAGACACAGCCACCCCAATGTTTGGGACGCCTCTGTTTACAAGAACCTCGTTTACCGTACAAGTTCAATATCACAGAAAGTGAAAAATGGATAAAGAACTTGTGGTACTTACGTACAATGCAGTATCGCTCAGCAGTGAAATCTATGTCATCAGGCCCGTAGCAGCACAATGAGTGGATTCAGGTACGATGATTCTAACTGAAATAAGTCACACAGAAACAGAAACATCATAAGATATCAGTAATACACGGAATGTAAACTTGGCTACACAGGAACTGAATTACAGAACAGAACAGGGTCTCAAATTTAGAAAACCAACTTATGCTTGTTTAAGGGTAAAGGTGAGTTGGGGTGCTGCATAAAACCAGAGATTGAAATGAGCACAGATAAAGTTCCTTAAGCCAAATATGGAATAGACAAGAGCTACTCCTTGCTCAACGAAATGGACTCAACACCGCATATTAAACGCCTAAGAATGTACCTGACTCTTAAGTATCTTAAAACCTATGGATTGCTATGTCTCCGAAAGAGAATCAAGCATGTGTACAGGGACATAAACGCAGCAGTGATAGGATTGGAGAGGTTCGGTGAGCAAATGAAGACCCTTTGAAGTCATATTGCATGGTACCCATTCCACGGGTTTCAACTACCCAGGTTTAAGGTATTCTTCCTTCAGCTAAAACATGCATGTGGAACCTAGAGTATGATCAACCATGTGATCGGGAGACGTGTTCAAATATGTCTCAGTTTTCGTACCCTGGTACTCGGGTGCAACATTCCAGACGCTTTACTAACACTCTCCCGACTTGGAGAGTCAGTCCCTTTAACCTCCTGTTTGGCCCAGTTTGCAATTTCTGCGGAAGATGAACAGGAATAGCGAGAACCAATGAGAGACTAGCTGGAGGTGTCTGGACGGGCAAATTTAACTCTCATTTCCCACCAGGAAGAGGAAATAACCAAAGGCTCAGCGTGCCGTGCCGGAACCAGATTAGGGCCTGAAGCCATCCTGCGGTGTTGCGGCCAGCTCACAAGAAAGCGAGTTGAAGAAAGGAGCTCAGGGGCACTGGAATTCACAAACCTGCAGAGTTATAAATGACAGCTATCGTCCAAAAATATACTGAAGTAAGGCTGCCAAGAGGACTTGAAAGCGGGGCAGAATTGCAGGAAACCGATTTCAGGAGGTAGACTGGAATTGCATTGAAAGCATAGGAAAAGAGGCAGAACGTCCACAATGATGCACTTGGCCAAAAAGGGCGTATGCGTGTTTTCCTGAATATATTCAGGAAAAAACGCATACGCCCTTTTTGGCCAACCAAGCAAGCTTGCAAAGGAAATCTGCACTACAATGAAGTCTCACTTCCCCCCGGTCAAAAGGGCCATCTGAAAAAAGTGTAAAATCCAGAAAGGCAGGACAGGCCATGGAGAACTGGGAGCCTTGTTATGCTGATGGGCGGGATGTAAATTGCCAACAGACACTCGGGAGAAGTGTATGGTGTTTCCTGAAACATCTAAAAAACAAAGCAACAGAGCCTAGGGCACTTCCACTTATGGTCCTATTGCTTAGGGAAATTAAAATCAAAAAGACACAGCCACCCCAATGTTTGGGACGCCTCTGTTTACAAGAACCTCGTTTACCGTACAAGTTCAATATCACAGAAAGTGAAAAATGGATAAAGAACTTGTGGTACTTACGTACAATGCAGTATCGCTCAGCAGTGAAATCTATGTCATCAGGCCCGTAGCAGCACAATGAGTGGATTCAGGTACGATGATTCTAACTGAAATAAGTCACACAGAAAAAGAAACATCATAAGATATCAGTAATACACGGAATGTAAACTTGGCTACACAGGAACTGAATTACAGAACAGAACAGGGTCTCAAATTTAGAAAACCAACTTATGCTTGTTTAAGGGTAAAGGTGAGTTGGGGTGCTGCATAAAACCAGAGATTGAAATGAGCACAGATAAAGTTCCTTAAGCCAAATATGGAATAGACAAGAGCTACTCCTTGCTCAACGAAATGGACTCAACACCGCATATTAAACGCCTAAGAATGTACCTGACTCTTAAGTATCTTAAAACCTATGGATTGCTATGTCTCCGAAAGAGAATCAAGCATGTGTACAGGGACATAAACGCAGCAGTGATAGGATTGGAGAGGTTCGGTGAGCAAATGAAGACCCTTTGAAGTCATATTGCATGGTACCCATTCCACGGGTTTCAACTACCCAGGTTTAAGGTATTCTTCCTTCAGCTAAAACATGCATGTGGAACCTAGAGTATGATCAACCATGTGATCGGGAGACGTGTTCAAATATGTCTCAGTTTTCGTACCCTGGTACTCGGGTGCAACATTCCAGACGCTTTACTAACACTCTCCCGACTTGGAGAGTCAGTCCCTTTAACCTCCTGTTTGGCCCAGTTTGCAATTTCTGCGGAAGATGAACAGGAATAGCGAGAACCAATGAGAGACTAGCTGGAGGTGTCTGGACGGGCAAATTTAACTCTCATTTCCCACCAGGAAGAGGAAATAACCAAAGGCTCAGCGTGCCGTGCCGGAACCAGATTAGGGCCTGAAGCCATCCTGCGGTGTTGCGGCCAGCTCACAAGAAAGCGAGTTGAAGAAAGGAGCTCGGGGCACTGTAATTCACAAACCTGCAGAGTTATAAATGACAACTATCGTCCAAAAATATACTGAAGTAAGGCTGCCAAGAGGACTTGAAAGCGGGGCAGAATTGCAGGAAACCGATTTCAGGAGGTAGACTGGAATTGCATTGAAAGCATAGGAAAAGAGGCAGAACGTCCACAATGATGCACTTGGCCAAAAAGGGCGTATGCGTTTTTTCCTGAATATATTCAGGAAAAAACGCATACGCCCTTTTTGGCCAACCAAGCAAGCTTGCAAAGGAAATCTGCACTACAATGAAGTCTCACTTCCCCCCGGTCAAAAGGGCCATCTGAAAAAAGTGTAAAATCCAGAAAGGCAGGACAGGCCATGGAGAACTGGGAGCCTTGTTATGCTGATGGGCGGGATGTAAATTGCCAACAGACACTCGGGAGAAGTGTATGGTGTTTCCTGAAACATCTAAGAAACAAAGCAACAGAGCCTAGGGCACTTCCACTTATGGTCCTATTGCTTAGGGAAATTAAAATCAAAAAGACACAGCCACCCCAATGTTTGGGACGCCTCTGTTTACAAGAACCTCGTTTACCGTACAAGTTCAATATCACAGAAAGTGAAAAATGGATAAAGAACTTGTGGTACTTACGTACAATGCAGTATCGCTCAGCAGTGAAATCTATGTCATCAGGCCCGTAGCAGCACAATGAGTGGATTCAGGTACGATGATTCTAACTGAAATAAGTCACACAGAAAAAGAAACATCATAAGATATCAGTAATACACGGAATGTAAACTTGGCTACACAGGAACTGAATTACAGAACAGAACAGGGTCTCAAATTTAGAAAACCAACTTATGCTTGTTTAAGGGTAAAGGTGAGTTGGGGTGCTGCATAAAACCAGAGATTGAAATGAGCACAGATAAAGTTCCTTAAGCCAAATATGGAATAGACAAGAGCTACTCCTTGCTCAACGAAATGGACTCAACACCGCATATTAAACGCCTAAGAATGTACCTGACTCTTAAGTATCTTAAAACCTATGGATTGCTATGTCTCCGAAAGAGAATCAAGCATGTGTACAGGGACATAAACGCAGCAGTGATAGGATTGGAGAGGTTCGGTGAGCAAATGAAGACCCTTTGAAGTCATATTGCATGGTACCCATTCCACGGGTTTCAACTACCCAGGTTTAAGGTATTCTTCCTTCAGCTAAAACATGCATGTGGAACCTAGAGTATGATCAACCATGTGATCGGGAGACGTGTTCAAATATGTCTCAGTTTTCGTACCCTGGTACTCGGGTGCAACATTCCAGACGCTTTACTAACACTCTCCCGACTTGGAGAGTCAGTCCCTTTAACCTCCTGTTTGGCCCAGTTTGCAATTTCTGCAGAAGATGAACAGGAATAGCGAGAACCAATGAGAGACTAGCTGGAGGTGTCTGGACGGGCAAATTTAACTCTCATTTCCCACCAGGAAGAGGAAATAACCAAAGGCTCAGCGTGCCGTGCCGGAACCAGATTAGGGCCTGAAGCCATCCTGCGGTGTTGCGGCCAGCTCACAAGAAAGCGAGTTGAAGAAAGGAGCTCGGGGCACTGTAATTCACAAACCTGCAGAGTTATAAATGACAACTATCGTCCAAAAATATACTGAAGTAAGGCTGCCAAGAGGACTTGAAAGCGGGGCAGAATTGCAGGAAACCGATTTCAGGAGGTAGACTGGAATTGCATTGAAAGCATAGGAAAAGAGGCAGAACGTCCACAATGATGCACTTGGCCAAAAAGGGCGTATGCGTTTTTTCCTGAATATATTCAGGAAAAAACGCATACGCCCTTTTTGGCCAACCAAGCAAGCTTGCAAAGGAAATCTGCACTACAATGAAGTCTCACTTCCCCCCGGTCAAAAGGGCCATCTGAAAAAAGTGTAAAATCCAGAAAGGCAGGACAGGCCATGGAGAACTGGGAGCCTTGTTATGCTGATGGGCGGGATGTAAACTGCCAACAGACACTCGGGAGAAGTGTATGGTGTTTCCTGAAACATCTAAAAAACAAAGCAACAGAGCCTAGGGCACTTCCACTTATGGTCCTATAGCTTAGGGAAATTAAAATCAAAAAGACACAGCCACCCCAATGTTTGGGACGCCTCTGTTTACAAGAACCTCGTTTACCGTACAAGTTCAATATCACAGAAAGTGAAAAATGGATAAAGAACTTGTGGTACTTACGTACAATGCAGTATCACTCAGCAGTGAAATCTATGTCATCAGGCCCGTAGCAGCACAATGAGTGGATTCAGGTACGATGATTCTAACTGAAATAAGTCACACAGAAACAGAAACATCATAAGATATCAGTAATACACGGAATGTAAACTTGGCTACACAGGAACTGAATTACAGAACAGAACAGGGTCTCAAATTTAGAAAACCAACTTATGCTTGTTTAAGGGTAAAGGTGAGTTGGGGTGCTGCATAAAACCAGAGATTGAAATGAGCACAGATAAACTTCCTTAAGCCAAATATGGAATAGACAAGAGCTACTCCTTGCTCAACGAAATGGACTCAACACCGCATATTAAACGCCTAAGAATGTACCTGACTCTTAAGTATCTTAAAACCTATGGATTGCTATGTCTCCGAAAGAGAATCAAGCATGTGTACAGGGACATAAACGCAGCAGTGATAGGATTGGAGAGGTTCGGTGAGCAAATGAAGACCCTTTGAAGTCATATTGCATGGTACCCATTCCACGGGTTTCAACTACCCAGGTTTAAGGTATTCTTCCTTCAGCTAAAACATGCATGTGGAACCTAGAGTATGATCAACCATGTGATCGGGAGACGTGTTCAAATATGTCTCAGTTTTCGTACCCTGGTACTCGGGTGCAACATTCCAGACGCTTTACTAACACTCTCCCGACTTGGAGAGTCAGTCCCTTTAACCTCCTGTTTGGCCCAGTTTGCAATTTCTGCGGAAGATGAACAGGAATAGCGAGAACCAATGAGAGACTAGCTGGAGGTGTCTGGACGGGCAAATTTAACTCTCATTTCCCACCAGGAAGAGGAAATAACCAAAGGCTCAGCGTGCCGTGCCGGAACCAGATTAGGGCCTGAAGCCATCCTGCGGTGTTGCGGCCAGCTCACAAGAAAGCGAGTTGAAGAAAGGAGCTCAGGGGCACTGTAATTCACAAACCTGCAGAGTTATAAATGACAGCTATCGTCCAAAAATATACTGAAGTAAGGCTGCCAAGAGGACTTGAAAGCGGGGCAGAATTGCAGGAAACCGATTTCAGGAGGTAGACTGGAATTGCATTGAAAGCATAGGAAAAGAGGCAGAACGTCCACAATGATGCACTTGGCCAAAAAGGGCGTATGCGTGTTTTCCTGAATATATTCAGGAAAAAACGCATACGCCCTTTTTGGCCAACCAAGCAAGCTTGCAAAGGAAATCTGCACTACAATGAAGTCTCACTTCCCCCCGGTCAAAAGGGCCATCTGAAAAAAGTGTAAAATCCAGAAAGGCAGGACAGGCCATGGAGAACTGGGAGCCTTGTTATGCTGATGGGCGGGATGTAAATTGCCAACAGACACTCGGGAGAAGTGTATGGTGTTTCCTGAAACATCTAAAAAACAAAGCAACAGAGCCTAGGGCACTTCCACTTATGGTCCTATTGCTTAGGGAAATTAAAATCAAAAAGACACAGCCACCCCAATGTTTGGGACGCCTCTGTTTACAAGAACCTCGTTTACCGTACAAGTTCAATATCACAGAAAGTGAAAAATGGATAAAGAACTTGTGGTACTTACGTACAATGCAGTATCGCTCAGCAGTGAAATCTATGTCATCAGGCCCGTAGCAGCACAATGAGTGGATTCAGGTACGATGATTCTAACTGAAATAAGTCACACAGAAAAAGAAACATCATAAGATATCAGTAATACACGGAATGTAAACTTGGCTACACAGGAACTGAATTACAGAACAGAACAGGGTCTCAAATTTAGAAAACCAACTTATGCTTGCTTAAGGGGAAAGGTGAGTTGGGGTGCTGCATAAAACCAGAGATTGAAATGAGCACAGATAAAGTTCCTTAAGCCAAATATGGAATAGACAAGAGCTACTCCTTGCTCAACGAAATGGACTCAACACCGCATATTAAACGCCTAAGAATGTACCTGACTCTTAAGTATCTTAAAACCTATGGATTGCTATGTCTCCGAAAGAGAATCAAGCATGTGTACAGGGACATAAACGCAGCAGTGATAGGATTGGAGAGGTTCGGTGAGCAAATGAAGACCCTTTGAAGTCATATTGCATGGTACCCATTCCACGGGTTTCAACTACCCAGGTTTAAGGTATTCTTCCTTCAGCTAAAACATGCATGTGGAACCTAGAGTATGATCAACCATGTGATCGGGAGACGTGTTCAAATATGTCTCAGTTTTCGTACCCTGGTACTCGGGTGCAACATTCCAGACGCTTTACTAACACTCTCCCGACTTGGAGAGTCAGTCCCTTTAACCTCCTGTTTGGCCCAGTTTGCAATTTCTGCGGAAGATGAACAGGAATAGCCAGAACCAATGAGAGACTAGCTGGAGGTGTCTGGACGGGCAAATTTAACTCTCATTTCCCACCAGGAAGAGGAAATAACCAAAGGCTCAGCGTGCCGTGCCGGAACCAGATTAGGGCCTGAAGCCATCCTGCGGTGTTGCGGCCAGCTCACAAGAAAGCGAGTTGAAGAAAGGAGCTCGGGGCACTGTAATTCACAAACCTGCAGAGTTATAAATGACAACTATCGTCCAAAAATATACTGAAGTAAGGCTGCCAAGAGGACTTGAAAGCGGGGCAGAATTGCAGGAAACCGATTTCAGGAGGTAGACTGGAATTGCATTGAAAGCATAGGAAAAGAGGCAGAACGTCCACAATGATGCACTTGGCCAAAAAGGGCGTATGCGTGTTTTCCTGAATATATTCAGGAAAAAACGCATACGCCCTTTTTGGCCAACCAAGCAAGCTTGCAAAGGAAATCTGCACTACAATGAAGTCTCACTTCCCCCCGGTCAAAAGGGCCATCTGAAAAAAGTGTAAAATCCAGAAAGGCAGGACAGGCCATGGAGAACTGGGAGCCTTGTTATGCTGATGGGCGGGATGTAAACTGCCAACAGACACTCGGGAGAAGTGTATGGTGTTTCCTGAAACATCTAAAAAACAAAGCAACAGAGCCTAGGGCACTTCCACTTATGGTCCTATAGCTTAGGGAAATTAAAATCAAAAAGACACAGCCACCCCAATGTTTGGGACGCCTCTGTTTACAAGAACCTCGTTTACCGTACAAGTTCAATATCACAGAAAGGGAAAAATGGATAAAGAACTTGTGGTACTTACGTACAATGCAGTATCACTCAGCAGTGAAATCTATGTCATCAGGCCCGTAGCAGCACAATGAGTGGATTCAGGTACGATGATTCTAACTGAAATAAGTCACACAGAAACAGAAACATCATAAGATATCAGTAATACACGGAATGTAAACTTGGCTACACAGGAACTGAATTACAGAACAGAACAGGGTCTCAAATTTAGAAAACCAACTTATGCTTGTTTAAGGGTAAAGGTGAGTTGGGGTGCTGCATAAAACCAGAGATTGAAATGAGCACAGATAAAGTTCCTTAAGCCAAATATGGAATAGACAAGAGCTACTCCTTGCTCAACGAAATGGACTCAACACCGCATATTAAACGCCTAAGAATGTACCTGACTCTTAAGTATCTTAAAACCTATGGATTGCTATGTCTCCGAAAGAGAATCAAGCATGTGTACAGGGACATAAACGCAGCAGTGATAGGATTGGAGAGGTTCGGTGAGCAAATGAAGACCCTTTGAAGTCATATTGCATGGTACCCATTCCACGGGTTTCAACTACCCAGGTTTAAGGTATTCTTCCTTCAGCTAAAACATGCATGTGGAACCTAGAGTATGATCAACCATGTGATCGGGAGACGTGTTCAAATATGTCTCAGTTTTCGTACCCTGGTACTCGGGTGCAACATTCCAGACGCTTTACTAACACTCTCCCGACTTGGAGAGTCAGTCCCTTTAACCTCCTGTTTGGCCCAGTTTGCAATTTCTGCGGAAGATGAACAGGAATAGCGAGAACCAATGAGAGACTAGCTGGAGGTGTCTGGACGGGCAAATTTAACTCTCATTTCCCACCAGGAAGAGGAAATAACCAAAGGCTCAGCGTGCCGTGCCGGAACCAGATTAGGGCCTGAAGCCATCCTGCGGTGTTGCGGCCAGCTCACAAGAAAACGAGTTGAAGAAAGGAGCTCAGGGGCACTGTAATTCACAAACCTGCAGAGTTATAAATGACAACTATCGTCCAAAAATATACTGAAGTAAGGCTGCCAAGAGGACTTGAAAGCGGGGCAGAATTGCAGGAAACCGATTTCAGGAGGTAGACTGGAATTGCATTGAAAGCATAGGAAAAGAGGCAGAACGTCCACAATGATGCACTTGGCCAAAAAGGGCGTATGCGTTTTTTCCTGAATATATTCAGGAAAAAACGCATACGCCCTTTTTGGCCAACCAAGCAAGCTTGCAAAGGAAATCTGCACTACAATGAAGTCTCACTTCCCCCCGGTCAAAAGGGCCATCTGAAAAAAGTGTAAAATCCAGAAAGGCAGGACAGGCCATGGAGAACTGGGAGCCTTGTTATGCTGATGGGCGGGATGTAAACTGCCAACAGACACTCGGGAGAAGTGTATGGTGTTTCCTGAAACATCTAAAAAACAAAGCAACAGAGCCTAGGGCACTTCCACTTATGGTCCTATAGCTTAGGGAAATTAAAATCAAAAAGACACAGCCACCCCAATGTTTGGGACGCCTCTGTTTACAAGAACCTCGTTTACCGTACAAGTTCAATATCACAGAAAGTGAAAAATGGATAAAGAACTTGTGGTACTTACGTACAATGCAGTATCACTCAGCAGTGAAATCTATGTCATCAGGCCCGTAGCAGCACAATGAGTGGATTCAGGTACGATGATTCTAACTGAAATAAGTCACACAGAAAAAGAAACATCATAAGATATCAGTAATACACGGAATGTAAACTTGGCTACACAGGAACTGAATTACAGAACAGAACAGGGTCTCAAATTTAGAAAACCAACTTATGCTTGTTTAAGGGTAAAGGTGAGTTGGGGTGCTGCATAAAACCAGAGATTGAAATGAGCACAGATAAAGTTCCTTAAGCCAAATATGGAATAGACAAGAGCTACTCCTTGCTCAACGAAATGGACTCAACACCGCATATTAAACGCCTAAGAATGTACCTGACTCTTAAGTATCTTAAAACCTATGGATTGCTATGTCTCCGAAAGAGAATCAAGCATCTGCACAGGGACATAAACGCAGCAGTGATAGGATTGGAGAGGTTCGGTGAGCAAATGAAGACCCTTTGAAGTCATATTGCATGGTACCCATTCCACGGGTTTCAACTACCCAGGTTTAAGGTATTCTTCCTTCAGCTAAAACATGCATGTGGAACCTAGAGTATGATCAACCATGTGATCGGGAGACGTGTTCAAATATGTCTCAGTTTTCGTACCCTGGTACTCGGGTGCAACATTCCAGACGCTTTACTAACACTCTCCCGACTTGGAGAGTCAGTCCCTTTAACCTCCTGTTTGGCCCAGTTTGCAATTTCTGCGGAAGATGAACAGGAATAGCGAGAACCAATGAGAGACTAGCTGGAGGTGTCTGGACGGGCAAATTTAACTCTCATTTCCCACCAGGAAGAGGAAATAACCAAAGGCTCAGCGTGCCATGCCGGAACCAGATTAGGGCCTGAAGCCATCCTGCGGTGTTGCGGCCAGCTCACAAGAAAGCGAGTTGAAGAAAGGAGGTCAGGGGCACTGTAATTCACAAACCTGCAGAGTTATAAATGACAGCTATCGTCCAAAAATATACTGAAGTAAGGCTGCCAAGAGGACTTGAAAGCGGGGCAGAATTGCAGGAAACCGATTTCAGGAGGTAGACTGGAATTGCATTGAAAGCATAGTAAAAGAGGCAGAACGTCCACAATGATGCACTTGGCCAAAAAGGGCGTATGCGTTTTTTCCTGAATATATTCAGGAAAAAACGCATACGCCCTTTTTGGCCAACCAAGCAAGCTTGCAAAGGAAATCTGCACTACAATGAAGTCTCACTTCCCCCCGGTCAAAAGGGCCATCTGAAAAAAGTGTAAAATCCAGAAAGGCAGGACAGGCCATGGAGAACTGGGAGCCTTGTTATGCTGATGGGCGGGATGTAAACTGCCAACAGACACTCGGGAGAAGTGTATGGTGTTTCCTGAAACATCTAAAAAACAAAGCAACAGAGCCTAGGGCACTTCCACTTATGGTCCTATAGCTTAGGGAAATTAAAATCAAAAAGACACAGCCACCCCAATGTTTGGGACGCCTCTGTTTACAAGAACCTCGTTTACCGTACAAGTTCAATATCACAGAAAGTGAAAAATGGATAAAGAACTTGTGGTACTTACGTACAATGCAGTATCACTCAGCAGTGAAATCTATGTCATCAGGCCCGTAGCAGCACAATGAGTGGATTCAGGTACGATGATTCTAACTGAAATAAGTCACACAGAAAAAGAAACATCATAAGATATCAGTAATACACGGAATGTAAACTTGGCTACACAGGAACTGAATTACAGAACAGAACAGGGTCTCAAATTTAGAAAACCAACTTATGCTTGTTTAAGGGTAAAGGTGAGTTGGGGTGCTGCATAAAACCAGAGATTGAAATGAGCACAGATAAAGTTCCTTAAGCCAAATATGGAATAGACAAGAGCTACTCCTTGCTCAACGAAATGGACTCAACACCGCATATTAAACGCCTAAGAATGTACCTGACTCTTAAGTATCTTAAAACCTATGGATTGCTATGTCTCCGAAAGAGAATCAAGCATCTGCACAGGGACATAAACGCAGCAGTGATAGGATTGGAGAGGTTCGGTGAGCAAATGAAGACCCTTTGAAGTCATATTGCATGGTACCCATTCCACGGGTTTCAACTACCCAGGTTTAAGGTATTCTTCCTTCAGCTAAAACATGCATGTGGAACCTAGAGTATGATCAACCATGTGATCGGGAGACGTGTTCAAATATGTCTCAGTTTTCGTACCCTGGTACTCGGGTGCAACATTCCAGACGCTTTACTAACACTCTCCCGACTTGGAGAGTCAGTCCCTTTAACCTCCTGTTTGGCCCAGTTTGCAATTTCTGCGGAAGATGAACAGGAATAGCGAGAACCAATGAGAGACTAGCTGGAGGTGTCTGGACGGGCAAATTTAACTCTCATTTCCCACCAGGAAGAGGAAATAACCAAAGGCTCAGCGTGCCGTGCCGGAACCAGATTAGGGCCTGAAGCCATCCTGCGGTGTTGCGGCCAGCTCACAAGAAAGCGAGTTGAAGAAAGGACCTCAGGGGCACTGTAATTCACAAACCTGCAGAGTTATAAATGACAGCTATCGTCCAAAAATATACTGAAGTAAGGCTGCCAAGAGGACTTGAAAGCGGGGCAGAATTGCAGGAAACCGATTTCAGGAGGTAGACTGGAATTGCATTGAAAGCATAGGAAAAGAGGCAGAACGTCCACAATGATGCACTTGGCCAAAAAGGGCGTATGCGTTTTTTCCTGAATATATTCAGGAAAAAACGCATACGCCCTTTTTGGCCAACCAAGCAAGCTTGCAAAGGAAATCTGCACTACAATGAAGTCTCACTTCCCCCCGGTCAAAAGGGCCATCTGAAAAAAGTGTAAAATCCAGAAAGGCAGGACAGGCCATGGAGAACTGGGAGCCTTGTTATGCTGATGGGCGGGATGTAAATTGCCAACAGACACTCGGGAGAAGTGTATGGTGTTTCCTGAAACATCTAAAAAACAAAGCAACAGAGCCTAGGGCACTTCCACTTATGGTCCTATAGCTTAGGGAAATTAAAATCAAAAAGACACAGCCACCCCAATGTTTGGGACGCCTCTGTTTACAAGAACCTCGTTTACCGTACAAGTTCAATATCACAGAAAGTGAAAAATGGATAAAGAACTTGTGGTACTTACGTACAATGCAGTATCGCTCAGCAGTGAAATCTATGTCATCAGGCCCGTAGCAGCACAATGAGTGGATTCAGGTACGATGATTCTAACTGAAATAAGTCACACAGAAAAAGAAACATCATAAGATATCAGTAATACACGGAATGTAAACTTGGCTACACAGGAACTGAATTACAGAACAGAACAGGGTCTCAAATTTAGAAAACCAACTTATGCTTGTTTAAGGGTAAAGGTGAGTTGGGGTGCTGCATAAAACCAGAGATTGAAATGAGCACAGATAAAGTTCCTTAAGCCAAATATGGAATAGACAAGAGCTACTCCTTGCTCAACGAAATGGACTCAACACCGCATATTAAACGCCTAAGAATGTACCTGACTCTTAAGTATCTTAAAACCTATGGATTGCTATGTCTCCGAAAGAGAATCAAGCATGTGTACAGGGACATAAACGCAGCAGTGATAGGATTGGAGAGGTTCGGTGAGCAAATGAAGACCCTTTGAAGTCATATTGCATGGTACCCATTCCACGGGTTTCAACTACCCAGGTTTAAGGTATTCTTCCTTCAGCTAAAACATGCATGTGGAACCTAGAGTATGATCAACCATGTGATCGGGAGACGTGTTCAAATATGTCTCAGTTTTCGTACCCTGGTACTCGGGTGCAACATTCCAGACGCTTTACTAACACTCTCCCGACTTGGAGAGTCAGTCCCTTTAACCTCCTGTTTGGCCCAGTTTGCAATTTCTGCGGAAGATGAACAGGAATAGCGAGAACCAATGAGAGACTAGCTGGAGGTGTCTGGACGGGCAAATTTAACTCTCATTTCCCACCAGGAAGAGGAAATAACCAAAGGCTCAGCGTGCCGTGCCGGAACCAGATTAGGGCCTGAAGCCATCCTGCGGTGTTGCGGCCAGCTCACAAGAAAACGAGTTGAAGAAAGGAGCTCAGGGGCACTGTAATTCACAAACCTGCAGAGTTATAAATGACAACTATCGTCCAAAAATATACTGAAGTAAGGCTGCCAAGAGGACTTGAAAGCGGGGCAGAATTGCAGGAAACCGATTTCAGGAGGTAGACTGGAATTGCATTGAAAGCATAGGAAAAGAGGCAGAACGTCCACAATGATGCACTTGGCCAAAAAGGGCGTATGCGTTTTTTCCTGAATATATTCAGGAAAAAACGCATATGCCCTTTTTGGCCAACCAAGCAAGCTTGCAAAGGAAATCTGCACTACAATGAAGTCTCACTTCCCCCCGGTCAAAAGGGCCATCTGAAAAAAGTGTAAAATCCAGAAAGGCAGGACAGGCCATGGAGAACTGGGAGCCTTGTTATGCTGATGGGCGGGATGTAAACTGCCAACAGACACTCGGGAGAAGTGTATGGTGTTTCCTGAAACATCTAAAAAACAAAGCAACAGAGCCTAGGGCACTTCCACTTATGGTCCTATAGCTTAGGGAAATTAAAATCAAAAAGACACAGCCACCCCAATGTTTGGGACGCCTCTGTTTACAAGAACCTCGTTTACCGTACAAGTTCAATATCACAGAAAGTGAAAAATGGATAAAGAACTTGTGGTACTTACGTACAATGCAGTATCACTCAGCAGTGAAATCTATGTCATCAGGCCCGTAGCAGCACAATGAGTGGATTCAGGTACGATGATTCTAACTGAAATAAGTCACACAGAAAAAGAAACATCATAAGATATCAGTAATACACGGAATGTAAACTTGGCTACACAGGAACTGAATTACAGAACAGAACAGGGTCTCAAATTTAGAAAACCAACTTATGCTTGTTTAAGGGTAAAGGTGAGTTGGGGTGCTGCATAAAACCAGAGATTGAAATGAGCACAGATAAAGTTCCTTAAGCCAAATATGGAATAGACAAGAGCTACTCCTTGCTCAACGAAATGGACTCAACACCGCATATTAAACGCCTAAGAATGTACCTGACTCTTAAGTATCTTAAAACCTATGGATTGCTATGTCTCCGAAAAAGAATCAAGCATCTGCACAGGGACATAAACGCAGCAGTGATAGGATTGGAGAGGTTCGGTGAGCAAATGAAGACCCTTTGAAGTCATATTGCATGGTACCCATTCCACGGGTTTCAACTACCCAGGTTTAAGGTATTCTTCCTTCAGCTAAAACATGCATGTGGAACCTAGAGTATGATCAACCATGTGATCGGGAGACGTGTTCAAATATGTCTCAGTTTTCGTACCCTGGTACTCGGGTGCAACATTCCAGACGCTTTACTAACACTCTCCCGACTTGGAGAGTCAGTCCCTTTAACCTCCTGTTTGGCCCAGTTTGCAATTTCTGCGGAAGATGAACAGGAATAGCGAGAACCAATGAGAGACTAGCTGGAGGTGTCTGGACGGGCAAATTTAACTCTCATTTCCCACCAGGAAGAGGAAATAACCAAAGGCTCAGCGTGCCATGCCGGAACCAGATTAGGGCCTGAAGCCATCCTGCGGTGTTGCGGCCAGCTCACAAGAAAGCGAGTTGAAGAAAGGAGGTCAGGGGCACTGTAATTCACAAACCTGCAGAGTTATAAATGACAGCTATCGTCCAAAAATATACTGAAGTAAGGCTGCCAAGAGGACTTGAAAGCGGGGCAGAATTGCAGGAAACCGATTTCAGGAGGTAGACTGGAATTGCATTGAAAGCATAGGAAAAGAGGCAGAACGTCCACAATGATGCACTTGGCCAAAAAGGGCGTATGCGTTTTTTCCTGAATATATTCAGGAAAAAACGCATACGCCCTTTTTGGCCAACCAAGCAAGCTTGCAAAGGAAATCTGCACTACAATGAAGTCTCACTTCCCCCCGGTCAAAAGGGCCATCTGAAAAAAGTGTAAAATCCAGAAAGGCAGGACAGGCCATGGAGAACTGGGAGCCTTGTTATGCTGATGGGCGGGATGTAAACTGCCAACAGACACTCGGGAGAAGTGTATGGTGTTTCCTGAAACATCTAAAAAACAAAGCAACAGAGCCTAGGGCACTTCCACTTATGGTCCTATAGCTTAGGGAAATTAAAATCAAAAAGACACAGCCACCCCAATGTTTGGGACGCCTCTGTTTACAAGAACCTCGTTTACCGTACAAGTTCAATATCACAGAAAGTGAAAAATGGATAAAGAACTTGTGGTACTTACGTACAATGCAGTATCACTCAGCAGTGAAATCTATGTCATCAGGCCCGTAGCAGCACAATGAGTGGATTCAGGTACGATGATTCTAACTGAAATAAGTCACACAGAAAAAGAAACATCATAAGATATCAGTAATACACGGAATGTAAACTTGGCTACACAGGAACTGAATTACAGAACAGAACAGGGTCTCAAATTTAGAAAACCAACTTATGCTTGTTTAAGGGTAAAGGTGAGTTGGGGTGCTGCATAAAACCAGAGATTGAAATGAGCACAGATAAAGTTCCTTAAGCCAAATATGGAATAGACAAGAGCTACTCCTTGCTCAACGAAATGGACTCAACACCGCATATTAAACGCCTAAGAATGTACCTGACTCTTAAGTATCTTAAAACCTATGGATTGCTATGTCTCCGAAAGAGAATCAAGCATCTGCACAGGGACATAAACGCAGCAGTGATAGGATTGGAGAGGTTCGGTGAGCAAATGAAGACCCTTTGAAGTCATATTGCATGGTACCCATTCCACGGGTTTCAACTACCCAGGTTTAAGGTATTCTTCCTTCAGCTAAAACATGCATGTGGAACCTAGAGTATGATCAACCATGTGATCGGGAGACGTGTTCAAATATGTCTCAGTTTTCGTACCCTGGTGCTCGGGTGCAACATTCCAGACGCTTTACTAACACTCTCCCGACTTGGAGAGTCAGTCCCTTTAACCTCCTGTTTGGCCCAGTTTGCAATTTCTGCGGAAGATGAACAGGAATAGCGAGAACCAATGAGAGACTAGCTGGAGGTGTCTGGACGGGCAAATTTAACTCTCATTTCCCACCAGGAAGAGGAAATAACCAAAGGCTCAGCGTGCCATGCCGGAACCAGATTAGGGCCTGAAGCCATCCTGCGGTGTTGCGGCCAGCTCACAAGAAAGCGAGTTGAAGAAAGGAGGTCAGGGGCACTGTAATTCACAAACCTGCAGAGTTATAAATGACAGCTATCGTCCAAAAATATACTGAAGTAAGGCTGCCAAGAGGACTTGAAAGCGGGGCAGAATTGCAGGAAACCGACTTCAGGAGGTAGACTGGAATTGCATTGAAAGCATAGGAAAAGAGGCAGAACGTCCACAATGATGCACTTGGCCAAAAAGGGCGTATGCGTTTTTTCCTGAATATATTCAGGAAAAAACGCATACGCCCTTTTTGGCCAACCAAGCAAACTTGCAAAGGAAATCTGCACTACAATGAAGTCTCACTTCCCCCCGGTCAAAAGGGCCATCTGAAAAAAGTGTAAAATCCAGAAAGGCAGGACAGGCCATGGAGAACTGGGAGCCTTGTTATGCTGATGGGCGGGATGTAAATTGCCAACAGACACTCGGGAGAAGTGTATGGTGTTTCCTGAAACATCTAAAAAACAAAGCAACAGAGCCTAGGGCACTTCCACTTATGGTCCTATAGCTTAGGGAAATTAAAATCAAAAAGACACAGCCACCCCAATGTTTGGGACGCCTCTGTTTACAAGAACCTCGTTTACCGTACAAGTTCAATATCACAGAAAGTGAAAAATGGATAAAGAACTTGTGGTACTTACGTACAATGCAGTATCACTCAGCAGTGAAATCTATGTCATCAGGCCCGTAGCAGCACAATGAGTGGATTCAGGTACGATGATTCTAACTGAAATAAGTCACACAGAAAAAGAAACATCATAAGATATCAGTAATACACGGAATGTAAACTTGGCTACACAGGAACTGAATTACAGAACAGAACAGGGTCTCAAATTTAGAAAACCAACTTATGCTTGTTTAAGGGTAAAGGTGAGTTGGGGTGCTGCATAAAACCAGAGATTGAAATGAGCACAGATAAAGTTCCTTAAGCCAAATATGGAATAGACAAGAGCTACTCCTTGCTCAACGAAATGGACTCAACACCGCATATTAAACGCCTAAGTATGTACCTGACTCTTAAGTATCTTAAAACGTATGGATTGCTATGTCTCCGAAAGAGAATCAAGCATGTGTACAGGGACATAAACGCAGCAGTGATAGGATTGGAGAGGTTCGGTGAGCAAATGAAGACCCTTTGAAGTCATATTGCATGGTACCCATTCCACGGGTTTCAACTACCCAGATTTAAGGTATTCTTCCTTCAGCTAAAACATGCATGTGGAACCTAGAGTATGATCAACCATGTGATCGGGAGACGTGTTCAAATATGTCTCAGTTTTCGTACCCTGGTACTCGGGTGCAACATTCCAGACGCTTTACTAACACTCTCCCGACTTGGAGAGTCAGTCCCTTTAACCTCCTGTTTGGCCCAGTTTGCAATTTCTGCGGAAGATGAACAGGAATAGCGAGAACCAATGAGAGACTAGCTGGAGGTGTCTGGACGGGCAAATTTAACTCTCATTTCCCACCAGGAAGAGGAAATAACCAAAGGCTCAGCGTGCCGTGCCGGAACCAGATTAGGGCCTGAAGCCATCCTGCGGTGTTGCGGCCAGCTCACAAGAAAGCGAGTTGAAGAAAGGAGCTCAGGGGCACTGTAATTCACAAACCTGCAGAGTTATAAATGACAGCTATCGTCCAAAAATATACTGAAGTAAGGCTGCCAAGAGGACTTGAAAGCGGGGCAGAATTGCAGGAAACCGATTTCAGGAGGTAGACTGGAATTGCATTGAAAGCATAGGAAAAGAGGCAGAACGTCCACAATGATGCACTTGGCCAAAAAGGGCGTATGCGTTTTTTCCTGAATATATTCAGGAAAAAACGCATACGCCCTTTTTGGCCAACCAAGCAAGCTTGCAAAGGAAATCTGCACTACAATGAAGTCTCACTTCCCCCCGGTCAAAAGGGCCATCTGAAAAAAGTGTAAAATCCAGAAAGGCAGGACAGGCCATGGAGAACTGGGAGCCTTGTTATGCTGATGGGCGGGATGTAAACTGCCAACAGACACTCGGGAGAAGTGTATGGTGTTTCCTGAAACATCTAAAAAACAAAGCAACAGAGCCTAGGGCACTTCCACTTATGGTCCTATAGCTTAGGGAAATTAAAATCAAAAAGATACAGCCACCCCAATGTTTGGGACGCCTCTGTTTACAAGAACCTCGTTTACCGTACAAGTTCAATATCACAGAAAGTGAAAAATGGATAAAGAACTTGTGGTACTTACGTACAATGCAGTATCACTCAGCAGTGAAATCTATGTCATCAGGCCCGTAGCAGCACAATGAGTGGATTCAGGTACGATGATCCTAACTGAAATAAGTCACAGAGAGAAAGAAACATCATAAGATATCAGTAATACACGGAATGTAAACTTGGCTACACAGGAACTGAATTACAGAACAGAACAGGGTCTCAAATTTAGAAAACCAACTTATGCTTGTTTAAGGGTAAAGGTGAGTTGGGGTGCTGCATAAAACCAGAGATTGAAATGAGCACAGATAAAGTTCCTTAAGCCAAATATGGAATAGACAAGAGCTACTCCTTGCTCAACGAAATGGACTCAACACCGCATATTAAACGCCTAAGAATGTACCTGACTCTTAAGTATCTTAAAACCTATGGATTGCTATGTCTCCGAAAGAGAATCAAGCATGTGTACAGGGACATAAACGCAGCAGTGATAGGATTGGAGAGGTTCGGTGAGCAAATGAAGACCCTTTGAAGTCATATTGCATGGTACCCATTCCACGGGTTTCAACTACCCAGGTTTAAGGTATTCTTCCTTCAGCTAAAACATGCATGTGGAACCTAGAGTATGATCAACCATGTGATCGGGAGACGTGTTCAAATATGTCTCAGTTTTCGTACCCTGGTACTCGGGTGCAACATTCCAGACGCTTTACTAACACTCTCCCGACTTGGAGAGTCAGTCCCTTTAACCTCCTGTTTGGCCCAGTTTGCAATTTCTGCGGAAGATGAACAGGAATAGCGAGAACCAATGAGAGACTAGCTGGAGGTGTCTGGACGGGCAAATTTAACTCTCATTTCCCACCAGGAAGAGGAAATAACCAAAGGCTCAGCGTGCCGTGCCGGAACCAGATTAGGGCCTGAAGCCATCCTGCGGTGTTGCGGCCAGCTCACAAGAAAACGAGTTGAAGAAAGGAGCTCAGGGGCACTGTAATTCACAAACCTGCAGAGTTATAAATGACAGCTATCGTCCAAAAATATACTGAAGTAAGGCTGCCAAGAGGACTTGAAAGCGGGGCAGAATTGCAGGAAACCGATTTCAGGAGGTAGACTGGAATTGCATTGAAAGCATAGGAAAAGAGGCAGAACGTCCACAATGATGCACTTGGCCAAAAAGGGCGTATGCGTTTTTTCCTGAATATATTCAGGAAAAAACGCATACGCCCTTTTTGGCCAACCAAGGAAGCTTGCAAAGGAAATCTGCACTACAATGAAGTCTCACTTCCCCCCGGTCAAAAGGGCCATCTGAAAAAAGTGTAAAATCCAGAAAGGCAGGACAGGCCATGGAGAACTGGGAGCCTTGTTATGCTGATGGGCGGGATGTAAATTGCCAACAGACACTCGGGAGAAGTGTATGGTGTTTCCTGAAACATCTAAAAAACAAAGCAACAGAGCCTAGGGCACTTCCACTTATGGTCCTATAGCTTAGGGAAATTAAAATCAAAAAGACACAGCCACCCCAATGTTTGGGACGCCTCTGTTTACAAGAACCTCGTTTACCGTACAAGTTCAATATCACAGAAAGTGAAAAATGGATAAAGAACTTGTGGTACTTACGTACAATGCAGTATCGCTCAGCAGTGAAATCTATGTCATCAGGCCCGTAGCAGCACAATGAGTGGATTCAGGTACGATGATTCTAACTGAAATAAGTCACACAGAAAAAGAAACATCATAAGATATCAGTAATACACGGAATGTAAACTTGGCTACACAGGAACTGAATTACAGAACAGAACAGGGTCTCAAATTTAGAAAACCAACTTATGCTTGTTTAAGGGTAAAGGTGAGTTGGGGTGCTGCATAAAACCAGAGATTGAAATGAGCACAGATAAAGTTCCTTAAGCCAAATATGGAATAGACAAGAGCTACTCCTTGCTCAACGAAATGGACTCAACACCGCATATTAAACGCCTAAGAATGTACCTGACTCTTAAGTATCTTAAAACCTATGGATTGCTATGTCTCCGAAAGAGAATCAAGCATGTGTACAGGGACATAAACGCAGCAGTGATAGGATTGGAGAGGTTCGGTGAGCAAATGAAGACCCTTTGAAGTCATATTGCATGGTACCCATTCCACGGGTTTCAACTACCCAGGTTTAAGGTATTTTTCCTTCAGCTAAAACATGCATGTGGAACCTAGAGTATGATCAACCATGTGATCGGGAGACGTGTTCAAATATGTCTCAGTTTTCGTACCCTGGTACTCGGGTGCAACATTCCAGACGCTTTACTAACACTCTCCCGACTTGGAGAGTCAGTCCCTTTAACCTCCTGTTTGGCCCAGTTTGCAATTTCTGCGGAAGATGAACAGGAATAGCGAGAACCAATGAGAGACTAGCTGGAGGTGTCTGGACGGGCAAATTTAACTCTCATTTCCCACCAGGAAGAGGAAATAACCAAAGGCTCAGCGTGCCGTGCCGGAACCAGATTAGGGCCTGAAGCCATCCTGCGGTGTTGCGGCCAGCTCACAAGAAAGCGAGTTGAAGAAAGGAGCTCAGGGGCACTGTAATTCACAAACCTGCAGAGTTATAAATGACAGCTATCGTCCAAAAATATACTGAAGTAAGGCTGCCAAGAGGACTTGAAAGCGGGGCAGAATTGCAGGAAACCGATTTCAGGAGGTAGACTGGAATTGCATTGAAAGCATAGGAAAAGAGGCAGAACGTCCACAATGATGCACTTGGCCAAAAAGGGCGTATGCGTTTTTTCCTGAATATATTCAGGAAAAAACGCATACGCCCTTTTTGGCCAACCAAGGAAGCTTGCAAAGGAAATCTGCACTACAATGAAGTCTCACTTCCCCCCGGTCAAAAGGGCCATCTGAAAAAAGTGTAAAATCCAGAAAGGCAGGACAGGCCATGGAGAACTGGGAGCCTTGTTATGCTGATGGGCGGGATGTAAACTGCCAACAGACACTCGGGAGAAGTGTATGGTGTTTCCTGAAACATCTAAAAAACAAAGCAACAGAGCCTAGGGCACTTCCACTTATGGTCCTATAGCTTAGGGAAATTAAAATCAAAAAGACACAGCCACCCCAATGTTTGGGACGCCTCTGTTTACAAGAACCTCGTTTACCGTACAAGTTCAATATCACAGAAAGTGAAAAATGGATAAAGAACTTGTGGTACTTACGTACAATGCAGTATCGCTCAGCAGTGAAATCTATGTCATCAGGCCCGTAGCAGCACAATGAGTGGATTCAGGTACGATGATTCTAACTGAAATAAGTCACACAGAAAAAGAAACATCATAAGATATCAGTAATACACGGAATGTAAACTTGGCTACACAGGAACTGAATTACAGAACAGAACAGGGTCTCAAATTTAGAAAACCAACTTATGCTTGTTTAAGGGTAAAGGTGAGTTGGGGTGCTGCATAAAACCAGAGATTGAAATGAGCACAGATAAAGTTCCTTAAGCCAAATATGGAATAGACAAGAGCTACTCCTTGCTCAACGAAATGGACTCAACACCGCATATTAAACGCCTAAGAATGTACCTGACTCTTAAGTATCTTAAAACCTATGGATTGCTATGCCTCCGAAAGAGAATCAAGCATGTGTACAGGGACATAAACGCAGCAGTGATAGGATTGGAGAGGTTCGGTGAGCAAATGAAGACCCTTTGAAGTCATATTGCATGGTACCCATTCCACGGGTTTCAACTACCCAGGTTTAAGGTATTCTTCCTTCAGCTAAAACATGCATGTGGAACCTAGAGTATGATCAACCATGTGATCGGGAGACGTGTTCAAATATGTCTCAGTTTTCGTACCCTGGTACTCGGGTGCAACATTCCAGACGCTTTACTAACACTCTCCCGACTTGGAGAGTCAGTCCCTTTAACCTCCTGTTTGGCCCAGTTTGCAATTTCTGCGGAAGATGAACAGGAATAGCGAGAACCAATGAGAGACTAGCTGGAGGTGTCTGGACGGGCAAATTTAACTCTCATTTCCCACCAGGAAGAGGAAATAACCAAAGGCTCAGCGTGCCGTGCCGGAACCAGATTAGGGCCTGAAGCCATCCTGCGGTGTTGCGGCCAGCTCACAAGAAAGCGAGTTGAAGAAAGGAGCTCAGGGGCACTGTAATTCACAAACCTGCAGAGTTATAAATGACAGCTATCGTCCAAAAATATACTGAAGTAAGGCTGCCAAGAGGACTTGAAAGCGGGGCAGAATTGCAGGAAACCGATTTCAGGAGGTAGACTGGAATTGCATTGAAAGCATAGGAAAAGAGGCAGAACGTCCACAATGATGCAGTTGGCCAAAAAGGGCGTATGCGTTTTTTCCTGAATATATTCAGGAAAAAACGCATACGCCCTTTTTGGCCAACCAAGCAAGCTTGCAAAGGAAATCTGCACTACAATGAAGTCTCACTTCCCCCCGGTCAAAAGGGCCATCTGAAAAAAGTGTAAAATCCAGAAAGGCAGGACAGGCCATGGAGAACTGGGAGCCTTGTTATGCTGATGGGCGGGATGTAAACTGCCAACAGACACTCGGGAGAAGTGTATGGTGTTTCCTGAAACATCTAAAAAACAAAGCAACAGAGCCTAGGGCACTTCCACTTATGGTCCTATAGCTTAGGGAAATTAAAATCAAAAAGACACAGCCACCCCAATGTTTGGGACGCCTCTGTTTACAAGAACCTCGTTTACCGTACAAGTTCAATATCACAGAAAGTGAAAAATGGATAAAGAACTTGTGGTACTTACGTACAATGCAGTATCGCTCAGCAGTGAAATCTATGTCATCAGGCCCGTAGCAGCACAATGAGTGGATTCAGGTACGATGATTCTAACTGAAATAAGTCACACAGAAAAAGAAACATCATAAGATATCAGTAATACACGGAATGTAAACTTGGCTACACAGGAACTGAATTACAGAACAGAACAGGGTCTCAAATTTAGAAAACCAACTTATGCTTGTTTAAGGGTAAAGGTGAGTTGGGGTGCTGCATAAAACCAGAGATTGAAATGAGCACAGATAAAGTTCCTTAAGCCAAATATGGAATAGACAAGAGCTACTCCTTGCTCAACGAAATGGACTCAACACCGCATATTAAACGCCTAAGAATGTACCTGACTCTTAAGTATCTTAAAACCTATGGATTGCTATGTCTCCGAAAGAGAATCAAGCATGTGTACAGGGACATAAACGCAGCAGTGATAGGATTGGAGAGGTTCGGTGAGCAAATGAAGACCCTTTGAAGTCATATTGCATGGTACCCATTCCACGGGTTTCAACTACCCAGGTTTAAGGTATTCTTCCTTCAGCTAAAACATGCATGTGGAACCTAGAGTATGATCAACCATGTGATCGGGAGACGTGTTCAAATATGTCTCAGTTTTCGTACCCTGGTACTCGGGTGCAACATTCCAGACGCTTTACTAACACTCTCCCGACTTGGAGAGTCAGTCCCTTTAACCTCCTGTTTGGCCCAGTTTGCAATTTCTGCGGAAGATGAACAGGAATAGCGAGAACCAATGAGAGACTAGCTGGAGGTGTCTGGACGGGCAAATTTAACTCTCATTTCCCACCAGGAAGAGGAAATAACCAAAGGCTCAGCATGCCGTGCCGGAACCAGATTAGGGCCTGAAGCCATCCTGCGGTGTTGCGGCCAGCTCACAAGAAAGCGAGTTGAAGAAAGGAGCTCAGGGGCACTGTAATTCACAAACCTGCAGAGTTATAAATGACAGCTATCGTCCAAAAATATACTGAAGTAAGGCTGCCAAGAGGACTTGAAAGCGGGGCAGAATTGCAGGAAACCGATTTCAGGAGGTAGACTGGAATTGCATTGAAAGCATAGGAAAAGAGGCAGAACGTCCACAATGATGCACTTGGCCAAAAAGGGCGTATGCGTTTTTTCCTGAATATATTCAGGAAAAAACGCATACGCCCTTTTTGGCCAACCAAGCAAGCTTGCAAAGGAAATCTGCACTACAATGAAGTCTCACTTCCCCCCGGTCAAAAGGGCCATCTGAAAAAAGTGTAAAATCCAGAAAGGCAGGACAGGCCATGGAGAACTGGGAGCCTTGTTATGCTGATGGGCGGGATGTAAACTGCCAACAGACACTCGGGAGAAGTGTATGGTGTTTCCTGAAAGATCTAAAAAACAAAGCAACAGAGCCTAGGGCACTTCCACTTATGGTCCTATAGCTTAGGGAAATTAAAATCAAAAAGACACAGCCACCCCAATGTTTGGGACACCTCTGTTTACAAGAACCTCGTTTACCGTACAAGTTCAATATCACAGAAAGTGAAAAATGGATAAAGAACTTGTGGTACTTACGTACAATGCAGTATCGCTCAGCAGTGAAATCTATGTCATCAGGCCCGTAGCAGCACAATGAGTGGATTCAGGTACGATGATTCTAACTGAAATAAGTCACACAGAAAAAGAAACATCATAAGATATCAGTAATACACGGAATGTAAACTTGGCTACACAGGAACTGAATTACAGAACAGAACAGGGTCTCAAATTTAGAAAACCAACTTATGCTTGTTTAAGGGTAAAGGTGAGTTGGGGTGCTGCATAAAACCAGAGATTGAAATGAGCACAGATAAAGTTCCTTAAGCCAAATATGGAATAGACAAGAGCTACTCCTTGCTCAACGAAATGGACTCAACACCGCATATTAAACGCCTAAGAATGTACCTGACTCTTAAGTATCTTAAAACCTATGGATTGCTATGTCTCCGAAAGAGAATCAAGCATGTGTACAGGGACATAAACGCAGCAGTGATAGGATTGGAGAGGTTCGGTGAGCAAATGAAGACCCTTTGAAGTCATATTGCATGGTACCCATTCCACGGGTTTCAACTACCCAGGTTTAAGGTATTCTTCCTTCAGCTAAAACATGCATGTGGAACCTAGAGTATGATCAACCATGTGATCGGGAGACGTGTTCAAATATGTCTCAGTTTTCGTACCCTGGTACTCGGGTGCAACATTCCAGACGCTTTACTAACACTCTCCCGACTTGGAGAGTCAGTCCCTTTAACCTCCTGTTTGGCCCAGTTTGCAATTTCTGCGGAAGATGAACAGGAATAGCGAGAACCAATGAGAGACTAGCTGGAGGTGTCTGGACGGGCAAATTTAACTCTCATTTCCCACCAGGAAGAGGAAATAACCAAAGGCTCAGCGTGCCGTGCCGGAACCAGATTAGGGCCTGAAGCCATCCTGCGGTGTTGCGGCCAGCTCACAAGAAAACGAGTTGAAGAAAGGAGCTCAGGGGCACTGTAATTCACAAACCTGCAGAGTTATAAATGACAACTATCGTCCAAAAATATACTGAAGTAAGGCTGCCAAGAGGACTTGAAAGCGGGGCAGAATTGCAGGAAACCGATTTCAGGAGGTAGACGGGAATTGCATTGAAAGCATAGGAAAAGAGGCAGAACGTCCACAATGATGCACTTGGCCAAAAAGGGCGTATGCGTTTTTTCCTGAATATATTCAGGAAAAAACGCATACGCACTTTTTGGCCAACCAAGCAAGCTTGCAAAGGAAATCTGCACTACAATGAAGTCTCACTTCCCCCCGGTCAAAAGGGCCATCTGAAAAAAGTGTAAAATCCAGAAAGGCAGGACAGGCCATGGAGAACTGGGAGCCTTGTTATGCTGATGGGCGGGATGTAAACTGCCAACAGACACTCGGGAGAAGTGTATGGTGTTTCCTGAAACATCTAAAAAACAAAGCAACAGAGCCTAGGGCACTTCCACTTATGGTCCTATAGCTTAGGGAAATTAAAATCAAAAAGACACAGCCACCCCAATGTTTGGGACGCCTCTGTTTACAAGAACCTCGTTTACCGTACAAGTTCAATATCACAGAAAGTGAAAAATGGATAAAGAACTTGTGGTACTTACGTACAATGCAGTATCGCTCAGCAGTGAAATCTATGTCATCAGGCCCGTAGCAGCACAATGAGTGGATTCAGGTACGATGATTCTAACTGAAATAAGTCACACAGAAAAAGAAACATCATAAGATATCAGTAATACACGGAATGTAAACTTGGCTACACAGGAACTGAATTACAGAACAGAACAGGGTCTCAAATTTAGAAAACCAACTTATGCTTGTTTAAGGGTAAAGGTGAGTTGGGGTGCTGCATAAAACCAGAGATTGAAATGAGCACAGATAAAGTTCCTTAAGCCAAATATGGAATAGACAAGAGCTACTCCTTGCTCAACGAAATGGACTCAACACCGCATATTAAACGCCTAAGAATGTACCTGACTCTTAAGTATCTTAAAACCTATGGATTGCTATGCCTCCGAAAGAGAATCAAGCATGTGTACAGGGACATAAACGCAGCAGTGATAGGATTGGAGAGGTTCGGTGAGCAAATGAAGACCCTTTGAAGTCATATTGCATGGTACCCATTCCACGGGTTTCAACTACCCAGGTTTAAGGTATTCTTCCTTCAGCTAAAACATGCATGTGGAACCTAGAGTATGATCAACCATGTGATCGGGAGACGTGTTCAAATATGTCTCAGTTTTCGTACCCTGGTACTCGGGTGCAACATTCCAGACGCTTTACTAACACTCTCCCGACTTGGAGAGTCAGTCCCTTTAACCTCCTGTTTGGCCCAGTTTGCAATTTCTGCGGAAGATGAACAGGAATAGCGAGAACCAATGAGAGACTAGCTGGAGGTGTCTGGACGGGCAAATTTAACTCTCATTTCCCACCAGGAAGAGGAAATAACCAAAGGCTCAGCGTGCCGTGCCGGAACCAGATTAGGGCCTGAAGCCATCCTGCGGTGTTGCGGCCAGCTCACAAGAAAGCGAGTTGAAGAAAGGAGCTCAGGGGCACTGTAATTCACAAACCTGCAGAGTTATAAATGACAGCTATCGTCCAAAAATATACTGAAGTAAGGCTGCCAAGAGGACTTGAAAGCGGGGCAGAATTGCAGGAAACCGATTTCAGGAGGTAGACTGGAATTGCATTGAAAGCATAGGAAAAGAGGCAGAACGTCCACAATGATGCACTTGGCCAAAAAGGGCGTATGCGTTTTTTCCTGAATATATTCAGGAAAAAACGCATACGCCCTTTTTGGCCAACCAAGCAAGCTTGCAAAGGAAATCTGCACTACAATGAAGTCTCACTTCCCCCCGGTCAAAAGGGCCATCTGAAAAAAGTGTAAAATCCAGAAAGGCAGGACAGGCCATGGAGAACTGGGAGCCTTGTTATGCTGATGGGCGGGATGTAAACTGCCAACAGACACTCGGGAGAAGTGTATGGTGTTTCCTGAAACATCTAAAAAACAAAGCAACAGAGCCTAGGGCACTTCCACTTATGGTCCTATAGCTTAGGGAAATTAAAATCAAAAAGACACAGCCACCCCAATGTTTGGGACGCCTCTGTTTACAAGAACCTCGTTGACCGTACAAGTTCAATATCACAGAAAGTGAAAAATGGATAAAGAACTTGTGGTACTTACGTACAATGCAGTATCGCTCAGCAGTGAAATCTATGTCATCAGGCCCGTAGCAGCACAATGAGTGGATTCAGGTACGATGATTCTAACTGAAATAAGTCACACAGAAAAAGAAACATCATAAGATATCAGTAATACACGGAATGTAAACTTGGCTACACAGGAACTGAATTACAGAACAGAACAGGGTCTCAAATTTAGAAAACCAACTTATGCTTGTTTAAGGGTAAAGGTGAGTTGGGGTGCTGCATAAAACCAGAGATTGAAATGAGCACAGATAAAGTTCCTTAAGCCAAATATGGAATAGACAAGAGCTACTCCTTGCTCAACGAAATGGACTCAACACCGCATATTAAACGCCTAAGAATGTACCTGACTCTTAAGTATCTTAAAACCTATGGATTGCTATGCCTCCGAAAGAGAATCAAGCATGTGTACAGGGACATAAACGCAGCAGTGATAGGATTGGAGAGGTTCGGTGAGCAAATGAAGACCCTTTGAAGTCATATTGCATGGTACCCATTCCACGGGTTTCAACTACCCAGGTTTAAGGTATTCTTCCTTCAGCTAAAACATGCATGTGGAACCTAGAGTATGATCAACCATGTGATCGGGAGACGTGTTCAAATATGTCTCAGTTTTCGTACCCTGGTACTCGGGTGCAACATTCCAGACGCTTTACTAACACTCTCCCGACTTGGAGAGTCAGTCCCTTTAACCTCCTGTTTGGCCCAGTTTGCAATTTCTGCGGAAGATGAACAGGAATAGCGAGAACCAATGAGAGACTAGCTGGAGGTGTCTGGACGGGCAAATTTAACTCTCATTTCCCACCAGGAAGAGGAAATAACCAAAGGCTCAGCGTGCCGTGCCGGAACCAGATTAGGGCCTGAAGCCATCCTGCGGTGTTGCGGCCAGCTCACAAGAAAGCGAGTTGAAGAAAGGAGCTCAGGGGCACTGTAATTCACAAACCTGCAGAGTTATAAATGACAGCTATCGTCCAAAAATATACTGAAGTAAGGCTGCCAAGAGGACTTGAAAGCGGGGCAGAATTGCAGGAAACCGATTTCAGGAGGTAGACTGGAATTGCATTGAAAGCATAGGAAAAGAGGCAGAACGTCCACAATGATGCACTTGGCCAAAAAGGGCGTATGCGTGTTTTCCTGAATATATTCAGGAAAAAACGCATACGCCCTTTTTGGCCAACCAAGCAAGCTTGCAAAGGAAATCTGCACTACAATGAAGTCTCACTTCCCCCCGGTCAAAAGGGCCATCTGAAAAAAGTGTAAAATCCAGAAAGGCAGGACAGGCCATGGAGAACTGGGAGCCTTGTTATGCTGATGGGCGGGATGTAAACTGCCAACAGACACTCGGGAGAAGTGTATGGTGTTTCCTGAAACATCTAAAAAACAAAGCAACAGAGCCTAGGGCACTTCCACTTATGGTCCTATAGCTTAGGGAAATTAAAATCAAAAAGACACAGCCACCCCAATGTTTGGGACGCCTCTGTTTACAAGAACCTCGTTTACCGTACAAGTTCAATATCACAGAAAGTGAAAAATGGATAAAGAACTTGTGGTACTTACGTACAATGCAGTATCGCTCAGCAGTGAAATCTATGTCATCAGGCCCGTAGCAGCACAATGAGTGGATTCAGGTACGATGATTCTAACTGAAATAAGTCACACAGAAAAAGAAACATCATAAGATATCAGTAATACACGGAATGTAAACTTGGCTACACAGGAACTGAATTACAGAACAGAACAGGGTCTCAAATTTAGAAAACCAACTTATGCTTGTTTAAGGGTAAAGGTGAGTTGGGGTGCTGCATAAAACCAGAGATTGAAATGAGCACAGATAAAGTTCCTTAAGCCAAATATGGAATAGACAAGAGCTACTCCTTGCTCAACGAAATGGACTCAACACCGCATATTAAACGCCTAAGAATGTACCTGACTCTTAAGTATCTTAAAACCTATGGATTGCTATGTCTCCGAAAGAGAATCAAGCATGTGTACAGGGACATAAACGCAGCAGTGATAGGATTGGAGAGGTTCGGTGAGCAAATGAAGACCCTTTGAAGTCATATTGCATGGTACCCATTCCACGGGTTTCAACTACCCAGGTTTAAGGTATTCTTCCTTCAGCTAAAACATGCATGTGGAACCTAGAGTATGATCAACCATGTGATCGGGAGACGTGTTCAAATATGTCTCAGTTTTCGTACCCTTGTACTCGGGTGCAACATTCCAGACGCTTTACTAACACTCTCCCCACTTGGAGAGTCAGTCCCTTTAACCTCCTGTTTGGCCCAGTTTGCAATTTCTGCGGAAGATGAACAGGAATAGCGAGAACCAATGAGAGACTAGCTGGAGGTGTCTGGACGGGCAAATTTAACTCTCATTTCCCACCAGGAAGAGGAAATAACCAAAGGCTCAGCGTGCCGTGCCGGAACCAGATTAGGGCCTGAAGCCATCCTGCGGTGTTGCGGCCAGCTCACAAGAAAGCGAGTTGAAGAAAGGAGCTCAGGGGCACTGTAATTCACAAACCTGCAGAGTTATAAATGACAGCTATCGTCCAAAAATATACTGAAGTAAGGCTGCCAAGAGGACTTGAAAGCGGGGCAGAATTGCAGGAAACCGATTTCAGGAGGTAGACTGGAATTGCATTGAAAGCATAGGAAAAGAGGCAGAACGTCCACAATGATGCACTTGGCCAAAAAGGGCGTATGCGTTTTTTCCTGAATATATTCAGGAAAAAACGCATACGCACTTTTTGGCCAACCAAGCAAGCTTGCAAAGGAAATCTGCACTACAATGAAGTCTCACTTCCCCCCGGTCAAAAGGGCCATCTGAAAAAAGTGTAAAATCCAGAAAGGCAGGACAGGCCATGGAGAACTGGGAGCCTTGTTATGCTGATGGGCGGGATGTAAACTGCCAACAGACACTCGGGAGAAGTGTATGGTGTTTCCTGAAACATCTAAAAAACAAAGCAACAGAGCCTAGGGCACTTCCACTTATGGTCCTATAGCTTAGGGAAATTAAAATCAAAAAGACACAGCCACCCCAATGTTTGGGACGCCTCTGTTTACAAGAACCTCGTTTACCGTACAAGTTCAATATCACAGAAAGTGAAAAATGGATAAAGAACTTGTGGTACTTACGTACAATGCAGTATCGCTCAGCAGTGAAATCTATGTCATCAGGCCCGTAGCAGCACAATGAGTGGATTCAGGTACGATGATTCTAACTGAAATAAGTCACACAGAAAAAGAAACATCATAAGATATCAGTAATACACGGAATGTAAACTTGGCTACACAGGAACTGAATTACAGAACAGAACAGGGTCTCAAATTTAGAAAACCAACTTATGCTTGTTTAAGGGTAAAGGTGAGTTGGGGTGCTGCATAAAACCAGAGATTGAAATGAGCACAGATAAAGTTCCTTAAGCCAAATATGGAATAGACAAGAGCTACTCCTTGCTCAACGAAATGGACTCAACACCGCATATTAAACGCCTAAGAATGTACCTGACTCTTAAGTATCTTAAAACCTATGGATTGCTATGCCTCCGAAAGAGAATCAAGCATGTGTACAGGGACATAAACGCAGCAGTGATAGGATTGGAGAGGTTCGGTGAGCAAATGAAGACCCTTTGAAGTCATATTGCATGGTACCCATTCCACGGGTTTCAACTACCCAGGTTTAAGGTATTCTTCCTTCAGCTAAAACATGCATGTGGAACCTAGAGTATGATCAACCATGTGATCGGGAGACGTGTTCAAATATGTCTCAGTTTTCGTACCCTGGTACTCGGGTGCAACATTCCAGACGCTTTACTAACACTCTCCCGACTTGGAGAGTCAGTCCCTTTAACCTCCTGTTTGGCCCAGTTTGCAATTTCTGCGGAAGATGAACAGGAATAGCGAGAACCAATGAGAGACTAGCTGGAGGTGTCTGGACGGGCAAATTTAACTCTCATTTCCCACCAGGAAGAGGAAATAACCAAAGGCTCAGCGTGCCGTGCCGGAACCAGATTAGGGCCTGAAGCCATCCTGCGGTGTTGCGGCCAGCTCACAAGAAAGCGAGTTGAAGAAAGGAGCTCAGGGGCACTGTAATTCACAAACCTGCAGAGTTATAAATGACAGCTATCGTCCAAAAATATACTGAAGTAAGGCTGCCAAGAGGACTTGAAAGCGGGGCAGAATTGCAGGAAACCGATTTCAGGAGGTAGACTGGAATTGCATTGAAAGCATAGGAAAAGAGGCAGAACGTCCACAATGATGCACTTGGCCAAAAAGGGCGTATGCGTGTTTTCCTGAATATATTCAGGAAAAAACGCATACGCACTTTTTGGCCAACCAAGCAAGCTTGCAAAGGAAATCTGCACTACAATGAAGTCTCACTTCCCCCCGGTCAAAAGGGCCATCTGAAAAAAGTGTAAAATCCAGAAAGGCAGGACAGGCCATGGAGAACTGGGAGCCTTGTTATGCTGATGGGCGGGATGTAAACTGCCAACAGACACTCGGGAGAAGTGTATGGTGTTTCCTGAAACATCTAAAAAACAAAGCAACAGAGCCTAGGGCACTTCCACTTATGGTCCTATAGCTTAGGGAAATTAAAATCAAAAAGACACAGCCACCCCAATGTTTGGGACGCCTCTGTTTACAAGAACCTCGTTTACCGTACAAGTTCAATATCACAGAAAGTGAAAAATGGATAAAGAACTTGTGGTACTTACGTACAATGCAGTATCGCTCAGCAGTGAAATCTATGTCATCAGGCCCGTAGCAGCACAATGAGTGGATTCAGGTACGATGATTCTAACTGAAATAAGTCACACAGAAAAAGAAACATCATAAGATATCAGTAATACACGGAATGTAAACTTGGCTACACAGGAACTGAATTACAGAACAGAACAGGGTCTCAAATTTAGAAAACCAACTTATGCTTGTTTAAGGGTAAAGGTGAGTTGGGGTGCTGCATAAAACCAGAGATTGAAATGAGCACAGATAAAGTTCCTTAAGCCAAATATGGAATAGACAAGAGCTACTCCTTGCTCAACGAAATGGACTCAACACCGCATATTAAACGCCTAAGAATGTACCTGACTCTTAAGTATCTTAAAACCTATGGATTGCTATGTCTCCGAAAGAGAATCAAGCATGTGTACAGGGACATAAACGCAGCAGTGATAGGATTGGAGAGGTTCGGTGAGCAAATGAAGACCCTTTGAAGTCATATTGCATGGTACCCATTCCACGGGTTTCAACTACCCAGGTTTAAGGTATTCTTCCTTCAGCTAAAACATGCATGTGGAACCTAGAGTATGATCAACCATGTGATCGGGAGACGTGTTCAAATATGTCTCAGTTTTCGTACCCTGGTACTCGGGTGCAACATTCCAGACGCTTTACTAACACTCTCCCGACTTGGAGAGTCAGTCCCTTTAACCTCCTGTTTGGCCCAGTTTGCAATTTCTGCGGAAGATGAACAGGAATAGCGAGAACCAATGAGAGACTAGCTGGAGGTGTCTGGACGGGCAAATTTAACTCTCATTTCCCACCAGGAAGAGGAAATAACCAAAGGCTCAGCGTGCCGTGCCGGAACCAGATTAGGGCCTGAAGCCATCCTGCGGTGTTGCGGCCAGCTCACAAGAAAGCGAGTTGAAGAAAGGAGCTCAGGGGCACTGTAATTCACAAACCTGCAGAGTTATAAATGACAGCTATCGTCCAAAAATATACTGAAGTAAGGCTGCCAAGAGGACTTGAAAGCGGGGCAGAATTGCAGGAAACCGATTTCAGGAGGTAGACTGGAATTGCATTGAAAGCATAGGAAAAGAGGCAGAACGTCCACAATGATGCACTTGGCCAAAAAGGGCGTATGCGTTTTTTCCTGAATATATTCAGGAAAAAACGCATACGCACTTTTTGGCCAACCAAGCAAGCTTGCAAAGGAAATCTGCACTACAATGAAGTCTCACTTCCCCCCGGTCAAAAGGGCCATCTGAAAAAAGTGTAAAATCCAGAAAGGCAGGACAGGCCATGGAGAACTGGGAGCCTTGTTATGCTGATGGGCGGGATGTAAACTGCCAACAGACACTCGGGAGAAGTGTATGGTGTTTCCTGAAACATCTAAAAAACAAAGCAACAGAGCCTAGGGCACTTCCACTTATGGTCCTATAGCTTAGGGAAATTAAAATCAAAAAGACACAGCCACCCCAATGTTTGGGACGCCTCTGTTTACAAGAACCTCGTTTACCGTACAAGTTCAATATCACAGAAAGTGAAAAATGGATAAAGAACTTGTGGTACTTACGTACAATGCAGTATCACTCAGCAGTGAAATCTATGTCATCAGGCCCGTAGCAGCACAATGAGTGGATTCAGGTACGATGATTCTAACTGAAATAAGTCACACAGAAAAAGAAACATCATAAGATATCAGTAATACACGGAATGTAAACTTGGCTACACAGGAACTGAATTACAGAACAGAACAGGGTCTCAAATTTAGAAAACCAACTTATGCTTGTTTAAGGGTAAAGGTGAGTTGGGGTGCTGCATAAAACCAGAGATTGAAATGAGCACAGATAAAGTTCCTTAAGCCAAATATGGAATAGACAAGAACTACTCCTTGCTCAACGAAATGGACTCAACACCGCATATTAAACGCCTAAGAATGTACCTGACTCTTAAGTATCTTAAAACGTATGGATTGCTATGTCTCCGAAAGAGAATCAAGCATGTGTACAGGGACATAAACGCAGCAGTGATAGGATTGGAGAGGTTCGGTGAGCAAATGAAGACCCTTTGAAGTCATATTGCATGGTACCCATTCCACGGGTTTCAACTACCCAGGTTTAAGGTATTCTTCCTTCAGCTAAAACATGCATGTGGAACCTAGAGTATGATCAACCATGTGATCGGGAGACGTGTTCAAATATGTCTCAGTTTTCGTACCCTGGTACTCGGGTGCAACATTCCAGACGCTTTACTAACACTCTCCCGACTTGGAGAGTCCGTCCCTTTAACCTCCTGTTTGGCCCAGTTTGCAATTTCTGCGGAAGATGAACAGGAATAGCGAGAACCAATGAGAGACTAGCTGGAGGTGTCTGGACGGGCAAATTTAACTCTCATTTCCCACCAGGAAGAGGAAATAACCAAAGGCTCAGCGTGCCGTGCCGGAACCAGATTAGGGCCTGAAGCCATCCTGCGGTGTTGCGGCCAGCTCACAAGAAAACGAGTTGAAGAAAGGAGCTCAGGGGCACTGTAATTCACAAACCTGCAGAGTTATAAATGACAACTATCGTCCAAAAATATACTGAAGTAAGGCTGCCAAGAGGACTTGAAAGCGGGGCAGAATTGCAGGAAACCGATTTCAGGAGGTAGACTGGAATTGCATTGAAAGCATAGGAAAAGAGGCAGAACGTCCACAATGATGCACTTGGCCAAAAAGGGCGTATGCGTTTTTTCCTGAATATATTCAGGAAAAAACGCATACGCCCTTTTTGGCCAACCAAGCAAGCTTGCAAAGGAAATCTGCACTACAATGAAGTCTCACTTCCCCCCGGTCAAAAGGGCCATCTGAAAAAAGTGTAAAATCCAGAAAGGCAGGACAGGCCATGGAGAACTGGGAGCCTTGTTATGCTGATGGGCGGGATGTAAACTGCCAACAGACACTCGGGAGAAGTGTATGGTGTTTCCTGAAACATCTAAAAAACAAAGCAACAGAGCCTAGGGCACTTCCACTTATGGTCCTATAGCTTAGGGAAATTAAAATCAAAAAGACACAGCCACCCCAATGTTTGGGACGCCTCTGTTTACAAGAACCTCGTTTACCGTACAAGTTCAATATCACAGAAAGTGAAAAATGGATAAAGAACTTGTGGTACTTACGTACAATGCAGTATCACTCAGCAGTGAAATCTATGTCATCAGGCCCGTAGCAGCACAATGAGTGGATTCAGGTACGATGATTCTAACTGAAATAAGTCACACAGAAAAAGAAACATCATAAGATATCAGTAATACACGGAATGTAAACTTGGCTACACAGGAACTGAATTACAGAACAGAACAGGGTCTCAAATTTAGAAAACCAACTTATGCTTGTTTAAGGGTAAAGGTGAGTTGGGGTGCTGCATAAAACCAGAGATTGAAATGAGCACAGATAAAGTTCCTTAAGCCAAATATGGAATAGACAAGAGCTACTCCTTGCTCAACGAAATGGACTCAACACCGCATATTAAACGCCTAAGAATGTACCTGACTCTTAAGTATCTTAAAACCTATGGATTGCTATGTCTCCGAAAGAGAATCAAGCATGTGTACAGGGACATAAACGCAGCAGTGATAGGATTGGAGAGGTTCGGTGAGCAAATGAAGACCCTTTGAAGTCATATTGCATGGTACCCATTCCACGGGTTTCAACTACCCAGGTTTAAGGTATTCTTCCTTCAGCTAAAACATGCATGTGGAACCTAGAGTATGATCAACCATGTGATCGGGAGACGTGTTCAAATATGTCTCAGTTTTCGTACCCTGGTACTCGGGTGCAACATTCCAGACGCTTTACTAACACTCTCCCGACTTGGAGAGTCAGTCCCTTTAACCTCCTGTTTGGCCCAGTTTGCAATTTCTGCGGAAGATGAACAGGAATAGCGAGAACCAATGAGAGACTAGCTGGAGGTGTCTGGACGGGCAAATTTAACTCTCATTTCCCACCAGGAAGAGGAAATAACCAAAGGCTCAGCGTGCCGTGCCGGAACCAGATTAGGGCCTGAAGCCATCCTGCGGTGTTGCGGCCAGCTCACAAGAAAACGAGTTGAAGAAAGGAGCTCAGGGGCACTGTAATTCACAAACCTGCAGAGTTATAAATGACAACTATCGTCCAAAAATATACTGAAGTAAGGCTGCCAAGAGGACTTGAAAGCGGGGCAGAATTGCAGGAAACCGATTCCAGGAGGTAGACTGGAATTGCATTGAAAGCATAGGAAAAGAGGCAGAACGTCCACAATGATGCACTTGGCCAAAAAGGGCGTATGCGTTTTTTCCTGAATATATTCAGGAAAAAACGCATACGCCCTTTTTGGCCAACCAAGCAAGCTTGCAAAGGAAATCTGCACTACAATGAAGTCTCACTTCCCGCCGGTCAAAAGGGCCATCTGAAAAAAGTGTAAAATCCAGAAAGGCAGGACAGGCCATGGAGAACTGGGAGCCTTGTTATGCTGATGGGCGGGATGTAAACTGCCAACAGACACTCGGGAGAAGTGTATGGTGTTTCCTGAAACATCTAAAAAACAAAGCAACAGAGCCTAGGGCACTTCCACTTATGGTCCTATAGCTTAGGGAAATTAAAATCAAAAAGACACAGCCACCCCAAAGTTTGGGACGCCTCTGTTTACAAGAACCTCGTTTACCGTACAAGTTCAATATCACAGAAAGTGAAAAATGGATAAAGAACTTGTGGTACTTACGTACAATGCAGTATCACTCAGCAGTGAAATCTATGTCATCAGGCCCGTAGCAGCACAATGAGTGGATTCAGGTACGATGATTCTAACTGAAATAAGTCACACAGAAAAAGAAACATCATAAGATATCAGTAATACACGGAATGTAAACTTGGCTACACAGGAACTGAATTACAGAACAGAACAGGGTCTCAAATTTAGAAAACCAACTTATGCTTGTTTAAGGGTAAAGGTGAGTTGGGGTGCTGCATAAAACCAGAGATTGAAATGAGCACAGATAAAGTTCCTTAAGCCAAATATGGAATAGACAAGAGCTACTCCTTGCTCAACGAAATGGACTCAACACCGCATATTAAACGCCTAAGAATGTACCTGACTCTTAAGTATCTTAAAACGTATGGATTGCTAAGTCTCCGAAAGAGAATCAAGCATGTGTACAGGGACATAAACGCAGCAGTGATAGGATTGGAGAGGTTCGGTGAGCAAATGAAGACCCTTTGAAGTCATATTGCATGGTACCCATTCCACGGGTTTCAACTACCCAGGTTTAAGGTATTCTTCCTTCAGCTAAAACATGCATGTGGAACCTAGAGTATGATCAACCATGTGATCGGGAGACGTGTTCAAATATGTCTCAGTTTTCGTACCCTGGTACTCGGGTGCAACATTCCAGACGCTTTACTAACACTCTCCCGACTTGGAGAGTCAGTCCCTTTAACCTCCTGTTTGGCCCAGTTTGCAATTTCTGCGGAAGATGAACAGGAATAGCGAGAACCAATGAGAGACTAGCTGGAGGTGTCTGGACGGGCAAATTTAACTCTCATTTCCCACCAGGAAGAGGAAATAACCAAAGGCTCAGCGTGCCGTGCCGGAACCAGATTAGGGCCTGAAGCCATCCTGCGGTGTTGCGGCCAGCTCACAAGAAAACGAGTTGAAGAAAGGAGCTCAGGGGCACTGTAATTCACAAACCTGCAGAGTTATAAATGACAACTATCGTCCAAAAATATACTGAAGTAAGGCTGCCAAGAGGACTTGAAAGCGGGGCAGAATTGCAGGAAACCGATTTCAGGAGGTAGACTGGAATTGCATTGAAAGCATAGGAAAAGAGGCAGAACGTCCACAATGATGCACTTGGCCAAAAAGGGCGTATGCGTGTTTTCCTGAATATATTCAGGAAAAAACGCATACGCCCTTTTTGGCCAACCAAGCAAGCTTGCAAAGGAAATCTGCACTACAATGAAGTCTCACTTCCCCCCGGTCAAAAGGGCCATCTGAAAAAAGTGTAAAATCCAGAAAGGCAGGACAGGCCATGGAGAACTGGGAGCCTTGTTATGCTGATGGGCGGGATGTAAACTGCCAACAGACACTCGGGAGAAGTGTATGGTGTTTCCTGAAACATCTAAAAAACAAAGCAACAGAGCCTAGGGCACTTCCACTTATGGTCCTATAGCTTAGGGAAATTAAAATCAAAAAGACACAGCCACCCCAATGTTTGGGACGCCTCTGTTTACAAGAACCTCGTTTACCGTACAAGTTCAATATCACAGAAAGTGAAAAATGGATAAAGAACTTGTGGTACTTACGTACAATGCAGTATCACTCAGCAGTGAAATCTATGTCATCAGGCCCGTAGCAGCACAATGAGTGGATTCAGGTACGATGATTCTAACTGAAATAAGTCACACAGAAAAAGAAACATCATAAGATATCAGTAATACACGGAATGTAAACTTGGCTACACAGGAACTGAATTACAGAACAGAACAGGGTCTCAAATTTAGAAAACCAACTTATGCTTGCTTAAGGGGAAAGGTGAGTTGGGGTGCTGCATAAAACCAGAGATTGAAATGAGCACAGATAAAGTTCCTTAAGCCAAATATGGAATAGACAAGAGCTACTCCTTGCTCAACGAAATGGACTCAACACCGCATATTAAACGCCTAAGAATGTACCTGACTCTTAAGTATCTTAAAACGTATGGATTGCTAAGTCTCCGAAAGAGAATCAAGCATGTGTACAGGGACATAAACGCAGCAGTGATAGGATTGGAGAGGTTCGGTGAGCAAATGAAGACCCTTTGAAGTCATATTGCATGGTACCCATTCCACGGGTTTCAACTACCCAGGTTTAAGGTATTCTTCCTTCAGCTAAAACATGCATGTGGAACCTAGAGTATGATCAACCATGTGATCGGGAGACGTGTTCAAATATGTCTCAGTTTTCGTACCCTGGTACTCGGGTGCAACATTCCAGACGCTTTACTAACACTCTCCCGACTTGGAGAGTCAGTCCCTTTAACCTCCTGTTTGGCCCAGTTTGCAATTTCTGTGGAAGATGAACAGGAATAGCGAGAACCAATGAGAGACTAGCTGGAGGTGTCTGGACGGGCAAATTTAACTCTCATTTCCCACCAGGAAGAGGAAATAACCAAAGGCTCAGCATGCCGTGCCGGAACCAGATTAGGGCCTGAAGCCATCCTGCGGTGTTGCGGCCAGCTCACAAGAAAACGAGTTGAAGAAAGGAGCTCAGGGGCACTGTAATTCACAAACCTGCAGAGTTATAAATGACAACTATCGTCCAAAAATATACTGAAGTAAGGCTGCCAAGAGGACTTGAAAGCGGGGCAGAATTGCAGGAAACCGATTTCAGGAGGTAGACTGGAATTGCATTGAAAGCATAGGAAAAGAGGCAGAACGTCCACAATGATGCACTTGGCCAAAAAGGGCGTATGCGTGTTTTCCTGAATATATTCAGGAAAAAACGCATACGCCCTTTTTGGCCAACCAAGCAAGCTTGCAAAGGAAATCTGCACTACAATGAAGTCTCACTTCCCGCCGGTCAAAAGGGCCATCTGAAAAAAGTGTAAAATCCAGAAAGGCAGGACAGGCCATGGAGAACTGGGAGCCTTGTTATGCTGATGGGCGGGATGTAAACTGCCAACAGACACTCGGGAGAAGTGTATGGTGTTTCCTGAAACATCTAAAAAACAAAGCAACAGAGCCTAGGCCACTTCCACTTATGGTCCTATAGCTTAGGGAAATTAAAATCAAAAAGACACAGCCACCCCAATGTTTGGGACGCCTCTGTTTACAAGAACCTCGTTTACCGTACAAGTTCAATATCACAGAAAGTGAAAAATGGATAAAGAACTTGTGGTACTTACGTACAATGCAGTATCACTCAGCAGTGAAATCTATGTCATCAGGCCCGTAGCAGCACAATGAGTGGATTCAGGTACGATGATTCTAACTGAAATAAGTCACACAGAAAAAGAAACATCATAAGATATCAGTAATACACGGAATGTAAACTTGGCTACACAGGAACTGAATTACAGAACAGAACAGGGTCTCAAATTTAGAAAACCAACTTATGCTTGTTTAAGGGTAAAGGTGAGTTGGGGTGCTGCATAAAACCAGAGATTGAAATGAGCACAGATAAAGTTCCTTAAGCCAAATATGGAATAGACAAGAGCTACTCCTTGCTCAACGAAATGGACTCAACACCCCATATTAAACGCCTAAGTATGTACCTGACTCTTAAGTATCTTAAAACGTATGGATTGCTATGTCTCCGAAAGAGAATCAAGCATGTGTACAGGGACATAAACGCAGCAGTGATAGGATTGGAGAGGTTCGGTGAGCAAATGAAGACCCTTTGAAGTCATATTGCATGGTACCCATTCCACGGGTTTCAACTACCCAGGTTTAAGGTATTCTTCCTTCAGCTAAAACATGCATGTGGAACCTAGAGTATGATCAACCATGTGATCGGGAGACGTGTTCAAATATGTCTCAGTTTTCGTACCCTGGTACTCGGGTGCAACATTCCAGACGCTTTACTAACACTCTCCCGACTTGGAGAGTCAGTCCCTTTAACCTCCTGTTTGGCCCAGTTTGCAATTTCTGCGGAAGATGAACAGGAATAGCGAGAACCAATGAGAGACTAGCTGGAGGTGTCTGGACGGGCAAATTTAACTCTCATTTCCCACCAGGAAGAGGAAATAACCAAAGGCTCAGCGTGCTGTGCCGGAACCAGATTAGGGCCTGAAGCCATCCTGCGGTGTTGCGGCCAGCTCACAAGAAAACGAGTTGAAGAAAGGAGCTCAGGGGCACTGTAATTCACAAACCTGCAGAGTTATAAATGACAACTATCGTCCAAAAATATACTGAAGTAAGGCTGCCAAGAGGACTTGAAAGCGGGGCAGAATTGCAGGAAACCGATTTCAGGAGGTAGACTGGAATTGCATTGAAAGCATAGGAAAAGAGGCAGAACGTCCACAATGATGCACTTGGCCAAAAAGGGCGTATGCGTTTTTTCCTGAATATATTCAGGAAAAAACGCATACGCCCTTTTTGGCCAACCAAGCAAGCTTGCAAAGGAAATCTGCACTACAATGAAGTCTCACTTCCCCACGGTCAAAAGGGCCATCTGAAAAAAGTGTAAAATCCAGAAAGGCAGGACAGGCCATGGAGAACTGGGAGCCTTGTTATGCTGATGGGCGGGATGTAAACTGCCAACAGACACTCGGGAGAAGTGTATGGTGTTTCCTGAAACATCTAAAAAACAAAGCAACAGAGCCTAGGCCACTTCCACTTATGGTCCTATAGCTTAGGGAAATTAAAATCAAAAAGACACAGCCACCCCAATGTTTGGGACGCCTCTGTTTACAAGAACCTCGTTTACCGTACAAGTTCAATATCACAGAAAGTGAAAAATGGATAAAGAACTTGTGGTACTTACGTACAATGCAGTATCACTCAGCAGTGAAATCTATGTCATCAGGCCCGTAGCAGCACAATGAGTGGATTCAGGTACGATGATTCTAACTGAAATAAGTCACACAGAAAAAGAAACATCATAAGATATCAGTAATACACGGAATGTAAACTTGGCTACACAGGAACTGAATTACAGAACAGAACAGGGTCTCAAATTTAGAAAACCAACTTATGCTTGCTTAAGGGGAAAGGTGAGTTGGGGTGCTGCATAAAACCAGAGATTGAAATGAGCACAGATAAAGTTCCTTAAGCCAAATATGGAATAGACAAGAGCTACTCCTTGCTCAACGAAATGGACTCAACACCGCATATTAAACGCCTAAGAATGTACCTGACTCTTAAGTATCTTAAAACGTATGGATTGCTAAGTCTCCGAAAGAGAATCAAGCATGTGTACAGGGACATAAACGCAGCAGTGATAGGATTGGAGAGGTTCGGTGAGCAAATGAAGACCCTTTGAAGTCATATTGCATGGTACCCATTCCACGGGTTTCAACTACCCAGGTTTAAGGTATTCTTCCTTCAGCTAAAACATGCATGTGGAACCTAGAGTATGATCAACCATGTGATCGGGAGACGTGTTCAAATATGTCTCAGTTTTCGTACCCTGGTACTCGGGTGCAACATTCCAGACGCTTTACTAACACTCTCCCGACTTGGAGAGTCAGTCCCTTTAACCTCCTGTTTGGCCCAGTTTGCAATTTCTGCGGAAGATGAACAGGAATAGCGAGAACCAATGAGAGACTAGCTGGAGGTGTCTGGACGGGCAAATTTAACTCTCATTTCCCACCAGGAAGAGGAAATAACCAAAGGCTCAGCGTGCCGTGCCGGAACCAGATTAGGGCCTGAAGCCATCCTGCGGTGTTGCGGCCAGCTCACAAGAAAACGAGTTGAAGAAAGGAGCTCAGGGGCACTGTAATTCACAAACCTGCAGAGTTATAAATGACAACTATCGTCCAAAAATATACTGAAGTAAGGCTGCCAAGAGGACTTGAAAGCGGGGCAGAATTGCAGGAAACCGATTTCAGGAGGTAGACTGGAATTGCATTGAAAGCATAGGAAAAGAGGCAGAACGTCCACAATGATGCACTTGGCCAAAGAGGGCGTATGCGTTTTTTCCTGAGGAAAAAACGCATACGCCCTTTTTGGCCAACCAAGCAAGCTTGCAAAGGAAATCTGCACTACAATGAAGTCTCACTTCCCCCCGGTCAAAAGGGCCATCTGAAAAAAGTGTAAAATCCAGAAAGGCAGGACAGGCCATGGAGAACTGGGAGCCTTGTTATGCTGATGGGCGGGATGTAAATTGCCAACAGACACTCGGGAGAAGTGTATGGTGTTTCCTGAAACATCTAAAAAACAAAGCAACAGAGCCTAGGGCACTTCCACTTATGGTCCTATAGCTTAGGGAAATTAAAATCAAAGAGACACAGCCACCCCAATGTTTGGGACGCCTCTGTTTACAAGAACCTCGTTTACCATACAAGTTCAATATCACAGAAAGTGAAAAATGGATAAAGAACTTGTGGTACTTACGTACAATGCAGTATCACTCAGCAGTGAAATCTATGTCATCAGGCCCGTAGCAGCACAATGAGTGGATTCAGGTACGATGATTCTAACTGAAATAAGTCACACAGAAAAAGAAACATCATAAGATATCAGTAATACACGGAATGTAAACTTGGCTACACAGGAACTGAATTACAGAACAGAACAGGGTCTCAAATTTAGAAAACCAACTTATGCTTGTTTAAGGGTAAAGGTGAGTTGGGGTGCTGCATAAAACCAGAGATTGAAATGAGCACAGATAAAGTTCCTTAAGCCAAATATGGAATAGACAAGAGCTACTCCTTGCTCAACGAAATGGACTCAACACCGCATATTAAACGCCTAAGAATGTACCTGACTCTTAAGTATCTTAAAACCTATGGATTGCTATGTCTCCGAAAGAGAATCAAGCATGTGTACAGGGACATAAACGCAGCAGTGATAGGATTGGAGAGGTTCGGTGAGCAAATGAAGACCCTTTGAAGTCATATTGCATGGTACCCATTCCACGGGTTTCAACTACCCAGGTTTAAGGTATTCTTCCTTCAGCTAAAACATGCATGTGGAACCTAGAGTATGATCAACCATGTGATCGGGAGACGTGTTCAAATATGTCTCAGTTTTCGTACCCTGGTACTCGGGTGCAACATTCCAGACGCTTTACTAACACTCTCCCGACTTGGAGAGTCAGTCCCTTTAACCTCCTGTTTGGCCCAGTTTGCAATTTCTGCGGAAGATGAACAGGAATAGCGAGAACCAATGAGAGACTAGCTGGAGGTGTCTGGACGGGCAAATTTAACTCTCATTTCCCACCAGGAAGAGGAAATAACCAAAGGCTCAGCGTGCCGTGCCGGAACCAGATTAGGGCCTGAAGCCATCCTGCGGTGTTGCGGCCAGCTCACAAGAAAACGAGTTGAAGAAAGGAGCTCAGGGGCACTGTAATTCACAAACCTGCAGAGTTATAAATGACAACTATCGTCCAAAAATATACTGAAGTAAGGCTGCCAAGAGGACTTGAAAGCGGGGCAGAATTGCAGGAAACCGATTTCAGGAGGTAGACTGGAATTGCATTGAAAGCATAGGAAAAGAGGCAGAACGTCCACAATGATGCACTTGGCCAAAAAGGGCGTATGCGTTTTTTCCTGAATATATTCAGGAAAAAACGCATACGCCCTTTTTGGCCAACCAAGCAAGCTTGCAAAGGAAATCTGCACTACAATGAAGTCTCACTTCCCCCCGGTCAAAAGGGCCATCTGAAAAAAGTGTAAAATCCAGAAAGGCAGGACAGGCCATGGAGAACTGGGAGCCTTGTTATGCTGATGGGCGGGATGTAAACTGCCAACAGACACTCGGGAGAAGTGTATGGTGTTTCCTGAAACATCTAAAAAACAAAGCAACAGAGCCTAGGGCACTTCCACTTATGGTCCTATAGCTTAGGGAAATTAAAATCAAAAAGATACAGCCACCCCAATGTTTGGGACGCCTCTGTTTACAAGAACCTCGTTTACCGTACAAGTTCAATATCACAGAAAGTGAAAAATGGATAAAGAACTTGTGGTACTTACGTACAATGCAGTATCACTCAGCAGTGAAATCTATGCCATCAGGCCCGTAGCAGCACAATGAGTGGATTCAGGTACGATGATTCTAACTGAAATAAGTCACACAGAAAAAGAAACATCATAAGATATCAGTAATACACGGAATGTAAACTTGGCTACACAGGAACTGAATTACAGAACAGAACAGGGTCTCAAATTTAGAAAACCAACTTATGCTTGTTTAAGGGTAAAGGTGAGTTGGGGTGCTGCATAAAACCAGAGATTGAAATGAGCACAGATAAAGTTCCTTAAGCCAAATATGGAATAGACAAGAGCTACTCCTTGCTCAACGAAATGGACTCAACACCGCATATTAAACGCCTAAGAATGTACCTGACTCTTAAGTATCTTAAAACCTATGGATTGCTATGTCTCCGAAAGAGAATCAAGCATGTGTACAGGGACATAAACGCAGCAGTGATAGGATTGGAGAGGTTCGGTGAGCAAATGAAGACCCTTTGAAGTCATATTGCATGGTACCCATTCCACGGGTTTCAACTACCCAGGTTTAAGGTATTCTTCCTTCAGCTAAAACATGCATGTGGAACCTAGAGTATGATCAACCATGTGATCGGGAGACGTGTTCAAATATGTCTCAGTTTTCGTACCCTGGTACTCGGGTGCAACATTCCAGACGCTTTACTAACACTCTCCCGACTTGGAGAGTCAGTCCCTTTAACCTCCTGTTTGGCCCAGTTTGCAATTTCTGCGGAAGATGAACAGGAATAGCGAGAACCAATGAGAGACTAGCTGGAGGTGTCTGGACGGGCAAATTTAACTCTCATTTCCCACCAGGAAGAGGAAATAACCAAAGGCTCAGCGTGCCGTGCCGGAACCAGATTAGGGCCTGAAGCCATCCTGCGGTGTTGCGGCCAGCTCACAAGAAAACGAGTTGAAGAAAGGAGCTCAGGGGCACTGTAATTCACAAACCTGCAGAGTTATAAATGACAACTATCGTCCAAAAATATACTGAAGTAAGGCTGCCAAGAGGACTTGAAAGCGGGGCAGAATTGCAGGAAACCGATTTCAGGAGGTAGACTGGAATTGCATTGAAAGCATAGGAAAAGAGGCAGAACGTCCACAATGATGCACTTGGCCAAAAAGGGCGTATGCGTGTTTTCCTGAATATATTCAGGAAAAAACGCATACGCCCTTTTTGGCCAACCAAGCAAGCTTGCAAAGGAAATCTGCACTACAATGAAGTCTCACTTCCCCCCGGTCAAAAGGGCCATCTGAAAAAAGTGTAAAATCCAGAAAGGCAGGACAGGCCATGGAGAACTGGGAGCCTTGTTATGCTGATGGGCGGGATGTAAACTGCCAACAGACACTCGGGAGAAGTGTATGGTGTTTCCTGAAACATCTAAAAAACAAAGCAACAGAGCCTAGGGCACTTCCACTTATGGTCCTATAGCTTAGGGAAATTAAAATAAAAAAGATACAGCCACCCCAATGTTTGGGACGCCTCTGTTTACAAGAACCTCGTTTACCGTACAAGTTCAATATCACAGAAAGTGAAAAATGGATAAAGAACTTGTGGTACTTACGTACAATGCAGTATCACTCAGCAGTGAAATCTATGCCATCAGGCCCGTAGCAGCACAATGAGTGGATTCAGGTACGATGATTCTAACTGAAATAAGTCACACAGAAAAAGAAACATCATAAGATATCAGTAATACACGGAATGTAAACTTGGCTACACAGGAACTGAATTACAGAACAGAACAGGGTCTCAAATTTAGAAAACCAACTTATGCTTGTTTAAGGGTAAAGGTGAGTTGGGGTGCTGCATAAAACCAGAGATTGAAATGAGCACAGATAAAATTCCTTAAGCCAAATATGGAATAGACAAGAGCTACTCCTTGCTCAACGAAATGTACTCAACACCGCATATTAAACGCCTAAGAATGTACCTGACTCTTAAGTATCTTAAAACCTATGGATTGCTATGTCTCCGAAAGAGAATCAAGCATGTGTACAGGGACATAAACGCAGCAGTGATAGGATTGGAGAGGTTCGGTGAGCAAATGAAGACCCTTTGAAGTCATATTGCATGGTACCCATTCCACGGGTTTCAACTACCCAGGTTTAAGGTATTCTTCCTTCAGCTAAAACATGCATGTGGAACCTAGAGTATGATCAACCATGTGATCGGGAGACGTGTTCAAATATGTCTTAGTTTTCGTACCCTGGTACTCGGGTGCAACATTCCAGACGCTTTACTAACACTCTCCCGACTTGGAGAGTCAGTCCCTTTAACCTCCTGTTTGGCCCAGTTTGCAATTTCTGCGGAAGATGAACAGGAATAGCGAGAACCAATGAGAGACTAGCTGGAGGTGTCTGGACGGGCAAATTTAACTCTCATTTCCCACCAGGAAGAGGAAATAACCAAAGGCTCAGCGTGCCGTGCCGGAACCAGATTAGGGCCTGAAGCCATCCTGCGGTGTTGCGGCCAGCTCACAAGAAAACGAGTTGAAGAAAGGAGCTCAGGGGCACTGTAATTCACAAACCTGCAGAGTTATAAATGACAACTATCGTCCAAAAATATACTGAAGTAAGGCTGCCAAGAGGACTTGAAAGCGGGGCAGAATTGCAGGAAACCGATTTCAGGAGGTAGACTGGAATTGCATTGAAAGCATAGGAAAAGAGGCAGAACGTCCACAATGATGCACTTGGCCAAAAAGGGCGTATGCGTTTTTTCCTGAATATATTCAGGAAAAAACGCATACGCCCTTTTTGGCCAACCAAGCAAGCTTGCAAAGGAAATCTGCACTACAATGAAGTCTCACTTCCCCCCGGTCAAAAGGGCCATCTGAAAAAAGTGTAAAATCCAGAAAGGCAGGACAGGCCATGGAGAACTGGGAGCCTTGTTATGCTGATGGGCGGGATGTAAATTGCCAACAGACACTCGGGAGAAGTGTATGGTGTTTCCTGAAACATCTAAAAAACAAAGCAACAGAGCCTAGGGCACTTCCACTTATGGTCCTATAGCTTAGGGAAATTAAAATCAAAAAGACACAGCCACCCCAATGTTTGGGACGCCTCTGTTTACAAGAACCTCGTTTACCGTACAAGTTCAATATCACAGAAAGTGAAAAATGGATAAAGAACTTGTGGTACTTACGTACAATGCAGTATCACTCAGCAGTGAAATCTATGTCATCAGGCCCGTAGCAGCACAATGAGTGGATTCAGGTACGATGATTCTAACTGAAATAAGTCACACAGAAAAAGAAACATCATAAGATATCAGTAATACACGGAATGTAAACTTGGCTACACAGGAACTGAATTACAGAACAGAACAGGGTCTCAAATTTAGAAAACCAACTTATGCTTGTTTAAGGGTAAAGGTGAGTTGGGGTGCTGCATAAAACCAGAGATTGAAATGAGCACAGATAAAGTTCCTTAAGCCAAATATGGAATAGACAAGAGCTACTCCTTGCTCAACGAAATGGACTCAACACCGCATATTAAACGCCTAAGAATGTACCTGACTCTTAAGTATCTTAAAACCTATGGATTGCTATGTCTCCGAAAGAGAATCAAGCATGTGTACAGGGACATAAACGCAGCAGTGATAGGATTGGAGAGGTTCGGTGAGCAAATGAAGACCCTTTGAAGTCATATTGCATGGTACCCATTCCACGGGTTTCAACTACCCAGGTTTAAGGTATTCTTCCTTCAGCTAAAACATGCATGTGGAACCTAGAGTATGATCAACCATGTGATCGGGAGACGTGTTAAATATGTCTCAGTTTTCGTACCCTGGTACTCGGGTGCAACATTCCAGACGCTTTACTAACACTCTCCCGACTTGGAGAGTCAGTCCCTTTAACCTCCTGTTTGGCCCAGTTTGCAATTTCTGCGGAAGATGAACAGGAATAGCGAGAACCAATGAGAGACTAGCTGGAGGTGTCTGGACGGGCAAATTTAACTCTCATTTCCCACCAGGAAGAGGAAATAACCAAAGGCTCAGCGTGCCGTGCCGGAACCAGATTAGGGCCTGAAGCCATCCTGCGGTGTTGCGGCCAGCTCACAAGAAAACGAGTTGAAGAAAGGAGCTCAGGGGCACTGTAATTCACAAACCTGCAGAGTTATAAATGACAACTATCGTCCAAAAATATACTGAAGTAAGGCTGCCAAGAGGACTTGAAAGCGGGGCAGAATTGCAGGAAACCGATTTCAGGAGGTAGACTGGAATTGCATTGAAAGCATAGGAAAAGAGGCAGAACGTCCACAATGATGCACTTGGCCAAAAAGGGCGTATGCGTTTTTTCCTGAATATATTCAGGAAAAAACGCATACGCCCTTTTTGGCCAACCAAGCAAGCTTGCAAAGGAAATCTGCACTACAATGAAGTCTCACTTCCCCCCGGTCAAAAGGGCCATCTGAAAAAAGTGTAAAATCCAGAAAGGCAGGACAGGCCATGGAGAACTGGGAGCCTTGTTATGCTGATGGGCGGGATGTAAATTGCCAACAGACACTCGGGAGAAGTGTATGGTGTTTCCTGAAACATCTAAAAAACAAAGCAACAGAGCCTAGGGCACTTCCACTTATGGTCCTATAGCTTAGGGAAATTAAAATCAAAAAGACACAGCCACCCCAATGTTTGGGACGCCTCTGTTTACAAGAACCTCGTTTACCGTACAAGTTCAATATCACAGAAAGTGAAAAATGGATAAAGAACTTGTGGTACTTACGTACAATGCAGTATCACTCAGCAGTGAAATCTATGTCATCAGGCCTGTAGCAGCACCATGAGTGGATTCAGGTACGATGATTCTAACTGAAATAAGTCACACAGAAAAAGAAACATCATAAGATATCAGTAATACACGGAATGTAAACTTGGCTACACAGGAACTGAATTACAGAACAGAACAGGGTCTCAAATTTAGAAAACCAACTTATGCTTGTTTAAGGGTAAAGGTGAGTTGGGGTGCTGCATAAAACCAGAGATTGAAATGAGCACAGATAAAGTTCCTTAAGCCAAATATGGAATAGACAAGAGCTACTCCTTGCTCAACGAAATGGACTCAACACCGCATATTAAACGCCTAAGAATGTACCTGACTCTTAAGTATCTTAAAACCTATGGATTGCTATGTCTCCGAAAGAGAATCAAGCATGTGTACAGGGACATAAACGCAGCAGTGATAGGATTGGAGAGGTTCGGTGAGCAAATGAAGACCCTTTGAAGTCATATTGCATGGTACCCATTCCACGGGTTTCAACTACCCAGGTTTAAGGTATTCTTCCTTCAGCTAAAACATGCATGTGGAACCTAGAGTATGATCAACCATGTGATCGGGAGACGTGTTCAAATATGTCTCAGTTTTCGTACCCTGGTACTCGGGTGCAACATTCCAGACGCTTTACTAACACTCTCCCGACTTGGAGAGTCAGTCCCTTTAACCTCCTGTTTGGCCCAGTTTGCAATTTCTGCGGAAGATGAACAGGAATAGCGAGAACCAATGAGAGACTAGCTGGAGGTGTCTGGACGGGCAAATTTAACTCTCATTTCCCACCAGGAAGAGGAAATAACCAAAGGCTCAGCGTGCCGTGCCGGAACCAGATTAGGGCCTGAAGCCATCCTGCGGTGTTGCGGCCAGCTCACAAGAAAACGAGTTGAAGAAAGGAGCTCAGGGGCACTGTAATTCACAAACCTGCAGAGTTATAAATGACAACTATCGTCCAAAAATATACTGAAGTAAGGCTGCCAAGAGGACTTGAAAGCGGGGCAGAATTGCAGGAAACCGATTTCAGGAGGTAGACTGGAATTGCATTGAAAGCATAGGAAAAGAGGCAGAACGTCCACAATGATGCACTTGGCCAAAAAGGACGTATGCGTTTTTTCCTGAATATATTCAGGAAAAAACGCATACGCCCTTTTTGGCCAACCAAGCAAGCTTGCAAAGGAAATCTGCACTACAATGAAGTCTCACTTCCCCCCGGTCAAAAGGGCCATCTGAAAAAAGTGTAAAATCCAGAAAGGCAGGACAGGCCATGGAGAACTGGGAGCCTTGTTATGCTGATGGGCGGGATGTAAATTGCCAACAGACACTCGGGAGAAGTGTATGGTGTTTCCTGAAACATCTAAAAAACAAAGCAACAGAGCCTAGGGCACTTCCACTTATGGTCCTATAGCTTAGGGAAATTAAAATCAAAAAGATACAGCCACCCCAATGTTTGGGACGCCTCTGTTTACAAGAACCTCGTTTACCGTACAAGTTCAATATCACAGAAAGTGAAAAATGGATAAAGAACTTGTGGTACTTACGTACAATGCAGTATCACTCAGCAGTGAAATCTATGCCATCAGGCCCGTAGCAGCACAATGAGTGGATTCAGGTACGATGATTCTAACTGAAATAAGTCACACAGAAAAAGAAACATCATAAGATATCAGTAATACACGGAATGTAAACTTGGCTACACAGGAACTGAATTACAGAACAGAACAGGGTCTCAAATTTAGAAAACCAACTTATGCTTGTTTAAGGGTAAAGGTGAGTTGGGGTGCTGCATAAAACCAGAGATTGAAATGAGCACAGATAAAGTTCCTTAAGCCAAATATGGAATAGACAAGAGCTACTCCTTGCTCAACGAAATGGACTCAACACCGCATATTAAACGCCTAAGAATGTACCTGACTCTTAAGTATCTTAAAACCTATGGATTGCTATGTCTCCGAAAGAGAATCAAGCATGTGTACAGGGACATAAACGCAGCAGTGATAGGATTGGAGAGGTTCGGTGAGCAAATGAAGACCCTTTGAAGTCATATTGCATGGTACCCATTCCACGGGTTTCAACTACCCAGGTTTAAGGTATTCTTCCTTCAGCTAAAACATGCATGTGGAACCTAGAGTATGATCAACCATGTGATCGGGAGACGTGTTCAAATATGTCTCAGTTTTCGTACCCTGGTACTCGGGTGCAACATTCCAGACGCTTTACTAACACTCTCCCGACTTGGAGAGTCAGTCCCTTTAACCTCCTGTTTGGCCCAGTTTGCAATTTCTGCGGAAGATGAACAGGAATAGCGAGAACCAATGAGAGACTAGCTGGAGGTGTCTGGACGGGCAAATTTAACTCTCATTTCCCACCAGGAAGAGGAAATAACCAAAGGCTCAGCGTGCCGTGCCGGAACCAGATTAGGGCCTGAAGCCATCCTGCGGTGTTGCGGCCAGCTCACAAGAAAACGAGTTGAAGAAAGGAGCTCAGGGGCACTGTAATTCACAAACCTGCAGAGTTATAAATGACAACTATCGTCCAAAAATATACTGAAGTAAGGCTGCCAAGAGGACTTGAAAGCGGGGCAGAATTGCAGGAAACCGATTTCAGGAGGTAGACTGGAATTGCATTGAAAGCATAGGAAAAGAGGCAGAACGTCCACAATGATGCACTTGGCCAAAAAGGGCGTATGCGTTTTTTCCTGAATATATTCAGGAAAAAACGCATACGCCCTTTTTGGCCAACCAAGCAAGCTTGCAAAGGAAATCTGCACTACAATGAAGTCTCACTTCCCCCCGGTCAAAAGGGCCATCTGAAAAAAGTGTAAAATCCAGAAAGGCAGGACAGGCCATGGAGAACTGGGAGCCTTGTTATGCTGATGGGCGGGATGTAAACTGCCAACAGACACTCGGGAGAAGTGTATGGTGTTTCCTGAAACATCTAAAAAACAAAGCAACAGAGCCTAGGGCACTTCCACTTATGGTCCTATAGCTTAGGGAAATTAAAATAAAAAAGATACAGCCACCCCAATGTTTGGGACGCCTCTGTTTACAAGAACCTCGTTTACCGTACAAGTTCAATATCACAGAAAGTGAAAAATGGATAAAGAACTTGTGGTACTTACGTACAATGCAGTATCACTCAGCAGTGAAATCTATGCCATCAGGCCCGTAGCAGCACAATGAGTGGATTCAGGTACGATGATTCTAACTGAAATAAGTCACACAGAAAAAGAAACATCATAAGATATCAGTAATACACGGAATGTAAACTTGGCTACACAGGAACTGAATTACAGAACAGAACAGGGTCTCAAATTTAGAAAACCAACTTATGCTTGTTTAAGGGTAAAGGTGAGTTGGGGTGCTGCATAAAACCAGAGATTGAAATGAGCACAGATAAAGTTCCTTAAGCCAAATATGGAATAGACAAGAGCTACTCCTTGCTCAACGAAATGGACTCAACACCGCATATTAAACGCCTAAGAATGTACCTGACTCTTAAGTATCTTAAAACCTATGGATTGCTATGTCTCCGAAAGAGAATCAAGCATGTGTACAGGGACATAAACGCAGCAGTGATAGGATTGGAGAGGTTCGGTGAGCAAATGAAGACCCTTTGAAGTCATATTGCATGGTACCCATTCCACGGGTTTCAACTACCCAGGTTTAAGGTATTCTTCCTTCAGCTAAAACATGCATGTGGAACCTAGAGTATGATCAACCATGTGATCGGGAGACGTGTTCAAATATGTCTCAGTTTTCGTACCCTGGTACTCGGGTGCAACATTCCAGACGCTTTACTAACACTCTCCCGACTTGGAGAGTCAGTCCCTTTAACCTCCTGTTTGGCCCAGTTTGCAATTTCTGCGGAAGATGAACAGGAATAGCGAGAACCAATGAGAGACTAGCTGGAGGTGTCTGGACGGGCAAATTTAACTCTCATTTCCCACCAGGAAGAGGAAATAACCAAAGGCTCAGCGTGCCGTGCCGGAACCAGATTAGGGCCTGAAGCCATCCTGCGGTGTTGCGGCCAGCTCACAAGAAAACGAGTTGAAGAAAGGAGCTCAGGGGCACTGTAATTCACAAACCTGCAGAGTTATAAATGACAACTATCGTCCAAAAATATACTGAAGTAAGGCTGCCAAGAGGACTTGAAAGCGGGGCAGAATTGCAGGAAACCGATTTCAGGAGGTAGACTGGAATTGCATTGAAAGCATAGGTAAAGAGGCAGAACGTCCACAATGATGCACTTGGCCAAAAAGGACGTATGCGTTTTTTCCTGAATATATTCAGGAAAAAACGCATACGCCCTTTTTGGCCAACCAAGCAAGCTTGCAAAGGAAATCTGCACTACAATGAAGTCTCACTTCCCCCCGGTCAAAAGGGCCATCTGAAAAAAGTGTAAAATCCAGAAAGGCAGGACAGGCCATGGAGAACTGGGAGCCTTGTTATGCTGATGGGCGGGATGTAAATTGCCAACAGACACTCGGGAGAAGTGTACGGTGTTTCCTGAAACATCTAAAAAACAAAGCAACAGAGCCTAGGGCACTTCCACTTATGGTCCTATAGCTTAGGGAAATTAAAATCAAAAAGATACAGCCACCCCAATGTTTGGGACGCCTCTGTTTACAAGAACCTCGTTTACGGTACAAGTTCAATATCACAGAAAGTGAAAAATGGATAAAGAACTTGTGGTACTTACGTACAATGCAGTATCACTCAGCAGTGAAATCTATGCCATCAGGCCCGTAGCAGCACAATGAGTGGATTCAGGTACGATGATTCTAACTGAAATAAGTCACACAGAAAAAGAAACATCATAAGATATCAGTAATACACGGAATGTAAACTTGGCTACACAGGAACTGAATTACAGAACAGAACAGGGTCTCAAATTTAGAAAACCAACTTATGCTTGTTTAAGGGTAAAGGTGAGTTGGGGTGCTGCATAAAACCAGAGATTGAAATGAGCACAGATAAAGTTCCTTAAGCCAAATATGGAATAGACAAGAGCTACTCCTTGCTCAACGAAATGGACTCAACACCGCATATTAAACGCCTAAGAATGTACCTGACTCTTAAGTATCTTAAAACCTATGGATTGCTATGTCTCCGAAAGAGAATCAAGCATGTGTACAGGGACATAAACGCAGCAGTGATAGGATTGGAGAGGTTCGGTGAGCAAATGAAGACCCTTTGAAGTCATATTGCATGGTACCCATTCCACGGGTTTCAACTACTCAGGTTTAAGGTATTCTTCCTTCAGCTAAAACATGCATGTGGAACCTAGAGTATGATCAACCATGTGATCGGGAGACGTGTTCAAATATGTCTCAGTTTTCGTACCCTGGTACTCGGGTGCAACATTCCAGACGCTTTACTAACACTCTCCCGACTTGGAGAGTCAGCCCCTTTAACCTCCTGTTTGGCCCAGTTTGCAATTTCTGCGGAAGATGAACAGGAATAGCGAGAACCAATGAGAGACTAGCTGGAGGTGTCTGGACGGGCAAATTTAACTCTCATTTCCCACCAGGAAGAGGAAATAACCAAAGGCTCAGCGTGCCGTGCCGGAACCAGATTAGGGCCTGAAGCCATCCTGCGGTGTTGCGGCCAGCTCACAAGAAAACGAGTTGAAGAAAGGAGCTCAGGGGCACTGTAATTCACAAACCTGCAGAGTTATAAATGACAACTATTGTCCAATAATATACTGAAGTAAGGCTGCCAAGAGGACTTGAAAGCGGGGCAGAATTGCAGGAAACCGATTTCAGGAGGTAGACTGGAATTGCATTGAAAGCATAGGAAAAGAGGCAGAACGTCCACAATGATGCACTTGGCCAAAAAGGGCGTATGCGTTTTTTCCTGAATATATTCAGGAAAAAACGCATACGCCCTTTTTGGCCAACCAAGCAAGCTTGCAAAGGAAATCTGCACTACAATGAAGTCTCACTTCCCCCCGGTCAAAAGGGCCATCTGAAAAAAGTGTAAAATCCAGAAAGGCAGGACAGGCCATGGAGAACTGGGAGCCTTGTTATGCTGATGGGCGGGATGTAAATTGCCAACAGACACTCGGGAGAAGTGTATGGTGTTTCCTGAAACATCTAAAAAACAAAGCAACAGAGCCTAGGGCACTTCCACTTATGGTCCTATAGCTTAGGGAAATTAAAGTCAAAAAGATACAGCCACCCCAATGTTTGGGACGCCTCTGTTTACAAGAACCTCGTTTACCGTACAAGTTCAATATCACAGAAATTGAAAAATGGATAAAGAACTTGTGGTACTTACGTACAATGCAGTATCACTCAGCAGTGAAATCTATGTCATCAGGCCCGTAGCAGCACAATGAGTGGATTCAGGTACGATGATTCTAACTGAAATAAGTCACACAGAAAAAGAAACATCATAAGATATCAGTAATACACGGAATGTAAACTTGGCTACACAGGAACTGAATTACAGAACAGAACAGGGTCTCAAATTTAGAAAACCAACTTATGCTTGTTTAAGGGTAAAGGTGAGTTGGGGTGCTGCATAAAACCAGAGATTGAAATGAGCACAGATAAAGTTCCTTAAGCCAAATATGGAATAGACAAGAGCTACTCCTTGCTCAACGAAATGGACTCAACACCGCATATTAAACGCCTAAGAATGTACCTGACTCTTAAGTATCTTAAAACCTATGGATTGCTATGTCTCCGAAAGAGAATCAAGCATGTGTACAGGGACAAAAACGCAGCAGTGATAGGATTGGAGAGGTTCGGTGAGCAAATGAAGACCCTTTGAAGTCATATTGCATGGTACCCATTCCACGGGTTTCAACTACCCAGGTTTAAGGTATTCTTCCTTCAGCTAAAACATGCATGTGGAACCTAGAGTATGATCAACCATGTGATCGGGAGACGTGTTCAAATATGTCTCAGTTTTCGTACCCTGGTACTCGGGTGCAACATTCCAGACGCTTTACTAACACTCTCCCGACTTGGAGAGTCAGTCCCTTTAACCTCCTGTTTGGCCCAGTTTGCAATTTCTGCGGAAGATGAACAGGAATAGCGAGAACCAATGAGAGACTAGCTGGAGGTGTCTGGACGGGCAAATTTAACTCTCATTTCCCACCAGGAAGAGGAAATAACCAAAGGCTCAGCGTGCCGTGTCGGAACCAGATTAGGGCCTGAAGCCATCCTGCGGTGTTGCGGCCAGCTCACAAGAAAACGAGTTGAAGAAAGGAGCTCAGGGGCACTGTAATTCACAAACCTGCAGAGTTATAAATGACAACTATCGTCCAAAAATATACTGAAGTAAGGCTGCCAAGAGGACTTGAAAGCGGGGCAGAATTGCAGGAAACCGATTTCAGGAGGTAGACTGGAATTGCATTGAAAGCATAGGAAAAGAGGCAGAACGTCCACAATGATGCACTTGGCCAAAAAGGGCGTATGCGTTTTTTCCTGAATATATTCAGGAAAAAACGCATACGCCCTTTTTGGCCAACCAAGCAAGCTTGCAAAGGAAATCTGCACTACAATGAAGTCTCACTTCCCCCCGGTCAAAAGGGCCATCTGAAAAAAGTGTAAAATCCAGAAAGGCAGGACAGGCCATGGAGAACTGGGAGCCTTGTTATGCTGATGGGCGGGATGTAAATTGCCAACAGACACTCGGGAGAAGTGTATGGTGTTTCCTGAAACATCTAAAAAACAAAGCAACAGAGCCTAGGGCACTTCCACTTATGGTCCTATAGCTTAGGGAAATTAAAATCAAAAAGACACAGCCACCCCAATGTTTGGGACGCCTCTGTTTACAAGAACCTCGTTTACCGTACAAGTTCAATATCACAGAAAGTGAAAAATGGATAAAGAACTTGTGGTACTTACGTACAATGCAGTATCACTCAGCAGTGAAATCTATGTCATCAGGCCCGTAGCAGCACAATGAGTGGATTCAGGTACGATGATTCTAACTGAAATAAGTCACACAGAAAAAGAAACATCATAAGATATCAGTAATACACGGAATGTAAACTTGGCTACACAGGAACTGAATTACAGAACAGAACAGGGTCTCAAATTTAGAAAACCAACTTATGCTTGTTTAAGGGTAAAGGTGAGTTGGGGTGCTGCATAAAACCAGAGATTGAAATGAGCACAGATAAAGTTCCTTAAGCCAAATATGGAATAGACAAGAGCTACTCCTTGCTCAACGAAATGGACTCAACACCGCATATTAAACGCCTAAGAATGTACCTGACTCTTAAGTATCTTAAAACCTATGGATTGCTATGTCTCCGAAAGAGAATCAAGCATGTGTACAGGGACATAAACGCAGCAGTGATAGGATTGGAGAGGTTCGGTGAGCAAATGAAGACCCTTTGAAGTCATATTGCATGGTACCCATTCCACGGGTTTCAACTACCCAGGTTTAAGGTATTCTTCCTTCAGCTAAAACATGCATGTGGAACCTAGAGTATGATCAACCATGTGATCGGGAGACGTGTTCAAATATGTCTCAGTTTTCGTACCCTGGTACTCGGGTGCAACATTCCAGACGCTTTACTAACACTCTCCCGACTTGGAGAGTCAGTCCCTTTAACCTCCTGTTTGGCCCAGTTTGCAATTTCTGCGGAAGATGAACAGGAATAGCGAGAACCAATGAGAGACTAGCTGGAGGTGTCTGGACGGGCAAATTTAACTCTCATTTCCCACCAGGAAGAGGAAATAACCAAAGGCTCAGCGTGCCGTGTCGGAACCAGATTAGGGCCTGAAGCCATCCTGCGGTGTTGCGGCCAGCTCACAAGAAAACGAGTTGAAGAAAGGAGCTCAGGGGCACTGTAATTCACAAACCTGCAGAGTTATAAATGACAACTATCGTCCAAAAATATACTGAAGTAAGGCTGCCAAGAGGACTTGAAAGCGGGGCAGAATTGCAGGAAACCGATTTCAGGAGGTAGACTGGAATTGCATTGAAAGCATAGGAAAAGAGGCAGAACGTCCACAATGATGCACTTGGCCAAAAAGGGCGTATGCGTTTTTTCCTGAATATATTCAGGAAAAAACGCATACGCCCTTTTTGGCCAACCAAGCAAGCTTGCAAAGGAAATCTGCACTACAATGAAGTCTCACTTCCCCCCGGTCAAAAGGGCCATCTGAAAAAAGTGTAAAATCCAGAAAGGCAGGACAGGCCATGGAGAACTGGGAGCCTTGTTATGCTGATGGGCGGGATGTAAATTGCCAACAGACACTCGGGAGAAGTGTATGGTGTTTCCTGAAACATCTAAAAAACAAAGCAACAGAGCCTAGGGCACTTCCACTTATGGTCCTATAGCTTAGGGAAATTAAAATCAAAAAGATACAGCCACCCCAATGTTTGGGACGCCTCTGTTTACAAGAACCTCGTTTACGGTACAAGTTCAATATCACAGAAAGTGAAAAATGGATAAAGAACTTGTGGTACTTACGTACAATGCAGTATCACTCAGCAGTGAAATCTATGCCATCAGGCCCGTAGCAGCACAATGAGTGGATTCAGGTACGATGATTCTAACTGAAATAAGTCACACAGAAAAAGAAACATCATAAGATATCAGTAATACACGGAATGTAAACTTGGCTACACAGGAACTGAATTACAGAACAGAACAGGGTCTCAAATTTAGAAAACCAACTTATGCTTGTTTAAGGGTAAAGGTGAGTTGGGGTGCTGCATAAAACCAGAGATTGAAATGAGCACAGATAAAGTTCCTTAAGCCAAATATGGAATAGACAAGAGCTACTCCTTGCTCAACGAAATGGACTCAACACCGCATATTAAACGCCTAAGAATGTACCTGACTCTTAAGTATCTTAAAACCTATGGATTGCTATGTCTCCGAAAGAGAATCAAGCATGTGTACAGGGACATAAACGCAGCAGTGATAGGATTGGAGAGGTTCGGTGAGCAAATGAAGACCCTTTGAAGTCATATTGCATGGTACCCATTCCACGGGTTTCAACTACCCAGGTTTAAGGTATTCTTCCTTCAGCTAAAACATGCATGTGGAACCTAGAGTATGATCAACCATGTGATCGGGAGACGTGTTCAAATATGTCTCAGTTTTCGTACCCTGGTACTCGGGTGCAACATTCCAGACGCTTTACTAACACTCTCCCGACTTGGAGAGTCAGTCCCTTTAACCTCCTGTTTGGCCCAGTTTGCAATTTCTGCGGAAGATGAACAGGAATAGCGAGAACCAATGAGAGACTAGCTGGAGGTGTCTGGACGGGCAAATTTAACTCTCATTTCCCACCAGGAAGAGGAAATAACCAAAGGCTCAGCGTGCCGTGCCGGAACCAGATTAGGGCCTGAAGCCATCCTGCGGTGTTGCGGCCAGCTCACAAGAAAACGAGTTGAAGAAAGGAGCTCAGGGGCACTGTAATTCACAAACCTGCAGAGTTATAAATGACAACTATCGTCCAAAAATATACTGAAGTAAGGCTGCCAAGAGGACTTGAAAGCGGGGCAGAATTGCAGGAAACCGATTTCAGGAGGTAGACTGGAATTGCATTGAAAGCATAGGAAAAGAGGCAGAACGTCCACAATGATGCACTTGGCCAAAAAGGGCGTATGCGTTTTTTCCTGAATATATTCAGGAAAAAACGCATACGCCCTTTTTGGCCAACCAAGCAAGCTTGCAAAGGAAATCTGCACTACAATGAAGTCTCACTTCCCCCCGGTCAAAAGGGCCATCTGAAAAAAGTGTAAAATCCAGAAAGGCAGGACAGGCCATGGAGAACTGGGAGCCTTGTTATGCTGATGGGCGGGATGTAAATTGCCAACAGACACTCGGGAGAAGTGTATGGTGTTTCCTGAAACATCTAAAAAACAAAGCAACAGAGCCTAGGGCACTTCCACTTATGGTCCTATAGCTTAGGGAAATTAAAATCAAAAAGACACAGCCACCCCAATGTTTGGGACGCCTCTGTTTACAAGAACCTCGTTTACCGTACAAGTTCAATATCACAGAAAGTGAAAAATGGATAAAGAACTTGTGGTACTTACGTACAATGCAGTATCACTCAGCAGTGAAATCTATGTCATCAGGCCCGTAGCAGCACAATGAGTGGATTCAGGTACGATGATTCTAACTGAAATAAGTCACACAGAAAAAGAAACATCATAAGATATCAGTAATACACGGAATGTAAACTTGGCTACACAGGAACTGAATTACAGAACAGAACAGGGTCTCAAATTTAGAAAACCAACTTATGCTTGTTTAAGGGTAAAGGTGAGTTGGGGTGCTGCATAAAACCAGAGATTGAAATGAGCACAGATAAAGTTCCTTAAGCCAAATATGGTATAGACAAGAGCTACTCCTTGCTCAACGAAATGGACTCAACACCGCATATTAAACGCCTAAGAATGTACCTGACTCTTAAGTATCTTAAAACCTATGGATTGCTATGTCTCCGAAAGAGAATCAAGCATGTGTACAGGGACATAAACGCAGCAGTGATAGGATTGGAGAGGTTCGGTGAGCAAATGAAGACCCTTTGAAGTCATATTGCATGGTACCCATTCCACGGGTTTCAACTACCCAGGTTTAAGGTATTCTTCCTTCAGCTAAAACATGCATGTGGAACCTAGAGTATGATCAACCATGTGATCGGGAGACGTGTTCAAATATGTCTCAGTTTTCATACCCTGGTACTCGGGTGCAACATTCCAGACGCTTTACTAACACTCTCCCGACTTGGAGAGTCAGTCCCTTTAACCTCCTGTTTGGCCCAGTTTGCAATTTCTGCGGAAGATGAACAGGAATAGCGAGAACCAATGAGAGACTAGCTGGAGGTGTCTGGACGGGCAAATTTAACTCTCATTTCCCACCAGGAAGAGGAAATAACCAAAGGCTCAGCGTGCCGTGCCGGAACCAGATTAGGGCCTGAAGCCATCCTGCGGTGTTGCGGCCAGCTCACAAGAAAACGAGTTGAAGAAAGGAGCTCAGGGGCACTGTAATTCACAAACCTGCAGAGTTATAAATGACAACTATCGTCCAAAAATATACTGAAGTAAGGCTGCCAAGAGGACTTGAAAGCGGGGCAGAATTGCAGGAAACCGATTTCAGGAGGTAGACTGGAATTGCATTGAAAGCATAGGAAAAGAGGCAGAACGTCCACAATGATGCACTTGGCCAAAAAGGACGTATGCGTTTTTTCCTGAATATATTCAGGAAAAAACGCATACGTCCTTTTTGGCCAACCAAGCAAGCTTGCAAAGGAAATCTGCACTACAATGAAGTCTCACTTCCCCCCGGTCAAAAGGGCCATCTGAAAAAAGTGTAAAATCCAGAAAGGCAGGACAGGCCATGGAGAACTGGGAGCCTTGTTATGCTGATGGGCGGGATGTAAATTGCCAACAGACACTCGGGAGAAGTGTATGGTGTTTCCTGAAACATCTAAAAAACAAAGCAACAGAGCCTAGGGCACTTCCACTTATGGTCCTATAGCTTAGGGAAATTAAAATCAAAAAGACACAGCCACCCCAATGTTTGGGACGCCTCTGTTTACAAGAACCTCGTTTACCGTACAAGTTCAATATCACAGAAAGTGAAAAATGGATAAAGAACTTGTGGTACTTACGTACAATGCAGTATCACTCAGCAGTGAAATCTATGTCATCAGGCCCGTAGCAGCACAATGAGTGGATTCAGGTACGATGATTCTAACTGAAATAAGTCACACAGAAAAAGAAACATCATAAGATATCAGTAATACACGGAATGTAAACTTGGCTACACAGGAACTGAATTACAGAACAGAACAGGGTCTCAAATTTAGAAAACCAACTTATGCTTGTTTAAGGGTAAAGGTGAGTTGGGGTGCTGCATAAAACCAGAGATTGAAATGAGCACAGATAAAGTTCCTTAAGCCAAATATGGAATAGACAAGAGCTACTCCTTGCTCAACGAAATGGACTCAACACCGCATATTAAACGCCTAAGAATGTACCTGACTCTTAAGTATCTTAAAACCTATGGATTGCTATGTCTCCGAAAGAGAATCAAGCATGTGTACAGGGACATAAACGCAGCAGTGATAGGATTGGAGAGGTTCGGTGAGCAAATGAAGACCCTTTGAAGTCATATTGCATGGTACCCATTCCACGGGTTTCAACTACCCAGGTTTAAGGTATTCTTCCTTCAGCTAAAACATGCATGTGGAACCTAGAGTATGATCAACCATGTGATCGGGAGACGTGTTCAAATATGTCTCAGTTTTCGTACCCTGGTACTCGGGTGCAACATTCCAGACGCTTTACTAACACTCTCCCGACTTGGAGAGTCAGTCCCTTTAACCTCCTGTTTGGCCCAGTTTGCAATTTCTGCGGAAGATGAACAGGAATAGCGAGAACCAATGAGAGACTAGCTGGAGGTGTCTGGACGGGCAAATTTAACTCTCATTTCCCACCAGGAAGAGGAAATAACCAAAGGCTCAGCGTGCCGTGTCGGAACCAGATTAGGGCCTGAAGCCATCCTGCGGTGTTGCGGCCAGCTCACAAGAAAACGAGTTGAAGAAAGGAGCTCAGGGGCACTGTAATTCACAAACCTGCAGAGTTATAAATGACAACTATCGTCCAAAAATATACTGAAGTAAGGCTGCCAAGAGGACTTGAAAGCGGGGCAGAATTGCAGGAAACCGATTTCAGGAGGTAGACTGGAATTGCATTGAAAGCATAGGAAAAGAGGCAGAACGTCCACAATGATGCACTTGGCCAAAAAGGGCGTATACGTTTTTTCCTGAATATATTCAGGAAAAAACGCATACGCCCTTTTTGGCCAACCAAGCAAGCTTGCAAAGGAAATCTGCACTACAATGAAGTCTCACTTCCCCCCGGTCAAAAGGGCCATCTGAAAAAAGTGTAAAATCCAGAAAGGCAGGACAGGCCATGGAGAACTGGGAGCCTTGTTATGCTGATGGGCGGGATGTAAATTGCCAACAGACACTCGGGAGAAGTGTATGGTGTTTCCTGAAACATCTAAAAAACAAAGCAACAGAGCCTAGGGCACTTCCACTTATGGTCCTATAGCTTAGGGAAATTAAAATCAAAAAGATACAGCCACCCCAATGTTTGGGACGCCTCTGTTTACAAGAACCTCGTTTACGGTACAAGTTCAATATCACAGAAAGTGAAAAATGGATAAAGAACTTGTGGTACTTACGTACAATGCAGTATCACTCAGCAGTGAAATCTATGCCATCAGGCCCGTAGCAGCACAATGAGTGGATTCAGGTACGATGATTCTAACTGAAATAAGTCACACAGAAAAAGAAACATCATAAGATATCAGTAATACACGGAATGTAAACTTGGCTACACAGGAACTGAATTACAGAACAGAACAGGGTCTCAAATTTAGAAAACCAACTTATGCTTGTTTAAGGGTAAAGGTGAGTTGGGGTGCTGCATAAAACCAGAGATTGAAATGAGCACAGATAAAGTTCCTTAAGCCAAATATGGAATAGACAAGAGCTACTCCTTGCTCAACGAAATGGACTCAACACCGCATATTAAACGCCTAAGAATGTACCTGACTCTTAAGTATCTTAAAACCTATGGATTGCTATGTCTCCGAAAGAGAATCAAGCATGTGTACAGGGACATAAACGCAGCAGTGATAGGATTGGAGAGGTTCGGTGAGCAAATGAAGACCCTTTGAAGTCATATTGCATGGTACCCATTCCACGGGTTTCAACTACCCAGGTTTAAGGTATTCTTCCTTCAGCTAAAACATGCATGTGGAACCTAGAGTATGATCAACCATGTGATCGGGAGACGTGTTCAAATATGTCTCAGTTTTCGTACCCTGGTACTCGGGTGCAACATTCCAGACGCTTTACTAACACTCTCCCGACTTGGAGAGTCAGTCCCTTTAACCTCCTGTTTGGCCCAGTTTGCAATTTCTGCGGAAGATGAACAGGAATAGCGAGAACCAATGAGAGACTAGCTGGAGGTGTCTGGACGGGCAAATTTAACTCTCATTTCCCACCAGGAAGAGGAAATAACCAAAGGCTCAGCGTGCCGTGCCGGAACCAGATTAGGGCCTGAAGCCATCCTGTGGTGTTGCGGCCAGCTCACAAGAAAACGAGTTGAAGAAAGGAGCTCAGGGGCACTGTAATTCACAAACCTGCAGAGTTATAAATGACAACTATCGTCCAAAAATATACTGAAGTAAGGCTGCCAAGAGGACTTGAAAGCGGGGCAGAATTGCAGGAAACCGATTTCAGGAGGTAGACTGGAATTGCATTGAAAGCATAGGAAAAGAGGCAGAACGTCCACAATGATGCACTTGGCCAAAAAGGGCGTATGCGTTTTTTCCTGAATATATTCAGGAAAAAACGCATACGCCCTTTTTGGCCAACCAAGCAAGCTTGCAAAGGAAATCTGCACTACAATGAAGTCTCACTTCCCCCCCCCCGCCGGTCAAAAGGGCCATCTGAAAAAAGTGTAAAATCCAGAAAGGCAGGACAGGCCATGGAGAACTGGGAGCCTTGTTATGCTGATGGGCGGGATGTAAATTGCCAACAGACACTCGGGAGAAGTGTATGGTGTTTCCTGAAACATCTAAAAAACAAAGCAACAGAGCCTAGGGCACTTCCACTTATGGTCCTATAGCTTAGGGAAATTAAAATCAAAAAGACACAGCCACCCCAATGTTTGGGACGCCTCTGTTTACAAGAACCTCGTTTACCGTACAAGTTCAATATCACAGAAAGTGAAAAATGGATAAAGAACTTGTGGTACTTACGTACAATGCAGTATCACTCAGCAGTGAAATCTATGTCATCAGGCCCGTAGCAGCACAATGAGTGGATTCAGGTACGATGATTCTAACTGAAATAAGTCACACAGAAAAAGAAACATCATAAGATATCAGTAATACACGGAATGTAAACTTGGCTACACAGGAACTGAATTACAGAACAGAACAGGGTCTCAAATTTAGAAAACCAACTTATGCTTGTTTAAGGGTAAAGGTGAGTTGGGGTGCTGCATAAAACCAGAGATTGAAATGAGCACAGATAAAGTTCCTTAAGCCAAATATGGTATAGACAAGAGCTACTCCTTGCTCAACGAAATGGACTCAACACCGCATATTAAACGCCTAAGAATGTACCTGACTCTTAAGTATCTTAAAACCTATGGATTGCTATGTCTCCGAAAGAGAATCAAGCATGTGTACAGGGACATAAACGCAGCAGTGATAGGATTGGAGAGGTTCGGTGAGCAAATGAAGACCCTTTGAAGTCATATTGCATGGTACCCATTCCACGGGTTTCAACTACCCAGGTTTAAGGTATTCTTCCTTCAGCTAAAACATGCATGTGGAACCTAGAGTATGATCAACCATGTGATCGGGAGACGTGTTCAAATATGTCTCAGTTTTCATACCCTGGTACTCGGGTGCAACATTCCAGACGCTTTACTAACACTCTCCCGACTTGGAGAGTCAGTCCCTTTAACCTCCTGTTTGGCCCAGTTTGCAATTTCTGCGGAAGATGAACAGGAATAGCGAGAACCAATGAGAGACTAGCTGGAGGTGTCTGGACGGGCAAATTTAACTCTCATTTCCCACCAGGAAGAGGAAATAACCAAAGGCTCAGCGTGCCGTGCCGGAACCAGATTAGGGCCTGAAGCCATCCTGCGGTGTTGCGGCCAGCTCACAAGAAAACGAGTTGAAGAAAGGAGCTCAGGGGCACTGTAATTCACAAACCTGCAGAGTTATAAATGACAACTATCGTCCAAAAATATACTGAAGTAAGGCTGCCAAGAGGACTTGAAAGCGGGGCAGAATTGCAGGAAACCGATTTCAGGAGGTAGACTGGAATTGCATTGAAAGCATAGGAAAAGAGGCAGAACGTCCACAATGATGCACTTGGCCAAAAAGGACGTATGCGTTTTTTCCTGAATATATTCAGGAAAAAACGCATACGTCCTTTTTGGCCAACCAAGCAAGCTTGCAAAGGAAATCTGCACTACAATGAAGTCTCACTTCCCCCCGGTCAAAAGGGCCATCTGAAAAAAGTGTAAAATCCAGAAAGGCAGGACAGGCCATGGAGAACTGGGAGCCTTGTTATGCTGATGGGCGGGATGTAAATTGCCAACAGACACTCGGGAGAAGTGTATGGTGTTTCCTGAAACATCTAAAAAACAAAGCAACAGAGCCTAGGGCACTTCCACTTATGGTCCTATAGCTTAGGGAAATTAAAATCAAAAAGATACAGCCACCCCAATGTTTGGGACGCCTCTGTTTACAAGAACCTCGTTTACCGTACAAGTTCAATATCACAGAAAGTGAAAAATGGATAAAGAACTTGTGGTACTTACGTACAATGCAGTATCACTCAGCAGTGAAATCTATGCCATCAGGCCCGTAGCAGCACAATGAGTGGATTCAGGTACGATGATTCTAACTGAAATAAGTCACACAGAAAAAGAAACATCATAAGATATCAGTAATACACGGAATGTAAACTTGGCTACACAGGAACTGAATTACAGAACAGAACAGGGTCTCAAATTTAGAAAACCAACTTATGCTTGTTTAAGGGTAAAGGTGAGTTGGGGTGCTGCATAAAACCAGAGATTGAAATGAGCACAGATAAAGTTCCTTAAGCCAAATATGGAATAGACAAGAGCTACTCCTTGCTCAACGAAATGGACTCAACACCGCATATTAAACGCCTAAGAATGTACCTGACTCTTAAGTATCTTAAAACCTATGGATTGCTATGTCTCCGAAAGAGAATCAAGCATGTGTACAGGGACATAAACGCAGCAGTGATAGGATTGGAGAGGTTCGGTGAGCAAATGAAGACCCTTTGAAGTCATATTGCATGGTACCCATTCCACGGGTTTCAACTACCCAGGTTTAAGGTATTCTTCCTTCAGCTAAAACATGCATGTGGAACCTAGAGTATGATCAACCATGTGATCGGGAGACGTGTTCAAATATGTCTCAGTTTTCGTACCCTGGTACTCGGGTGCAACATTCCAGACGCTTTACTAACACTCTCCCGACTTGGAGAGTCAGTCCCTTTAACCTCCTGTTTGGCCCAGTTTGCAATTTCTGCGGAAGATGAACAGGAATAGCGAGAACCAATGAGAGACTAGCTGGAGGTGTCTGGACGGGCAAATTTAACTCTCATTTCCCACCAGGAAGAGGAAATAACCAAAGGCTCAGCGTGCCGTGCCGGAACCAGATTAGGGCCTGAAGCCATCCTGTGGTGTTGCGGCCAGCTCACAAGAAAACGAGTTGAAGAAAGGAGCTCAGGGGCACTGTAATTCACAAACCTGCAGAGTTATAAATGACAACTATCGTCCAAAAATATACTGAAGTAAGGCTGCCAAGAGGACTTGAAAGCGGGGCAGAATTGCAGGAAACCGATTTCAGGAGGTAGACTGGAATTGCATTGAAAGCATAGGAAAAGAGGCAGAACGTCCACAATGATGCACTTGGCCAAAAAGGGCGTATGCGTTTTTTCCTGAATATATTCAGGAAAAAACGCATACGCCCTTTTTGGCCAACCAAGCAAGCTTGCAAAGGAAATCTGCACTACAATGAAGTCTCACTTCCCCCCCCCCCGCCGGTCAAAAGGGCCATCTGAAAAAAGTGTAAAATCCAGAAAGGCAGGACAGGCCATGGAGAACTGGGAGCCTTGTTATGCTGATGGGCGGGATGTAAATTGCCAACAGACACTCGGGAGAAGTGTATGGTGTTTCCTGAAACATCTAAAAAACAAAGCAACAGAGCCTAGGGCACTTCCACTTATGGTCCTATAGCTTAGGGAAATTAAAATCAAAAAGACACAGCCACCCCAATGTTTGGGACGCCTCTGTTTACAAGAACCTCGTTTACCGTACAAGTTCAATATCACAGAAAGTGAAAAATGGATAAAGAACTTGTGGTACTTACGTACAATGCAGTATCACTCAGCAGTGAAATCTATGTCATCAGGCCCGTAGCAGCACAATGAGTGGATTCAGGTACGATGATTCTAACTGAAATAAGTCACACAGAAAAAGAAACATCATAAGATATCAGTAATACACGGAATGTAAACTTGGCTACACAGGAACTGAATTACAGAACAGAACAGGGTCTCAAATTTAGAAAACCAACTTATGCTTGTTTAAGGGTAAAGGTGAGTTGGGGTGCTGCATAAAACCAGAGATTGAAATGAGCACAGATAAAGTTCCTTAAGCCAAATATGGTATAGACAAGAGCTACTCCTTGCTCAACGAAATGGACTCAACACCGCATATTAAACGCCTAAGAATGTACCTGACTCTTAAGTATCTTAAAACCTATGGATTGCTATGTCTCCGAAAGAGAATCAAGCATGTGTACAGGGACATAAACGCAGCAGTGATAGGATTGGAGAGGTTCGGTGAGCAAATGAAGACCCTTTGAAGTCATATTGCATGGTACCCATTCCACGGGTTTCAACTACCCAGGTTTAAGGTATTCTTCCTTCAGCTAAAACATGCATGTGGAACCTAGAGTATGATCAACCATGTGATCGGGAGACGTGTTCAAATATGTCTCAGTTTTCATACCCTGGTACTCGGGTGCAACATTCCAGACGCTTTACTAACACTCTCCCGACTTGGAGAGTCAGTCCCTTTAACCTCCTGTTTGGCCCAGTTTGCAATTTCTGCGGAAGATGAACAGGAATAGCGAGAACCAATGAGAGACTAGCTGGAGGTGTCTGGACGGGCAAATTTAACTCTCATTTCCCACCAGGAAGAGGAAATAACCAAAGGCTCAGCGTGCCGTGCCGGAACCAGATTAGGGCCTGAAGCCATCCTGCGGTGTTGCGGCCAGCTCACAAGAAAACGAGTTGAAGAAAGGAGCTCAGGGGCACTGTAATTCACAAACCTGCAGAGTTATAAATGACAACTATCGTCCAAAAATATACTGAAGTAAGGCTGCCAAGAGGACTTGAAAGCGGGGCAGAATTGCAGGAAACCGATTTCAGGAGGTAGACTGGAATTGCATTGAAAGCATAGGAAAAGAGGCAGAACGTCCACAATGATGCACTTGGCCAAAAAGGACGTATGCGTTTTTTCCTGAATATATTCAGGAAAAAACGCATACGTCCTTTTTGGCCAACCAAGCAAGCTTGCAAAGGAAATCTGCACTACAATGAAGTCTCACTTCCCCCCGGTCAAAAGGGCCATCTGAAAAAAGTGTAAAATCCAGAAAGGCAGGACAGGCCATGGAGAACTGGGAGCCTTGTTATGCTGATGGGCGGGATGTAAATTGCCAACAGACACTCGGGAGAAGTGTATGGTGTTTCCTGAAACATCTAAAAAACAAAGCAACAGAGCCTAGGGCACTTCCACTTATGGTCCTATAGCTTAGGGAAATTAAAATCAAAAAGATACAGCCACCCCAATGTTTGGGACGCCTCTGTTTACAAGAACCTCGTTTACCGTACAAGTTCAATATCACAGAAAGTGAAAAATGGATAAAGAACTTGTGGTACTTACGTACAATGCAGTATCACTCAGCAGTGAAATCTATGCCATCAGGCCCGTAGCAGCACAATGAGTGGATTCAGGTACGATGATTCTAACTGAAATAAGTCACACAGAAAAAGAAACATCATAAGATATCAGTAATACACGGAATGTAAACTTGGCTACACAGGAACTGAATTACAGAACAGAACAGGGTCTCAAATTTAGAAAACCAACTTATGCTTGTTTAAGGGTAAAGGTGAGTTGGGGTGCTGCATAAAACCAGAGATTGAAATGAGCACAGATAAAGTTCCTTAAGCCAAATATGGAATAGACAAGAGCTACTCCTTGCTCAACGAAATGGACTCAACACCGCATATTAAACGCCTAAGAATGTACCTGACTCTTAAGTATCTTAAAACCTATGGATTGCTATGTCTCCGAAAGAGAATCAAGCATGTGTACAGGGACATAAACGCAGCAGTGATAGGATTGGAGAGGTTCGGTGAGCAAATGAAGACCCTTTGAAGTCATATTGCATGGTACCCATTCCACGGGTTTCAACTACCCAGGTTTAAGGTATTCTTCCTTCAGCTAAAACATGCATGTGGAACCTAGAGTATGATCAACCATGTGATCGGGAGACGTGTTCAAATATGTCTCAGTTTTCGTACCCTGGTACTCGGGTGCAACATTCCAGACGCTTTACTAACACTCTCCCGACTTGGAGAGTCAGCCCCTTTAACCTCCTGTTTGGCCCAGTTTGCAATTTCTGCGGAAGATGAACAGGAATAGCGAGAACCAATGAGAGACTAGCTGGAGGTGTCTGGACGGGCAAATTTAACTCTCATTTCCCACCAGGAAGAGGAAATAACCAAAGGCTCAGCGTGCCGTGCCGGAACCAGATTAGGGCCTGAAGCCATCCTGCGGTGTTGCGGCCAGCTCACAAGAAAACGAGTTGAAGAAAGGAGCTCAGGGGCACTGTAATTCACAAACCTGCAGAGTTATAAATGACAACTATTGTCCAATAATATACTGAAGTAAGGCTGCCAAGAGGACTTGAAAGCGGGGCAGAATTGCAGGAAACCGATTTCAGGAGGTAGACTGGAATTGCATTGAAAGCATAGGAAAAGAGGCAGAACGTCCACAATGATGCACTTGGCCAAAAAGGGCGTATGCGTTTTTTCCTGAATATATTCAGGAAAAAACGCATACGCCCTTTTTGGCCAACCAAGCAAGCTTGCAAAGGAAATCTGCACTACAATGAAGTCTCACTTCCCCCCGGTCAAAAGGGCCATCTGAAAAAAGTGTAAAATCCAGAAAGGCAGGACAGGCCATGGAGAACTGGGAGCCTTGTTATGCTGATGGGCGGGATGTAAATTGCCAACAGACACTCGGGAGAAGTGTATGGTGTTTCCTGAAACATCTAAAAAACAAAGCAACAGAGCCTAGGGCACTTCCACTTATGGTCCTATAGCTTAGGGAAATTAAAATCAAAAAGATACAGCCACCCCAATGTTTGGGACGCCTCTGTTTACAAGAACCTCGTTTACCATACAAGTTCAATATCACAGAAAGTGAAAAATGGATAAAGAACTTGTGGTACTTACGTACAATGCAGTATCACTCAGCAGTGAAATCTATGTCATCAGGCCCGTAGCAGCACAATGAGTGGATTCAGGTACGATGATTCTAACTGAAATAAGTCACACAGAAAAAGAAACATCATAAGATATCAGTAATACACGGAATGTAAACTTGGCTACACAGGAACTGAATTACAGAACAGAACAGGGTCTCAAATTTAGAAAACCAACTTATGCTTGTTTAAGGGTAAAGGTGAGTTGGGGTGCTGCATAAAACCAGAGATTGAAATGAGCACAGATAAATTTCCTTAAGCCAAATATGGAATAGACAAGAGCTACTCCTTGCTCAACGAAATGGACACAACACCGCATATTAAACGCCTAAGAATGTACCTGACTCTTAAGTATCTTAAAACCTATGGATTGCTATGTCTCCGAAAGAGAATCAAGCATGTGTACAGGGACATAAACGCAGCAGTGATAGGATTGGAGAGGTTCGGTGAGCAAATGAAGATCCTTTGAAGTCATATTGCATGGTACCCATTCCACGGGTTTCAACTACCCAGGTTTAAGGTATTCTTCCTTCAGCTAAAACATGCATGTGGAACCTAGAGTATGATCAACCATGTGATCGGGAGACGTGTTCAAATATGTCTCAGTTTTCATACCCTGGTACTCGGGTGCAACATTCCAGATGCTTTACTAACACTCTCCCGACTTGGAGAGTCAGTCCCTTTAACCTCCTGTTTGGCCCAGTTTGCAATTTCTGCGGAAGATGAACAGGAATAGCGAGAACCAATGAGAGACTAGCTGGAGGTGTCTGGACGGGCAAATTTAACTCTCATTTCCCACCAGGAAGAGGAAATAACCAAAGGCTCTGCGTGCCGTGCCGGAAACAGATTAGGGCCTGAAGCCATCCTGCGGTGTTGCGGCCAGCTCACAAGAAAACGAGTTGAAGAAAGGAGCTCAGGGGCACTGTAATTCACAAACCTGCAGAGTTATAAATGACAACTATCGTCCAAAAATATACTGAAGTAAGGCTGCCAAGAGGACTTGAAAGCGGGGCAGAATTGCAGGAAACCGATTTCAGGAGGTAGACTGGAATTGCATTGAAAGCATAGGAAAAGAGGCAGAACGTCCACAATGATGCACTTGGCCAAAAAGGGCGTATGCGTTTTTTCCTGAATATATTCAGGAAAAAACGCATACGCCCTTTTTGGCCAACCAAGCAAGCTTGCAAAGGAAATCTGCACTACAATGAAGTCTCACTTCCCCCCGGTCAAAAGGGCCATCTGAAAAAAGTGTAAAATCCAGAAAGGCAGCACAGGCCATGGAGAACTGGGAGCCTTGTTATGCTGATGGGCGGGATGTAAATTGCCAACAGACACTCGGGAGAAGTGTATGGTGTTTCCTGAAACATCTAAAAAACAAAGCAACAGAGCCTAGGGCACTTCCACTTATGGTCCTATAGCTTAGGGAAATTAAAATCAAAAAGATACAGCCACCCCAATGTTTGGGACGCCTCTGTTTACAAGAACCTCGTTTACCGTACAAGTTCAATATCACAGAAAGTGAAAAATGGATAAAGAACTTGTGGTACTTACGTACAATGCAGTATCACTCAGCAGTGAAATCTATGCCATCAGGCCCGTAGCAGCACAATGAGTGGATTCAGGTACGATGATTCTAACTGAAATAAGTCACACAGAAAAAGAAACATCATAAGATATCAGTAATACACGGAATGTAAACTTGGCTACACAGGAACTGAATTACAGAACAGAACAGGGTCTCAAATTTAGAAAACCAACTTATGCTTGTTTAAGGGTAAAGGTGAGTTGGGGTGCTGCATAAAACCAGAGATTGAAATGAGCACAGATAAAGTTCCTTAAGCCAAATATGGAATAGACAAGAGCTACTCCTTGCTCAACGAAATGGACACAACACCGCATATTAAACGCCTAAGAATGTACCTGACTCTTAAGTATCTTAAAACCTATGGATTGCTATGTCTCCGAAAGAGAATCAAGCATGTGTACAGGGACATAAACGCAGCAGTGATAGGATTGGAGAGGTTCGGTGAGCAAATGAAGATCCTTTGAAGTCATATTGCATGGTACCCATTCCACGGGTTTCAACTACCCAGGTTTAAGGTATTCTTCCTTCAGCTAAAACATGCATGTGGAACCTAGAGTATGATCAACCATGTGATCGGGAGACGTGTTCAAATATGTCTCAGTTTTCATACCCTGGTACTCGGGTTCAACATTCCAGACGCTTTACTAACACTCTCCCGACTTGGAGAGTCAGTCCCTTTAACCTCCTGTTTGGCCCAGTTTGCAATTTCTGCGGAAGATGAACAGGAATAGCGAGAACCAATGAGAGACTAGCTGGAGGTGTCTGGACGGGCAAATTTAACTCTCATTTCCCACCAGGAAGAGGAAATAACCAAAGGCTCTGCGTGCCGTGCCGGAACCAGATTAGGGCCTGAAGCCATCCTGCGGTGTTGCGGCCAGCTCACAAGAAAACGAGTTGAAGAAAGGAGCTCAGGGGCACTGTAATTCACAAACCTGCAGAGTTATAAATGACAACTATCGTCCAAAAATATACTGAAGTAAGGCTGCCAAGAGGACTTGAAAGCGGGGCAGAATTGCAGGAAACCGATTTCAGGAGGTAGACTGGAATTGCATTGAAAGCATAGGAAAAGAGGCAGAACGTCCACAATGATGCACTTGGCCAAAAAGGGCGTATGCGTTTTTTCCTGAATATATTCAGGAAAAAACGCATACGCCCTTTTTGGCCAACCAAGCAAGCTTGCAAAGGAAATCTGCACTACAATGAAGTCTCACTTCCCCCCGGTCAAAAGGGCCATCTGAAAAAAGTGTAAAATCCAGAAAGGCAGGACAGGCCATGGAGAACTGGGAGCCTTGTTATGCTGATGGGCGGGATATAAATTGCCAACAGACACTCGGGAGAAGTGTATGGTGTTTCCTGAAACATCTAAAAAACAAAGCAACAGAGCCTAGGGCACTTCCACTTATGGTCCTATAGCTTAGGGAAATTAAAATCAAAAAGATACAGCCACCCCAATGTTTGGGACGCCTCTGTTTACAAGAACCTCGTTTACCGTACAAGTTCAATATCACAGAAAGTGAAAAATGGATAAAGAACTTGTGGTACTTACGTACAATGCAGTATCACTCAGCAGTGAAATCTATGTCATCAGGCCCGTAGCAGCACAATGAGTGGATTCAGGTACAATGATTCTAACTGAAATAAGTCACACAGAAAAAGAAACATCATAAGATATCAGTAATACACGGAATGTAAACTTGGCTACACAGGAACTGAATTACAGAACAGAACAGGGTCTCAAATTTAGAAAACCAACTTATGCTTGTTTAAGGGTAAAGGTGAGTTGGGGTGCTGCATAAAACCAGAGATTGAAATGAGCACAGATAAAGTTCCTTAAGCCAAATATGGAATAGACAAGAGCTACTCCTTGCTCAACGAAATGGACACAACACCGCATATTAAACGCCTAAGAATGTACCTGACTCTTAAGTATCTTAAAACCTATGGATTGCTATGTCTCCGAAAGAGAAACAAACATGTGTACAGGGACATAAATGCAGCAGTGATAGGATTGGAGAGGTTCGGTGAGCAAATGAAGACCCTTTGAAGTCATATTGCATGGTACCCATTCCACGGGTTTCAACTACCCAGGTTTAAGGTATTCTTCCTTCAGCTAAAACATGCATGTGGAACCTAGAGTATGATCAACCATGTGATCGGGAGACGTGTTCAAATATGTCTCAGTTTTCGTACCCTGGTACTCGGGTGCAACATTCCAGACGCTTTACTAACACTCTCCCGACTTGGAGAGTCAGTCCCTTTAACCTCCTGTTTGGCCCAGTTTGCAATTTCTGCGGAAGATGAACAGGAATAGCGAGAACCAATGAGAGACTAGCTGGAGGTGTCTGGACGGGCAAATTTAACTCTCATTTCCCACCAGGAAGAGGAAATAACCAAAGGCTCAGCGTGCCGTGCTGGAACCAGATTAGGGCCTGAAGCCATCCTGCGGTGTTGCGGCCAGCTCACAAGAAAACGAGTTGAAGAAAGGAGCTCAGGGGCACTGTAATTCACAAACCTGCAGAGTTATAAATGACAACTATCGTCCAAAAATATACTGAAGTAAGGCTGCCAAGAGGACTTGAAAGCGGGGCAGAATTGCAGGAAACCGATTTCAGGAGGTAGACTGGAATTGCATTGAAAGCATAGGAAAAGAGGCAGAACGTCCAAAATGATGCACTTGGCCAAAAAGGGCGTATGCGTTTTTTCCTGAATATATTCAGGAAAAAACGCATACGCCCTTTTTGGCCAACCAAGCAAGCTTGCAAAGGAAATCTGCCCTACAATGAAGTCTCACTTCCCCCCGGTCAAAAGGGCCATCTGAAAAAAGTGTAAAATCCAGAAAGGCAGGACAGGCCATGGAGAACTGGGAGCCTTGTTATGCTGATGGGCGGGATGTAAATTGCCAACAGACACTCGGGAGAAGTGTATGGTGTTTCCTGAAACATCTAAAAAACAAAGCAACAGAGCCTAGGGCACTTCCACTTATGGTCCTATAGCTTAGGGAAATTAAAATCAAAAAGATACAGCCACCCCAATGTTTGGGACGCCTCTGTTTACAAGAACCTCGTTTACCGTACAAGTTCAATATTACAGAAAGTGAAAAATGGATAAAGAACTTGTGGTACTTACGTACAATGCAGTATCACTCAGCAGTGAAATCTATGCCATCAGGCCCATAGCAGCACAATGAGTGGATTCAGGTACGATGATTCTAACTGAAATAAGTCACACAGAAAAAGAAACATCATAAGATATCAGTAATACACGGAATGTAAACTTGGCTACACAGGAACTGAATTACAGAACAGAACAGGGTCTCAAATTTAGAAAACCAACTTATGCTTGTTTAAGGGTAAAGGTGAGTTGGGGTGCTGCATAAAACCAGAGATTGAAATGAGCACAGATAAAGTTCCTTAAGCCAAATATGGAATAGACAAGAGCTACTCCTTGCTCAACGAAATGGACTCAACACCGCATATTAAACGCCTAAGAATGTACCTGACTCTTAAGTATCTTAAAACCTATGGATTGCTATGTCTCCGAAAGAGAATCAAACATGTGTACAGGGACATAAATGCAGCAGTGATAGGATTGGAGAGGTTCGGTGAGCAAATGAAGACCCTTTGAAGTCATATTGCATGGTACCCATTCCACGGGTTTCAACTACCCAGGTTTAAGGTATTCTTCCTTCAGCTAAAACATGCATGTGGAACCTAGAGTATGATCAACCATGTGATCGGGAGACGTGTTCAAATATGTCTCAGTTTTCGTACCCTGGTACTCGGGTGCAACATTCCAGACGCTTTACTAACACTCTCCCGACTTGGAGAGTCAGTCCCTTTAACCTCCTGTTTGGCCCAGTTTGCAATTTCTGCAGAAGATGAACAGGAATAGCGAGAACCAATGAGAGACTAGCTGGAGGTGTCTGGACGGGCAAATTTAACTCTCATTTCCCACCAGGAAGAGGAAATAACCAAAGGCTCAGCGTGCCGTGCCGGAACCAGATTAGGGCCTGAAGCCATCCTGCGGTGTTGCGGCCAGCTCACAAGAAAACGAGTTGAAGAAAGGAGCTCAGGGGCACAGTAATTCACAAACCTGCAGAGTTATAAATGACAACTATCGTCCAAAAATATACTGAAGTAAGGCTGCCAAGAGGACTTGAAAGCGGGGCAGAATTGCAGGAAACCGATTTCAGGAGGTAGACTGGAATTGCATTGAAAGCATAGGAAAAGAGGCAGAACGTCCACAATGATGCACTTGGCCAAAAAGGGCGTATGCGTTTTTTCCTGAATATATTCAGGAAAAAACGCATACGCCCTTTTTGGCCAACCAAGCAAGCTTGCAAAGGAAATCTGCCCTACAATGAAGTCTCACTTCCCCCCGGTCAAAAGGGCCATCTGAAAAAAGTGTAAAATCCAGAAAGGCAGGACAGGCCATGGAGAACTGGGAGCCTTGTTATGCTGATGGGCGGGATGTAAATTGCCAACAGACACTCGGGAGAAGTGTATGGTGTTTCCTGAAACATCTAAAAAACAAAGCAACAGAGCCTAGGGCACTTCCACTTATGGTCCTATAGCTTAGGGAAATTAAAATCAAAAAGATACAGCCACCCCAATGTTTGGGACGCCTCTGTTTACAAGAACCTCGTTTACCATACAAGTTCAATATCACAGAAAGTGAAAAATGGATAAAGAACTTGTGGTACTTACGTACAATGCAGTATCACTCAGCAGTGAAATCTATGTCATCAGGCCCGTAGCAGCACAATGAGTGGATTCAGGTACGATGATTCTAACTGAAATAAGTCACACAGAAAAAGAAACATCATAAGATATCAGTAATACACGGAATGTAAACTTGGCTACACAGGAACTGAATTACAGAACAGAACAGGGTCTCAAATTTAGAAAACCAACTTATGCTTGTTTAAGGGTAAAGGTGAGTTGGGGTGCTGCATAAAACCAGAGATTGAAATGAGCACAGATAAAGTTCCTTAAGCCAAATATGGAATAGACAAGAGCTACTCCTTGCTCAACGAAATGGACTCAACACCGCATATTAAACGCCTAAGAATGTACCTGACTCTTAAGTATCTTAAAACCTATGGATTGCTATGTCTCCGAAAGAGAATCAAACATGTGTACAGGGACATAAATGCAGCAGTGATAGGATTGGAGAGGTTCGGTGAGCAAATGAAGACCCTTTGAAGTCATATTGCATGGTACCCATTCCACGGGTTTCAACTACCCAGGTTTAAGGTATTCTTCCTTCAGCTAAAACATGCATGTGGAACCTAGAGTATGATCAACCATGTGATCGGGAGACGTGTTCAAATATGTCTCAGTTTTCGTACCCTGGTACTCGGGTGCAACATTCCAGACGCTTTACTAACACTCTCCCGACTTGGAGAGTCAGTCCCTTTAACCTCCTGTTTGGCCCAGTTTGCAATTTCTGCGGAAGATGAACAGGAATAGCGAGAACCAATGAGAGACTAGCTGGAGGTGTCTGGACGGGCAAATTTAACTCTCATTTCCCACCAGGAAGAGGAAATAACCAAAGGCTCAGCGTGCCGTGCCGGAACCAGATTAGGGCCTGAAGCCATCCTGCGGTGTTGCGGCCAGCTCACAAGAAAACGAGTTGAAGAAAGGAGCTCAGGGGCACTGTAATTCACAAACCTGCAGAGTTATAAATGACAACTATCGTCCAAAAATATACTGAAGTAAGGCTGCCAAGAGGACTTGAAAGCGGGGCAGAATTGCAGGAAACCGATTTCAGGAGGTAGACTGGAATTGCATTGAAAGCATAGGAAAAGAGGCAGAACGTCCACAATGATGCACTTGGCCAAAAAGGGCGTATGCGTTTTTTCCTGAATATATTCAGGAAAAAACGCATACGCCCTTTTTGGCCAACCAAGCAAGCTTGCAAAGGAAATCTGCCCTACAATGAAGTCTCACTTCCCCCCGGTCAAAAGGGCCATCTGAAAAAAGTGTAAAATCCAGAAAGGCAGGACAGGCCATGGAGAACTGGGAGCCTTGTTATGCTGATGGGCGGGATGTAAATTGCCAACAGACACTCGGGAGAAGTGTATGGTGTTTCCTGAAACATCTAAAAAACAAAGCAACAGAGCCTAGGGCACTTCCACTTATGGTCCTATAGCTTAGGGAAATTAAAATCAAAAAGATACAGCCACCCCAATGTTTGGGACGCCTCTGTTTACAAGAACCTCGTTTACCATACAAGTTCAATATCACAGAAAGTGAAAAATGGATAAAGAACTTGTGGTACTTACGTACAATGCAGTATCACTCAGCAGTGAAATCTATGTCATCAGGCCCGTAGCAGCACAATGAGTGGATTCAGGTACGATGATTCTAACTGAAATAAGTCACACAGAAAAAGAAACATCATAAGATATCAGTAATACACGGAATGTAAACTTGGCTACACAGGAACTGAATTACAGAACAGAACAGGGTCTCAAATTTAGAAAACCAACTTATGCTTGTTTAAGGGTAAAGGTGAGTTGGGGTGCTGCATAAAACCAGAGATTGAAATGAGCACAGATAAAGTTCCTTAAGCCAAATATGGAATAGACAAGAGCTACTCCTTGCTCAACGAAATGGACTCAACACCGCATATTAAACGCCTAAGAATGTACCTGACTCTTAAGTATCTTAAAACCTATGGATTGCTATGTCTCCGAAAGAGAATCAAGCATGTGTACAGGGACATAAACGCAGCAGTGATAGGATTGGAGAGGTTCGGTGAGCAAATGAAGACCCTTTGAAGTCATATTGCATGGTACCCATTCCACGGGTTTCAACTACCCAGGTTTAAGGTATTCTTCCTTCAGCTAAAACATGCATGTGGAACCTAGAGTATGATCAACCATGTGATCGGGAGACGTGTTCAAATATGTCTCAGTTTTCGTACCCTGGTACTCGGGTGCAACATTCCAGACGCTTTTCTAACACTCTCCCGACTTGGAGAGTCAGCCCCTTTAACCTCCTGTTTGGCCCAGTTTGCAATTTCTGCGGAAGATGAACAGGAATAGCGAGAACCAATGAGAGACTAGCTGGAGGTGTCTGGACGGGCAAATTTAACTCTCATTTCCCACCAGGAAGAGGAAATAACCAAAGGCTCAGCGTGCCGTGCCGGAACCAGATTAGGGCCTGAAGCCATCCTGCGGTGTTGCGGCCAGCTCACAAGAAAACGAGTTGAAGAAAGGAGCTCAGGGGCACTGTAATTCACAAACCTGCAGAGTTATAAATGACAACTATCGTCCAAAAATATACTGAAGTAAGGCTGCCAAGAGGACTTGAAAGCGGGGCAGAATTGCAGGAAACCGATTTCAGGAGGTAGACGGGAATTGCATTGAAAGCATAGGAAAAGAGGCAGAACGTCCACAATGATGCAGTTGGCCAAAAAGGGCGTATGCGTTTTTTCCTGAATATATTCAGGAAAAAACGCATACGCCCTTTTTGGCCAACCAAGCAAGCTTGCAAAGGAAATCTGCACTACAATGAAGTCTCACTTCCCCCCCCCCCCCGGTCAAAAGGGCCATCTGAAAAAAGTGTAAAATCCAGAAAGGCAGGACAGGCCATGGAGAACTGGGAGCCTTGTTATGCTGATGGGCGGGATGTAAATTGCCAACAGACACTCGGGAGAAGTGTATGGTGTTTCCTGAAACATCTAAAAAACAAAGCAACAGAGCCTAGGGCACTTCCACTTATGGTCCTATAGCTTAGGGAAATTAAAATCAAAAAGATACAGCCACCCCAATGTTTGGGACGCCTCTGTTTACAAGAACCTCGTTTACCGTACAAGTTCAATATCACAGAAAGTGAAAAATGGATAAAGAACTTGTGGTACTTACGTACAATGCAGTATCACTCAGCAGTGAAATCTATGCCATCAGGCCCGTAGCAGCACAATGAGTGGATTCAGGTACGATGATTCTAACTGAAATACGTCACACAGAAAAAGAAACATCATAAGATATCAGTAATACACGGAATGTAAACTTGGCTACACAGGAACTGAATTACAGAACAGAACAGGGTCTCAAATTTAGAAAACCAACTTATGCTTGTTTAAGGGTAAAGGTGAGTTGGGGTGCTGCATAAAACCAGAGATTGAAATGAGCACAGATAAAGTTCCTTAAGCCAAATATGGAATAGACAAGAGCTACTCCTTGCTCAACGAAATGGACTCAACACCGCATATTAAACGCCTAAGAATGTACCTGACTCTTAAGTATCTTAAAACCTATGGATTGCTATGTCTCCGAAAGAGAATCAAGCATGTGTACAGGGACATAAACGCAGCAGTGATAGGATTGGAGAGGTTCGGTGAGCAAATGAAGACCCTTTGAAGTCATATTGCATGGTACCCATTCCACGGGTTTCAACTACCCAGGTTTAAGGTATTCTTCCTTCAGCTAAAACATGCATGTGGAACCTAGAGTATGATCAACCATGTGATCGGGAGACGTGTTCAAATATGTCTCAGTTTTCGTACCCTGGTACTCGGGTGCAACATTCCAGACGCTTTACTAACACTCTCCCGACTTGGAGAGTCAGCCCCTTTAACCTCCTGTTTGGCCCAGTTTGCAATTTCTGCGGAAGATGAACAGGAATAGCGAGAACCAATGAGAGACTAGCTGGAGGTGTCTGGACGGGCAAATTTAACTCTCATTTCCCACCAGGAAGAGGAAATAACCAAAGGCTCAGCGTGCCGTGCCGGAACCAGATTAGGGCCTGAAGCCATCCTGCGGTGTTGCGGCCAGCTCACAAGAAAACGAGTTGAAGAAAGGAGCTCAGGGGCACTGTAATTCACAAACCTGCAGAGTTATAAATGACAACTATCGTCCAAAAATATACTGAAGTAAGGCTGCCAAGAGGACTTGAAAGCGGGGCAGAATTGCAGGAAACCGATTTCAGGAGGTAGACGGGAATTGCATTGAAAGCATAGGAAAAGAGGCAGAACGTCCACAATGATGCAGTTGGCCAAAAAGGGCGTATGCGTTTTTTCCTGAATATATTCAGGAAAAAACGCATACGCCCTTTTTGGCCAACCAAGCAAGCTTGCAAAGGAAATCTGCACTACAATGAAGTCTCACTTCCCCCCCCCCCCGGTCAAAAGGGCCATCTGAAAAAAGTGTAAAATCCAGAAAGGCAGGACAGGCCATGGAGAACTGGGAGCCTTGTTATGCTGATGGGCGGGATGTAAATTGCCAACAGACACTCGGGAGAAGTGTATGGTGTTTCCTGAAACATCTAAAAAACAAAGCAACAGAGCCTAGGGCACTTCCACTTATGGTCCTATAGCTTAGGGAAATTAAAATCAAAAAGATACAGCCACCCCAATGTTTGGGACGCCTCTGTTTACAAGAACCTCGTTTACCGTACAAGTTCAATATCACAGAAAGTGAAAAATGGATAAAGAACTTGTGGTACTTACGTACAATGCAGTATCACTCAGCAGTGAAATCTATGCCATCAGGCCCGTAGCAGCACAATGAGTGGATTCAGGTACGATGATTCTAACTGAAATAAGTCACACAGAAAAAGAAACATCATAAGATATCAGTAATACACGGAATGTAAACTTGGCTACACAGGAACTGAATTACAGAACAGAACAGGGTCTCAAATTTAGAAAACCAACTTATCCTTGTTTAAGGGTAAAGGTGAGTTGGGGTGCTGCATAAAACCAGAGATTGAAATGAGCACAGATAAAGTTCCTTAAGCCAAATATGGAATAGACAAGAGCTACTCCTTGCTCAACGAAATGGACTCAACACCGCATATTAAACGCCTAAGAATGTACCTGACTCTTAAGTATCTTAAAACCTATGGATTGCTATGTCTCCGAAAGAGAATCAAGCATGTGTACAGGGACATAAACGCAGCAGTGATAGGATTGGAGAGGTTCGGTGAGCAAATGAAGACCCTTTGAAGTCATATTGCATGGTACCCATTCCACGGGTTTCAACTACCCAGGTTTAAGGTATTCTTCCTTCAGCTAAAACATGCATGTGGAACCTAGAGTATGATCAACCATGTGATCGGGAGACGTGTTCAAATATGTCTCAGTTTTCGTACGCTGGTACTCGGGTGCAACATTCCAGACGCTTTACTAACACTCTCCCGACTTGGAGAGTCAGTCCCTTTAACCTCCTGTTTGGCCCAGTTTGCAATTTCTGCGGAAGATGAACAGGAATAGCGAGAACCAATGAGAGACTAGCTGGAGGTGTCTGGATGGGCAAATTTAACTCTCATTTCCCACCAGGAAGAGGAAATAACCAAAGGCTCAGCGTGCCGTGCCGGAACCAGATTAGGGCCTGAAGCCATCCTGCGGTGTTGCGGCCAGCTCACAAGAAAACGAGTTGAAGAAAGGAGCTCAGGGGCACTGTAATTCACAAACCTGCAGAGTTATAAATGACAACTATCGTCCAAAAATATACTGAAGTAAGGCTGCCAAGAGGACTTGAAAGCGGGGCAGAATTGCAGGAAACCGATTTCAGGAGGTAGACTGGAATTGCATTGAAAGCATAGGAAAAGAGGCAGAACGTCCACAATGATGCACTTGGCCAAAAAGGGCGTATGCGTTTTTTCCTGAATATATTCAGGAAAAAACGCATACGCCCTTTTTGGCCAACCAAGCAAGCTTGCAAAGGAAATCTGCACTACAATGAAGTCTCAGTCCCCCCCCGCCCCGGTCAAAAGGGCCATATGAAAAAAGTGTAAAATCCAGAAAGGCAGGACAGGCCATGGAGACCTGGGAGCCTTGTTATGCTGATGGGCGGGATGTAAACTGCCAACAGACACTCGGGAGAAGTGTATGGTGTTTCCTGAAACATCTAAAAAACAAAGCAACAGAGCCTAGGGCACTTCCACTTATGGTCCTATAGCTTAGGGAAATTAAAATCAAAAAGATACAGCCACCCCAATGTTTGGGACGCCTCTGTTTACAAGAACCTCGTTTACCGTACAAGTTCAATATCACAGAAAGTGAAAAATGGATAAAGAACTTGTGGTACTTACGTACAATGCAGTATCACTCAGCAGTGAAATCTATGTCATCAGGCCCGTAGCAGCACAATGAGTGGATTCAGGTCGATGATTCTAACTGAAATAAGTCACACAGAAAAAGAAACATCATAAGATATCAGTAATACACGGAATGTAAACTTGGCTACACAGGAACTGAATTACAGAACAGAACAGGGTCTCAAATTTAGAAAACCAACTTATGCTTGTTTAAGGGTAAAGGTGAGTTGGGGTGCTGCATAAAACCAGAGATTGAAATGAGCACAGATAAAGTTCCTTAAGCCAAATATGGAATAGACAAGAGCTACTCCTTGCTCAACGAAATGGACTCAACACCGCATATTAAACGCCTAAGAATGTACCTGACTCTTAAGTATCTTAAAACCTATGGATTGCTATGTCTCTGAAAGAGAATCAAGCATGTGTACAGGGACATAAACGCAGCAGTGATAGGATTGGAGAGGTTCGGTGAGCAAATGAAGACCCTTTGAAGTCATATTGCATGGTACCCATTCCACGGGTTTCAACTACCCAGGTTTAAGGTATTCTTCCTTCAGCTAAAACATGCATGTGGAACCTAGAGTATGATCAACCATGTGATCGGGAGACGTGTTCAAATATGTCTCAGTTTTCGTACCCTGGTACTCGGGTGCAACATTCCAGACGCTTTACTAACACTCTCCCGACTTGGAGAGTCAGTCCCTTTAACCTCCTGTTTGGCCCAGTTTGCAATTTCTGCGGAAGATGAACAGGAATAGCGAGAACCAATGAGAGACTAGCTGGAGGTGTCTGGACGGGCAAATTTAACTCTCATTTCCCACCAGGAAGAGGAAATAACGAAAGGCTCAGCGTGCCGTGCCGGAACCAGATTAGGGCCTGAAGCCATCCTGCGGTTTTGCGGCCAGCTCACAAGAAAACGAGTTGAAGAAAGGAGCTCAGGGGCACTGTAATTCACAAACCTGCAGAGTTATAAATGACAACTATCGTCCAAAAATATACTGAAGTAAGGCTGCCAAGAGGACTTGAAAGCGGGGCAGAATTGCAGGAAACCGATTTCAGGAGGTAGACTGGAATTGCATTGAAAGCATAGGAAAAGAGGCAGAACGTCCACAATGATGCACTTGGCCAAAAAGGGCGTATGCATTTTTTCCTGAATATATTCAGGAAAAAACGCATACGCCCTTTTTGGCCAACCACGCAAGCTTGCAAAGGAAATCTGCACTACAATGAAGTCTCACTTCCCCCCCCCCCCCGGTCAAAAGGGCCATCTGAAAAAAGTGTAAAATCCAGAAAGGCAGGACAGGCCATGGAGAACTGGGAGCCTTGTTATGCTGATGGGCGGGATGTAAACTGCCAACAGACACTCGGGAGAAGTGTATGGTGTTTCCTGAAACATCTAAAAAACAAAGCAACAGAGCCTAGGGCACTTCCACTTATGGTCCTATAGCTTAGGGAAATTAAAATCAAAAAGATACAGCCACCCCAATGTTTGGGACGCCTCTGTTTACAAGAACCTCGTTTACCGTACAAGTTCAATATCACAGAAAGTGAAAAATGGATAAAGAACTTGTGGTACTTACGTACAATGCAGTATCACTCAGCAGTGAAATCTATGCCATCAGGCCCGTAGCAGCACAATGAGTGGATTCAGGTACGATGATTCTAACTGAAATAAGTCACACAGAAAAAGAAACATCATAAGATATCAGTAATACACGGAATGTAAACTTGGCTACACAGGAACTGAATTACAGAACAGAACAGGGTCTCAAATTTAGAAAACCAACTTATGCTTGTTTAAGGGTAAAGGTGAGTTGGGGTGCTGCATAAAACCAGAGATTGAAATGAGCACAGATAAAGTTCCTTAAGCCAAATATGGAATAGACAAGAGCTACTCCTTGCTCAACGAAATGGACTCAACACCGCATATTAAACGCCTAAGAATGTACCTGACTCTTAAGTATCTTAAAACCTATGGATTGCTATGTCTCCGAAAGAGAATCAAGCATGTGTACAGGGACATAAACGCAGCAGTGATAGGATTGGAGAGGTTCGGTGAGGAAATGAAGACCCTTTGAAGTCATATTGCATGGTACCCATTCCACGGGTTTCAACTACCCAGGTTTAAGGTATTCTTCCTTCAGCTAAAACATGCATGTGGAACCTAGAGTATGATCAACCATGTGATCGGGAGACGTGTTCAAATATGTCTCAGTTTTCGTACCCTGGTACTCGGGTGCAACATTCCAGACGCTTTACTAACACTCTCCCGACTTGGAGAGTCAGTCCCTTTAACCTCCTGTCTGGCCCAGTTTGCAATTTCTGCGGAAGATGAACAGGAATAGCGAGAACCAATGAGAGACTAGCTGGAGGTGTCTGGACGGGCAAATTTAACTCTCATTTCCCACCAGGAAGAGGAAATAACCAAAGGCTCAGCGTGCCGTGCCGGAACCAGATTAGGGCCTGAAGCCATCCTGCGGTGTTGCGGCCAGCTCACAAGAAAACGAGTTGAAGAAAGGAGCTCAGGGGCACTGTAATTCACAAACCTGCAGAGTTATAAATGACAACTATCGTCCAAAAATATACTGAAGTAAGGGTGCCAAGAGGACTTGAAAGCGGGGCAGAATTGCAGGAAACCGATTTCAGGAGGTAGACTGGAATTGCATTGAAAGCATAGGAAAAGAGGCAGAACGTCCACAATGATGCACTTGGCCAAAAAGGGCGTATGCGTTTTTTCCTGAATATATTCAGGAAAAAACGCATACGCCCTTTTTGGCCAACCAAGCAAGCTTGCAAAGGAAATCTGCACTACAATGAAGTCTCACTTCCCCCCCCCCCCCGGTCAAAAGGGCCATCTGAAAAAAGTGTAAAATCCAGAAAGGCAGGACAGGCCATGGAGAACTGGGAGCCTTGTTATGCTGATGGGCGGGATGTAAACTGCCAACAGACACTCGGGAGAAGTGTATGGTGTTTCCTGAAACATCTAAAAAACAAAGCAACAGAGCCTAGGGCACTTCCACTTATGGTCCTATAGCTTAGGGAAATTAAAATCAAAAAGATACAGCCACCCCAATGTTTGGGACGCCTCTGTTTACAAGAACCTCGTTTACCGTACAAGTTCAATATCACAGAAAGTGAAAAATGGATAAAGAACTTGTGGTACTTACGTACAATGCAGTATCACTCAGCAGTGAAATCTATGCCATCAGGCCCGTAGCAGCACAATGAGTGGATTCAGGTACGATGATTCTAACTGAAATAAGTCACACAGAAAAAGAAACATCATAAGATATCAGTAATACACGGAATGTAAACTTGGCTACACAGGAACTGAATTACAGAACAGAACAGGGTCTCAAATTTAGAAAACCAACTTATGCTTGTTTAAGGGTAAAGGTGAGTTGGGGTGCTGCATAAAACCAGAGATTGAAATGAGCACAGATAAAGTTCCTTAAGCCAAATATGGAATAGACAAGAGCTACTCCTTGCTCAACGAAATGGAGTCAACACCGCATATTAAACGCCTAAGAATGTACCTGACTCTTAAGTATCTTAAAACGTATGGATTGCTATGTCTCCGAAAGAGAATCAAGCATGTGTACAGGGACATAAACGCAGCAGTGATAGGATTGGAGAGGTTCGGTGAGCAAATGAAGACCCTTTGAAGTCATATTGCATGGTACCCATTCCACGGGTTTCAACTACCCAGGTTTAAGGTATTCTTCCTTCAGCTAAAACATGCATGTGGAACCTAGAGTATGATCAACCATGTGATCGGGAGACGTGTTCAAATATGTCTCAGTTTTCGTACGCTGGTACTCGGGTGCAACATTCCAGACGCTTTACTAACACTCTCCCGACTTGGAGAGTCAGTCCCTTTAACCTCCTGTTTGGCCCAGTTTGCAATTTCTGCGGAAGATGAACAGGAATAGCGAGAACCAATGAGAGACTAGCTGGAGGTGTCTGGATGGGCAAATTTAACTCTCATTTCCCACCAGGAAGAGGAAATAACCAAAGGCTCAGCGTGCCGTGCCGGAACCAGATTAGGGCCTGAAGCCATCCTGCGGTGTTGCGGCCAGCTCACAAGAAAACGAGTTGAAGAAAGGAGCTCAGGGGCACTGTAATTCACAAACCTGCAGAGTTATAAATGACAACTATCGTCCAAAAATATACTGAAGTAAGGCTGCCAAGAGGACTTGAAAGCGGGGCAGAATTGCAGGAAACCGATTTCAGGAGGTAGACTGGAATTGCATTGAAAGCATAGGAAAAGAGGCAGAACGTCCACAATGATGCACTTGGCCAAAAAGGGCGTATGCGTTTTTTCCTGAATATATTCAGGAAAAAACGCATACGCCCTTTTTGGCCAACCAAGCAAGCTTGCAAAGGAAATCTGCACTACAATGAAGTCTCACTTCCCCCCCCCCCGCCGGTCAAAAGGGCCATCTGAAAAAAGTGTAAAATCCAGAAAGGCAGGACAGGCCATGGAGAACTGGGAGCCTTGTTATGCTGATGGGCGGGATGTAAATTGCCAACAGACACTCGGGAGAAGTGTATGGTGTTTCCTGAAACATCTAAAAAACAAAGCAACAGAGCCTAGGGCACTTCCACTTATGGTCCTATAGCTTAGGGAAATTAAAATCAAAAAGATACAGCCACCCCAATGTTTGGGACGCCTCTGTTTACAAGAACCTCGTTTACCGTACAAGTTCAATATCACAGAAAGTGAAAAATGGATAAAGAACTTGTGGTACTTACGTACAATGCAGTATCACTCAGCAGTGAAATCTATGCCATCAGGCCCGTAGCAGCACAATGAGTGGATTCAGGTACGATGATTCTAACTGAAATAAGTCACACAGAAAAAGAAACATCATAAGATATCAGTAATACACGGAATGTAAACTTGGCTACACAGGAACTGAATTACAGAACAGAACAGGGTCTCAAATTTAGAAAACCAACTTATGCTTGTTTAAGGGTAAAGGTGAGTTGGGGTGCTGCATAAAACCAGAGATTGAAATGAGCACAGATAAAGTTCCTTAAGCCAAATATGGAATAGACAAGAGCTACTCCTTGCTCAACGAAATGGACTCAACACCGCATATTAAACGCCTAAGAATGTACCTGACTCTTAAGTATCTTAAAACCTATGGATTGCTATGTCTCCGAAAGAGAATCAAGCATGTGTACAGGGACATAAACGCAGCAGTGATAGGATTGGAGAGGTTCGGTGAGCAAATGAAGACCCTTTGAAATCATATTGCATGGTACCCATTCCACGGGTTTCAACTACCCAGGTTTAAGGTATTCTTCCTTCAGCTAAAACATGCATGTGGAACCTAGAGTATGATCAACCATGTGATCGGGAGACGTGTTCAAATATGTCTCAGTTTTCGTACCCTGGTACTCGGGTGCAACATTCCAGACGCTTTACTAACACTCTCCCGACTTGGAGAGTCAGTCCCTTTAACCTCCTGTTTGGCCCAGTTTGCAATTTCTGCGGAAGATGAACAGGAATAGCGAGAACCAATGAGAGACTAGCTGGAGGTGTCTGGACGGGCAAATTTAACTCTCATTTCCCACCAGGAAGAGGAAATAACCAAAGGCTCAGCGTGCCGTGCCGGAACCAGATTAGGGCCTGAAGCCATCCTGCGGTGTTGCGGCCAGCTCACAAGAAAACGAGTTGAAGAAAGGAGCTCAGGGGCACTGTAATTCACAAACCTGCAGAGTTATAAATGACAACTATCGTCCAAAAATATACTGAAGTAAGGCTGCCAAGAGGACTTGAAAGCGGGGCAGAATTGCAGGAAACCGATTTCAGGAGGTAGACTGGAATTGCATTGAAAGCATAGGAAAAGAGGCAGAACGTCCACAATGATGCACTTGGCCAAAAAGGGCGTATGCGTTTTTTCCTGAATATATTCAGGAAAAAACGCATACGCCCTTTTTGGCCAACCAAGCAAGCTTGCAAAGGAAATCTGCACTACAATGAAGTCTCACTTCCCCCCGGTCAAAAGGGCCATCTGAATAAAGTGTAAAATCCAGAAAGGCAGGACAGGCCATGGAGAACTGGGAGCCTTGTTATGCTGATGGGCGGGATGTAAACTGCCAACAGACACTCGGGAGAAGTGTATGGTGTTTCCTGAAACATCTAAAAAACAAAGCAACAGAGCCTAGGGCACTTCCACTTATGGTCCTATAGCTTAGGGAAATTAAAATCAAAAAGACACAGCCACCCCAATGTTTGGGACGCCTCTGTTTACAAGAACCTCGTTTACCGTACAAGTTCAATATCACAGAAAGTGAAAAATGGATAAAGAACTTGTGGTACTTACGTACAATGCAGTATCACTCAGCAGGGAAATCTATGTCATCAGGCCCGTAGCAGCACAATGAGTGGATTCAGGTACGATGATTCTAACTGAAATAAGTCACACAGAAAAAGAAACATCATAAGATATCAGTAATACACGGAATGTAAACTTGGCTACACAGGAACTGAATTACAGAACAGAACAGGGTCTCAAATTTAGAAAACCAACTTATGCTTGTTTAAGGGTAAAGGTGAGTTGGGGTGCTGCATAAAACCAGAGATTGAAATGAGCACAGATAAAGTTCCTTAAGCCAAATATGGAATAGACAAGAGCTACTCCTTGCTCAACGAAATGGACTCAACACCGCATATTAAACGCCTAAGAATGTACCTGACTCTTAAGTATCTTAAAACCTATGGATTGTTATGTCTCTGAAAGAGAATCAAGCATGTGTACAGGGACATAAACGCAGCAGTGATAGGATTGGAGAGGTTCGGTGAGCAAATGAAGACCCTTTGAAGTCATATTGCATGGTACCCATTCCACGGGTTTCAACTACCCAGGTTTAAGGTATTCTTCCTTCAGCTAAAACATGCATGTGGAACCTAGAGTATGATCAACCATGTGATCGGGAGACGTGTTCAAATATGTCTCAGTTTTCGTACCCTGGTACTCGGGTGCAACATTCCAGACGCTTTACTAACACTCTCCCCACTTGGAGAGTCAGCGCCTTTAACCTCCTGTTTGGCCCAGTTTGCAATTTCTGCGGAAGATGAACAGGAATAGCGAGAACCAATGAGAGACTAGCTGGAGGTGTCTGGACGGGCAAATTTAACTCTCATTTCCCACCAGAAAGAGGAAATAACCAAAGGCTCAGCGTGCCGTGCCGGAACCAGATTAGGGCCTGAAGCCATCCTGCGGTGTTGCGGCCAGCTCACAAGAAAACGAGTTGAAGAAAGGAGCTCAGGGGCACTGTAATTCACAAACCTGCAGAGTTATAAATGACAACTATCGTCCAAAAATATACTGAAGTAAGGCTGCCAAGAGGACTTGAAAGCGGGGCAGAATTGCAGGAAACCGATTTCAGGAGGTAGACTGGAATTGCATTGAAAGCATAGGAAAAGAGGCAGAACGTCCACAATGATGCACTTGGCCAAAAAGGGCGTATGCGTTTTTTCCTGAATATATTCAGGAAAAAACGCATACGCCCTTTTTGGCCAACCAAGCAAGCTTGCAAAGGAAATCTGCACTACAATGAAGTCTCACTTCCCCCCCCCCACCCCGGTCAAAAGGGCCATCTGAAAAAAGTGTAAAATCCAGAAAGGCAGGACAGGCCATGGAGAACTGGGAGCCTTGTTATGCTGATGGGCGGGATGTAAACTGCCAACAGACACTCGGGAGAAGTGTATGGTGTTTCCTGAAACATCTAAAAAACAAAGCAACAGAGCCTAGGGCACTTCCACTTATGGTCCTATAGCTTAGGGAAATTAAAATCAAAAAGATACAGCCACCCCAATGTTTGGGACGCCTCTGTTTACAAGAACCTCGTTTACCGTACAAGTTCAATATCACAGAAAGTGAAAAATGGATAAAGAACTTGTGGTACTTACGTACAATGCAGTATCACTCAGCAGTGAAATCTATGTCATCAGGCCCGTAGCAGCACAATGAGTGGATTCAGGTACGATGATTCTAACTGAAATAAGTCACACAGAAAAAGAAACATCATAAGATATCAGTAATACACGGAATGTAAACTTGGCTACACAGGAACTGAATTACAGAACAGAACAGGGTCTCAAATTTAGAAAACCAACTTATGCTTGTTTAAGGGTAAAGGTGAGTTGGGGTGCTGCATAAAACCAGAGATTGAAATGAGCACAGATAAAGTTCCTTAAGCCAAATATGGAATAGACAAGAGCTACTCCTTGCTCAACGAAATGGACTCAACACCGCATATTAAACGCCTAAGAATGTACCTGACTCTTAAGTATCTTAAAACCTATGGATTGCTATGTCTCCGAAAGAGAATCAAGCATGTGTACAGGGACATAAACGCAGCAGTGATAGGATTGGAGAGGTTCGGTGAGCAAATGAAGACCCTTTGAAGTCATATTGCATGGTACCCATTCCACGGGTTTCAACTACCCAGGTTTAAGGTATTCTTCCTTCAGCTAAAACATGCATGTGGAACCTAGAGTATGATCAACCATGTGATCGGGAGACGTGTTCAAATATGTCTCAGTTTTCGTACCCTGGTACTCGGGTGCAACATTCCAGACGCTTTACTAACACTCTCCCGACTTGGAGAGTCAGTCCCTTTAACCTCCTGTTTGGCCCAGTTTGCAATTTCTGCGGAAGATGAACAGGAATAGCGAGAACCAATGAGAGACTAGCTGGAGGTGTCTGGACGGGCAAATTTAACTCTCATTTCCCACCAGGAAGAGGAAATAACCAAAGGCTCAGCGTGCCGTGCCGGAACCAGATTAGGGCCTGAAGCCATCCTGCGGTGTTGCGGCCAGCTCACAAGAAAACGAGTTGAAGAAAGGAGCTCAGGGGCACTGTAATTCACAAACCTGCAGAGTTATAAATGACAACTATCGTCCAAAAATATACTGAAGTAAGGCTGCCAAGAGGACTTGAAAGCGGGGCAGAATTGCAGGAAACCGATTTCAGGAGGTAGACTGGAATTGCATTGAAAGCATAGGAAAAGAGGCAGAACGTCCACAATGATGCACTTGGCCAAAAAGGGCGTATGCGTTTTTTCCTGAATATATTCAGGAAAAAACGCATACGCCCTTTTTGGCCAACCAAGCAAGCTTGCAAAGGAAATCTGCACTACAATGAAGTCTCACTTCCCCCCCCCCACCCCGGTCAAAAGGGCCATCTGAAAAAAGTGTAAAATCCAGAAAGGCAGGACAGGCCATGGAGAACTGGGAGCCTTGTTATGCTGATGGGCGGGATGTAAACTGCCAACAGACACTCGGGAGAAGTGTATGGTGTTTCCTGAAACATCTAAAAAACAAAGCAACAGAGCCTAGGGCACTTCCACTTATGGTCCTATAGCTTAGGGAAATTAAAATCAAAAAGATACAGCCACCCCAATGTTTGGGACGCCTCTGTTTACAAGAACCTCGTTTACCGTACAAGTTCAATATCACAGAAAGTGAAAAATGGATAAAGAACTTGTGGTACTTACGTACAATGCAGTATCACTCAGCAGTGAAATCTATGTCATCAGGCCCGTAGCAGCACAATGAGTGGATTCAGGTACGATGATTCTAACTGAAATAAGTCACACAGAAAAAGAAACATCATAAGATATCAGTAATACACGGAATGTAAACTTGGCTACACAGGAACTGAATTACAGAACAGAACAGGGTCTCAAATTTAGAAAACCAACTTATGCTTGTTTAAGGGTAAAGGTGAGTTGGGGTGCTGCATAAAACCAGAGATTGAAATGAGCACAGATAAAGTTCCTTAAGCCAAATATGGAATAGACAAGAGCTACTCCTTGCTCAACGAAATGGACTCAACACCGCATATTAAACGCCTAAGAATGTACCTGACTCTTAAGTATCTTAAAACCTATGGATTGCTATGTCTCCGAAAGAGAATCAAGCATGTGTACAGGGACATAAACGCAGCAGTGATAGGATTGGAGAGGTTCGGTGAGCAAATGAAGACCCTTTGAAGTCATATTGCATGGTACCCATTCCACGGGTTTCAACTACCCAGGTTTAAGGTATTCTTCCTTCAGCTAAAACATGCATGTGGAACCTAGAGTATGATCAACCATGTGATCGGGAGACGTGTTCAAATATGTCTCAGTTTTCGTACCCTGGTACTCGGGTGCAACATTCCAGACGCTTTACTAACACTCTCCCGACTTGGAGAGTCAGTCCCTTTAACCTCCTGTTTGGCCCAGTTTGCAATTTCTGCGGAAGATGAACAGGAATAGCGAGAACCAATGAGAGACTAGCTGGAGGTGTCTGGACGGGCAAATTTAACTCTCATTTCCCACCAGGAAGAGGAAATAACCAAAGGCTCAGCGTGCCGTGCCGGAACCAGATTAGGGCCTGAAGCCATCCTGCGGTGTTGCGGCCAGCTCACAAGAAAACGAGTTGAAGAAAGGAGCTCAGGGGCACTGTAATTCACAAACCTGCAGAGTTATAAATGACAACTATCGTCCAAAAATATACTGAAGTAAGGCTGCCAAGAGGACTTGAAAGCGGGGCAGAATTGCAGGAAACCGATTTCAGGAGGTAGACTGGAATTGCATTGAAAGCATAGGAAAAGAGGCAGAACGTCCACAATGATGCACTTGGCCAAAAAGGGCGTATGCGTTTTTTCCTGAATATATTCAGGAAAAAACGCATACGCCGTTTTTGGCCAACCAAGCAAGCTTGCAAAGGAAATCTGCACTACAATGAAGTCTCACTTCCCCCCCCACCCCGGTCAAAAGGGCCATCTGAAAAAAGTGTAAAATCCAGAAAGGCAGGACAGGCCATGGAGAACTGGGAGCCTTGTTATGCTGATGGGCGGGATGTAAACTGCCAACAGACACTCGGGAGAAGTGTATGGTGTTTCCTGAAACATCTAAAAAACAAAGCAACAGAGCCTAGGGCACTTCCACTTATGGTCCTATAGCTTAGGGAAATTAAAATCAAAAAGATACAGCCACCCCAATGTTTGGGACGCCTCTGTTTACAAGAACCTCGTTTACCGTACAAGTTCAATATCACAGAAAGTGAAAAATGGATAAAGAACTTGTGGTACTTACGTACAATGCAGTATCACTCAGCAGTGAAATCTATGTCATCAGGCCCGTAGCAGCACAATGAGTGGATTCAGGTACGATGATTCTAACTGAAATAAGTCACACAGAAAAAGAAACATCATAAGATATCAGTAATACACGGAATGTAAACTTGGCTACACAGGAACTGAATTACAGAACAGAACAGGGTCTCAAATTTAGAAAACCAACTTATGCTTGTTTAAGGGTAAAGGTGAGTTGGGGTGCTGCATAAAACCAGAGATTGAAATGAGCACAGATAAAGTTCCTTAAGCCAAATATGGAATAGACAAGAGCTACTCCTTGCTCAACGAAATGGACTCAACACCGCATATTAAACGCCTAAGAATGTACCTGACTAGTAAGTATCTTAAAACCTATGGATTGCTATGTCTCTGAAATAGAATCAGCATGTGTACAGGGGCATAAACGCAGCAGTGATAGGATTGGAGAGGTTCGGTGAGCAAATGAAGACCCTTTGAAGTCATATTGCATGGTACCCATTCCACGGGTTTCAACTATCCAGGTTTAAGGTATTCTTACTTCAGCTAAAACATGCATGTGGAACCTAGAGTATGATCAAACATGTGATCGGGAGATGTGTTCAAATATGTCTCAGTTTTCGTACCCTGGTACTCGGGTGCAACATTCCAGACGCTTTAGTAACACTCTCCCGACTTGGAGAGTCAGTCCCTTTAACCTCCTGTTTGGCCCAGTTTGCAATTTCTGCTGAAGATGAACAGGAATAGCGAGAACCAATGAGAGACTAGCTGGAGGTGTCTGGACGGGCAAATTTAACTCTCATTTCCCACCAGGAAGCGGAATTAACCAAAGGCTCAGCGTGCCGTGCCGGAACCAGATTAGGGCCTGAAGCCATCCTGCGGTGTTGCGGCCAGCTCAAAAGAAAGCGAGTTGAAGAAAGGAGCTCAGGGGCACTGTAATTCACAAACCTGCAGAGTTATAAATGACAACTATCGTCCAAAAATATACTGAAGTAAGGCTGCCAAGAGGACTTGAAAGCGGGGCAGAATTGCAGGAAACCGATTTCAGGAGGTAGACTGGAATTGCATTGAAAGCATAGGAAAAGAGGCAGAACGTCCACAATGATGCACTTGGCCAAAAAGGGCATATGCGTTTTTTCCTGAATATATTCAGGAAAAAACGCATATGCCCTTTTTGGCCAACCAAGCAAGTTTGCAAAGGAAATCTGCACTACAATGAAGTCTGACTTCCCCCCGGTCAAAAGGGCCATCTGAAAAAAGTGTAAAATCCAGAAAGGCAGGACAGGCCATGGAGAACTGGGAGCCTTGTTATGCTGATGGGCGGGATGTAAATTGCCAACAGACACTCGGGAGAAGTGTATGGTGTTTCCTGAAACATCTAAAAAACAAAGCAACAGAGCCTAGGGCACTTCCACTTATGGTCCTATAGCTTAGGGAAATTAAAATCAAAAAGACACAGCCACCCCAAAATTTGGGACGGCTCTTTTTACAGGAATCTCTTCTGCGGCACAAGTTAAATATCCCAGAGAGCAAATAATGGATAAAGAAGTTGCGGTACTTATGTACAACAGAATACCACTCAGCAATGAAATCTATGTCACCAGGCCCGTACCAGCATAATGAGTGGATTGAGGCACGATGATTCTAAGTGAAATAAGTCACACAGAAAAAGAAACATCATAAGGTATCACTAATACACGGAATGTGAACTTGGCTACACATGAACTGAATTACAAAACAGAACAGGGTCTCAAATTTAGAAAACCAACTTATGCTTGCTTAAGGGGGAAGGTGAGTTGGGGTGCTGCATAAAAGCAGAGTTTGAAATTAGCACAGATACCGTTCCATAAGCCAAATATGTAATAGACAAGACCTACCCCTTGCTCAACGAAATGGATTCAACAATGAGGTATCACCTCACACCTGGTAGAATAGGCATCATAGAAAATCTACAAACAAAAAATGCTGGAAAGGGTGTGGAGAAAAGGAACCCTCTTCCACTATTGTTGGGAATATAAATTGATACAGTCATTATGGAGAACAATATGGAATTTCTTAAGAAACTAACAATAGAATTACCATATGATACAGCAATCCCAGTACTGGACATATACCCAGACAAAACCATAAATCAAAAAGAGTCATTCACCGCAATGTTCATTGCATCACTATTTACAATATCGAGGTAATGGAAGCAACCTAAATGCCCACAGACAGACGAATGCATAAAGCTGTGGTACATATATAAAATGGAATATTACTAAGCCATGAAAAGGAATGAAATTGGGTCATTTGTAGAGACGTCGATGGATCTAGAGACTGTCATACAGAGTGAAGTAAGTCAGAAAGAGAAAAACAAATCTTGTATATTCATGCATATATGTGGAACCTAGAAAAACTGTACAGATTAACCATTTTGCAAGGCATAAATAGAGCAACAGATGTAGACAACAAACGTATGGACAACAAGGGGGGAAAGCTGTTGGGGGGGTGGTGGTGGGAGGAGTTGAGAGACTGGGATTGGCATGTATACATTTATATGTATAAAATAGATAACCAATAAGAACCTGCTGTATAAAAATATAAAATAAAATTCAAAATTAAAAAGAAATAAAATTTAAAAAATAAAACAGAAAAAACAATTATTCCCTGCACATACATGTATTTATATGAATAAATTATTTCCATGCTTATATCTGTAAATACAAAAAAGAGGAATAAAATCTACCTTGAACCAAAAACGAAAAAGAGAAAAAAACACAGAACCCACCAGTTACACAGAGGAAAACCGTATCAGGGTACTTGCTCCAGTTGTAAACAATTCTGAAGTTGGTCAGTGGTGGGGAATCGTCTCCCATTCAGCCAGCAGCCCCCACGCAACAAGCGTCCTCATTGCAAAGCTGGGACACTGTGCCGAGGCATCTGTGAGTAAACGTGAGCTGAGCCCCAGGCCAGTTGCTGCTGAACTATTCCCACCCGTCCCAGGTAAAACACCTGAATATATACAAGGACTTGAAAGCCTAGAGGAAGGGCCATAGAGCCACACGAGTGACAGCATGCCGGCCGACTTGGTGCCTGCAGGCCAGCCAGGATGGTCCTGGCCCTGGGTGCTCTTCTGGAAGATTTCCATTTCCCTGCCTGAGATACCCGTCCTGTCCCTGCCCCCACTGCTTTTTTCCTTCTTCACCTCTGCCCAGGGAGAAATTCCAGCAGCAGGTATGGGTGACACATCCTCTTCTTTAGCAGGTGGCAGCCTGGCAACTGCTGCAGAAAGTCCAGCAGAGCCCCACTCACACTGGGCCACCCACAAAGCCGTGGCCTCTCACTCCCTCCCACCAGCCCAGCCCCGAGACTGCTGACAGGGCAGAGAAAATGGCGTCAGGCACGGCTGCAGGGGCTCTTGCTGCCTGGAGTGGTATTTATATTGATCTCAACCCAGGCACACCTGGGGAGGGCTGGCTGGCACGGTAAGGCTGCCCAGGTCAGCCAATCATCACCCCTCAGGGGCTCACAGTTGCAGAAAATGGAACTTGCTGAACCGGCCAGGTCCAAGGAACAGGTGTGGGCTCCTGAGAGTCAGGATAGACAAGGGGCTGCAGCTTTGGCTTGTTTTCTAATCATTTTATCTGGCCCATGAGTGGGAGACAACTTCAAGAAAACCCTCTCCTAATGAGAGGAACCCAGGAGTCAGGGAGAGGAGGGGTGGGTGGTGGTTGGAGACAGAGGCCTGGTGCCCCGGGTGCAGTGGAAGTCTCTGGAAGACCAGGTGGAGGGAGGCCACACAGAGTGATGCCCAGGGTCACAGAACTGTTGCAGCTGCTGTTTGTTAGTTCATGTCCTGCTCTGAGGTGCTCTGTGTCAGCTCTGAGCGACAGGTGAGCTGGGGGTGCTCTGCAATTAGGGCTATGTGCACGGTTCCTGTGTGCCCAGCCCTGCCACGGTACCTGCAAGGGTAGCTCTGTATCCTGGGAGGGGCCTGATCACGAGAGCCCCGTGGGCTGGGGTGGGGGTGGGGTACCTGCCCAGGTGAGCTCCATATTCTGCGATTGGTCTGACCACGAGAGCCCCATGGGCTGCTGGGGACCTGGTAAAGGATGTCAGGACAGTCAGTGAAGCCACCGAGGATATACCTCCAGTTGCTCCTAATTCCTACACCCTGCTGGTCATTCTACCAACCACCAGGACATGGTATTCTGTATTAGTCTTCAATGATGCCTTCTTTTGTATTCCATTAGTCCCAGAGTCACAAGAAATTTTGGCTTGTGAGTGGCAGGACTCAACATACAACTAAAACAATACTTCCGGGCCGTCTGGCCCCAAGGGTGCAAAAATTCCCACACCGTCTTTGGGGAAAGCTTAGCTAAAGACCTAAAAGTTCTACCTCTGGAAAAGGAAACCCTCCTTCAATATGCAGACGACATTCTGATCGCCAGCCCTACTAAGGAGGCCTCTGAACTACCAAGCCAATAAAGGATAGAAGTTGTCCAAGAAAAAGCTCAAATATCACAGACTGCGGTGACCTGCCTGGGTTTCATTCTCACACAAGGTCAGAGAAGCCCATCCCAGGAAAGGGAAGAAACCATTTTCAGCCTTACCCCTTTCTAAAACTAGAAGACAGCTTAGGGGTTCCTGGGGAGGCCAGGGTTTGCTGCTTCTGGATCCCTAACTACAGTCTACTAGCTGGGCCTCTATATGAAACACTGAAAGGAAAAGATGATGATCCTTTTGAATAGAATCCAGAAGTGGCCTTTCAAGAATGGAAAGAGCAGTCAATTCAGACCCTTGCCCTGGAACTCCCTAATTTAGCTAAACCCTTTGACCTTTACATTCCCGGTGAAAGGTGAATCGCCATTGGAGAATTAGTGCAAAAACTGGGACCACTTGAAATGGAACAATGCAAGAATGCCATCCAGGTAGGATAAACTACGGTCACTAAGGAGCTTGGCCCACTGCCACATCTGGCCAAGATACTGGCGGTATCTAAAAACCTGGAAATCAGCAGCCCAAAAGGCCACCTCCCTCCTACGGGAAAAGGACCCCACGTGGTGATCCTAACCACCAACCATGCCCTGAAGTTGCAGGGTTCGCTCCGTGGGCACACCGACCTCGAGTGAGGAGGCCCTCCAACTCCAACATCCAGAGAGATAACCGGGGGCAACAGGGCACCATGACGACTCGTGTGAACATCACTTGACCTGGAGTTTCTCTCATAAAACAACAAGAGTGTGTCCCAAAAGAGTAGACTACTGCTTGCAGGACTTACTGCACCCAGAGGGGAGCTAATAATCTTGGCGGGGGAACAGTATACCACACTGTCACCATAGAAAAGCCTACAGACACTGTGATGATGGTGGCCAATAAGACCGGCTGGACTCCTGTTTACTTCAAAAGGCTGTTGACTCAGTAGCCATCATGGTCCTTATCACCACTGACCCTGGACTGTCTGGGAGTTGAGCGGGCAGGGCTCTGACACCTGGTGCTGTTTGTACGTTAATTCAGGGGCCTAATTGAAGAAAGCGCAGACTACTGGTCAGAGCATCTAGGCTGGCAGAAACGGTCAGCCTAAGGTGGCCGAACAAATGTGGGGCGGGGTGAAACCGGCCCCCACAGCGTCTCTGCACATCTCTTTCCTGGACCCTTAAAGGTCATTAGAATCTATAACACTTCCAATGCTGGTGCTCAGGTGGACGAGCAGGGAGGCAGGGGTCCTGGGGACAATCAACGTCACCGGGAGGCTGCTGGGGAGAAGCTCTGACCCTCGCCCCAGGGTATGAGGGCTCCCAACTCAGCACTCAGCAGTTACAGAAGAAGGGTCTGCACCCTCAGCACTCCAAGAATGAGGAACGGGACAAAAGGCAGAGGAGGGGTTTGTCCCCAGCAAAGCCCATTAAAAATCCCTGGGAGATAAAAATAGAATCTGGGCAATAAAGTCAAGTCTAACCTTTTTTATCCTTTGTGCTTTGTCTAATTTCACGTGCTCCTAGGGTCCCGCATGCAGAGGTTCCACACCCGGCACTTCAGACCAGATTTCCTAGTGCAGAATGGCTGGGTCGACACCTCAGCTCCTGGGGCCCAGTGCAGACTCCACGATATAGAGCCTGAGCTACAGCCAACCCGGCCCTCGAGAGCTCTGCCGCCTCCCTCCCTCCCACTGACTCTGACAGGATCTCTACACAGCAGCCCAGCCCACAGCCCACGGGGTAGTGCATGCTCTCACCTCTCCATTCTCTGATCAAAATATAAAGTTTCCTTTGCTTGTGAACCAAACTCAGTCTCGATCTGTTGGCCCCAATGACACTGGGCAGGGGGACACTTGTTGGGGTCCACTCTGGAGGATCAGTAACAGAAATTGAGACTATTGTAACCTCAATGAACAGATGTGTGAGCCAAACTGTAGTTAACATAGAACAGTGTATAAGGCTCGGGTAAAATAAGATGTTTCTAACACTTCCATTTGATATTTCCATCACTTTTTATAAGCAAGTTCAGTGAAAAGGTTTGTCTTATTCGTCAGGTCAATATTAGAGAAACGAAGTGATTTCTTTCCAAGGATGTACATCTAATAATCTTGGTTAAACCTTCAATCTTGTTTTAAATGCTTTTCCATTGAAAATGATACCTCTCTTTCAGCTCCCCCATTTCTGAGAAGTATAAAATCTTATAATTTATTATTACCAAAGGGGAAAGGTGGGAGGAGGGATAAATTAACAGTTTGGAATTAACACATACACACTGCTATGTATAAAATAGATCATCAACAAGGAACTACTGTATAGCACAGGGAACTACACTCAACATTTTGCAATAACCTATAAGGGGAAATAATCTGAAAAAGAATAGATATTTTTATTGACATCATCTATCAATGATAGTTAAAGTGTAGCCTAAGGGAAGCTGGTGGTGAGTGCTTCTGACCCTGAAGACTTCAATCATCTAAAGTTTGGACTCTGCCTACTTCCCAAGGCCCTTAATGAACATATGTGTAGCCGTAGCTTAAAAACTTCCCCAGTTTGGGTTTCGGGGAGACACTGATTTTGAAAAAGCCCTGGTGTTCTCCTTACATGAATGGGACTCTTCCTACTGCTAAAACATGTCTGTCACACCCAGAGGATGGTATACCGTCTGATCGGGAAGAGTTTGGAAAAGGCATCTCATCTCCTCATCTCCTGGTGCTCGGGTTCACCCCTCCAGCGTCTTTACTAACAGTCTCCCCACTTGGAGATGTCAGCACTGTCAACATCCTGTTGCGTACAGTTTGGAATTTGTCCAGAGGATGAAGCGGAAGGATGAGGAACAATGAGAGACAAGTCCTAGGTGTTCAGACAGGCACATGTCACTCTAATTTCCAATCAGGAAGACGAATTGACCAAAGGCTAGGGTTGCCCATGGAAACAGTATAGGGCTTGAGGAAATCCCGCTGCTTTGTGGCCAGTTCCCATAAACACAAGTTGAACAATGGAACTCAGGGGCAGTAAAATTCACAAAACTGCAGAGTTGAAAATATCCATCACTGAAAAATGTCTTGAGGAAAGTCAGAGAAAAGGACTTGTAAGCAAGGGAGAATGGCAGGAAAGGGATTTGAGGAGGTAGAAAGGACTCGCCATTAAGCACAAGAAAAGGAGCTGAACATTGCCAACATTGCCAACATTGCGGTTGGCCAAAAAGGGTGTATGCGTTTTTTTCTGTATATATTCAAGAAAAGGGCATACACTTTTTTAGCCAACCAAACAGGTGGGCACTGGAAGTCAATACTACAAAAGATATCACTTCGCATCAGTCAGAAGAGCCATCCTCATAAAGCGTAAACAACAGAAATGCAGGACAGGGCAACGAGAAGAGGGAGCCCTGTGAGACTTATAGTGGAAATGTATATTGTCAACGGCCATTCTGGAGAAGTGTATTGTGTTTACTAAAGCATCTAAAAAATGAGCTACAGAGCATAGGGCACTTGCACTCATGGGCGTATATCTTGGGAAAAACAAAAATTGAGAGGACACAGGCACCCCAATGTTTACCCCCTCTCTGTTTAAAAGATCCTCGACTAGGATATAACTTAAATGTCTCTGGAGGGAAAAAATGGATAGAGATGTGGTACTTAGGTAGAGTGGAATATTATTCAGCCTGGAAATCAATGAAATATGGCCAGTTGTAACAACTCCGGAGGAGTTACGTATGATCATTCTAAGTGACAGAATTCAAAAAGAAAAAGACACATATCATAAGATATCACTTAAAGGTGGAATCCAAAATGGCTACACATGAAATAAATTACAAAACAAAAACATAGTCAAATATGTAGAAAACACGCATAAGGCTGCTAAACGGGAAAGGTGGGGAGGGGTGAGGCATCATCCAGGAGGTTGAAATTAGCAAAGATACCATTCCAAATACCAAACTGATAATCAACAAGGCCTACACGGTAGCTAAAAGAACTGCACTCAGCACACTCAAGTCACCGGAAAAGAATATATACGACTGGTAAGAATCTGAAAAAGAATTTATTGATGACTCTCTGTACGTGAATCAAGTGGATGTACAGCAGCAAGAAACAGAGCTTTGAAAATCAGCTGTAACCAATATAGTAATAAATTGAAAAAAATAAACGACAGAGAGACAGAGAAAACCTCTTACAACTTTTCCTCAGGGACGGTGATGCAACATGGATTGAACACATCTAGACCCACAGCAGGATGAGACATAAGGCTGGAAACTGTTTGCGCTAAGAGAAATGTGAGGTTGGGTGAGGAAATGCACACCCTTTAAAGTAATACTACCTGGTACCCATTCAATGGGTCCCAAATCTGCAGGTTCAAGGGATCTTCCTACAGCTAAAACATGCATGGAAAACCCAGAGGACTGTACACCATGTGATCGGGAGATGTGTCTAAAATGCACCTCATTTATCCTCTCCTGGTGCTCCTGTTCACCATTCCAGCCATGTTACTTAGAATCTCCCCACTTGGAGAATCAGCACATTTAAACTTCTGTTTCACACATTTTGCAAATTGTGAGGAGGATGAACGGGAAGAGGGGGAACCAATGAGAGAATAGTTGTAGGGGTTTGGACGGGCACATATCACTCTAATTTCCCATTAAGAATAAGAATTAAAGAAAGGCTCAGCCTGCCTCGCCGGAGCCAAAATAGGGCCTGAAGCAATCCTGCGGGTTTGAGGACAGCTCACAAAAGAGCAACTTAAAAAATGGAGCTCAGGGTCACTGCAATTCACAAACCTGCAGAGTTATAAATGAAAACTAATGTCCAAAAATATGTTGAGGTAAGGCAAAGAAGAGGATCTGAATGCAAGACAGAATTGCAAGAAACAGATTTCAAGAGATAGATTGGACTCGTCTTTAATGCACATGAAAAGCGGCAGAATTTCGACAATGATGCAGTTGGCCCAAAAGGGCGTATGCGTTTTTTCCTGATTATATCCAGGAAAAAACGCATACGCACTTTATGGGCAACGAAGCAAGTAAGCAATGCAAATGTGCACAACAAAGAAGTCTCACTTCCCACCGGTCAAAAGGGCCGTCCTAAAAAAGTGTAAAATCCAGAAAGGCAGGACAGGCCATGGAGAACAGGGAGCCTTTATACGCTGATGGGCAGTGTGTGAACTGCCAAGAGCCACTCTGGAGAAGTGTATGGTGGTTCCTAAATCATCTAAAAAACAGAGCTACAGAGCATAGGACACTTCCAATCATGGGAGTATATCTAGGGAAGTCTAAAAATCAACAAGACACAAGCACACCACAGTTTAGGGCTACTCTGTTTACAAGAACCTCAACTTCAGTACACCTTAAATATCCCAGGAAAGAGAACAATGGATAAAGAAGATGTGGTACTTATGTACAATGGAATATCTCTTCACCATGAAATCAATGTAATAAGGCTAGTAGAAGGATAAAGAGTGGATTTAGGTCCGATAATACTACTTGAAATAAGTCAAACAGAAAAAGAAACATATCATAAGATATCACTTATAGAGGGAGGGTAAATATGGCTGCACAAGAAATGAATTACAGAACAGAACAGTGTCTCACATTTAGAAAACACACTTATGTCAGCTTAAGGGGAAAGGAGAGGTGGGGTGATGCATAAAACCAGAGTTTGAAATTAGCACAGATACCGTTCAATAAACCAAATAGGTATTAGACAAGATCTACACCTTGCTCAATGAACTGGCCTCAACACACCCTATACACCGCAGAGAAATATATCTGAGTAATAAGAATCTTAAAACCCATGTATTGATATATCTCCATAAGGGAATCAAGTGTGTGCAGAGCGGCACAAACACAGCAGTGAAAATGAGCTAAACCCCATTATAGAAATAAATTTTAAAAAGAAAACGCTGAAACAATGAAAGAGAGAAAAATTCTTACAAAATTCGCTCAGGGGATGTGATGCAACCTGGATTGACCACATATAAACCCACAGCTGGATAAGACATAAGGCTGGACACTTGGGGCTGAGAGGATTGGTGAGCTTTGGTGAGCAACTGCCGAAAGTTTAATGCAATACTTCATGCTACTCAGTCCAAGGGTCCCAACACTCCAGGTTGAAGGGAATCTTCCTACAGCTAGACCATGCTTGGGAAACCCAGCGACTGGTATACCATATGATCGGGAAAGGTTTCTAAAACGCACCTCATTTTTCCTCTCCTGGGGCTGCGGATCGACATTCCAGCCGCTTTACTAACAACATCCCCACATGGAGTCAATGCCTTTAAGTTCTGGTATCGCACAGTCTGCAGTTAGTGTGGAGGATGAATGGGAATAGGGGGAACCAGTGAGAAACAAGCTGTAGCGGTTAAATGGGCACATGTCACTCTAATGCCACATCAGTAAGAAGAATTAACCAAAGGCACAGCAAGGTGCCCCAGAAGAAAAATAGGGCTTCAAGGAATCCTGTGGTTATGGGGCAAGACCACAAAAATAAGAGCTGAAAAGTGGGGCTAAGGGCCACTGCAATTCAAAAACCTGCAGAGTTATAAAGGCCAACTATTTTCAAAAAATATATTGAGGTAAGGCTATGAAGAGACATTGAAAGCAAGGCAGAATTGCAGGAAACCGATTTCAGGAGGTAGACTGGAATTGCATTGAAAACATATGAAGAGAGTCAGAACCTTGACAATGATGCACTTGGCCAAAAAGGGCGTATGTGTTTTTTCCTGAATATATTCAGGAAAAAACGCATACACACTTTTTGGCCAACCAAGCAAGCTTCCAAAGGAAATGGGCACTACAATGAAGTCTCACTTCCACCTGGTGAAAAGGGCCATCTGAAAAAAGTGTAAAATCCATAAAAGCATGACAGGGCATGGAGAACTGGGAGCCTTCTTATGCTGATGGGCGGGATATAAATTGCCAACAGCCACTCTGGAGAAGTGTATGGTGTTTCCTGAAACATCTAAAAAACAAAGCAACAGAGCCTAGGGCACTTCCACTTATGGTCCTATAGATTAGGGAAATTAAAATTAAAAAGACACAGCCACCCCAAAGTTTGGGACGGCTCTGTTTACAAGAACCTCGTTTACGGTACAAGTTCAATATCGCAGAAAGTGAAAAATGGATAAAGAAGTTGTGGTACTTACATACAAGGCAATATCACTCAGCAGTGAAATCTATGTCATCAGGCCCGTAGCAGCACAATGAGTGGATTCAGGTACGATGATTCTAACTGAAATAAGTCACACAGAAAAAGAAACATCATAAGATATCAGTAATACACGGAATGTAAACTTGGCTACACAGGAACTGAATTACAGAACAGAACAGGGTCTCCAATTTAGAAAACCAACTTATGCTTGCTTAAGGGTAAAGGTGAGTTGGGGTGCTGCATAAAACCAGAGATTGAAATGAGCACAGATAAAGTTCCTTAAGCCAAATATGGAATAGACAAGAGCTACTCCTTGCTCAACGAAATGGACTCAACACCCCATATAAAACGCCTAAGAATATACCTGACTAGTAAGAATCTTAAAACGTATGGATGGCTATGTCTGAAAGAGAATCAAGCGTCTGTACAGGGGCATAAACGCAGCAGTGATAGGATTGGAGAGGTTCGGTGAGCAAATGAAGACCCTTTGAAGTCATATTGCATGGTACCCATTCCACGGGTTTCAACTACCCAGGTTTAAGGTATTCTTCCTTCAGCTAAAACATGCATGTGGAACCTAGAGTATGATCAACCATGTGATTGGGAGACGTGTTCAAATATGTCTCAGTTTTCGTACCCTGGTACTCGGGTGCAACATTCCAGATGCTTTACTAACACTCTCCCGACTTGGAGAGTCAGTCCCTTTAACCTCCTGTTTGGCCCAGTTTGCAATTTCTGCCGAAGATGAACAGGAATAGGGAGAAGCAATGAGAGACTAGCTGGAGGTGTCTGGACGGGCAAATTTAACTCTCATTTCCCACCAGGAAGAGGAATTAACCAAAGGCTCAGCGTGCTGTGCCGGAAACAGATTAGGGCCTGAAGCCATCCTGTGGTGTTGCGGCCAGCTCACAAGAAAGCGAGTTGAAGAAAGGAGCTCAGGGGCACTGTAATTCACAAACCTGCAGAGTTATAAATGACAGCTATCGTCCAAAAATATACTGAAGTAAGGCTGCCAAAAGGAGTTGAAGCGGGGCAGAATTGCAGGAAACCGATTTCAGGATGTAGACTGGAATTGCATTGAAAGCATAGGAAAAGAGGCAGAACGTCCACAATGATGCACTTGGCCAAAAAGGGCGTACGCGTTTTTTCCTGAATATATTCAGGAAAAAACGCGTACGCCCTTTTTGGCCAACCAAGCAAGCTTGCAAAGGAAATCTGCACTACAATGAAGTCTCACTTCCCCCCCCCCTCCCCGGTCAAAAGGGCCATCTGAAAAAAGTGTAAAATCCAGAAAGGCAGGACAGGCCATGGAGAACTGGGAGCCTTGTTATGCTGATGGGCGGGATGTAAATTGCCAACAGACACTCGGGAGAAGTGTATGGTGTTTCCTGAAACATCTAAAAAACAAAGCAACAGAGCCTAGGGCACTTCCACTTATGGTCCTATAGCTTAGGGAAATTAAAATCAAAAAGACACAGCCACCCCAATGTTTGGGACGCCTCTGTTTACAAGAACCTCGTTTACCGTACAAGTTCAATATCACAGAAAGTGAAAAATGGATAAAGAACTTGTGGTACTTACGTACAATGCAGTATCACTCAGCAGTGAAATCTATGTCATCAGGCCCGTAGCAGCACAATGAGTGGATTCAGGTACGATGATTCTAACTGAAATAAGTCACACAGAAAAAGAAACATCATAAGATATCAGTAATACACGGAATGTAAACTTGGCTACACAGGAACTGAATTACAGAACAGAACAGGGTCTCCAATTTAGAAAACCAACTTATGCTTGCTTAAGGGTAAAGGTGAGTTGGGGTGCTGCATAAAACCAGAGATTGAAATGAGCACAGATAAAGTTCCTTAAGCCAAATATGGAATAGACAAGAGCTACTCCTTGCTCAACGAAATGGACTCAACACCGCATATTAAACGCCTAAGAATGTACCTGACTCTTAAGTATCTTAAAACCTATGGATTGCTATGTCTCCGAAAGAGAATCAAGCATGTGTACAGGGACATAAACGCAGCAGTGATAGGATTGGAGAGGTTCGGTGAGCAAATGAAGACCCTTTGAAGTCATATTGCATGGTACCCATTCCACGGGTTTCAACTACCCAGGTTTAAGGTATTCTTCCTTCAGCTAAAACATGCATGTGGAACCTAGAGTATGATCAACCATGTGATCGGGAGACGTGTTCAAATATGTCTCAGTTTTCGTACCCTGGTACTCGGGTGCAACATTCCAGACGCTTTACTAACACTCTCCCGACTTGGAGAGTCAGTCCCTTTAACCTCCTGTTTGGCCCAGTTTGCAATTTCTGCGGAAGATGAACAGGAATAGCGAGAACCAATGAGAGACTAGCTGGAGGTGTCTGGACGGGCAAATTTAACTCTCATTTCCCACCAGGAAGAGGAAATAACCAAAGGCTCAGCGTGCCGTGCCGGAACCAGATTAGGGCCTGAAGCCATCCTGCGGTGTTGCGGCCAGCTCACAAGAAAACGAGTTGAAGAAAGGAGCTCAGGGGCACTGTAATTCACAAACCTGCAGAGTTATAAATGACAACTATCGTCCAAAAATATACTGAAGTAAGGCTGCCAAGAGGACTTGAAAGCGGGGCAGAATTGCAGGAAACCGATTTCAGGAGGTAGACTGGAATTGCATTGAAAACATAGGAAAAGAGGCAGAACGTCCACAATGATGCACTTGGCCAAAAAGGGCGTATGCGTTTTTTCCTGAATATATTCAGGAAAAAACGCATACGCCCTTTTTGGCCAACCAAGCAAGCATGCAAAGGAAATCTGCACTACAATGAAGTCTCACTTCCCCCCGGTCAAAAGGGCCATCTGAAAAAAGTGTAAAATCCAGAAAGGCAGGACAGGCCATGGAGAACTGGGAGCCTTGTTATGCTGATGGGCGGGATGTAAACTGCCAACAGACACTCGGGAGAAGTGTATGGTGTTTCCTGAAACATCTAGAAAACAAAGCAACAGAGCCTAGGGCACTTCCACTTATGGTCCTATAGCTTAGGGAAATTAAAATCAAAAAGACACAGCCACCCCAATGTTTGGGACGCCTCTGTTTACAAGAACCTCGTTTACCGTACAAGTTCAATATCACAGAAAGTGAAAAATGGATAAAGAACTTGTGGTACTTACGTACAATGCAGTATCACTCAGCAGTGAAATCTATGTCATCAGGCCCGTAGCAGCACAATGAGTGGATTCAGGTACGATGATTCTAACTGAAATAAGTCACACAGAAAAAGAAACATCATAAGATATCAGTAATACACGGAATGTAAACTTGGCTACACAGGAACTGAATTACAGAACAGAACAGGGTCTCAAATTTAGAAAACCAACTTATGCTTGTTTAAGGGTAAAGGTGAGTTGGGGTGCTGCATAAAACCAGAGATTGAAATGAGCACAGATAAAGTTCCTTAAGCCAAATATGGAATAGACAAGAGCTACTCCTTGCTCAACGAAATGGACTCAACACCGCATATTAAACGCCTAAGAATGTACCTGACTCTTAAGTATCTTAAAACCTATGGATTGCTATGTCTCCGAAAGAGAATCAAGCATGTGTACAGGGACATAAACGCAGCAGTGATAGGATTGGAGAGGTTCGGTGAGCAAATGAAGACCCTTTGAAGTCATATTGCATGGTACCCATTCCACGGGTTTCAACTACCCAGGTTTAAGGTATTCTTCCTTCAGCTAAAACATGCATGTGGAACCTAGAGTATGATCAACCATGTGATCGGGAGACGTGTTCAAATATGTCTCAGTTTTCGTACCCTGGTACTCGGGTGCAACATTCCAGACGCTTTACTAACACTCTCCCGACTTGGAGAGTCAGTCCCTTTAACCTCCTGTTTGGCCCAGTTTGCAATTTCTGCGGAAGATGAACAGGAATAGCGAGAACCAATGAGAGACTAGCTGGAGGTGTCTGGACGGGCAAATTTAACTCTCATTTCCCACCAGGAAGAGGAAATAACCAAAGGCTCAGCGTGCCGTGCCGGAACCAGATTAGGGCCTGAAGCCATCCTGCGGTGTTGCGGCCAGCTCACAAGAAAACGAGTTGAAGAAAGGAGCTCAGGGGCACTGTAATTCACAAACCTGCAGAGTTATAAATGACAACTATCGTCCAAAAATATACTGAAGTAAGGCTGCCAAGAGGACTTGAAAGCGGGGCAGAATTGCAGGAAACCGATTTCAGGAGGTAGACTGGAATTGCATTGAAAGCATAGGAAAAGAGGCAGAACGTCCACAATGATGCACTTGGCCAAAAAGGGCGTATGCGTTTTTTCCTGAATATATTCAGGAAAAAACGCATACGCCCTTTTTGGCCAACCAAGCAAGCTTGCAAAGGAAATCTGCACTACAATGAAGTCTCACTTCCCCCCGGTCAAAAGGGCCATCTGAAAAAAGTGTAAAATCCAGAAAGGCAGGACAGGCCATGGAGAACTGGGAGCCTTGTTATGCTGATGGGCGGGATGTAAATTGCCAACAGACACTCGGGAGAAGTGTATGGTGTTTCCTGAAACATCTAAAAAACAAAGCAACAGAGCCTAGGGCACTTCCACTTATGGTCCTATAGCTTAGGGAAATTAAAATCAAAAAGACACAGCCACCCCAATGTTTGGGACGCCTCTGTTTACAAGAACCTCGTTTACCGTACAAGTTCAATATCACAGAAAGTGAAAAATGGATAAAGAACTTGTGGTACTTACGTACAATGCAGTATCACTCAGCAGTGAAATCTATGTCATCAGGCCCGTAGCAGCACAATGAGTGGATTCAGGTACGATGATTCTAACTGAAATAAGTCACACAGAAAAAGAAACATCATAAGATATCAGTAATACACGGAATGTAAACTTGGCTACACAGGAACTGAATTACAGAACAGAACAGGGTCTCAAATTTAGAAAACCAACTTATGCTTGTTTAAGGGTAAAGGTGAGTTGGGGTGCTGCATAAAACCAGAGATTGAAATGAGCACAGATAAAGTTCCTTAAGCCAAATATGGAATAGACAAGAGCTACTCCTTGCTCAACGAAATGGACTCAACACCGCATATTAAACGCCTAAGAATGTACCTGACTCTTAAGTATCTTAAAACCTATGGATTGCTATGTCTCCGAAAGAGAATCAAGCATGTGTACAGGGACATAAACGCAGCAGTGATAGGATTGGAGAGGTTCGGTGAGCAAATGAAGACCCTTTGAAGTCATATTGCATGGTACCCATTCCACGGGTTTCAACTACCCAGGTTTAAGGTATTCTTCCTTCAGCTAAAACATGCATGTGGAACCTAGAGTATGATCAACCATGTGATCGGGAGACGTGTTCAAATATGTCTCAGTTTTCGTACCCTGGTACTCGGGTGCAACATTCCAGACGCTTTACTAACACTCTCCCGACTTGGAGAGTCAGTCCCTTTAACCTCCTGTTTGGCCCAGTTTGCAATTTCTGCGGAAGATGAACAGGAATAGCGAGAACCAATGAGAGACTAGCTGGAGGTGTCTGGACGGGCAAATTTAACTCTCATTTCCCACCAGGAAGAGGAAATAACCAAAGGCTCAGCGTGCCGTGCCGGAACCAGATTAGGGCCTGAAGCCATCCTGCGGTGTTGCGGCCAGCTCACAAGAAAACGAGTTGAAGAAAGGAGCTCAGGGGCACTGTAATTCACAAACCTGCAGAGTTATAAATGACAACTATCGTCCAAAAATATACTGAAGTAAGGCTGCCAAGAGGACTTGAAAGCGGGGCAGAATTGCAGGAAACCGATTTCAGGAGGTAGACTGGAATTGCATTGAAAGCATAGGAAAAGAGACAGAACGTCCACAATGATGCACTTGGCCAAAAAGGGCGTATGCGTTTTTTCCTGAATATATTCAGGAAAAAACGCATACGCCCTTTTTGGCCAACCAAGCAAGCTTGCAAAGGAAATCTGCACTACAATGAAGTCTCACTTCCCCCCGGTCAAAAGGGCCATCTGAAAAAAGTGTAAAATCCAGAAAGGCAGGACAGGCCATGGAGAACTGGGAGCCTTGTTATGCTGATGGGCGGGATGTAAACTGCCAACAGACACTCGGGAGAAGTGTATGGTGTTTCCTGAAACATCTAGAAAACAAAGCAACAGAGCCTAGGGCACTTCCACTTATGGTCCTATAGCTTAGGGAAATTAAAATCAAAAAGACACAGCCACCCCAATGTTTGGGACGCCTCTGTTTACAAGAACCTCGTTTACCGTACAAGTTCAATATCACAGAAAGTGAAAAATGGATAAAGAACTTGTGGTACTTACGTACAATGCAGTATCACTCAGCAGTGAAATCTATGTCATCAGGCCCGTAGCAGCACAATGAGTGGATTCAGGTACGATGATTCTAACTGAAATAAGTCACACAGAAAAAGAAACATCATAAGATATCAGTAATACACGGAATGTAAACTTGGCTACACAGGAACTGAATTACAGAACAGAACAGGGTCTCAAATTTAGAAAACCAACTTATGCTTGTTTAAGGGTAAAGGTGAGTTGGGGTGCTGCATAAAACCAGAGATTGAAATGAGCACAGATAAAGTTCCTTAAGCCAAATATGGAATAGACAAGAGCTACTCCTTGCTCAACGAAATGGACTCAACACCGCATATTAAACGCCTAAGAATGTACCTGACTCTTAAGTATCTTAAAACCTATGGATTGCTATGTCTCCGAAAGAGAATCAAGCATGTGTACAGGGACATAAACGCAGCAGTGATAGGATTGGAGAGGTTCGGTGAGCAAATGAAGACCCTTTGAAGTCATATTGCATGGTACCCATTCCACGGGTTTCAACTACCCAGGTTTAAGGTATTCTTCCTTCAGCTAAAACATGCATGTGGAACCTAGAGTATGATCAACCATGTGATCGGGAGACGTGTTCAAATATGTCTCAGTTTTCGTACCCTGGTACTCGGGTGCAACATTCCAGACGCTTTACTAACACTCTCCCGACTTGGAGAGTCAGTCCCTTTAACCTCCTGTTTGGCCCAGTTTGCAATTTCTGCGGAAGATGAACAGGAATAGCGAGAACCAATGAGAGACTAGCTGGAGGTGTCTGGACGGGCAAATTTAACTCTCATTTCCCACCAGGAAGAGGAAATAACCAAAGGCTCAGCGTGCCGTGCCGGAACCAGATTAGGGCCTGAAGCCATCCTGCGGTGTTGCGGCCAGCTCACAAGAAAGCGAGTTGAAGAAAGGAGCTCAGGGGCACTGTAATTCACAAACCTGCAGAGTTATAAATGACAGCTATCGTCCAAAAATATACTGAAGTAAGGCTGCCAAGAGGACTTGAAAGCGGGGCAGAATTGCAGGAAACCGATTTCAGGAGGTAGACTGGAATTGCATTGAAAGCATAGGAAAAGAGGCAGAACGTCCACAATGATGCACTTGGCCAAAAAGGGCGTATGCGTTTTTTCCTGAATATATTCAGGAAAAAACGCATACGCCCTTTTTGGCCAACCAAGCAAGCTTGCAAAGGAAATCTGCACTACAATGAAGTCTCACTTCCCCCCGGTCAAAAGGGCCATCTGAAAAAAGTGTAAAATCCAGAAAGGCAGGACAGGCCATGGAGAACTGGGAGCATTGTTATGCTGATGGGTGGGATGTAAACTGCCAACAGACACTCAGGAGAAGTGTATGGTGTTTCCTGAAACATCTAAAAAACAAAGCAACAGAGCCTAGGGCACTTCCACTTATGGTCCTATAGCTTAGGGAAATTAAAATCAAAAAGACACAGCCACCCCAATGTTTGGGACGCCTCTGTTTACAAGAACCTCGTTTACCGTACAAGTTCAATATCACAGAAAGTGAAAAATGGATAAAGAACTTGTGGTACTTACGTACAATGCAGTATCACTCAGCAGTGAAATCTATGTCATCAGGCCCGTAGCAGCACAATGAGTGGATTCAGGTACGATGATTCTAACTGAAATAAGTCACACAGAAAAAGAAACATCATAAGATATCAGTAATACACGGAATGTAAACTTGGCTACACAGGAACTGAATTACAGAACAGAACAGGGTCTCAAATTTAGAAAACCAACTTATGCTTGTTTAAGGGTAAAGGTGAGTTGGGGTGCTGCATAAAACCAGAGATTGAAATGAGCACAGATAAAGTTCCTTAAGCCAAATATGGAATAGACAAGAGCTACTCCTTGCTCAACGAAATGGACTCAACACCGCATATTAAACGCCTAAGAATGTACCTGACTCTTAAGTATCTTAAAACCTATGGATTGCTATGTCTCCGAAAGAGAATCAAGCATGTGTACAGGGACATAAACGCAGCAGTGATAGGATTGGAGAGGTTCGGTGAGCAAATGAAGACCCTTTGAAGTCATATTGCATGGTACCCATTCCACGGGTTTCAACTACCCAGGTTTAAGGTATTCTTCCTTCAGCTAAAACATGCATGTGGAACCTAGAGTATGATCAACCATGTGATCGGGAGACGTGTTCAAATATGTCTCAGTTTTCGTACCCTGGTACTCGGGTGCAACATTCCAGACGCTTTACTAACACTCTCCCGACTTGGAGAGTCAGTCCCTTTAACCTCCTGTTTGGCCCAGTTTGCAATTTCTGCGGAAGATGAACAGGAATAGCGAGAACCAATGAGAGACTAGCTGGAGGTGTCTGGACGGGCAAATTTAACTCTCATTTCCCACCAGGAAGAGGAAATAACCAAAGGCTCAGCGTGCCGTGCCGGAACCAGATTAGGGCCTGAAGCCATCCTGCAGTGTTGCGGCCAGCTCACAAGAAAACGAGTTGAAGAAAGGAGCTCAGGGGCACTGTAATTCACAAACCTGCAGAGTTATAAATGACAACTATCGTCCAAAAATATACTGAAGTAAGGCTGCCAAGAGGAATTGAAAGCGGGGCAGAATTGCAGGAAACCGATTTCAGGAGGTAGACTGGAATTTCATTGAAAGCATAGGAAAAGAGACAGAACGTCCACAATGATGCACTTGGCCAAAAAGGGCGTATGCGTTTTTTCCTGAATATATTCAGGAAAAAACGCATACGCCCTTTTTGGCCAACCAAGCAAGCTTGCAAAGGAAATCTGCACTACAATGAAGTCTCACTTCCCCCCGGTCAAAAGGGCCATCTGAAAAAAGTGTAAAATCCAGAAAGGCAGGACAGGCCATGGAGAACTGGGAGCCTTGTTATGCTGATGGGCGGGATGTAAACTGCCAACAGACACTCGGGAGAAGTGTATGGTGTTTCCTGAAACATCTAAAAAACAAAGCAACAGAGCCTAGGGCACTTCCACTTATGGTCCTATAGCTTAGGGAAATTAAAATCAAAAAGACACAGCCACCCCAATGTTTGGGACGCCTCTGTTTACAAGAACCTCGTTTACCGTACAAGTTCAATATCACAGAAAGTGAAAAATGGATAAAGAACTTGTGGTACTTACGTACAATGCAGTATCACTCAGCAGTGAAATCTATGTCATCAGGCCCGTAGCAGCACAATGAGTGGATTCAGGTACGATGATTCTAACTGAAATAAGTCACACAGAAAAAGAAACATCATAAGATATCAGTAATACACGGAATGTAAACTTGGCTACACAGGAACTGAATTACAGAACAGAACAGGGTCTCAAATTTAGAAAACCAACTTATGCTTGTTTAAGGGTAAAGGTGAGTTGGGGTGCTGCATAAAACCAGAGATTGAAATGAGCACAGATAAAGTTCCTTAAGCCAAATATGGAATAGACAAGAGCTACTCCTTGCTCAACGAAATGGACTCAACACCGCATATTAAACGCCTAAGAATGTACCTGACTCTTAAGTATCTTAAAACCTATGGATTGCTATGTCTCCGAAAGAGAATCAAGCATGTGTACAGGGACATAAACGCAGCAGTGATAGGATTGGAGAGGTTCGGTGAGCAAATGAAGACCCTTTGAAGTCATATTGCATGGTACCCATTCCACGGGTTTCAACTACCCAGGTTTAAGGTATTCTTCCTTCAGCTAAAACATGCATGTGGAACCTAGAGTATGATCAACCATGTGATCGGGAGACGTGTTCAAATATGTCTCAGTTTTCGTACCCTGGTACTCGGGTGCAACATTCCAGACGCTTTACTAACACTCTCCCGACTTGGAGAGTCAGTCCCTTTAACCTCCTGTTTGGCCCAGTTTGCAATTTCTGCGGAAGATGAACAGGAATAGCGAGAACCAATGAGAGACTAGCTGGAGGTGTCTGGACGGGCAAATTTAACTCTCATTTCCCACCAGGAAGAGGAAATAACCAAAGGCTCAGCGTGCCGTGCCGGAACCAGATTAGGGCCTGAAGCCATCCTGCGGTGTTGCGGCCAGCTCACAAGAAAGCGAGTTGAAGAAAGGAGCTCAGGGGCACTGTAATTCACAAACCTGCAGAGTTATAAATGACAGCTATCGTCCAAAAATATACTGAAGTAAGGCTGCCAAGAGGACTTGAAAGCGGGGCAGAATTGCAGGAAACCGATTTCAGGAGGTAGACTGGAATTGCATTGAAAGCATAGGAAAAGAGGCAGAACGTCCACAATGATGCACTTGGCCAAAAAGGGCGTATGCGTTTTTTCCTGAATATATTCAGGAAAAAACGCATACGCCCTTTTTGGCCAACCAAGCAAGCTTGCAAAGGAAATCTGCACTACAATGAAGTCTCACTTCCCCCCGGTCAAAAGGGCCATCTGAAAAAAGTGTAAAATCCAGAAAGGCAGGACAGGCCATGGAGAACTGGGAGCATTGTTATGCTGATGGGTGGGATGTAAACTGCCAACAGACACTCGGGAGAAGTGTATGGTGTTTCCTGAAACATCTAAAAAACAAAGCAACAGAGCCTAGGGCACTTCCACTTATGGTCCTATAGCTTAGGGAAACTAAAATCAAAAAGACACAGCCACCCCAATGTTTGGGACGCCTCTGTTTACAAGAACCTCGTTTACCGTACAAGTTCAATATCACAGAAAGTGAAAAATGGATAAAGAACTTGTGGTACTTACGTACAATGCAGTATCACTCAGCAGTGAAATCTATGTCATCAGGCCCGTAGCAGCACAATGAGTGGATTCAGGTACGATGATTCTAACTGAAATAAGTCACACAGAAAAAGAAACATCATAAGATATCAGTAATACACGGAATGTAAACTTGGCTACACAGGAACTGAATTACAGAACAGAACAGGGTCTCAAATTTAGAAAACCAACTTATGCTTGTTTAAGGGTAAAGGTGAGTTGGGGTGCTGCATAAAACCAGAGATTGAAATGAGCTCAGATAAAGTTCCTTAAGCCAAATATGGAATAGACAAGAGCTACTCCTTGCTCAACGAAATGGACCCAACACCGCATATTAAACGCCTAAGAATGTACCTGACTCTTAAGTATCTTAAAACCTATGGATTGCTATGTCTCCGAAAGAGAATCAAGCATGTGTACAGGGACATAAACGCAGTAGTGATAGGATTGGAGAGGTTCGGTGAGCAAATGAAGACCCTTTGAAGTCATATTGCATGGTACCCATTCCACGGGTTTCAACTACCCAGGTTTAAGGTATTCTTCCTTCAGCTAAAACATGCATGTGGAACCTAGAGTATGATCAACCATGTGATCGGGAGACGTGTTCAAATATGTCTCAGTTTTCGTACCCTGGTACTCGGGTGCAACATTCCAGACGCTTTACTAACACTCTCCCCACTTGGAGAGTCAGTCCCTTTAACCTCCTGTTTGGCCCAGTTTGCAATTTCTGCGGAAGATGAACAGGAATAGCGAGAACCAATGAGAGACTAGCTGGAGGTGTCTGGACGGGCAAATTTAACTCTCATTTCCCACCAGGAAGAGGAAATAACCAAAGGCTCAGCGTGCCGTGCCGGAACCAGATTAGGGCCTGAAGCCATCCTGCGGTGTTGCGGCCAGCTCACAAGAAAGCGAGTTGAAGAAAGGAGCTCAGGGGCACTGTAATTCACAAACCTGCAGAGTTATAAATGACAGCTATCGTCCAAAAATATACTGAAGTAAGGCTGCCAAGAGGACTTGAAAGCGGGGCAGAATTGCAGGAAACCGATTTCAGGAGGTAGACTGGAATTGCATTGAAAGCATAGGAAAAGAGGCAGAACGTCCACAATGATGCACTTGGCCAAAAAGGGCGTATGCGTTTTTTCCTGAATATATTCAGGAAAGAACGCATACGCCCTTTTTGGCCAACCAAGCAAGCTTGCAAAGGAAATCTGCACTACAATGAAGTCTCACTTCCCCCCGGTCAAAAGGGCCATCTGAAAAAAGTGTAAAATCCAGAAAGGCAGGACAGGCCATGGAGAACTGGGAGCCTTGTTATGCTGATGGGCGGGATGTAAACTGCCAACAGACACTCGGGAGAGGTGTATGGTGTTTCCTGAAACATCTAAAAAACAAAGCAACAGAGCCTAGGGCACTTCCACTTATGGTCCTATAGCTTAGGGAAATTAAAATCAAAAAGACACAGCCACCCCAATGTTTGGGACGCCTCTGTTTACAAGAACCTCGTTTACCGTACAAGTTCAATATCACAGAAAGTGAAAAATGGATAAAGAACTTGTGGTACTTACGTACAATGCAGTATCACTCAGCAGTGAAATCTATGTCATCAGGCCCGTAGCAGCACAATGAGTGGATTCAGGTACGATGATTCTAACTGAAATAAGTCACACAGAAAAAGAAACATCATAAGATATCAGTAATACACGGAATGTAAACTTGGCTACACAGGAACTGAATTACAGAACAGAACAGGGTCTCAAATTTAGAAAACCAACTTATGCTTGTTTAAGGGTAAAGGTGAGTTGGGGTGCTGCATAAAACCAGAGATTGAAATGAGCACAGATAAAGTTCCTTAAGCCAAATATGGAATAGACAAGAGCTACTCCTTGCTCAACGAAATGGACTCAACACCGCATATTAAATGCCTAAGAATGTACCTGACTCTTAAGTATCTTAAAACCTATGGATTGCTATGTCTCCGAAAGAGAATCAAGCATGTGTACAGGGACATAAACGCAGCAGTGATAGGATTGGAGAGGTTCGGTGAGCAAATGAAGACCCTTTGAAGTCATATTGCATGGTACCCATTCCACGGGTTTCAACTACCCAGGTTTAAGGTATTCTTCCTTCAGCTAAAACATGCATGTGGAACCTAGAGTATGATCAACCATGTGATCGGGAGACGTGTTCAAATATGTCTCAGTTTTCGTACCCTGGTACTCGGGTGCAACATTCCAGACGCTTTACTAACACTCTCCCGACTTGGAGAGTCAGTCCCTTTAACCTCCTGTTTGGCCCAGTTTGCAATTTCTGCGGAAGATGAACAGGAATAGCGAGAACCAATGAGAGACTAGCTGGAGGTGTCTGGACGGGCAAATTTAACTCTCATTTCCCACCAGGAAGAGGAAATAACCAAAGGCTCAGTGTGCCGTGCCGGAACCAGATTAGGGCCTGAAGCCATCCTGCAGTGTTGCGGCCAGCTCACAAGAAAACGAGTTGAAGAAAGGAGCTCAGGGGCACTGTAATTCACAAACCTGCAGAGTTATAAATGACAGCTATCGTCCAAAAATATACTGAAGTAAGGCTGCCAAGAGGACTTGAAAGCGGGGCAGAATTGCAGGAAACCGATTTCAGGAGGTAGACTGGAATTGCATTGAAAGCATAGGAAAAGAGGCAGAACGTCCACAATGATGCACTTGGCCAAAAAGGGCGTATGCGTTTTTTCCTGAATATATTCAGGAAAAAACGCATACGCCCTTTTTGGCCAACCAAGCAAGCTTGCAAAGGAAATCTGCACTACAATGAAGTCTCACTTCCCCCCGGTCAAAAGGGCCATCTGAAAAAAGTGTAAAATCCAGAAAGGCAGGACAGGCCATGGAGAACTGGGAGCATTGTTATGCTGATGGGTGGGATGTAAACTGCCAACAGACACTCGGGAGAAGTGTATGGTGTTTCCTGAAACATCTAAAAAACAAAGCAACAGAGCCTAGGGCACTTCCACTTATGGTCCTATAGCTTAGGGAAATTAAAATCAAAAAGACACAGCCACCCCAATGTTTGGGACGCCTCTGTTTACAAGAACCTCGTTTACCGTACAAGTTCAATATCACAGAAAGTGAAAAATGGATAAAGAACTTGTGGTACTTACGTACAATGCAGTATCACTCAGCAGTGAAATCTATGTCATCAGGCCCGTAGCAGCACAATGAGTGGATTCAGGTACGATGATTCTAACTGAAATAAGTCACACAGAAAAAGAAACATCATAAGATATCAGTAATACACGGAATGTAAACTTGGCTACACAGGAACTGAATTACAGAACAGAACAGGGTCTCAAATTTAGAAAACCAACTTATGCTTGTTTAAGGGTAAAGGTGAGTTGGGGTGCTGCATAAAACCAGAGATTGAAATGAGCACAGATAAAGTTCCTTAAGCCAAATATGGAATAGACAAGAGCTACTCCTTGCTCAACGAAATGGACTCAACACCGCATATTAAACGCCTAAGAATGTACCTGACTCTTAAGTATCTTAAAACCTATGGATTGCTATGTCTCCGAAAGAGAATCAAGCATGTGTACAGGGACATAAACGCAGTAGTGATAGGATTGGAGAGGTTCGGTGAGCAAATGAAGACCCTTTGAAGTCATATTGCATGATACCCATTCCACGGGTTTCAACTACCCAGGTTTAAGGTATTCTTCCTTCAGCTAAAACATGCATGTGGAACCTAGAGTATGATCAACCATGTGATCGGGAGACGTGTTCAAATATGTCTCAGTTTTCGTACCCTGGTACTCGGGTGCAACATTCCAGACGCTTTACTAACACTCTCCCGACTTGGAGAGTCAGTCCCTTTAACCTCCTGTTTGGCCCAGTTTGCAATTTCTGCGGAAGATGAACAGGAATAGCGAGAACCAATGAGAGACTAGCTGGAGGTGTCTGGACGGGCAAATTTAACTCTCATTTCCCACCAGGAAGAGGAAATAACCAAAGGCTCAGCGTGCCGTGCCGGAACCAGATTAGGGCCTGAAGCCATCCTGCAGTGTTGCGGCCAGCTCACAAGAAAACGAGTTGAAGAAAGGAGCTCAGGGGCACTGTAATTCACAAAACTGCAGAGTTATAAATGACAACTATCGTCCAAAAATATACTGAAGTAAGGCTGCCAAGAGGACTTGAAAGCGGGGCAGAATTGCAGGAAACCGATTTCAGGAGGTAGACTGGAATTGCATTGAAAGCATAGGAAAAGAGGCAGAACGTCCACAATGATGCACTTGGCCAAAAAGGGCGTATGCGTTTTTTCCTGAATATATTCAGGAAAGAACGCATACGCCCTTTTTGGCCAACCAAGCAAGCTTGCAAAGGAAATCTGCACTACAATGAAGTCTCACTTCCCCCCGGTCAAAAGGGCCATCTGAAAAAAGTGTAAAATCCAGAAAGGCAGGACAGGCCATGGAGAACTGGGAGCCTTGTTATGCTGATGGGCGGGATGTGAACTGCCAACAGACACTCGGGAGAGGTGTATGGTGTTTCCTGAAACATCTAAAAAACAAAGCAACAGAGCCTAGGGCACTTCCACTTATGGTCCTATAGCTTAGGGAAATTAAAATCAAAAAGACACAGCCACCCCAATGTTTGGGACGCCTCTGTTTACAAGAACCTCGTTTACCGTACAAGTTCAATATCACAGAAAGTGAAAAATGGATAAAGAACTTGTGGTACTTACGTACAATGCAGTATCACTCAGCAGTGAAATCTATGTCATCAGGCCCGTAGCAGCACAATGAGTGGATTCAGGTACGATGATTCTAACTGAAATAAGTCACACAGAAAAAGAAACATCATAAGATATCAGTAATACACGGAATGTAAACTTGGCTACACAGGAACTGAATTACAGAACAGAACAGGGTCTCAAATTTAGAAAACCAACTTATGCTTGTTTAAGGGTAAAGGTGAGTTGGGGTGCTGCATAAAACCAGAGATTGAAATGAGCACAGATAAAGTTCCTTAAGCCAAATATGGAATAGACAAGAGCTACTCCTTGCTCAACGAAATGGACTCAACACCGCATATTAAATGCCTAAGAATGTACCTGACTCTTAAGTATCTTAAAACCTATGGATTGCTATGTCTCCGAAAGAGAATCAAGCATGTGTACAGGGACATAAACGCAGCAGTGATAGGATTGGAGAGGTTCGGTGAGCAAATGAAGACCCTTTGAAGTCATATTGCATGGTACCCATTCCACGGGTTTCAACTACCCAGGTTTAAGGTATTCTTCCTTCAGCTAAAACATGCATGTGGAACCTAGAGTATGATCAACCATGTGATCGGGAGACGTGTTCAAATATGTCTCAGTTTTCGTACCCTGGTACTCGGGTGCAACATTCCAGACGCTTTACTAACACTCTCCCGACTTGGAGAGTCAGTCCCTTTAACCTCCTGTTTGGCCCAGTTTGCAATTTCTGCGGAAGATGAACAGGAATAGCGAGAACCAATGAGAGACTAGCTGGAGGTGTCTGGACGGGCAAATTTAACTCTCATTTCCCACCAGGAAGAGGAAATAACCAAAGGCTCAGTGTGCCGTGCCGGAACCAGATTAGGGCCTGAAGCCATCCTGCAGTGTTGCGGCCAGCTCACAAGAAAACGAGTTGAAGAAAGGAGCTCAGGGGCACTGTAATTCACAAACCTGCAGAGTTATAAATGACAGCTATCGTCCAAAAATATACTGAAGTAAGGCTGCCAAGAGGACTTGAAAGCGGGGCAGAATTGCAGGAAACCGATTTCAGGAGGTAGACTGGAATTGCATTGAAAGCATAGGAAAAGAGGCAGAACGTCCACAATGATGCACTTGGCCAAAAAGGGCGTATGCGTTTTTTCCTGAATATATTCAGGAAAAAACGCATACGCCCTTTTTGGCCAACCAAGCAAGCTTGCAAAGGAAATCTGCACTACAATGAAGTCTCACTTCCCCCCGGTCAAAAGGGCCATCTGAAAAAAGTGTAAAATCCAGAAAGGCAGGACAGGCCATGGAGAACTGGGAGCATTGTTATGCTGATGGGTGGGATGTAAACTGCCAACAGACACTCGGGAGAAGTGTATGGTGTTTCCTGAAACATCTAAAAAACAAAGCAACAGAGCCTAGGGCACTTCCACTTATGGTCCTATAGCTTAGGGAAATTAAAATCAAAAAGACACAGCCACCCCAATGTTTGGGACGCCTCTGTTTACAAGAACCTCGTTTACCGTACAAGTTCAATATCACAGAAAGTGAAAAATGGATAAAGAACTTGTGGTACTTACGTACAATGCAGTATCACTCAGCAGTGAAATCTATGTCATCAGGCCCGTAGCAGCACAATGAGTGGATTCAGGTACGATGATTCTAACTGAAATAAGTCACACAGAAAAAGAAACATCATAAGATATCAGTAATACACGGAATGTAAACTTGGCTACACAGGAACTGAATTACAGAACAGAACAGGGTCTCAAATTTAGAAAACCAACTTATGCTTGTTTAAGGGTAAAGGTGAGTTGGGGTGCTGCATAAAACCAGAGATTGAAATGAGCACAGATAAAGTTCCTTAAGCCAAATATGGAATAGACAAGAGCTACTCCTTGCTCAACGAAATGGACTCAACACCCCATATTAAACGCCTAAGAATGTACCTGACTCTTAAGTATCTTAAAACCTATGGATTGCTATGTCTCTGAAAGAGAATCAAACATGTGTACAGGGACATAAACGCAGCAGTGATAGGATTGGAGAGGTTCGGTGAGCAAATGAAGACCCTTTGAAGTCATATTGCATGGTACCCATTCCACGGGTTTCAACTACCCGGGTTTAAGGTATTCTTCCTTCAGCTAAAACATGCATGTGGAACCTAGAGTATGATCAACCATGTGATCGGGAGACGTGTTCAAATATGTCTCAGTTTTCGTACCCTGGTACTCGGGTGCAACATTCCAGACGCTTTACTAACACTCTCCCGACTTGGAGAGTCAGTCCCTTTAACCTCCTGTTTGGCCCAGTTTACAATTTCTGCGGAAGATGAACAGGAATAGCGAGAACCAATGAGAGACTAGCTGGAGGTGTCTGGACGGGCAAATTTAACTCTCATTTCCCACCAGGAAGAGGAAATAACCAAAGGCTCAGCGTGCCGTGCCGGAACCAGATTAGGGCCTGAAGCCATCCTGCGGTGTTGCGGCCAGCTCACAAGAAAACGAGTTGAAGAAAGGAGCTCAGGGGCACTGTAATTCACAAACCTGCAGAGTTATAAATGACAACTATCGTCCAAAAATATACTGAAGTAAGGCTGCCAAGAGGACTTGAAAGCGGGGCAGAATTGCAGGAAACCGATTTCAGGAGGTAGACTGGAATTGCATTGAAAGCATAGGAAAAGAGGCAGAACGTCCACAATGATGCACTTGGCCAAAAAGGGCGTATGCGTTTTTTCCTGAATATATTCAGGAAAAAACGCATACGCCCTTTTTGGCCAACCAAGCAAGCTTGCAAAGGAAATCTGCACTACAATGAAGTCTCACTTCCCCCCGGTCAAAAGGGCCATCTGAAAAAAGTGTAAAATCCAGAAAGGCAGGACAGGCCATGGAGAACTGGGAGCCTTGTTATGCTGATGGGCGGGATGTAAATTGCCAACAGACACTCGGGAGAAGTGTATGGTGTTTCCTGAAACATCTAAAAAACAAAGCAACAGAGCCTAGGGCACTTCCACTTATGGTCCTATAGCTTAGGGAAATTAAAATCAAAAAGACACAGCCACCCCAATGTTTGGGACGCCTCTGTTTACAAGAACCTCGTTTACCGTACAAGTTCAATATCACAGAAAGTGAAAAATGGATAAAGAACTTGTGGTACTTACGTACAATGCAGTATCACTCAGCAGTGAAATCTATGTCATCAGGCCCGTAGCAGCACAATGAGTGGATTCAGGTACGATGATTCTAACTGAAATAAGTCACACAGAAAAAGAAACATCATAAGATATCAGTAATACACGGAATGTAAACTTGGCTACACAGGAACTGAATTACAGAACAGAACAGGGTCTCAAATTTAGAAAACCAACTTATGCTTGTTTAAGGGTAAAGGTGAGTTGGGGTGCTGCATAAAACCAGAGATTGAAATGAGCACAGATAAAGTTCCTTAAGCCAAATATGGAATAGACAAGAGCTACTCCTTGCTCAACGAAATGGACTCAACACCCCATATTAAACGCCTAAGAATGTACCTGACTCTTAAGTATCTTAAAACGTATGGATTGCTATGTCTCCGAAAGAGAATCAAGCATGTGTACAGGGACATAAACGCAGCAGTGATAGGATTGGAGAGGTTCGGTGAGCAAATGAAGACCCTTTGAAGTCATATTGCATGGTACCCATTCCACGGGTTTCAACTACCCAGGTTTAAGGTATTCTTCCTTCAGCTAAAACATGCATGTGGAACCTAGAGTATGATCAACCATGTGATCGGGAGACGTGTTCAAATATGTCTCAGTTTTCGTACCCTGGTACTCGGGTGCAACATTCCAGACGGTTTACTAACACTCTCCCGACTTGGAGAGTCAGTCCCTTTAACCTCCTGTTTGGCCCAGTTTGCAATTTCTGCGGAAGATGAACAGGAATAGCGAGAACCAATGAGAGACTAGCTGGAGGTGTCTGGACGGGCAAATTTAACTCTCATTTCCCACCAGGAAGAGGAAATAACCAAAGGCTCAGTGTGCCGTGCCGGAACCAGATTAGGGCCTGAAGCCATCCTGCGGTGTTGCGGCCAGCTCACAAGAAAACGAGTTGAAGAAAGGAGCTCAGGGGCACTGTAATTCACAAACCTGCAGAGTTATAAATGACAGCTATCGTCCAAAAATATACTGAAGTAAGGCTGCCAAGAGGACTTGAAAGCGGGGCAGAATTGCAGGAAACCGATTTCAGGAGGTAGACTGGAATTGCATTGAAAGCATAGGAAAAGAGGCAGAACGTCCACAATGATGCACTTGGCCAAAAAGGGCGTATGCGTTTTTTCCTGAATATATTCAGGAAAAAACGCATACGCCCTTTTTGGCCAACCAAGCAAGCTTGCAAAGGAAATCTGCACTACAATGAAGTCTCACTTCCCCCCGGTCAAAAGGGCCATCTGAAAAAAGTGTAAAATCCAGAAAGGCAGGACAGGCCATGGAGAACTGGGAGCCTTGTTATGCTGATGGGCGGGATGTAAACTGCCAACAGACACTCGGGAGAAGTGTATGGTGTTTCCTGAAACATCTAAAAAACAAAGCAACAGAGCCTAGGGCACTTCCACTTATGGTCCTATAGCTTAGGGAAATTAAAATCAAAAAGACACAGCCACCCCAATGTTTGGGACGCCTCTGTTTACAAGAACCTCGTTTACCGTACAAGTTCAATATCACAGAAAGTGAAAAATGGATAAAGAACTTGTGGTACTTACGTACAATGCAGTATCACTCAGCAGTGAAATCTATGTCATCAGGCCCGTAGCAGCACAATGAGTGGATTCAGGTACGATGATTCTAACTGAAATAAGTCACACAGAAAAAGAAACATCATAAGATATCAGTAATACACGGAATGTAAACTTGGCTACACAGGAACTGAATTACAGAACAGAACAGGGTCTCAAATTTAGAAAACCAACTTATGCTTGTTTAAGGGTAAAGGTGAGTTGGGGTGCTGCATAAAACCAGAGATTGAAATGAGCACAGATAAAGTTCCTTAAGCCAAATATGGAATAGACAAGAGCTACTCCTTGCTCAACGAAATGGACTCAACACCCCATATTAAACGCCTAAGAATGTACCTGACTCTTAAGTATCTTAAAACCTATGGATTGCTATGTCTCTGAAAGAGAATCAAACATGTGTACAGGGACATAAACGCAGCAGTGATAGGATTGGAGAGGTTCGGTGAGCAAATGAAGACCCTTTGAAGTCATATTGCATGGTACCCATTCCACGGGTTTCAACTACCCGGGTTTAAGGTATTCTTCCTTCAGCTAAAACATGCATGTGGAACCTAGAGTATGATCAACCATGTGATCGGGAGACGTGTTCAAATATGTCTCAGTTTTCGTACCCTGGTACTCGGGTGCAACATTCCAGACGCTTTACTAACACTCTCCCGACTTGGAGAGTCAGTCCCTTTAACCTCCTGTTTGGCCCAGTTTACAATTTCTGCGGAAGATGAACAGGAATAGCGAGAACCAATGAGAGACTAGCTGGAGGTGTCTGGACGGGCAAATTTAACTCTCATTTCCCACCAGGAAGAGGAAATAACCAAAGGCTCAGCGTGCCGTGCCGGAACCAGATTAGGGCCTGAAGCCATCCTGCGGTGTTGCGGCCAGCTCACAAGAAAACGAGTTGAAGAAAGGAGCTCAGGGGCACTGTAATTCACAAACCTGCAGAGTTATAAATGACAACTATCGTCCAAAAATATACTGAAGTAAGGCTGCCAAGAGGACTTGAAAGCGGGGCAGAATTGCAGGAAACCGATTTCAGGAGGTAGACTGGAATTGCATTGAAAGCATAGGAAAAGAGGCAGAACGTCCACAATGATGCACTTGGCCAAAAAGGGCGTATGCGTTTTTTCCTGAATATATTCAGGAAAAAACGCATACGCCCTTTTTGGCCAACCAAGCAAGCTTGCAAAGGAAATCTGCACTACAATGAAGTCTCACTTCCCCCCGGTCAAAAGGGCCATCTGAAAAAAGTGTAAAATCCAGAAAGGCAGGACAGGCCATGGAGAACTGGGAGCCTTGTTATGCTGATGGGCGGGATGTAAATTGCCAACAGACACTCGGGAGAAGTGTATGGTGTTTCCTGAAACATCTAAAAAACAAAGCAACAGAGCCTAGGGCACTTCCACTTATGGTCCTATAGCTTAGGGAAATTAAAATCAAAAAGACACAGCCACCCCAATGTTTGGGACGCCTCTGTTTACAAGAACCTCGTTTACCGTACAAGTTCAATATCACAGAAAGTGAAAAATGGATAAAGAACTTGTGGTACTTACGTACAATGCAGTATCACTCAGCAGTGAAATCTATGTCATCAGGCCCGTAGCAGCACAATGAGTGGATTCAGGTACGATGATTCTAACTGAAATAAGTCACACAGAAAAAGAAACATCATAAGATATCAGTAATACACGGAATGTAAACTTGGCTACACAGGAACTGAATTACAGAACAGAACAGGGTCTCAAATTTAGAAAACCAACTTATGCTTGTTTAAGGGTAAAGGTGAGTTGGGGTGCTGCATAAAACCAGAGATTGAAATGAGCACAGATAAAGTTCCTTAAGCCAAATATGGAATAGACAAGAGCTACTCCTTGCTCAACAAAATGGACTCAACACCCCATATTAAACGCCTAAGAATGTACCTGACTCTTAAGTATCTTAAAACGTATGGATTGCTATGTCTCCGAAAGAGAATCAAGCATGTGTACAGGGACATAAACGCAGCAGTGATAGGATTGGAGAGGTTCGGTGAGCAAATGAAGACCCTTTGAAGTCATATTGCATGGTACCCATTCCACGGGTTTCAACTACCCAGGTTTAAGGTATTCTTCCTTCAGCTAAAACATGCATGTGGAACCTAGAGTATGATCAACCATGTGATCGGGAGACGTGTTCAAATATGTCTCAGTTTTCGTACGCCTGGTACTCGGGTGCAACATTCCAGACGCTTTACTAACACTCTCCCGACTTGGAGAGTCAGTCCCTTTAACCTCCTGTTTGGCCCAGTTTGCAATTTCTGCGGAAGATGAACAGGAATAGCGAGAACCAATGAGAGACTAGCTGGAGGTGTCTGGACGGGCAAATTTAACTCTCATTTCCCACCAGGAAGAGGAAATAACCAAAGGCTCAGCGTGCCGTGCCGGAACCAGATTAGGGCCTGAAGCCATCCTGCGGTGTTGCGGCCAGCTCACAAGAAAACGAGTTGAAGAAAGGAGCTCAGGGGCACTGTAATTCACAAACCTGCAGAGTTATAAATGACAACTATCGTCCAAAAATATACTGAAGTAAGGCTGCCAAGAGGACTTGAAAGCGGGGCAGAATTGCAGGAAACCGATTTCAGGAGGTAGACTGGAATTGCATTGAAAGCATAGGAAAAGAGGCAGAACGTCCACAATGATGCACTTGGCCAAAAAGGGCGTATGCGTTTTTTCCTGAATATATTCAGGAAAAAACGCATACGCCCTTTTTGGCCAACCAAGCAAGCTTGCAAAGGAAATCTGCACTACAATGAAGTCTCACTTCCCCCCGGTCAAAAGGGCCATCTGAAAAAAGTGTAAAATCCAGAAAGGCAGGACAGGCCATGGAGAACTGGGAGCCTTGTTATGCTGATGGGCGGGATGTAAATTGCCAACAGACACTCGGGAGAAGTGTATGGTGTTTCCTGAAACATCTAAAAAACAAAGCAACAGAGCCTAGGGCACTTCCACTTATGGTCCTATAGCTTACGGAAATTAAAATCAATAAGATACAGCCACCCCAATGTTTGGGACGCCTCTGTTTACAAGAACCTCGTTTACCGTACAAGTTCAATATCACAGAAAGTGAAAAATGGATAAAGAACTTGTGGTACTTACGTACAATGCAGTATCACTCAGCAGTGATATCTATGCCATCAGGCCCGTAGCAGCACAATGAGTGGATTCAGGTACGATGATTCTAACTGAAATAAGTCACACAGAAAAAGAAACATCATAAGATATCAGTAATACACGGAATGTAAACTTGGCTACACAGGAACTGAATTACAGAACAGAACAGGGTCTCAAATTTAGAAAACCAACTTATGCTTGTTTAAGGGTAAAGGTGAGTTGGGGTGCTGCATAAAATCAGAGATTGAAATGAGCACAGATAAAGTTCCTTAAGCCAAATATGGAATAGACAAGAGCTACTCCTTGCTCAACGAAATGGACTCAACACCGCATATTAAACGCCTAAGAATGTACCTGACTCTTAAGTATCTTAAAACCTATGGATTGCTATGTCTCCGAAAGAGAATCAAGCATGTGTACAGGGACATAAACGCAGCAGTGATAGGATTGGAGAGGTTCGGTGAGCAAATGAAGACCCTTTGAAGTCATATTGCATGGTACCCATTCCACGGGTTTCAACTACCCAGGTTTAAGGTATTCTTCCTTCAGCTAAAACATGCATGTGGAACCTAGAGTATGATCAACCATGTGATCGGGAGACGTGTTCAAATATGTCTCAGTTTTCGTACCCTGGTACTCGGGTGCAACATTCCAGACGCTTTACTAACACTCTCCCGACTTGGAGAGTCAGTCCCTTTAACCTCCTGTCTGGCCCAGTTTGCAATTTCTGCGGAAGATGAACAGGAATAGCGAGAACCAATGAGAGACTAGCTGGAGGTGTCTGGACGGGCAAATTTAACTCTCATTTCCCACCAGGAAGAGGAAATAACCAAAGGCTCAGCGTGCCGTGCCGGAACCAGATTAGGGCCTGAAGCCATCCTGCGGTGTTGCGGCCAGCTCACAAGAAAGCGAGTTGAAGAAAGGAGCTCAGGGGCACTGTAATTCACAAACCTGCAGAGTTATAAATGACAGCTATCGTCCAAAAATATACTGAAGTAAGGCTGCCAAGAGGACTTGAAAGCGGGGCAGAATTGCAGGAAACCGATTTCAGGAGGTAGACTGGAATTGCATTGAAAGCATAGGAAAAGAGGCAGAACGTCCACAATGATGCACTTGGCCAAAAAGGGCGTATGCGTTTTTTCCTGAATATATTCAGGAAAAAACGCATACGCCCTTTTTGGCCAACCAAGCAAGCTTGCAAAGGAAATCTGCACTACAATGAAGTCTCACTTCCCCCCGGTCAAAAGGGCCATCTGAAAAAAGTGTAAAATCCAGAAAGGCAGGACAGGCCATGGAGAACTGGGAGCCTTGTTATGCTGATGGGCGGGATGTAAATTGCCAACAGACACTCGGGAGAAGTGTATGGTGTTTCCTGAAACATCTAAAAAACAAAGCAACAGAGCCTAGGCCACTTCCACTTATGGTCCTATAGCTTAGGGAAATTAAAATCAATAAGATACAGCCACCCCAATGTTTGGGACGCCTCTGTTTACAAGAACCTCGTTTACCGTACAAGTTCAATATCACAGAAAGTGAAAAATGGATAAAGAACTTGTGGTACTTACGTACAATGCAGTATCACTCAGCAGTGAAATCTATGCCATCAGGCCCGTAGCAGCACAATGAGTGGATTCAGGTATGATGATTCTAACTGAAATAAGTCACACAGAAAAAGAAACATCATAAGATATCAGTAATACACGGAATGTAAACTTGGCTACACAGGAACTGAATTACAGAACAGAACAGGGTCTCAAATTTAGAAAACCAACTTATGCTTGTTTAAGGGTAAAGGTGAGTTGGGGTGCTGCATAAAACCAGAGATTGAAATGAGCACAGATAAAGTTCCTTAAGCCAAATATGGAATAGACAAGAGCTCCTCCTTGCTCAATGAAATGGACTCAACACCGCATATTAAACGCCTAAGAATGTACCTGACTCTTAAGTATCTTAAAACCTATGGATTGCTATGTCTCCGAAAGAGAATCAAGCATGTGTACAGGGACATAAACGCAGCAGTGATAGGATTGGAGAGGTTCGGTGAGCAAATGAAGACCCTTTGAAGTCATATTGCATGGTACCCATTCCACGGGTTTCAACTACCCAGGTTTAAGGTATTCTTCCTTCAGCTAAAACATGCATGTGGAACCTAGAGTATGATCAACCATGTGATCGGGAGACGTGTTCAAATATGTCTCAGTTTTCGTACCCTGGTACTCGGGTGCAACATTCCAGACGCTTTACTAACACTCTCCCGACTTGGAGAGTCAGTCCCTTTAACCTCCTGTTTGGCCCAGTTTGCAATTTCTGCGGAAGATGAACAGGAATAGCGAGAACCAATGAGAGACTAGCTGGAGGTGTCTGGACGGGCAAATTTAACTCTCATTTCCCACCAGGAAGAGGAAATAACCAAAGGCTCAGCGTGCCGTGCCGGAACCAAATTAGGGCCTGAAGCCATCCTGCGGTGTTGCGGCCAGCTCACAAGAAAACGAGTTGAAGAAAGGAGCTCAGGGGCACTGTAATTCACAAACCTGCAGAGTTATAAATGACAACTATCGTCCAAAAATATACTGAAGTAAGGCTGCCAAGAGGACTTGAAAGCGGGGCAGAATTGCAGGAAACCGATTTCAGGAGGTAGACTGGAATTGCATTGAAAGCATAGGAAAAGAGGCAGAACGTCCACAATGATGCACTTGGCCAAAAAGGGCGTATGCGTTTTTTCCTGAATATATTCAGGAAAAAACGCATACGCCCTTTTTGGCCAACCAAGCAAGCTTGCAAAGGAAATCTGCACTACAATGAAGTCTCACTTCCCCCCGCCCCCGGTCAAAAGGGCCATCTGAAAAAAGTGTAAAATCCAGAAAGGCAGGACAGGCCATGGAGAACTGGGAGCCTTGTTATGCTGATGGGCGGGATGTAAACTGCCAACAGACACTCGGGAGAAGTGTATGGTGTTTCCTGAAACATCTAAAAAACAAAGCAACAGAGCCTAGGGCACTTCCACTTATGGTCCTATAGCTTAGGGAAATTAAAATCAAAAAGATACAGCCACCCCAATGTTTGGGACGCCTCTGTTTACAAGAACCTCGTTTACCATACAAGTTCAATATCACAGAAAGTGAAAAATGGATAAAGAACTTGTGGTACTTACGTACAATGCAGTATCACTCAGCAGTGAAATCTATGTCATCAGGCCCGTAGCAGCACAATGAGTGGATTCAGGTACGATGATTCTAACTGAAATAAGTCACACAGAAAAAGAAACATCATAAGATATCAGTAATACACGGAATGTAAACTTGGCTACACAGGAACTGAATTACAGAACAGAACAGGGTCTCAAATTTAGAAAACCAACTTATGCTTGTTTAAGGTTAAAGGTGAGTTGGGGTGCTGCATAAAACCAGAGATTGAAATGAGCACAGATAAAGTTCCTTAAGCCAAATATGGAATAGACAAGAGCTACTCCTTGCTCAACGAAATGGACTCAACACCGCATATTAAACGCCTAAGAATGTACCTGACTCTTAAGTATCTTAAAACCGATGGATTGCTATGTCTCCGAAAGAGAATCAAGCATGTGTACAGGGACATAAACGCAGCAGTGATAGGATTGGAGAGGTTCGGTGAGCAAATGAAGACCCTTTGAAGTCATATTGCATGGTACCCATTCCACGGGTTTCAACTACCCAGGTTTAAGGTATTCTTCCTTCAGCTAAAACATGCATGTGGAACCTAGAGTATGATCAACCATGTGATCGGGAGACGTGTTCAAATATGTCTCAGTTTTCATACCTGGTACTCGGGTGCAACATTCCAGACGCTTTACTAACACTCTCCCGACTTGGAGAGTCAGTCCCTTTAACCTCCTGTTTGGCCCAGTTTGCAATTTCTGCGGAAGATGAACAGGAATAGCGAGAACCAATGAGAGACTAGCTGGAGGTGTCTGGACGGGCAAATTTAACTCTCATTTCCCACCAGGAAGAGGAAATAACCAAAGGCTCAGCGTGCCGTGCCGGAACCAGATTAGGGCCTGAAGCCATCCTGCGGTGTTGCGGCCAGCTCACAAGAAAACGAGTTGAAGAAAGGAGCTCAGGGGCACTGTAATTCACAAACCTGCAGAGTTATAAATGACAACTATCGTCCAAAAATATACTGAAGTAAGGCTGCCAAGAGGACTTGAAAGCGGGGCAGAATTGCAGGAAACCGATTTCAGGAGGTAGACTGGAATTGCATTGAAAGCATAGGAAAAGAGGCAGAACGTCCACAATGATGCACTTGGCCAAAAAGGGCGTATGCGTTTTTTCCTGAATATATTCAGGAAAAAACGCATACGCCCTTTTTGGCCAACCAAGCAAGCTTGCAAAGGAAATCTGCACTACAATGAAGTCTCACTTCCCCCCGCCCCCGGTCAAAAGGGCCATCTGAAAAAAGTGTAAAATCCAGAAAGGCAGGACAGGCCATGGAGAACTGGGAGCCTTGTTATGCTGATGGGCGGGATGTAAATTGCCAACAGACACTCGGGAGAAGTGTATGGTGTTTCCTGAAACATCTAAAAAACAAAGCAACAGAGCCTAGGGCACTTCCACTTATGGTCCTATAGCTTACGGAAATTAAAATCAATAAGATACAGCCACCCCAATGTTTGGGACGCCTCTGTTTACAAGAACCTCGTTTACCGTACAAGTTCAATATCACAGAAAGTGAAAAATGGATAAAGAACTTGTGGTACTTACGTACAATGCAGTATCACTCAGCAGTGATATCTATGCCATCAGGCCCGTAGCAGCACAATGAGTGGATTCAGGTACGATGATTCTAACTGAAATAAGTCACACAGAAAAAGAAACATCATAAGATATCAGTAATACACGGAATGTAAACTTGGCTACACAGGAACTGAATTACAGAACAGAACAGGGTCTCAAATTTAGAAAACCAACTTATGCTTGTTTAAGGGTAAAGGTGAGTTGGGGTGCTGCATAAAATCAGAGATTGAAATGAGCACAGATAAAGTTCCTTAAGCCAAATATGGAATAGACAAGAGCTACTCCTTGCTCAACGAAATGGACTCAACACCGCATATTAAACGCCTAAGAATGTACCTGACTCTTAAGTATCTTAAAACCTATGGATTGCTATGTCTCCGAAAGAGAATCAAGCATGTGTACAGGGACATAAACGCAGCAGTGATAGGATTGGAGAGGTTCGGTGAGCAAATGAAGACCCTTTGAAGTCATATTGCATGGTACCCATTCCACGGGTTTCAACTACCCAGGTTTAAGGTATTCTTCCTTCAGCTAAAACATGCATGTGGAACCTAGAGTATGATCAACCATGTGATCGGGAGACGTGTTCAAATATGTCTCAGTTTTCGTACCCTGGTACTCGGGTGCAACATTCCAGACGCTTTACTAACACTCTCCCGACTTGGAGAGTCAGTCCCTTTAACCTCCTGTCTGGCCCAGTTTGCAATTTCTGCGGAAGATGAACAGGAATAGCGAGAACCAATGAGAGACTAGCTGGAGGTGTCTGGACGGGCAAATTTAACTCTCATTTCCCACCAGGAAGAGGAAATAACCAAAGGCTCAGCGTGCCGTGCCGGAACCAGATTAGGGCCTGAAGCCATCCTGCGGTGTTGCGGCCAGCTCACAAGAAAGCGAGTTGAAGAAAGGAGCTCAGGGGCACTGTAATTCACAAACCTGCAGAGTTATAAATGACAGCTATCGTCCAAAAATATACTGAAGTAAGGCTGCCAAGAGGACTTGAAAGCGGGGCAGAATTGCAGGAAACCGATTTCAGGAGGTAGACTGGAATTGCATTGAAAGCATAGGAAAAGAGGCAGAACGTCCACAATGATGCACTTGGCCAAAAAGGGCGTATGCGTTTTTTCCTGAATAGATTCAGGAAAAAACGCATACGCCCTTTTTGGCCAACCAAGCAAGCTTGCAAAGGAAATCTGCACTACAATGAAGTCTCACTTCCCCCCGGTCAAAAGGGCCATCTGAAAAAAGTGTAAAATCCAGAAAGGCAGGACAGGCCATGGAGAACTGGGAGCCTTGTTATGCTGATGGGCGGGATGTAAATTGCCAACAGACACTCGGGAGAAGTGTATGGTGTTTCCTGAAACATCTAAAAAACAAAGCAACAGAGCCTAGGGCACTTCCACTTATGGTCCTATAGCTTAGGGAAATTAAAATCAAAAAGACACAGCCACCCCAATGTTTGGGACGCCTCTGTTTACAAGAACCTCGTTTACCGTACAAGTTCAATATCACAGAAAGTGAAAAATGGATAAAGAACTTGTGGTACTTACGTACAATGCAGTATCACTCAGCAGTGAAATCTATGCCATCAGGCCCGTAGCAGCACAATGAGTGGATTCAGGTATGATGATTCTAACTGAAATAAGTCACACAGAAAAAGAAACATCATAAGATATCAGTAATACACGGAATGTAAACTTGGCTACACAGGAACTGAATTACAGAACAGAACAGGGTCTCAAATTTAGAAAACCAACTTATGCTTGTTTAAGGGTAAAGGTGAGTTGGGGTGCTGCATAAAACCAGAGATTGAAATGAGCACAGATAAAGTTCCTTAAGCCAAATATGGAATAGACAAGAGCTACTCCTTGCTCAACAAAATGGACTCAACACCCCATATTAAACGCCTAAGAATGTACCTGACTCTTAAGTATCTTAAAACGTATGGATTGCTATGTCTCCGAAAGAGAATCAAGCATGTGTACAGGGACATAAACGCAGCAGTGATAGGATTGGAGAGGTTCGGTGAGCAAATGAAGACCCTTTGAAGTCATATTGCATGGTACCCATTCCACGGGTTTCAACTACCCAGGTTTAAGGTATTCTTCCTTCAGCTAAAACATGCATGTGGAACCTAGAGTATGATCAACCATGTGATCGGGAGACGTGTTCAAATATGTCTCAGTTTTCGTACCCTGGTACTCGGGTGCAACATTCCAGACGCTTTACTAACACTCTCCCGACTTGGAGAGTCAGTCCCTTTAACCTCCTGTTTGGCCCAGTTTGCAATTTCTGCGGAAGATGAACAGGAATAGCGAGAACCAATGAGAGACTAGCTGGAGGTGTCTGGACGGGCAAATTTAACTCTCATTTCCCACCAGGAAGAGGAAATAACCAAAGGCTCAGCGTGCCGTGCCGGAACCAGATTAGGGCCTGAAGCCATCCTGCGGTGTTGCGGCCAGCTCACAAGAAAACGAGTTGAAGAAAGGAGCTCAGGGGCACTGTAATTCACAAACCTGCAGAGTTATAAATGACAACTATCGTCCAAAAATATACTGAAGTAAGGCTGCCAAGAGGACTTGAAAGCGGGGCAGAATTGCAGGAAACCGATTTCAGGAGGTAGACTGGAATTGCATTGAAAGCATAGGAAAAGAGGCAGAACGTCCACAATGATGCACTTGGCCAAAAAGGGCGTATGCGTTTTTTCCTGAATATATTCAGGAAAAAACGCATACGCCCTTTTTGGCCAACCAAGCAAGCTTGCAAAGGAAATCTGCACTACAATGAAGTCTCACTTCCCCCCCCCCCGGTCAAAAGGGCCATCTGAAAAAAGTGTAAAATCCAGAAAGGCAGGACAGGCCATGGAGAACTGGGAGCCTTGTTATGCTGATGGGCGGGATGTAAACTGCCAACAGACACTCGGGAGAAGTGTATGGTGTTTCCTGAAACATCTAAAAAACAAAGCAACAGAGCCTAGGGCACTTCCACTTATGGTCCTATAGCTTAGGGAAATTAAAATCAAAAAGATACAGCCACCCCAATGTTTGGGACGCCTCTGTTTACAAGAACCTCGTTTACCATACAAGTTCAATATCACAGAAAGTGAAAAATGGATAAAGAACTTGTGGTACTTACGTACAATGCAGTATCACTCAGCAGTGAAATCTATGTCATCAGGCCCGTAGCAGCACAATGAGTGGATTCAGGTACGATGATTCTAACTGAAATATATCACACAGAAAAAGAAACATCATAAGATATCAGTAATACACGGAATGTAAACTTGGCTACACAGGAACTGAATTACAGAACAGAACAGGGTCTCAAATTTAGAAAACCAACTTATGCTTGTTTAAGGGTAAAGGTGAGTTGGGGTGCTGCATAAAATCAGAGATTGAAATGAGCACAGATAAAGTTCCTTAAGCCAAATATGGAATAGACAAGAGCTACTCCTTGCTCAACGAAATGGACTCAACACCGCATATTAAACGCCTAAGAATGTACCTGACTCTTAAGTATCTTAAAACCTATGGATTGCTATGTCTCCGAAAGAGAATCAAGCATGTGTACAGGGACATAAACGCAGCAGTGATAGGATTGGAGAGGTTCGGTGAGCAAATGAAGACCCTTTGAAGTCATATTGCATGGTACCCATTCCACGGGTTTCAACTACCCAGGTTTAAGGTATTCTTCCTTCAGCTAAAACATGCATGTGGAACCTAGAGTATGATCAACCATGTGATCGGGAGACGTGTTCAAATATGTCTCAGTTTTCGTACCCTGGTACTCGGGTGCAACATTCCAGACGCTTTACTAACACTCTCCCGACTTGGAGAGTCAGTCCCTTTAACCTCCTGTCTGGCCCAGTTTGCAATTTCTGCGGAAGATGAACAGGAATAGCGAGAACCAATGAGAGACTAGCTGGAGGTGTCTGGACGGGCAAATTTAACTCTCATTTCCCACCAGGAAGAGGAAATAACCAAAGGCTCAGCGTGCCGTGCCGGAACCAGATTAGGGCCTGAAGCCATCCTGCGGTGTTGCGGCCAGCTCACAAGAAAACGAGTTGAAGAAAGGAGCTCAGGGGCACTGTAATTCACAAACCTGCAGAGTTATAAATGACAACTATCGTCCAAAAATATACTGAAGTAAGGCTGCCAAGAGGACTTGAAAGCGGGGCAGAATTGCAGGAAACCGATTTCAGGAGGTAGACTGGAATTGCATTGAAAGCATAGGAAAAGAGGCAGAACGTCCACAATGATGCACTTGGCCAAAAAGGGCGTATGCGTTTTTTCCTGAATATATTCAGGAAAAAACGCATACGCCCTTTTTGGCCAACCAAGCAAGCTTGCAAAGGAAATCTGCACTACAATGAAGTCTCACTTCCCCCCCCCCGGTCAAAAGGGCCATCTGAAAAAAGTGTAAAATCCAGAAAGGCAGGACAGGCCATGGAGAACTGGGAGCCTTGTTATGCTGATGGGCGGGATGTAAACTGCCAACAGACACTTGGGAAAAGTGTATGGTGTTTCCTGAAACATCTAAAAAACAAAGCAACAGAGCCTAGGGCACTTCCACTTATGGTCCTATAGCTTAGGGAAATTAAAATCAAAAAGACACAGCCACCCCAATGTTTGGGACGCCTCTGTTTACAAGAACCTCGTTTACCGTACAAGTTCAATATCACAGAAAGTGAAAAATGGATAAAGAACTTGTGGTACTTACGTACAATGCAGTATCACTCAGCAGTGAAATCTATGTCATCAGGCCCGTAGCAGCACAATGAGTGGATTCAGGTACGATGATTCTAACTGAAATAAGTCACACAGAAAAAGAAACATCATAAGATATCAGTAATACACGGAATGTAAACTTGGCTACACAGGAACTGAATTACAGAACAGAACAGGGTCTCAAATTTAGAAAACCAACTTATGCTTGTTTAAGGGTAAAGGTGAGTTGGGGTGCTGCATAAAACCAGAGATTGAAATGAGCACAGATAAAGTTCCTTAAGCCAAATATGGAATAGACAAGAGCTACTCCTTGCTCAACGAAATGGACTCAACACCGCATATTAAACGCCTAAGAATGTACCTGACTCTTAAGTATCTTAAAACCTATGGATTGCTATGTCTCCGAAAGAGAATCAAGCATGTGTACAGGGACATAAACGCAGCAGTGATAGGATTGGAGAGGTTCGGTGAGCAAATGAAGACCCTTTGAAGTCATATTGCATGGTACCCATTCCACGGGTTTCAACTACCCAGGTTTAAGGTATTCTTCCTTCAGCTAAAACATGCATGTGGAACCTAGAGTATGATCAACCATGTGATCGGGAGACGTGTTCAAATATGTCTCAGTTTTCGTACCCTGGTACTCGGGTGCAACATTCCAGACGCTTTACTAACACTCTCCCGACTTGGAGAGTCAGTCCCTTTAACCTCCTGTTTGGCCCAGTTTGCAATTTCTGCGGAAGATGAACAGGAATAGCGAGAACCAATGAGAGACTAGCTGGAGGTGTCTGGACGGGCAAATTTAACTCTCATTTCCCACCAGGAAGAGGAAATAACCAAAGGCTCAGCGTGCCGTGCCGGAACCAGATTAGGGCCTGAAGCCATCCTGCGGTGTTGCGGCCAGCTCACAAGAAAACGAGTTGAAGAAAGGAGCTCAGGGGCACTGTAATTCACAAACCTGCAGAGTTATAAATGACAACTATCGTCCAAAAATATACTGAAGTAAGGCTGCCAAGAGGACTTGAAAGCGGGGCAGAATTGCAGGAAACCGATTTCAGGAGGTAGACTGGAATTGCATTGAAAGCATAGGAAAAGAGGCAGAACGTCCACAATGATGCACTTGGCCAAAAAGGGCGTATGCGTTTTTTCCTGAATATATTCAGGAAAAAACGCATACGCCCTTTTTGGCCAACCAAGCAAGCTTGCAAAGGAAATCTGCACTACAATGAAGTCTCACTTCCCCCCGGTCAAAAGGGCCATCTGAAAAAAGTGTAAAATCCAGAAAGGCAGGACAGGCCATGGAGAACTGGGAGCCTTGTTATGCTGATGGGCGGGATGTAAACTGCCAACAGACACTCGGGAGAAGTGTATGGTGTTTCCTGAAACATCTAAAAAACAAAGCAACAGAGCCTAGGGCACTTCCACTTATGGTCCTATAGCTTAGGGAAATTAAAATCAAAAAGACACAGCCACCCCAATGTTTGGGACGCCTCTGTTTACAAGAACCTCGTTTACCGTACAAGTTCAATATCACAGAAAGTGAAAAATGGATAAAGAACTTGTGGTACTTACGTACAATGCAGTATCACTCAGCAGTGAAATCTATGTCATCAGGCCCGTAGCAGCACAATGAGTGGATTCAGGTACGATGATTCTAACTGAAATAAGTCACACAGAAAAAGAAACATCATAAGATATCAGTAATACACGGAATGTAAACTTGGCTACACAGGAACTGAATTACAGAACAGAACAGGGTCTCAAATTTAGAAAACCAACTTATGCTTGTTTAAGGGTAAAGGTGAGTTGGGGTGCTGCATAAAACCAGAGATTGAAATGAGCACAGATAAAGTTCCTTAAGCCAAATATGGAATAGACAAGAGCTACTCCTTGCTCAACGAAATGGACTCAACACCCCATATTAAACGCCTAAGAATGTACCTGACTCTTAAGTATCTTAAAACCTATGGATTGCTATGTCTCCGAAAGAGAATCAAGCATGTGTACAGGGACATAAACGCAGCAGTGATAGGATTGGAGAGGTTCGGTGAGCAAATGAAGACCCTTTGAAGTCATATTGCATGGTACCCATTCCACGGGTTTCAACTACCCAGGTTTAAGGTATTCTTCCTTCAGCTAAAACATGCATGTGGAACCTAGAGTATGATCAACCATGTGATCGGGAGACGTGTTCAAATATGTCTCAGTTTTCGTACCCTGGTACTCGGGTGCAACATTCCAGACGCTTTACTAACACTCTCCCGACTTGGAGAGTCAGTCCCTTTAACCTCCTGTTTGGCCCAGTTTGCAATTTCTGCGGAAGATGAACAGGAATAGCGAGAACCAATGAGAGACTAGCTGGAGGTGTCTGGACGGGCAAATTTAACTCTCATTTCCCACCAGGAAGAGGAAATAACCAAAGGCTCAGCGTGCCGTGCCGGAAACAGATTAGGGCCTGAAGCCATCCTGCGGTGTTGCGGCCAGCTCACAAGAAAACGAGTTGAAGAAAGGAGCTCAGGGGCACTGTAATTCACAAACCTGCAGAGTTATAAATGACAACTATCGTCCAAAAATATACTGAAGTAAGGCTGCCAAGAGGACTTGAAAGCGGGGCAGAATTGCAGGAAACCGATTTCAGGAGGTAGACTGCAATTGCATTGAAAGCATAGGAAAAGAGGCAGAACGTCCACAATGATGCACTTGGCCAAAAAGGGCGTATGCGTTTTTTCCTGAATATATTCAGGAAAAAACGCATACGCCCTTTTTGGCCAACCAAGCAAGCTTGCAAAGGAAATCTGCACTACAATGAAGTCTCACTTCCCCCCGGTCAAAAGGGCCATCTGAAAAAAGTGTAAAATCCAGAAAGGCAGGACAGGCCATGGAGAACTGGGAGCCTTGTTATGCTGATGGGCGGGATGTAAATTGCCAACAGACACTCTGGAGAAGTGTATGGTGTTTCCTGAAACATCTAAAAAACAAAGCAACAGAGCCTAGGGCACTTCCACTTATGGTCCTATAGCTTAGGGAAATTAAAATCAAAAAGACACAGCCACCCCAATGTTTGGGACGCCTCTGTTTACAAGAACCTCGTTTACCGTACAAGTTCAATATCACAGAAAGTGAAAAATGGATAAAGAACTTGTGGTACTTACGTACAATGCAGTATCACTCAGCAGTGAAATCTATGTCATCAGGCCCGTAGCAGCACAATGAGTGGATTCAGGTACGATGATTCTAACTGAAATAAGTCACACAGAAAAAGAAACATCATAAGATATCAGTAATACACGGAATGTAAACTTGGCTACACAGGAACTGAATTACAGAACAGAACAGGGTCTCAAATTTAGAAAACCAACTTATGCTTGTTTAAGGGTAAAGGTGAGTTGGGGTGCTGCATAAAACCAGAGATTGAAATGAGCACAGATAAAGTTCCTTAAGCCAAATATGGAATAGACAAGAGCTACTCCTTGCTCAACGAAATGGACTCAACACCGCATATTAAACGCCTAAGAATGTACCTGACTCTTAAGTATCTTAAAACCTATGGATTGCTATGTCTCCGAAAGAGAATCAAGCATGTGTACAGGGACATAAACGCAGCAGTGATAGGATTGGAGAGGTTCGATGAGCAAATGAAGACCCTTTGAAGTCATATTGCATGGTACCCATTCCACGGGTTTCAACTACCCAGGTTTAAGGTATTCTTCCTTCAGCTAAAACATGCATGTGGAACCTAGAGTATGATCAACCATGTGATCGGGAGACGTGTTCAAATATGTCTCAGTTTTCGTACCCTGGTACTCGGGTGCAACATTCCAGACGCTTTACTAACACTCTCCCGACTTGGAGAGTCAGTCCCTTTAACCTCCTGTTTGGCCCAGTTTGCAATTTCTGCGGAAGATGAACAGGAATAGCGAGAACCAATGAGAGACTAGCTGGAGGTGTCTGGACGGGCAAATTTAACTCTCATTTCCCACCAGGAAGAGGAAATAACCAAAGGCTCAGCGTGCCGTGCCGGAACCAGATTAGGGCCTGAAGCCATCCTGCGGTGTTGCGGCCAGCTCACAAGAAAACGAGTTGAAGAAAGGAGCTCAGGGGCACTGTAATTCACAAACCTGCAGAGTTATAAATGACAACTATCGTCCAAAAATATACTGAAGTAAGGCTGCCAAGAGGACTTGAAAGCGGGGCAGAATTGCAGGAAACCGATTTCAGGAGGTAGACTGGAATTGCATTGAAAGCATAGGAAAAGAGGCAGAACGTCCACAATGATGCACTTGGCCAAAAAGGGCGTATGCGTTTTTTCCTGAATATATTCAGGAAAAAACGCATACGCCCTTTTTGGCCAACCAAGCAAGCTTGCAAAGGAAATCTGCACTACAATGAAGTCTCACTTCCCCCCGGTCAAAAGGGCCATCTGAAAAAAGTGTAAAATCCAGAAAGGCAGGACAGGCCATGGAGAACTGGGAGCCTTGTTATGCTGATGGGCGGGATGTAAACTGCCAACAGACACTCGGGAGAAGTGTATGGTGTTTCCTGAAACATCTAAAAAACAAAGCAACAGAGCCTAGGGCACTTCCACTTATGGTCCTATAGCTTAGGGAAATTAAAATCAAAAAGACACAGCCACCCCAATGTTTGGGACGCCTCTGTTTACAAGAACCTCGTTTACCGTACAAGTTCAATATCACAGAAAGTGAAAAATGGATAAAGAACTTGTGGTACTTACGTACAATGCAGTATCACTCAGCAGTGAAATCTATGTCATCAGGCCCGTAGCAGCACAATGAGTGGATTCAGGTACGATGATTCTAACTGAAATAAGTCACACAGAAAAAGAAACATCATAAGATATCAGTAATACACGGAATGTAAACTTGGCTACACAGGAACTGAATTACAGAACAGAACAGGGTCTCAAATTTAGAAAACCAACTTATGCTTGTTTAAGGGTAAAGGTGAGTTGGGGTGCTGCATAAAACCAGAGATTGAAATGAGCACAGATAAAGTTCCTTAAGCCAAATATGGAATAGACAAGAGCTACTCCTTGCTCAACGAAATGGACTCAACACCGCATATTAAACGCCTAAGAATGTACCTGACTCTTAAGTATCTTAAAACCGATGGATTGCTATGTCTCCGAAAGAGAATCAAGCATGTGTACAGGGACATAAACGCAGCAGTGATAGGATTGGAGAGGTTCGGTGAGCAAATGAAGACCCTTTGAAGTCATATTGCATGGTACCCATTCCACGGGTTTCAACTACCCAGGTTTAAGGTATTCTTCCTTCAGCTAAAACATGCATGTGGAACCTAGAGTATGATCAACCATGTGATCGGGAGACGTGTTCAAATATGTCTCAGTTTTCGTACCCTGGTACTCGGGTGCAACATTCCAGACGCTTTACTAACACTCTCCCGACTTGGAGAGTCAGTCCCTTTAACCTCCTGTTTGGCCCAGTTTGCAATTTCTGCGGAAGATGAACAGGAATAGCGAGAACCAATGAGAGACTAGCTGGAGGTGTCTGGACGGGCAAATTTAACTCTCATTTCCCACCAGGAAGAGGAAATAACCAAAGGCTCAGCGTGCCGTGCCGGAACCAGATTAGGGCCTGAAGCCATCCTGCGGTGTTGCGGCCAGCTCACAAGAAAACGAGTTGAAGAAAGGAGCTCAGGGGCACTGTAATTCACAAACCTGCAGAGTTATAAATGACAACTATCGTCCAAAAATATACTGAAGTAAGGCTGCCAAGAGGACTTGAAAGCGGGGCAGAATTGCAGGAAACCGATTTCAGGAGGTAGACTGGAATTGCATTGAAAGCATAGGAAAAGAGGCAGAACGTCCACAATGATGCACTTGGCCAAAAAGGGCGTATGCGTTTTTTCCTGAATATATTCAGGAAAAAATGCATACGCCCTTTTTGGCCAACCAAGCAAGCTTGCAAAGGAAATCTGCACTACAATGAAGTCTCACTTCCCCCCCGCCCCCGGTCAAAAGGGCCATCTGAAAAAAGTGTAAAATCCAGAAAGGCAGGACAGGCCATGGAGAACTGGGAGCCTTGTTATGCTGATGGGCGGGATGTAAATTGCCAACAGACACTCGGGAGAAGTGTATGGTGTTTCCTGAAACATCTAAAAAACAAAGCAACAGAGCCTAGGGCACTTCCACTTATGGTCCTATAGCTTAGGGAAATTAAAATCAAAAAGACACAGCCACCCCAATGTTTGGGACGCCTCTGTTTACAAGAACCTCGTTTACCGTACAAGTTCAATATCACAGAAAGTGAAAAATGGATAAAGAACTTGTGGTACTTACGTACAATGCAGTATCACTCAGCAGTGAAATCTATGTCATCAGGCCCGTAGCAGCACAATGAGTGGATTCAGGTACGATGATTCTAACTGAAATAAGTCACACAGAAAAAGAAACATCATAAGATATCAGTAATACACGGAATGTAAACTTGGCTACACAGGAACTGAATTACAGAACAGAACAGGGTCTCAAATTTAGAAAACCAACTTATGCTTGTTTAAGGGTAAAGGTGAGTTGGGGTGCTGCATAAAACCAGAGATTGAAATGAGCACAGATAAAGTTCCTTAAGCCAAATATGGAATAGACAAGAGCTACTCCTTGCTCAACGAAATGAACTCAACACCCCATATTAAACGCCTAAGAATGTACCTGACTCTTAAGTATCTTAAAACCTATGGATTGCTATGTCTCCGAAAGAGAATCAAGCATGTGTACAGGGACATAAACGCAGCAGTGATAGGATTGGAGAGGTTCGGTGAGCAAATGAAGACCCTTTGAAGTCATATTGCATGGTACCCATTCCACGGGTTTCAACTACCCAGGTTTAAGGTATTCTTCCTTCAGCTAAAACATGCATGTGGAACCTAGAGTATGATCAACCATGTGATCGGGAGACGTGTTCAAATATGTCTCAGTTTTCGTACCCTGGTACTCGGGTGCAACATTCCAGACGCTTTACTAACACTCTCCCGACTTGGAGAGTCAGTCCCTTTAACCTCCTGTTTGGCCCAGTTTGCAATTTCTGCGGAAGATGAACAGGAATAGCGAGAACCAATGAGAGACTAGCTGGAGGTGTCTGGACGGGCAAATTTAACTCTCATTTCCCACCAGGAAGAGGAAATAACCAAAGGCTCAGCGTGCCGTGCCGGAACCAGATTAGGGCCTGAAGCCATCCTGCGGTGTTGCGGCCAGCTCACAAGAAAACGAGTTGAAGAAAGGAGCTCAGGGGCACTGTAATTCACAAACCTGCAGAGTTATAAATGACAACTATCGTCCAAAAATATACTGAAGTAAGGCTGCCAAGAGGACTTGAAAGCGGGGCAGAATTGCAGGAAACCGATTTCAGGAGGTAGACTGGAATTGCATTGAAAGCATAGGAAAAGAGGCAGAACGTCCACAATGATGCACTTGGCCAAAAAGGGCGTATGCGTTTTTTCCTGAATATATTCAGGAAAAAACGCATACGCCCTTTTTGGCCAACCAAGCAAGCTTGCAAAGGAAATCTGCACTACAATGAAGTCTCACTTCCCCCCGGTCAAAAGGGCCATCTGAAAAAAGTGTAAAATCCAGAAAGGCAGGACAGGCCATGGAGAACTGGGAGCCTTGTTATGCTGATGGGCGGGATGTAAACTGCCAACAGACACTCGGGAGAAGTGTATGGTGTTTCCTGAAACATCTAAAAAACAAAGCAACAGAGCCTAGGGCACTTCCACTTATGGTCCTATAGCTTAGGGAAATTAAAATCAAAAAGACACAGCCACCCCAATGTTTGGGACGCCTCTGTTTACAAGAACCTCGTTTACCGTACAAGTTCAATATCACAGAAAGTGAAAAATGGATAAAGAACTTGTGGTACTTACGTACAATGCAGTATCACTCAGCAGTGAAATCTATGTCATCAGGCCCGTAGCAGCACAATGAGTGGATTCAGGTACGATGATTCTAACTGAAATAAGTCACACAGAAAAAGAAACATCATAAGATATCAGTAATACACGGAATGTAAACTTGGCTACACAGGAACTGAATTACAGAACAGAACAGGGTCTCAAATTTAGAAAACCAACTTATGCTTGTTTAAGGGTAAAGGTGAGTTGGGGTGCTGCATAAAACCAGAGATTGAAATGAGCACAGATAAAGTTCCTTAAGCCAAATATGGAATAGACAAGAGCTACTCCTTGCTCAACGAAATGGACTCAACACCGCATATTAAACGCCTAAGAATGTACCTGACTCTTAAGTATCTTAAAACCTATGGATTGCTATGTCTCCGAAAGAGAATCAAGCATGTGTACAGGGACATAAACGCAGCAGTGATAGGATTGGAGAGGTTCGGTGAGCAAATGAAGACCCTTTGAAGTCATATTGCATGGTACCCATTCCACGGGTTTCAACTACCCAGGTTTAAGGTATTCTTCCTTCAGCTAAAACATGCATGTGGAACCTAGAGTATGATCAACCATGTGATCGGGAGACGTGTTCAAATATGTCTCAGTTTTCGTACCCTGGTACTCGGGTGCAACATTCCAGACGCTTTACTAACACTCTCCCGACTTGGAGAGTCAGTCCCTTTAACCTCCTGTTTGGCCCAGTTTGCAATTTCTGCGGAAGATGAACAGGAATAGCGAGAACCAATGAGAAACTAGCTGGAGGTGTCTGGACGGGCAAATTTAACTCTCATTTCCCACCAGGAAGAGGAAATAACCAAAGGCTCAGCGTGCCGTGCCGGAACCAGATTAGGGCCTGAAGCCATCCTGCGGTGTTGCGGCCAGCTCACAAGAAAGCGAGTTGAAGAAAGGAGCTCAGGGGCACTGTAATTCACAAACCTGCAGAGTTATAAATGACAGCTATCGTCCAAAAATATACTGAAGTAAGGCTGCCAAGAGGACTTGAAAGCGGGGCAGAATTGCAGGAAACCGATTTCAGGAGGTAGACTGGAATTGCATTGAAAGCATAGGAAAAGAGGCAGAACGTCCACAATGATGCACTTGGCCAAAAAGGGCGTATGCGTTTTTTCCTGAATATATTCAGGAAAAAACGCATACGCCCTTTTTGGCCAACCAAGCAAGCTTGCAAAGGAAATCTGCACTACAATGAAGTCTCACTTCCCCCCGGTCAAAAGGGCCATCTGAAAAAAGTGTAAAATCCAGAAAGGCAGGACAGGCCATGGAGAACTGGGAGCCTTGTTATGCTGATGGGCGGGATGTAAACTGCCAACAGACACTCGGGAGAAGTGTATGGTGTTTCCTGAAACATCTAAAAAACAAAGCAACAGAGCCTAGGGCACTTCCACTTATGGTCCTATAGCTTAGGGAAATTAAAATCAAAAAGACACAGCCACCCCAATGTTTGGGACGCCTCTGTTTACAAGAACCTCGTTTACCGTACAAGTTCAATATCACAGAAAGTGAAAAATGGATAAAGAACTTGTGGTACTTACGTACAATGCAGTATCACTCAGCAGTGAAATCTATGTCATCAGGCCCGTAGCAGCACAATGAGTGGATTCAGGTACGATGATTCTAACTGAAATAAGTCACACAGAAAAAGAAACATCATAAGATATCAGTAATACACGGAATGTAAACTTGGCTACACAGGAACTGAATTACAGAACAGAACAGGGTCTCAAATTTAGAAAACCAACTTATGCTTGTTTAAGGGTAAAGGTGAGTTGGGGTGCTGCATAAAACCAGAGATTGAAATGAGCACAGATAAAGTTCCTTAAGCCAAATATGGAATAGACAAGAGCTACTCCTTGCTCAACGAAATGGACTCAACACCGCATATTAAACGCCTAAGAATGTACCTGACTCTTAAGTATCTTAAAACCTATGGATTGCTATGTCTCCGAAAGAGAATCAAGCATGTGTACAGGGACATAAACGCAGCAGTGATAGGATTGGAGAGGTTCGGTGAGCAAATGAAGACCCTTTGAAGTCATATTGCATGGTACCCATTCCACGGGTTTCAACTACCCAGGTTTAAGGTATTCTTCCTTCAGCTAAAACATGCATGTGGAACCTAGAGTATGATCAACCATGTGATCGGGAGACGTGTTCAAATATGTCTCAGTTTTCGTACCCTGGTACTCGGGTGCAACATTCCAGACGCTTTACTAACACTCTCCCGACTTGGAGAGTCAGTCCCTTTAACCTCCTGTTTGGCCCAGTTTGCAATTTCTGCGGAAGATGAACAGGAATAGCGAGAACCAATGAGAGACTAGCTGGGGGTGTCTGGACGGGCAAATTTAACTCTCATTTCCCACCAGGAAGAGGAAATAACCAAAGGCTCAGCGTGCCGTGCCGGAAGCAGATTAGGGCCTGAAGCCATCCTGCGGTGTTGCGGCCAGCTCACAAGAAAACGAGTTGAAGAAAGGAGCTCAGGGGCACTGTAATTCACAAACCTGCAGAGTTATAAATGACAGCTATCGTCCAAAAATATACTGAAGTAAGGCTGCCAAGAGGACTTGAAAGCGGGGCAGAATTGCAGGAAACCGATTTCAGGAGGTAGACTGGAATTGCATTGAAAGCATAGGAAAAGAGGCAGAACGTCCACAATGATGCACTTGGCCAAAAAGGGCGTATGCGTTTTTTCCTGAATATATTCAGGAAAAAACGCATACGCCCTTTTTGGCCAAACAAGCAAGCTTGCAAAGGAAATCTGCACTACAATGAAGTCTCACTTCCCCCCGGTCAAAAGGGCCATCTGAAAAAAGTGTAAAATCCAGAAAGGCAGGACAGGCCATGGAGAACTGGGAGCCTTGTTATGCTGATGGGCGGGATGTAAATTGCCAACAGACACTCGGGAGAAGTGTATGGTGTTTCCTGAAACATCTAAAAAACAAAGCAACAGAGCCTAGGCCACTTCCACTTATGGTCCTATAGCTTAGGGAAATTAAAATCAATAAGATACAGCCACCCCAATGTTTGGGACGCCTCTGTTTACAAGAACCTCGTTTACCGTACAAGTTCAATATCACAGAAAGTGAAAAATGGATAAAGAACTTGTGGTACTTACGTACAATGCAGTATCACTCAGCAGTGAAATCTATGCCATCAGGCCCGTAGCAGCACAATGAGTGGATTCAGGTATGATGATTCTAACTGAAATAAGTCACACAGAAAAAGAAACATCATAAGATATCAGTAATACACGGAATGTAAACTTGGCTACACAGGAACTGAATTACAGAACAGAACAGGGTCTCAAATTTAGAAAACCAACTTATGCTTGTTTAAGGGTAAAGGTGAGTTGGGGTGCTGCATAAAACCAGAGATTGAAATGAGCACAGATAAAGTTCCTTAAGCCAAATATGGAATAGACAAGAGCTCCTCCTTGCTCAATGAAATGGACTCAACACCGCATATTAAACGCCTAAGAATGTACCTGACTCTTAAGTATCTTAAAACCTATGGATTGCTATGTCTCCGAAAGAGAATCAAGCATGTGTACAGGGACATAAACGCAGCAGTGATAGGATTGGAGAGGTTCGGTGAGCAAATGAAGACCCTTTGAAGTCATATTGCATGGTACCCATTCCACGGGTTTCAACTACCCAGGTTTAAGGTATTCTTCCTTCAGCTAAAACATGCATGTGGAACCTAGAGTATGATCAACCATGTGATCGGGAGACGTGTTCAAATATGTCTCAGTTTTCGTACCCTGGTACTCGGGTGCAACATTCCAGACGCTTTACTAACACTCTCCCGACTTGGAGAGTCAGTCCCTTTAACCTCCTGTTTGGCCCAGTTTGCAATTTCTGCGGAAGATGAACAGGAATAGCGAGAACCAATGAGAGACTAGCTGGAGGTGTCTGGACGGGCAAATTTAACTCTCATTTCCCACCAGGAAGAGGAAATAACCAAAGGCTCAGCGTGCCGTGCCGGAACCAAATTAGGGCCTGAAGCCATCCTGCGGTGTTGCGGCCAGCTCACAAGAAAACGAGTTGAAGAAAGGAGCTCAGGGGCACTGTAATTCACAAACCTGCAGAGTTATAAATGACAACTATCGTCCAAAAATATACTGAAGTAAGGCTGCCAAGAGGACTTGAAAGCGGGGCAGAATTGCAGGAAACCGATTTCAGGAGGTAGACTGGAATTGCATTGAAAGCATAGGAAAAGAGGCAGAACGTCCACAATGATGCACTTGGCCAAAAAGGGCGTATGCGTTTTTTCCTGAATATATTCAGGAAAAAACGCATACGCCCTTTTTGGCCAACCAAGCAAGCTTGCAAAGGAAATCTGCACTACAATGAAGTCTCACTTCCCCCCGCCCCCGGTCAAAAGGGCCATCTGAAAAAAGTGTAAAATCCAGAAAGGCAGGACAGGCCATGGAGAACTGGGAGCCTTGTTATGCTGATGGGCGGGATGTAAACTGCCAACAGACACTCGGGAGAAGTGTATGGTGTTTCCTGAAACATCTAAAAAACAAAGCAACAGAGCCTAGGGCACTTCCACTTATGGTCCTATAGCTTAGGGAAATTAAAATCAAAAAGATACAGCCACCCCAATGTTTGGGACGCCTCTGTTTACAAGAACCTCGTTTACCATACAAGTTCAATATCACAGAAAGTGAAAAATGGATAAAGAACTTGTGGTACTTACGTACAATGCAGTATCACTCAGCAGTGAAATCTATGTCATCAGGCCCGTAGCAGCACAATGAGTGGATTCAGGTACGATGATTCTAACTGAAATAAGTCACACAGAAAAAGAAACATCATAAGATATCAGTAATACACGGAATGTAAACTTGGCTACACAGGAACTGAATTACAGAACAGAACAGGGTCTCAAATTTAGAAAACCAACTTATGCTTGTTTAAGGTTAAAGGTGAGTTGGGGTGCTGCATAAAACCAGAGATTGAAATGAGCACAGATAAAGTTCCTTAAGCCAAATATGGAATAGACAAGAGCTACTCCTTGCTCAACGAAATGGACTCAACACCGCATATTAAACGCCTAAGAATGTACCTGACTCTTAAGTATCTTAAAACCGATGGATTGCTATGTCTCCGAAAGAGAATCAAGCATGTGTACAGGGACATAAACGCAGCAGTGATAGGATTGGAGAGGTTCGGTGAGCAAATGAAGACCCTTTGAAGTCATATTGCATGGTACCCATTCCACGGGTTTCAACTACCCAGGTTTAAGGTATTCTTCCTTCAGCTAAAACATGCATGTGGAACCTAGAGTATGATCAACCATGTGATCGGGAGACGTGTTCAAATATGTCTCAGTTTTCATACCTGGTACTCGGGTGCAACATTCCAGACGCTTTACTAACACTCTCCCGACTTGGAGAGTCAGTCCCTTTAACCTCCTGTTTGGCCCAGTTTGCAATTTCTGCGGAAGATGAACAGGAATAGCGAGAACCAATGAGAGACTAGCTGGAGGTGTCTGGACGGGCAAATTTAACTCTCATTTCCCACCAGGAAGAGGAAATAACCAAAGGCTCAGCGTGCCGTGCCGGAACCAGATTAGGGCCTGAAGCCATCCTGCGGTGTTGCGGCCAGCTCACAAGAAAACGAGTTGAAGAAAGGAGCTCAGGGGCACTGTAATTCACAAACCTGCAGAGTTATAAATGACAACTATCGTCCAAAAATATACTGAAGTAAGGCTGCCAAGAGGACTTGAAAGCGGGGCAGAATTGCAGGAAACCGATTTCAGGAGGTAGACTGGAATTGCATTGAAAGCATAGGAAAAGAGGCAGAACGTCCACAATGATGCACTTGGCCAAAAAGGGCGTATGCGTTTTTTCCTGAATATATTCAGGAAAAAACGCATACGCCCTTTTTGGCCAACCAAGCAAGCTTGCAAAGGAAATCTGCACTACAATGAAGTCTCACTTCCCCCCGCCCCCGGTCAAAAGGGCCATCTGAAAAAAGTGTAAAATCCAGAAAGGCAGGACAGGCCATGGAGAACTGGGAGCCTTGTTATGCTGATGGGCGGGATGTAAATTGCCAACAGACACTCGGGAGAAGTGTATGGTGTTTCCTGAAACATCTAAAAAACAAAGCAACAGAGCCTAGGGCACTTCCACTTATGGTCCTATAGCTTACGGAAATTAAAATCAATAAGATACAGCCACCCCAATGTTTGGGACGCCTCTGTTTACAAGAACCTCGTTTACCGTACAAGTTCAATATCACAGAAAGTGAAAAATGGATAAAGAACTTGTGGTACTTACGTACAATGCAGTATCACTCAGCAGTGATATCTATGCCATCAGGCCCGTAGCAGCACAATGAGTGGATTCAGGTACGATGATTCTAACTGAAATAAGTCACACAGAAAAAGAAACATCATAAGATATCAGTAATACACGGAATGTAAACTTGGCTACACAGGAACTGAATTACAGAACAGAACAGGGTCTCAAATTTAGAAAACCAACTTATGCTTGTTTAAGGGTAAAGGTGAGTTGGGGTGCTGCATAAAATCAGAGATTGAAATGAGCACAGATAAAGTTCCTTAAGCCAAATATGGAATAGACAAGAGCTACTCCTTGCTCAACGAAATGGACTCAACACCGCATATTAAACGCCTAAGAATGTACCTGACTCTTAAGTATCTTAAAACCTATGGATTGCTATGTCTCCGAAAGAGAATCAAGCATGTGTACAGGGACATAAACGCAGCAGTGATAGGATTGGAGAGGTTCGGTGAGCAAATGAAGACCCTTTGAAGTCATATTGCATGGTACCCATTCCACGGGTTTCAACTACCCAGGTTTAAGGTATTCTTCCTTCAGCTAAAACATGCATGTGGAACCTAGAGTATGATCAACCATGTGATCGGGAGACGTGTTCAAATATGTCTCAGTTTTCGTACCCTGGTACTCGGGTGCAACATTCCAGACGCTTTACTAACACTCTCCCGACTTGGAGAGTCAGTCCCTTTAACCTCCTGTCTGGCCCAGTTTGCAATTTCTGCGGAAGATGAACAGGAATAGCGAGAACCAATGAGAGACTAGCTGGAGGTGTCTGGACGGGCAAATTTAACTCTCATTTCCCACCAGGAAGAGGAAATAACCAAAGGCTCAGCGTGCCGTGCCGGAACCAGATTAGGGCCTGAAGCCATCCTGCGGTGTTGCGGCCAGCTCACAAGAAAGCGAGTTGAAGAAAGGAGCTCAGGGGCACTGTAATTCACAAACCTGCAGAGTTATAAATGACAGCTATCGTCCAAAAATATACTGAAGTAAGGCTGCCAAGAGGACTTGAAAGCGGGGCAGAATTGCAGGAAACCGATTTCAGGAGGTAGACTGGAATTGCATTGAAAGCATAGGAAAAGAGGCAGAACGTCCACAATGATGCACTTGGCCAAAAAGGGCGTATGCGTTTTTTCCTGAATAGATTCAGGAAAAAACGCATACGCCCTTTTTGGCCAACCAAGCAAGCTTGCAAAGGAAATCTGCACTACAATGAAGTCTCACTTCCCCCCGGTCAAAAGGGCCATCTGAAAAAAGTGTAAAATCCAGAAAGGCAGGACAGGCCATGGAGAACTGGGAGCCTTGTTATGCTGATGGGCGGGATGTAAATTGCCAACAGACACTCGGGAGAAGTGTATGGTGTTTCCTGAAACATCTAAAAAACAAAGCAACAGAGCCTAGGGCACTTCCACTTATGGTCCTATAGCTTAGGGAAATTAAAATCAAAAAGACACAGCCACCCCAATGTTTGGGACGCCTCTGTTTACAAGAACCTCGTTTACCGTACAAGTTCAATATCACAGAAAGTGAAAAATGGATAAAGAACTTGTGGTACTTACGTACAATGCAGTATCACTCAGCAGTGAAATCTATGCCATCAGGCCCGTAGCAGCACAATGAGTGGATTCAGGTATGATGATTCTAACTGAAATAAGTCACACAGAAAAAGAAACATCATAAGATATCAGTAATACACGGAATGTAAACTTGGCTACACAGGAACTGAATTACAGAACAGAACAGGGTCTCAAATTTAGAAAACCAACTTATGCTTGTTTAAGGGTAAAGGTGAGTTGGGGTGCTGCATAAAACCAGAGATTGAAATGAGCACAGATAAAGTTCCTTAAGCCAAATATGGAATAGACAAGAGCTACTCCTTGCTCAATGAAATGGACTCAACACCGCATATTAAACGCCTAAGAATGTACCTGACTCTTAAGTATCTTAAAACCTATGGATTGCTATGTCTCCGAAAGAGAATCAAGCATGTGTACAGGGACATAAACGCAGCAGTGATAGGATTGGAGAGGTTCGGTGAGCAAATGAAGACCCTTTGAAGTCATATTGCATGGTACCCATTCCACGGGTTTCAACTACCCAGGTTTAAGGTATTCTTCCTTCAGCTAAAACATGCATGTGGAACCTAGAGTATGATCAACCATGTGATCGGGAGACGTGTTCAAATATGTCTCAGTTTTCGTACCCTGGTACTCGGGTGCAACATTCCAGACGCTTTACTAACACTCTCCCGACTTGGAGAGTCAGTCCCTTTAACCTCCTGTTTGGCCCAGTTTGCAATTTCTGCGGAAGATGAACAGGAATAGCGAGAACCAATGAGAGACTAGCTGGAGGTGTCTGGACGGGCAAATTTAACTCTCATTTCCCACCAGGAAGAGGAAATAACCAAAGGCTCAGCGTGCCGTGCCGGAACCAGATTAGGGCCTGAAGCCATCCTGCGGTGTTGCGGCCAGCTCACAAGAAAACGAGTTGAAGAAAGGAGCTCAGGGGCACTGTAATTCACAAACCTGCAGAGTTATAAATGACAACTATCGTCCAAAAATATACTGAAGTAAGGCTGCCAAGAGGACTTGAAAGCGGGGCAGAATTGCAGGAAACCGATTTCAGGAGGTAGACTGGAATTGCATTGAAAGCATAGGAAAAGAGGCAGAACGTCCACAATGATGCACTTGGCCAAAAAGGGCGTATGCGTTTTTTCCTGAATATATTCAGGAAAAAACGCATACGCCCTTTTTGGCCAACCAAGCAAGCTTGCAAAGGAAATCTGCACTACAATGAAGTCTCACTTCCCCCCGCCCCCGGTCAAAAGGGCCATCTGAAAAAAGTGTAAAATCCAGAAAGGCAGGACAGGCCATGGAGAACTGGGAGCCTTGTTATGCTGATGGGCGGGATGTAAACTGCCAACAGACACTCGGGAGAAGTGTATGGTGTTTCCTGAAACATCTAAAAAACAAAGCAACAGAGCCTAGGGCACTTCCACTTATGGTCCTATAGCTTAGGGAAATTAAAATCAAAAAGATACAGCCACCCCAATGTTTGGGACGCCTCTGTTTACAAGAACCTCGTTTACCATACAAGTTCAATATCACAGAAAGTGAAAAATGGATAAAGAACTTGTGGTACTTACGTACAATGCAGTATCACTCAGCAGTGAAATCTATGTCATCAGGCCCGTAGCAGCACAATGAGTGGATTCAGGTACGATGATTCTAACTGAAATATGTCACACAGAAAAAGAAACATCATAAGATATCAGTAATACACGGAATGTAAACTTGGCTACACAGGAACTGAATTACAGAACAGAACAGGGTCTCAAATTTAGAAAACCAACTTATGCTTGTTTAAGGGTAAAGGTGAGTTGGGGTGCTGCATAAAATCAGAGATTGAAATGAGCACAGATAAAGTTCCTTAAGCCAAATATGGAATAGACAAGAGCTACTCCTTGCTCAACGAAATGGACTCAACACCGCATATTAAACGCCTAAGAATGTACCTGACTCTTAAGTATCTTAAAACCTATGGATTGCTATGTCTCCGAAAGAGAATCAAGCATGTGTACAGGGACATAAACGCAGCAGTGATAGGATTGGAGAGGTTCGGTGAGCAAATGAAGACCCTTTGAAGTCATATTGCATGGTACCCATTCCACGGGTTTCAACTACCCAGGTTTAAGGTATTCTTCCTTCAGCTAAAACATGCATGTGGAACCTAGAGTATGATCAACCATGTGATCGGGAGACGTGTTCAAATATGTCTCAGTTTTCGTACCCTGGTACTCGGGTGCAACATTCCAGACGCTTTACTAACACTCTCCCGACTTGGAGAGTCAGTCCCTTTAACCTCCTGTCTGGCCCAGTTTGCAATTTCTGCGGAAGATGAACAGGAATAGCGAGAACCAATGAGAGACTAGCTGGAGGTGTCTGGACGGGCAAATTTAACTCTCATTTCCCACCAGGAAGAGGAAATAACCAAAGGCTCAGCGTGCCGTGCCGGAACCAGATTAGGGCCTGAAGCCATCCTGCGGTGTTGCGGCCAGCTCACAAGAAAACGAGTTGAAGAAAGGAGCTCAGGGGCACTGTAATTCACAAACCTGCAGAGTTATAAATGACAACTATCGTCCAAAAATATACTGAAGTAAGGCTGCCAAGAGGACTTGAAAGCGGGGCAGAATTGCAGGAAACCGATTTCAGGAGGTAGACTGGAATTGCATTGAAAGCATAGGAAAAGAGGCAGAACGTCCACAATGATGCACTTGGCCAAAAAGGGCGTATGCGTTTTTTCCTGAATATATTCAGGAAAAAACGCATACGCCCTTTTTGGCCAACCAAGCAAGCTTGCAAAGGAAATCTGCACTACAATGAAGTCTCACTTCCCCCCCCCCCGGTCAAAAGGGCCATCTGAAAAAAGTGTAAAATCCAGAAAGGCAGGACAGGCCATGGAGAACTGGGAGCCTTGTTATGCTGATGGGCGGGATGTAAACTGCCAACAGACACTTGGGAAAAGTGTATGGTGTTTCCTGAAACATCTAAAAAACAAAGCAACAGAGCCTAGGGCACTTCCACTTATGGTCCTATAGCTTAGGGAAATTAAAATCAAAAAGACACAGCCACCCCAATGTTTGGGACGCCTCTGTTTACAAGAACCTCGTTTACCGTACAAGTTCAATATCACAGAAAGTGAAAAATGGATAAAGAACTTGTGGTACTTACGTACAATGCAGTATCACTCAGCAGTGAAATCTATGTCATCAGGCCCGTAGCAGCACAATGAGTGGATTCAGGTACGATGATTCTAACTGAAATAAGTCACACAGAAAAAGAAACATCATAAGATATCAGTAATACACGGAATGTAAACTTGGCTACACAGGAACTGAATTACAGAACAGAACAGGGTCTCAAATTTAGAAAACCAACTTATGCTTGTTTAAGGGTAAAGGTGAGTTGGGGTGCTGCATAAAACCAGAGATTGAAATGAGCACAGATAAAGTTCCTTAAGCCAAATATGGAATAGACAAGAGCTACTCCTTGCTCAACGAAATGGACTCAACACCCCATATTAAACGCCTAAGAATGTACCTGACTCTTAAGTATCTTAAAACCTATGGATTGCTATGTCTCCGAAAGAGAATCAAGCATGTGTACAGGGACATAAACGCAGCAGTGATAGGATTGGAGAGGTTCGGTGAGCAAATGAAGACCCTTTGAAGTCATATTGCATGGTACCCATTCCACGGGTTTCAACTACCCAGGTTTAAGGTATTCTTCCTTCAGCTAAAACATGCATGTGGAACCTAGAGTATGATCAACCATGTGATCGGGAGACGTGTTCAAATATGTCTCAGTTTTCGTACCCTGGTACTCGGGTGCAACATTCCAGACGCTTTACTAACACTCTCCCGACTTGGAGAGTCAGTCCCTTTAACCTCCTGTTTGGCCCAGTTTGCAATTTCTGCGGAAGATGAACAGGAATAGCGAGAACCAATGAGAGACTAGCTGGAGGTGTCTGGACGGGCAAATTTAACTCTCATTTCCCACCAGGAAGAGGAAATAACCAAAGGCTCAGCGTGCCGTGCCGGAAACAGATTAGGGCCTGAAGCCATCCTGCGGTGTTGCGGCCAGCTCACAAGAAAACGAGTTGAAGAAAGGAGCTCAGGGGCACTGTAATTCACAAACCTGCAGAGTTATAAATGACAACTATCGTCCAAAAATATACTGAAGTAAGGCTGCCAAGAGGACTTGAAAGCGGGGCAGAATTGCAGGAAACCGATTTCAGGAGGTAGACTGGAATTGCATTGAAAGCATAGGAAAAGAGGCAGAACGTCCACAATGATGCACTTGGCCAAAAAGGGCGTATGCGTTTTTTCCTGAATATATTCAGGAAAAAACGCATACGCCCTTTTTGGCCAACCAAGCAAGCTTGCAAAGGAAATCTGCACTACAATGAAGTCTCACTTCCCCCCGGTCAAAAGGGCCATCTGAAAAAAGTGTAAAATCCAGAAAGGCAGGACAGGCCATGGAGAACTGGGAGCCTTGTTATGCTGATGGGCGGGATGTAAATTGCCAACAGACACTCCGGAGAAGTGTATGGTGTTTCCTGAAACATCTAAAAAACAAAGCAACAGAGCCTAGGGCACTTCCACTTATGGTCCTATAGCTTAGGGAAATTAAAATCAAAAAGACACAGCCACCCCAATGTTTGGGACGCCTCTGTTTACAAGAACCTCGTTTACCGTACAAGTTCAATATCACAGAAAGTGAAAAATGGATAAAGAACTTGTGGTACTTACGTACAATGCAGTATCACTCAGCAGTGAAATCTATGTCATCAGGCCCGTAGCAGCACAATGAGTGGATTCAGGTACGATGATTCTAACTGAAATAAGTCACACAGAAAAAGAAACATCATAAGATATCAGTAATACACGGAATGTAAACTTGGCTACACAGGAACTGAATTACAGAACAGAACAGGACAGGGTCTCAAATTTAGAAAACCAACTTATGCTTGTTTAAGGGTAAAGGTGAGTTGGGGTGCTGCATAAAACCAGAGATTGAAATGAGCACAGATAAAGTTCCTTAAGCCAAATATGGAATAGACAAGAGCTACTCCTTGCTCAACGAAATGGACTCAACACCGCATATTAAACGCCTAAGAATGTACCTGACTCTTAAGTATCTTAAAACCTATGGATTGCTATGTCTCCGAAAGAGAATCAAGCATGTGTACAGGGACATAAACGCAGCAGTGATAGGATTGGAGAGGTTCGGTGAGCAAATGAAGACCCTTTGAAGTCATATTGCATGGTACCCATTCCACGGGTTTCAACTACCCAGGTTTAAGGTATTCTTCCTTCAGCTAAAACATGCATGTGGAACCTAGAGTATGATCAACCATGTGATCGGGAGACGTGTTCAAATATGTCTCAGTTTTCGTACCCTGGTACTCGGGTGCAACATTCCAGACGCTTTACTAACACTCTCCCGACTTGGAGAGTCAGTCCCTTTAACCTCCTGTTTGGCCCAGTTTGCAATTTCTGCGGAAGATGAACAGGAATAGCGAGAACCAATGAGAGACTAGCTGGAGGTGTCTGGACGGGCAAATTTAACTCTCATTTCCCACCAGGAAGAGGAAATAACCAAAGGCTCAGCGTGCCGTGCCGGAACCAGATTAGGGCCTGAAGCCATCCTGCGGTGTTGCGGCCAGCTCACAAGAAAACGAGTTGAAGAAAGGAGCTCAGGGGCACTGTAATTCACAAACCTGCAGAGTTATAAATGACAACTATCGTCCAAAAATATACTGAAGTAAGGCTGCCAAGAGGACTTGAAAGCGGGGCAGAATTGCAGGAAACCGATTTCAGGAGGTAGACTGGAATTGCATTGAAAGCATAGGAAAAGAGGCAGAACGTCCACAATGATGCACTTGGCCAAAAAGGGCGTATGCGTTTTTTCCTGAATATATTCAGGAAAAAACGCATACGCCCTTTTTGGCCAACCAAGCAAGCTTGCAAAGGAAATCTGCACTACAATGAAGTCTCACTTCCCCCCGGTCAAAAGGGCCATCTGAAAAAAGTGTAAAATCCAGAAAGGCAGGACAGGCCATGGAGAACTGGGAGCCTTGTTATGCTGATGGGCGGGATGTAAACTGCCAACAGACACTCGGGAGAAGTGTATGGTGTTTCCTGAAACATCTAAAAAACAAAGCAACAGAGCCTAGGGCACTTCCACTTATGGTCCTATAGCTTAGGGAAATTAAAATCAAAAAGACACAGCCACCCCAATGTTTGGGACGCCTCTGTTTACAAGAACCTCGTTTACCGTACAAGTTCAATATCACAGAAAGTGAAAAATGGATAAAGAACTTGTGGTACTTACGTACAATGCAGTATCACTCAGCAGTGAAATCTATGTCATCAGGCCCGTAGCAGCACAATGAGTGGATTCAGGTACGATGATTCTAACTGAAATAAGTCACACAGAAAAAGAAACATCATAAGATATCAGTAATACACGGAATGTAAACTTGGCTACACAGGAACTGAATTACAGAACAGAACAGGGTCTCAAATTTAGAAAACCAACTTATGCTTGTTTAAGGGTAAAGGTGAGTTGGGGTGCTGCATAAAACCAGAGATTGAAATGAGCACAGATAAAGTTCCTTAAGCCAAATATGGAATAGACAAGAGCTACTCCTTGCTCAACGAAATGGACTCAACACCCCATATTAAACGCCTAAGAATGTACCTGACTCTTAAGTATCTTAAAACCTATGGATTGCTATGTCTCCGAAAGAGAATCAAGCATGTGTACAGGGACATAAACGCAGCAGTGATAGGATTGGAGAGGTTCGGTGAGCAAATGAAGACCCTTTGAAGTCATATTGCATGGTACCCATTCCACGGGTTTCAACTACCCAGGTTTAAGGTATTCTTCCTTCAGCTAAAACATGCATGTGGAACCTAGAGTATGATCAACCATGTGATCGGGAGACGTGTTCAAATATGTCTCAGTTTTCGTACCCTGGTACTCGGGTGCAACATTCCAGACGCTTTACTAACACTCTCCCGACTTGGAGAGTCAGTCCCTTTAACCTCCTGTTTGGCCCAGTTTGCAATTTCTGCGGAAGATGAACAGGAATAGCGAGAACCAATGAGAGACTAGCTGGAGGTGTCTGGACGGGCAAATTTAACTCTCATTTCCCACCAGGAAGAGGAAATAACCAAAGGCTCAGCGTGCCGTGCCGGAAACAGATTAGGGCCTGAAGCCATCCTGCGGTGTTGCGGCCAGCTCACAAGAAAACGAGTTGAAGAAAGGAGCTCAGGGGCACTGTAATTCACAAACCTGCAGAGTTATAAATGACAACTATCGTCCAAAAATATACTGAAGTAAGGCTGCCAAGAGGACTTGAAAGCGGGGCAGAATTGCAGGAAACCGATTTCAGGAGGTAGACTGGAATTGCATTGAAAGCATAGGAAAAGAGGCAGAACGTCCACAATGATGCACTTGGCCAAAAAGGGCGTATGCGTTTTTTCCTGAATATATTCAGGAAAAAACGCATACGCCCTTTTTGGCCAACCAAGCAAGCTTGCAAAGGAAATCTGCACTACAATGAAGTCTCACTTCCCCCCGGTCAAAAGGGCCATCTGAAAAAAGTGTAAAATCCAGAAAGGCAGGACAGGCCATGGAGAACTGGGAGCCTTGTTATGCTGATGGGCGGGATGTAAATTGCCAACAGACACTCTGGAGAAGTGTATGGTGTTTCCTGAAACATCTAAAAAACAAAGCAACAGAGCCTAGGGCACTTCCACTTATGGTCCTATAGCTTAGGGAAATTAAAATCAAAAAGACACAGCCACCCCAATGTTTGGGACGCCTCTGTTTACAAGAACCTCGTTTACCGTACAAGTTCAATATCACAGAAAGTGAAAAATGGATAAAGAACTTGTGGTACTTACGTACAATGCAGTATCACTCAGCAGTGAAATCTATGTCATCAGGCCCGTAGCAGCACAATGAGTGGATTCAGGTACGATGATTCTAACTGAAATAAGTCACACAGAAAAAGAAACATCATAAGATATCAGTAATACACGGAATGTAAACTTGGCTACACAGGAACTGAATTACAGAACAGAACAGGGTCTCAAATTTAGAAAACCAACTTATGCTTGTTTAAGGGTAAAGGTGAGTTGGGGTGCTGCATAAAACCAGAGATTGAAATGAGCACAGATAAAGTTCCTTAAGCCAAATATGGAATAGACAAGAGCTACTCCTTGCTCAACGAAATGGACTCAACACCGCATATTAAACGCCTAAGAATGTACCTGACTCTTAAGTATCTTAAAACCTATGGATTGCTATGTCTCCGAAAGAGAATCAAGCATGTGTACAGGGACATAAACGCAGCAGTGATAGGATTGGAGAGGTTCGATGAGCAAATGAAGACCCTTTGAAGTCATATTGCATGGTACCCATTCCACGGGTTTCAACTACCCAGGTTTAAGGTATTCTTCCTTCAGCTAAAACATGCATGTGGAACCTAGAGTATGATCAACCATGTGATCGGGAGACGTGTTCAAATATGTCTCAGTTTTCGTACCCTGGTACTCGGGTGCAACATTCCAGACGCTTTACTAACACTCTCCCGACTTGGAGAGTCAGTCCCTTTAACCTCCTGTTTGGCCCAGTTTGCAATTTCTGCGGAAGATGAACAGGAATAGCGAGAACCAATGAGAGACTAGCTGGAGGTGTCTGGACGGGCAAATTTAACTCTCATTTCCCACCAGGAAGAGGAAATAACCAAAGGCTCAGCGTGCCGTGCCGGAACCAGATTAGGGCCTGAAGCCATCCTGCGGTGTTGCGGCCAGCTCACAAGAAAACGAGTTGAAGAAAGGAGCTCAGGGGCACTGTAATTCACAAACCTGCAGAGTTATAAATGACAACTATCGTCCAAAAATATACTGAAGTAAGGCTGCCAAGAGGACTTGAAAGCGGGGCAGAATTGCAGGAAACCGATTTCAGGAGGTAGACTGGAATTGCATTGAAAGCATAGGAAAAGAGGCAGAACGTCCACAATGATGCACTTGGCCAAAAAGGGCGTATGCGTTTTTTCCTGAATATATTCAGGAAAAAACGCATACGCCCTTTTTGGCCAACCAAGCAAGCTTGCAAAGGAAATCTGCACTACAATGAAGTCTCACTTCCCCCCGGTCAAAAGGGCCATCTGAAAAAAGTGTAAAATCCAGAAAGGCAGGACAGGCCATGGAGAACTGGGAGCCTTGTTATGCTGATGGGCGGGATGTAAACTGCCAACAGACACTCGGGAGAAGTGTATGGTGTTTCCTGAAACATCTAAAAAACAAAGCAACAGAGCCTAGGGCACTTCCACTTATGGTCCTATAGCTTAGGGAAATTAAAATCAAAAAGACACAGCCACCCCAATGTTTGGGACGCCTCTGTTTACAAGAACCTCGTTTACCGTACAAGTTCAATATCACAGAAAGTGAAAAATGGATAAAGAACTTGTGGTACTTACGTACAATGCAGTATCACTCAGCAGTGAAATCTATGTCATCAGGCCCGTAGCAGCACAATGAGTGGATTCAGGTACGATGATTCTAACTGAAATAAGTCACACAGAAAAAGAAACATCATAAGATATCAGTAATACACGGAATGTAAACTTGGCTACACAGGAACTGAATTACAGAACAGAACAGGGTCTCAAATTTAGAAAACCAACTTATGCTTGTTTAAGGGTAAAGGTGAGTTGGGGTGCTGCATAAAACCAGAGATTGAAATGAGCACAGATAAAGTTCCTTAAGCCAAATATGGAATAGACAAGAGCTACTCCTTGCTCAACGAAATGGACTCAACACCGCATATTAAACGCCTAAGAATGTACCTGACTCTTAAGTATCTTAAAACCGATGGATTGCTATGTCTCCGAAAGAGAATCAAGCATGTGTACAGGGACATAAACGCAGCAGTGATAGGATTGGAGAGGTTCGGTGAGCAAATGAAGACCCTTTGAAGTCATATTGCATGGTACCCATTCCACGGGTTTCAACTACCCAGGTTTAAGGTATTCTTCCTTCAGCTAAAACATGCATGTGGAACCTAGAGTATGATCAACCATGTGATCGGGAGACGTGTTCAAATATGTCTCAGTTTTCGTACCCTGGTACTCGGGTGCAACATTCCAGACGCTTTACTAACACTCTCCCGACTTGGAGAGTCAGTCCCTTTAACCTCCTGTTTGGCCCAGTTTGCAATTTCTGCGGAAGATGAACAGGAATAGCGAGAACCAATGAGAGACTAGCTGGAGGTGTCTGGACGGGCAAATTTAACTCTCATTTCCCACCAGGAAGAGGAAATAACCAAAGGCTCAGCGTGCCGTGCCGGAACCAGATTAGGGCCTGAAGCCATCCTGCGGTGTTGCGGCCAGCTCACAAGAAAACGAGTTGAAGAAAGGAGCTCAGGGGCACTGTAATTCACAAACCTGCAGAGTTATAAATGACAACTATCGTCCAAAAATATACTGAAGTAAGGCTGCCAAGAGGACTTGAAAGCGGGGCAGAATTGCAGGAAACCGATTTCAGGAGGTAGACTGGAATTGCATTGAAAGCATAGGAAAAGAGGCAGAACGTCCACAATGATGCACTTGGCCAAAAAGGGCGTATGCGTTTTTTCCTGAATATATTCAGGAAAAAATGCATACGCCCTTTTTGGCCAACCAAGCAAGCTTGCAAAGGAAATCTGCACTACAATGAAGTCTCACTTCCCCCCCGCCCCCGGTCAAAAGGGCCATCTGAAAAAAGTGTAAAATCCAGAAAGGCAGGACAGGCCATGGAGAACTGGGAGCCTTGTTATGCTGATGGGCGGGATGTAAATTGCCAACAGACACTCGGGAGAAGTGTATGGTGTTTCCTGAAACATCTAAAAAACAAAGCAACAGAGCCTAGGGCACTTCCACTTATGGTCCTATAGCTTAGGGAAATTAAAATCAAAAAGACACAGCCACCCCAATGTTTGGGACGCCTCTGTTTACAAGAACCTCGTTTACCGTACAAGTTCAATATCACAGAAAGTGAAAAATGGATAAAGAACTTGTGGTACTTACGTACAATGCAGTATCACTCAGCAGTGAAATCTATGTCATCAGGCCCGTAGCAGCACAATGAGTGGATTCAGGTACGATGATTCTAACTGAAATAAGTCACACAGAAAAAGAAACATCATAAGATATCAGTAATACACGGAATGTAAACTTGGCTACACAGGAACTGAATTACAGAACAGAACAGGGTCTCAAATTTAGAAAACCAACTTATGCTTGTTTAAGGGTAAAGGTGAGTTGGGGTGCTGCATAAAACCAGAGATTGAAATGAGCACAGATAAAGTTCCTTAAGCCAAATATGGAATAGACAAGAGCTACTCCTTGCTCAACGAAATGAACTCAACACCCCATATTAAACGCCTAAGAATGTACCTGACTCTTAAGTATCTTAAAACCTATGGATTGCTATGTCTCCGAAAGAGAATCAAGCATGTGTACAGGGACATAAACGCAGCAGTGATAGGATTGGAGAGGTTCGGTGAGCAAATGAAGACCCTTTGAAGTCATATTGCATGGTACCCATTCCACGGGTTTCAACTACCCAGGTTTAAGGTATTCTTCCTTCAGCTAAAACATGCATGTGGAACCTAGAGTATGATCAACCATGTGATCGGGAGACGTGTTCAAATATGTCTCAGTTTTCGTACCCTGGTACTCGGGTGCAACATTCCAGACGCTTTACTAACACTCTCCCGACTTGGAGAGTCAGTCCCTTTAACCTCCTGTTTGGCCCAGTTTGCAATTTCTGCGGAAGATGAACAGGAATAGCGAGAACCAATGAGAGACTAGCTGGAGGTGTCTGGACGGGCAAATTTAACTCTCATTTCCCACCAGGAAGAGGAAATAACCAAAGGCTCAGCGTGCCGTGCCGGAACCAGATTAGGGCCTGAAGCCATCCTGCGGTGTTGCGGCCAGCTCACAAGAAAACGAGTTGAAGAAAGGAGCTCAGGGGCACTGTAATTCACAAACCTGCAGAGTTATAAATGACAACTATCGTCCAAAAATATACTGAAGTAAGGCTGCCAAGAGGACTTGAAAGCGGGGCAGAATTGCAGGAAACCGATTTCAGGAGGTAGACTGGAATTGCATTGAAAGCATAGGAAAAGAGGCAGAACGTCCACAATGATGCACTTGGCCAAAAAGGGCGTATGCGTTTTTTCCTGAATATATTCAGGAAAAAACGCATACGCCCTTTTTGGCCAACCAAGCAAGCTTGCAAAGGAAATCTGCACTACAATGAAGTCTCACTTCCCCCCGGTCAAAAGGGCCATCTGAAAAAAGTGTAAAATCCAGAAAGGCAGGACAGGCCATGGAGAACTGGGAGCCTTGTTATGCTGATGGGCGGGATGTAAACTGCCAACAGACACTCGGGAGAAGTGTATGGTGTTTCCTGAAACATCTAAAAAACAAAGCAACAGAGCCTAGGGCACTTCCACTTATGGTCCTATAGCTTAGGGAAATTAAAATCAAAAAGACACAGCCACCCCAATGTTTGGGACGCCTCTGTTTACAAGAACCTCGTTTACCGTACAAGTTCAATATCACAGAAAGTGAAAAATGGATAAAGAACTTGTGGTACTTACGTACAATGCAGTATCACTCAGCAGTGAAATCTATGTCATCAGGCCCGTAGCAGCACAATGAGTGGATTCAGGTACGATGATTCTAACTGAAATAAGTCACACAGAAAAAGAAACATCATAAGATATCAGTAATACACGGAATGTAAACTTGGCTACACAGGAACTGAATTACAGAACAGAACAGGGTCTCAAATTTAGAAAACCAACTTATGCTTGTTTAAGGGTAAAGGTGAGTTGGGGTGCTGCATAAAACCAGAGATTGAAATGAGCACAGATAAAGTTCCTTAAGCCAAATATGGAATAGACAAGAGCTACTCCTTGCTCAACGAAATGGACTCAACACCGCATATTAAACGCCTAAGAATGTACCTGACTCTTAAGTATCTTAAAACCTATGGATTGCTATGTCTCCGAAAGAGAATCAAGCATGTGTACAGGGACATAAACGCAGCAGTGATAGGATTGGAGAGGTTCGGTGAGCAAATGAAGACCCTTTGAAGTCATATTGCATGGTACCCATTCCACGGGTTTCAACTACCCAGGTTTAAGGTATTCTTCCTTCAGCTAAAACATGCATGTGGAACCTAGAGTATGATCAACCATGTGATCGGGAGACGTGTTCAAATATGTCTCAGTTTTCGTACCCTGGTACTCGGGTGCAACATTCCAGACGCTTTACTAACACTCTCCCGACTTGGAGAGTCAGTCCCTTTAACCTCCTGTTTGGCCCAGTTTGCAATTTCTGCGGAAGATGAACAGGAATAGCGAGAACCAATGAGAAACTAGCTGGAGGTGTCTGGACGGGCAAATTTAACTCTCATTTCCCACCAGGAAGAGGAAATAACCAAAGGCTCAGCGTGCCGTGCCGGAACCAGATTAGGGCCTGAAGCCATCCTGCGGTGTTGCGGCCAGCTCACAAGAAAGCGAGTTGAAGAAAGGAGCTCAGGGGCACTGTAATTCACAAACCTGCAGAGTTATAAATGACAGCTATCGTCCAAAAATATACTGAAGTAAGGCTGCCAAGAGGACTTGAAAGCGGGGCAGAATTGCAGGAAACCGATTTCAGGAGGTAGACTGGAATTGCATTGAAAGCATAGGAAAAGAGGCAGAACGTCCACAATGATGCACTTGGCCAAAAAGGGCGTATGCGTTTTTTCCTGAATATATTCAGGAAAAAACGCATACGCCCTTTTTGGCCAACCAAGCAAGCTTGCAAAGGAAATCTGCACTACAATGAAGTCTCACTTCCCCCCGGTCAAAAGGGCCATCTGAAAAAAGTGTAAAATCCAGAAAGGCAGGACAGGCCATGGAGAACTGGGAGCCTTGTTATGCTGATGGGCGGGATGTAAACTGCCAACAGACACTCGGGAGAAGTGTATGGTGTTTCCTGAAACATCTAAAAAACAAAGCAACAGAGCCTAGGGCACTTCCACTTATGGTCCTATAGCTTAGGGAAATTAAAATCAAAAAGACACAGCCACCCCAATGTTTGGGACGCCTCTGTTTACAAGAACCTCGTTTACCGTACAAGTTCAATATCACAGAAAGTGAAAAATGGATAAAGAACTTGTGGTACTTACGTACAATGCAGTATCACTCAGCAGTGAAATCTATGTCATCAGGCCCGTAGCAGCACAATGAGTGGATTCAGGTACGATGATTCTAACTGAAATAAGTCACACAGAAAAAGAAACATCATAAGATATCAGTAATACACGGAATGTAAACTTGGCTACACAGGAACTGAATTACAGAACAGAACAGGGTCTCAAATTTAGAAAACCAACTTATGCTTGTTTAAGGGTAAAGGTGAGTTGGGGTGCTGCATAAAACCAGAGATTGAAATGAGCACAGATAAAGTTCCTTAAGCCAAATATGGAATAGACAAGAGCTACTCCTTGCTCAACGAAATGGACTCAACACCGCATATTAAACGCCTAAGAATGTACCTGACTCTTAAGTATCTTAAAACCTATGGATTGCTATGTCTCCGAAAGAGAATCAAGCATGTGTACAGGGACATAAACGCAGCAGTGATAGGATTGGAGAGGTTCGGTGAGCAAATGAAGACCCTTTGAAGTCATATTGCATGGTACCCATTCCACGGGTTTCAACTACCCAGGTTTAAGGTATTCTTCCTTCAGCTAAAACATGCATGTGGAACCTAGAGTATGATCAACCATGTGATCGGGAGACGTGTTCAAATATGTCTCAGTTTTCGTACCCTGGTACTCGGGTGCAACATTCCAGACGCTTTACTAACACTCTCCCGACTTGGAGAGTCAGTCCCTTTAACCTCCTGTTTGGCCCAGTTTGCAATTTCTGCGGAAGATGAACAGGAATAGCGAGAACCAATGAGAGACTAGCTGGGGGTGTCTGGACGGGCAAATTTAACTCTCATTTCCCACCAGGAAGAGGAAATAACCAAAGGCTCAGCGTGCCGTGCCGGAAGCAGATTAGGGCCTGAAGCCATCCTGCGGTGTTGCGGCCAGCTCACAAGAAAACGAGTTGAAGAAAGGAGCTCAGGGGCACTGTAATTCACAAACCTGCAGAGTTATAAATGACAGCTATCGTCCAAAAATATACTGAAGTAAGGCTGCCAAGAGGACTTGAAAGCGGGGCAGAATTGCAGGAAACCGATTTCAGGAGGTAGACTGGAATTGCATTGAAAGCATAGGAAAAGAGGCAGAACGTCCACAATGATGCACTTGGCCAAAAAGGGCGTATGCGTTTTTTCCTGAATATATTCAGGAAAAAACGCATACGCCCTTTTTGGCCAACCAAGCAAGCTTGCAAAGGAAATCTGCACTACAATGAAGTCTCACTTCCCCCCGGTCAAAAGGGCCATCTGAAAAAAGTGTAAAATCCAGAAAGGCAGGACAGGCCATGGAGAACTGGGAGCCTTGTTATGCTGATGGGCGGGATGTAAATTGCCAACAGACACTCGGGAGAAGTGTATGGTGTTTCCTGAAACATCTAAAAAACAAAGCAACAGAGCCTAGGCCACTTCCACTTATGGTCCTATAGCTTAGGGAAATTAAAATCAATAAGATACAGCCACCCCAATGTTTGGGACGCCTCTGTTTACAAGAACCTCGTTTACCGTACAAGTTCAATATCACAGAAAGTGAAAAATGGATAAAGAACTTGTGGTACTTACGTACAATGCAGTATCACTCAGCAGTGAAATCTATGCCATCAGGCCCGTAGCAGCACAATGAGTGGATTCAGGTATGATGATTCTAACTGAAATAAGTCACACAGAAAAAGAAACATCATAAGATATCAGTAATACACGGAATGTAAACTTGGCTACACAGGAACTGAATTACAGAACAGAACAGGGTCTCAAATTTAGAAAACCAACTTATGCTTGTTTAAGGGTAAAGGTGAGTTGGGGTGCTGCATAAAACCAGAGATTGAAATGAGCACAGATAAAGTTCCTTAAGCCAAATATGGAATAGACAAGAGCTCCTCCTTGCTCAATGAAATGGACTCAACACCGCATATTAAACGCCTAAGAATGTACCTGACTCTTAAGTATCTTAAAACCTATGGATTGCTATGTCTCCGAAAGAGAATCAAGCATGTGTACAGGGACATAAACGCAGCAGTGATAGGATTGGAGAGGTTCGGTGAGCAAATGAAGACCCTTTGAAGTCATATTGCATGGTACCCATTCCACGGGTTTCAACTACCCAGGTTTAAGGTATTCTTCCTTCAGCTAAAACATGCATGTGGAACCTAGAGTATGATCAACCATGTGATCGGGAGACGTGTTCAAATATGTCTCAGTTTTCGTACCCTGGTACTCGGGTGCAACATTCCAGACGCTTTACTAACACTCTCCCGACTTGGAGAGTCAGTCCCTTTAACCTCCTGTTTGGCCCAGTTTGCAATTTCTGCGGAAGATGAACAGGAATAGCGAGAACCAATGAGAGACTAGCTGGAGGTGTCTGGACGGGCAAATTTAACTCTCATTTCCCACCAGGAAGAGGAAATAACCAAAGGCTCAGCGTGCCGTGCCGGAACCAAATTAGGGCCTGAAGCCATCCTGCGGTGTTGCGGCCAGCTCACAAGAAAACGAGTTGAAGAAAGGAGCTCAGGGGCACTGTAATTCACAAACCTGCAGAGTTATAAATGACAACTATCGTCCAAAAATATACTGAAGTAAGGCTGCCAAGAGGACTTGAAAGCGGGGCAGAATTGCAGGAAACCGATTTCAGGAGGTAGACTGGAATTGCATTGAAAGCATAGGAAAAGAGGCAGAACGTCCACAATGATGCACTTGGCCAAAAAGGGCGTATGCGTTTTTTCCTGAATATATTCAGGAAAAAACGCATACGCCCTTTTTGGCCAACCAAGCAAGCTTGCAAAGGAAATCTGCACTACAATGAAGTCTCACTTCCCCCCGCCCCCGGTCAAAAGGGCCATCTGAAAAAAGTGTAAAATCCAGAAAGGCAGGACAGGCCATGGAGAACTGGGAGCCTTGTTATGCTGATGGGCGGGATGTAAACTGCCAACAGACACTCGGGAGAAGTGTATGGTGTTTCCTGAAACATCTAAAAAACAAAGCAACAGAGCCTAGGGCACTTCCACTTATGGTCCTATAGCTTAGGGAAATTAAAATCAAAAAGATACAGCCACCCCAATGTTTGGGACGCCTCTGTTTACAAGAACCTCGTTTACCATACAAGTTCAATATCACAGAAAGTGAAAAATGGATAAAGAACTTGTGGTACTTACGTACAATGCAGTATCACTCAGCAGTGAAATCTATGTCATCAGGCCCGTAGCAGCACAATGAGTGGATTCAGGTACGATGATTCTAACTGAAATAAGTCACACAGAAAAAGAAACATCATAAGATATCAGTAATACACGGAATGTAAACTTGGCTACACAGGAACTGAATTACAGAACAGAACAGGGTCTCAAATTTAGAAAACCAACTTATGCTTGTTTAAGGTTAAAGGTGAGTTGGGGTGCTGCATAAAACCAGAGATTGAAATGAGCACAGATAAAGTTCCTTAAGCCAAATATGGAATAGACAAGAGCTACTCCTTGCTCAACGAAATGGACTCAACACCGCATATTAAACGCCTAAGAATGTACCTGACTCTTAAGTATCTTAAAACCGATGGATTGCTATGTCTCCGAAAGAGAATCAAGCATGTGTACAGGGACATAAACGCAGCAGTGATAGGATTGGAGAGGTTCGGTGAGCAAATGAAGACCCTTTGAAGTCATATTGCATGGTACCCATTCCACGGGTTTCAACTACCCAGGTTTAAGGTATTCTTCCTTCAGCTAAAACATGCATGTGGAACCTAGAGTATGATCAACCATGTGATCGGGAGACGTGTTCAAATATGTCTCAGTTTTCATACCTGGTACTCGGGTGCAACATTCCAGACGCTTTACTAACACTCTCCCGACTTGGAGAGTCAGTCCCTTTAACCTCCTGTTTGGCCCAGTTTGCAATTTCTGCGGAAGATGAACAGGAATAGCGAGAACCAATGAGAGACTAGCTGGAGGTGTCTGGACGGGCAAATTTAACTCTCATTTCCCACCAGGAAGAGGAAATAACCAAAGGCTCAGCGTGCCGTGCCGGAACCAGATTAGGGCCTGAAGCCATCCTGCGGTGTTGCGGCCAGCTCACAAGAAAACGAGTTGAAGAAAGGAGCTCAGGGGCACTGTAATTCACAAACCTGCAGAGTTATAAATGACAACTATCGTCCAAAAATATACTGAAGTAAGGCTGCCAAGAGGACTTGAAAGCGGGGCAGAATTGCAGGAAACCGATTTCAGGAGGTAGACTGGAATTGCATTGAAAGCATAGGAAAAGAGGCAGAACGTCCACAATGATGCACTTGGCCAAAAAGGGCGTATGCGTTTTTTCCTGAATATATTCAGGAAAAAACGCATACGCCCTTTTTGGCCAACCAAGCAAGCTTGCAAAGGAAATCTGCACTACAATGAAGTCTCACTTCCCCCCGCCCCCGGTCAAAAGGGCCATCTGAAAAAAGTGTAAAATCCAGAAAGGCAGGACAGGCCATGGAGAACTGGGAGCCTTGTTATGCTGATGGGCGGGATGTAAATTGCCAACAGACACTCGGGAGAAGTGTATGGTGTTTCCTGAAACATCTAAAAAACAAAGCAACAGAGCCTAGGGCACTTCCACTTATGGTCCTATAGCTTACGGAAATTAAAATCAATAAGATACAGCCACCCCAATGTTTGGGACGCCTCTGTTTACAAGAACCTCGTTTACCGTACAAGTTCAATATCACAGAAAGTGAAAAATGGATAAAGAACTTGTGGTACTTACGTACAATGCAGTATCACTCAGCAGTGATATCTATGCCATCAGGCCCGTAGCAGCACAATGAGTGGATTCAGGTACGATGATTCTAACTGAAATAAGTCACACAGAAAAAGAAACATCATAAGATATCAGTAATACACGGAATGTAAACTTGGCTACACAGGAACTGAATTACAGAACAGAACAGGGTCTCAAATTTAGAAAACCAACTTATGCTTGTTTAAGGGTAAAGGTGAGTTGGGGTGCTGCATAAAATCAGAGATTGAAATGAGCACAGATAAAGTTCCTTAAGCCAAATATGGAATAGACAAGAGCTACTCCTTGCTCAACGAAATGGACTCAACACCGCATATTAAACGCCTAAGAATGTACCTGACTCTTAAGTATCTTAAAACCTATGGATTGCTATGTCTCCGAAAGAGAATCAAGCATGTGTACAGGGACATAAACGCAGCAGTGATAGGATTGGAGAGGTTCGGTGAGCAAATGAAGACCCTTTGAAGTCATATTGCATGGTACCCATTCCACGGGTTTCAACTACCCAGGTTTAAGGTATTCTTCCTTCAGCTAAAACATGCATGTGGAACCTAGAGTATGATCAACCATGTGATCGGGAGACGTGTTCAAATATGTCTCAGTTTTCGTACCCTGGTACTCGGGTGCAACATTCCAGACGCTTTACTAACACTCTCCCGACTTGGAGAGTCAGTCCCTTTAACCTCCTGTCTGGCCCAGTTTGCAATTTCTGCGGAAGATGAACAGGAATAGCGAGAACCAATGAGAGACTAGCTGGAGGTGTCTGGACGGGCAAATTTAACTCTCATTTCCCACCAGGAAGAGGAAATAACCAAAGGCTCAGCGTGCCGTGCCGGAACCAGATTAGGGCCTGAAGCCATCCTGCGGTGTTGCGGCCAGCTCACAAGAAAGCGAGTTGAAGAAAGGAGCTCAGGGGCACTGTAATTCACAAACCTGCAGAGTTATAAATGACAGCTATCGTCCAAAAATATACTGAAGTAAGGCTGCCAAGAGGACTTGAAAGCGGGGCAGAATTGCAGGAAACCGATTTCAGGAGGTAGACTGGAATTGCATTGAAAGCATAGGAAAAGAGGCAGAACGTCCACAATGATGCACTTGGCCAAAAAGGGCGTATGCGTTTTTTCCTGAATAGATTCAGGAAAAAACGCATACGCCCTTTTTGGCCAACCAAGCAAGCTTGCAAAGGAAATCTGCACTACAATGAAGTCTCACTTCCCCCCGGTCAAAAGGGCCATCTGAAAAAAGTGTAAAATCCAGAAAGGCAGGACAGGCCATGGAGAACTGGGAGCCTTGTTATGCTGATGGGCGGGATGTAAATTGCCAACAGACACTCGGGAGAAGTGTATGGTGTTTCCTGAAACATCTAAAAAACAAAGCAACAGAGCCTAGGGCACTTCCACTTATGGTCCTATAGCTTAGGGAAATTAAAATCAAAAAGACACAGCCACCCCAATGTTTGGGACGCCTCTGTTTACAAGAACCTCGTTTACCGTACAAGTTCAATATCACAGAAAGTGAAAAATGGATAAAGAACTTGTGGTACTTACGTACAATGCAGTATCACTCAGCAGTGAAATCTATGTCATCAGGCCCGTAGCAGCACAATGAGTGGATTCAGGTACGATGATTCTAACTGAAATAAGTCACACAGAAAAAGAAACATCATAAGATATCAGTAATACACGGAATGTAAACTTGGCTACACAGGAACTGAATTACAGAACAGAACAGGGTCTCAAATTTAGAAAACCAACTTATGCTTGTTTAAGGGTAAAGGTGAGTTGGGGTGCTGCATAAAACCAGAGATTGAAATGAGCACAGATAAAGTTCCTTAAGCCAAATATGGAATAGACAAGAGCTACTCCTTGCTCAACGAAATGGACTCAACACCGCATATTAAACGCCTAAGAATGTACCTGACTCTTAAGTATCTTAAAACCTATGGATTGCTATGTCTCCGAAAGAGAATCAAGCATGTGTACAGGGACATAAACGCAGCAGTGATAGGATTGGAGAGGTTCGGTGAGCAAATGAAGACCCTTTGAAGTCATATTGCATGGTACCCATTCCACGGGTTTCAACTACCCAGGTTTAAGGTATTCTTCCTTCAGCTAAAACATGCATGTGGAACCTAGAGTATGATCAACCATGTGATCGGGAGACGTGTTCAAATATGTCTCAGTTTTCGTACCCTGGTACTCGGGTGCAACATTCCAGACGCTTTACTAACACTCTCCCGACTTGGAGAGTCAGTCCCTTTAACCTCCTGTTTGGCCCAGTTTGCAATTTCTGCGGAAGATGAACAGGAATAGCGAGAACCAATGAGAGACTAGCTGGAGGTGTCTGGACGGGCAAATTTAACTCTCATTTCCCACCAGGAAGAGGAAATAACCAAAGGCTCAGCGTGCCGTGCCGGAACCAGATTAGGGCCTGAAGCCATCCTGCGGTGTTGCGGCCAGCTCACAAGAAAACGAGTTGAAGAAAGGAGCTCAGGGGCACTGTAATTCACAAACCTGCAGAGTTATAAATGACAACTATCGTCCAAAAATATACTGAAGTAAGGCTGCCAAGAGGACTTGAAAGCGGGGCAGAATTGCAGGAAACCGATTTCAGGAGGTAGACTGGAATTGCATTGAAAGCATAGGAAAAGAGGCAGAACGTCCACAATGATGCACTTGGCCAAAAAGGGCGTATGCGTTTTTTCCTGAATATATTCAGGAAAGAACGCATACGCCCTTTTTGGCCAACCAAGCAAGCTTGCAAAGGAAATCTGCACTACAATGAAGTCTCACTTCCCCCCGCCCCCGGTCAAAAGGGCCATCTGAAAAAAGTGTAAAATCCAGAAAGGCAGGACAGGCCATGGAGAACTGGGAGCCTTGTTATGCTGATGGGCGGGATGTAAACTGCCAACAGACACTCGGGAGAAGTGTATGGTGTTTCCTGAAACATCTAAAAAACAAAGCAACAGAGCCTAGGGCACTTCCACTTATGGTCCTATAGCTTAGGGAAATTAAAATCAAAAAGATACAGCCACCCCAATGTTTGGGACGCCTCTGTTTACAAGAACCTCGTTTACCATACAAGTTCAATATCACAGAAAGTGAAAAATGGATAAAGAACTTGTGGTACTTACGTACAATGCAGTATCACTCAGCAGTGAAATCTATGTCATCAGGCCCGTAGCAGCACAATGAGTGGATTCAGGTACGATGATTCTAACTGAAATATGTCACACAGAAAAAGAAACATCATAAGATATCAGTAATACACGGAATGTAAACTTGGCTACACAGGAACTGAATTACAGAACAGAACAGGGTCTCAAATTTAGAAAACCAACTTATGCTTGTTTAAGGGTAAAGGTGAGTTGGGGTGCTGCATAAAATCAGAGATTGAAATGAGCACAGATAAAGTTCCTTAAGCCAAATATGGAATAGACAAGAGCTACTCCTTGCTCAACGAAATGGACTCAACACCGCATATTAAACGCCTAAGAATGTACCTGACTCTTAAGTATCTTAAAACCTATGGATTGCTATGTCTCCGAAAGAGAATCAAGCATGTGTACAGGGACATAAACGCAGCAGTGATAGGATTGGAGAGGTTCGGTGAGCAAATGAAGACCCTTTGAAGTCATATTGCATGGTACCCATTCCACGGGTTTCAACTACCCAGGTTTAAGGTATTCTTCCTTCAGCTAAAACATGCATGTGGAACCTAGAGTATGATCAACCATGTGATCGGGAGACGTGTTCAAATATGTCTCAGTTTTCGTACCCTGGTACTCGGGTGCAACATTCCAGACGCTTTACTAACACTCTCCCGACTTGGAGAGTCAGTCCCTTTAACCTCCTGTCTGGCCCAGTTTGCAATTTCTGCGGAAGATGAACAGGAATAGCGAGAACCAATGAGAGACTAGCTGGAGGTGTCTGGACGGGCAAATTTAACTCTCATTTCCCACCAGGAAGAGGAAATAACCAAAGGCTCAGCGTGCCGTGCCGGAACCAGATTAGGGCCTGAAGCCATCCTGCGGTGTTGCGGCCAGCTCACAAGAAAACGAGTTGAAGAAAGGAGCTCAGGGGCACTGTAATTCACAAACCTGCAGAGTTATAAATGACAACTATCGTCCAAAAATATACTGAAGTAAGGCTGCCAAGAGGACTTGAAAGCGGGGCAGAATTGCAGGAAACCGATTTCAGGAGGTAGACTGGAATTGCATTGAAAGCATAGGAAAAGAGGCAGAACGTCCACAATGATGCACTTGGCCAAAAAGGGCGTATGCTTTTTTTCCTGAATATATTCAGGAAAAAACGCATACGCCCTTTTTGGCCAACCAAGCAAGCTTGCAAAGGAAATCTGCACTACAATGAAGTCTCACTTCCCCCCCCCCGGTCAAAAGGGCCATCTGAAAAAAGTGTAAAATCCAGAAAGGCAGGACAGGCCATGGAGAACTGGGAGCCTTGTTATGCTGATGGGCGGGATGTAAACTGCCAACAGACACTTGGGAAAAGTGTATGGTGTTTCCTGAAACATCTAAAAAACAAAGCAACAGAGCCTAGGGCACTTCCACTTATGGTCCTATAGCTTAGGGAAATTAAAATCAAAAAGACACAGCCACCCCAATGTTTGGGACGCCTCTGTTTACAAGAACCTCGTTTACCGTACAAGTTCAATATCACAGAAAGTGAAAAATGGATAAAGAACTTGTGGTACTTACGTACAATGCAGTATCACTCAGCAGTGAAATCTATGTCATCAGGCCCGTAGCAGCACAATGAGTGGATTCAGGTACGATGATTCTAACTGAAATAAGTCACACAGAAAAAGAAACATCATAAGATATCAGTAATACACGGAATGTAAACTTGGCTACACAGGAACTGAATTACAGAACAGAACAGGGTCTCAAATTTAGAAAACCAACTTATGCTTGTTTAAGGGTAAAGGTGAGTTGGGGTGCTGCATAAAACCAGAGATTGAAATGAGCACAGATAAAGTTCCTTAAGCCAAATATGGAATAGACAAGAGCTACTCCTTGCTCAACGAAATGGACTCAACACCCCATATTAAACGCCTAAGAATGTACCTGACTCTTAAGTATCTTAAAACCTATGGATTGCTATGTCTCCGAAAGAGAATCAAGCATGTGTACAGGGACATAAACGCAGCAGTGATAGGATTGGAGAGGTTCGGTGAGCAAATGAAGACCCTTTGAAGTCATATTGCATGGTACCCATTCCACGGGTTTCAACTACCCAGGTTTAAGGTATTCTTCCTTCAGCTAAAACATGCATGTGGAACCTAGAGTATGATCAACCATGTGATCGGGAGACGTGTTCAAATATGTCTCAGTTTTCGTACCCTGGTACTCGGGTGCAACATTCCAGACGCTTTACTAACACTCTCCCGACTTGGAGAGTCAGTCCCTTTAACCTCCTGTTTGGCCCAGTTTGCAATTTCTGCGGAAGATGAACAGGAATAGCGAGAACCAATGAGAGACTAGCTGGAGGTGTCTGGACGGGCAAATTTAACTCTCATTTCCCACCAGGAAGAGGAAATAACCAAAGGCTCAGCGTGCCGTGCCGGAAACAGATTAGGGCCTGAAGCCATCCTGCGGTGTTGCGGCCAGCTCACAAGAAAACGAGTTGAAGAAAGGAGCTCAGGGGCACTGTAATTCACAAACCTGCAGAGTTATAAATGACAACTATCGTCCAAAAATATACTGAAGTAAGGCTGACAAGAGGACTTGAAAGCGGGGCAGAATTGCAGGAAACCGATTTCAGGAGGTAGACTGGAATTGCATTGAAAGCATAGGAAAAGAGGCAGAACGTCCACAATGATGCACTTGGCCAAAAAGGGCGTATGCGTTTTTTCCTGAATATATTCAGGAAAAAACGCATACGCCCTTTTTGGCCAACCAAGCAAGCTTGCAAAGGAAATCTGCACTACAATGAAGTCTCACTTCCCCCCGGTCAAAAGGGCCATCTGAAAAAAGTGTAAAATCCAGAAAGGCAGGACAGGCCATGGAGAACTGGGAGCCTTGTTATGCTGATGGGCGGGATGTAAATTGCCAACAGACACTCCGGAGAAGTGTATGGTGTTTCCTGAAACATCTAAAAAACAAAGCAACAGAGCCTAGGGCACTTCCACTTATGGTCCTATAGCTTAGGGAAATTAAAATCAAAAAGACACAGCCACCCCAATGTTTGGGACGCCTCTGTTTACAAGAACCTCGTTTACCGTACAAGTTCAATATCACAGAAAGTGAAAAATGGATAAAGAACTTGTGGTACTTACGTACAATGCAGTATCACTCAGCAGTGAAATCTATGTCATCAGGCCCGTAGCAGCACAATGAGTGGATTCAGGTACGATGATTCTAACTGAAATAAGTCACACAGAAAAAGAAACATCATAAGATATCAGTAATACACGGAATGTAAACTTGGCTACACAGGAACTGAATTACAGAACAGAACAGGACAGGGTCTCAAATTTAGAAAACCAACTTATGCTTGTTTAAGGGTAAAGGTGAGTTGGGGTGCTGCATAAAACCAGAGATTGAAATGAGCACAGATAAAGTTCCTTAAGCCAAATATGGAATAGACAAGAGCTACTCCTTGCTCAACGAAATGGACTCAACACCGCATATTAAACGCCTAAGAATGTACCTGACTCTTAAGTATCTTAAAACCTATGGATTGCTATGTCTCCGAAAGAGAATCAAGCATGTGTACAGGGACATAAACGCAGCAGTGATAGGATTGGAGAGGTTCGGTGAGCAAATGAAGACCCTTTGAAGTCATATTGCATGGTACCCATTCCACGGGTTTCAACTACCCAGGTTTAAGGTATTCTTCCTTCAGCTAAAACATGCATGTGGAACCTAGAGTATGATCAACCATGTGATCGGGAGACGTGTTCAAATATGTCTCAGTTTTCGTACCCTGGTACTCGGGTGCAACATTCCAGACGCTTTACTAACACTCTCCCGACTTGGAGAGTCAGTCCCTTTAACCTCCTGTTTGGCCCAGTTTGCAATTTCTGCGGAAGATGAACAGGAATAGCGAGAACCAATGAGAGACTAGCTGGAGGTGTCTGGACGGGCAAATTTAACTCTCATTTCCCACCAGGAAGAGGAAATAACCAAAGGCTCAGCGTGCCGTGCCGGAACCAGATTAGGGCCTGAAGCCATCCTGCGGTGTTGCGGCCAGCTCACAAGAAAACGAGTTGAAGAAAGGAGCTCAGGGGCACTGTAATTCACAAACCTGCAGAGTTATAAATGACAACTATCGTCCAAAAATATACTGAAGTAAGGCTGCCAAGAGGACTTGAAAGCGGGGCAGAATTGCAGGAAACCGATTTCAGGAGGTAGACTGGAATTGCATTGAAAGCATAGGAAAAGAGGCAGAACGTCCACAATGATGCACTTGGCCAAAAAGGGCGTATGCGTTTTTTCCTGAATATATTCAGGAAAAAACGCATACGCCCTTTTTGGCCAACCAAGCAAGCTTGCAAAGGAAATCTGCACTACAATGAAGTCTCACTTCCCCCCGGTCAAAAGGGCCATCTGAAAAAAGTGTAAAATCCAGAAAGGCAGGACAGGCCATGGAGAACTGGGAGCCTTGTTATGCTGATGGGCGGGATGTAAACTGCCAACAGACACTCGGGAGAAGTGTATGGTGTTTCCTGAAACATCTAAAAAACAAAGCAACAGAGCCTAGGGCACTTCCACTTATGGTCCTATAGCTTAGGGAAATTAAAATCAAAAAGACACAGCCACCCCAATGTTTGGGACGCCTCTGTTTACAAGAACCTCGTTTACCGTACAAGTTCAATATCACAGAAAGTGAAAAATGGATAAAGAACTTGTGGTACTTACGTACAATGCAGTATCACTCAGCAGTGAAATCTATGTCATCAGGCCCGTAGCAGCACAATGAGTGGATTCAGGTACGATGATTCTAACTGAAATAAGTCACACAGAAAAAGAAACATCATAAGATATCAGTAATACACGGAATGTAAACTTGGCTACACAGGAACTGAATTACAGAACAGAACAGGGTCTCAAATTTAGAAAACCAACTTATGCTTGTTTAAGGGTAAAGGTGAGTTGGGGTGCTGCATAAAACCAGAGATTGAAATGAGCACAGATAAAGTTCCTTAAGCCAAATATGGAATAGACAAGAGCTACTCCTTGCTCAACGAAATGGACTCAACACCCCATATTAAACGCCTAAGAATGTACCTGACTCTTAAGTATCTTAAAACCTATGGATTGCTATGTCTCCGAAAGAGAATCAAGCATGTGTACAGGGACATAAACGCAGCAGTGATAGGATTGGAGAGGTTCGGTGAGCAAATGAAGACCCTTTGAAGTCATATTGCATGGTACCCATTCCACGGGTTTCAACTACCCAGGTTTAAGGTATTCTTCCTTCAGCTAAAACATGCATGTGGAACCTAGAGTATGATCAACCATGTGATCGGGAGACGTGTTCAAATATGTCTCAGTTTTCGTACCCTGGTACTCGGGTGCAACATTCCAGACGCTTTACTAACACTCTCCCGACTTGGAGAGTCAGTCCCTTTAACCTCCTGTTTGGCCCAGTTTGCAATTTCTGCGGAAGATGAACAGGAATAGCGAGAACCAATGAGAGACTAGCTGGAGGTGTCTGGACGGGCAAATTTAACTCTCATTTCCCACCAGGAAGAGGAAATAACCAAAGGCTCAGCGTGCCGTGCCGGAAACAGATTAGGGCCTGAAGCCATCCTGCGGTGTTGCGGCCAGCTCACAAGAAAACGAGTTGAAGAAAGGAGCTCAGGGGCACTGTAATTCACAAACCTGCAGAGTTATAAATGACAACTATCGTCCAAAAATATACTGAAGTAAGGCTGCCAAGAGGACTTGAAAGCGGGGCAGAATTGCAGGAAACCGATTTCAGGAGGTAGACTGGAATTGCATTGAAAGCATAGGAAAAGAGGCAGAACGTCCACAATGATGCACTTGGCCAAAAAGGGCGTATGCGTTTTTTCCTGAATATATTCAGGAAAAAACGCATACGCCCTTTTTGGCCAACCAAGCAAGCTTGCAAAGGAAATCTGCACTACAATGAAGTCTCACTTCCCCCCGGTCAAAAGGGCCATCTGAAAAAAGTGTAAAATCCAGAAAGGCAGGACAGGCCATGGAGAACTGGGAGCCTTGTTATGCTGATGGGCGGGATGTAAATTGCCAACAGACACTCTGGAGAAGTGTATGGTGTTTCCTGAAACATCTAAAAAACAAAGCAACAGAGCCTAGGGCACTTCCACTTATGGTCCTATAGCTTAGGGAAATTAAAATCAAAAAGACACAGCCACCCCAATGTTTGGGACGCCTCTGTTTACAAGAACCTCGTTTACCGTACAAGTTCAATATCACAGAAAGTGAAAAATGGATAAAGAACTTGTGGTACTTACGTACAATGCAGTATCACTCAGCAGTGAAATCTATGTCATCAGGCCCGTAGCAGCACAATGAGTGGATTCAGGTACGATGATTCTAACTGAAATAAGTCACACAGAAAAAGAAACATCATAAGATATCAGTAATACACGGAATGTAAACTTGGCTACACAGGAACTGAATTACAGAACAGAACAGGGTCTCAAATTTAGAAAACCAACTTATGCTTGTTTAAGGGTAAAGGTGAGTTGGGGTGCTGCATAAAACCAGAGATTGAAATGAGCACAGATAAAGTTCCTTAAGCCAAATATGGAATAGACAAGAGCTACTCCTTGCTCAACGAAATGGACTCAACACCGCATATTAAACGCCTAAGAATGTACCTGACTCTTAAGTATCTTAAAACCTATGGATTGCTATGTCTCCGAAAGAGAATCAAGCATGTGTACAGGGACATAAACGCAGCAGTGATAGGATTGGAGAGGTTCGATGAGCAAATGAAGACCCTTTGAAGTCATATTGCATGGTACCCATTCCACGGGTTTCAACTACCCAGGTTTAAGGTATTCTTCCTTCAGCTAAAACATGCATGTGGAACCTAGAGTATGATCAACCATGTGATCGGGAGACGTGTTCAAATATGTCTCAGTTTTCGTACCCTGGTACTCGGGTGCAACATTCCAGACGCTTTACTAACACTCTCCCGACTTGGAGAGTCAGTCCCTTTAACCTCCTGTTTGGCCCAGTTTGCAATTTCTGCGGAAGATGAACAGGAATAGCGAGAACCAATGAGAGACTAGCTGGAGGTGTCTGGACGGGCAAATTTAACTCTCATTTCCCACCAGGAAGAGGAAATAACCAAAGGCTCAGCGTGCCGTGCCGGAACCAGATTAGGGCCTGAAGCCATCCTGCGGTGTTGCGGCCAGCTCACAAGAAAACGAGTTGAAGAAAGGAGCTCAGGGGCACTGTAATTCACAAACCTGCAGAGTTATAAATGACAACTATCGTCCAAAAATATACTGAAGTAAGGCTGCCAAGAGGACTTGAAAGCGGGGCAGAATTGCAGGAAACCGATTTCAGGAGGTAGACTGGAATTGCATTGAAAGCATAGGAAAAGAGGCAGAACGTCCACAATGATGCACTTGGCCAAAAAGGGCGTATGCGTTTTTTCCTGAATATATTCAGGAAAAAACGCATACGCCCTTTTTGGCCAACCAAGCAAGCTTGCAAAGGAAATCTGCACTACAATGAAGTCTCACTTCCCCCCGGTCAAAAGGGCCATCTGAAAAAAGTGTAAAATCCAGAAAGGCAGGACAGGCCATGGAGAACTGGGAGCCTTGTTATGCTGATGGGCGGGATGTAAACTGCCAACAGACACTCGGGAGAAGTGTATGGTGTTTCCTGAAACATCTAAAAAACAAAGCAACAGAGCCTAGGGCACTTCCACTTATGGTCCTATAGCTTAGGGAAATTAAAATCAAAAAGACACAGCCACCCCAATGTTTGGGACGCCTCTGTTTACAAGAACCTCGTTTACCGTACAAGTTCAATATCACAGAAAGTGAAAAATGGATAAAGAACTTGTGGTACTTACGTACAATGCAGTATCACTCAGCAGTGAAATCTATGTCATCAGGCCCGTAGCAGCACAATGAGTGGATTCAGGTACGATGATTCTAACTGAAATAAGTCACACAGAAAAAGAAACATCATAAGATATCAGTAATACACGGAATGTAAACTTGGCTACACAGGAACTGAATTACAGAACAGAACAGGGTCTCAAATTTAGAAAACCAACTTATGCTTGTTTAAGGGTAAAGGTGAGTTGGGGTGCTGCATAAAACCAGAGATTGAAATGAGCACAGATAAAGTTCCTTAAGCCAAATATGGAATAGACAAGAGCTACTCCTTGCTCAACGAAATGGACTCAACACCGCATATTAAACGCCTAAGAATGTACCTGACTCTTAAGTATCTTAAAACCGATGGATTGCTATGTCTCCGAAAGAGAATCAAGCATGTGTACAGGGACATAAACGCAGCAGTGATAGGATTGGAGAGGTTCGGTGAGCAAATGAAGACCCTTTGAAGTCATATTGCATGGTACCCATTCCACGGGTTTCAACTACCCAGGTTTAAGGTATTCTTCCTTCAGCTAAAACATGCATGTGGAACCTAGAGTATGATCAACCATGTGATCGGGAGACGTGTTCAAATATGTCTCAGTTTTCGTACCCTGGTACTCGGGTGCAACATTCCAGACGCTTTACTAACACTCTCCCGACTTGGAGAGTCAGTCCCTTTAACCTCCTGTTTGGCCCAGTTTGCAATTTCTGCGGAAGATGAACAGGAATAGCGAGAACCAATGAGAGACTAGCTGGAGGTGTCTGGACGGGCAAATTTAACTCTCATTTCCCACCAGGAAGAGGAAATAACCAAAGGCTCAGCGTGCCGTGCCGGAACCAGATTAGGGCCTGAAGCCATCCTGCGGTGTTGCGGCCAGCTCACAAGAAAACGAGTTGAAGAAAGGAGCTCAGGGGCACTGTAATTCACAAACCTGCAGAGTTATAAATGACAACTATCGTCCAAAAATATACTGAAGTAAGGCTGCCAAGAGGACTTGAAAGCGGGGCAGAATTGCAGGAAACCGATTTCAGGAGGTAGACTGGAATTGCATTGAAAGCATAGGAAAAGAGGCAGAACGTCCACAATGATGCACTTGGCCAAAAAGGGCGTATGCGTTTTTTCCTGAATATATTCAGGAAAAAATGCATACGCCCTTTTTGGCCAACCAAGCAAGCTTGCAAAGGAAATCTGCACTACAATGAAGTCTCACTTCCCCCCCGCCCCCGGTCAAAAGGGCCATCTGAAAAAAGTGTAAAATCCAGAAAGGCAGGACAGGCCATGGAGAACTGGGAGCCTTGTTATGCTGATGGGCGGGATGTAAATTGCCAACAGACACTCGGGAGAAGTGTATGGTGTTTCCTGAAACATCTAAAAAACAAAGCAACAGAGCCTAGGGCACTTCCACTTATGGTCCTATAGCTTAGGGAAATTAAAATCAAAAAGACACAGCCACCCCAATGTTTGGGACGCCTCTGTTTACAAGAACCTCGTTTACCGTACAAGTTCAATATCACAGAAAGTGAAAAATGGATAAAGAACTTGTGGTACTTACGTACAATGCAGTATCACTCAGCAGTGAAATCTATGTCATCAGGCCCGTAGCAGCACAATGAGTGGATTCAGGTACGATGATTCTAACTGAAATAAGTCACACAGAAAAAGAAACATCATAAGATATCAGTAATACACGGAATGTAAACTTGGCTACACAGGAACTGAATTACAGAACAGAACAGGGTCTCAAATTTAGAAAACCAACTTATGCTTGTTTAAGGGTAAAGGTGAGTTGGGGTGCTGCATAAAACCAGAGATTGAAATGAGCACAGATAAAGTTCCTTAAGCCAAATATGGAATAGACAAGAGCTACTCCTTGCTCAACGAAATGAACTCAACACCCCATATTAAACGCCTAAGAATGTACCTGACTCTTAAGTATCTTAAAACCTATGGATTGCTATGTCTCCGAAAGAGAATCAAGCATGTGTACAGGGACATAAACGCAGCAGTGATAGGATTGGAGAGGTTCGGTGAGCAAATGAAGACCCTTTGAAGTCATATTGCATGGTACCCATTCCACGGGTTTCAACTACCCAGGTTTAAGGTATTCTTCCTTCAGCTAAAACATGCATGTGGAACCTAGAGTATGATCAACCATGTGATCGGGAGACGTGTTCAAATATGTCTCAGTTTTCGTACCCTGGTACTCGGGTGCAACATTCCAGACGCTTTACTAACACTCTCCCGACTTGGAGAGTCAGTCCCTTTAACCTCCTGTTTGGCCCAGTTTGCAATTTCTGCGGAAGATGAACAGGAATAGCGAGAACCAATGAGAGACTAGCTGGAGGTGTCTGGACGGGCAAATTTAACTCTCATTTCCCACCAGGAAGAGGAAATAACCAAAGGCTCAGCGTGCCGTGCCGGAACCAGATTAGGGCCTGAAGCCATCCTGCGGTGTTGCGGCCAGCTCACAAGAAAACGAGTTGAAGAAAGGAGCTCAGGGGCACTGTAATTCACAAACCTGCAGAGTTATAAATGACAACTATCGTCCAAAAATATACTGAAGTAAGGCTGCCAAGAGGACTTGAAAGCGGGGCAGAATTGCAGGAAACCGATTTCAGGAGGTAGACTGGAATTGCATTGAAAGCATAGGAAAAGAGGCAGAACGTCCACAATGATGCACTTGGCCAAAAAGGGCGTATGCGTTTTTTCCTGAATATATTCAGGAAAAAACGCATACGCCCTTTTTGGCCAACCAAGCAAGCTTGCAAAGGAAATCTGCACTACAATGAAGTCTCACTTCCCCCCGGTCAAAAGGGCCATCTGAAAAAAGTGTAAAATCCAGAAAGGCAGGACAGGCCATGGAGAACTGGGAGCCTTGTTATGCTGATGGGCGGGATGTAAACTGCCAACAGACACTCGGGAGAAGTGTATGGTGTTTCCTGAAACATCTAAAAAACAAAGCAACAGAGCCTAGGGCACTTCCACTTATGGTCCTATAGCTTAGGGAAATTAAAATCAAAAAGACACAGCCACCCCAATGTTTGGGACGCCTCTGTTTACAAGAACCTCGTTTACCGTACAAGTTCAATATCACAGAAAGTGAAAAATGGATAAAGAACTTGTGGTACTTACGTACAATGCAGTATCACTCAGCAGTGAAATCTATGTCATCAGGCCCGTAGCAGCACAATGAGTGGATTCAGGTACGATGATTCTAACTGAAATAAGTCACACAGAAAAAGAAACATCATAAGATATCAGTAATACACGGAATGTAAACTTGGCTACACAGGAACTGAATTACAGAACAGAACAGGGTCTCAAATTTAGAAAACCAACTTATGCTTGTTTAAGGGTAAAGGTGAGTTGGGGTGCTGCATAAAACCAGAGATTGAAATGAGCACAGATAAAGTTCCTTAAGCCAAATATGGAATAGACAAGAGCTACTCCTTGCTCAACGAAATGGACTCAACACCGCATATTAAACGCCTAAGAATGTACCTGACTCTTAAGTATCTTAAAACCTATGGATTGCTATGTCTCCGAAAGAGAATCAAGCATGTGTACAGGGACATAAACGCAGCAGTGATAGGATTGGAGAGGTTCGGTGAGCAAATGAAGACCCTTTGAAGTCATATTGCATGGTACCCATTCCACGGGTTTCAACTACCCAGGTTTAAGGTATTCTTCCTTCAGCTAAAACATGCATGTGGAACCTAGAGTATGATCAACCATGTGATCGGGAGACGTGTTCAAATATGTCTCAGTTTTCGTACCCTGGTACTCGGGTGCAACATTCCAGACGCTTTACTAACACTCTCCCGACTTGGAGAGTCAGTCCCTTTAACCTCCTGTTTGGCCCAGTTTGCAATTTCTGCGGAAGATGAACAGGAATAGCGAGAACCAATGAGAAACTAGCTGGAGGTGTCTGGACGGGCAAATTTAACTCTCATTTCCCACCAGGAAGAGGAAATAACCAAAGGCTCAGCGTGCCGTGCCGGAACCAGATTAGGGCCTGAAGCCATCCTGCGGTGTTGCGGCCAGCTCACAAGAAAGCGAGTTGAAGAAAGGAGCTCAGGGGCACTGTAATTCACAAACCTGCAGAGTTATAAATGACAGCTATCGTCCAAAAATATACTGAAGTAAGGCTGCCAAGAGGACTTGAAAGCGGGGCAGAATTGCAGGAAACCGATTTCAGGAGGTAGACTGGAATTGCATTGAAAGCATAGGAAAAGAGGCAGAACGTCCACAATGATGCACTTGGCCAAAAAGGGCGTATGCGTTTTTTCCTGAATATATTCAGGAAAAAACGCATACGCCCTTTTTGGCCAACCAAGCAAGCTTGCAAAGGAAATCTGCACTACAATGAAGTCTCACTTCCCCCCGGTCAAAAGGGCCATCTGAAAAAAGTGTAAAATCCAGAAAGGCAGGACAGGCCATGGAGAACTGGGAGCCTTGTTATGCTGATGGGCGGGATGTAAACTGCCAACAGACACTCGGGAGAAGTGTATGGTGTTTCCTGAAACATCTAAAAAACAAAGCAACAGAGCCTAGGGCACTTCCACTTATGGTCCTATAGCTTAGGGAAATTAAAATCAAAAAGACACAGCCACCCCAATGTTTGGGACGCCTCTGTTTACAAGAACCTCGTTTACCGTACAAGTTCAATATCACAGAAAGTGAAAAATGGATAAAGAACTTGTGGTACTTACGTACAATGCAGTATCACTCAGCAGTGAAATCTATGTCATCAGGCCCGTAGCAGCACAATGAGTGGATTCAGGTACGATGATTCTAACTGAAATAAGTCACACAGAAAAAGAAACATCATAAGATATCAGTAATACACGGAATGTAAACTTGGCTACACAGGAACTGAATTACAGAACAGAACAGGGTCTCAAATTTAGAAAACCAACTTATGCTTGTTTAAGGGTAAAGGTGAGTTGGGGTGCTGCATAAAACCAGAGATTGAAATGAGCACAGATAAAGTTCCTTAAGCCAAATATGGAATAGACAAGAGCTACTCCTTGCTCAACGAAATGGACTCAACACCGCATATTAAACGCCTAAGAATGTACCTGACTCTTAAGTATCTTAAAACCTATGGATTGCTATGTCTCCGAAAGAGAATCAAGCATGTGTACAGGGACATAAACGCAGCAGTGATAGGATTGGAGAGGTTCGGTGAGCAAATGAAGACCCTTTGAAGTCATATTGCATGGTACCCATTCCACGGGTTTCAACTACCCAGGTTTAAGGTATTCTTCCTTCAGCTAAAACATGCATGTGGAACCTAGAGTATGATCAACCATGTGATCGGGAGACGTGTTCAAATATGTCTCAGTTTTCGTACCCTGGTACTCGGGTGCAACATTCCAGACGCTTTACTAACACTCTCCCGACTTGGAGAGTCAGTCCCTTTAACCTCCTGTTTGGCCCAGTTTGCAATTTCTGCGGAAGATGAACAGGAATAGCGAGAACCAATGAGAGACTAGCTGGGGGTGTCTGGACGGGCAAATTTAACTCTCATTTCCCACCAGGAAGAGGAAATAACCAAAGGCTCAGCGTGCCGTGCCGGAAGCAGATTAGGGCCTGAAGCCATCCTGCGGTGTTGCGGCCAGCTCACAAGAAAACGAGTTGAAGAAAGGAGCTCAGGGGCACTGTAATTCACAAACCTGCAGAGTTATAAATGACAGCTATCGTCCAAAAATATACTGAAGTAAGGCTGCCAAGAGGACTTGAAAGCGGGGCAGAATTGCAGGAAACCGATTTCAGGAGGTAGACTGGAATTGCATTGAAAGCATAGGAAAAGAGGCAGAACGTCCACAATGATGCACTTGGCCAAAAAGGGCGTATGCGTTTTTTCCTGAATATATTCAGGAAAAAACGCATACGCCCTTTTTGGCCAACCAAGCAAGCTTGCAAAGGAAATCTGCACTACAATGAAGTCTCACTTCCCCCCGGTCAAAAGGGCCATCTGAAAAAAGTGTAAAATCCAGAAAGGCAGGACAGGCCATGGAGAACTGGGAGCCTTGTTATGCTGATGGGCGGGATGTAAATTGCCAACAGACACTCGGGAGAAGTGTATGGTGTTTCCTGAAACATCTAAAAAACAAAGCAACAGAGCCTAGGGCACTTCCACTTATGGTCCTATAGCTTAGGGAAATTAAAATCAAAAAGACACAGCCACCCCAATGTTTGGGACGCCTCTGTTTACAAGAACCTCGTTTACCGTACAAGTTCAATATCACAGAAAGTGAAAAATGGATAAAGAACTTGTGGTACTTACGTACAATGCAGTATCACTCAGCAGTGAAATCTATGCCATCAGGCCCGTAGCAGCACAATGAGTGGATTCAGGTACGATGATTGTAACTGAAATAAGTCACACAGAAAAAGAAACATCATAAGATATCAGTAATACACGGAATGTAAACTTGGCTACACAGGAACTGAATTACAGAACAGAACAGGGTCTCAAATTTAGAAAACCAACTTATGCTTGTTTAAGGGTAAAGGTGAGTTGGGGTGCTGCATAAAACCAGAGATTGAAATGAGCACAGATAAAGTTCCTTAAGCCAAATATGGAATAGACAAGAGCTACTCCTTGCTCAACGAAATGGACTCAACACCGCATATTAAACGCCTAAGAATGTACCTGACTCTTAAGTATCTTAAAACCTATGGATTGCTATGTCTCCGAAAGAGAATCAAGCATGTGTACAGGGACATAAACGCAGCAGTGATAGGATTGGAGAGGTTCGGTGAGCAAATGAAGACCCTTTGAAGTCATATTGCATGGTACCCATTCCACGGGTTTCAACTACCCAGGTTTAAGGTATTCTTCCTTCAGCTAAAACATGCATGTGGAACCTAGAGTATGATCAACCATGTGATCGGGAGACGTGTTCAAATATGTCTCAGTTTTCGTACCCTGGTACTCGGGTGCAACATTCCAGACGCTTTACTAACACTCTCCCGACTTGGAGAGTCAGTCCCTTTAACCTCCTGTTTGGCCCAGTTTGCAATTTCTGCGGAAGATGAACAGGAATAGCGAGAACCAATGAGAGACTAGCTGGGGGTGTCTGGACGGGCAAATTTAACTCTCATTTCCCACCAGGAAGAGGAAATAACCAAAGGCTCAGCGTGCCGTGCCGGAACCAGATTAGGGCCTGAAGCCATCCTGCGGTGTTGCGGCCAGCTCACAAGAAAACGAGTTGAAGAAAGGAGCTCAGGGACACTGTAATTCACAAACCTGCAGAGTTATAAATGACAACTATCGTCCAAAAATATACTGAAGTAAGGCTGCCAAGAGGACTTGAAAGCGGGGCAGAATTGCAGGAAACCGATTTCAGGAGGTAGACTGGAATTGCATTGAAAGCATAGGAAAAGAGGCAGAACGTCCACAATGATGCACTTGGCCAAAAAGGGCATATGCGTTTTTTCCTGAATAGATTCAGGAAAAAACGCATACGCCCTTTTTGGCCAACCAAGCAAGCTTGCAAAGGAAATCTGCACTACAATGAAGTCTCACTTCCCCCCGGTCAAAAGGGCCATCTGAAAAAAGTGTAAAATCCAGAAAGGCAGGACAGGCCATGGAGAACTGGGAGCCTTGTTATGCTGATGGGCGGGATGTAAATTGCCAACAGACACTCGGGAGAAGTGTATGGTGTTTCCTGAAACATCTAAAAAACAAAGCAACAGAGCCTAGGGCACTTCCACTTATGGTCCTATAGCTTAGGGAAATTAAAATCAAAAAGACACAGCCACCCCAATGTTTGGGACGCCTCTGTTTACAAGAACCTCGTTTACCGTACAAGTTCAATATCACAGAAAGTGAAAAATGGATAAAGAACTTGTGGTACTTACGTACAATGCAGTATCACTCAGCAGTGAAATCTATGTCATCAGGCCCGTAGCAGCACAATGAGTGGATTCAGGTACGATGATTCTAACTGAAATAAGTCACACAGAAAAAGAAACATCATACGATATCAGTAATACACGGAATGTCAACTTGGCTACACCGGAACTGAATTACAGAACAGAACAGGGTCTCAAATTTAGAAAACCAACTTATGCTTGTTTAAGGGTAAAGGTGAGTTGGGGTGCTGCATAAAACCAGAGATTGAAATGAGCACAGATAAAGTTCCTTAAGCCAAATATGGAATAGACAAGAGCTACTCCTTGCTCAACGAAATGGACTCAACACCGCATATTAAACGCCTAAGAATGTACCTGACTCTTAAGTATCTTAAAACCTATGGATTGCTATGTCTCCGAAAGAGAATCAAGCATGTGTACAGGGACATAAACGCAGCAGTGATAGGATTGGAGAGGTTCGGTGAGCAAATGAAGACCCTTTGAAGTCATATTGCATGGTACCCATTCCACGGGTTTCAACTACCCAGGTTTAAGGTATTCTTCCTTCAGCTAAAACATGCATGTGGAACCTAGAGTATGATCAACCATGTGATCGGGAGACGTGTTCAAATATGTCTCAGTTTTCATACCCTGGTACTCGGGTGCAACATTCCAGACGCTTTACTAACACTCTCCCGACTTGGAGAGTCAGTCCCTTTAACCTCCTGTTTGGCCCAGTTTGCAATTTCTGCGGAAGATGAACAGGAATAGCGAGAACCAATGAGAGACTAGCTGGAGGTGTCTGGACGGGCAAATTTAACTCTCATTTCCCACCAGGAAGAGGAAATAACCAAAGGCTCAGCGTGCCGTGCCGGAAGCAGATTAGGGCCTGAATCCATCCTGCGGTGTTGCGGCCAGCTCACAAGAAAGCGAGTTGAAGAAAGGAGCTCAGGGGCACTGTAATTCACAAACCTGCAGAGTTATAAATGACAGCTATCGTCCAAAAATATACTGAAGTAAGGCTGCCAAGAGGACTTGAAAGCGGGGCAGAATTGCAGGAAACCGATTTCAGGAGGTAGACTGGAATTGCATTGAAAGCATAGGAAAAGAGGCAGAACGTCCACAATGATGCACTTGGCCAAAAAGGGCGTATGCGTTTTTTCCTGAATATATTCAGGAAAAAACGCATACGCCCTTTTTGGCCAACCAAGCAAGCTTGCAAAGGAAATCTGCACTACAATGAAGTCTCACTTCTCCCCGGTCAAAAGGGCCATCTGAAAAAAGTGTAAAATCCAGAAAGGCAGGACAGGCCATGGAGAACTGGGAGCCTTGTTATGCTGATGGGCGGGATGTAAACTGCCAACAGACACTCGGGAGAAGTGTATGGTGTTTCCTGAAACATCTAAAAAACAAAGCAACAGAGCCTAGGGCACTTCCACTTATGGTCCTATAGCTTAGGGAAATTAAAATCAAAAAGACACAGCCACCCCAATGTTTGGGACGCCTCTGTTTACAAGAACCTCGTTTACCGTACAAGTTCAATATCACAGAAAGTGAAAAATGGATAAAGAACTTGTGGTACTTACGTACAATGCAGTATCACTCAGCAGTGAAATCTATGTCATCAGGCCCGTAGCAGCACAATGAGTGGATTCAGGTACGATGATTCTAACTGAAATAAGTCACACAGAAAAAGAAACATCATAAGATATCAGTAATACACGGAATGTAAACTTGGCTACACAGGAACTGAATTACAGAACAGAACAGGGTCTCAAATTTAGAAAACCAACTTATGCTTGTTTAAGGGTAAAGGTGAGTTGGGGTGCTGCATAAAACCAGAGATTGAAATGAGCACAGATAAAGTTCCTTAAGCCAAATATGGAATAGACAAGAGCTACTCCTTGCTCAACGAAATGGACTCAACACCGCATATTAAACGCCTAAGAATGTACCTGACTCTTAAGTATCTTAAAACCTATGGATTGCTATGTCTCCGAAAGAGAATCAAGCATGTGTACAGGGACATAAACGCAGCAGTGATAGGATTGGAGAGGTTCGGTGAGCAAATGAAGACCCTTTGAAGTCATATTGCATGGTACCCATTCCACGGGTTTCAACTACCCAGGTTTAAGGTATTCTTCCTTCAGCTAAAACATGCATGTGGAACCTAGAGTATGATCAACCATGTGATCGGGAGACGTGTTCAAATATGTCTCAGTTTTCGTACCCTGGTACTCGGGTGCAACATTCCAGACGCTTTACTAACACTCTCCCGACTTGGAGAGTCAGTCCCTTTAACCTCCTGTTTGGCCCAGTTTGCAATTTCTGCGGAAGATGAACAGGAATAGCGAGAACCAATGAGAGACTAGCTGGGGGTGTCTGGACGGGCAAATTTAACTCTCATTTCCCACCAGGAAGAGGAAATAACCAAAGGCTCAGCGTGCCGTGCCGGAAGCAGATTAGGGCCTGAAGCCATCCTGCGGTGTTGCGGCCAGCTCACAAGAAAACGAGTTGAAGAAAGGAGCTCAGGGGCACTGTAATTCACAAACCTGCAGAGTTATAAATGACAGCTATCGTCCAAAAATATACTGAAGTAAGGCTGCCAAGAGGACTTGAAAGCGGGGCAGAATTGCAGGAAACCGATTTCAGGAGGTAGACTGGAATTGCATTGAAAGCATAGGAAAAGAGGCAGAACGTCCACAATGATGCACTTGGCCAAAAAGGGCGTATGCGTTTTTTCCTGAATATATTCAGGAAAAAACGCATACGCCCTTTTTGGCCAACCAAGCAAGCTTGCAAAGGAAATCTGCACTACAATGAAGTCTCACTTCCCCCCGGTCAAAAGGGCCATCTGAAAAAAGTGTAAAATCCAGAAAGGCAGGACAGGCCATGGAGAACTGGGAGCCTTGTTATGCTGATGGGCGGGATGTAAATTGCCAACAGACACTCGGGAGAAGTGTATGGTGTTTCCTGAAACATCTAAAAAACAAAGCAACAGAGCCTAGGGCACTTCCACTTATGGTCCTATAGCTTAGGGAAATTAAAATCAAAAAGACACAGCCACCCCAATGTTTGGGACGCCTCTGTTTACAAGAACCTCGTTTACCGTACAAGTTCAATATCACAGAAAGTGAAAAATGGATAAAGAACTTGTGGTACTTACGTACAATGCAGTATCACTCAGCAGTGAAATCTATGTCATCAGGCCCGTAGCAGCACAATGAGTGGATTCAGGTACGATGATTGTAACTGAAATAAGTCACACAGAAAAAGAAACATCATAAGATATCAGTAATACACGGAATGTAAACTTGGCTACACAGGAACTGAATTACAGAACAGAACAGGGTCTCAAATTTAGAAAACCAACTTATGCTTGTTTAAGGGTAAAGGTGAGTTGGGGTGCTGCATAAAACCAGAGATTGAAATGAGCACAGATAAAGTTCCTTAAGCCAAATATGGAATAGACAAGAGCTACTCCTTGCTCAACGAAATGGACTCAACACCGCATATTAAACGCCTAAGAATGTACCTGACTCTTAAGTATCTTAAAACCTATGGATTGCTATGTCTCCGAAAGAGAATCAAGCATGTGTACAGGGACATAAACGCAGCAGTGATAGGATTGGAGAGGTTCGGTGAGCAAATGAAGACCCTTTGAAGTCATATTGCATGGTACCCATTCCACGGGTTTCAACTACCCAGGTTTAAGGTATTCTTCCTTCAGCTAAAACATGCATGTGGAACCTAGAGTATGATCAACCATGTGATCGGGAGACGTGTTCAAATATGTCTCAGTTTTCGTACCCTGGTACTCGGGTGCAACATTCCAGACGCTTTACTAACACTCTCCCGACTTGGAGAGTCAGTCCCTTTAACCTCCTGTTTGGCCCAGTTTGGAATTTCTGCGGAAGATGAACAGGAATAGCGAGAACCAATGAGAGACTAGCTGGGGGTGTCTGGACGGGCAAATTTAACTCTCATTTCCCACCAGGAAGAGGAAATAACCAAAGGCTCAGCGTGCCGTGCCGGAACCAGATTAGGGCCTGAAGCCATCCTGCGGTGTTGCGGCCAGCTCACAAGAAAACGAGTTGAAGAAAGGAGCTCAGGGACACTGTAATTCACAAACCTGCAGAGTTATAAATGACAACTATCGTCCAAAAATATACTGAAGTAAGGCTGCCAAGAGGACTTGAAAGCGGGGCAGAATTGCAGGAAACCGATTTCAGGAGGTAGACTGGAATTGCATTGAAAGCATAGGAAAAGAGGCAGAACGTCCACAATGATGCACTTGGCCAAAAAGGGCGTATGCGTTTTTTCCTGAATAGATTCAGGAAAAAACGCATACGCCCTTTTTGGCCAACCAAGCAAGCTTGCAAAGGAAATCTGCACTACAATGAAGTCTCACTTCCCCCCGGTCAAAAGGGCCATCTGAAAAAAGTGTAAAATCCAGAAAGGCAGGACAGGCCATGGAGAACTGGGAGCCTTGTTATGCTGATGGGCGGGATGTAAATTGCCAACAGACACTCGGGAGAAGTGTATGGTGTTTCCTGAAACATCTAAAAAACAAAGCAACAGAGCCTAGGGCACTTCCACTTATGGTCCTATAGCTTAGGGAAATTAAAATCAAAAAGACACAGCCACCCCAATGTTTGGGACGCCTCTGTTTACAAGAACCTCGTTTACCGTACAAGTTCAATATCACAGAAAGTGAAAAATGGATAAAGAACTTGTGGTACTTACGTACAATGCAGTATCACTCAGCAGTGAAATCTATGTCATCAGGCCCGTAGCAGCACAATGAGTGGATTCAGGTACGATGATTCTAACTGAAATAAGTCACACAGAAAAAGAAACATCATACGATATCAGTAATACACGGAATGTCAACTTGGCTACACCGGAACTGAATTACAGAACAGAACAGGGTCTCAAATTTAGAAAACCAACTTATGCTTGTTTAAGGGTAAAGGTGAGTTGGGGTGCTGCATAAAACCAGAGATTGAAATGAGCACAGATAAAGTTCCTTAAGCCAAATATGGAATAGACAAGAGCTACTCCTTGCTCAACGAAATGGACTCAACACCGCATATTAAACGCCTAAGAATGTACCTGACTCTTAAGTATCTTAAAACCTATGGATTGCTATGTCTCCGAAAGAGAATCAAGCATGTGTACAGGGACATAAACGCAGCAGTGATAGGATTGGAGAGGTTCGGTGAGCAAATGAAGACCCTTTGAAGTCATATTGCATGGTACCCATTCCACGGGTTTCAACTACCCAGGTTTAAGGTATTCTTCCTTCAGCTAAAACATGCATGTGGAACCTAGAGTATGATCAACCATGTGATCGGGAGACGTGTTCAAATATGTCTCAGTTTTCATACCCTGGTACTCGGGTGCAACATTCCAGACGCTTTACTAACACTCTCCCGACTTGGAGAGTCAGTCCCTTTAACCTCCTGTTTGGCCCAGTTTGCAATTTCTGCGGAAGATGAACAGGAATAGCGAGAACCAATGAGAGACTAGCTGGAGGTGTCTGGACGGGCAAATTTAACTCTCATTTCCCACCAGGAAGAGGAAATAACCAAAGGCTCAGCGTGCCGTGCCGGAAGCAGATTAGGGCCTGAATCCATCCTGCGGTGTTGCGGCCAGCTCACAAGAAAGCGAGTTGAAGAAAGGAGCTCAGGGGCACTGTAATTCACAAACCTGCAGAGTTATAAATGACAGCTATCGTCCAAAAATATACTGAAGTAAGGCTGCCAAGAGGACTTGAAAGCGGGGCAGAATTGCAGGAAACCGATTTCAGGAGGTAGACTGGAATTGCATTGAAAGCATAGGAAAAGAGGCAGAACGTCCACAATGATGCACTTGGCCAAAAAGGGCGTATGCGTTTTTTCCTGAATATATTCAGGAAAAAACGCATACGCCCTTTTTGGCCAACCAAGCAAGCTTGCAAAGGAAATCTGCACTACAATGAAGTCTCACTTCCCCCCGGTCAAAAGGGCCATCTGAAAAAAGTGTAAAATCCAGAAAGGCAGGACAGGCCATGGAGAACTGGGAGCCTTGTTATGCTGATGGGCGGGATGTAAATTGCCAACAGACACTCGGGAGAAGTGTATGGTGTTTCCTGAAACATCTAAAAAACAAAGCAACAGAGCCTAGGGCACTTCCACTTATGGTCCTATAGCTTAGGGAAATTAAAATCAAAAAGACACAGCCACCCCAATGTTTGGGACGCCTCTGTTTACAAGAACCTCGTTTACCGTACAAGTTCAATATCACAGAAAGTGAAAAATGGATAAAGAACTTGTGGTACTTACGTACAATGCAGTATCACTCAGCAGTGAAATCTATGTCATCAGGCCCGTAGCAGCACAATGAGTGGATTCAGGTACGATGATTGTAACTGAAATAAGTCACACAGAAAAAGAAACATCATAAGATATCAGTAATACACGGAATGTAAACTTGGCTACACAGGAACTGAATTACAGAACAGAACAGGGTCTCAAATTTAGAAAACCAACTTATGCTTGTTTAAGGGTAAAGGTGAGTTGGGGTGCTGCATAAAACCAGAGATTGAAATGAGCACAGATAAAGTTCCTTAAGCCAAATATGGAATAGACAAGAGCTACTCCTTGCTCAACGAAATGGACTCAACACCGCATATTAAACGCCTAAGAATGTACCTGACTCTTAAGTATCTTAAAACCTATGGATTGCTATGTCTCCGAAAGAGAATCAAGCATGTGTACAGGGACATAAACGCAGCAGTGATAGGATTGGAGAGGTTCGGTGAGCAAATGAAGACCCTTTGAAGTCATATTGCATGGTACCCATTCCACGGGTTTCAACTACCCAGGTTTAAGGTATTCTTCCTTCAGCTAAAACATGCATGTGGAACCTAGAGTATGATCAACCATGTGATCGGGAGACGTGTTCAAATATGTCTCAGTTTTCGTACCCTGGTACTCGGGTGCAACATTCCAGACGCTTTACTAACACTCTCCCGACTTGGAGAGTCAGTCCCTTTAACCTCCTGTTTGGCCCAGTTTGCAATTTCTGCGGAAGATGAACAGGAATAGCGAGAACCAATGAGAGACTAGCTGGGGGTGTCTGGACGGGCAAATTTAACTCTCATTTCCCACCAGGAAGAGGAAATAACCAAAGGCTCAGCGTGCCGTGCCGGAACCAGATTAGGGCCTGAAGCCATCCTGCGGTGTTGCGGCCAGCTCACAAGAAAACGAGTTGAAGAAAGGAGCTCAGGGGCACTGTAATTCACAAACCTGCAGAGTTATAAATGACAACTATCGTCCAAAAATATACTGAAGTAAGGCTGCCAAGAGGACTTGAAAGCGGGGCAGAATTGCAGGAAACCGATTTCAGGAGGTAGACTGGAATTGCATTGAAAGCATAGGAAAAGAGGCAGAACGTCCACAATGATGCACTTGGCCAAAAAGGGCGTATGCGTTTTTTCCTGAATATATTCAGGAAAAAACGCATACGCCCTTTTTGGCCAACCAAGCAAGCTTGCAAAGGAAATCTGCACTACAATGAAGTCTCACTTCCCCCCGGTCAAAAGGGCCATCTGAAAAAAGTGTAAAATCCAGAAAGGCAGGACAGGCCATGGAGAACTGGGAGCCTTGTTATGCTGATGGGCGGGATGTAAATTGCCAACAGACACTCGGGAGAAGTGTATGGTGTTTCCTGAAACATCTAAAAAACAAAGCAACAGAGCCTAGGGCACTTCCACTTATGGTCCTATAGCTTAGGGAAATTAAAATCAAAAAGACACAGCCACCCCAATGTTTGGGACGCCTCTGTTTACAAGAACCTCGTTTACCGTACAAGTTCAATATCACAGAAAGTGAAAAATGGATAAAGAACTTGTGGTACTTACGTACAATGCAGTATCACTCAGCAGTGAAATCTATGTCATCAGGCCCGTAGCAGCACAATGAGTGGATTCAGGTACGATGATTGTAACTGAAATAAGTCACACAGAAAAAGAAACATCATAAGATATCAGTAATACACGGAATGTAAACTTGGCTACACAGGAACTGAATTACAGAACAGAACAGGGTCTCAAATTTAGAAAACCAACTTATGCTTGTTTAAGGGTAAAGGTGAGTTGGGGTGCTGCATAAAACCAGAGATTGAAATGAGCACAGATAAAGTTCCTTAAGCCAAATATGGAATAGACAAGAGCTACTCCTTGCTCAACGAAATGGACTCAACACCGCATATTAAACGCCTAAGAATGTACCTGACTCTTAAGTATCTTAAAACCTATGGATTGCTATGTCTCCGAAAGAGAATCAAGCATGTGTACAGGGACATAAACGCAGCAGTGATAGGATTGGAGAGGTTCGGTGAGCAAATGAAGACCCTTTGAAGTCATATTGCATGGTACCCATTCCACGGGTTTCAACTACCCAGGTTTAAGGTATTCTTCCTTCAGCTAAAACATGCATGTGGAACCTAGAGTATGATCAACCATGTGATCGGGAGACGTGTTCAAATATGTCTCAGTTTTCGTACCCTGGTACTCGGGTGCAACATTCCAGACGCTTTACTAACACTCTCCCGACTTGGAGAGTCAGTCCCTTTAACCTCCTGTTTGGCCCAGTTTGCAATTTCTGCGGAAGATGAACAGGAATAGCGAGAACCAATGAGAGACTAGCTGGAGGTGTCTGGACGGGCAAATTTAACTCTCATTTCCCACCAGGAAGAGGAAATAACCAAAGGCTCAGCGTGCCGTGCCGGAACCAGATTAGGGCCTGAAGCCATCCTGCGGTGTTGCGGCCAGCTCACAAGAAAGCGAGTTGAAGAAAGGAGCTCAGGGGCACTGTAATTCACAAACCTGAAGAGTTATAAATGACAGCTATCGTCCAAAAATATACTGAAGTAAGGCTGCCAAGAGGACTTGAAAGCGGGGCAGAATTGCAGGAAACCGATTTCAGGAGGTAGACTGGAATTGCATTGAAAGCATAGGAAAAGAGGCAGAACGTCCACAATGATGCACTTGGCCAAAAAGGGCGTATGCGTTTTTTCCTGAATATATTCAGGAAAAAACGCATACGCCCTTTTTGGCCAACCAAGCAAGCTTGCAAAGGAAATCTGCACTACAATGAAGTCTCACTTCCCCCCGGTCAAAAGGGCCATCTGAAAAAAGTGTAAAATCCAGAAAGGCAGGACAGGCCATGGAGAACTGGGAGCCTTGTTATGCTGATGGGCGGGATGTAAATTGCCAACAGACACTCGGGAGAAGTGTATGGTGTTTCCTGAAACATCTAAAAAACAAAGCAACAGAGCCTAGGGCACTTCCACTTATGGTCCTATAGCTTAGGGAAATTAAAATCAAAAAGACACAGCCACCCCAATGTTTGGGACGCCTCTGTTTACAAGAACCTCGTTTACCGTACAAGTTCAATATCACAGAAAGTGAAAAATGGATAAAGAACTTGTGGTACTTACGTACAATGCAGTATCACTCAGCAGTGAAATCTATGTCATCAGGCCCGTAGCAGCACAATGAGTGGATTCAGGTACGATGATTGTAACTGAAATAAGTCACACAGAAAAAGAAACATCATAAGATATCAGTAATACACGGAATGTAAACTTGGCTACACAGGAACTGAATTACAGAACAGAACAGGGTCTCAAATTTAGAAAACCAACTTATGCTTGTTTAAGGGTAAAGGTGAGTTGGGGTGCTGCATAAAACCAGAGATTGAAATGAACACAGATAAAGTTCCTTAAGCCAAATATGGAATAGACAAGAGCTACTCCTTGCTCAACGAAATGGACTCAACACCGCATATTAAACGCCTAAGAATGTACCTGACTCTTAAGTATCTTAAAACCTATGGATTGCTATGTCTCCGAAAGAGAATCAAGCATGTGTACAGGGACATAAACGCAGCAGTGATAGGATTGGAGAGGTTCGGTGAGCAAATGAAGACCCTTTGAAGTCATATTGCATGGTACCCATTCCACGGGTTTCAACTACCCAGGTTTAAGGTATTCTTCCTTCAGCTAAAACATGCATGTGGAACCTAGAGTATGATCAACCATGTGATCGGGAGACGTGTTCAAATATGTCTCAGTTTTCGTACCCTGGTACTCGGGTGCAACATTCCAGACGCTTTACTAACACTCTCCCGACTTGGAGAGTCAGTCCCTTTAACCTCCTGTTTGGCCCAGTTTGCAATTTCTGCGGAAGATGAACAGGAATAGCGAGAACCAATGAGAGACTAGCTGGAGGTGTCTGGACGGGCAAATTTAACTCTCATTTCCCACCAGGAAGAGGAAATAACCAAAGGCTCAGCGTGCCGTGCCGGAACCAGATTAGGGCCTGAAGCCATCCTGCGGTGTTGCGGCCAGCTCACAAGAAAGCGAGTTGAAGAAAGGAGCTCAGGGGCACTGTAATTCACAAACCTGCAGAGTTATAAATGACAGCTATCGTCCAAAAATATACTGAAGTAAGGCTGCCAAGAGGACTTGAAAGCGGGGCAGAATTGCAGGAAACCGATTTCAGGAGGTAGACTGGAATTGCATTGAAAGCATAGGAAAAGAGGCAGAACGTCCACAATGATGCACTTGGCCAAAAAGGGCGTATGCGTTTTTTCCTGAATATATTCAGGAAAAAACGCATACGCCCTTTTTGGCCAACCAAGCAAGCTTGCAAAGGAAATCTGCACTACAATGAAGTCTCACTTCCCGCCGGTCAAAAGGGCCATCTGAAAAAAGTGTAAAATCCAGAAAGGCAGGACAGGCCATGGAGAACTGGGAGCCTTGTTATGCTGATGGGCGGGATGTAAATTGCCAACAGACACTCGGGAGAAGTGTATGGTGTTTCCTGAAACATCTAAAAAACAAAGCAACAGAGCCTAGGGCACTTCCACTTATGGTCCTATAGCTTAGGGAAACTAAAATCAAAAAGACACAGCCACCCCAATGTTTGGGACGCCTCTGTTTACAAGAACCTCGTTTACCGTACAAGTTCAATATCACAGAAAGTGAAAAATGGATAAAGAACTTGTGGTACTTACGTACAATGCAGTATCACTCAGCAGTGAAATCTATGTCATCAGGCCCGTAGCAGCACAATGAGTGGATTCAGGTACGATGATTCTAACTGAGATAAGTCACACAGAAAAAGAAACATCATAAGATATCAGTAATACACGGAATGTAAACTTGGCTACACAGGAACTGAATTACAGAACAGAACAGGGTCTCAAATTTAGAAAACCAACTTATGCTTGTTTAAGGGTAAAGGTGAGTTGGGGTGCTGCATAAAACCAGAGATTGAAATGAGCACAGATAAAGTTCCTTAAGCCAAATATGGAATAGACAAGAGCTACTCCTTGCTCAACGAAATGGACTCAACACCGTATATTAAACGCCTAAGAATGTACCTGACTCTTAAGTATCTTAAAACCTATGGATTGCTATGTCTCCGAAAGAGAATCAAGCATGTGTACAGGGACATAAACGCAGCAGTGATAGGATTGGAGAGGTTCGGTGAGCAAATGAAGACCCTTTGAAGTCATATTGCATGGTACCCATTCCACGGGTTTCAACTACCCAGGTTTAAGGTATTCTTCCTTCAGCTAAAACATGCATGTGGAACCTAGAGTATGATCAACCATGTGATCGGGAGACGTGTTCAAATATGTCTCAGTTTTCGTACCCTGGTACTCGGGTGCAACATTCCAGACGCTTTACTAACACTCTCCCGACTTGGAGAGTCAGTCCCTTTAACCTCCTGTTTGGCCCAGTTTGCAATTTCTGCGGAAGATGAACAGGAATAGCGAGAACCAATGAGAGACTAGCTGGAGGTGTCTGGACGGGCAAATTTAACTCTCATTTCCCACCAGGAAGAGGAAATAACCAAAGGCTCAGCGTGCCGTGCCGGAACCAGATTAGGGCCTGAAGCCATCCTGCGGTGTTGCGGCCAGCTCACAAGAAAGCGAGTTGAAGAAAGGAGCTCAGGGGCACTGTAATTCACAAACCTGCAGAGTTATAAATGACAGCTATCGTCCAAAAATATACTGAAGTAAGGCTGCCAAGAGGACTTGAAAGCGGGGCAGAATTGCAGGAAACCGATTTCAGGAGGTAGACTGGAATTGCATTGAAAGCATAGGAAAAGAGGCAGAACGTCCACAATGATGCACTTGGCCAAAAAGGGCGTATGCGTTTTTTCCTGAATATATTCAGGAAAAAACGCATACGCCCTTTTTGGCCAACCAAGCAAGCTTGCAAAGGAAATCTGCACTACAATGAAGTCTCACTTCCCCCCGGTCAAAAGGGCCATCTGAAAAAAGTGTAAAATCCAGAAAGGCAGGACAGGCCATGGAGAACTGGGAGCCTTGTTATGCTGATGGGCGGGATGTAAATTGCCAACAGACACTCGGGAGAAGTGTATGGTGTTTCCTGAAACATCTAAAAAACAAAGCAACAGAGCCTAGGGCACTTCCACTTATGGTCCTATAGCTTAGGGAAATTAAAATCAAAAAGACACAGCCACCCCAATGTTTGGGACGCCTCTGTTTACAAGAACCTCGTTTACCGTACAAGTTCAATATCACAGAAAGTGAAAAATGGATAAAGAACTTGTGGTACTTACGTACAATGCAGTATCACTCAGCAGTGAAATCTATGTCATCAGGCCCGTAGCAGCACAATGAGTGGATTCAGGTACGATGATTCTAACTGAAATAAGTCACACAGAAAAAGAAACATCATAAGATATCAGTAATACACGGAATGTAAACTTGGCTACACAGGAACTGAATTACAGAACAGAACAGGGTCTCAAATTTAGAAAACCAACTTATGCTTGTTTAAGGGTAAAGGTGAGTTGGGGTGCTGCATAAAACCAGAGATTGAAATGAGCACAGATAAAGTTCCTTAAGCCAAATATGGAATAGACAAGAGCTACTCCTTGCTCAACGAAATGGACTCAACACCGCATATTAAACGCCTAAGAATGTACCTGACTCTTAAGTATCTTAAAACCTATGGATTGCTATGTCTCCGAAAGAGAATCAAGCATGTGTACAGGGACATAAACGCAGCAGTGATAGGATTGGAGAGGTTCGGTGAGCAAATGAAGACCCTTTGAAGTCATATTGCATGGTACCCATTCCACGGGTTTCAACTACCCAGGTTTAAGGTATTCTTCCTTCAGCTAAAACATGCATGTGGAACCTAGAGTATGATCAACCATGTGATCGGGAGACGTGTTCAAATATGTCTCAGTTTTCGTACCCTGGTACTCGGGTGCAACATTCCAGACGCTTTACTAACACTCTCCCGACTTGGAGAGTCAGTCCCTTTAACCTCCTGTTTGGCCCAGTTTGCAATTTCTGCAGAAGATGAACAGGAATAGCGAGAACCAATGAGAGACTAGCTGGGGGTGTCTGGACGGGCAAATTTAACTCTCATTTCCCACCAGGAAGAGGAAATAACCAAAGGCTCAGCGTGCCGTGCCGGAACCAGATTAGGGCCTGAAGCCATCCTGCGGTGTTGCGGCCAGCTCACAAGAAAGCGAGTTGAAGAAAGGAGCTCAGGGGCACTGTAATTCACAAACCTGCAGAGTTATAAATGACAGCTATCGTCCAAAAATATACTGAAGTAAGGCTGCCAAGAGGACTTGAAAGCGGGGCAGAATTGCAGGAAACCGATTTCAGGAGGTAGACTGGAATTGCATTGAAAGCATAGGAAAAGAGGCAGAACGTCCACAATGATGCACTTGGCCAAAAAGGGCGTATGCGTTTTTTCCTGAATATATTCAGGAAAAAACGCATACGCCCTTTTTGGCCAACCAAGCAAGCTTGCAAAGGAAATCTGCACTACAATGAAGTCTCACTTCCCGCCGGTCAAAAGGGCCATCTGAAAAAAGTGTAAAATCCAGAAAGGCAGGACAGGCCATGGAGAACTGGGAGCCTTGTTATGCTGATGGGCGGGATGTAAATTGCCAACAGACACTCGGGAGAAGTGTATGGTGTTTCCTGAAACATCTAAAAAACAAAGCAACAGAGCCTAGGGCACTTCCACTTATGGTCCTATAGCTTAGGGAAATTAAAATCAAAAAGACACAGCCACCCCAATGTTTGGGACGCCTCTGTTTACAAGAACCTCGTTTACCGTACAAGTTCAATATCACAGAAAGTGAAAAATGGATAAAGAACTTGTGGTACTTACGTACAATGCAGTATCACTCAGCAGTGAAATCTATGTCATCAGGCCCGTAGCAGCACAATGAGTGGATTCAGGTACGATGATTCTAACTGAAATAAGTCACACAGAAAAAGAAACATCATAAGATATCAGTAATACACGGAATGTAAACTTGGCTACACAGGAACTGAATTACAGAACAGAACAGGGTCTCAAATTTAGAAAACCAACTTATGCTTGTTTAAGGGTAAAGGTGAGTTGGGGTGCTGCATAAAACCAGAGATTGAAATGAGCACAGATAAAGTTCCTTAAGCCAAATATGGAATAGACAAGAGCTACTCCTTGCTCAACGAAATGGACTCAACACCGTATATTAAACGCCTAAGAATGTACCTGACTCTTAAGTATCTTAAAACCTATGGATTGCTATGTCTCCGAAAGAGAATCAAGCATGTGTACAGGGACATAAACGCAGCAGTGATAGGATTGGAGAGGTTCGGTGAGCAAATGAAGACCCTTTGAAGTCATATTGCATGGTACCCATTCCACGGGTTTCAACTACCCAGGTTTAAGGTATTCTTCCTTCAGCTAAAACATGCATGTGGAACCTAGAGTATGATCAACCATGTGATCGGGAGACGTGTTCAAATATGTCTCAGTTTTCGTACCCTGGTACTCGGGTGCAACATTCCAGACGCTTTACTAACACTCTCCCGACTTGGAGAGTCAGTCCCTTTAACCTCCTGTTTGGCCCAGTTTGGAATTTCTGCGGAAGATGAACAGGAATAGCGAGAACCAATGAGAGACTAGCTGGAGGTGTCTGGACGGGCAAATTTAACTCTCATTTCCCACCAGGAAGAGGAAATAACCAAAGGCTCAGCGTGCCGTGCCGGAACCAGATTAGGGCCTGAAGCCATCCTGCGGTGTTGCGGCCAGCTCACAAGAAAGCGAGTTGAAGAAAGGAGCTCAGGGGCACTGTAATTCACAAACCTGCAGAGTTATAAATGACAGCTATCGTCCAAAAATATACTGAAGTAAGGCTGCCAAGAGGACTTGAAAGCGGGGCAGAATTGCAGGAAACCGATTTCAGGAGGTAGACTGGAATTGCATTGAAAGCATAGGAAAAGAGGCAGAACGTCCACAATGATGCACTTGGCCAAAAAGGGCGTATGCGTTTTTTCCTGAATATATTCAGGAAAAAACGCATACGCCCTTTTTGGCCAACCAAGCAAGCTTGCAAAGGAAATCTGCACTACAATGAAGTCTCACTTCCCGCCGGTCAAAAGGGCCATCTGAAAAAAGTGTAAAATCCAGAAAGGCAGGACAGGCCATGGAGAACTGGGAGCCTTGTTATGCTGATGGGCGGGATGTAAATTGCCAACAGACACTCGGGAGAAGTGTATGGTGTTTCCTGAAACATCTAAAAAACAAAGCAACAGAGCCTAGGGCACTTCCACTTATGGTCCTATAGCTTAGGGAAATTAAAATCAAAAAGACACAGCCACCCCAATGTTTGGGACGCCTCTGTTTACAAGAACCTCGTTTACCGTACAAGTTCAATATCACAGAAAGTGAAAAATGGATAAAGAACTTGTGGTACTTACGTACAATGCAGTATCACTCAGCAGTGAAATCTATGTCATCAGGCCCGTAGCAGCACAATGAGTGGATTCAGGTACGATGATTCTAACTGAAATAAGTCACACAGAAAAAGAAACATCATAAGATATCAGTAATACACGGAATGTAAACTTGGCTACACAGGAACTGAATTACAGAACAGAACAGGGTCTCAAATTTAGAAAACCAACTTATGCTTGTTTAAGGGTAAAGGTGAGTTGGGGTGCTGCATAAAACCAGAGATTGAAATGAGCACAGATAAAGTTCCTTAAGCCAAATATGGAATAGACAAGAGCTACTCCTTGCTCAACGAAATGGACTCAACACCGTATATTAAACGCCTAAGAATGTACCTGACTCTTAAGTATCTTAAAACCTATGGATTGCTATGTCTCCGAAAGAGAATCAAGCATGTGTACAGGGACATAAACGCAGCAGTGATAGGATTGGAGAGGTTCGGTGAGCAAATGAAGACCCTTTGAAGTCATATTGCATGGTACCCATTCCACGGGTTTCAACTACCCAGGTTTAAGGTATTCTTCCTTCAGCTAAAACATGCATGTGGAACCTAGAGTATGATCAACCATGTGATCGGGAGACGTGTTCAAATATGTCTCAGTTTTCGTACCCTGGTACTCGGGTGCAACATTCCAGACGCTTTACTAACACTCTCCCCACTTGGAGAGTCAGTCCCTTTAACCTCCTGTTTGGCCCAGTTTGCAATTTCTGCGGAAGATGAACAGGAATAGCGAGAACCAATGAGAGACTAGCTGGAGGTGTCTGGACGGGCAAATTTAACTCTCATTTCCCACCAGGAAGAGGAAATAACCAAAGGCTCAGCGTGCCGTGCCGGAACCAGATTAGGGCCTGAAGCCATCCTGCGGTGTTGCGGCCAGCTCACAAGAAAGCGAGTTGAAGAAAGGAGCTCAGGGGCACTGTAATTCACAAACCTGCAGAGTTATAAATGACAGCTATCGTCCAAAAATATACTGAAGTAAGGCTGCCAAGAGGACTTGAAAGCGGGGCAGAATTGCAGGAAACCGATTTCAGGAGGTAGACTGGAATTGCATTGAAAGCATAGGAAAAGAGGCAGAACGTCCACAATGATGCACTTGGCCAAAAAGGGCGTATGCGTTTTTTCCTGAATATATTCAGGAAAAAACGCATACGCCCTTTTTGGCCAACCAAGCAAGCTTGCAAAGGAAATCTGCACTACAATGAAGTCTCACTTCCCCCCGGTCAAAAGGGCCATCTGAAAAAAGTGTAAAATCCAGAAAGGCAGGACAGGCCATGGAGAACTGGGAGCCTTGTTATGCTGATGGGCGGGATGTAAATTGCCAACAGACACTCGGGAGAAGTGTATGGTGTTTCCTGAAACATCTAAAAAACAAAGCAACAGAGCCTAGGGCACTTCCACTTATGGTCCTATAGCTTAGGGAAATTAAAATCAAAAAGACACAGCCACCCCAATGTTTGGGACGCCTCTGTTTACAAGAACCTCGTTTACCGTACAAGTTCAATATCACAGAAAGTGAAAAATGGATAAAGAACTTGTGGTACTTACGTACAATGCAGTATCACTCAGCAGTGAAATCTATGTCATCAGGCCCGTAGCAGCACAATGAGTGGATTCAGGTACGATGATTCTAACTGAAATAAGTCACACAGAAAAAGAAACATCATAAGATATCAGTAATACACGGAATGTAAACTTGGCTACACAGGAACTGAATTACAGAACAGAACAGGGTCTCAAATTTAGAAAACCAACTTATGCTTGTTTAAGGGTAAAGGTGAGTTGGGGTGCTGCATAAAACCAGAGATTGAAATGAGCACAGATAAAGTTCCTTAAGCCAAATATGGAATAGACAAGAGCTACTCCTTGCTCAACGAAATGGACTCAACACCGCATATTAAACGCCTAAGAATGTACCTGACTCTTAAGTATCTTAAAACCTATGGATTGCTATGTCTCCGAAAGAGAATCAAGCATGTGTACAGGGACATAAACGCAGCAGTGATAGGATTGGAGAGGTTTGGTGAGCAAATGAAGACCCTTTGAAGTCATATTGCATGGTACCCATTCCACGGGTTTCAACTACCCAGGTTTAAGGTATTCTTCCTTCAGCTAAAACATGCATGTGGAACCTAGAGTATGATCAACCATGTGATCGGGAGACGTGTTCAAATATGTCTCAGTTTTCGTACCCTGGTACTCGGGTGCAACATTCCAGACGCTTTACTAACACTCTCCCGACTTGGAGAGTCAGTCCCTTTAACCTCCTGTTTGGCCCAGTTTGCAATTTCTGCGGAAGATGAACAGGAATAGCGAGAACCAATGAGAGACTAGCTGGGGGTGTCTGGACGGGCAAATTTAACTCTCATTTCCCACCAGGAAGAGGAAATAACCAAAGGCTCAGCGTGCCGTGCCGGAACCAGATTAGGGCCTGAAGCCATCCTGCGGTGTTGCGGCCAGCTCACAAGAAAACGAGTTGAAGAAAGGAGCTCAGGGGCACTGTAATTCACAAACCTGCAGAGTTATAAATGACAACTATCGTCCAAAAATATACTGAAGTAAGGCTGCCAAGAGGACTTGAAAGCGGGGCAGAATTGCAGGAAACCGATTTCAGGAGGTAGACTGGAATTGCATTGAAAGCATAGGAAAAGAGGCAGAACGTCCACAATGATGCACTTGGCCAAAAAGGGCGTATGCGTTTTTTCCTGAATAGATTCAGGAAAAAACGCATACGCCCTTTTTGGCCAACCAAGCAAGCTTGCAAAGGAAATCTGCACTACAATGAAGTCTCACTTCCCCCCGGTCAAAAGGGCCATCTGAAAAAAGTGTAAAATCCAGAAAGGCAGGACAGGCCATGGAGAACTGGGAGCCTTGTTATGCTGATGGGCGGGATGTAAATTGCCAACAGACACTCGGGAGAAGTGTATGGTGTTTCCTGAAACATCTAAAAAACAAAGCAACAGAGCCTAGGGCACTTCCACTTATGGTCCTATAGCTTAGGGAAATTAAAATCAAAAAGACACAGCCACCCCAATGTTTGGGACGCCTCTGTTTACAAGAACCTCGTTTACCGTACAAGTTCAATATCACAGAAAGTGAAAAATGGATAAAGAACTTGTGGTACTTACGTACAATGCAGTATCACTCAGCAGTGAAATCTATGTCATCAGGCCCGTAGCAGCACAATGAGTGGATTCAGGTACGATGATTCTAACTGAAATAAGTCACACAGAAAAAGAAACATCATAAGATATCAGTAATACACGGAATGTAAACTTGGCTACACAGGAACTGAATTACAGAACAGAACAGGGTCTCAAATTTAGAAAACCAACTTATGCTTGTTTAAGGGTAAAGGTGAGTTGGGGTGCTGCATAAAACCAGAGATTGAAATGAGCACAGATAAAGTTCCTTAAGCCAAATATGGAATAGACAAGAGCTACTCCTTGCTCAACGAAATGGACTCAACACCGCATATTAAACGCCTAAGAATGTACCTGACTCTTAAGTATCTTAAAACCTATGGATTGCTATGTCTCCGAAAGAGAATCAAGCATGTGTACAGGGACATAAACGCAGCAGTGATAGGATTGGAGAGGTTCGGTGAGCAAATGAAGACCCTTTGAAGTCATATTGCATGGTACCCATTCCACGGGTTTCAACTACCCAGGTTTAAGGTATTCTTCCTTCAGCTAAAACATGCATGTGGAACCTAGAGTATGATCAACCATGTGATCGGGAGACGTGTTCAAATATGTCTCAGTTTTCGTACCCTGGTACTCGGGTGCAACATTCCAGACGCTTTACTAACACTCTCCCGACTTGGAGAGTCAGTCCCTTTAACCTCCTGTTTGGCCCAGTTTGCAATTTCTGCGGAAGATGAACAGGAATAGCGAGAACCAATGAGAGACTAGCTGGAGGTGTCTGGACGGGCAAATTTAACTCTCATTTCCCACCAGGAAGAGGAAATAACCAAAGGCTCAGCGTGCCGTGCCGGAAGCAGATTAGGGCCTGAAGCCATCCTGCGGTGTTGCGGCCAGCTCACAAGAAAGCGAGTTGAAGAAAGGAGCTCAGGGGCACTGTAATTCACAAACCTGCAGAGTTATAAATGACAGCTATCGTCCAAAAATATACTGAAGTAAGGCTGCCAAGAGGACTTGAAAGCGGGGCAGAATTGCAGGAAACCGATTTCAGGAGGTAGACTGGAATTGCATTGAAAGCATAGGAAAAGAGGCAGAACGTCCACAATGATGCACTTGGCCAAAAAGGGCGTATGCGTTTTTTCCTGAATATATTCAGGAAAAAACGCATACGCCCTTTTTGGCCAACCAAGCAAGCTTGCAAAGGAAATCTGCACTACAATGAAGTCTCACTTCCCCCCGGTCAAAAGGGCCATCTGAAAAAAGTGTAAAATCCAGAAAGGCAGGACAGGCCATGGAGAACTGGGAGCCTTGTTATGCTGATGGGCGGGATGTAAATTGCCAACAGACACTCGGGAGAAGTGTATGGTGTTTCCTGAAACATCTAAAAAACAAAGCAACAGAGCCTAGGGCACTTCCACTTATGGTCCTATAGCTTAGGGAAATTAAAATCAAAAAGACACAGCCACCCCAATGTTTGGGACGCCTCTGTTTACAAGAACCTCGTTTACCGTACAAGTTCAATATCACAGAAAGTGAAAAATGGATAAAGAACTTGTGGTACTTACGTACAATGCAGTATCACTCAGCAGTGAAATCTATGTCATCAGGCCCGTAGCAGCACAATGAGTGGATTCAGGTACGATGATTCTAACTGAAATAAGTCACACAGAAAAAGAAACATCATAAGATATCAGTAATACACGGAATGTAAACTTGGCTACACAGGAACTGAATTACAGAACAGAACAGGGTCTCAAATTTAGAAAACCAACTTATGCTTGTTTAAGGGTAAAGGTGAGTTGGGGTGCTGCATAAAACCAGAGATTGAAATGAGCACAGATAAAGTTCCTTAAGCCAAATATGGAATAGACAAGAGCTACTCCTTGCTCAACGAAATGGACTCAACACCGCATATTAAACGCCTAAGAATGTACCTGACTCTTAAGTATCTTAAAACCTATGGATTGCTATGTCTCCGAAAGAGAATCAAGCATGTGTACAGGGACATAAACGCAGCAGTGATAGGATTGGAGAGGTTCGGTGAGCAAATGAAGACCCTTTGAAGTCATATTGCATGGTACCCATTCCACGGGTTTCAACTACCCAGGTTTAAGGTATTCTTCCTTCAGCTAAAACATGCATGTGGAACCTAGAGTATGATCAACCATGTGATCGGGAGACGTGTTCAAATATGTCTCAGTTTTCGTACCCTGGTACTCGGGTGCAACATTCCAGACGCTTTACTAACACTCTCCCGACTTGGAGAGTCAGTCCCTTTAACCTCCTGTTTGGCCCAGTTTGCAATTTCTGCGGAAGATGAACAGGAATAGCGAGAACCAATGAGAGACTAGCTGGAGGTGTCTGGACGGGCAAATTTAACTCTCATTTCCCACCAGGAAGAGGAAATAACCAAAGGCTCAGCGTGCCGTGCCGGAAGCAGATTAGGGCCTGAAGCCATCCTGCGGTGTTGCGGCCAGCTCACAAGAAAACGAGTTGAAGAAAGGAGCTCAGGGGCACTGTAATTCACAAACCTGCAGAGTTATAAATGACAACTATCGTCCAAAAATATACTGAAGTAAGGCTGCCAAGAGGACTTGAAAGCGGGGCAGAATTGCAGGAAACCGATTTCAGGAGGTAGACTGGAATTGCATTGAAAGCATAGGAAAAGAGGCAGAACGTCCACAATGATGCACTTGGCCAAAAAGGGCGTATGCGTTTTTTCCTGAATATATTCAGGAAAAAACGCATACGCCCTTTTTGGCCAACCAAGCAAGCTTGCAAAGGAAATCTGCACTACAATGAAGTCTCACTTCCCCCCGGTCAAAAGGGCCATCTGAAAAAAGTGTAAAATCCAGAAAGGCAGGACAGGCCATGGAGAACTGGGAGCCTTGTTATGCTGATGGGCGGGATGTAAATTGCCAACAGACACTCGGGAGAAGTGTATGGTGTTTCCTGAAACATCTAAAAAACAAAGCAACAGAGCCTAGGGCACTTCCACTTATGGTCCTATAGCTTAGGGAAATTAAAATCAAAAAGATACAGCCACCCCAATGTTTGGGACGCCTCTGTTTACAAGAACCTCGTTTACCGTACAAGTTCAATATCACAGAAAGTGAAAAATGGATAAAGAACTTGTGGTACTTACGTACAATGCAGTATCACTCAGCAGTGAAATCTATGTCATCAGGCCCGTAGCAGCACAATGAGTGGATTCAGGTACGATGATTCTAACTGAAATAAGTCACACAGAAAAAGAAACATCATAAGATATCAGTAATACACGGAATGTAAACTTGGCTACACAGGAACTGAATTACAGAACAGAACAGGGTCTCAAATTTAGAAAACCAACTTATGCTTGTTTAAGGGTAAAGGTGAGTTGGGGTGCTGCATAAAACCAGAGATTGAAATGAGCACAGATAAAGTTCCTTAAGCCAAATATGGAATAGACAAGAGCTACTCCTTGCTCAACGAAATAGACTCAACACCGCATATTAAACGCCTAAGAATGTACCTGACTCTTAAGTATCTTAAAACCTATGGATTGCTATGTCTCCGAAAGAGAATCAAGCATGTGTACAGGGACATAAACGCAGCAGTGATAGGATTGGAGAGGTTCGGTGAGCAAATGAAGACCCTTTGAAGTCATATTGCATGGTACCCATTCCACGGGTTTCAACTACCCAGGTTTAAGGTATTCTTCCTTCAGCTAAAACATGCATGTGGAACCTAGAGTATGATCAACCATGTGATCGGGAGACGTGTTCAAATATGTCTCAGTTTTCGTACCCTGGTACTCGGGTGCAACATTCCAGACGCTTTACTAACACTCTCCCGACTTGGAGAGTCAGTCCCTTTAACCTCCTGTTTGGCCCAGTTTGCAATTTCTGCGGAAGATGAACAGGAATAGCGAGAACCAATGAGAGACTAGCTGGAGGTGTCTGGACGGGCAAATTTAACTCTCATTTCCCACCAGGAAGAGGAAATAACCAAAGGCTCAGCGTGCCGTGCCGGAACCAGATTAGGGCCTGAAGCCATCCTGCGGTGTTGCGGCCAGCTCACAAGAAAGCGAGTTGAAGAAAGGAGCTCAGGGGCACTGTAATTCACAAACCTGCAGAGTTATAAATGACAGCTATCGTCCAAAAATATACTGAAGTAAGGCTGCCAAGAGGACTTGAAAGCGGGGCAGAATTGCAGGAAACCGATTTCAGGAGGTAGACTGGAATTGCATTGAAAGCATAGGAAAAGAGGCAGAACGTCCACAATGATGCACTTGGCCAAAAAGGGCGTATGCGTTTTTTCCTGAATATATTCAGGAAAAAACGCATACGCACTTTTTGGCCAACCAAGCAAGCTTGCAAAGGAAATCTGCACTACAATGAAGTCTCACTTCCCCCCGGTCAAAAGGGCCATCTGAAAAAAGTGTAAAATCCAGAAAGGCAGGACAGGCCATGGAGAACTGGGAGCCTTGTTATGCTGATGGGCGGGATGTAAATTGCCAACAGACACTCGGGAGAAGTGTATGGTGTTTCCTGAAACATCTAAAAAACAAAGCAACAGAGCCTAGGGCACTTCCACTTATGGTCCTATAGCTTAGGGAAACTAAAATCAAAAAGACACAGCCACCCCAATGTTTGGGACGCCTCTGTTTACAAGAACCTCGTTTACCGTACAAGTTCAATATCACAGAAAGTGAAAAATGGATAAAGAACTTGTGGTACTTACGTACAATGCAGTATCACTCAGCAGTGAAATCTATGTCATCAGGCCCGTAGCAGCACAATGAGTGGATTCAGGTACGATGATTCTAACTGAAATAAGTCACACAGAAAAAGAAACATCATAAGATATCAGTAATACACGGAATGTAAACTTGGCTACACAGGAACTGAATTACAGAACAGAACAGGGTCTCAAATTTAGAAAACCAACTTATGCTTGTTTAAGGGTAAAGGTGAGTTGGGGTGCTGCATAAAACCAGAGATTGAAATGAGCACAGATAAAGTTCCTTAAGCCAAATATGGAATAGACAAGAGCTACTCCTTGCTCAACGAAATGGACTCAACACCGCATATTAAACGCCTAAGAATGTACCTGACTCTTAAGTATCTTAAAACCTATGGATTGCTATGTCTCCGAAAGAGAATCAAGCATGTGTACAGGGACATAAACGCAGCAGTGATAGGATTGGAGAGGTTCGGTGAGCAAATGAAGACCCTTTGAAGTCATATTGCATGGTACCCATTCCACGGGTTTCAACTACCCAGGTTTAAGGTATTCTTCCTTCAGCTAAAACATGCATGTGGAACCTAGAGTATGATCAACCATGTGATCGGGAGACGTGTTCAAATATGTCTCAGTTTTCGTACCCTGGTACTCGGGTGCAACATTCCAGACGCTTTACTAACACTCTCCCGACTTGGAGAGTCAGTCCCTTTAACCTCCTGTTTGGCCCAGTTTGCAATTTCTGCGGAAGATGAACAGGAATAGCGAGAACCAATGAGAGACTAGCTGGAGGTGTCTGGACGGGCAAATTTAACTCTCATTTCCCACCAGGAAGAGGAAATAACCAAAGGCTCAGCGTGCCGTGCCGGAACCAGATTAGGGCCTGAAGCCATCCTGCGGTGTTGCGGCCAGCTCACAAGAAAGCGAGTTGAAGAAAGGAGCTCAGGGGCACTGTAATTCACAAACCTGCAGAGTTATAAATGACAGCTATCGTCCAAAAATATACTGAAGTAAGGCTGCCAAGAGGACTTGAAAGCGGGGCAGAATTGCAGGAAACCGATTTCAGGAGGTAGACTGGAATTGCATTGAAAGCATAGGAAAAGAGGCAGAACGTCCACAATGATGCACTTGGCCAAAAAGGGCGTATGCGTTTTTTCCTGAATATATTCAGGAAAAAACGCATACGCACTTTTTGGCCAACCAAGCAAGCTTGCAAAGGAAATCTGCACTACAATGAAGTCTCACTTCCCCCCGGTCAAAAGGGCCATCTGAAAAAAGTGTAAAATCCAGAAAGGCAGGACAGGCCATGGAGAACTGGGAGCCTTGTTATGCTGATGGGCGGGATGTAAATTGCCAACAGACACTCGGGAGAAGTGTATGGTGTTTCCTGAAACATCTAAAAAACAAAGCAACAGAGCCTAGGGCACTTCCACTTATGGTCCTATAGCTTAGGGAAACTAAAATCAAAAAGACACAGCCACCCCAATGTTTGGGACGCCTCTGTTTACAAGAACCTCGTTTACCGTACAAGTTCAATATCACAGAAAGTGAAAAATGGATAAAGAACTTGTGGTACTTACGTACAATGCAGTATCACTCAGCAGTGAAATCTATGTCATCAGGCCCGTAGCAGCACAATGAGTGGATTCAGGTACGATGATTCTAACTGAAATAAGTCACACAGAAAAAGAAACATCATAAGATATCAGTAATACACGGAATGTAAACTTGGCTACACAGGAACTGAATTACAGAACAGAACAGGGTCTCAAATTTAGAAAACCAACTTATGCTTGTTTAAGGGTAAAGGTGAGTTGGGGTGCTGCATAAAACCAGAGATTGAAATGAGCACAGATAAAGTTCCTTAAGCCAAATATGGAATAGACAAGAGCTACTCCTTGCTCAACGAAATGGACTCAACACCGCATATTAAACGCCTAAGAATGTACCTGACTCTTAAGTATCTTAAAACCTATGGATTGCTATGTCTCCGAAAGAGAATCAAGCATGTGTACAGGGACATAAACGCAGCAGTGATAGGATTGGAGAGGTTCGGTGAGCAAATGAAGACCCTTTGAAGTCATATTGCATGGTACCCATTCCACGGGTTTCAACTACCCAGGTTTAAGGTATTCTTCCTTCAGCTAAAACATGCATGTGGAACCTAGAGTATGATCAACCATGTGATCGGGAGACGTGTTCAAATATGTCTCAGTTTTCGTACCCTGGTACTCGGGTGCAACATTCCAGACGCTTTACTAACACTCTCCCGACTTGGAGAGTCAGTCCCTTTAACCTCCTGTTTGGCCCAGTTTGCAATTTCTGCGGAAGATGAACAGGAATAGCGAGAACCAATGAGAGACTAGCTGGAGGTGTCTGGACGGGCAAATTTAACTCTCATTTCCCACCAGGAAGAGGAAATAACCAAAGGCTCAGCGTGCCGTGCCGGAACCAGATTAGGGCCTGAAGCCATCCTGCGGTGTTGCGGCCAGCTCACAAGAAAGCGAGTTGAAGAAAGGAGCTCAGGGGCACTGTAATTCACAAACCTGCAGAGTTATAAATGACAGCTATCGTCCAAAAATATACTGAAGTAAGGCTGCCAAGAGGACTTGAAAGCGGGGCAGAATTGCAGGAAACCGATTTCAGGAGGTAGACTGGAATTGCATTGAAAGCATAGGAAAAGAGGCAGAACGTCCACAATGATGCACTTGGCCAAAAAGGGCGTATGCGTTTTTTCCTGAATATATTCAGGAAAAAACGCATACGCCCTTTTTGGCCAACCAAGCAAGCTTGCAAAGGAAATCTGCACTACAATGAAGTCTCACTTCCCCCCGGTCAAAAGGGCCATCTGAAAAAAGTGTAAAATCCAGAAAGGCAGGACAGGCCATGGAGAACTGGGAGCCTTGTTATGCTGATGGGCGGGATGTAAATTGCCAACAGACACTCGGGAGAAGTGTATGGTGTTTCCTGAAACATCTAAAAAACAAAGCAACAGAGCCTAGGGCACTTCCACTTATGGTCCTATAGCTTAGGGAAACTAAAATCAAAAAGACACAGCCACCCCAATGTTTGGGACGCCTCTGTTTACAAGAACCTCGTTTACCGTACAAGTTCAATATCACAGAAAGTGAAAAATGGATAAAGAACTTGTGGTACTTACGTACAATGCAGTATCACTCAGCAGTGAAATCTATGTCATCAGGCCCGTAGCAGCACAATGAGTGGATTCAGGTACGATGATTCTAACTGAAATAAGTCACACAGAAAAAGAAACATCATAAGATATCAGTAATACACGGAATGTAAACTTGGCTACACAGGAACTGAATTACAGAACAGAACAGGGTCTCAAATTTAGAAAACCAACTTATGCTTGTTTAAGGGTAAAGGTGAGTTGGGGTGCTGCATAAAACCAGAGATTGAAATGAGCACAGATAAAGTTCCTTAAGCCAAATATGGAATAGACAAGAGCTACTCCTTGCTCAACGAAATGGACTCAACACCGCATATTAAACGCCTAAGAATGTACCTGACTCTTAAGTATCTTAAAACCTATGGATTGCTATGTCTCCGAAAGAGAATCAAGCATGTGTACAGGGACATAAACGCAGCAGTGATAGGATTGGAGAGGTTCGGTGAGCAAATGAAGACCCTTTGAAGTCATATTGCATGGTACCCATTCCACGGGTTTCAACTACCCAGGTTTAAGGTATTCTTCCTTCAGCTAAAACATGCATGTGGAACCTAGAGTATGATCAACCATGTGATCGGGAGACGTGTTCAAATATGTCTCAGTTTTCGTACCCTGGTACTCGGGTGCAACATTCCAGATGCTTTACTAACACTCTCCCGACTTGGAGAGTCAGTCCCTTTAACCTCCTGTTTGGCCCAGTTTGCAATTTCTGCGGAAGATGAACAGGAATAGCGAGAATCAATGAGAGACTAGCTGGAGGTGTCTGGACGGGCAAATTTAACTCTCATTTCCCACCAGGAAGAGGAAATAACCAAAGGCTCAGCGTGCCGTGCCGGAACCAGATTAGGGCCTGAAGCCATCCTGCGGTGTTGCGGCCAGCTCACAAGAAAGCGAGTTGAAGAAAGGAGCTCAGGGGCACTGTAATTCACAAACCTGCAGAGTTATAAATGACAGCTATCGTCCAAAAATATACTGAAGTAAGGCTGCCAAGAGGACTTGAAAGCGGGGAAGAATTGCAGGAAACCGATTTCAGGAGGTAGACTGGAATTGCATTGAAAGCATAGGAAAAGAGGCAGAACGTCCACAATGATGCACTTGGCCAAAAAGGGCGTATGCGTTTTTTCCTGAATATATTCAGGAAAAAACGCATACGCCCTTTTTGGCCAACCAAGCAAGCTTGCAAAGGAAATCTGCACTACAATGAAGTCTCACTTCCCCCCGGTCAAAAGGGCCATCTGAAAAAAGTGTAAAATCCAGAAAGGCAGGACAGGCCATGGAGAACTGGGAGCCTTGTTATGCTGATGGGCGGGATGTAAATTGCCAACAGACACTCGGGAGAAGTGTATGGTGTTTCCTGAAACATCTAAAAAACAAAGCAACAGAGCCTAGGGCACTTCCACTTATGGTCCTATAGCTTAGGGAAATTAAAATCAAAAAGACACAGCCACCCCAATGTTTGGGACGCCTCTGTTTACAAGAACCTCGTTTACCGTACAAGTTCAATATCACAGAAAGTGAAAAATGGATAAAGAACTTGTGGTACTTACGTACAATGCAGTATCACTCAGCAGTGAAATCTATGTCATCAGGCCCGTAGCAGCACAATGAGTGGATTCAGGTACGATGATTCTAACTGAAATAAGTCACACAGAAAAAGAAACATCATAAGATATCAGTAATACACGGAATGTAAACTTGGCTACACAGGAACTGAATTACAGAACAGAACAGGGTCTCAAATTTAGAAAACCAACTTATGCTTGTTTAAGGGTAAAGGTGAGTTGGGGTGCTGCATAAAACCAGAGATTGAAATGAGCACAGATAAAGTTCCTTAAGCCAAATATGGAATAGACAAGAGCTACTCCTTGCTCAACGAAATGGACTCAACACCGCATATTAAACGCCTAAGAATGTACCTGACTCTTAAGTATCTTAAAACCTATGGATTGCTATGTCTCCGAAAGAGAATCAAGCATGTGTACAGGGACATAAACGCAGCAGTGATAGGATTGGAGAGGTTCGGTGAGCAAATGAAGACCCTTTGAAGTCATATTGCATGGTACCCATTCCACGGGTTTCAACTACCCAGGTTTAAGGTATTCTTCCTTCAGCTAAAACATGCATGTGGAACCTAGAGTATGATCAACCATGTGATCGGGAGACGTGTTCAAATATGTCTCAGTTTTCGTACCCTGGTACTCGGGTGCAACATTCCAGATGCTTTACTAACACTCTCCCGACTTGGAGAGTCAGTCCCTTTAACCTCCTGTTTGGCCCAGTTTGCAATTTCTGCGGAAGATGAACAGGAATAGCGAGAATCAATGAGAGACTAGCTGGAGGTGTCTGGACGGGCAAATTTAACTCTCATTTCCCACCAGGAAGAGGAAATAACCAAAGGCTCAGCGTGCCGTGCCGGAACCAGATTAGGGCCTGAAGCCATCCTGCGGTGTTGCGGCCAGCTCACAAGAAAGCGAGTTGAAGAAAGGAGCTCAGGGGCACTGTAATTCACAAACCTGCAGAGTTATAAATGACAGCTATCGTCCAAAAATATACTGAAGTAAGGCTGCCAAGAGGACTTGAAAGCGGGGAAGAATTGCAGGAAACCGATTTCAGGAGGTAGACTGGAATTGCATTGAAAGCATAGGAAAAGAGGCAGAACGTCCACAATGATGCACTTGGCCAAAAAGGGCGTATGCGTTTTTTCCTGAATATATTCAGGAAAAAACGCATACGCCCTTTTTGGCCAACCAAGCAAGCTTGCAAAGGAAATCTGCACTACAATGAAGTCTCACTTCCCCCCGGTCAAAAGAGCCATCTGAAAAAAGTGTAAAATCCAGAAAGGCAGGACAGGCCATGGAGAACTGGGAGCCTTGTTATGCTGATGGGCGGGATGTAAATTGCCAACAGACACTCGGGAGAAGTGTATGGTGTTTCCTGAAACATCTAAAAAACAAAGCAACAGAGCCTAGGGCACTTCCACTTATGGTCCTATAGCTTAGGGAAATTAAAATCAAAAAGACACAGCCACCCCAATGTTTGGGACGCCTCTGTTTACAAGAACCTCGTTTACCGTACAAGTTCAATATCACAGAAAGTGAAAAATGGATAAAGAACTTGTGGTACTTACGTACAATGCAGTATCACTCAGCAGTGAAATCTATGTCATCAGGCCCGTAGCAGCACAATGAGTGGATTCAGGTACGATGATTCTAACTGAAATAAGTCACACAGAAAAAGAAACATCATAAGATATCAGTAATACACGGAATGTAAACTTGGCTACACAGGAACTGAATTACAGAACAGAACAGGGTCTCAAATTTAGAAAACCAACTTATGCTTGTTTAAGGGTAAAGGTGAGTTGGGGTGCTGCATAAAACCAGAGATTGAAATGAGCACAGATAAAGTTCCTTAAGCCAAATATGGAATAGACAAGAGCTACTCCTTGCTCAACGAAATGGACTCAACACCGCATATTAAACGCCTAAGAATGTACCTGACTCTTAAGTATCTTAAAACCTATGGATTGCTATGTCTCCGAAAGAGAATCAAGCATGTGTACAGGGACATAAACGCAGCAGTGATAGGATTGGAGAGGTTCGGTGAGCAAATGAAGACCCTTTGAAGTCATATTGCATGGTACCCATTCCACGGGTTTCAACTACCCAGGTTTAAGGTATTCTTCCTTCAGCTAAAACATGCATGTGGAACCTAGAGTATGATCAACCATGTGATCGGGAGACGTGTTCAAATATGTCTCAGTTTTCGTACCCTGGTACTCGGGTGCAACATTCCAGACGCTTTACTAACACTCTCCCGACTTGGAGAGTCAGTCCCTTTAACCTCCTGTTTGGCCCAGTTTGCAATTTCTGCGGAAGATGAACAGGAATAGCGAGAACCAATGAGAGACTAGCTGGAGGTGTCTGGACGGGCAAATTTAACTCTCATTTCCCACCAGGAAGAGGAAATAACCAAAGGCTCAGCGTGCCGTGCCGGAACCAGATTAGGGCCTGAAGCCATCCTGCGGTGTTGCGGCCAGCTCACAAGAAAGCGAGTTGAAGAAAGGAGCTCAGGGGCACTGTAATTCACAAACCTGCAGAGTTATAAATGACAGCTATCGTCCAAAAATATACTGAAGTAGGGCTGCCAAGAGGACTTGAAAGCGGGGCAGAATTGCAGGAAACCGATTTCAGGAGGTAGACTGGAATTGCATTGAAAGCATAGGAAAAGAGGCAGAACGTCCACAATGATGCACTTGGCCAAAAAGGGCGTATGCGTTTTTTCCTGAATATATTCAGGAAAAAACGCATACGCCCTTTTTGGCCAACCAAGCAAGCTTGCAAAGGAAATCTGCACTACAATGAAGTCTCACTTCCCGCCGGTCAAAAGGGCCATCTGAAAAAAGTGTAAAATCCAGAAAGGCAGGACAGGCCATGGAGAACTGGGAGCCTTGTTATGCTGATGGGCGGGATGTAAATTGCCAACAGACACTCGGGAGAAGTGTATGGTGTTTCCTGAAACATCTAAAAAACAAAGCAACAGAGCCTAGGGCACTTCCACTTATGGTCCTATAGCTTAGGGAAATTAAAATCAAAAAGACACAGCCACCCCAATGTTTGGGACGCCTCTGTTTACAAGAACCTCGTTTACCGTACAAGTTCAATATCACAGAAAGTGAAAAATGGATAAAGAACTTGTGGTACTTACGTACAATGCAGTATCACTCAGCAGTGAAATCTATGTCATCAGGCCCATAGCAGCACAATGAGTGGATTCAGGTACGATGATTCTAACTGAAATAAGTCACACAGAAAAAGAAACATCATAAGATATCAGTAATACACGGAATGTAAACTTGGCTACACAGGAACTGAATTACAGAACAGAACAGGGTCTCAAATTTAGAAAACCAACTTATGCTTGTTTAAGGGTAAAGGTGAGTTGGGGTGCTGCATAAAACCAGAGATTGAAATGAGCACAGATAAAGTTCCTTAAGCCAAATATGGAATAGACAAGAGCTACTCCTTGCTCAACGAAATGGACTCAACACCGCATATTAAACGCCTAAGAATGTACCTGACTCTTAAGTATCTTAAAACCTATGGATTGCTATGTCTCCGAAAGAGAATCAAGCATGTGTACAGGGACATAAACGCAGCAGTGATAGGATTGGAGAGGTTCGGTGAGCAAATGAAGAGCCTTTGAAGTCATATTGCATGGTACCCATTCCACGGGTTTCAACTACCCAGGTTTAAGGTATTCTTCCTTCAGCTAAAACATGCATGTGGAACCTAGAGTATGATCAACCATGTGATCGGGAGACGTGTTCAAATATGTCTCAGTTTTCGTACCCTGGTACTCGGGTGCAACATTCCAGACGCTTTACTAACACTCTCCCCACTTGGAGAGTCAGTCCCTTTAACCTCCTGTTTGGCCCAGTTTGCAATTTCTGCGGAAGATGAACAGGAATAGCGAGAACCAATGAGAGACTAGCTGGAGGTGTCTGGACGGGCAAATTTAACTCTCATTTCCCACCAGGAAGAGGAAATAACCAAAGGCTCAGCGTGCCGTGCCGGAACCAGATTAGGGCCTGAAGCCATCCTGCGGTGTTGCGGCCAGCTCACATGAAAACGAGTTGAAGAAAGGAGCTCAGGGGCACTGTAATTCACAAACCTGCAGAGTTATAAATGACAGCTATCGTCCAAAAATATACTGAAGTAAGGCTGCCAAGAGGACTTGAAAGCGGGGCAGAATTGCAGGAAACCGATTTCAGGAGGTAGACTGGAATTGCATTGAAAGCATAGGAAAAGAGGCAGAACGTCCACAATGATGCACTTGGCCAAAAAGGGCGTATGCGTTTTTTCCTGAATATATTCAGGAAAAAACGCATACGCCCTTTTTGGCCAACCAAGCAAGCTTGCAAAGGAAATCTGCACTACAATGAAGTCTCACTTCCCCCCGGTCAAAAGGGCCATCTGAAAAAAGTGTAAAATCCAGAAAGGCAGGACAGGCCATGGAGAACTGGGAGCCTTGTTATGCTGATGGGCGGGATGTAAATTGCCAACAGACACTCGGGAGAAGTGTATGGTGTTTCCTGAAACATCTAAAAAACAAAGCAACAGAGCCTAGGGCACTTCCACTTATGGTCCTATAGCTTAGGGAAATTAAAATCAAAAAGACACAGCCACCCCAATGTTTGGGACGCCTCTGTTTACAAGAACCTCGTTTACCGTACAAGTTCAATATCACAGAAAGTGAAAAATGGATAAAGAACTTGTGGTACTTACGTACAATGCAGTATCACTCAGCAGTGAAATCTATGTCATCAGGCCCGTAGCAGCACAATGAGTGGATTCAGGTACGATGATTCTAACTGAAATAAGTCACACAGAAAAAGAAACATCATAAGATATCAGTAATACACGGAATGTAAACTTGGCTACACAGGAACTGAATTACAGAACAGAACAGGGTCTCAAATTTAGAAAACCAACTTATGCTTGTTTAAGGGTAAAGGTGAGTTGGGGTGCTGCATAAAACCAGAGATTGAAATGAGCACAGATAAAGTTCCTTAAGCCAAATATGGAATAGACAAGAGCTACTCCTTGCTCAACGAAATGGACTCAACACCGCATATTAAACGCCTAAGAATGTACCTGACTCTTAAGTATCTTAAAACCTATGGATTGCTATGTCTCCGAAAGAGAATCAAGCATGTGTACAGGGACATAAACGCAGCAGTGATAGGATTGGAGAGGTTCGGTGAGCAAATGAAGACCCTTTGAAGTCATATTGCATGGTACCCATTCCACGGGTTTCAACTACCCAGGTTTAAGGTATTCTTCCTTCAGCTAAAACATGCATGTGGAACCTAGAGTATGATCAACCATGTGATCGGGAGACGTGTTCAAATATGTCTCAGTTTTCGTACCCTGGTACTCGGGTGCAACATTCCAGACGCTTTACTAACACTCTCCCGACTTGGAGAGTCAGTCCCTTTAACCTCCTGTTTGGCCCAGTTTGCAATTTCTGCGGAAGATGAACAGGAATAGCGAGAACCAATGAGAGACTAGCTGGAGGTGTCTGGACGGGCAAATTTAACTCTCATTTCCCACCAGGAAGAGGAAATAACCAAAGGCTCAGCGTGCCGTGCCGGAACCAGATTAGGGCCTGAAGCCATCCTGCGGTGTTGCGGCCAGCTCACAAGAAAGCGAGTTGAAGAAAGGAGCTCAGGGGCACTGTAATTCACAAACCTGCAGAGTTATAAATGACAGCTATCGTCCAAAAATATACTGAAGTAAGGCTGCCAAGAGGACTTGAAAGCGGGGCAGAATTGCAGGAAACTGATTTCAGGAGGTAGACTGGAATTGCATTGAAAGCATAGGAAAAGAGGCAGAACGTCCACAATGATGCACTTGGCCAAAAGGGTGTATGCGTTTTTTCCTGAATATATTCAGGAAAAAACGCATACGCCCTTTTTGGCCAACCAAGCAAGCTTGCAAAGGAAATCTGCACTACAATGAAGTCTCACTTCCCCCCGGTCAAAAGGGCCATCTGAAAAAAGTGTAAAATCCAGAAAGGCAGGACAGGCCATGGAGAACTGGGAGCCTTGTTATGCTGATGGGCGGGATGTAAACTGCCAACAGACACTCGGGAGAAGTGTATGGTGTTTCCTGAAACATCTAAAAAACAAAGCAACAGAGCCTAGGGCACTTCCACTTATGGTCCTATAGCTTAGGGAAATTAAAATCAAAAAGACACAGCCACCCCAATGTTTGGGACGCCTCTGTTTACAAGAACCTCGTTTACCGTACAAGTTCAATATCACAGAAAGTGAAAAATGGATAAAGAACTTGTGGTACTTACGTACAATGCAGTATCACTCAGCAGTGAAATCTATGTCATCAGGCCCGTAGCAGCACAATGAGTGGATTCAGGTACGATGATTCTAACTGAAATAAGTCACACAGAAAAAGAAACATCATAAGATATCAGTAATACACGGAATGTAAACTTGGCTACACAGGAACTGAATTACAGAACAGAACAGGGTCTCAAATTTAGAAAACCAACTTATGCTTGTTTAAGGGTAAAGGTGAGTTGGGGTGCTGCATAAAACCAGAGATTGAAATGAGCACAGATAAAGTTCCTTAAGCCAAATATGGAATAGACAAGAGCTACTCCTTGCTCAACGAAATGGACTCAACACCGCATATTAAACGCCTAAGAATGTACCTGACTCTTAAGTATCTTAAAATCTATGGATTGCTATGTCTCCGAAAGAGAATCAAGCATGTGTACAGGGACATAAACGCAGCAGTGATAGGATTGGAGAGGTTCGGTGAGCAAATGAAGAGCCTTTGAAGTCATATTGCATGGTACCCATTCCACGGGTTTCAACTACCCAGGTTTAAGGTATTCTTCCTTCAGCTAAAACATGCATGTGGAACCTAGAGTATGATCAACCATGTGATCGGGAGACGTGTTCAAATATGTCTCAGTTTTCGTACCCTGGTACTCGGGTGCAACATTCCAGACGCTTTACTAACACTCTCCCGACTTGGAGAGTCAGTCCCTTTAACCTCCTGTTTGGCCCAGTTTGCAATTTCTGCGGAAGATGAACAGGAATAGCGAGAACCAATGAGAGACTAGCTGGAGGTGTCTGGACGGGCAAATTTAACTCTCATTTCCCACCAGGAAGAGGAAATAACCAAAGGCTCAGCGTGCCGTGCCGGAACCAGATTAGGGCCTGAAGCCATCCTGCGGTGTTGCGGCCAGCTCACAAGAAAGCGAGTTGAAGAAAGGAGCTCAGGGGCACTGTAATTCACAAACCTGCAGAGTTATAAATGACAGCTATCGTCCAAAAATATACTGAAGTAAGGCTGCCAAGAGGACTTGAAAGCGGGGCAGAATTGCAGGAAACCGATTTCAGGAGGTAGACTGGAATTGCATTGAAAGCATAGGAAAAGAGGCAGAACGTCCACAATGATGCACTTGGCCAAAAAGGGCGTATGCGTTTTTTCCTGAATATATTCAGGAAAAAACGCATACGCCCTTTTTGGCCAACCAAGCAAGCTTGCAAAGGAAATCTGCACTACAATGAAGTCTCACTTCCCCCCGGTCAAAAGGGCCATCTGAAAAAAGTGTAAAATCCAGAAAGGCAGGACAGGCCATGGAGAACTGGGAGCCTTGTTATGCTGATGGGCGGGATGTAAACTGCCAACAGACACTCGGGAGAAGTGTATGGTGTTTCCTGAAACATCTAAAAAACAAAGCAACAGAGCCTAGGGCACTTCCACTTATGGTCCTATAGCTTAGGGAAATTAAAATCAAAAAGACACAGCCACCCCAATGTTTGGGACGCCTCTGTTTACAAGAACCTCGTTTACCGTACAAGTTCAATATCACAGAAAGTGAAAAATGGTTAAAGAACTTGTGGTACTTACGTACAATGCAGTATCACTCAGCAGTGAAATCTATGTCATCAGGCCCGTAGCAGCACAATGAGTGGATTCAGGTACGATGATTCTAACTGAAATAAGTCACACAGAAAAAGAAACATCATAAGATATCAGTAATACACGGAATGTAAACTTGGCTACACAGGAACTGAATTACAGAACAGAACAGGGTCTCAAATTTAGAAAACCAACTTATGCTTGTTTAAGGGTAAAGGTGAGTTGGGGTGCTGCATAAAACCAGAGATTGAAATGAGCACAGATAAAGTTCCTTAAGCCAAATATGGAATAGACAAGAGCTACTCCTTGCTCAACGAAATGGACTCAACACCGCATATTAAACGCCTAAGAATGTACCTGACTCTTAAGTATCTTAAAACCTATGGATTGCTATGTCTCCGAAAGAGAATCAAGCATGTGTACAGGGACATAAACGCAGCAGTGATAGGATTGGAGAGGTTCGGTGAGCAAATGAAGACCCTTTGAAGTCATATTGCATGGTACCCATTCCACGGGTTTCAACTACCCAGGTTTAAGGTATTCTTCCTTCAGCTAAAACATGCATGTGGAACCTAGAGTATGATCAACCATGTGATCGGGAGACGTGTTCAAATATGTCTCAGTTTTCGTACCCTGGTACTCGGGTGCAACATTCCAGACGCTTTACTAACACTCTCCCGACTTGGAGAGTCAGTCCCTTTAACCTCCTGTTTGGCCCAGTTTGCAATTTCTGCGGAAGATGAACAGGAATAGCGAGAACCAATGAGAGACTAGCTGGAGGTGTCTGGACGGGCAAATTTAACTCTCATTTCCCACCAGGAAGAGGAAATAACCAAAGGCTCAGCGTGCCGTGCCGGAACCAGATTAGGGCCTGAAGCCATCCTGCGGTGTTGCGGCCAGCTCACAAGAAAACGAGTTGAAGAAATGAGCTCAGGGGCACTGTAATTCACAAACCTGCAGAGTTATAAATGACAACTATCGTCCAAAAATATACTGAAGTAAGGCTGCCAAGAGGACTTGAAAGCGGGGCAGAATTGCAGGAAACCGATTTCAGGAGGTAGACTGGAATTGCATTGAAAGCATAGGAAAAGAGGCAGAACGTCCACAATGATGCACTTGGCCAAAAAGGGCGTATGCGTTTTTTCCTGAATATATTCAGGAAAAAACGCATACGCCCTTTTTGGCCAACCAAGCAAGCTTGCAAAGGAAATCTGCACTACAATGAAGTCTCACTTCCCCCCGGTCAAAAGGGCCATCTGAAAAAAGTGTAAAATCCAGAAAGGCAGGACAGGCCATGGAGAACTGGGAGCCTTGTTATGCTGATGGGCGGGATGTAAACTGCCAACAGACACTCGGGAGAAGTGTATGGTGTTTCCTGAAACATCTAAAAAACAAAGCAACAGAGCCTAGGGCACTTCCACTTATGGTCCTATAGCTTAGGGAAATTAAAATCAAAAAGACACAGCCACCCCAATGTTTGGGACGCCTCTGTTTACAAGAACCTCGTTTACCGTACAAGTTCAATATCACAGAAAGTGAAAAATGGTTAAAGAACTTGTGGTACTTACGTACAATGCAGTATCACTCAGCAGTGAAATCTATGTCATCAGGCCCGTAGCAGCACAATGAGTGGATTCAGGTACGATGATTCTAACTGAAATAAGTCACACAGAAAAAGAAACATCATAAGATATCAGTAATACACGGAATGTAAACTTGGCTACACAGGAACTGAATTACAGAACAGAACAGGGTCTCAAATTTAGAAAACCAACTTATGCTTGTTTAAGGGTAAAGGTGAGTTGGGGTGCTGCATAAAACCAGAGATTGAAATGAGCACAGATAAAGTTCCTTAAGCCAAATATGGAATAGACAAGAGCTACTCCTTGCTCAACGAAATGGACTCAACACCGCATATTAAACGCCTAAGAATGTACCTGACTCTTAAGTATCTTAAAATCTATGGATTGCTATGTCTCCGAAAGAGAATCAAGCATGTGTACAGGGACATAAACGCAGCAGTGATAGGATTGGAGAGGTTCGGTGAGCAAATGAAGAGCCTTTGAAGTCATATTGCATGGTACCCATTCCACGGGTTTCAACTACCCAGGTTTAAGGTATTCTTCCTTCAGCTAAAACATGCATGTGGAACCTAGAGTATGATCAACCATGTGATCGGGAGACGTGTTCAAATATGTCTCAGTTTTCGTACCCTGGTACTCGGGTGCAACATTCCAGACGCTTTACTAACACTCTCCCGACTTGGAGAGTCAGTCCCTTTAACCTCCTGTTTGGCCCAGTTTGCAATTTCTGCGGAAGATGAACAGGAATAGCGAGAACCAATGAGAGACTAGCTGGAGGTGTCTGGACGGGCAAATTTAACTCTCATTTCCCACCAGGAAGAGGAAATAACCAAAGGCTCAGCGTGCCGTGCCGGAACCAGATTAGGGCCTGAAGCCATCCTGCGGTGTTGCGGCCAGCTCACAAGAAAGCGAGTTGAAGAAAGGAGCTCAGGGGCACTGTAATTCACAAACCTGCAGAGTTATAAATGACAGCTATCGTCCAAAAATATACTGAAGTAAGGCTGCCAAGAGGACTTGAAAGCGGGGCAGAATTGCAGGAAACCGATTTCAGGAGGTAGACTGGAATTGCATTGAAAGCATAGGAAAAGAGGCAGAACGTCCACAATGATGCACTTGGCCAAAAAGGGCGTATGCGTTTTTTCCTGAATATATTCAGGAAAAAACGCATACGCCCTTTTTGGCCAACCAAGCAAGCTTGCAAAGGAAATCTGCACTACAATGAAGTCTCACTTCCCCCCGGTCAAAAGGGCCATCTGAAAAAAGTGTAAAATCCAGAAAGGCAGGACAGGCCATGGAGAACTGGGAGCCTTGTTATGCTGATGGGCGGGATGTAAACTGCCAACAGACACTCGGGAGAAGTGTATGGTGTTTCCTGAAACATCTAAAAAACAAAGCAACAGAGCCTAGGGCACTTCCACTTATGGTCCTATAGCTTAGGGAAATTAAAATCAAAAAGACACAGCCACCCCAATGTTTGGGACGCCTCTGTTTACAAGAACCTCGTTTACCGTACAAGTTCAATATCACAGAAAGTGAAAAATGGTTAAAGAACTTGTGGTACTTACGTACAATGCAGTATCACTCAGCAGTGAAATCTATGTCATCAGGCCCGTAGCAGCACAATGAGTGGATTCAGGTACGATGATTCTAACTGAAATAAGTCACACAGAAAAAGAAACATCATAAGATATCAGTAATACACGGAATGTAAACTTGGCTACACAGGAACTGAATTACAGAACAGAACAGGGTCTCAAATTTAGAAAACCAACTTATGCTTGTTTAAGGGTAAAGGTGAGTTGGGGTGCTGCATAAAACCAGAGATTGAAATGAGCACAGATAAAGTTCCTTAAGCCAAATATGGAATAGACAAGAGCTACTCCTTGCTCAACGAAATGGACTCAACACCGCATATTAAACGCCTAAGAATGTACCTGACTCTTAAGTATCTTAAAACCTATGGATTGCTATGTCTCCGAAAGAGAATCAAGCATGTGTACAGGGACATAAACGCAGCAGTGATAGGATTGGAGAGGTTCGGTGAGCAAATGAAGACCCTTTGAAGTCATATTGCATGGTACCCATTCCACGGGTTTCAACTACCCAGGTTTAAGGTATTCTTCCTTCAGCTAAAACATGCATGTGGAACCTAGAGTATGATCAACCATGTGATCGGGAGACGTGTTCAAATATGTCTCAGTTTTCGTACCCTGGTACTCGGGTGCAACATTCCAGACGCTTTACTAACACTCTCCCGACTTGGAGAGTCAGTCCCTTTAACCTCCTGTTTGGCCCAGTTTGCAATTTCTGCGGAAGATGAACAGGAATAGCGAGAACCAATGAGAGACTAGCTGGAGGTGTCTGGACGGGCAAATTTAACTCTCATTTCCCACCAGGAAGAGGAAATAACCAAAGGCTCAGCGTGCCGTGCCGGAACCAGATTAGGGCCTGAAGCCATCCTGCGGTGTTGCGGCCAGCTCACAAGAAAACGAGTTGAAGAAATGAGCTCAGGGGCACTGTAATTCACAAACCTGCAGAGTTATAAATGACAACTATCGTCCAAAAATATACTGAAGTAAGGCTGCCAAGAGGACTTGAAAGCGGGGCAGAATTGCAGGAAACCGATTTCAGGAGGTAGACTGGAATTGCATTGAAAGCATAGGAAAAGAGGCAGAACGTCCACAATGATGCACTTGGCCAAAAAGGGCGTATGCGTTTTTTCCTGAATATATTCAGGAAAAAACGCATACGCCCTTTTTGGCCAACCAAGCAAGCTTGCAAAGGAAATCTGCACTACAATGAAGTCTCACTTCCCCCCGGTCAAAAGGGCCATCTGAAAAAAGTGTAAAATCCAGAAAGGCAGGACAGGCCATGGAGAACTGGGAGCCTTGTTATGCTGATGGGCGGGATGTAAACTGCCAACAGACACTCGGGAGAAGTGTATGGTGTTTCCTGAAACATCTAAAAAACAAAGCAACAGAGCCTAGGGCACTTCCACTTATGGTCCTATAGCTTAGGGAAATTAAAATCAAAAAGACACAGCCACCCCAATGTTTGGGACGCCTCTGTTTACAAGAACCTCGTTTACCGTACAAGTTCAATATCACAGAAAGTGAAAAATGGTTAAAGAACTTGTGGTACTTACGTACAATGCAGTATCACTCAGCAGTGAAATCTATGTCATCAGGCCCGTAGCAGCACAATGAGTGGATTCAGGTACGATGATTCTAACTGAAATAAGTCACACAGAAAAAGAAACATCATAAGATATCAGTAATACACGGAATGTAAACTTGGCTACACAGGAACTGAATTACAGAACAGAACAGGGTCTCAAATTTAGAAAACCAACTTATGCTTGTTTAAGGGTAAAGGTGAGTTGGGGTGCTGCATAAAACCAGAGATTGAAATGAGCACAGATAAAGTTCCTTAAGCCAAATATGGAATAGACAAGAGCTACTCCTTGCTCAACGAAATGGACTCAACACCGCATATTAAACGCCTAAGAATGTACCTGACTCTTAAGTATCTTAAAACCTATGGATTGCTATGTCTCCGAAAGAGAATCAAGCATGTGTACAGGGACATAAACGCAGCAGTGATAGGATTGGAGAGGTTCGGTGAGCAAATGAAGACCCTTTGAAGTCATATTGCATGGTACCCATTCCACGGGTTTCAACTACCCAGGTTTAAGGTATTCTTCCTTCAGCTAAAACATGCATGTGGAACCTAGAGTATGATCAACCATGTGATCGGGAGACGTGTTCAAATATGTCTCAGTTTTCGTACCCTGGTACTCGGGTGCAACATTCCAGATGCTTTACTAACACTCTCCCGACTTGGAGAGTCAGTCCCTTTAACCTCCTGTTTGGCCCAGTTTGCAATTTCTGCGGAAGATGAACAGGAATAGCGAGAACCAATGAGAGACTAGCTGGAGGTGTCTGGACGGGCAAATTTAACTCTCATTTCCCACCAGGAAGAGGAAATAACCAAAGGCTCAGCGTGCCGTGCCGGAACCAGATTAGGGCCTGAAGCCATCCAGCGGTGTTGCGGCCAGCTCACAAGAAAACGAGTTGAAGAAAGGAGCTCAGGGGCACTGTAATTCACAAACCTGCAGAGTTATAAATGACAGCTATCGTCCAAAAATATACTGAAGTAAGGCTGCCAAGAGGACTTGAAAGCGGGGCAGAATTGCAGGAAACCGATTTCAGGAGGTAGACTGGAATTGCATTGAAAGCATAGGAAAAGAGGCAGAACGTCCACAATGATGCACTTGGCCAAAAAGGGCGTATGCGTTTTTACCTGAATATATTCAGGAAAAAACGCATACGCCCTTTTTGGCCAACCAAGCAAGCTTGCAAAGGAAATCTACACTACAATGAAGTCTCACTTCCCCCCGGTCAAAAGGGCCATCTGAAAAAAGTGTAAAATCCAGAAAGGCAGGACAGGCCATGGAGAACTGGGAGCCTTGTTATGCTGATGGGCGGGATGTAAACTGCCAACAGACACTCGGGAGAAGTGTATGGTGTTTCCTGAAACATCTAAAAAACAAAGCAACAGAGCCTAGGGCACTTCCACTTATGGTCCTATAGCTTAGGGAAATTAAAATCAAAAAGACACAGCCACCCCAATGTTTGGGACACCTCTGTTTACAAGAACCTCGTTTACCGTACAAGTTCAATATCACAGAAAGTGAAAAATGGATAAAGAACTTGTGGTACTTACGTACAATGCAGTATCACTCAGCAGTGAAATCTATGTCATCAGGCCCGTAGCAGCACAATGAGTGGATTCAGGTACGATGATTCTAACTGAAATAAGTCACACAGAAAAAGAAACATCATAAGATATCAGTAATACACGGAATGTAAACTTGGCTACACAGGAACTGAATTACAGAACAGAACAGGGTCTCAAATTTAGAAAACCAACTTATGCTTGTTTAAGGGTAAAGGTGAGTTGGGGTGCTGCATAAAACCAGAGATTGAAATGAGCACAGATAAAGTTCCTTAAGCCAAATATGGAATAGACAAGAGCTACTCCTTGCTCAACGAAATGGACTCAACACCGCATATTAAACGCCTAAGAATGTACCTGACTCTTAAGTATCTTAAAACGTATGGATTGCTATGTCTCCGAAAGAGAATCAAGCATGTGTACAGGGACATAAACGCAGAAGTGATAGGATTGGAGAGGTTCGGTGAGCAAATGAAGACCCTTTGAAGTCATATTGCATGGTACCCATTCCACGGGTTTCAACTACCCAGGTTTAAGGTATTCTTCCTTCAGCTAAAACATGCATGTGGAACCTAGAGTATGATCAACCATGTGATCGGGAGACGTGTTCAAATATGTCTCAGTTTTCGTACCCTGGTACTCGGGTGCAACATTCCAGACGCTTTACTAACACTCTCCCGACTTGGAGAGTCAGTCCCTTTAACCTCCTGTTTGGCCCAGTTTGCAATTTCTGCGGAAGATGAACAGGAATAGCGAGAACCAATGAGAGACTAGCTGGAGGTGTCTGGACGGGCAAATTTAACTCTCATTTCCCACCAGGTAGAGGAAATAACCAAAGGCTCAGCGTGCCGTGCCGGAACCAGATTAGGGCCTGAAGCCATCCTGCGGTGTTGCGGCCAGCTCACAAGAAAACGAGTTGAAGAAAGGAGCTCAGGGGCACTGTAATTCACAAACCTGCAGAGTTATAAATGACAACTATGGTCCAAAAATATACTGAAGTAAGGCTGCCAAGAGGACTTGAAAGCGGGGCAGAATTGCAGGAAACCGATTTCAGGAGGTAGACTGGAATTGCATTGAAAGCATAGGAAAAGAGGCAGAACGTCCACAATGATGCACTTGGCCAAAAAGGGCGTATGCGTTTTTTCCTGAATTCAGGAAAAAACGCATACGCCCTTTTTGGCCAACCAAGCAAGCTTGCAAAGGAAATCGGCACTACAATGAAGTCTCACTTCCCCCCGGTCAAAAGGGCCATCTGAAAAAAGTGTAAAATCCAGAAAGGCAGGACAGGCCATGGAGAACTGGGAGCCTTGTTATGCTGATGGGCGGGATGTAAACTGCCAACAGACACTCGGGAGAAGTGTATGGTGTTTCCTGAAACATCTAAAAAACAAAGCAACAGAGCCTAGGGCACTTCCACTTATGGTCCTATAGCTTAGGGAAATTAAAATCAAAAAGACACAGCCACCCCAATGTTTGGGACGCCTCTGTTTACAAGAACCTCGTTTACCGTACAAGTTCAATATCACAGAAAGTGAAAAATGGATAAAGAACTTGTGGTACTTACGTACAATGCAGTATCACTCAGCAGTGAAATCTATGTCATCAGGCCCGTAGCAGCACAATGAGTGGATTCAGGTACGATGATTCTAACTGAAATAAGTCACACAGAAAAAGAAACATCATAAGATATCAGTAATACACGGAATGTAAACTTGGCTACACAGGAACTGAATTACAGAACAGAACAGGGTCTCAAATTTAGAAAACCAACTTATGCTTGTTTAAGGGTAAAGGTGAGTTGGGGTGCTGCATAAAACCAGAGATTGAAATGAGCACAGATAAAGTTCCTTAAGCCAAATATGGAATAGACAAGAGCTACTCCTTGCTCAACGAAATGGACTCAACACCGCATATTAAACGCCTAAGAATGTACCTGACTCTTAAGTATCTTAAAACCTATGGATTGCTATGTCTCCGAAAGAGAATCAAGCATGTGTACAGGGACATAAACGCAGCAGTGATAGGATTGGAGAGGTTTGGTGAGCAAATGAAGACCCTTTGAAGTCATATTGCATGGTACCCATTCCACGGGTTTCAACTACCCAGGTTTAAGGTATTCTTCCTTCAGCTAAAACATGCATGTGGAACCTAGAGTATGATCAACCATGTGATCGGGAGACGTGTTCAAATATGTCTCAGTTTTCGTACCCTGGTACTCGGGTGCAACATTCCAGACGCTTTACTAACACTCTCCCGACTTGGAGAGTCAGTCCCTTTAACCTCCTGTTTGGCCCAGTTTGCAATTTCTGCGGAAGATGAACAGGAATAGCGAGAACCAATGAGAGACTAGCTGGAGGTGTCTGGACGGGCAAATTTAACTCTCATTTCCCACCAGGAAGAGGAAATAACCAAAGGATCAGCGTGCCGTGCCGGAACCAGATTAGGGCCTGAAGCCATCCTGCGGTGTTGCGGCCAGCTCACAAGAAAACGAGTTGAAGAAAGGAGCTCAGGGGCACTGTAATTCACAAACCTGCAGAGTTATAAATGACAGCTATCGTCCAAAAATATACTGAAGTAAGGCTGCCAAGAGGACTTGAAAGCGGGGCAGAATTGCAGGAAACCGATTTCAGGAGGTAGACTGGAATTGCATTGAAAGCATAGGAAAAGAGGCAGAACGTCCACAATGATGCACTTGGCCAAAAAGGGCGTATGCGTTTTTTCCTGAATTCAGGAAAAAACGCATACGCCCTTTTTGGCCAACCAAGCAAGCTTGCAAAGGAAATCTGCACTACAATGAAGTCTCACTTCCCCCCGGTCAAAAGGGCCATCTGAAAAAAGTGTAAAATCCAGAAAGGCAGGACAGGCCATGGAGAACTGGGAGCCTTGTTATGCTGATGGGCGGGATGTAAACTGCCAACAGACACTCGGGAGAAGTGTATGGTGTTTCCTGAAACATCTAAAAAACAAAGCAACAGAGCCTAGGGCACTTCCACTTATGGTCCTATAGCTTAGGGAAATTAAAATCAAAACGACACAGCCACCCCAATGTTTGGGACGCCTCTGTTTACAAGAACCTCGTTTACCGTACAAGTTCAATATCACAGAAAGTGAAAAATGGATAAAGAACTTGTGGTACTTACGTACAATGCAGTATCACTCAGCAGTGAAATCTATGTCATCAGGCCCGTAGCAGCACAATGAGTGGATTCAGGTACGATGATTCTAACTGAAATAAGTCACACAGAAAAAGAAACATCATAAGATATCAGTAATACACGGAATGTAAACTTGGCTACACAGGAACTGAATTACAGAACAGAACAGGGTCTCAAATTTAGAAAACCAACTTATGCTTGTTTAAGGGTAAAGGTGAGTTGGGGTGCTGCATAAAACCAGAGATTGAAATGAGCACAGATAAAGTTCCTTAAGCCAAATATGGAATAGACAAGAGCTACTCCTTGCTCAACGAAATGGACTCAACACCGCATATTAAACGCCTAAGAATGTACCTGACTCTTAAGTATCTTAAAACCTATGGATTGCTATGTCTCCGAAAGAGAATCAAGCATGTGTACAGGGACATAAACGCAGCAGTGATAGGATTGGAGAGGTTCGGTGAGCAAATGAAGACCCTTTGAAGTCATATTGCATGGTACCCATTCCACGGGTTTCAACTACCCAGGTTTAAGGTATTCTTCCTTCAGCTAAAACATGCATGTGGAACCTAGAGTATGATCAACCATGTGATCGGGAGACGTGTTCAAATATGTCTCAGTTTTCGTACCCTGGTACTCGGGTGCAACATTCCAGATGCTTTACTAACACTCTCCCGACTTGGAGAGTCAGTCCCTTTAACCTCCTGTTTGGCCCAGTTTGCAATTTCTGCGGAAGATGAACAGGAATAGCGAGAACCAATGAGAGACTAGCTGGAGGTGTCTGGACGGGCAAATTTAACTCTCATTTCCCACCAGGAAGAGGAAATAACCAAAGGCTCAGCGTGCCGTGCCGGAACCAGATTAGGGCCTGAAGCCATCCTGCGGTGTTGCGGCCAGCTCACAAGAAAACGAGTTGAAGAAAGGAGCTCAGGGGCACTGTAATTCACAAACCTGCAGAGTTATAAATGACAGCTATCGTCCAAAAATATACTGAAGTAAGGCTGCCAAGAGGACTTGAAAGCGGGGCAGAATTGCAGGAAACCGATTTCAGGAGGTAGACTGGAATTGCATTGAAAGCATAGGAAAAGAGGCAGAACGTCCACAATGATGCACTTGGCCAAAAAGGGCGTATGCGTTTTTACCTGAATATATTCAGGAAAAAACGCATACGCCCTTTTTGGCCAACCAAGCAAGCTTGCAAAGGAAATCTGCACTACAATGAAGTCTCACTTCCCCCCGGTTAAAAAGGGCCATCTGAAAAAAGTGTAAAATCCAGAAAGGCAGGACAGGCCATGGAGAACTGGGAGCCTTGTTATGCTGATGGGCGGGATGTAAACTGCCAACAGACACTCGGGAGAAGTGTATGGTGTTTCCTGAAACATCTAAAAAACAAAGCAACAGAGCCTAGGGCACTTCCACTTATGGTCCTATAGCTTAGGGAAATTAAAATCAAAAAGACACAGCCACCCCAATGTTTGGGACACCTCTGTTTACAAGAACCTCGTTTACCGTACAAGTTCAATATCACAGAAAGTGAAAAATGGATAAAGAACTTGTGGTACTTACGTACAATGCAGTATCACTCAGCAGTGAAATCTATGTCATCAGGCCCGTAGCAGCACAATGAGTGGATTCAGGTACGATGATTCTAACTGAAATAAGTCACACAGAAAAAGAAACATCATAAGATATCAGTAATACACGGAATGTAAACTTGGCTACACAGGAACTGAATTACAGAACAGAACAGGGTCTCAAATTTAGAAAACCAACTTATGCTTGTTTAAGGGTAAAGGTGAGTTGGGGTGCTGCATAAAACCAGAGATTGAAATGAGCACAGATAAAGTTCCTTAAGCCAAATATGGAATAGACAAGAGCTACTCCTTGCTCAACGAAATGGACTCAACACCGCATATTAAACGCCTAAGAATGTACCTGACTCTTAAGTATCTTAAAACCTATGGATTGCTATGTCTCCGAAAGAGAATCAAGCATGTGTACAGGGACATAAACGCAGCAGTGATAGGATTGGAGAGGTTCGGTGAGCAAATGAAGACCCTTTGAAGTCATATTGCATGGTACCCATTCCACGGGTTTCAACTACCCAGGTTTAAGGTATTCTTCCTTCAGCTAAAACATGCATGTGGAACCTAGAGTATGATCAACCATGTGATCGGGAGACGTGTTCAAATATGTCTCAGTTTTCGTACCCTGGTACTCGGGTGCAACATTCCAGACGCTTTACTAACACTCTCCCGACTTGGAGAGTCAGTCCCTTTAACCTCCTGTTTGGCCCAGTTTGCAATTTCTGCGGAAGATGAACAGGAATAGTGAGAACCAATGAGAGACTAGCTGGAGGTGTCTGGACGGGCAAATTTAACTCTCATTTCCCACCAGGAAGAGGAAATAACCAAAGGCTCAGCGTGCCGTGCCGGAACCAGATTAGGGCCTGAAGCCATCCTGCGGTGTTGCGGCCAGCTCACAAGAAAACGAGTTGAAGAAAGGAGCTCAGGGGCACTGTAATTCACAAACCTGCAGAGTTATAAATGACAGCTATCGTCCAAAAATATACTGAAGTAAGGCTGCCAAGAGGACTTGAAAGCGGGGCAGAATTGCAGGAAACCGATTTCAGGAGGTAGACTGGAATTGCATTGAAAGCATAGGAAAAGAGGCAGAACGTCCACAATGATGCACTTGGCCAAAAAGGGCGTATGCGTTTTTACCTGAATATATTCAGGAAAAAATGCATACGCCCTTTTTGGCCAACCAAGCAAGCTTGCAAAGGAAATCTGCACTACAATGAAGTCTCACTTCCCCCCGGTCAAAAGGGCCATCTGAAAAAAGTGTAAAATCCAGAAAGGCAGGACAGGCCATGGAGAACTGGGAGCCTTGTTATGCTGATGGGCGGGATGTAAACTGCCAACAGACACTCGGGAGAAGTGTATGGTGTTTCCTGAAACATCTAAAAAACAAAGCAACAGAGCCTAGGGCACTTCCACTTATGGTCCTATAGCTTAGGGAAATTAAAATCAAAAAGACACAGCCACCCCAATGTTTGGGACGCCTCTGTTTACAAGAACCTCGTTTACCGTACAAGTTCAATATCACAGAAAGTGAAAAATGGATAAAGAACTTGTGGTACTTACGTACAATGCAGTATCACTCAGCAGTGAAATCTATGTCATCAGGCCCGTAGCAGCACAATGAGTGGATTCAGGTACGATGATTCTAACTGAAATAAGTCACACAGAAAAAGAAACATCATACGATATCAGTAATACACGGAATGTCAACTTGGCTACACCGGAACTGAATTACAGAACAGAACAGGGTCTCAAATTTAGAAAACCAACTTATGCTTGTTTAAGGGTAAAGGTGAGTTGGGGTGCTGCATAAAACCAGAGATTGAAATGAGCACAGATAAAGTTCCTTAAGCCAAATATGGAATAGACAAGAGCTACTCCTTGCTCAACGAAATGGACTCAACACCGCATATTAAACGCCTAAGAATGTACCTGACTCTTAAGTATCTTAAAACCTATGGATTGCTATGTCTCCGAAAGAGAATCAAGCATGTGTACAGGGACATAAACGCAGCAGTGATAGGATTGGAGAGGTTCGGTGAGCAAATGAAGACCCTTTGAAGTCATATTGCATGGTACCCATTCCACGGGTTTCAACTACCCAGGTTTAAGGTATTCTTCCTTCAGCTAAAACATGCATGTGGAACCTAGAGTATGATCAACCATGTGATCGGGAGACGTGTTCAATTATGTCTCAGTTTTCGTACCCTGGTACTCGGGTGCAACATTCCAGACGCTTTACTAACACTCTCCCGACTTGGAGAGTCAGTCCCTTTAACCTCCTGTTTGGCCCAGTTTGCAATTTCTGCGGAAGATGAACAGGAATAGCGAGAACCAATGAGAGACTAGCTGGAGGTGTCTGGACGGGCAAATTTAACTCCCATTTCCCACCAGGAAGAGGAAAGAACCAAAGGCTCAGCGTGCCGTGCCGGAACCAGATTAGGGCCTGAAGCCATCCTGCGGTGTTGCGGCCAGCTCACAAGAAAACGAGTTGAAGAAAGGAGCTCAGGGGCACTGTAATTCACAAACCTGCAGAGTTATAAATGACAACTATCGTCCAAAAATATACTGAAGTAAGGCTGCCAAGAGGACTTGAAAGCGGGGCAGAATTGCAGGAAACCGATTTCAGGAGGTAGACTGGAATTGCATTGAAAGCATAGGAAAAGAGGCAGAACGTCCACAATGATGCACTTGGCCAAAAAGGGCGTATGCGTTTTTTCCTGAATATATTCAGGAAAAAACGCATACGCCCTTTTTGGCCAACCAAGCAAGCTTGCAAAGGAAATCTGCACTACAATGAAGTCTCACTTCCCCCCGGTCAAAAGGGCCATCTGAAAAAAGTGTAAAATCCAGAAAGGCAGGACAGGCCATGGAGAACTGGGAGCCTTGTTATGCTGATGGGCGGGATGTAAATTGCCAACAGACACTCGGGAGAAGTGTATGGTGTTTCCTGAAACATCTAAAAAACAAAGCAACAGAGCCTAGGGCACTTCCACTTATGGTCCTATAGCTTAGGGAAATTAAAATCAAAAAGATACAGCCACCCCAATGTTTGGGACGCCTCTGTTTACAAGAACCTCGTTTACCGTACAAGTTCAATATCACAGAAAGTGAAAAATGGATAAAGAACGTGTGGTACTTACGTACAATGCAGTATCACTCAGCAGTGAAATCTATGTCATCAGGCCCGTAGCAGCACAATGAGTGGATTCAGGTACGATGATTCTAACTGAAATAAGTCACACAGAAAAAGAAACATCATACGATATCAGTAATACACGGAATGTAAACTTGGCTACACCGGAACTGAATTACAGAACAGAACAGGGTCTCAAATTTAGAAAACCAACTTATGCTTGTTTAAGGGTAAAGGTGAGTTGGGGTGCTGCATAAAACCAGAGATTGAAATGAGCACAGATAAAGTTCCTTAAGCCAAATATGGAATAGACAAGAGCTACTCCTTGCTCAACGAAATGGACTCAACACCGCATATTAAACGCCTAAGAATGTACCTGACTCTTAAGTATCTTAAAACCTATGGATTGCTATGTCTCCGAAAGAGAATCAAGCATGTGTACAGGGACATAAACGCAGCAGTGATAGGATTGGAGAGGTTCGGTGAGCAAATGAAGACCCTTTGAAGTCATATTGCATGGTACCCATTCCACGGGTTTCAACTACCCAGGTTTAAGGTATTCTTCCTTCAGCTAAAACATGCATGTGGAACCTAGAGTATGATCAACCATGTGATCGGGAGACGTGTTCAATTATGTCTCAGTTTTCGTACCCTGGTACTCGGGTGCAACATTCCAGACGCTTTACTAACACTCTCCCGACTTGGAGAGTCAGTCCCTTTAACCTCCTGTTTGGCCCAGTTTGCAATTTCTGCGGAAGATGAACAGGAATAGCGAGAACCAATGAGAGACTAGCTGGAGGTGTCTGGACGGGCAAATTTAACTCCCATTTCCCACCAGGAAGAGGAAAGAACCAAAGGCTCAGCGTGCCGTGCCGGAACCAGATTAGGGCCTGAAGCCATCCTGCGGTGTTGCGGCCAGCTCACAAGAAAACGAGTTGAAGAAAGGAGCTCAGGGGCACTGTAATTCACAAACCTGCAGAGTTATAAATGACAACTATCGTCCAAAAATATACTGAAGTAAGGCTGCCAAGAGGACTTGAAAGCGGGGCAGAATTGCAGGAAACCGATTTCAGGAGGTAGACTGGAATTGCATTGAAAGCATAGGAAAAGAGGCAGAACGTCCACAATGATGCACTTGGCCAAAAAGGGCGTATGCGTTTTTTCCTGAATATATTCAGGAAAAAACGCATACGCCCTTTTTGGCCAACCAAGCAAGCTTGCAAAGGAAATCTGCACTACAATGAAGTCTCACTTCCCTCCGGTCAAAAGGGCCATCTGAAAAAAGTGTAAAATCCAGAAAGGCAGGACAGGCCATGGAGAACTGGGAGCCTTGTTATGCTGATGGGCGGGATGTAAATTGCCAACAGACACTCGGGAGAAGTGTATGGTGTTTCCTGAAACATCTAAAAAACAAAGCAACAGAGCCTAGGGCACTTCCACTTATGGTCCTATAGCTTAGGGAAATTAAAATCAAAAAGATACAGCCACCCCAATGTTTGGGACGCCTCTGTTTACAAGAACCTCGTTTACCGTACAATTTCAATATCACAGAAAGTGAAAAATGGATAAAGAACTTGTGGTACTTACGTACAATGCAGTATCACTCAGCAGTGAAATCTATGTCATCAGGCCCGTAGCAGCACAATGAGTGGATTCAGGTACGATGATTCTAACTGAAATAAGTCACACAGAAAAAGAAACATCATACGATATCAGTAATACACGGAATGTCAACTTGGCTACACCGGAACTGAATTACAGAACAGAACAGGGTCTCAAATTTAGAAAACCAACTTATGCTTGTTTAAGGGTAAAGGTGAGTTGGGGTGCTGCATAAAACCAGAGATTGAAATGAGCACAGATAAAGTTCCTTAAGCCAAATATGGAATAGACAAGAGCTACTCCTTGCTCAACGAAATGGACTCAACACCGCATATTAAACGCCTAAGAATGTACCTGACTCTTAAGTATCTTAAAACCTATGGATTGCTATGTCTCCGAAAGAGAATCAAGCATGTGTACAGGGACATAAACGCAGCAGTGATAGGATTGGAGAGGTTCGGTGAGCAAATGAAGACCCTTTGAAGTCATATTGCATGGTACCCATTCCACGGGTTTCAACTACCCAGGTTTAAGGTATTCTTCCTTCAGCTAAAACATGCATGTGGAACCTAGAGTATGATCAACCATGTGATCGGGAGACGTGTTCAATTATGTCTCAGTTTTCGTACCCTGGTACTCGGGTGCAACATTCCAGACGCTTTACTAACACTCTCCCGACTTGGAGAGTCAGTCCCTTTAACCTCCTGTTTGGCCCAGTTTGCAATTTCTGCGGAAGATGAACAGGAATAGCGAGAACCAATGAGAGACTAGCTGGAGGTGTCTGGACGGGCAAATTTAACTCCCATTTCCCACCAGGAAGAGGAAAGAACCAAAGGCTCAGCGTGCCGTGCCGGAACCAGATTAGGGCCTGAAGCCATCCTGCGGTGTTGCGGCCAGCTCACAAGAAAACGAGTTGAAGAAAGGAGCTCAGGGGCACTGTAATTCACAAACCTGCAGAGTTATAAATGACAACTATCGTCCAAAAATATACTGAAGTAAGGCTGCCAAGAGGACTTGAAAGCGGGGCAGAATTGCAGGAAACCGATTTCAGGAGGTAGACTGGAATTGCATTGAAAGCATAGGAAAAGAGGCAGAACGTCCACAATGATGCACTTGGCCAAAAAGGGCGTATGCGTTTTTTCCTGAATATATTCAGGAAAAAACGCATACGCCCTTTTTGGCCAACCAAGCAAGCTTGCAAAGGAAATCTGCACTACAATGAAGTCTCACTTCCCCCCGGTCAAAAGGGCCATCTGAAAAAAGTGTAAAATCCAGAAAGGCAGGACAGGCCATGGAGAACTGGGAGCCTTGTTATGCTGATGGGCGGGATGTAAACTGCCAACAGACACTCGGGAGAAGTGTATGGTGTTTCCTGAAACATCTAAAAAACAAAGCAACAGAGCCTAGGGCACTTCCACTTATGGTCCTATAGCTTAGGGAAATTAAAATCAAAAAGACACAGCCACCCCAATGTTTGGGACGCCTCTGTTTACAAGAACCTCGTTTACCGTACAAGTTCAATATCACAGAAAGTGAAAAATGGATAAAGAACTTGTGGTACTTACGTACAATGCAGTATCACTCAGCAGTGAAATCTATGTCATCAGGCCCGTAGCAGCACAATGAGTGGATTCAGGTACGATGATTCTAACTGAGATAAGTCACACAGAAAAAGAAACATCATACGATATCAGTAATACACGGAATGTCAACTTGGCTACACAGGAACTGAATTACAGAACAGAACAGGGTCTCAAATTTAGAAAACCAACTTATGCTTGTTTAAGGGTAAAGGTGAGTTGGGGTGCTGCATAAAACCAGAGATTGAAATGAGCACAGATAAAGTTCCTTAAGCCAAATATGGAATAGACAAGAGCTACTCCTTGCTCAACGAAATGGACTCAACACCGCATATTAAACGCCTAAGAATGTACCTGACTCTTAAGTATCTTAAAACCTATGGATTGCTATGTCTCCGAAAGAGAATCAAGCATGTGTACAGGGACATAAACGCAGCAGTGATAGGATTGGAGAGGTTCGGTGAGCAAATGAAGACCCTTTGAAGTCATATTGCATGGTACCCATTCCACGGGTTTCAACTACCCAGGTTTAAGGTATTCTTCCTTCAGCTAAAACATGCATGTGGAACCTAGAGTATGATCAACCATGTGATCGGGAGACGTGTTCAAATATGTCTCAGTTTTCGTACCCTGGTACTCGGGTGCAACATTCCAGACGCTTTACTAACACTCTCCCGACTTGGAGAGTCAGTCCCTTTAACCTCCTGTTTGGCCCAGTTTGCAATTTCTGCGGAAGATGAACAGGAATAGCGAGAACCAATGAGAGACTAGCTGGAGGTGTCTGGACGGGCAAATTTAACTCTCATTTCCCACCAGGAAGAGGAAATAACCAAAGGCTCAGCGTGCCGTGCCGGAACCAGATTAGGGCCTGAAGCCATCCTGCGGTGTTGCGGCCAGCTCACAAGAAAACGAGTTGAAGAAAGGAGCTCAGGGGCACTGTAATTCACAAACCTGCAGAGTTATAAATGACAACTATCGTCCAAAAATATACTGAAGTAAGGCTGCCAAGAGGACTTGAAAGCGGGGCAGAATTGCAGGAAACCGATTTCAGGAGGTAGACTGGAATTGCATTGAAAGCATAGGAAAAGAGGCAGAACGTCCACAATGATGCACTTGGCCAAAAAGGGCGTATGCGTTTTTTCCTGAATATATTCAGGAAAAAACGCATACGCCCTTTTTGGCCAACCAAGCAAGCTTGCAAAGGAAATCTGCACTACAATGAAGTCTCACTTCCCCCCGGTCAAAAGGGCCATCTGAAAAAAGTGTAAAATCCAGAAAGGCAGGACAGGCCATGGAGAACTGGGAGCCTTGTTATGCTGATGGGCGGGATGTAAATTGCCAACAGACACTCGGGAGAAGTGTATGGTGTTTCCTGAAACATCTAAAAAACAAAGCAACAGAGCCTAGGGCACTTCCACTTATGGTCCTATAGCTTAGGGAAATTAAAATCAAAAAGATACAGCCACCCCAATGTTTGGGACGCCTCTGTTTACAAGAACCTCGTTTACCGTACAAGTTCAATATCACAGAAAGTGAAAAATGGATAAAGAACTTGTGGTACTTACGTACAATGCAGTATCACTCAGCAGTGAAATCTATGCCATCAGGCCCGTAGCAGCACAATGAGTGGATTCAGGTACGATGATTCTAACTGAGATAAGTCACACAGAAAAAGAAACATCATACAATATCAGTAATACACGGAATATAAACTTGGCTACACAGGAAGTGAATTACAGAACAGAACAGGGTCTCAAATTTAGAAAACCAACTTATGCTTGTTTAAGGGTAAAGGTGAGTTGGGGTGCTGCATAAAACCAGAGATTGAAATGAGCACAGATAAAGTTCCTTAAGCCAAATATGGAATAGACAAGAGCTACTCCTTGCTCAACGAAATGGACTCAACACCGCATATTAAACGCCTAAGAATGTACCTGACTCTTATGTATCTTAAAACCTATGGATTGCTATGTCTCCGAAAGAGAATCAAGCATGTGTACAGGGACATAAACGCAGCAGTGATAGGATTGGAGAGGTTCGGTGAGCAAATGAAGACCCTTTGAAGTCATATTGCATGGTACCCATTCCACGGGTTTCAACTACCCAGGTTTAAGGTATTCTTCCTTCAGCTAAAACATGCATGTGGAACCTAGAGTATGATCAACCATGTGATCGGGAGACGTGTTCAAATATGTCTCAGTTTTCGTACCCTGGTACTCGGGTGCAACATTCCAGACGCTTTACTAACACTCTCCCGACTTGGAGAGTCAGTCCCTTTAACCTCCTGTTTGGCCCAGTTTGCAATTTCTGCGGAAGATGAACAGGAATAGCGAGAACCAATGAGAGACTAGCTGGAGGTGTCTGGACGGGCAAATTTAACTCTCATTTCCCACCAGGAAGAGGAAATAACCAAAGGCTCAGCGTGCCGTGCCGGAACCAGATTAGGGCCTGAAGCCATCCTGCGGTGTTGCGGCCAGCTCACAAGAAAGCGAGTTGAAGAAAGGAGCTCAGGGGCACTGTAATTCACAAACCTGCAGAGTTATAAATGACAGCTATCGTCCAAAAATATACTGAAGTAAGGCTGCCAAGAGGACTTGAAAGCGGGGCAGAATTGCAGGAAACCGATTTCAGGAGGTAGACTGGAATTGCATTGAAAGCATAGGAAAAGAGGCAGAACGTCCACAATGATGCACTTGGCCAAAAAGGGCGTATGCGTTTTTTCCTGAATATATTCAGGAAAAAACGCATACGCCCTTTTTGGCCAACCAAGCAAGCTTGCAAAGGAAATCTGCACTACAATGAAGTCTCACTTCCCTCCGGTCAAAAGGGCCATCTGAAAAAAGTGTAAAATCCAGAAAGGCAGGACAGGCCATGGAGAACTGGGAGCCTTGTTATGCTGATGGGCGGGATGTAAATTGCCAACAGACACTCGGGAGAAGTGTATGGTGTTTCCTGAAACATCTAAAAAACAAAGCAACAGAGCCTAGGGCACATCCACTTATGGTCCTATAGCTTAGGGAAATTAAAATCAAAAAGATACAGCCACCC